>NC_091470.1:169720466-171054426 GCF_036971445.1 Narcine bancroftii
AACCAATAAAATTCAGACATGCAAACAAATAAAATGTAAACAAACTGACTGTACAATGCACAGAGGGAAAAAAAAATCAATAAAGTACAAAAATACAAGTCCTTAAATGAGTCCCTGATTGAGTTTTTTTGTTGAGAAGTCCGATCATGTAGGGGTAGCAGCTGTTCCTAAACCTGGTGGTGCGAGTCTTGTGGAACCTACACCTCTTTCCCGACGGTAGCAGGAAAAATAGAGTATGTGCTGGATGGTGCGGATCCTTGATGATGGCTGTTAATTTTTGACAGCAGGTAATAGAGATGTGTCACAAATATTCAACGAGTACTTTGGTGCATCAGCATCAGCCTGTAACAGTGGGGACTCTTTGCTCTGAACCTTATAAAAGTCTTCAAAATAATATACAATAGGTCAATGAAAAACAAAGAAAGGAATGAAAGAGAGTGTGAATGGAGTGAAGATGAAGCAAAGTGAAAGAGGTGCATCAATGATCCTCATCTATGTGGTAAATATGAGCAAGATGAGTTACTTCAAATTCCATTCACATCGGAGAAACGTAAATTTTAAATTTAGACACACAGAGCAGTGACGGGCTCTTTTTGGCCCAGAAGCCGGTCCCGCCCAATTATACTCAATTAATGTACAACTCCCAGTGCATTTTGAAGGGTGGTAGGAAACCGGAGCCCCCATGAAAAACCCATACAGACACAGGAAGAACGTACCAACTCCTTACAGACCACGCAGGGTTCAAACCCCGCTCCTAATCGCTGGTGTTGTAAAGGCATTGGCCTAACAGCTTAACCTGATAAAAGTTGTTTTAATCATCAACACCATTAAACATTCAGAGCAAACAAGAGCAAAGTCTTTTTTAATATTTTATTTAAATATCTGAAGGTGGCAAGGTAACAATCTTATTCTTCCTGATATTCTTCCACTTGCTTTCTTTCATACCCGACCACTTCTCCCATAGTTGTCTCCAGTCCTACACATTATGATTATGCCACACTTGCCCTAATTCTGCCTTTCACACCCTCTTTGTGCTATGTTAGATGCTCTGACTGTGCCACCCTGACCTTGATTCCTACAGACCCTATCACATTCCCAACATCTATTCATTTCTTCACAACTATCCTATTCCAAAGTTATACTGAAACAGCTCAGATTTAGTACTGCTTTGTTCGAGTGAGGCTTTGGTACTTGGACTCTGCTTCCGAGATACAGAATAAAGAGGAAAAATCAGCTGATGGCAAGAAGATCATTGAAACATTTTACTTGATTTAATAAAGTTAGTTTAAATGTTTTAAATTCTGTGTATTTTTGCCTTGTGATTTATTTTTATGTAATTTTAGTTTTGTTTGAGCTTTTCCACAAACAGTTCCTTCAAGTGTTTGTGAATGATACTTTTGGGACAGGCTTGTATTGCACCAAGCCATGCCAATGTGTTGGAAGACCAGCTCCCAGCTAGAAAATGGGTCCTAGATCACAAAAGAGGAAATGATGCAGAAGGGGTGAATTATCCAGCAATATCAGGCAACAAAACACCAGGTCCAATATGTCTCCTAATCTAATCAGCATTATTCAAAATATTTGAAAGGGCATCAGGATGAATCATGATTAGTTCACATTGTGGTAGCACTCCAAACTAATGCTTGGTAATTAAGCATGCCTACAGCTGAGCTGAAGATCACATGGAAGTTGGCCAATCGACCCAATGAGTATGCTCTGGCTTTCCATCATGAGTTGATCCATCCTCCCACTCAGCCCCACTGCCCAGCTTTCTCCCGTCAACCCTTGATGCCCTGGCTAATCAAATACCTGTCAATCTCTGCCTTAAATACAACCAGCAACCTTGCTTCGACAGCCGCCTGTGGCAACATGCTCCATAGACTCATGACCTTCTGGCTGTCCAGGATTACAACTAAAAAGGTAACCAAAACTTTCACACTTCTTAATTGCAACGATATTTATCACCGGCAACACAAGAAAGAAAATGAATGATGAAAATTCTGAATGAAGTCAGAGAAAGCTTGCAATTTCAGCATTATTTATCACTCTGCCATACCTTAAGGAGTCGGTCTGCATTAAGCAATTCCACCAGTTCCTCTTCAAACTTTTCCACTGTTGGGTACAGCTGAAGCGATAGCTTATCCAAGAAGCATGTAACAGTCGTCAGTAAATGAGGTTTCTTCAAAGCATCACCTTCAATCAAAACATAAATTGTCTTGTTACAATTAAACCAAGGACCTGCCGCCCTCACCCTTGTAATCATTTGGCTGTCAGGGCCAGAGCAAAACAGAAAGAAAATAATCAGTGATTTTGCTTAAGACACTAGGAGTCGAAAACAAAGAGGACAGTGGTTTAAGGTGAGAGGAAAAAGATTTGAAGGGTATTTCCCCTCCCCACCCATACAGAGGCTGATGGGTTTAAATTGAATGAGCTGCTAGAAGAAACAATAGAGGTGGGAACAATTGCAACATTTATGAGACATTTACACAGGAAAGGTTCAGAGCAGCCACCGTCAACCTTTTTTTTTGACTTTGCGCTCCTGAGGACTCTGCTCCATGTTTATGGGCTCCTTTCCATGTGAAGCAGTCAAGTTTAGTTGGTTTCTCTCCTAACGACTAAATAAAAAAATATTTTATGATTTCAGTCCGTGGCCTCCATAGGCCACGCCCCCTGCCCCCCCAAAGGGAGCCACAAGGCCACCATTGAGAATGCGTGGTTTGGAATAATGCAAACACAGACAAGTGGGATTAGCTCAGATGCTCATCTTGTTTGGCCTGAATGATTTGGATCAAAGGGCTTGTTTCTGTCCTGTATAACTACACAACTCTAACCCAATGTCCTTCTATAATCAAAGTAGCCATTTATTGTCCCGTGCATTCAGTAGGACTGGCATCCAATCTTTCTGTATTTCTCAGTAAGAGTTCCTCTGCAAAGGTGTTACTGTAGCCAAAAGAATGTCTCTTTTTAGTTAGCCAAGTCTAAGGGCTCAGACTCGAAACATTGATGATGTCTTTGCCTTCTCTGGACACTGCAGGACCTGCTGAGTTTCTCCAGCACTTTTTGTGCATTAACCTCAATCACAGCATCTGCAGACTTTCTTGTTTCATACTATTAGTGAACCCATTTATCACTCAAATATCTAATTGCATGGAATTACAGTAAAATCTCCAAGCAACCAACAGCCTCAAGCAGCAAGCAAAAAAAATTCGCAGAAAATAAATAGGTAAAAACATACAAAATTATAAAATTGTCACCCCCTAATGGTTAGTTCACCTTTCACGCAATATACAATCTCAATCAAATGACAAATTCACTTCTCCAGCATCTATCAATCCCCATATGTGCCAAATAACCAGGGGTTTTACTGTATATTGCTTTGGTGGAACTTGCGTTTCTTCTCCTCTTCCTTTAACTTTCCACCCCATCTTTCTCTTTATTATTTCACCCTCTCCCCCACCACCACCCATTTCAATATAATTCAATTCTTTAGCTGCAATCCTTAAAAAAAGATTTGAATAAGTTCTCAGTGGTATGTGTGACGAGTCCAGAGGACCCCAAAACCCAGCAGCAATAGATATTCACCAAGACAAATGGTTACTTAAACTACAATTGCTTTCTGTGTCAAATATCTTCTTCATGACGTTTTGTTCTCAGATAACTAATCATGAAACTGTTTCTCTTTTTGAGGGAATTCTTGTGACATTTCTGGCCATGATTCTGAGGGAAAACCTGCTAAAATCATCCAAAGGTCTGATATTAGTAATGTAAAAAAAATTGCTGGAAATCAGAAATAAAAACTGAAAATGTTAGGAATACTCAGAAGGCATCAGTTCGGATGAAAGATAACTTACCTAGAATGTGAACTCTGATTTTCTTTCTCAATACATGCTGCCTGACCTACTGAATTTCCAAACCACTCTGTTTGTATTTAGGGCATGGTAACTCAGATTTCATTTTGGGTCAGATAACCTGTGATCTGCATTTCTGACTTTTTTTTAAAAATTTTATTTAATTTCACATATGCATTAAAAACATTTTTTTTAAATTCCTCCCCCCACCCCACCCCACAACCCAATAGAAAAAAAAAACCATCTGGATAGTATTTATAAAAACTAACTAAAACTATCAAATAAAATCTAAATATCTTAATTTTCTTGATTTTATATTCAGGTTGGGTGATTACAACTTAATTCCTACAATTTGTAAATACAATTTCCAAATTAAAATTTGTTACGTAAATTTTATGTAATCTTTTCAAGTGGTATCCAATGAACTATTTCAGTATGGTCATCTGCCCATTCCCAAATACGCATCTGATTTCTAAGTTATTGCCACACATTTTCTAGCTACCGCCTGGGCTATTTTAACAAATTCTTTTTGATATTTATTTAATTTCAACTGTGTCAAAAATATTTCCAAGTGAAAAAATATTTGGATCTTGAGGAAACTTAACTTTTGCAACTCTTCCAAAAATAAACTCAGTTCTGTCCAAAAGAGTCTTAATTTTGAACTTTCCCATGAAGAGTATAAAAAAAACCATTTCTTTACTGCATCTAAAAATTTAATTTCTGTGGTGTAAGATATAGTTGATGTAAAAAATTATATTGTACCTTGGAATAGTAAAGGAAAATAGAGGATAAAAGATTGTTTTTTTTTAATCTTTTTAACTTGAGCAATTAAAAGATAATATACAAAATAATATAATTTTTGCATATTATCAATTAAAATATTTTAAAAAGAAATTAAGAAAAGATTTGAGGCTCTCAGAAAAAGAGTCAATTTGAATGTATAATAAGAAACATTTATTATCAAGATATTACTAATATGCATATAAAATTACAAGAAACTAAAAGAGAAAAAGATTTATATAAATCAAAATTGCGATGGAAAATTTAAATATACAAATCCAAGAGGAAATATGATCAAAATTGTGTCAAGAGTTTTACAAATACAGTTAATGCTTGATATCAAATGGTTCAATATTATTTTCATCACAATTATATTATACTCCACATAAATTAAATGGACTTAATTCTAATCATCTGGATAAGTGTTTGACGTATCAAGGAAATAGGGACCATTTTACATTTGGTATAGTCCTGTGTGAAAGTGGAACAATTTTGGAAATATTTGAGTGTATTGTAAGGACAGATTATAAAGGTAAAGATCCAAGAATATTTTTACTTGGGAATATATATATGAAGATACAAAATTGAAGTTAGATAAATATCAAGAATTTTTTTTTAAATATAGCCATAGTGACAGCAAAGAAATGTATCGCAGTGATGTGGAAAACTGAGAATATGATAAAAATAGATGGCATATTGAAATTCAAAATTGTATACCTTAACAAAAAAAATATATATATCTATAATTTAAGGAATCTGATCTGAAAACTTTTATAAAATTTGGGAACCATATATGGATTTTATGAATAAAAGTCCATCCACATCCTCCATTTTGCCCACCCCTCTCAGTTAGTAATTATAAAAAAAAGTCAATAATTATGTTAATTATATATTTGTAGAATCTCTCTTTTTCTCCTTTCTTTTTCTTTCTTTCTTTTGGAGGGAGGGGAGTTGGGAAGAAAATTAAAAACTTATTGCATCATTTTGTATGGTTTATTAAGTTACTATATTATTGAATTTATACTTTGTATTGATACAAATGATAAATAATGTTTTAAGTATATAAAAGAGCCTTCTTTATTGCATCTAAAATATAAATCTGATGTCAAATTAAATTTCTTTAATTTCTTAAGTGTTAAGTATAATTTTTTTTTAATTTTTCACACAATGAACCATTTTAACCAAAATACACACAAACATTTCCCTCTTGAATATACACAGTGTCATTTTCTCCCCTTTTTCCCCCCTCCCTCCTACCCACTCAACGTTCAACATATACAATACATTAAACAATCATCTACTTTTACACACTGGATCAGGTCATTTCGTCTTCTTCTCATTCTATCATTTTAGGGGGTGGAGGTCTGCGGTAGGCCCTCTCTGTTGTGTTCCATGTATGGTTCCCAAATTTGTTCTAATACTGTGACTTTATTTTTTTAATTATATGTTATTTTTTCCAATGGAATACATTTATTAATTTCCATATACCATTGATGTACTCTCAGGCTCTCCTCTGATTTCCAGGTTGACATTATATATTTTTTTGCTACAGCTAAGGCTATCATAATAAATCTTTTTTGTGCTTCATCCAAATTGAGGCCTAGTTCTTTACTTCTTAAATTACTTAGAAGAAAGATCTCTGGATTTTTTGGTACGTCGCTTTTTCTGATTTTATTTAATACCTGATTTAGATCTTCCCAAAACTTTTCCACTTTCTCACATGCCCAAATTTGTTCGAATACTGTGACTTTAATTTTTTTATTATTTTTCCAATGGAATACATTTATTCATTTCTATGTACCATTGCTGTATTCTCAGGCTCTCTTCTGATTTCCAGGTTGACATTTTTTTGCTACAGCTAAGGCTGTAAAAAACTTGTATTGTACCATTCTTTACCGGTCATTGATTGTGTTTAGTCATAAATATCCTGACAAAGTTCTAAGCAAGAATATTTATTTTTAAATTGCTTTTCTGACTATTCTGCAGCACCCTGCCCATACGGTACAAGGAATTCCATCTATTTAAATAGCCGTCAGTGGAGTCTTCAGTCTCAAGGTTCTTCTCCACAATGTCACACCTTCAATCTGAGGAGCTGAAACACAAAAATCTGCAGACACTATGATTATAGTGAAAACACAGAAATACCAGAGGCACTGAGAGACTTGCTGAGTTCCTCCAGCATTTCTGTTGTTCTTCTCCACTGTTGTGGAGTTCATGGGGATAGGCAGGAAACTATTCAACCTGATCACCACTGCTCCAGAACCAAGGTGTGCAAATTGTGCTGGTGTGTGTGCGCATGCTCACAGGATAAGATTCAAATTATTTTTGACTCATTTCCTGAACCAAAAGAGATTGGATTTACATTTTATATTTAAAGCAAATATATATACCTCCTGGACTACGTTCTGGTGCGAGGAAGAGACAAATGAGATGTGCTCCACACCAGGGTCATGCCCAGCGCGGAATGCCACACTGACCACCGGCTTGTTCGCTGCAAGCTCAACCTTCACTTCAAGCCAAAGTTCAAGAACAGTGGAACCCCCAGAGAGAAGTTCAATGTTGGCAACTTGCAGTCAGACGTAGTGAGAGGAAACTACCAGGCAAACCTCCAAGCAAAGCTCAAGGATGCAAACTGCCTCACTGACACGTCTCCTGAAAGCCTCTGGGATCAGCTGAAAATGGCCATACTGCAATCCACTGAAGAGGTACTGGGCTTCTCCTCCAGGAAAAACGAGGACTGGTTTGACGAAAACAACCAGAAAATCCAGGAGCTGCTGGCAAAGAAGCAATCTGCCCACCAGGCTCACCTTGCAAAGCCTTCCTGGCCAGAGATAAAACGAGCCTTCTGTCTCGCATGCAGCCACCTTCAGCGCAAACTCTGGGAGATCCAAAATGAGTGGTGGACTAGCCTCGCTAAACGAACCCAGCTCAGCGCGGACATTGGCGACTTCAGGGGTTTTTATGAGACACTAAAGGCGGTGTACGACCCCTCTCCCCAAGTCCAAAGCCCTCTGCGCAGCTCAGACGGCGAAGTCCTCCTCAGCGACAAGATCTCCATCCTCAATCGATGGTCAGAACACTTCCAATCCCTTTTCAGTGCCAGCCGCTCAGTCCAAGAATCCGCCCTGCTCCAGCAACCCTCTTTACTATCTTCTTCAGCATGAAGCTGAAACAAGCCATGAAAGACCTCAACAATGAAGACGCTGTTTACATCCAGTACCGCGGATGGCAGTCTCTTCAATCTGAGGTGCCTGCAAGCTCACACCAAGACACAAGAGCAACTTGTCCATGAACTACTCTTTGCAGACGATGCCGCTTTAGTTGTCCATTCAGAGCCAGCTCTCCAGTGCATGACGTCCTGTTTTGCGGAAACTGCCAAAATGTTTGACCTGGAAGTCAGCCTGAAGAATGAGGTCCTCCATCAGCCAGCTCCCCACCATGACCACCAGCCCCCACCCCCCCCCCCCCACCACATCTCCATCGGGCACACAGAACTCAAAACGGTCAACCAGTTTACCTACCTCGGCTGCACCATTTCATCTGATGCAAGGATCGACAAAGAGATAGACAACAGACTCGCCAAGGCAAATAGCCACTTTGGAAAACTACACAAAAGAGTCTGGAAAAACAACCACCTGAAGAAACACACAAAGATCAACGTGTACAGAGCCGTTGTCATACCCACGCTCCTGTTCGGCTCCGAATCATGGGTCCTCTACCGGCATCACCTACGGCTCCTGGAATGCTTCCATCAGCGCTGTCTCCGCTCCATCCTCAACATTCATTGGAATGACTTCATCACCAACATCGAAGTACTTGAGCTGGCAGAGTCCACAAGCATCGAATCCATGCTGCTGAAGACCCAACTGCGCTGGGTGGGTCACGTCTCCAGAATGGAGGACCATCGCCTTCCCAAGATCATGTTCTATGGCGAGCTCTCCACTGGCCACCGAGACAGAGGTGCACCAAAGAAGAGGTACAAGGACTGCTTAAAGAAATCTCTTGGTGCCTGCCACATTGACCACCGCCAGTGGGCTGATCTCGCCTCCAACTGTGCATCTTGGCACCTCACAGTTCGGCGGGCAGCAACCTCCTTTGTAGAAGACCGCAGAGCCCACCTCACTGACAAAAGACAAAGGAGGAAAAACCCAACACCCAACCCCAACCAACTAATTTTCCCTTGCAACCGTGCCTGCCTGTCCCACATCGGACTTGTCAGTCACCAACGAGCCTACAGCAGACGTGCACATACCCTTCCATAAATCTTCGTCCGCGAAGCCAAACCAAAGAGATATATACTTAAAGCAAAGGTCCTCGCCAATCTTCCAACTCTGCATAACAGTACCCAGAATTGTAGAAGACCACCATTGTAAAGGCTGGAAATCCTTTAGCATCCTTGGAGCCACCTCTCAGTGATGATGGAATGTACCATCCCCTCCAATAGCCATCTGGGGATAAAAGTGTTGGAAGACTAAGACCCCCTTCTTGTGCTTCAATGGAAAGGACTATTATCACATTGTTATTGGAGGATTAATGAATGCCAATGACTTGTCACGGCTCATTGTTATTGTGCTCTGCCATCTTCAGTGGATGGTCCATATTGTTAGCACAAAATTCCTGAAATAGATGCTTTTGTCTGAGCTCCATCACAGCAAGAAAATAGAGATGATCTTATGAAGCACATGAAATCTTAATTGGGCATGACAAGATTGATGTTGACATGTTTCCAACAATGGGACCGTCTTGAAATGGTTACAAAATGAGTGGAGAGGAAAAGCCAAATAAAATTTAGTTGCATAGGAATTAGGAAAATCACCAAGGATTGTGAATTTGTGGAGACACACAGGAGATTGCAGATGCTTAACTCTTAAGATAAATACAATCTGCTGGGGGAACTCAGTAGTGAAGCAGAATTTGCAGGTGAAAAAGAATGGGCGATGTTTCGAGCCAAAATCCTTTCAAGCCCAGCAGAGGAATTTCTTTAGCCACAGTGGTGAACCTCTGGAATTTGCTGCCACAGGCAGCAGTGGAGGCCAGGTCATTGGCTGTATTTAAGGCAGAAACTGAAAGGTATCCAAGTAGTCATGGTATCAAAGATTATGGAGAGAAGGTAGAAGGAGTGGGGCTGTGGGAGAATGGATCAGTTCATGATGGAATGGTGGAGCAGACTTGATAGGCCAAATGGCCCATTTCTGCTCCTTTATCTTATGGCCTAAAAAATGTTTTGAGCCTCAATAAACGGTGGCACTGCTGTTATGGTGGGCCCATGGAGAGTGGAGACACAGCACTCCCGTGGGTTCAACTGTCTAGACTGACTACCATCAGCTCCATATAGGTTTTGAAAAGCCTGATAAAGGCCCGTTAAATGAAACCTAAGTGGTTTGATTTAAAATCTTGCGACCGCGGGGTCTGTGCCCAAGACGGGGTGCCTATGATCAGCAGCAGCCACAAGGGGCTCCAGAGTCCAGGAAAGCTGAGAACGAGAAGCAGAAGAGACGATCCTTGGGACAGTGACCACGGCGGCGGACCAGTGAGAAGCTCTATGGCTGAAAGACCCACACGTGCGGTGGGCTGATGGTGACTCAAGGCGAGGAACCCACAGAGGCTGTGGGCTACTGGAAACTGCAGTCAAGGCTATGGACAGCTGGAGACTGGGTGAAGGAGTACCAGGTGTCAGAACAGGAATGCGAGAGGATACCAAGGGCGCTGAGGGGTTTCTGATTGTGTCGGAGGTTCAGATCTGGAGCTTGGGCTCCTGATAGTTTGGACTGGGTTCTGTGTGACTGTGGGAGCGCTGAAGGCAAATCCACTGACACTCAGTGCTTCCCTTTCTCTGATTGTAAAAGATCCTTGAGGCAATTTCTGCTGACGGCAAATCTATCTGCCTTATGGCAGACAAAGGCAATTTCATGTCAAATGATACTTTTTATTATGACAATAAAGTGAATCTTGATTCTTGAATGAAGGGTCTTAGCTTGAAAAATCAACCTTTCTTTTACTACTAATGATGCACTGACCCTTTATAGAAACTGTTTATTTGGTCCACGGAGTTCATCTGAAAGAAACATGAAGCTAAACACTTGAAAAGTCCACAGGAACAAGTTGAGATATTTAATAAAAAGTAAAACCTGAAATAACTATGTAAACCGCTTCAAATTCTAACCATTAACCACAAACTGTCAGTCATTTCAGTCATTCATGTTCCTTACTTGTTTGCCCATATGTGACCACACCAGGAATAGTTTCTGACCCGGAGATCAACAGATTTTCAGGGATGAGGTGACGAACTTCAACCAGTGGAGGATGAGGTAATAATGAATAAAAGATGGCACTGCCTTCTATCAATGTCATAAACTTATTCCCTAAAAAGAGAAAAAATAAATCAGTGAGTGAAGACCTATTATAAAAATAAAACACATGATGGTCTCTGAAATGTTCACTTTATAGTGCGTGTTTTAAGCCTTCCTCAACTAAATTGCCACACTACATTTCTCACAAATTATGTCCAATAGATTCATTATGCTTGCTAGATTAAATAACATTTTGTGCAGATTGAAAGAATCAATTGCACTTTTCCACATGCATACCCTTCACATCAGGGATACATCAAATGCCGTGCACTTGTCACGTCAAATTAATTTACATTGATCCAATTGCCCAGAAATTCATCCCTTGCTGATATTTCTAAACATGGTGCATGATCACATCACTTCAATGGAAGGAAGTTCAGAGGCAAAATGTAACATATTGATGTGTGAGGTAGTTAACCATTTTCATGAGCTTACACCAGTTTCCAAGGAGATCACTGCCAGAGCTTTCCTCCTTCCTTCTCTCAAGAGGGAAATGTTTGTGTGTATTTTGTTTAATATGGTTCATAGTGTGAAAAATTAAAAAAATTTAAAAAAATTATACTCAACACTTAAGAAATTAAAGAACATTTTTTCTGGACCTCAAAGTATGCAAGATTACTGATTTGCAGTCCATCTTTTCCACAAAATGCTGAGGTCTGCATTACTGAATGGACACAAACCATCAACCATTTGATATTACTGTGCAATAATCCTATTATAACCCATTTTATACCCACATTTCCATCAATTCCCTTCCACAGATTCAACCAATTAAGACACCAGGGAACCATAGAACACTATAACACAGAAACAGGCCCTTTGGCCTATCTAATCTGTGCCAAACTATTATTCTTCCTAATCCCATTGACCTGCACCTGGACCATAATTCTCCATCCCCCCTCCGTCCATGTGCCGATCTAATTTTTTTCTTAAATGTAAAAATCGAGCCCAGATTGACCACCACAGCTGGAAGCTCATTCCACTCTCTTCTCTCTGTGCGTGAAGTTCTCCCCAATGTTCCCTTTAAACATTTCACTTTTCATGCTTAACTCGTGTCCTATAGTTCTTACATCACCTAAACTCCCTCAGTTGAAAAAAATCTGTTTACATTTACTCTTTCGGTACCCCGTCCTAATTTTGTGCACTGAGGAGCAATTTCCAGTGCTAAATATCCTACCAACCCACGCATTTTTTGGACATGGAGGATGCTGAAGAGTTTAATTCTTTGTCACATGTCCAAGATCTTTGTGCACTATTCAGGCATAGCCAAAAGCACCTGCCACCTCTACTGGTGCTGCAAAGTACTCACAGCATGGCAGCATTATTTTAGTGACTGTTTCTTGGACATAATTACTTAACGTCCATATCAGATCTTTCAAAGAACGTTTGATTCAATTTGAGTGAAGTCAGATACTGTGGTTATGCTTTGTTACATCATCAATACAATGCATTTTTGTCACTTTGATCCATCAAAAATTTTCAGGGTCAGGATTCGGAGAACCACTAGCTGCAGAAGAAGATTGAGAGTAACTTGTTCCATTCGGACACTCAGCTGGTGAGAGAAGAGCAGCTACAGAGACAGTGGCCATCAGTGGATTGCAGAGAATTAAAAACGATGATACAAAATTGACCTCTCGTATCTAATCTCTTAAATACCCACAGCATCTTCTGTTCGTTAACATCCAGATGGTTCAGGCTCACTCTTTTTTTTTAAATGTTCCCTCCTTACGCATTTTTACTTTCAGATTCACAAGAAAAAAAGTACACGCACAGGCTCTTGAGTTTCAAGCTTGCGAGGTGGAAGGAGATAGGTTGTTAGTGCATTTCTCTTCACAGCTCAGTTCGTAGCACTTTTTGAACATGGAGCCAAGATCTGCAAATGAAGAATTATAGGCACAAGTGGGCAAATAGAAAGGTAGCTCAGATGTTAATTCCCCATGAGAAATGTGATCCAGACTTTCAAGAATAGTCAAAAGCTGATAGAAAAATGCATGGCCATGCCCAAGTATTTTATGACAAAGGACTGAAGACCTGAAACATCTTTTTTTCTCCCCCTTTTCAGATGCAATCAACTTGCTGAGAATTGTTCCAATCGTTTTCTGCCATTGTTTCAGATTGTAACAGTTTGGTCTGTTCAAAAACCTACATGAGGTATCAAGGGGATTAAGGATTTCCAGCTTCAATTCCCCAAATCTCAGTTATAGCCAACACCATATGAAGATTCACGGATCCAATCAATCTACAGCCCTGGAAGATAAAGACTTCCATTACAGGCCACACAAAAGACTACAGATGATGAGATCTGGAGCAGAAAACGATCTACATCTTGAACTCAGGCTGCCTGCAGGCCAGAGCTCCTGATGTCTCTAACGTCGGCTCTAGCCTCAGTCTCAGCCACCTGCAGGCCAGAGCTCCTGACTCCCCCAACACTTACTGCGGTCCTGACCTCCTCCATACCACCACCCACACCAACTCCCTTGTCAGTTCCAACACCAAACTCACCCTCTGTAAGACTGACACCTTGGACACTTCCATTGCTGGATCCAACAGGCTTATTACCCACCACCACTCCTTACCCCCTCAAACCTCTCTCTATTCAACCTCCATCTCAACCTTTTGAGCTCCCACTTTCTTCCCAACCCACAGACCCTCTCATCACCCCTACCCTTCAAAATGTATGGGGGTTGTAGGTTAATTGAGGTACTAGGCAGCACGGGCTCAGGGCCAGAAGGGCCTGTTACCATGCTGTGTGTCTAAATTTAATTTAATATAAAAAATAAGGCAGTGAGAACCAAATGAATGGAAGTTGTAAAATGTGGAGAATATGCAAGGAAGGATCTGGGAGTGGAGAGGCAAGACAAGATCAAGTTATGCGGTGATACATAAAGGCAAATGCAGGTATAAACAATGGTTCTACCAGGCCAGACCTGCCTGTGAATCTTAGGGAGAATCTTGAGCAGTCTGGAGTTGGAAAATTATCAGGTGAAGGCAGTGGAGGAGAGATCTGAAGCAATGAGATAGGTGATGATGAAAGACAGTGGCCCAGTGATCGTGGTGGGATCATGGTGCAGTAGTGAGTACGGGGAGGTCTACAGAAGCCAGTCCTCAACTCTCAATATTCACACGAAACATTGACTCTCCATTTCCTTTCACAGATGCTGCCTGACCCACCATGTTCCCCTTGGAACTAATTTTTAACCTTCCATCACAGAACTAACAGAAGGCACAGATTTACAGGTGCTGCAGTGAAATGCATTGCCATTTGAACTCAGTCTGCTACCATGATGATGTTAGACTTCACTGTGGGTGGACACTTTCAGGGGGTCAGAGTTCTCCTGTGATCTTCATCCCGAAGATTAGTAATTCTAATGATTCTGTGGAATCAAAACCTGCAGATTTCTCTCAGGATTATATCATTTTAATTTTGCATCCCTTTCTGACTCTGACATCATTGTTCTTGCTTTCCCCTCATCCAGCGTTCTACTAAAGTTTAAAACTTATGAACAGTTTACGCCACTGAGATTCTTGGGCACTCAGAAGTGCATGGTACCCCATCCAGAGAGATGAGACAATGTAATGAGGGGGAGATAATACAAGTATTTCCTGAAGCTTATGTTATTGGATTTGAAGAACAGATGACCCACAGAGAGATTGGAGAGGTTGTTCAAGCTCCTCAGCAGTGAGAGATGTGCTGTGTAACAACAGCATCATAAATGTACACAAGACATACGTGGGTAAAATACCCACGTGAAGAAAATTCATTATCGAACTAATTATGTAAATTAAGAAGAGTCTGACTGTTCCACAATGCATTCTTCATGAAAATATGAAAGAATTATATTCAAAAATCAAGCCAGCACTTGACTATCCAGGTCTTTTAACTTTACTGGGCTCAGCCATCAGCTGCATAACTCAATATAAATGAGCAAAGCAGCGGGAACCCAACTACAACAAAGTGAAACTGTGGTTCAATTATTCTATTACGATACTGTTCATCTGCATATATTAAACTGAAGCCCCATCTGGCATCATAAATGGATTTAAGAGATGAACTGGCACTCTTGAAATTCAAGGAACAGCATGACAGTATGCATTGGTGCCTAGCCAATACTTATTCCATAACCAACATTATTACCTTAACGATTATATTGGATTTTGATGTAAACTCACGCTACGCACATCATATGATGCAAAAGCTCTCAGTTTTCCGAGATACTTCCACATTTGCAGAAGCTGGCTCACGTCATTTCAATCCTTAAAATAAGGACATATCAAGCCAAGGATTTACAGATCTGTTTGCCAATGTCCACTACTGCTCGAAGAGAAGATCAAATGCAACTTAAATTCTTTGGACTTCAAAGGCAAGCTGGAGAGAAATTGCATTCTTCATAAAATGAAAGCTGAAAGAATGGATTAATTCCTTTAAACTATAAGATAATCACTATTCAAAGATTTAAAAGAGTAAAGGGAAACAAAAAATCAGATGGGGAAAATTTTGTTTAAGAATGTTTCAGTCCTGATTGCTTGGACAGATTTGCAACCATACTGCCACCCAATGGCTGTACGACAGTACTGCTGCTCACATCTGGCACAACTAAAATCTGGCAAAACTAATCAATGGCACAGTTACAGCTTCTGTCAAGAGAAAGAGGGATTCCATCTGAACATTGAAGTAAACATGAGGATGAGGTGTGGATGCTCATCATCCATCTCGATGCCAAACGTAGGAAGGCATCCTCGGAGACTCCAGCAGCAGATGAGTCTGTAAGGAAGAGCAGGAAATGATAGGATCTTCACAAGTATTTATTTTCTAGCTTTACCAAGTTACCAGATAGAAAAATCTGCCTGATTTTAATGAACTGAATGGCTCTAAAATGTGTCCAAGGACTTTTGGTATAAATTACATTTAATATTGTAAACTGAAGTGAAATAAATTAATGAATCTGGCAGAGCAATATCAAAAGTATTCTTAAAATTTGCCTTTCATCTGGGAATTGACCTTCCCATAAAAAGGACAACTTATGACCAAATCTTCAAATATACAAAATCCTTTTCATTATTCTGGATTGTTTTGGTTCTTCCGTTTAAAGTATTTTATTATAACTTGGTATTTCAGACATGCAGAAACCAACTATCATGGTTTAAGGTCTACTAACTTAAGCCAACTTCCCCTCAAGGAGATCATTTGTTGATCCAGGTCTTTGGGTCGTTGCTTGATTGACAGTATAAACCAGAACCTTCTCATGATAGGTACTGCAAGTTTCTCACTATAGTGCAATATTCATGCTGAAAATCACCAGCATCTCACAGATAGATTTACTTATTAGAAGTGTGGGAATGGAGCAAGGAAGGCAAGGTCCAAATTGCAGTTTTGGTTTCATTCTTCAAGCATTAAAACCAATGTCATAACAGTCTGCTACAGCACACCTCCCACTCAATGGGCACAGACAAACTTTGAAGGCAGACCAAGTGGTTTGTCATGCTCTCCACTCGCAAAATTGGATCCCCACCTGATGTTTAAAGGCTATTTGATGCTGATGTCATCATTAGGCAGCTACACAAGTGCAGCCTGCATCAGGTGGAACCTGCATGGTTCTAACTTCATGATTCCTGCTCATGCTTTCTAACACTGTGCAGCCTATGATAGATATCTTGCAACTTTCAATATTTCTTTGCAATCCAAACACTTTGTACCCAAGTTTCTCCCCCCCGCCCCAGTTTAGTGATGGTGACATGCAGAATTTATTCATTCAACAAAGTGGAAAATCAAAACAATTGAGAATAAATTAAATGATTTGTAAATCTGTAAAAAGTTCAGCTCAAGCAGCCAAACTAATCTGCACAAATATAAATAAATTCCAAATGACAGTTTTCAGATGACATGCAATGATGCTTGAATATTCACAGAGCATGCTATTTGCATTGCACATCCTGGTTGACCCTTGACCAAGATTATGACAGTAATTACTTACAGAATGTCTCTTTTTTTTTTAATTTCTCATTCAGAAAAAAATGTACATGTAACACTTTGTTCAAGGTCCAAAATATTATACACCAACTTGTGACTAAAAATGAAACTGTGCACGACAAAAATCTCATTGCCATAATCAGGCTTTGAACAGCTGACAACCAATACAAGCTGTCCTACACACAATGCACATCAATTGTCACAATTCCATTCACTACCCCTCTGAAGTTTAAATCAACAAAGCATATCAAGACAGATTTTCCATTACTGACAAATCAGTGACCTCTTGCACTAAGCCACACTTTTTTCAAGATCTCAGCACTTCAGCATGGCATAGACAGTCCCCTCTAAGTGTAGCAAGCTAACTGCTAGTGAGGTTCTGACTCGGGTCACTGTTACTAATTGTTTAAAAAAAATTGAAATTAACGTGGGTAACATAACTTTTTAAAAAATATTTTATTTATGATTTTACAGCATTAAACAATTATCAATATTATCTTGTCAATGATAAAAGTATCAGCATTAACAACACTTTACAATTATACATTTCATGCAGTTTTCTGCAGAATTCAAGCTCTTTCAACTCCCTCCCTCCACAATTACACAGGACACTAAAGACACTCACAACAAAGGCGTGAAGCATATAATCAGGATTTTATGGGTTTGTCAAAGCACGGGTTAGAGCTCAGACTGCTTTCTTTTCTCGACTTTGCCTGGTTGGGATGAGATGGGCCCCTGTCCCTCCCCCCAGCGGTTGAGAGGTAGATGGGGAAGGCAGGGTGGTGAGACACGACGGTCCACCCACAGACATGCTCCTATGAAATTTAAGTATGGTTGCCAATTTTTTTTTAATTATCAGGTGTCCAGGATCTTGTTACCTACCCTTAATAGTATTAATCTATTTGGAGCCAGGGGTGTTTTTGGGGACAGCCCCACTTTGATACCTAAATATTGGTTAATTTTGTCTCAGATCATAATAATTTGTTTTAGTATAGGGCTGCCTGCTTTTCCATGCAACAATTTGGCATCCCATTTATAAATAAAGGCAGGAATACACTTCCCTATCAAAATTGCTACCCCCCTTGCATGCGAGCTGAACAAGGAAGATACTACCTGACCCACCCACCCCCATTTTAGTTTTTGGTGTTCCTGCTCCATCAAATGTGTTTCTTGGAGAAAGGCCAGATCCGCTCCCTTTTTTTAAAAAATGTGAACCAAGACTCTCTTCCTCTTCACCATCCCATTCAAACCATTAACGTTAAAACATATTTTATACTCAGCCATTTCCCCAGGGACCCCCAGACCCATGCACCCCCCATACCTCCATCTCCCCATATCCATCGTCCCCCAACCTTATTCCTCCAGCTGTCCACTCCAGCCCACCGGATCCACAACAAACCCAAGGAAAATAAAACAGAAACAAGGGCTGCAAGCCCTGAAAGGGCAGGTAAAAGAAAGAAAATTTAACAGAAAAAAGGAATATCGGGGGGCGTGGCAAGATGGCGTAGGGAACAGACGTCCCTTCCAGACCTCTCCTGACTCTGATTTATTGTTTTGTCTTTAAGTGCCCGTTAAAGTTCTTTTAAAAGTTTATAAATAATAAGAGGTGTTGGATTAGTGCCTAATGGTTTATATGCAAAAGAAAAGGTAAAAGAAAATATCAACAGACTGTTAAAAAACTACATTTTCCGAAATTGTCTGAGCCTACTTGTTTACAAGAAGCCAGGTCTTAATGTAGAATGGATCCAGAGGAGGACGTGCAGAGTTCGGCATTGAAGCTTCGTTTTAAGCCAGTGAGGCTCTCTGAAGGTCGCACTCAAAAGCTTTCAGAACAAGGGGCTGGACGGGTGCCAGTGTTTCGCATGGTGGCCACTGCAGATGTTGTTGCTGAGGCTTTGACAGTTGAATCAGCTGGGGCGCCACCAGCTGGAGAGTTAAAGAGTTGTCATTCGACTGCTATAGTGGTGGCGCTGCAAAATGCATCTTCAATTACAACGGTTTTTCCAGACATCAATTCAGTGAAGATGATTAAAGAGATTTGGCTTAAAGATAACCCTGATCTTCAGTCTCCTGGCATTGCTGGGGGGACTTTGAGAGGGATTTTTATACGAAGTCAAACTGCTAGAAAGATACTAAATTAAGGGAAGGGACAGAAGATCCCGTGGTCTCTAAGGAACAGCAAGACCCCATTATGTCTGAATCTACTTCTGTTGAAATGTCTGTTAAGGATCTTGAAGATAAGATATATTCTGTATCGAGTCACTTAGCTAATTTTGTGAACCTGTTTATTTCCAAGATTAATGCGATGGCGGAAGTCATTAATGGAGCTTTTAAGCTTGAAACCATTGAAAGATTTGAAATGTGTGATCAAGGTTTAGTCGATGCACAGGATCAACTGCAAGATGAAAATAGAATAATTGAAACATTGCAGATCCAAAATAAAAATTTAGCAAAAAAGGTTGATTATTTGGAGAATCAATCTAGACGGAACAACGTGAAAATTGTTGGTTTGCCAGAAGGCATAGAAGGACCAGATCCAAGAAAATTTTTTACTGAATGGATTCCACGAGTGTTAGGACAGGATAAATTCCCTGAAGGTTTAATACTGGAACGTGCTTATAGAGTTTTAAGAAGAAAATCTTTTTCAGGACAGAATCCAATATCTGTTTTGATCCGTTGTTTAAACTATTGTGACAGAGAGACAATTTTACGTACGGCTATTAGAAATGCCCAGCAAAATAGATCTCCTTTGATGGTTCAGAATACTCCTGCTTTCTTCTATCAAGATTTGAGTCAAGAAATTATGTTTCAACGATGCGAATTTAATTCTGTGAAAGAACGGTTGTGGAAAAAAAGACATAAGGGAACATTCAGGTATTCTGCAGTACTGAAGATTTTTTAGGATGGAAATTAGCCAAAGTTCTTTGACAATCCTAAAGAGGTTATGGACTTTGCTCAGTCTCTACCAATCATGCAGTTTCAGGAACGATGTAGTCCTTCAAGGTCTCCAAAGAGAGTAGAGATGTAAGGTGGGATCCAGTTTTTTAAAAGAAATGGAAGCAATGGTGACCGAAGTGATAACGTTGATTTTAAAAAAATAAATCTTTTATCTTTTTTTTGAGAAGAGTTTAAATAGTTTAAATAATGATGATAGTTTAATGAAATGGGAGTTGGGAGAGGAAACTGGGTGGGCACTAGTTTCCAGAAGTCATCAGCTACCTGTGAGTTATCTCACACCCAATATTTTGGGGGAGTTACCGCTTTGGGCGGTTTAAACAGGAGGAGGTAGTTGTGACCTCCGATCTGTTTTTTTGCTTTTAAATTTTTGGGTTAAGAAGTGAAGGTTTTTTTATTATTATTATTTTTTTTAAATAAATAATTTTTTTTAATTCTTTTTGTTTTCTGATTGTAATTGAGAGGGAATTAGGAGGTTTTTTTCTCTCCTTTTTTTTCTCTTTTTTTGGGGGGGGTTCTCTTTTTTCTTTCTTTTTTAAGAGGATGATGTCACAGAAGATAATAAGTCAAAAATTGAGGATGTTAAATGAGATGAAGAGGAAGATGAGGGGAAAGGTGATAAGAAGAAAAAGAAAATTAAGTACAAATACATTGAGGGAGAAGAGTTTAATAAAATTAAGTTCATTTCGATAGAGAATTTTGAAGATGTTATAAATGAAGAATATGGAGAATTTTATGAGTTTGAACTTTTTTCTTTTTTTTTCTTTTTTATATAAGGGGAGGGGAAGGGAATAAAAAGTTTATCTGATTGTTTTTCTAAGGGATGTTTTTGTTCTCTCGATGAATTATAAAGGAAACTTGGTATTAATGGAAATTCTGTATTTATGTATTATTAATTATGATTTTTTTGAATAACAGATATGTGGTTGATATATGATTTTAATATTTGAACTTAGTTTTAAAGTGGATTTCATTTGTTAAATACATGTATTATGTTTGATTTAAATATATGTTTAAGGTTATTATTTTAGTATTGATTTTTTTTGTTGTTAGTAATTTTTTTTGTTAAGTTTTATCCTTTTTTTGTAAGTGGGTTTTTTTTTTATTTTATTTACAATATTGTTAATTAATTCTTCACTCTTTATTTTGGGGGGGAGGGTTGGACTAATTTTAAATTAGATGATTAATGTTGTGTTATAATTATTGGGGGGGTTAATTTGTGTAGTTTAATGATGTAGTATTCTAATTTTTATTATCTTATTTTTTATTATTTCTTTAAATGTAATTTTTATTTTATTCATGTCATAAAATTTTAAATAAAGTTTAAAAAAAAAGGAATATCAAACTCTACCCTCTTGCCCATATGCATTCCCTTTCCACATCTACTTCTCTTTAATCCTCTCTCCCCTCCACTTCTGGTGACTTTACTCTCTGCACCATCACCATCCCCCTCCGTTCCACAGGCATATTGTTCCCAACTACCTCCCACACCTCTCCACCCTCACCCCCCCCAGACCATTTCCCTTTTCACAAATTCTCCCAATTACATATTTATAATCACAAACAGTTAAATCTAAGATTACTATTTTCATATATAACTCTTTCCTTTCTTTGGCTTGGCTTCGCGGACGAAGATTTATGGAGGGGGTAAAAGTCCATGTCAGCTGCAGGCTCGTTTGTGGCTGACAAGTCCGATGCGGGACAGGCAGACACGGTTGCAGCGGCTGCAGGGGAAAATTGGTTGGTTGGGTTTGGGTGTTGGGTTTTTCCTCCTTTGCCTTTTGTCAGTGAGGTGGGCTCTGCGGTCTTCTTCAAAGGAGGTTGCTGCCCGCCAAACTGTGAGGCGCCAAGATGCACGGTTTGAGGCGATATCAACCCACTGGCGGTGGTCAATGTGGCAGGCACCAAGAGATTTCTTTAGGCAGTCCTTGTACCTTTTCTTTGGTGCACCTCTGTCACGGTGGCCAGTGGAGAGCTCGCCATATAACACGATCTTGGGAAGGCGATGGTCCTCCATTCTGGAGACGTGACCCACCCAGCGCAGCTGGATCTTCAGCAGCGTGGACTCGATGCTGTCGACCTCTGCCATCTCGAGTACTTCGACGTTAGGGATGAAAGCGCTCCAATGGATGTTGAGGATGGAGCGGAGACAACACTGGTGGAAGCGTTCTAGGAGCCGTAGGTGATGCCGGTAGAGGACCCATGATTCGGAGCTGAACAGGAGTGTGGGTATGACGACGGCTCTGTATACGCTTATCTTTGTGAGGTTTTTCAGTTGGTTGTTTATCCAGACTCTTTTATGTAGTCTTCCAAAGGCGCTATTTGCCTTGGCGAGTCTGTTGTCTATCTCATTGTCGATCCTTGCATCTGATGAAATGGTGCAGCCGAGATAGGTAAACTGGTTGACCGTTTTGTGTGCCCGATGGAGATGTGGGGGGGCTGGTAGTCATGGTGGGGAGCTGGCTGATGGAGGACCTCAGTTTTCTTCAGGCTGACTTCCAGGCCAAACATTTTGGCAGTTTCCGCAAAGCAGGACGTCAAGCGCTGAAGAGCTGGCTCTGACTGGGCAACTAAAGCGGCATCGTCTGCAAAGAGTAGTTCACGGACAAGTTTCTCTTGTGTCTTGGTGTGAGCTTGCAGGCGCCTCAGATTGAAGAGACTGCCATCCGTGCGGTACCGGATGTAAACAGCGTCTTCATTGTTGAGGTCTTTCATGGCTTGGTTCAGCATCATGCTGAAGAAAATTGAAAAGAGGGTTGGTGCGAGAACACAACCTTGCTTCACGCCATTGTTAATGGAGAAGGGTTCAGAGAGCTCATTACTGTATCTGACCCGACCTTGTTGGTTTTCGTGCAGTTGGATAATCATGTTGAGGAACTTTGGGGGACATCCGATGCGCTCCAGTATTTGCCAAAGCCCTTTCCTGCTCACGTTGTCGAAGGCTTTGGTGAGGTCAACAAAGGTGATGTAGAGTCCTTTGTTTTGTTCTCTGCACTTTTCTTGGAGCTGTCCCTCAGACATATATAACTATTACTTGCAGTATGATCTTAAATACAACAGAAATGCTAGCATTATCCATTTGGTGATGTAGAGTCCTTTGTTTTGTTCTCTGCACTTTTCTTGGAGCTGTCCCTCAGACATATATAACTATTACTTGCAGTATGATCTTAAATACAACAGAAATGCTAGCATTATCCATTCAGCACTACACATACATAAACTATTTCTTAAAGACCGGCAGCTGTTTCACAAACTTCTGGGCCTCTTTGGCCTCAGACAAAAACTTTCTCTCACCTCCTGGCATAATGAATTTTAAGGGTTGCCAGATATCTAAGAACACTTTTGTATCCTTTCTGCTTGGTAACTTTTTATTGACTCGAATTCTTTTCTTTGTTTAAGGAGGGCCACATTTATGTCTGGGTAGAATAGGACTTTTTTTTCCCTCCAGCCCCATCACAGCCCCCCCCCCCTCACTTTTGCCCTGACCGCCACTGCCCTTCAAATTTTCACACGGTCCTGGTGACCATCCCAAGCACTTAGCGCGGCTTTTGACCAGGGCCCGGATGTGAGAAGGCAGTCCGATGGGCCCTCTCTATGTCCACCAATTCCCCCAATTTCTCCCTTCCCAAGGCCTCTGGGAGCCAGTGTTGAAACAAAAAGCTACGGGATCCCTCCCTTCTCTACCCTCCAGCAACCCCTCAATCTTTATGGTGTTTCTCCAGCCAGGATTTTCTAAAGTGTCGATCCTCTGCCAGAGACATCCCCTTTCCGTCTCCCATGCGGTGACCTCCTTCTCTAACTTGCTTATTCTGTCCTCATTATCTCCAGTTCTTTCTTCTACTTCAGATACCCTTCCTGACAATCCAGTTAGAGCATTGTTCCATCTATCCATTTTGTTGTATAACTTCGTTTTATCCTTTAGGTCCCTGGCCAGTCTCTCCTCCATTCTTTCCATGGTCTGCAGGAAATCTTGTAGTGATGGCTCCATGCCCCCTCCTTCTCTTGCTGACACCAGCTTGCTCCCTCCATGGGTCCCAGGTCCTCCTGCGATTCTCTCTCGACACGGCCTCCAGTCTCCTCATCACCGTCAGCCTCGCTAGGATCGCTATTGCTGCCGTCTCGTGGGGATCGAGGTCTCCCATGTACTCAGGTGTGTCACTCCCACCGCCCATTGCGTTGTGCTCCCAAGCGCTCTTTACTTGTTGTCCTCTGGGGAGGGGGGGAGGGACATGACACCCTCCATTCCTCAAAGCTCTGATCCCTCTGCTCCCAACGCTCAACTGGAGATCGCATCACTTCTCTTCCCCAGGTCGGTCTCACCTCCTCCTAGCTTCCTGGGTGAGCCTTAGTCACCCTCAGCGAGTTGGACCTCCGTCGACGGGGCCTCCCGGGCTTCAGACCTGGATTCTGTGTCGCCATCTTGGCCTCCAAGAGACGGACTGGATCAGGTGCCGACCGTTGCTCCTACCTTGCTGGCTGCCGTTCTTCTTTCTCATTGTTGCAAGCTAAGAACTTTTATTTATTCATTTTTGTGTTTCTTGGTACTTATTTCTCTCTCTTAGACTGTTTTAATTCTCCTGGTCTGGGATCTCTAAGGGTTGATGTCCTCATCACGTGACCGCTCGGTAACGTAACTCTTTCTCACTAGCCAAACACTCATTCATTTGAATATTGTAATATTAATCCTAACTTTAATGTTACAACTATTTTATCTAAATAAGGTTTAATAAGATAGGTTTGGGTAAACAGGACTCATTAACATTCGACAGACACACTTGGTTATTTGCAGTAGGTAACTGGCTTCAGCATCCAACAAATGCATTTGCATTTTAAAAACTATTGACCACAGAAGCCAGTTTGGAAAGCTGAAGAGTCTGATGTTGCATTGCAAAGTCGAGGGATGAAAGGATTGATGATGGTTCTTGAGATACTGGAAACAATAGGTGTCACCTCAGAAGCACCTTTGTAAACCTATAGCCCTTTTGTGTCTGTATGGGCCGGGAACCAGAATGGAACCTTCAAACAATGTTAATTACTTTGATTCTGTGAGTAAGTGGACAGAGATGTCACATCAGTATGAAAAGACATTATGAACTTCAGAAACAGGAATGATGTCACACACCATGTGACATGAGAGAATTGGAGAAATATATTATCAAATTCCAACATTTGAATCGGTTTCAGAAGTGAAGATCCTGTGTCACACACGCACACTAGAACCTCGTGAAAGGGCTGAATTACAGTAACCAGAATAGGTGGTGCTATGTATTAGTCTTAATAAAAAGGGGAATACAGGAAATAAGTGGATTTCAAAAGGGAAACCACCACTTTCCAACTGCTCTTTTGAAAATAAAGAGCGCAGCCTCATCGTGGAAAAAAACTCCAGGACTCTTCTTAAAAAGTTCACTTCTCAAAGTAAATGGTCAATCCGATATGAAGAAATCCCTCTCTCTGAAGGACAACTCATTGAAAGAATTGAGTTTAAAACGGCCTGAAGATATGATGTCTAAAAGTGCTTTATAACTATAACTGAATTGAAAATTTAAGACCTTCAAGCAAGACTAGAATGATGCCAAAGTTTTAAAAGTTGACTTTTCAGAGTTTGGGACTTAAACAAACACACATTTACATTTGGGCAGAGTGGGGTTAAATTTAGAGTTTAAGTTAGAAATTAGAGATAGGTAAGAAATGTCATGTTAATAGTTTAATAAAAACTATTATTTTGAATTTACCAGGGTCTGGTGAATTTTCCACTGCTGTTCCTTTGTTAGTGCTAACAAAGTCTCTCTAGCACCTAACAAAATTGAGAGGATTGTTAGTTCGTGACAATGTTTACATTCTACTTACAGAATATTCACTGCAGCAAATTCATCGGCAGCCTGCAAAGGTTCATGCTACACCATTGGATTTCACAAGACCACAACAGCACTGGAAATACTGGGGGGAGGCTTGGTTAATTGCAGGCATTAGCCCAGTCATTGAATTGCAGGATCAAGTCATTAAAACTTAACTGTGGATTGTCTGTATCTAATTTTTATATGCATTCACACCACTGCTATAAGTTGGACATATACAAAACATCATTGATAAAAACAAAGAAGCATTTATATACGAGTTGTTAAATGTCTGTTCAGATACATCTTTGAAAATCAATGTTATGTAGAACATAATTCTTTCATCAACCAATATATTCTTATGATTCTGAGAACCCCTATGGCTACCAAAAAATGTTATAACCATACAACCATATAACCGTTTACAGCATGGAAACAGGCCATGTCGGCCCTTCAAGCCCGTACCAGTTCACTTGAACAACTCCACTAGTTCCTCCGCAAACTCCTGAGGAAGTAGAGACTTTCTTCATGATGCCATTGGTTTGTTATATTTATGCTTTAAAATTCCTTTATAATTGCTGATGAACTGAGAAGAGCTGAAGTGCTCGAGGGTGTTATTGAGATGGATAACACACTTTTCCTCCAGCCAACCCATGTAGCTCATTCAATTAGTACTATAAATATTCTAGACTCATTAATATTGCATTTAATGCAATGAAAGAGAAGTTGGAAGATATCCTCAGGTAAGAAATAAAGTCAACTCCAGCAATTGAAAACTATTCTCCACAGAACTGACTTCAATGAGGAGAAGCATGGATATCAGCACCCTTACCCGAGTAAGATTAGGCAAAACGCACATTATCCCTGTTGTTTTGGGTTGTATAATGGAATACAGGCTCTGAAAGTCAAAGCTGAGCAATAAAATTATGAGAATTTTATATCCAGAAAACAGATCAGATGAATTCATATAAAAGACATTACATCCACCACTGAGAAATAACACCATCTCATTAACACACCCAGAAAAAGAAATGAGCAAAGATTTCATCACTTTTTGATGAGCAGCATGCTCCTAAATATTTCAGAGAACTGTCAACAAAAAAGAGAAAATTTGTCCAGTAGAAAACAGTAGAAAACAATCCGTTGGTGCCTTTTCACACAAATTATTCTGGAGATCACAGAATATTCTGTGAAATACTGTGAAGGATATTGACTGCAAAAGCATCCTGAATTACAAGAGTCAGAGGAATAACACTAATGAAAGCTGTAACATTAATAGTGTGACAGAGTATATAGATATGTTTTTGGGAGATAAATTGGGAAAGGTTTGTTTGAGTAGGTCACATGCAAACACTTTAAAACAGATCTTATTTGAAATACTGGAGCTCTGCCTCATACTAGACATGTCAGGGCCAACAGTCTTTTCAAGAGCTTTGGAGAGTGCCCAAGAGACTTCACTAATGGATTGTTGTTTACAAAAAGGCAACAGATGAAAGATCTTGCTGGAGCCACAGCAGCTGGGACTGGAACAAGACAAGCTGGTAAGCTTGGGGAAAACTCCATGTGGACGATGGGTTTTCAGGGCTTAATTCAGCCTGGTCACAAAGTCCTTGTGGTTCATGCAAGAAGACTGGCTGTCTAATGTTTCACTTGGAATAGGAGAAACAAAAAGGCACTCTGTGGTGACCTGAAAGAAAGAGGTCATCATCTGGAGAACTCTAAAGGGGCAAATTTCATCAGCAAGATACTGCAATGGTTGGGTGTCCATCATACAACAAAACTCTCTCTGAAAACCAGCAAGAACCTTCTTGAGCGGTAACCATTTACCTTTCAAGCACCAAAGCCTGATGAACATTATAAATGTTAAATTCTCTGGACAGTATAAGAATTGCCTGCAACCAATGAACTTGGAGGAATGAGATTGAACTGTAAATCAAAGAACGTTTCTGAACTTACACACACATTACATACACATGTGCTTAGAATTAGAAGGGGGTTAAGTAAGTCAATAGTGATAAGTTAAAGTGTGATTCATGTTTAAAGATATTTAAAAGCAACTGTTGTTTAAGTAACCATTTTTCTTGGTGAATATCTATTGCTGCTAGGTTTATGGGTCCTCTGGGCTCGTAACAGTAGTATACAGGCACTCCCGACCGTAATTGGGACCAAGAGATTGGTTGTATCTTGAAATGGACACAAGTCGGAATTTTGCCTGCGCTGGTGAAGTACTGAAGTCTTAAAGCATACTTTTTAAATCAAATCTTTTTTTCATCATGGATTTGATAACAACTTAAAGCTTCCTCAATTTGTCGATCAACCTTGGCAAATCTTTCCACATTCTGGTCCAAACCCAAATTGTTAGTCAGTGCCCCGGGGTCCATTGCCAGGCGCGACCACCCTGATTCTTGTGCGAGTCTTCAGTTGGAGGATTCACGGTGGGTTCACATATTCAAGTTCAGTTGGTTCATGCACGAGAGTTAAGCGCCCTGTCGATATTGAATTCACTCCCTTAACTCTCGTGCGTGAGCCAATTAACCAGAGTTAGAAATTATTGTTTTCCTTCATCATCATCGAGTCTCCAACCTGGAATTCTCAATCAAATCTCACGAGGATTATCTTTGTTAATTTTAGCAAGGCATTTAACAAATTGATCAGGGAGGCAAAATCCCCATAAGATGGGGGAAAATAAAGAATTGGATTAAAAATTGACACAGTGATAGAAAGCACAGGATTTTCAGTCACAGGAGTGCTGCTTGGAGTAACCAATAATAGGGTTCCATTTTAGTTTGCTTGCTTTCGTTAGTGTAATTAACTGACTTAAATGGATCATTAATTTTTTTTGGCCTATTTGGGTGCACAAAGAGGCAATTTTAAAATTATCTATTTGTAGGCGGAAAACATGATATACATGAATAAATCAAGAGGAACAAAGGAGTGTGGAGTCACCCATCTCTGAAGATAGCAAAAAAAATTGTCAAATGGAGTTTAATGTTGAAAAATGTGATCTTATAAATTCCAGAATTATAAAAGCAGACTATTATGAAAATGGCAAAAAAAATTGTAAATGAGTGGAGTATTATTGTACATGAATTGCAAAGATTACCAAGTCAGTCTAGTAAGTTGTTACTAAGGCATATGGCTCATGGCCTTCAATTCAAAAGGTTTGTGCTTAGAAATAGGAAAATATTGTTAGAATTCAGTGGGGTTTTGGAAGAACTGCACAGTTTTGGTTTCCAAAGACAGAATATACTAGGATTGGAGGCAGTTCAGAGGTTTACTGAGCTAATTACTCAGTTGAAGCCTTGTCCTATCACAAGGAATAGATTATAAATTTGATTTATATTCTTTGGATTTTAGAAGAATGAGGGCAAACCTATTGAACAACAAGATTCTAAAAGGGCAATGACAGGATAGAGTTAGAGATGGTGTGACTAATAGGGCTCAAAAAGTCAAGTGGTCATTCATAAGCGAGGAGCAGAGGAACTACTTTTCACAGAAAGTGGTGAATCTCTCGAGTTCTCTGCCCTGGAAGTTGTGGAAGCTAGAATACTGAAAGAATTTAAAAAGGAAGTAGATATGAAAATAAGGGGATTGAGGCTGATAGGGAACTGGGACAGAAGAGGAGATAAGGTCTTTGGCAGATCAGGCGTGATCATACTGAATGGCAAGGCTGGCTGGGTGGAATTGAATGACCCATTCTTATTCTTTATTTTCTCAAGCGGGTGTAACAGAGTTAAAAATGCATTTTAATAATTTTCATTCTAAGTTCTGTATTAGTGAATTTTATCTCAATTAGTTATTTGTATTTAATGTCATTTTAATAATGTATCCAGTGGAAAGGAGCTTGGTGGTGCATACTTCTTCTCCACCTCCTAAGCTCCTCCCTTCCTGTTCCTCTCACTGCTTGTTACCTTGCTCAAAGTAAGAGTGAGAGAAGATGACTGATGGGCTATCTTAAATGTTTTCCTTTGAAAATGAATTGTTCATTTAATGTATATTGTTCATTGCTAATAGTATGTTTTACAGTTTGTTTTGTTTTAACCATTAATGTAAGTTTTATGGGTGTTTTTATCTAACTTGTGTTTAAGCGTTATTACCATGTGTTGATCATGTGACTCGTGTAGCATTGCAGAGATTTCACAGTGTAAATTCTGTTATCTTATATGCTTAGGAGCAAAGGCGCAGAAAAGGATGAAAAACCAGAAGGCAACGGTTGTGTTATTTTGCCTTCTCTATGTACAAATTTTCCTTGGGCAGTGAGTTTTTCTATGCAGTTTTAAACTTGCCCAGCGAGTGTCATTGTTTTTCACTTTGTATATATAGTTTTTTTTAATTATAGTTTGAAAATATTTTAAGGTGTGAAATGTTTCCCTGGCAAATTTTAAAAGCTCTCAATTAATACAATGTACTCTGAGTTAAGTACATATTGAAATGTTAAAATAAAGTATCTGAGGAAAAGAATGATAACACTGCTTGACACCTTGCTAAGGGGAGTGAATAAATACTGGAAAACAATTCCGTGAGTCATCTCTTTTTATATGCCCTACGAAAACCCATTACATCGGTAAAAGAGGAGCCAAAAGAAAAACTGCAAAGGAACCAAGAGGGCTTTAAAGCAGCCATTCTCAACCCTTTATTTCCCCCGGATTATGTCATCCTTTTGACTCTGCTCAAAGTTTATGGGCCCTCTTCCCTGTGAAGCAGTCCAGTTTAGTGCGTTCCTTTTGTTCTTCTTTCCTATTATCTACATACAATTTTTTTTTAATCTTAAACAAATTATAATGTTGGAAATAATCAGAAGATCAGATAGTATCTGTGGAAAGAGAAAAAAAGGAGATAGTGTTTCCCTTGAAAGACTTTACCATCAGAAATAGTCAGTCCTGACAAAACCAGGAAAGGCTGCCTTCAAAAAAAATGTATTACCGAATCTCAAAGGCTACATACAACAAGACAAAATATATGATGCTGTTCTTTGGTGTGAGTCACATCTAAGTCAGAAGTCAGAGTGTGTGGAATACGGAGGCAAAGTGGTAGGCAACTGACAACTCAAGGTTATCCTTGTGGACTCCATGGAGGGTTCTGCACAACTGTCACCCAATCTTCAAGAAAAACAGAAAATGCTGGAAACACTCACCAGGTCAGTCAGTGGAAAGACAGAGTAAATGTTTAAGACTGAAGAAGACTCTTTGGAGGAAGACATCAGTTTTTAAGCTGCAATTTTGTTGAGGGAGAGATGGTTAGCACAAAGAGAACATCTCTAATAATGTAAGCCAAGGTCAGGCAGGACAATGAAGTTATCTGGTTGACACGTTAATGAGGGAACTGAGAAATAGAGAAAACACAAAATGTGGAATGTGAAAACTGTATGAAATGTCCAACAAGACAGGTTGTGCAAATGAAAGAAAACATGAGCAAAAATTGTAAATGAATAACCTAACAATAGAACTACTCAGTTCTGATACAAACACAGAAATTTAGCAGCTTGTTATACTAGCTCCGACACCACAAAAGAATTCATTTTGCTCGAGGATAACAGTAAATGTTTATTAACAATATCTTTTGTGTTTATTGTCTCTTTTTAATTCAATGAAGTACATCACTGTAGCCCTTTTTCTTACAAAATACCCCCTTGGCTACAGCATGGAAGAATTTTGGTGCCTATGTACATTGTACAATGTAAATAACAAAAACATTATCATACACTGAAGGTTCTGTGAGAAGAGAATGAGATGGAAGTGCAAGAGAATTCTGTAAAATGACAAGCAGGTTATACAAGAGATGCAGTGGATGTTGTGTATTTTGATTTTCAGAAGGCCTTTGACAAGGTGCAAGAGGCTACTAAAATCACAAGAGTCCATGGTAAAACGAAGCATATTTGCGTGGGTAGAGCATTAGTTGATGGGCAGGAAGCAGAAGAGTCGAAATACAGGAACATATTCTTGTTGGCTGAAGTTGATAGTTCTACCAGAGTCAGTGTTTGGAGCGGTACTTTTTAATGTTGTATAGTATATTAATGATCTGGATTAGGTAATGAATTACTTTGTGGCTAATTTGAAAATGACACGAAGGTAAGAGGAGCAGCAAGTAATGTTGCGGAAACAGGGAGGTTACAGAAGGGCAGATAGATTAGAAATATAGATAGAGAAGTGGCAAATGAAAAGTGTACAGTCAAGCACTGGTGGAGAAAAAAAATAAACAGGCAGATTATTTTCTAAATGGGGAGAAATTGAAAATGCCCAGATCCAAAGGGACCTAGAGGGCTTGTCCAGGACAGCCTGAACATAAACTTGCATGTTGAGTTGATGGTGAAGGCAGCAAATGCAATGCTAGCATTCATTTCAAGAGGAATAGGAAATAAGACCAGAGATATGATGTTGCAACTTTACAAGGCACTGCTGAGATATCACTTGGATTATTGGAGCAGTTTTGAGATCCTCATTTATGAAAGAATGTGCTGACTTTTGAGAGGGTTCAGAGGAGATTCACAAGGTTAATTCCGGGAATAAGGTTATCATACTAGGAGTGTTTAACAGCACTTGCCCTCTACTCATTGGAATTTAGGACAATGAGGGGAATCATATTGTACACATCTTTCAACATTCAAAATGTTTCAGAGTACATGTAGAAAGATTATGTCCCATGTTTGGAGAGTCTAGGACAAGAAGGCACGACCTCAGGATTGAGGCTGAAATTCTTCAGCCAGAACATGGTAAATCTGTGGAGTGCTTTTGCCACATGCAGTTGTGGAGGCCAGGACATTTAAGGCAAAGATTGATGTTTCTGATAAGCAGGGCATCAAAGGTTATGGAGAGAAGGCCAGACAATGGGGTTGAGTGGGGAAAATGGCTCATGATAAAATGGCTCATGATAAAATGGCTCATGATAAAATGGCTCATGATAAAATGGCTCATGATAAAATGGCTCATGATAAAATGGCTCATGATAAAATGGCTCATGATAAAATGGCTCATGATAAAATGGCTCATGATAAAATGGCTCATGATAAAATGGCTCATGATAAAATGGCTCATGATAAAATGGCTCATGATAAAATGGCTCATGATAAAATGGCTCATGATAAAATGGCTCATGATAAAATGGCTCATGATAAAATGGCTCATGATAAAATGGCTCATGATAAAATGGCTCATGATAAAATGGCTCATGATAAAATGGCTCATGATAAAATGGCTCATGATAAAATGGCTCATGATAAAATGGCTCATGATAAAATGGCTCATGATAAAATGGCTCATGATAAAATGGCTCATGATAAAATGGCTCATGATAAAATGGCTCATGATAAAATGGCTCATGATAAAATGGCTCATGATAAAATGGCTCATGATAAAATGGCTCATGAAAAATGGCTCATGATAAAATGGCTCATGATAAAATGGCTCATGATAAAATGGCTCATGATAAAATGGCTCATGATAAAATGGCTCATGATAAAATGGCTCATGATAAAATGGCTCATGATAAAATGGCTCATGATAAAATGGCTCATGATAAAATGGCTCATGATAAAATGGCTCATGATAAAATGGCTCATGATAAAATGGCTCATGATAAAATGGCTCATGATAAAATGGCTCATGATAAAATGGCTCATGATAAAATGGCTCATGATAAAATGGCTCATGATAAAATGGCTCATGATAAAATGGCTCATGATAAAATGGCTCATGATAAAATGGCTCATGATAAAATGGCTCATGATAAAATGGCTCATGATAAAATGGCTCATGATAAAATGGCTCATGATAAAATGGCTCATGATAAAATGGCTCATGATAAAATGGCTCATGATAAAATGGCTCATGATAAAATGGCTCATGATAAAATGGCTCATGATAAAATGGCTCATGATAAAATGGCTCATGATAAAATGGCTCATGATAAAATGGCTCATGATAAAATGGCTCATGATAAAATGGCTCATGATAAAATGGCTCATGATAAAATGGCTCATGAAAAATGGCTCATGATAAAATGGCTCATGATAAAATGGCTCATGATAAAATGGCTCATGATAAAATGGCTCATGATAAAATGGCTCATGATAAAATGGCTCATGATAAAATGGCTCATGATAAAATGGCTCATGATAAAATGGCTCATGATAAAATGGCTCATGATAAAATGGCTCATGATAAAATGGCTCATGATAAAATGGCTCATGATAAAATGGCTCATGATAAAATGGCTCATGATAAAATGGCTCATGATAAAATGGCTCATGATAAAATGGCTCATGATAAAATGGCTCATGATAAAATGGCTCATGATAAAATGGCTCATGATAAAATGGCTCATGATAAAATGGCTCATGATAAAATGGCTCATGATAAAATGGCTCATGATAAAATGGCTCATGATAAAATGGCTCATGATAAAATGGCTCATGATAAAATGGCTCATGATAAAATGGCTCATGATAAAATGGCTCATGATAAAATGGCTCATGATAAAATGGCTCATGATAAAATGGCTCATGATAAAATGGCTCATGATAAAATGGCTCATGATAAAATGGCTCATGATAAAATGGCTCATGATAAAATGGCTCATGAAAAATGGCTCATGATAAAATGGCTCATGATAAAATGGCTCATGATAAAATGGCTCATGATAAAATGGCTCATGATAAAATGGCTCATGATAAAATGGCTCATGATAAAATGGCTCATGATAAAATGGCTCATGATAAAATGGCTCATGATAAAATGGCTCATGATAAAATGGCTCATGATAAAATGGCTCATGATAAAATGGCTCATGATAAAATGGCTCATGATAAAATGGCTCATGATAAAATGGCTCATGATAAAATGGCTCATGATAAAATGGCTCATGATAAAATGGCTCATGATAAAATGGCTCATGATAAAATGGCTCATGATAAAATGGCTCATGATAAAATGGCTCATGATAAAATGGCTCATGATAAAATGGCTCATGATAAAATGGCTCATGATAAAATGGCTCATGATAAAATGGCTCATGATAAAATGGCTCATGATAAAATGGCTCATGATAAAATGGCTCATGATAAAATGGCTCATGATAAAATGGCTCATGATAAAATGGCTCATGATAAAATGGCTCATGATAAAATGGCTCATGATAAAATGGCTCATGATAAAATGGCTCATGATAAAATGGCTCATGAAAAATGGCTCATGATAAAATGGCTCATGATAAAATGGCTCATGATAAAATGGCTCATGATAAAATGGCTCATGATAAAATGGCTCATGATAAAATGGCTCATGATAAAATGGCTCATGATAAAATGGCTCATGATAAAATGGCTCATGATAAAATGGCTCATGATAAAATGGCTCATGATAAAATGGCTCATGATAAAATGGCTCATGATAAAATGGCTCATGATAAAATGGCTCATGATAAAATGGCTCATGATAAAATGGCTCATGATAAAATGGCTCATGATAAAATGGCTCATGATAAAATGGCTCATGATAAAATGGCATGGCAGATGATGGGCTGAAAGTGCCTATTTCTGCTCCTATGTCTTGTGGTCTTACTTAAAAAGACATACAAAACCCACATGAAGAACTGCACTGGAAAAGAACTGAAGAGGCAACAATACATATTCACTCATTAATAAACTATGACAAATTTGAATCAAAATTTGATTCTTCTTCATTATTTCATGAAAAATGATATAATTATAGATTATCAAGCAAAATTTCAGGTCTCAAGTTTCACAAGGCTCATAACACTAGTAAAATACAATGCAGGTTAAACTGGTGACTGCAGGATGCTTTCATTTTCAAATATTTATTTTAGCATAAATTGTCCTTAAGGGAGGTCATAGGTCAAGATCAGATGCCAACAGTTAAACTGACCATGATAATCTGGATACTTGAGGTGAAGGGTTTACAGGTCTTTCTGGAAGAGATGGGACCCATGCAGAAGGCCCACTTTTTAGTCAATATGGCAGCTCAGAGAATCTAAGAATAGTGGGGAAGATCATCTCCTGTACCATTTCATTACATTTTTTCAGTAATTTTAAAAACAAACTAAACTGCCTGAATAGGGACCTATACTCAGTCGACACGTCAGAATAAATGAAAGAAACCAGCTTGCATTTGGGGGAAAAAAAATGGTAGACTTACTCTCAACGGGGTTCTCTGATGCTGGATGCAGCAATGCTCTTGGAGTGCCGTGATAGAGATTCAATCTGAAGTTTAAAAGAAAATCTATTAACTTTATTTTATGAGATTGAGAAGCACCTAGAGAGTAATCATTTATTAAATGCATTCAAAAGAATATGATGAAATAACGTCCATTTCCAGTTGGCATTGAAAAATTCTCTGACAACTGCCAGCCGAGGCAATATCGGACATTGAAATATGTTGAAATAGGCCTAAAACTTCATGCAGACAGCAAGCCATCATAAACATGATAATAAAGAGGTGACAAATGCTATATTTCCCTCAGGAATACAAGAAATAAATCAGATCGATTAAAGCTCAATTACTGAACTTTTTCAGTTGCCCAAAAGGCACAATGGAATAATACAATATTTGATGATAAACTGGTGAAGTCTTAAATTTCCTGCAGGAATATTTTTCTCAATCTGTCTATTAATTTCATGTCAATTTCATATGCTGGAAGATGGGAACAAGTCCCTGACATTTTGGGAAGGCTTGAGTGTAGTTAGTATGCTGAGAAGACTGCCAAAGGAAAGAAAGCTAATCTACGAGTGTTGCAAATGATAATTTTGTTCTAATATTGTAAAAAGGCACACACACACAGATTCAACATAAAATGTTAATCAAATCAGAAGTAAACCGATGATCCAGATGAATAATAGAACATGACAGCACATCTACAAGCCCTTTGGCCCTTCTGGTCTGCACTGAACTATTATTCTCCCTCGTCCTAATAACCCTCCAAAACTCCCCAGACCAAATCCCTCCATACCCCTCCATCCATGTCCCTGTCCAATTTATTCTTAAAATGTCAAAACTGAACATGTATTTTCCAATTCAGCCAACTTTCTGCTTGAAGAAATTCCCCTTTAAACTTTTCCCCTTTCAACCTTAATCCATGATCTCTGATCTTTATATCTAACCTCACATCACAGGAAAAAGACTTCTAACATTTACTCCATCAAGATCCATCATAAATATATACACCTCTATCAAATCTCCCCTTATTCTCGATGCTCCAGGGAATAAAGTCCGAACCAGTTTAACCTTGCCCTCCAACTCAATTCTTCAAGTCCAGGCAACATCCAGGTAAATCGCTTCTGCACTATATCAATCTTATTAATATCCTTCTTGTAGTTAGGTGACCAAAAACTCCATACAATAATTTGGCCTCACTAATGTCTTGTACAATTTCACCATAACATTCCATCTCCTATACTCAATACTTTGTTTTACGAAGCCCAAGCTGTCAAATAGAACCATTGAACACTACAGCACAGAAAGAGGCCCTTTCAGTCTGTGCCTAATTTTTATTTTGCCTAGTCCTACTGACTTGCATCCAGCCATAGCCCTCAATATCTCTTCTATCCATGTACACGTCCAAATTCTTAATAAATGTTAAAATTGAGCCAACGTTCACCACCTCAGATGGCAGCTCGTTCCAACCTCCCTGTGTGATTAAACATATAACCATATAACCACTTACAGCACAGAACAGGCCAGTTCGGCCCTACTAGTCCATGCCATAACAAATCCCCACCCTCCTAGTCCCACTGACCAGCACCCGGTCCATACCCCTCCAGTCCTCTCCTATCCATGTAACTATCCAGTCTTTCCTTAAATGTAACCAATGATCCCGCCTCGACCACGTCTGTCGGAAGCTCATTCCACATCCCTACCACCCTTTGCGTAAAGAAATTTCTCCTCATGTTCCCCTTATAATTTTCCCCCTTCAATCTTAAACCATGCCCTCGAGTTTGAATCTCCCCCACTCTTAATTGAAAAAACCTATCCACGTTTACTCTGTCTGTCCCTTTTAACACCTCTATCAAGTCCCCTCTCAATCTTCTACGCTCCAGAGAAAAAAGCCCCAGTCTGCACAATCTTTCCCTGTAACTCAAACCTTGAAATCCTGTCAACATTCTCGTGAACCTTCTCTGCACTCTCTCTATTTTGTTTATATCTTTCCTATAATTTGGTGACCAAAACTGTACACAGTACTCCAAATTTGGCCTCACCAATGCCTTGTACAATTTCATAACTTCCCTACTCTTGAATTCAATACTCCGATTTATGAAGGCCAACATTCCAAATGCCTTCTTCACCACACCATCTACCTGAGTATCAGCCTTGAGGGTACTATTTACCACAACTCCCAAATCCCTTTGTTGCTCTGCACATCTCAATAGCCTACTATTTAGATTTGCCTTTCCAAAATGTAACACCTCACACTTATCTGTATTAAATTCTCCACCCCTACTTCCAGATCGTTAATATATATATATATATATATATATAACAAACAATAGTGGACCGAGGACCGATCCCTGAGGAACTCCACTAGTCACCGGCCTCCAATTGGACAAACAATTTTCTACCACTACTCTCTGACACCACCCACCCAACCATTGCTGAATCCATTTCACTACCTCCTCATTTATACCCAAGTTCCCCTTAAACCAGTGGTTCTTAACCTTTTTATTTCTACTCACATATCACTTTAAATAAGTGATTATTGGGGGATCAGAGGTGAACAGGGTGAGCAAATTTAAATTCCTGGAAGTTACCATCTTGGAGGATCTTCCTGGACCCAAAATACTAATGTAATCAAAAAGCATGTCAATGCCGCTAATTCCTCAGGAGTTTTCAAAGGTTCAGTATACATCAGAATCCTTAGCAAACCTCTACAGAATGTAGACGTTTTTGTGAGTTTTCAGTGACATACCTCAGACATCGGTGCTCTGTGATTAGTAAGGGATTGCTTAAGGTGGTAAGAGAGTGGGAAGGGAAGGTTAAGAATCACTGCTCTAGACCCAATTGTTACTGAAATATTTTGTTTTGAGAAAAATTGTCATTGGCCCATTTCCTTTGTAGTTCTGAAACCGTGCACATAACGAGTCAATTAGGGACGATTAAAACAGTGATTTTCAAACTTTTTCCACTCAAATACCAGCTTAAGCAATCCCTTACTAGTCACAGTATGTGGAAATAAGGTTGAGAATCACTGCCATAAACTTTTCCTTCTTAACCCATCTCCTCTGATTTGTACCTCACCTACTCTCAGTGGAAAAAGCCGATCTAGATTTACTCTATAATTTAAATACCTCGATCAAATCTCCCCTCATTCTTCTACACTCCAGAGAATAAAGTCCTAACCTGTTTAAGCTTTCTCTGTAACTCAGTTCCTGAAGTCCAGGCAACATCCAAGTAAATCCTCTCTGCACTTTTTCAATCTTATTGATATCTTTCCTATAGGTGACGTAAACTACACACAATTCTCCAAATAGGACCTCACCAATGTATGATACAACTTTACCATAACATCCCAACTCTTATGCGCAATATTTTTATTTATGAAGGACGATATGCCAAAAGAAGGCTCACCAGCAGCTACAGGGATGAAGTGTCTGAGGAGATTTGGTATGTCACTGAAAACTCTCTACAGGTGTACCAAGGAGAGCATTCTGTAGAAGTTTGCTAAGGATTCCAATGTATATTGAACCTCTGCAAACTCCTGAGGAATGAGAGGCACTGACATGCTTTCTTTTTTATTCCATTAGGATGTTCAAATTTAAATTTGCTCACCCTCTCCACCTTTGATCCCCCAATAATCACTGGATTGTACAAGTATTTCCTAACTTACAACTTGTGACTTACAACGATCTGCACAAATGACAGAAAAAAAATTAAAGAAAAATATACTGTACATACTCGTGTATTGAAATTTTTGGGCCACTTTTTTGGGACAAAGGGGGGTTGACTTTTAAACAGTCGAACTGTTGACCTCTTAAGTACAGGTACACTACCTGCTTCTTTCAAGGCTTTAGGAACTGGATGGCTGGGACCAAGAGGTATGTCCGTGACTGGGGTGTCATGAGTTCAGAGGCACACGGAGCCAAAATGTCGGCAGTTTGGATGCACAGGTGACCAGGGCGAGGATCTGTGCTTGGGATTTAGTATGCACAGTCAGCCAGAGAAAGGATCCATGGTCGGTTAGTATGCATGGGCAGCCGGAGCTCAGCTGGGCAGGGTGCCGGAGTGAGTCTGGTCTTGGTAGCCACCATGTTGTATTTGACGAACAATAAAAGGGATACAGTGAATTTCAGACTTGTGTCCATTTCAAGATACAACTGGTCGATCAGAATAGAACACAGTCGTAAATTGAGGACTATCTGTACACCACTGGTTTTCCCTTCCCAAAGTCTGCAATCAACACCTTATGTTTGGTGGCATTGAGTGAGAGGTTGTTAGTACAGATGATCCTCTACTTACAACGGCTCGACTTAAGATTTTTCAAAGATACGATGGTACGCTGGCACTATATTTTATGATTAAAAATTGTTTCTTTCAGTGTGGAATAAAAGATATTCAACATTTAATTATAAATTAGACATTGTTTTAGATAGATTTGCCCAGCTGTAGGCTGTGGTAAGTGGTCTCAGCTCATTTAAGGTCAGCTAGGCTATAATGTTCTGTAGGTGCAGTATTCTTTTTCCACTTATGCTGGTTTTATTGGAACGTAACCCCATCGTAGGTGGAGGACCACCTGTACACCATTCAACTAAGTTTTCTATCTTCCTCCTGTATGCTGACTTACCCCATTTGCTACACCTCACTCCTGTGGTATTGCCAGCAAATTTGCACCGAGTCATGCAGTCATCAGTGTACAGTAAAGCAAATAGAGCAGGGGGCTACATATGCAGCTCTGTAATGGTTTGCCACTGATGGAGCTTGTGGATGAGGTGTTCTTGCCAATCCGCACTGATTAGGGTCTGGAGGTAAGGAAATCAGGACCCAATTAAACACTGGGATATTGAGGTTTAGGTCTTGGAGTTTGCTCATTAGTATTGAGGGGAAGATGGCGATGAACTTCAAACTGTAATCAGTAAAGAGCATCCTGATGCGAGCATCTTTGCTTTCCAGGTGTTCCAGGTTTTTGTGTAGATAGAGTGTGTGAGATTGCATTTGTGTCGACCTGTTACTGTGGCAGGCGAATTGAATGGAGCCACGTTGTCAGACAGGAGCTGATAAGCTTCAGCATAAGCTGTACAAAACACTATCTCTGCGGATGAGAGTCCCACTGGTCAGTAGTCACGTAGGCAGTCATAATTCCACATGCCAATCCATTCTCTAAGCTAGTCTGCCTTTCGGGCAATACTCCTTACACTGAAATAAGCACACCTCAAAATACTGCCACCATGCACAACCACAAGGATATTAGCCCCTCTCCAGTTTAGATGGAAACTGGACTGCCAGTACAGGTCCCACATTCCCTAGAAGAAAGCCTAATGATCCAGATATCTGAAGCCATCCCTCCTACACCATCTCTTTACCCACATGCAAAGCTCCATTTTCCTCCTATTTCTAACCTCACTCACCCAACCTTGAAAGTCCTGTTCTTCAACCTACCACCAACTCCCTGAACTCTGGTTGTGGGGCCTCATCACACTTCCTGCCACGGCATTGGTCCCTACATCTGGCTGCTCAGCCTCTCTCTTGAGAATGTTGTGAACAGTACCATTTTTAAAACAAGATATAATGTACCATTTTTAAAACATTTGTTAGAGATTTAGACTAAAAGGAATTTATTGATAGGTACGAAAGGTAAAATATCAGTTCAAGCTCCAATATATCAAAATAAATTGATTCTTTTTTCGTTGAATAATCAATTTTTAAGAGAATGCCAGATTAAAGGAATAAAGTTGTTCCAGGATTGTTTTGAATGTGGTAAATTTTTAATCATTCAATCAACTTAGAGAAATTTGGAATTTCAGTGAATTCTTTATTTGTGTCCTATCAAATTAGAGCATTAGTGAAAGATAACTTAGGAATTTTCATTTCTCTTCCAAAGTTAACAAAATATGAGTTTCTGATTTCTCATTCATTAAATAAGGGTTTTATTTCGGAGATGTATGCATTGTTGCAAGACACTATAGATAAAATAAATTTAGATAAATGATTTAATTTGTGATATTAATCAGGCTGATTGGGAGACAATATGTTTTGATGGTCTGACTAAATTGCTGAATGTAAGATATAGTATAATTATAATTTTTTGCATCAGTTGTATCTGAACCCTGAGAAATTTAAAAAATATGGATTTAGTGATTCAGAATTGTGTTTTAGATGTGGAATATGTGTAGGAATATTTTTACATTCATTTTGGCTTTGTGATAAGGTTCAATTATTTTGGCAAAAAAATTAGGGAATTTCTTCAAAAATTGTTTAAGATCCAATTTTTGCTAGATCCAAAAAATTTTTTGTTGGGTTGTATTGCCCCACTTACTGATTTGGGGTGGGATAATTTTCAGACAGCCTTTCTTCGTCTAGCATTGGCTGTAGCACGTAAATGTGTTGATTTCGTGGAAAGACGAGGTTGAGGCAAATTTAATTTGTTGGCATAATGAGGTCCTGTATTTATATGGAGAAAAAAAAACTTGTATGATAATGACTTTTTTATTAAGATGTGATTGCCTTATTTGAAATGTACGAGTTTGGTAATATCTTAAATTGTTGTATGGGTTTCTTTTTAGATGATTTTTTTTAATGCTTCCTTTGTGGAGTTTGCTGAGGGTGAGTGGAGGAGGGTGGGTTAGTTGTAGTTTTCATTTTTATATTATGGACCTTATTTAAAATTTTCAAGAGAAAAACTTATACAAAGTTTAAAAAAAAAAGAATGCTGTGAACTCAATTGGAGACCACGGCACCTGAGAGGCAATATACTGTCCTCTATTCTCAAAATCCTTCACAGAGCCTCTTACCTATTTTCCTAACTATCGGATCCCCTATAACTACAGCTTTTCTTCTCCCTTCAGAGTCACAGGGCAGACTCCGTGCCAGAGGCCTGATTGCCGTGGCTTGACCCTAGCAAGTCGTCCCCTCCCCCAAACAGGGGTATACAGACTATTGAGGGAAATGGCCATAAGGGTACTCTGCACTGTCTGCCTGTTTCACCTCCTGCCTCCAAGGTGTGATCGCTTCCCTGTAACTCTATCACCCCATCAGCCATCTGAATAATCTGGAGTTCATCCAACTCCAGCTCCCTAACATGGCTTGAAAACAACTGCATTGGATGCACTTCTCACAAATGAAGTACTGTCGACTTCCCTGACAATCTGCATAGTGCAACAGCAGCATATCTCTGCCCTGGTTGCCATTCCCATCATCTTTAGGCCTTTTTCCACAGAAAATCCACTTAATTTGCATGTGAACGACCCATCTTTCAAGGAAGCTCGGGTTGTTCACACTGAGCCAAGAAATAACGGGCAAGTGCAACCTTTTACCTAAGCAAGCCAGCATCCCAGAGCAAAAGAAGGCAGGACATAATACACTACAGCACTGGCATCCTGTGTGAACCCTTTAAGACAGAGGCCCTTGCAAAATGCATTGGCTTGGATACTACCTGCCCTAGTAGTATCAGACATGGGATATTTCATTTAAATAGGAAGGTGAAGTGGTTAAAAGGCAGTTAATTCATATATTTTATTAGCTGTGTAAAAAGGGCTATGAAATATGAAAAAAACCTGCCCTTACCTGTGCCTTCTGACTCCTCGTTCCTCGAGGCTCATCTTACCTCAATTTCTGCACCACCATCTCAGCCTCTACTCAAAGCCTTACGACCCAATGGCTCGAAGTCCCACTCTTACATTGTCCACTCCCTCAGTGGCTGCTCCACTTAAACTCTCCTTCCGTTTATTGGCCAATGGAGGAAATTAATCTCCTATCTCTCCCAGTGTTTATTAAACATCTCTGCTCTCGTTGAAAGTCCCATTCTCACAGCTCCCATCAGAATAATGTGTTTTGTGGATTTCATTTCCTGAATTAAACCGATCTATTTTTTAATATTACAAACCAAGGATTTTGTTTCAAAATGCCACATGGTATTAGTAGTCACTATTAATCATTTTGTATTTGGAGTTTTGTATTTAAAATACCAAGTGAATTTTATATCAACATTACCACAATTACTTTTCCACTGAAGCAACAAAAGAAACTAATTGTAAGACACCAATATATCATCTATTCACTGTGGGCATGGTTAGTGAAAGGAGAGTGATTTATCAGTTCCCAAATACAGTCTGATTAGTAACATGATAAAGTAATGATGCTTCAGCAATGAAAAATATTTCATGGAAATTTCAGGTCCATTCTGTGTTAATAATGTGGGTTTTTTTTTAGTATCAGCCTGAGAACAATTGGAATCCTTCAAGACGTGTTAAATAAATCAAACTAATAAATTGTATAAGGTAACCAATGTACATCAACAATAATATCTAACTAGTAAAGTGCATTGAAAGTATACTTTAAAACGGGTACCGTACATACTTGTGTCATGTGTTTTATCATACCAGTGACCTCAACTGAATTTTGAGTTCTTCATATCACACTGGTCTTGGATACATAACTTATACATTCGGCTTGGAGATTGAAAGTTCCATATGAGAATTTCAACTTTCAGTTATGTATACAAATTGATCATACAGTATCAAATTTCTAGGCTGGTTTAAAAAAATGGCTAATAAAATTAAAAACCATTCTTGAAAAGAATTAACACATCCACTTTAAAAACCATCTCAGTGGCCTGAATGAAGGAGACGTGCTAAACTCTATGGAACATAAAGACACCAATGTTGGTGATTTCCAGATTTCAACAGTATAGATATTAGAAATTAGCTCAGTGACAAAAGAGGGTGAAAATGGGAAAATCAGCACAATTTTCAATCTTCATTGCAATCTAAATATCCCAATAGGATGCAAAAAAAACTAAATGTACTATTTGAAGAATTGTACCCAGATCCACCAGTATCCAGGATTACCACACAAAATTAATTGGAAACCTTGGAAAATTGCTTCCATTAGTTGGTAAATTGACTAAGTAGGTATTTAAGGACTTTAAGAGCAATGAAGGAACCCAAAATATTTTATTTTCCCAAAGAGCGAAATGAAAACATAATAGACTATAGTGCAAGCAACTCCTGATACAAGCTTCACAGCAATGGTTCTCAAAGGTAACCTTCATCTTTCCTCTCACATAGCACTTTAAGTATTCCTTATGTCATAGGTGCAATGTGATTAGTAAGGGATTGCTTAAGGTGGTAAATGGGTGGAGAGAAAAAGGTTCAGAACCGCTGGTCTACAACATGATATAATTTTTTTTAAAGAATAAAATGTAGAAGAGAAGGTATGCAGGACAGGGGCCAGGGAGGCCTTGGGAGATTAAATATGAGATTTGGTGGCCAGTTTACCATGCAACCTCATGAACCATCTCCAATTCAATTTAAGTGACAGTAAGATTATAAGCTGGTTTAGTGCAAAACTAGTTTGTCTGAAGAGCAATCAATAGTACAGGTATGGTGGACAGAAGTCCTCCTTGTGTGCAATGATGAGAGGTTATTGATGTCAGTTAAGTGCCCCCCAGGAAGACCTATTGCAGTAAATTTTAACTGCACTGCATCAGTTATATAGATGCTACAGGTGCTGATCATTCCAATTAATCATGTAATGACTGCAAGCATACTGGTAGCAAAAGTCATTTTCAGTGCCCATCAGGGGTTCAGTGCTAATTTTTTTTTAAGTGCCGGAACTCACCAAAAACTGCAACAAAGAGGTACCTGGAGCAGCCCCCCCCCCCCCCCCCTGAGGTGCCGGAGCAGCGCTGCACCGCTGGTGCCCATTACCACTGCAAGCCAGAGCAATTCAAAGTAGGAAGATTGTGAGGTCATCCTGCATGCAGTGCTCATTTGACATCCGCTCTCCAAAAATAGATTTCAACATTGCAGCCACAATGAATGTCTCAGATCTGAGATCTTCCTTTGCATCCTGTTTTTTTTCCAGGGTAGTCCAGGAGATATTTGCGATATTTCTTTACTGTCTATTATTGCATTGGGGAGTTCACAGATTTTTTTTTCTGAAGCAGAAGAGCTGATTTGATCTTATTGACTTTGGCAGAGAGCAGCAGGCAAAAAGAACATGCAGCTTTTCCAGAATTGCACTCAGGCTATACTCTAGATTTGAATCTACCCTTACTGAAAAGGATGTGAATCCTTGCATGGACTTTGTGATCGTACACAAGCTAAATTGACAATTGTTGCTTAATATCCAAAATAAGTCATGCAATCAGTCCGCTGCGCCATCCAGATTGGAGCACTTAAAGGGTTGCCCGACAAGAGGCAAATTGACTTGCCACTCTCGATTCCAGTGCTCAATCACTACATCAGTAAATTGCCAAGTAATAATGAGACAAAAAGCTTGATGGTAATAATGCATTAGGAAGTAAAATGAATCAAGAAACCCGTGGGTTGGTAGGTCCTACTGCTCTAAATTGCCGCACATCATGAGATAACAATATTGCACTGAAAAACAGCCCCACTCAACATCTAGTTACATTCACGATAATCTTTTGCTGCTATCCAACCACAAAATTGCTTCTATTACTGGTCGACAGTGAATGCCAACACCATTGCTTCAAGACTGCTCAAGAAGCAGAACGTCTTTTTGCTTGACAAAATAAAAAGAGGAACCAGGTGAGATCGGTTTGCACACTGAAGATCAATTTATTTTTTAAAATATCTACCAGGTAGTCAGTGCCGCATCATCGCAGAAGATGGCCCAATGTTCGATCCCAACCTCATAATACATAGTGACGACATTCTCCCATTTTTTTCAGTTAATTTTATTTGATTGGGACGGTCCCCATAAGAAAGCTGTCTTAACAACCTGCCTGCAGGATTTGAAGTGACTGTGAAACTAGCAGCAAGCTTTAAACACCATATTCCCTTTACTGGATGTATTTGTAGAATCAACACAGAAGCCCTGGAGAAGCCAGGTGCAAAGACCATGTTATCAGATTCTTAAAAAGACAGTGCATCATTTGTTCAAGAGGCCATTTAAGGAAGCAGCACAAGAGTAAACAGCTCTTCAACCTCCTTTGTGGGAATGAGAAACCCACTTGGCCTCATTGTGTGGTTATAGACAGATGTCAGATTTCCTCCTTTTGCTTATAGAAGGAGAGACCACTGACTGACCCATGAAAAGGGTTTTAAAGTTGCAGAATACTGCATTCTACATGACTGACCCACGAGAAAGGTTTTAAACTTGCAGAAGAAACATTGCACTCTACCACAACCAACGCACAAAAAAGGTTCTAATGGCAGAAGAAGGCATTCATCTAAAAAGAACATTTCTCTGAAGCACCTGGAATAAAGGTGTCATGAGTAATCAACATACTGCCTCTTCTGGTCTCTTTCACCTACTTCAGGAAATGCTAACTTCATCCAGTTAAAGCCTGCGTGTCTGACCCAGCCTAATCCTGCATGTCACATCCACTTGAGGCCTGCATGTCTCACCCATCTTAAAGCCTGCGTGTCACATACATCCAAGGCCTTTGTGTCTCAATCATCTAAAGCCTGCGTGTCGCATCAATTTCAAACCCATGTGTCACTACCGAATTTCTGAAACTGAACTTTGAACTGCCTTCCAAGAATTGAGCCTTGAGCTGTAGTGACTTGGGGTATTCCACACACACCAATATATTTGTGCAAAGTTAGAGTTTAAGTTAAATAATTGTATATAAATTTAGTTAAGTTTAGACAAGTTAGTTAAATTAGAGTAAGTGTTATATAATTGTTGGTTAATAATTAAAAATATTATTTTAAATACAATACCATCTGGGCTCATTTTATCTCTGCTGTCAAGTATGTAGCAATATAATAGTTCATTTCCAGATGCTGCAAGCCACAAACAGCATTTAGACAAAGGTTGACATAGGGCAAGCAAATTTCACAGCATACGTGCCAGCCAAAGATTATTGTTAATAAGAACAAAGCAACTCTCCTTGACATTTAGTGGCGTAACAATTGCCAAATATACCACAATCCATTTCCTGTGGTCACCATTAACCAGCAGCTGAAGGAATGAACCATAAACCTGCAAAAGTAGATCAGTTGCTGGATGTTATGTGGCAGGGAATTCACCTCAATGCTCCAAAGCTTTTCTATCACCTTCTAGGCACGTTAGGAATATGGTAGGATGGTTTTCCTGAATGAGCACATTTCCAATTAAAATTAGACATCATCCTGGACAAGCAATCAACTTGATTGGCACATGATCCTCTGCCTTCAATACACACCATCAAATGCACTGCAGGGCCTCACCTAAATAACTTCAATTCACTTGATAAAAGATGAGTGAAACAAGATATTTGGGATATTATCACATGCAAGTTCCCCAACTGCAGATCATTGTGACCCCGAAATACACCACCAAAAAAAAATAACTTTTAAAATAAATAAAACACAGATTATTTGAGATACCAAAGGATCCGCCTGTCTTTATACACGATTCCCAAAAGGCTAATCTCAGATTGAGAAAGTAAATATGAAACCTAACAGAATGACATCATTTATTGTGAAGGGAATTGAAAACTAAAGTAGAGACAATATGTTTTAATAAAATTACATCTGTGGAACCGCATACCTGTACAGTAAAAGGCTCCCAACTTAAGGATGTAAATGTGTTAAAATCAGCTCAGATAAGTCATTCTAGGTAATTAACAATAAGTGCATTGCCTCATGACAAGGGAGAGAGGGCAAGAGAGTTTACAGTCATTGCTTTTGTGTTAAAAGTGACCCATTTGAGGTAATTTTTTTCCCCAGAAGGCCACGAGTCTTTGCAATGTTCTTATTCAAAAGCTGGTGAAAGAAGTCTTTGAATATTTTTAAAGACAGAGGTAAAATTACATTGAAAATATATATCATTGCAAATTGTCCCTTGAATTTTTTTTATAATGCAAAATTTTTGAAATTGTAGCAGCCCACAGCCATCGCTGCAGGTCGACAGAAGACCCCATTTGAACATGGCAATCGAGCAGGCTTCACAAGGCGTCAGTGGCCTATTCCTTTAGGCCACTGCAAAGTGTGCTCTGCCAGCCAATCGCTGACGACTGATCGCGAAAGGGCACAAACCACACCTGTCAATGACGCTGCAACAAAAACGGGCATATCCAGCCAATAGCAGACAGCAGGTTGTGAGGGCACCAGAGCCTGAAGGGACACGGGTCACACACCTGTCAGTCATAAGGCAGCCAAGGTCTGCCTGACTATATAAATTGCTGCACAATTTATACCCAATTGACCTACAATTCCCGGTAAGTTTCAAATGGTGGGAGGAAACCGGAGTTCCCAAGGAAAACCCTCAGACAGCACAGGATTGAAACCCTCGACTCAATCACTAGCGCTGTAAAGGCGTTGTGCTGATCGCTACGCCAGCAGTGCTGCCCTGAATAACATTTATATTCATATTTCACATAACTTGTTGGAAATCATCCCTTGGACCAGATTTCTTCAAAATCCTATGATGACCTTAAATACTGACCTTTTAGCCTTTTGACTTCTATCTGAATCTGATGCAAGCTTCTGTCTGTCTGGTAAGTGAAGAATGCCAAACCCACATGAGAGGATTTGTTCATTTCCTTCACGCTTCTTTGCAATAGCCACCACCTCGATAATTATTGCAATGTGGATACAGTTTAGGGATGTGTGAAAATAAACAGCCTGAAAAAAAGACAAAATAATTAAAAATATTAAACTATTAGACTATGATTGAAATATGATTAAAGTGCAAGAATTCTTTCTGTCTACAGTAACACTTTCTGACATTAAAAAAAACCTTCAGATTAGCAACTGCACAAAGTTATTACTAATTTAAAATTATTTTGTATTTTGGATTAATCTGAGAATTACTGAACTAAAACTGACAGTGCTGAGGAATGAAACAATTTTCAATGCATAAAAAGGCATTATTGACCATTCCCAGGTGATGAATGGATTCTGTCTTATGGACATGTTCAATATTGGAAAATATAAAATCACTCAATATGTTAACCACACCTCCATAGTATTGTAATGAACATGAACATTTATTTATTATCTTCTCCTTCTGAACTACCATGGTACAATGACAGTCGATGTTCTCTGTTCAATGTGCTTGAAGTATCAGATTGTTAAATTGTCTAACAGAGTATCATTGCTTAAGTATCAATAGAATGCTTGTCAATTCCAAAGCAACACTCTCAAGTGGCTTTCCACAGTGAAAATGATAGCCTGCGTTCTTAAAAGACAACACTGTCTGATTATTGCAGAGGTTACACGTAGACACTTTTTTCTTCAGGCCCACATTTCATGCAATAATATTTATGGCAGCTTGGTCGGATGTATGGGATGTCTATTGCATACAATCTCTCTCAATAACAGAGCATCACAGCACAGTAAAGGCCCCATATATACCAACAAATAAAAGCTAAACAGTCCCGACCTCATGACCCTCTATTTTTCTTTCATCCATGTGCCTGTCTCAGGGGCTCTTAAATGCCCCGACTGTTCCATCCTCACCACCACCCCTGAGAATGTATTCCACACACAACTCTGGAAAAAAAACCTAACCCTGATATCTCCCATTATTTGCCCAAAGGACCCCAAATCCAGCAGCAATAGACATTGACCAAGACAAGTGATTTTTAAAACAAAAGTTATTTTTAATCAACTTTAAAGATGAAAAATAGAATCAAACTTTAACATAAACGCTACACTAACCTAAATTAACCCCCTTCTAAGTGCACATGTATGTAATGTGTGTATAAATTTAAGAAATGTTCTTTGGTTCACAGTTCTATCTTACTTCTCCTTCCAAGTTCTCTGGATGCCGGCAATTCTTATACTGTGCACAGAATTCAACATGTATAAAGTTCACCAGGCTTTGGTGCTTGAAAGGTAAATGTTTATCACTCAGGAAGGTTCTTGTAGGATTTGGAGACAGAGATTTGCTATTCCAGGATTTCCACAACTGAGGTACCACCATTAGTCACCTCAAGGTCTCTCTGATGAAACTTGCCCCATCAGGGTTTTCCAGATGGTAACTTCTTTCTTCAAGCTACCACAGAGTTCCATTCCTCTTATTCCAAGAGAAACATCAGACAGATAGCACTTCCAGCCATCCACTGCTTTTGGAACTTTTCATCAATTTCAATCAGCTCTTCCTGTTTAATTCCTTTTCAGTCACACACAAGCTGAGAGGGCTTCTTTCTCTCCCTCCCTCTCCAACTGAAACTTCCAGAAATCCCCATGTGATTTACTTGCAAAACTCCCACCTTCTTCATGCAAAACTCCCACCTTCTTCATGCAAAACTCCCACCTTCTTCATGCAAAACTCCCACCTTCTTCATGCAAAACTCCCACCTTCTTCATGCAAAACTCCCACCTTCTTCATGCAAAACTCCCACCTTCTTCATGCAAAACTCCCACCTTCTTCATGCAAAACTCCCACCTTCTTCATGCAAAACTCCCACCTTCTTCATGCAAAACTCCCACCTTCTTCATGCAAAACTCCCACCTTCTTCATGCAAAACTCCCACCTTCTTCATGCAAAACTCCCACCTTCTTCATGCAAAACTCCCACCTTCTTCATGCAAAACTCCCACCTTCTTCATGCAAAACTCCCACCTTCTTCATGCAAAACTCCCACCTTCTTCATGCAAAACTCCCACCTTCTTCATGCAAAACTCCCACCTTCTTCATGCAAAACTCCCACCTTCTTCATGCAAAACTCCCACCTTCTTCATGCAAAACTCCCACCTTCTTCATGCAAAACTCCCACCTTCTTCATGCAAAACTCCCACCTTCTTCATGCAAAACTCCCACCTTCTTCAGCAAACAGGAGTTCTTTCTTCTGCTCAAGCTGTTGTTAGATAAAAACCTAGGAGTGACCTTCCTGTAAGCACCCTGCAGAAACGTACTTGTAGCCAGCCTGTCTCCAGTTCCAAACAATGGTCATTCATTTTATGATGTCAGTTCAATTAACACCTACTTGTGAAAGGTGCATAACATTCTCCTGTGATCTTCACTATTTCTTCAGTCTTTCAAATAAGATCAGTTTTAAAATGTGTGTATGTATGTAAATCTTACTCTACTTTAAATTTTACCAAATTCTCCCCAAATATTAATCATTACCCCCCCCAAACTTTCCTCCCTTCACTTTAGAATTTTGTAGACATCTATTAAGTCACTTCTTATCCTTCTTCACTGCAAAGAAAAAAAGCCCGATTTGTGCCTCATAATACATATTTTGTAATCCAGGCAACATCCTGGTAAATCTCCTTCGCATCCTCTCCATAGCTTCCACATCCTTCCCAACAAGCACTTTTTCCAAAAAGTTTAGTACACCAGAGGACAGTGCATCCAACTTCTATTGATTACAGTATTTCATGGTAGGGGTTACAACTATATTATATAAATTTAAACCTGCTTATTTCATTGAGAATATTGCATACTAATCAGTCATATGTTGATAGTCGTAAAAGTATGTACATTATTCATACATCATAGACATAGATTACTTTGTTTTATAATTGATTCTCATCAAAAGGAAAAGTTTTCAAGAGCGATGGATAGTACATAGTAAGCAATGAGGATATTATGGTGCCACTAGATTTTGAAATATGACCAAAATTGAACTTTCAACCAAACAAAACTAATTATTTTAAAATTTATTTTTTTAAAAACTAGATGCTGGAAAAAAAAACACAAAACAGAAAATGTTGAAGACACTCATCAGATTAGGCAGTATCTGTGCAGAGAGGATCAGAATTACCGTATTCGACAGCATACAAGACCCCCAATTTCAGCTGGGAATATTAAGAAAAAATATTTTAGTGTATTTATGGGTAAGCATTTAAAACTTGGACAAACATGCAACTAGGAAAACAGGAAAAATAGTTTTAATAATAATGCTGCTGTAACTTGCAAGAGAAAACAAAAGCAGTTTAGCTATAGCAGAAAAAAAGCTGTTGGGCCTGCTCTCCCGCAGCAGCCTGTTGTCAATCCTCACTGTCTTTCTCTCTCCTAGGGGAGCTGGACGGTGGGGCCAGTGCAGGGACCAATAGCGGGACGGTGGGGCCGGTGCAGGGACCAATAGCGGGCCGGTGCAGGGACCAATAGCGGGCCGGTGCAGGGACACATAGCGGGCCGGTGGTGCAGGGACCAATAGCGGGCCGGTGCAGGGACCAATAGCGGGCCGGTGCAGGGACCAATAGCGGGCCGGTGGTGCAGGGACCAATAGCGGGCCGGTGGTGCAGGGACCAATAGCGGGCCGGTGCAGGGACCAATAGCGGGCCGGTGCAGGGACCAATAGCGGGCCGGTGCAGGGACCAATAGCGGGCCGGTGCAGGGACCAATAGCGGGCCGGTGCAGGGACCAATAGCGGGCCGGTGCAGGGACCAATAGCGGGCCGGTGCAGGGACCAATAGCGGGCCGGTGCAGGGACCAATAGCGGGCCGGTGCAGGGACCAATAGCGGGCCGGTGCAGGGACCAATAGCGGGCCGGTGCAGGGACCAATAGCGGGCCGGTGCAGGGACCAATAGCGGGCCACTGGTCTCCTGACAGCCCGCCACCAGACTTCCCACCCCTCCAGCCCGCCACCAGACTTCCCACCCCTCCAGCCCGCCACCAGACTTCCCACCCCTCCAGCCCGCCACCAGACTTCCCACCCCTCCAGCCCGCCACCAGACTTCCCACCCCTCCAGCCCGCCACCAGACTTCCCACCCCTCCAGCCCGCCACCAGACTTCCCACCCCTCCAGCCCGCCACCAGACTTCCCACCCCTCCAGCCCGCCACCAGACTTCCCACCCCTCCAGCCCGCCACCAGACTTCCCACCCCTCCAGCCCGCCACCAGACTTCCCACCCCTCCAGCCCGCCACCAGACTTCCCACCCCTCCAGCCCGCCACCAGACTTCCCACCCCTCCAGCCCGCCACCAGACTTCCCACCCCTCCAGCCCGCCACCAGACTTCCCACCCCTCCAGCCCACCACCAAACTTCCCACCCCTCCAGCCCACCACCAGACTTCCCACCCCTCCAGCCCGCCACCAGACTTCCCATCCCTCCAGCCCCTAACGTAGATGGTGGTGAAGCTAGTGAGCCACTCAGCGACGATAATCACTGTCGACGTTACTCAACATCATCACCCTAAGTTCAACCGTATACAAGACCCAAGAGATATTTCGGAGATATTTTGGGGGGAAAAAAGTAGGTCTTGTATGCTGTCAAATATGGTAATATTTTGGGTCAAAGGTCATAATACAACTTAAATTTAAGTAGCAGAGAGAGGGAAGAGTAAAAAGGATGCCCATGACTAGGTAGAGATAAATGTTTCTCATTAACAGAATGTCTTCAGAATGACCTAGTCAGAGTTGTACTGCATAGTAATAAGCCCTTCTGTCCAGCAGAACGTCAATCAAAACCTACCTCACTAGTCTGCATCAATTCTATATCCCTCTATGCCTTACTCATTCAAGTGCCTGTCAACATGCTTTTGAAATATTGCTACTTTTCCTGCCTCCACCATCTCCTCTGGCAGTTCATTCCAGATGCCACAACTCCTCCTTTTCACTTCAAACCAATGCTCTCTAGTTTGTGACACCCCTAACTCAGGAAATAGGCATGGGCTATCTATGCTACCTCTACCCTTCAAAATTTTATCTGCTTCTATTGTTACGAGCCCAGAGGACCCCAAAACCCAGCAGCAATAGATATTCACCAAGACAAATGGTTACTTAAACAAAAGTTGCTTTTAATTATCTTTAAACATGAAAACAGAATCAAACTTTATCTTATCACTATTGACTTAACTAACCTAACCCCCTTCTAATTCTAAGCGCGTGTGTATGTAATGTGTGTGTAAATTCAGAAAAGTTCTTTGGTTCACAATCCAATCTCACTTCTCATTCCTCCAAGTTCACTGGTTGCAGGCAATTCTTATACCATGCACAGAATTTAACATTTCTAAAGTGCATCAGGTTTTGGTGCTTGAAAGGTAAATGGTTACCACTCAGGAAGGTTCTTATTGGTTTAGAGTGAGATTTCTTGTTCCACGATATCCACAACTGGTTCCTATTTAATGAGCACTCCAATGTCTTGCTGACTAAACTTGCCCCCTTCAGGGTTCTCCAGATGATAACCTCTTTCTTTCAGGTCTCCAAAGAGTTCCTTTTTGTTTTTCTTATTCCAAGTGAAACATTAGACAGTCAGTCCTCTTCTTTTGCATGAACCCAAGGGCTATGACCAGGCCATATTACAAACTGGCTTGCCAGCTTGTCCTGTTCCAGTCCCAGCTACTCTTGCTGGCTGTAACATGTCCAAGTGATCTCTGTATCTCTCTCCCTCTGAGAGAAAGCCAGTTTGACTCTCTCTGCTTGCAAAACCATATGACCCTCTACAACAGCAAGCTCTCCTCCAGGCAGCAGTGGCTCCAGCATGCTCTTTCATCTGTTGCCTTTTGCAAACAACAATCCATTAGTGAAGTTTCTTGAGCACTTGTAAAATATCTTGCAAAAGCTGTGTAGCCGATATGTCTACCATGAGGGCAGAGCTCCAGTATTTTAAATATCTGTTTTAAAGTGTTTGTATGTGACCTACTCTAACAAACCTTTCCCAATTTATCTCCCAAAAATATATCTATATATTCTGTCACACTATCATGTCATCGTTTAGCCTTCCAAGCGCCAGGCAAAACAGATCCAGCTTATCCAATCTCTCTCAAGAACTCATGCCCTCCAACCAAGAGAATAACCTTGTGAATTATTTCTGTATGGTTTCTGTACGACCTTCTTCTCACGTAATAACTTGAAATGAACAAAAGACCAAGTGCAGCCTATCCAACTTTTTTTTCTTCCTTAACTGTCTTCATTGATCACTTCTCACCTCTGACTCCCAGTTCCATCCTCCACCTGTCTATCATCACTCACTCTACTTGTGTTCACCTATCATCTACCAGCCCACATCACATCCCTTCCTTAAAAGTATCATTCGCCCTCTCCACTCGTTCCTGATGCATGGCCTTGACCCAAAACGTCAACCAATCTTTTACCTCCACAAACACTGCCTGACCCACCTAGCTCCCCCAGCAGTTTGTCAGTACACATTTTAGCATCTGCAGTTTCTTGTGCTGCACGTTAAAATTCATCCTTATTAATTCAACACACAATGAAAGTTAAAATCCAAAGCTATCATTTTTTTTCCCCCACACACACCAAAGCAATGACTATGCTGCTTCTTTCTGGTATAGTTAACTTGGAGATGCTTATTAAACTTAACCTGAACAGGAGCCTAATACATATATATTAATTGCAGTTTCTTCTTTGGCTTGGCTTCGCGGACGAAGATTTATGGAGGGGTAATGTCCACGTCAGCTGCAGGCTCGTTTGTGGCTGACAAGTCCGATGCAGGAAAGGCAGACACGGTTGCAGCGGTTGCAGGGGAAAATTGGTTGGTTGGGGTTGGGTTTTTCCTCCTTTGTCTTTTGACAGTGAGGTGGGCTCTGTGGTCTTCTTCAAAGGAAGTTGCTGCCCGCCGAACTGTGAGGCGCCAAGATGCACGGTTTAAGGCGATATCAGTAGTATTAATATAAAGGATGCTCCAAAGCCCCTGAGCATAAAGCCTTGCAAAAGGTAGTAGACACAGCCCAGGACATGAAAGACAAAACCCTCCCCACCATCGAGAACATCTACAGGGAATGCTACCGTCAGAAAACAGCAGCAAACGCCAAGGACCCGCTCTGTTCGCACAGCTGCCATCAGGAAAGAGGTCTCAGTGCCACAAGACTCATACCACCAGGTTCAGGAACAGCTGCTCTCCCTCCACCATCAGACTCAACAATAAACAGAGATTCATTTACTTTTCCACTTTGTTTTTATTTGCTTGTTTCTTTATTTGTTCACGTGTACATTGTGTAGTTTTTTTTGCACTACCAATAAGTGGTGATTCTGCCTCACCCACATGAAAAAGAATCTCAGGGTTGTATGTGATGTCATGTATGTACTCTGACAATAAATATGAAATCGGAGTCTAAATGCAAACAGGATCACTGCCTGGCACTGACATTCAACTCAAGATCTAACTGGCAGAAAGCAGAAGCCTTCATTAAAAACTAATTCACCACTAAGAAAATTTGACCTGAGGCTATCCAGGTTTTTCTGTTTTCTACCACTTATTCAATAATCCAACGAAATTTAGACCAATCTCTCAACTGCTACTTAAAGGTGCTTTCATAGCAAAATGGTTACATGCACCAGATATTGCAGCAGTTAATTTACTGTACATTAACTAGGATCAGCAATGGCATACTGGGATAACTTGAAGTGGTGTTTTATGAATAATTTAGTCGTCAGAAGGCTAACTAAAGCATCAGAGTAGCTACTGTGTGGCAATAAATTCCATGTCATTTATTTTTCAGTTCCCCTGAAGCGAAGCAACCAGCCACAGTGCATTCTCCATCTGGTGATCAGCAATTTCCTCAGCCAAAAAGACAGCTTGACCTCACCCTGCAGACAATTCTCTCATGGCAAGCTGGTAGAAGGCACAATTCAGCTAATGTAAAATGACTAGGTCAGAGATCGTCTTCTTTTAGTTGAAACTTTTATCTAAAACACAGAGCCCAAAACAGATGAAGAACAAGTTTGTTCTACTTCAACAATGCTGCCAGAAATTCTCACCATCAAATCTAAATGAACCTTTTAAGAAGACATGTGTATTAAACAGCCTTTTTTGGTTGCAGTATTATTTTTAAACAGTGTAATTTAATAAAGAAGCTTAAAGTGATGGCCTAGAAATTCAATTGTGCAGCTTATTTTTACAAGATCAACTGTGAAATGCAACTGGTCCTTGCATTACAAAACTGTTCCATCCATATTCAAGATTCAATTTACTCTCATAGTAATAAAACAGAGTTGTATTACATGAAGTTTCCTTTTTGACTGCTGCACAGCAGACAGTTTCGCCACCGGCAGGAATTGTCTAAGCGCCTCTTACAGTCAAAAGCAGCAAGTTACAGAGAGAGAAGCAAGAGAGATCCCCCAGAGTCACTGAAGGTCCGTAGCTTCGCTTCCGGTACTTCCACAGCCATACAGAGTCCAGTCCAAACCACTGGCAACCCAAGCTCCAGATCCAATCCTTTGACAGTCAGGAACCCATCAATACCCTCGGCACCTCCTCACATCCTGGTTCCAATACCTGGTACCCTTCCAGCCAGTTCGAGCCAGTCTCCAGCAGACCGCAGTCTGGTGCGAATCTCCCAACAGCAGACTCCAGCAGTCCACAGCTTCCATGGGTTCCTCGCCTCGAGTCGCCAGCAGTCCGCTGCATACGTCAGTCCCTCAGCCAGAGCCTCCTCACTGGTCCGCTGCTGTAGTCACTGTCCCCACAAGTTGTCTCCCACTTCTCACAGACAGATGGAGCACGATCTTCCCGTCCTCTGGTGCTCTGCTCCAGCCCTCTGCCTCCCCTCGTGCTGCTGCCAGTTAATAGGTGCCGCCATCTTAGGCTCAGACCCGCAGTCATGGGATTACAACTAAAACCACCGTCAGCTCCCTCAACAGTCCATTCAAAGCCTTTGTAGAGCAAATGGTAGTTGACTGGGCGACTGAACCCCATGGAAGCGCGGCATCTCCGCTCCCTCCCCAACAGATTGAAGATAACCATATATTATTAAAAGCATCAGATATCAAGAAGGACTCTGCTTCTATCTTTCTGCCTCCTTGCCATTCCTACGCTTCCCTATCACAACATCATGATTATATAATCGTTTCAGACAATTGATCTTAATTCCAGAGCCCATTTCACTGCTCTTAGGAAGATCAGCCCTATTCTTTGAGGCAGTAGTTCCTGTGGAAAAATGCCATTTTTAAGAGGATCCTTCATATCAGGAGTTCATGCAGTTAACTTCGACCTTCCAACAGTTTTCTAAATTATGTGGTTACTTAAAAGTCCAGAAATCATATTTATGTTCATAATTCCTTACACATTTACCAAACTGCTCAAACTTGCTTCATATATCCACCCTTTCATCTCAAGAAATTTACCTCTAAACTATCGTAGGCTTGTCAATTCCATCCATGTGCTTCAGAGTATATCACTGGATAATTGTGATATTTCTTCTCAACATCAATTTCCATACATTTAGCAACTTCTAACAATTAAACAAAAAAAATCTGTAATTAGATCCTGGACTTCCTGATAGAAAGACAACAGTCTGTCAGGGTCTGAGGTAAAATATTGAGCACCATCGCGCTGAGCACCGGCGCACTTCAGGGCTATAGGCTGGGCCCACTCCTATTCATGCTACTGACCCACGACAGCATCACCAGATCCAGCTCCAACAGCATCATCAAGATTACTCATCAACAACTCTGTATTAGAGAGAATGGAGAGTATCAAGTTCCTTGGAGTTGACTTAACTAGTGACCTATCATAGAAACTCACTTGTCAGGAAGGTGCAACAGCACTTCCTCAAAAGACTGAAGCGGACAAGCCCACTGACCACCATTATATCAACCTTCTATAAGAGCTCGGTCAAGCATGTCCTGGCCAGCTGCATCAGTGTGGTACTGCTACTGCAGAGAAATGGACCAGAGGTCAATCCACAGGACCATAAGAGTGGCAGAGAGGATCAGTGACGTCTTCCCCCCACCAACTGACATGATCTACCGGGATCATTAGCTGAAGAGGACCCCTTCTACCCTGTTGCTCCCGAAAGGGAAGAGATACAGGAATATCAGAGCCAGAACCACCAAGCTGAGGAACAGCTTCTTCCCACGGGCAAATGAGAACACTGAACGACCAAAAGGATCTGCTCACACTAACCATCCAAGACCCTCATTATAATACTTGCCCTGCAGATGTATTATTTGTCTGTATAAGGTTTTTTTTTTCTTGTCATGTGCCTGCCATGATGATCAGAGAACACAGTTTTGTCAGGTTGTACTTGTACATTCAGTTGACAATAAATTGAATTTGAAATCTGTGAACAATACTTCAATCATAAAGGCACACAAACCCAAAATGTGGCAGAAACGTCATCTACTCAAAACAATCTCCAGATGGCTGGTGTACGCAATGGAATAAAAACTTAAATAAAGCAGACATCGTTCTTCAAAGTGGCAGGGAGAAAGATGATCTCCATCCAAGGCTGGACCCAACTTGATTTTAATGCTCTGGTTAAAACGGAGAAGTATTTCAATGCCAGTCAGAGCAACCCTCACTAAAAGCACTTTTAATTTCTAAATATAACTGCATTTGGAATATATTAAATGTATAAATGCAATGGCCTAAAGTAGAGGGTTTAACATCCATGCTTCACAACCAAGCAATATTACAGCCCTGGAGTAACTACAGCACTGAGTAAATGACTGGTGCTCCAAATCCCCCAACCCTTGGTGAATGAAATGAAGGACAAGCAACAATCGATTACAGATAGCACACTCAAAGCTTGTCAATTGTCTCAGAGTATAATGAGTGTGTCAAGAAACTTACACTTCCAAAACAAACAAAAAAAGCAAATATACTTTTATGAATCTTTCATATCAATGAAATTGAGGGGATGCTTGTGTTTCAGTATTGCATTATTTTTTTTCCCCCCGTATGTAAATAGAGCTTATCTGGCAGTGTCATTCTTGTAATAGAACACAAGATAAAAGAGAACAAATAGTTCAATTGATTCTTCAAGCCTGCTCTGCCATTCATTAGGACCATGGCTAATTTAGTTGACTGAAATCTTGCAGCTACGGGAACTTGAGAGTGTCATCTTATAAGAGGCACATGTGCCACTTTTGCCTCAACTGCTAGTGTTCCATAACTTGTGAAGTCAATGCTGTCAGCACTTACGGCCATTGAAAATGCCAAGAACAATCTTCTTGATATTTAAAGGCGTCTAGCGTGGTACTGAAAAAAAAAGAATCAAAGTTTTCATGCCATGAAAATGGATATATGTACAGAAGACAACAGTTTTTTTTTTAAAAAACAGTTTAACATCACACTTGTCAGACTAACAGAAGTGGTACCTTCACAATTTCTTTTGGGAAATTTTCATCTTGCTGATTATTGCAATAATCACTGCATAATGGTACAATTCTCAGACAATCTGCTTATCAAGCACGAGCGACATCATAATATCGGATGGAGTTTCAGAGAAATTTGATCCCATTCCACTCTATTAAGAAGGCCAATTGATACCGCTGTGAAAGCAGGGCCACATACCCCAATCAGAAACATGCAATTAAACACTTTGAAATCTCAGAACAATTCTTCACTTGATCTCAAAAAGTACATCATGATTCTCCAGGGAAGCAGCAAATAGCTATGTAAATTACTGTGGATCCTTACGGTCTTCACTAACTGGGATACATGGAACACATAACCCAGCGACTGTCTGACAAATACTGTACGCCAAATAGGAGAACCTTATCAGATGGAGTTTAATTTTAAGACTATAACAAGCCTGTGCCACCCAAACACCACTTAATCTATAAGCCCCATACATATTTTGGAGGGTGGGAGGAAACATGGACAGAGAGAGAACACACAAACTCCCGACAGACACTGCCGGATTTGAACTCCGATTGCTGGTACTGTTAATAGCACTGTGCTAACTGCTACAATAACCTTGCTATACTATTCGTAAAAGTTTATGAAGATTATGGTCATACACCTTGCTGCTCTTGGACATTGGTATGATGGATGTCCTTTTGAAGTTGATGGGGATCTCGAACTAGAGCAGCCATAGGTTGAAAATGTTTGCAAAAATGCCAGCAAATTGGTGCTTTTTGAGAATGCAGCTTGGTAGATCATCTGGGCCAGATGCTTTCTAAGAATTTACCCTTTTGAAGGTTCTTCTCATGTCAATCTCAATGACTGAGAGCACGGTCACTGATAGTTTTCAGGGCTCATGAGGTTGCATCAGTATTATCCAATTTGAAGTGGCTATAGAAGGTCAGCCAGAAGTGATGAGTCATAATTACCGATGCTACCTGATTTTGCCTTGAGGGAAGTGAAAGCATGTCCACCCTGTCAAATGAGACTGCATCTTATTCCAGAATGGTCTTCCAGAGGTAACTCCTGGACTTCCTGCATGAACTTGAACTTCTTGTGCATAACTTTTCAGGAATGAAGTAGTTGACAGCAATTTATAACACTGAAATATCTTCAAGAAATTCATCCAATTAATTAATTTTAAAGTACATTTTTTCAATAAATGCAAATTTCTTTCTAAATAATGCAGAGCCTGGCTGGGTGGGTACAGGAAATTGGTGAAAGTGGACAGTTTACAACATCAGTGTGTTGAGTTTTATTCCCTGTAAAACAAGTTCATTAAAAGCTCTGCTTGTGTACTACTTCATGATTTCTTGTTGACCCAAGCTTCACTGGCTGCCTGGCAAGATATATATGCATTTTTGCCCTCCCTGTTCCTGCGTGAACACAATAAAATGATTCACGAGATTGATTTCTAGCTTGAATAGTTCATTTTATATGGAAAGAATGAATTGATCTTGCCTAAAATCTCTGGAGTTCCAGAAGAATGAGTGGTGGTTTTACTGAAGAGGTGTTTAAGGGCCAAGACTGTACAGATCACATCTCCCTTCCAAAGCTTTCATCAATTCATTTAAATATATGCCCTTTGGTTCCTACAGCACTTAATACCCTGAATATGCCTGGGATTGTCTGATCTTGGAATCTAAGCAGGCACAGGACTGGTCAGTACTTGGAGGGGAGACTGCCTAGGAACACCAGTTGTTGTAGGTTTCTGCGAGGGGCCCTGGACAAAGCAGTGACTCCGTCTGCCTTACGGTAGACCAAAAGATAAAGAATTTCGTGTATGTTGGATTTTAGATGTAGTATTATGTGACAATAAGGGAACCTTTACCTTTTCATGATCTCTGCTGAGGAAAATCCTTTCTCCCCCCCACTTCTGTCAGAGGTAGGTTCTTTAATCCATGTTACCAGTTTCTCTTGACAAAAAAGAGTGCTGAACATTTCCAGTAGATACAGTTTATAATTCACATTTCCAGCAGCTGTAATATTTGATTTTAAAGATAGGTCCTTCCTATTTACTTTATCCCAATCTTAAGGAAACAACATCAGACTATCCAATTTTTCCCTGCACTGGCCTTTACCAAACCTGTAATAGGCAGCAGGTTAAAATGCTAATACTACATTTTGAAGTTGATGTGATACCTCTACACCATGAGAAAAGAGGCAATGTCAAAAGCATTTCCAAAGCAGAGCACACGACCCCATTTCACAAACAGTGCACAAGAAACCTAATGCAGTCCGCTTATCTGCATTTTGCAGCAAAACTGAACAAGAAATAATTTAAAGCAAATCAATACTTTACGAATTCAGAGTGTTACCTGCAAAGCACTTGATAAAAATTTGAACTTTCAGTTTCCTCTCATTCCAATGCAAAATTTTCCAATTTGAATGGCATAATTACTGTTAATGGCATCATTAAACTTTGTCCTACACAAGTGCTGTATGCAGAATGTTGCATTTAGCAAATTGGAATTTGTGATAAAGTAGAGGATGCATGTTAATAACAAGGCTAGCAATGTTGAAACAGAATGGCCAATTTTGAACAGCTATACTTGACAAGTGGCTCAGAACAATAAACTGCCGACAGATATCTGAGAGCAACACATGGTCTGAATTTTCCCACATTTATCTTTTCTATTCCTCAGTGATTTTCACAAGCAGCTTTACGGTTCTCATTTATTTTGGCAAACTGACGAGTCTGGAATAGGCAACTATCTGGATTTTATACCAAGAATGCAGGAATTGCTGGAAATAAAGACCAGAGCCCCTTTCATACCTGCAAGTGATCCCAAGAATGAATCTGCCTTTAGTGTCTAGCGTGAAAGCAAAATCAGCTTAATGCCAGCATCAGACGACATCATCTCACGCTGAGGACTGACGGCCTGGACTCCTAGTACAATCCCCGGCGTTGCAATCAGACAAGTGTGAAACGAGTAATTTCATTGTGGGATTGAAATGACCCACATTTTTGTGCGAGTCCAGGAACATGAGGAAGAAAAAAATTAAAATGAAGATATAAACTTTGCCATGGGGAAGTCAGAGAGAGAGAAAAAAAAATAGCTATAGTGGACAATTTTTAAACAGTGTTGGAAAATTGGTACCGCTATAGTGCACAATATACAAAGGTCATGGGATAAAGCAATGGTGGACTTGACTTCCCGGAATGCCATGCAGTATAGATACCCCTCCATGAATGCTCCGTGCATGTAGTCGTGCATACAGCCCTTTCTCTGCCAAGAGGGCAGATTCGCCATCACTTTTTCCCCCATGGTATTTCTAAATTGTACATGATAGTGCATTCAACTTTCCCATGCTGTATAAATTGAGTGTTATAGCACTACCAACTTTCCTAGCCTGTTGAAAAATTGTCCGGTATTGGTATTTATTGCTAGCACTTCCCCACAGTCCTTTATAAAGGTTTATATAGGTTTCCACAACAACAGGGCCTGAAGGCCTCATACTGTGCTGTACATAAAGCTTAATTATGTTATAATTAGGCATGATTAATTTTGTTCAAATACAAGATCATAATACATTGAACAGGATTTTGGGCAAGTCCACCTTTGTTCGATATGTCATGGCATCACTGGTAGAAGGTAGAACAGTCCTAACCCCAGGAATGGCTCCTTGCAAGTGTAAAAGCATTCAGTATCCCAGTTAGGAGTGGTCAAGTGTGAAAAGCCAAACCCCCATTCCCATCCCAGGACACGAAAGGGCCAATTTAGTGGGACACAAGTGTGAAAGGGGCTCATGTTTTCCTTCACTATCCAGGGAACCACCTATTACAGCAAGTACATTATAGCCCCTTCACAGTTGCAGCACCTCTATGTTCAAAAACTGTTTCTATTTAACAACTCTCAGGTTCTTGAAATTCCCCTTTTTACACTCACTATAAACTACAAAAAAAGATTTGGTCTACAAGAATGAAATGCAATTTATTTTCCCTGTAATAACTTTAACTATGAATATTTATGCACTTATCCTTTATATTTGTTACTTCTTTCCATTCTGTTGTAATGTATACCATTGGAGTAGGTGTATTGTACCTGTTTAACTGCAGCAAGCAAGAATTTAGTTGCATATATGCACTGTACAATGTATACGATAATAAACTCATTATTACTGTGGATCTTAAAGGTTAAATTAGACCAGGTTTTCCCAGGAGAAACCATGTCTGAGGATCACCGGGAAACTGTAATCCTCCATTAATAAATGGTATCCTTTTGCATTCCACGAACTACCAATCAGCCAACACTCTGACTCAATACTCAAGGGAGCATTAGAATGTCTTGACCATAAATTGTTACTTGCGTTCCCACAGCACCTCAAATTTTCTACATGGTAGATCAATTTCCTCTGAAATTTGCACAGCTAAAGTATGACGCTGTGTGACCTGAGTTTTTCCAGCCACTTTGTAAATTCATTTGATGGAACTTTATTTTACAGGTATCCATCTCACTCCACAGATCCACATCTTCTACTGGGCACTAATGAATCTACATCACTCCTCGTCTGCTGTCAAAAGGCCTATATGTGATACTGATCATTGAAACAGATCACAGAAAGAAAAAAAATAACCAGAACATTAAAAGGAAAGGTCAGACAAGATAAGAAACTTAAACTGACAATATACTAACGACAAACATTCATATAACCTCAAGAATTTTCATTTAAAGTGAAGACAGGTTAACATGCAAAATGTTTCATAATTTTTTTTTCCCTGAAAACAAATAACTTTCACATCCAGCAGAAAAGAGCTGAAAATAGATCAGGTATTTTCATAGACTACTTTAGGATCTATTTTGAATGCCTTTCTGTAAAAGGCTTCATTATTGTTACATAATTCTACATTTAGAATGTTATATACATGAAAATCTTTAAATCCTTATCTCCACTTTGTCCAGCCCCAGCAAGGAACAAACTCACAACCCCTGGTTTACAAGGCCAGTGCTCCACCATTGAGATATGGAGCCACTACAAGTCCTCAACAAAGATTAATCATCTCCAATTGATCTTCATCCTGTTTTTGGATCATTTTTGGTGCAGAAATTCACCAAACACTTCATGTCACTAACATATCATCTCCCCCCTCTAACACCAAGACAATTTAAAACATCATAATATTCAGATCCAAAGCTTGAGATTCATTCTGATGCAATCACACACAGAAATACAAGGTCTGCTATGTGTGTCCTTGTCTATCACTCATTCATATTTGGATAGGTAAAGAGGAATTTTACAGAAGAAAATTATGCACCATGAGAGCCTGGAGCAACATGTCTGGCATCATTAGGAAATACCTGTGGTGTAAAGCAAGAATGTCAAGGTAATGAGCAATCTGCTCAACCAATTATCTAAGTTTTGATTTTTAAAATGACATTTACAATTATGTTTGTACAGTTGCCTTCATGGGTACAACACTGCCCTCTTCAGAAAATCTTCAAATAAGAATACATCTATATCAGGCAATGTTTACTCCAATTTGTGCTGCCAGTAGAACACATCAACAGGCAGCTCAAGACAAAATATAGTTGGGAGTCCAGGAGTTACAAGACCCCAGACTTTAAACATTGTACTTGCCTCATTCCCTTAACCCTCAAATTCACTGGGAGTAAAAAAAAATCAGCCCCAAGCCAACTTTAATCAAGACCAGTTCACTCAAATGAATTTACAAAATGGCTAGAAAAACTCAGGTCACACCAAAAGGCAATCAACCTTTCAGGCCTGAGCTCTTCAAGAGTCTGATTTCAACTGAAATTTTATCTGCCTTGTGTGTTCTATGGATGCTGTGTGACCTGCTGAGTTTCTCTAACACTTTTGTGTACTGCACCAGACCACAACATATATGGATTCCTTATTTACATTCATAAGGATTGTTGATAAACCCACATCTAGATATTAATTTTAAAAATAATTTGCCAATATCAGGGATGTATTAAAAATGTGATGACCAAAAATAAGGATAATTAAACATATGAATTTATTTTCAGGATGATGTACAACATATTAAAACATAGTACAGTTGAGCTACAAACTAGATGGCTTCAAATAATATTTGAAGATATGAAGTGTTGATATTAATAAAATTACTAGTTTTTCTTCCAAGAATTGGGCAGAAGCAAAACATTACTCAAGATCATGAAAAAGTTACAAGACACACAATGAAGAAGGCTAAAAACATCAGGACGAAGATTTTCATCCTGTATAACTGAAAAAAAGGTTTTCAATGCAAAATTTTGTCAGTTCCAAGGCATTTGAGTACAAAGTGAAATACTCGACTGATGACCTTCTTTCAAGATAGTCTCCAGAAACATTATTCCTGTGTAAAATTCCCCTGTAATATCAACAATAATGCAACACACAATATTTATCGTCAATACGACTTTCAACGTCATTGGTCTGCATTCTCTGCCACGTTGTTCCACTCATTCTGCAGCCTCCTTGCTTACTGGGCTGTGAGTCGGAGGAGGAGGAGGAGGAGGAGGAGCTTGGTGAAAGTGACGAGAAGGTAAGCCAGTGAGGAGCGGCTCAGTGAGTGAGTAGAGCAGTGAAGGAGTGAGACTTCCTGGCTTTGGCTCATCAGGTAGAGGAGTGAAGGAGTGAGACTTCCTGGCTTTGGTTCATCAGGTAGAGGAGTGAAGGAGTGAGACTTCCTGGCTTTGGTTCATCAGGTGGAGGAGTGAAGGAGTGAGACTTCCTGGCTTTGGCTCATCAGGTGGAGGAGTGAAGGAGTGAGACTTCCTGGCTTTGGCTCATCAGGTGGAGCAGTGAAGGAGTGAGACTTCCTGGCTTTGGCTCATCAGGCTTCGGCGAAAGCAGGCAAGGAGAAAAGGTAAGCTGAGTTATTTGCCTTCGTATTCAGAGTCATGCCAATAGGGTTAGTGCTCTGTACTGGGTGTCACATGTGGGAACAATGGGTGACCTCCACCCTCCCAAATGGCCACATCTGCACCAGGTGTACCGAGATGCAGTTACTAAGGGAGCGAATTAGGGATATGGAGTTGCAGATTGATGACCTGCGGCTTGTAAGGGAGAGTGAGGAGCTAATCGACTCAACTTTCAGGGCGATAAATACTCCAGAACCCGTGTCAGGTAAGTGGGAAACCGTCAGGGGCGGAAAGAAAAATGGAGAGCACACCAGTGACTATCCCACTCAGCAACAGTTGTGTTGGATTCTATTAAGGGAGATGACCGGACAGAAGATGGCCACGGGCACCAGGTCAATGGCAATGAGCCTGGCAGAGTGGTGCAAAAGGAAAAGGAGAAATGCAGTAGTTATTGGGGACTCCATTGTCAGGGGTACAGACAGGAGGTTCTGTGAGCCAGACAAGTATACCCGCATGGTATGCTGCCTCCCTGGTGCAAGGGTACGAGATATCACAAATCAAGTCCAAAATATTCTGAGAGGAGAGGGAGAGCAGCCTGATGTCTTGGTACATGTGGGTACAAACGACATTGACAAGAAAAGGGAGGAGGTAATGAAAAGGGATTACAGTGAGCTGGGACAAAAGCTGAAAGACAGGAATGCTAGGGTGGTGATCTCGGAATTACTACCTGTTTCAAATGCAAGTGATGAAAAGAATGTAAGGATAAGGAAAATGAACGTGTGGCTGAGGTGCTAGTGTACAGGGCAAGGATTTGGCTTCTTGGATCATTAGGATCTCTTTTGGGGAAGGCATGATCTTTACAAGAAGGACGGGGTTGCACCTAAATCCAAAAGATGTCAACATTTTGGCAAGTATGTTTGGTACAGCAGTGGGGCAAGGTTTAAACTAATTTGGCAGTGGTATGGGAACCAGAGTGATAGGAAAAAGGGTAGGGAAGATAAAGTAATGGCCAGGAAAAGTAAAATAGGAAAAGCAATGTTGGGAGGAGAAAGTAAAAAAATCAGATGGTGCAGTGAGTTTTCGGGTCAATGATAGTGTTAAGAAAATTACAAAGAAAAATAGTGGGCAGAAAAATCAAAAAGTTTACAGAAGTCACTAGATATTAAAAGGACAAAGAGCATAAGGGCACTTTATCTGAATGCCCACAGTATTAGAAATAAGGTTAGTGAACTTGAGGCACAAATCAGTACCCATGCCTATGATTTGGTAGCCATCACGGAAACATGGCTACAAGGTGACCCTAAATGGGAATTAAACTTTCAAAGGTATCAGGTGGTACAAAGAGATACACAGGATGGTAAGGGAGGTAGAGTTGCACTCTTAATCAAAGATGAGCTCCAGGCAGTAGTGAGGGATGATACAAGATCTAAAGAGCATAATGTTGAGTCCATTTAGGTAGAGATAAAGAATTACAAAGGGAAAAAAATTATTGATGGATGTTATCTATTGCCCACCAAATAATAGTTTAGTGGCACAGGAAATAAATAGAGATAAGTGAGGCATGTAATAATGATACGGCAGTAGTCACGGGGGAATTTAACTTCCACATAGATTGGGAAAATCAAGTTGGTCGTGGGAGTCTAGAAGAGGACTTCAGAGAATGCATCCGCGATAGCTTTCTTGAGCAGCATGTTAAGGAGCCCACAAGAGAAAATGCTCTCCTGGATCTAGTGTTGTGCAATGAGATAGTTAGAGGAAATAATGTAATAGTCAGAGACCATCTGGGAAATAGCGATCATACATAGTATGATTGAATTTCTCATTCAGATGGAAGGGGAAATAGTTAGATCTGAAACTAATATATTATGCTTAAACAGGGGTGACTACCATAGGATGAGGGAGAAATTGGGCAGAGTGGACTGGGAGCACTGGCTAATTGATGAAACAGTTGAGGAACAGTGGAAGATTTTCAAATAAATATTTTGTAATGCTCAACAAAAATATATGCCGGTCAGGAAAAAAGGCAGCAAGAGAGGGAAAAATCAACCGTGGTTAACAAAGGAAATGAAGGAGAGTATAAAATTGAAGGTGCAGGTGTACAAAGCTGCAAAGAGCAGTGGGAAACTGGAAGATTGGGATAACTTTAAGAGACAACAAGGGGTGACAAAGCAGGTAATAAGAAATGGGAAAAAGGATTATGAAAGTAAATTGGCACAAAATATAAAAACAAAAAGCAAAAAAAATTATAAATATATAAAACGGAAGAGGGTGGCCAGAGTTAACATAGGACCCTTGGAGGATGAGAAAGGAAAACTGGTAGCAAAAAAATGAGGAAATGGCCGAAGCATTGAACAAATATTTTGTGTCAGTCTTCACGGTGGAAGACACGTCCAGCATGCCCAAGTGCGGAGTTAAGGATGCGAATGTTGGGGAGGGCCTTGATAAAATAGTTGTTACAAAGGAAGTAGTGATGGAGAAACTAATGGGACTAAAGCTAGACAAATCACCTGGTCCTGATGATATGCATCCAAGGGTTCTGAAGGAAATGGCAGAAGTTATAGTTGATGCATTGGTGGTCATATACCAAAATTCCTTGGATTCTGGGCAGGTCCCGGCAGACTGGAAGAAAGCAAATGTCACGCCACTTTTTAAGAAGGGATGTAGGCAGAAGACTGGAAATTATCGGCCAATTAGCTTAATGTCTGTAGTTGGAAAAATGCTTGAAGCCGTCATTAAAGATGAAATAGTGAAACTTTTGGAATGCAAGGGTTCAATCAGGCAGACGCAGCATGGTTTTAGAAAGGGAAGATCTTGTTTGACAAACTTGTTTGGATTCTTTGAGGATATAACGGGTGCGGTGGATAGAGGGGAACAGGTTGATGTTGTATATTTGGATTTCCAGAAAGCGTTTGATAAGGTGCCGCACAAGAGACTTACCAGTAAGTTACAGGAAAGTGGAGTTCGGGGAAGTATATTGGCATGGATCGAAAATTGGTTGACTGACAGGAGGAAGAGAGTCGGGATAAGTGAGAGTTTTTCAGGTTGGCAGAGAGTGGTAAGTGGGGTGCCGCTGGGGTCGATGCTAGGCCCACAACTGTTCATCATTTACATTGATGACGGAGAAGGGGACAAAGTGTGGTGTAGCCAAGTTTGCGGATGACACAAAATTGAGTGGAAGAGCAAATTGTAATGAGGATGTGGAGAGTCTGCAGAGGGATATAGTTAAGCTGGATGAGTGGGCAAAGGTCTGGCAGATGGAGTACAATGTTAAGAAGTGTGAGGTTATCCACTTTGGCAAGAAAAATAAAAGAGCTTAATATTATTTAAAGGGTGAAAAATTACAGCATGCTGTTGTGCAGAGGGACTTGGGAGTGCCTGTGCATGAATCGCAAAAAGTTAGGTTGCAGGTGCAGCAGGTAATTAAGAAGGCGAATGGAATGTTGGCCTTCATCGCTAGAGGAATTGAATTCAGGAGTAGGGAGGTAATGTTGCAACTGTATAAGGTACTGGTGAGACTGCACCTGGAGTACTGTGTCCAGTTCTGGTCTCCATATTTGAGGAAGGATATACTGGCTTTGGAGATGGTCCAGAGGAGGTTTACTAGGTTGATCCCTAGGATGAAGGGGTTGACTTATGATGAAAGATTAAATTGTCTAGGATTGTATTCGCTCGAGTTCAGAAGAATGAGAGGAGATCTTATAGAAATGAAGGATATGGATAGGATAGATGTAGGAAGGTTTTTTTGAGCTGGCCGGGGAAACTAAAATGAGAGGACACAGTCTCAAGATTCGGGGGAGTAGATTTAGGACAGAGATGAGGAAAAATAGTTTTTCCCAGAGAATAGTGAATGTTTGGAATTCTCTATCCAGGGAAGTGGTTGAGGCTGCTTCATTAAACATATTTAAAATTCGGTTAGATACATTTTTACATGATAGAGGAATTAGGGGATATGGGGAGAAGGCAGCTAGGTGGAGTTAGGTCATAAATTAGATCAGCCATGATCGTATTGAATGGCGGAGCAGGCTCGATGGGCCATTTTTGGCCTACTCCTGTTCCTACTTCCTATGTTCCACACACAGCTCATCCTTCCAGGCACTCAATGATACTCCTGCATTAAAATGAATTTCAAATATTCCAAATAAGATTTGTTGACAAATATCTGATAAATTTACCAGATAACTCAGGAAGCAACAGAAAATGTGAGAGAATCCAGGGCAAGCTCATCACCCATGATTATATCCACCCATTTATGGGGATTGACATTTATAGCGAGCAGATTTCTCTGAAAAACAGCCTTCACTGAGAAAAGTGACCTTTTACAATCATAAATATACACTCACAAAAAAGCCCCGATTGCTTTGCCTGTGAAAAGTGAACTCTGCAATCACTCTCAATTACCCAATGCCAGGACCATTCCAAACTGATGACATGGTTCTCTGCCGCCTCTGCCTGACTCACTCTGTTAGGTCTGCTTTGTTCATGAATGAGTGAGACAAACACCAGGCTGAGTCGAAATCAGGGTTCTTTGTTCTTTATTACCGGATTGTAACACTTGCGACCAACCATGTTAGTCGGAGAATGCATTCTGCCGTTATCAGCAAAATGGTGATTTTTTATACCCTTGGATATGTGCTTAGAACATCATCATATCATTACTTGTCCAATGACTAAAACTGTTGCTATCCTTTCCCTGCTAGCTTCCTGCCTCTCAATCCATCAATGTCTCTCTTATCTTGTAAGTACAAGGATGCATTCACATCTTGTTACAGCCCTGTACATTCCCATCTCATGATGTTTTACCTAACAGGAGTACAAGGACACCTCCCCTTCTTGTTACAGCCCTGTACAGGGTAACTCCCTACACATTCCCATCTCATGATGTTTTACCTTACAATCCCTCCTTTGTCCTCTTTAGAGGACAATCTCGCCCTGACTATGCTACCACCGCGTTACATTAGTTCGCCTATTATTGCCAAGCTCTATACGGGTTCTGTTCACAGGGCAGTTCGGCTGGTGGGCGAGGGCTCCCCCAACCCTCCTTTGCGTACACCCCACATCCGTCACCCCGATCCCATTGCCCGTTTACAAGTTTCATCCCATTTGCCCCCAAGCAAAAAACTAGCTAACCCCCCGTACATTAGTAAATTCCCAAGTTAACATATGGTCTACAATCTAATTCATAATATTTGTTCTACAATCAAGGTTATAATATTTAGGTTACAAGCAAGGTTAAAATTATATGTGTAACAATCTAATTCACAATCCCTCCTTCCCATCACATTCCCCTTCAGACTCCAGATCGATCTCAGCAACTTTCTCCGCCTCCTGTAATGTGAGATAGTCTTGCTCCACAGCCTGCACAGCTTGATATTTCGGAGGCAGTTCATCACGGTCAGCAAAGGCTCTCTCTATGGTCCTCGTGACCAGCGTTCGAATGCATGGAATACAACAACAGCCACAAGTGATAAAAATTGATACAGAAATGAACAAACCCAGCAAAAGTTGTCCTAACAATGTGCTCCATCTCCCAAACACTCCCTGTAACCAGGATAAAACAGGATTGGAGACTCCAGACTGGGCTTTTAATTCTTTCGCCAATGCCCTAAGTTTCGTTAACCCCTTAGTGAGTGATCCATCTGGCCCTGTGTTATTAGAGATAGAAGTGCAGCATAGATCTCCAAACATAGCACACACTCCACCTTTCTCTGCCAGGACCATATCAATCGCTATCCTATTCTGAAGTGTCATAAGGGAAGTTTCTGACAGTTGTTGATGTATTGCCTCAACAACGTCCCTGGTCAAATTTGCAAGGCGCTGGACATTATAGTGAATAAGGTTGATCCTATTAACATTCTTATTTACAGTGATGGGAAAAATTGCACTAAAAACAGGAAAACTTTCAAACCCAGCTGCAATCTCATCGGCTAATTTAAATTCGTCCGGAATATTCCGGGCTTGGCCAATGGCATCAATCCATACCCCATCAGGGTTCCTTCCTCCCGGCCCCAAGAGTCCAACACTCCTCCTTTTTCTCCACAGCCAACTCTCTGTGTGGCGCAATTCTAGGGAATCCTCGTCTCCCTCCTGCCTTTTGACAATCAGCACTGGCGCATTAAGGGTTACTAGAGCACACCGACCATCCCAGTTAGCGGGGAGCCAGTTGTACAGCACTTTTCCTCCACAAAACCACCAAATATCCGCCCTAGCCTGGGTCAAGCGGGTTGCACTACTGCTATGTGAGAGATCAACATGAGTCCTGCACGAGTCGCTGGGCAGCCAACCCACATGGAAAACGTGCGCTGCTGTGTTGTTGTTGGCAAAACAAGTAACATTAGTTATGCCTGTGGATCTAAAGACAGGGGGAGCTACATTAGCCGGAGCTATGGGAAACGTCTGTTCCCATATCAGACACCTATTCAGTGGGTTGGATTCTGACATTAGGTTCAAGGCGCAGTCCATAGCATCTGTCTCCTCAAAAATTGATCTGCTCATCCGTAATAATGGCCTTCCTCGGGCACAGACCCAGCAGTTCCCATACCCTGCTTGGTCCGCATATTTACCCATCTGATCTATCCAGGAGTTTGACTCATCAATACCTGTCTCAATTGCTATCTTCTCTCTCCTGGACATCTTCGTACTGTCGAATTTTCTCACTTCCCCCTCTTTCGAAGTGGGTTTAATTATGTCCTTTGTGTATGTTTGTAAGTCGAACCTCACCACTCCCCAAGGATCTTTTCCATTAATAGACACTCCAATCATTAGATAGAAGAGGTCTCCGACACCATGTTCTCTCCCTGTGCCTCCCTCGCATGTCTTGTACTGTAGTAGGTTTTCGATACCCTAGTATCATTTCTCTATGTGCCTCAGACATGGCCGTACCGTTTTTACCCACGAGTCTTCCTAGGAAAGTTACCACCCTCCTTCCGACCTGACATTTCGACCTTTTTACTTTAAATCCAGCCTCGCCTAACCCCTTGAGTAAAACTGCTGTCCCTGTCAGGCACTCATGTGGCGTTTTCCCTGCTAATATTAGGTCGTCTACATACTGAATCAGTGTAACATCTTCCGGGAGCTTTAATTTCATTAGGATTTCGCTAAGGGCCTGATTGAACAGTCCTGGACTGTCCTTATAACCCTGAGGTAATCTAGTGTATGTGTACCGATGTGCTTGGTAAGTGAAAGTGAACCAGTCTTGGCATTCCTCAGCTAATTTCAAGCAGAAGAATGCGTTTGCCAGATCAATGACAGTATAGTATTCGTGCTCCGGACTCAGAGCCCTAAGTGCTACATATGGGTCTGGGACTGGTCTCCCGATGGTCTTGGTAGCCAAGTTAATCTCCCTGAGGTCGTGTACCATCCTCCAGTCTTTTCTACCCTGTTTGGGAACAGGCATGATGGGCGTGTTCCACATACTGTCAGGTGCCGCCCTTAAAACCCCTGACTACATTAACCCTTCTATCGTTCCTTTAATACCCTCCTCCTGACTGGGCGACAAGCGGTATTGTTTTCTCCATATTGGTTTCTGCCCGGGGTTGGCCAATTCTAGAAATACCTCTCCTTTTATTACTCCCACATCATAGGGCCCCGTTGTCCATATATGTGGACTCAGATTAGAAAGATATTTGTCTGAGTCTCTGTGATCAATATTTTCTCCTTCTATGGCTCGGTCTCTTTCTACTTTCTCATTCACAACCTGGTCCCATGCTTCAATATTCAGTCTGACAAATTTTCCTCCCTCCGAGGTGGAATATCCCGGGATTTCTGTCTGCCTGTATTCACACCCTATCGCTTCCTTTACCATCGGACCCAGCTGTCGAGCGTGATGATCTTTGGCAATACCCAAGGTCACATGAGGCACACTTTCTACTCCTAAGCAGAACCACTCCATTTGTTCTTCTGTCATAACAACCATAGCAGCTATTCCCTCCTTACCTACAAAGATAAATGGACAATGTATCGTTTCTGTCTTCCCTTCTTTTAGAGAGTCCCACCTCTCCTCATATTCCTGGTCCGGGTGGATGGTGTAGTTTAATGTAACATGCATAGGATCTAGTGGATAATGGTAATCCCCATACCGAGGAATACTGGCCCTCCACTCAAAAAACTGTTTAATCAGCCCTGGGCCTGGTTCATCATACAGTAGCCGACTCCAGAAAATACTAACCTCCACAGAGTCTTCTGAAGCGTTAGATGGGGTCATTACTATAAACTGTCCTCCCCTTCTTATTGTATCCCCTGGGTATGTTAACCGAAGGCCCTTCTCAGAACATTGTATGGTTATTCCTAGTTTGGTAAGAATGTCCCTTGCTAATAAATTAATGGGGCAACTTGGCACAACCAGGACAGGCGTTTTAACCCTTTGTCGTCCAAATGTCATATCGATGTTATCTGTATAGGGCTGTGTTTCCCTTATCCCGGAGAATCCTATTGTAGATAATGTTTTGCCCGAAAATGTGCTCCCTGGGGGTTTTTTAATCACTGTCGTAACTGCTGCCCCTGTGTCAACCATAAATTCAATTTTTTCTCCATTTACCGTCCCCCAAATTTTTGGTGGCTCCCAGGGAGGCGTGATTTTTGATTCTCCTGGGCACCGTCAATAATCAAATTCAGCACCTTCCTCAATATAGTCATTACACTGAGGTGCCTGGACTTGTTGATCACTCTGCCACCCCCCGATTCTCTGGGGCCCATCAATGTGTCCACCCCTACCCCTTGCTTGTCCTCTTAAGTTTCCTCCTCTTCCCCGATAGCCTCTAATAGAGGGTAATCTTTTTCCCCTTGCTCTCCCAGCCTCCGGACAGTTCCGCTGGTAGTGTCCAGGATTTTGGCAGTACCAGCATACTACATGTTCCCCTCTATACATTGTACCTAGCTGTCTTTCCCAACCATTTCTTACTTGGGGTCCCGGATTTATCACTGGCCCCATGACCTGTGGGACTATCTGTTGGGCCGCTAATTTAACCCCTATATGTTCTATGGCTCTCACCAATTTATCGGTTGTTTTGTCCACCTCCTTCTGGGACGCACTTTCTGACTTAGCATGCTCTGATTGACGATGTCGTTTGATTGCATGTGTCAGGTGTCTTTTCCACAAATCCTCTGACACTGTCTCTAATCCCACAATGTCCCTTAATTTTGCTTGAACCGTAGCAGGTAGTCCGTTTATTATCCCATTACGAAAGTGAGCCCTTCCTAAGGAGCTGTGGTCGGGTCTTTCTCCAGTCCCTGTTTCCCATAAGTCCCATGCTCGAGTGAAATACTCGTGTGCAGTCTCTCCTTCCTTTAGTTGAAGGGTTACCAAGGCATCCAAACTATAGGGTGTAGGAAATGTTTCTCTAAGTGCTTCCCAAAATTTATTCCGAAGTGGGTTAAATTCTATTTCATCCCCCAATTTACTGCTTCTTACAATTTTCTCTATTTGCTTCAGGGCCCCTTCTGCCTTTAATTTTATCATGATAGTTCTGACATCTGCGAGTGCTAATTGTTCTTGGCAGGTTTCTCGCTCAAAACAAGAAATCCATGGACTAGCCCCATTACTCAACGGAGGTAGTTTTTTCATTAAACTCTCTAAGTCCATTCGTGACCAGGGTACATATTTTTGAGTTCCCCGTCCCGTGATCAGTAATGGGCATTGATATCTCAATTTTGGGGATTTCTGCTCCTTCTTTACTCTTGGCATGCATTTATTTATCCCACCTTGTTCTGACTCTTCTTCGTCACTGTCACTGTCCCTATCAGCTTCCAATGTCTCAGGGTCAAAGGTATATTGGTCACGTTCATCTCTAAGATAATCTTTTCGGCCATAGTTTAGTTGTTTCACATCTTTCTCTTTTGTCCTAACTATGTCCAGGTAGGCATGTCTATTTTTCTCCCTCCCGAGTCTTTTCCTTTTACTTTCCTCCCATGGTGGATCGTATCTCGTTTCCTCTTCTGTACTACACTTTTCGTCCTTTACTCCTATTACCATTCCTTCAGCTTTAATTTCTCCTGACAGTGTTGTAGTTATCTTTTCCACTTCCTTCAATACACCTACCATTAATTCTTTTTGATCCTCACTGATCTGCCCCAGCACATTAATATCTCTGTTTAAGTTTTTAATGTTATCCTGAACCTTTTTCATGTTCCATTTCTGTATCTCTAACTCCTTTTCTATTTTCTTGGACTCCAGAGGGGTCTCTACATCTATTACTCCCCCTTCTATTTTTATTAAAGGGGCCTGTACCTCGTCTGATGTATCCCTATTCCCGAGGTTCTTGTCACACCCCAGTGTCTCAATATCTGGATATAAGGGACGTGACTCCAGTATCCCATCTGGGGTGCCAGGGGCACCTTTTGACGCCACATATGTATAGGGCGGGGGTCTACAAGCTATTTCTACAGGGGCAGTAACAGGTGGGTTACCAGGGAGACCAAATTCTTCAAATAGAGCTAGGACATCGCGGTACTGAATCTCCTTGTCTCTCACCCTCTTTTTTGCTGACTCGCGATTAAAGATTTTGTTTTCTGTGTCCCGTTTTGTTTAATTGTATAAGACTCACTTATAAATGATTTATTGTCAGAGTACATACATGACATCACATACATCCAGAGACTATGAGAGAGAGAGAGAGAGAGAGAGAGAGCATAGCGAGAGAAAGAGATAGAGAGGCAGATACACAGAGCACAAGAGATAGAGAGAGAAAATGCCTTGCACTGGCCCCACTGGGAGAAAAGTCTTCAGATTAACACTTTCGTTTCAAAGGTTTTAAAAGGTTCTCATCCTGTGATCACTGGTCTGGATCAGATTGGGTCTCCCACCACTGGGAACTATCACTCCTTCCTTCCCTCCCACCTCGAGTGAGCTACACGTCAGCCCACAATGTCTGCCCTGATCCCGCAATGGTGGGGGTGCGGGAAAGAGGGAGGGAGAGAGGATAAAACAGGATCCCATTTGATGCGGAGCTGGAATTGTGGGCACAAAATTAAAACCAAATTGTATTTCTCTGCCCTGCCCAACCTGGGGATTTCAGGGCAGCACCGCCACAGATTGGGATTGGGAGGGGGAGTGGGTGAGAGAGGAGGGGGGGGAGAAGAGAGAGAGGGGGAGAGAAGAGAGAGAGGGGAGGGTGAAAGGAGGGAGGGAGAGAGCAAACCCGGACACTTCGTGGCTGGATACTGGAAACAGGCACTTTTCCTTTCCCTTCTGTGTTTTGTTTCTTCCAGCTTATCTAAGCCTCTACGTTTTAAAATTTTTTTTTTTCCCTCACCTGTCAGGAACATCTCAGTGCCCCCGGGTAACCAACCCCTCTTCCTCCAGCGGTCTACACATTTTAGGAGCATTTTTTGTTTTTCCAATGCCGCATTACTGGTATTTCGCTCCTCTAATTCCTGATTAATTTCCTTAATAACTTGGTCAAAAGTCTTAGCAGTCAACTGTACAGCCATAGCTGCGGGACCGCTTTCTAATGCCTGTTTTAATTTAGGTTTTTGTCCTAAATTAGGGGATCTATGTCAACGAAAATTGCTTTTAAAAATGTCTCCTTGCAAGCTGGATGACTAATATCTTTTAAAGGAACAGTCTCTAAGTCTTGTCCTCCAATTGACTTCAGGCTGTCCTGTATACTCTGATTGCTCGTTTTCCACTCTCTGTTTTCCAAAAGGGGTCTGAAAGTTAAATTACAACTAGAAAACCAAATATTTGGGCTATACTTTTGTCCTGTTTCCCTGTACCAACCTATGAATTTACGTAACTTTATCTCCTTGGTGATGTTGGGAATACCCTCATTTAACTTATCAAAAGTATTTCGAATAAACCGGGTGTCTCTTAGGAGTTTATCAACTTTTTCATTAATATCTCCTACCTGATCCGGACACAGCTGTCGCAGCCTTCTGTCGTCGTTCTTGTTCACCAGGCAGGCGTCCCTCAGAACTTTTTTTGTTGTCTCAAGGTCTCTAGTGTCTGCTGTGGTATTCCACCACGGCGAATTGGGGAAATAAATTCTTAACTTCTCAAGTGTACAGACATTATCATACCTACCGGACATTTATAAGTCAGTCTCTCAGATACAATTGAGGCCAATAAGCCTGAACCTTTGTTTTCTTTCAAAGCCCAACCTTCACGTGGGAGATTTCTCCTCTTAATAACCAGTTTAGGGCAGAAAACTCAGGTCCTCAATTGTTTATAGACCACCTTCTCACTCTATTGGACTTTGCAACGACACAATAAAGACTTTTAAACTCTAGTAGTTTCTTGCGAAGCACTTAATAAATGTCATTCAAACACCTTAAGGACTTTTATCTTGTCTGTAATCACTTACGTGTTACAATCCTGGCATGCGACCTTCAATTGTGGTCGTCTAATTTGTCCGATCTCCAGTTCTTACTGACAATCATAAAGATTTTAAAAAAAAAAGAGAGAATTTTGTTAAAACAGGCTTCTCTGGACCTTTTTATCAGCTGGCTGAGATGATTGTCAGAAAAAACAGAAACCGTCGTCCAGTGTTCACTCACCCATCACGTCGGGGTCACCAAATTGTTAGGTCTGCTTTGTTCATGAATGAGTGAGACAAACACCAGGCTGAGTCGAAATCAGGGTTCTTTGTTCTTTATTACCGGATTGTAACACTTGCGACCAACCATGTTAGTCGGAGAATGCATTCTGCCGTTATCAGCAAAATGGTGATTTTTTATACCCTTGGATATGTGCTTAGAACATCATCATATCATTACTTGTCCAATGACTAAAACTGTTGCTATCCTTTCCCTGCTAGCTTCCTGCCTCTCAATCCATCAATGTCTCTCTTATCTTGTAAGTACAAGGATGCATTCACATCTTGTTACAGCCCTGTACATTCCCATCTCATGATGTTTTACCTAACAGGAGTACAAGGACACCTCCCCTTCTTGTTACAGCCCTGTACAGGGTAACTCCCTACACATTCCCATCTCATGATGTTTTACCTTACAACTCTAATGCATTAAGGAGATCAATCAAGTTCCAGACTCCAAGAAAAATTTCATAAAACACTACTGCACAGTACAGGTCCTTCGGCCAACCTATATATTCATACCAAAAAAAAATGAACCCTCCCTACTTCAATCCATTTTTTTCCATCTATGTGTCTGTCTAGGAGTCTCTTGATTCCCTGTTTCACCTCCACCACCAGTTCTGCTGAGGAAATTCAGTAGCCACCACTCTGTGCAATAAAACAGAAATGTAATAGTACACGAAATTGCCTTAGTCTGCCATAAGCAGACAAAAGGCACTTTTACACAGCCACTGAGAAGCAGAAAATTTTAGGAAATTTTCTGCTCTGTTGGCGGTGGAAAAATGTCATCACAGAATTTGTTTGCCAAATTCCATCCCGTAATTTTTCCCCACCAAGTCCCCTACACGTTTTTATAGAGAGGCTGCAGTCAAAATTGACCCCAGGCATTCCATAAGAAACTGCTAATCAACACGATGTTCCAACTCTGACAATCTTTGCAACACCGGAAGGTAGCGTAAAAGTGCTTCCTGCGTAAACGACCATTCCAGAAGAAAGCATGCAAAAAAGATTGCTTATGGAATTTTTTTTTTCCTTTTATTTCTGTGTAAAAATCATAAAAGATTCACCATTAGTATTGGCAAGCTCCCCTTACAGTCACAAAGAGCAAAAGAGCGTCCCCACCCAGAGTCAACAAGTGACCATGGATTCGCCTCCAGCATTTCCGTAGCCTCTCCTGACGCACAAGATTCCAGTTCAAATCATTAGCACATGGAACCCAGACCCAAACCTCCAACACGATGAGGAAGCCTCCAATGCCCAGTGCTCTTTGGGAGCCATTCTTGCCCTCAGCGTCCTCTCGAATCCAAAAGGAGTCAAAACACAGAAATGCAGGAGGAACTCCGTTAGTCTCTCATAGGATGCTGCGGGACCAGCGGGGATCCTCCAGCATTTGTGTTTTGACTACAATCACAGATTTTCAAGTTTCACTCCAGTAACCCCACAGCCTGGTGTGAGTCCTACAACCTCAAACCACCAGTAGCCCGCAGCCTATGCGAGTTCCTCACCCGCACGTCACCAACAGCTGAAGAACGCCTGAGCGCGTACTTCAGCCACAGAGCCCCCTTGCTGGTCTGCAACTGTCGTCACTATCCTTTAGGTCATCTCCTTTGCTTCTCCTTCTCAACGTGGGGTGCTCACCCCACCATTGGTATCCTGCGCTGGTCAGCTGGTTCTTAGAGTCTGCAACCCATCGAGGTCGTGGCTGAACACTGGTGCCGCCACCTTGGACCCATACCCTGCGGTGGCAGGATTTTAAATAAAATGCATTAGCTCTTTTAACAGAGTTTTTGAAGCCTGTACAGAGCAGTTGACAGTGGAACTGGATGGTAGAATCCTGCAGAGGAACACAATGTCTCCGCTCCCCAATCTCCCTGGGTCTGCAACAGTTGAACTGCTGCCAGTACAGCAGCTCCAACAATCCCTGCTAAGAGCAAATGAACAACCCAGAGAGATCTTTGTGGCCTCATGAATGCAAATAAATAGATCGGCAGGTTGATGGGTCATGCAAGGTTGATATTTCTGTCCCAGCTATTCACAATTTATGTCAATTTGACTGACAACACAAATGTTATTTCCAAGTTTACTAATGATAGCAAACTAGATGGAACAACAGTAATTAGAAAGTCAAGAGGGTTGAGGGGACATAGTGAAGATATTACAGTTAAAAACTCCTGGTATCCAGGTGTATGAGCACATCTCAAGCCACCAGAAAATCCATTTTTCTACCAATCCCCATAGGTGCTGGATTCCAGGGGTTTTATTGTATTTACTTGCAAAATCTAGAAATGCAAAGCATTTTTAAAAGGTTGCAATATTGTGGAATAAAGACAATACAAAAGTATAGCAATTAGTGCTGCTACCTCACAGCTCCAGCAAACCATGTTCGACCCTGTCCTCGGACACCATCTGTGTGGTATTTGTAGTTTCAGATCAGATTTCAGATTCTGATTTAGATTTAATGTCAGAGTAAATACATGACATCACATAGAACCCTGAGGTTCTTTTTCCTGCAGGCGTGGCAGAATTACCACATTGGTGGTGCAAAAAAAAAGCACTAAACAAACAAAAAGAACTGTAAACAGGTAACATATGTTTTTCTTGTGACTCTGTACATTGCCCTGGTTTCCTCTGACATCTTGAAATGGCACATCATCTTAACAAAGCAGCTCATAAATGTTTCTACCATTATGTAGTAAAGAATTTGTGTAAATGAATTATCATCTAAAATAATTTATAAATACAAACTTGCCCTCTGCCAATTTCACAATGTGAAAGGAAATCAGTGAGCTGAATAGAAAATCTATTATTCCTAAGGTGCAACAGACAAAGACAAATAACTTTAAGGAATACATTTCAGATCTAAAACCCAAGAAAAGTTGAAATTGGAAAGCTACAGATTTGCCACATAATTAGACATCCCAAACTCCAGGATCTTAAGGACACTTCCACCATTCAAGTTCCCACCAGTCATGATATATTAGATGCAAAGATTCAGATATCTTCACAGGGACTAGATTCAGACAGAGTCTATATGATAAATATACTCCTTCTTAAATAGTGACAGCAATTTCTTCGAAAAATGAAATGGGTTCATGTTGAATTGAAGACTCATTGCATGCTGAACCTCGGTTCATCTCACTTAGTGCTTGAAGTAAACTTTCACAATTGAGAACACAATTCAAAACAACACCTGATTTTCCACTGGGCACTCTCCAACCAGGTGGCATTAACATTGACTTTTCCGGTTTCTACAACCTGTTCATCTCTTCTCCCTCCCCCTTTCCAATTCTCCTCCCTCCATTCACCCAGACATCCCTCCTCCCCTTGATTGCTGCTGTCCCCTCCCTCCCTTCTCCACCTGCCTTTGCAACCACATTTCCCCCCCACCTTACTCTTTCGCTCGGGCGCCTGTCGACATTTTTTCATACCTTGATGAAGAACTTAAGCCAGAAATGTTGGTTATGCATTTTTACCTTTGCAAATATAAAGGACATTGCTTAACCTGCTGAGTTTCTCCAGCATTGTGTTTTTACTTCAAAAGTACAGGATTCTCCAAACAAATTACATATAACCCAACAGAGATCAATGAAAACTTCCAGGAATTCTACGAGCAATTATATCGAACTAAGAACTAAGGGAAAGAAGACAATATTTATCTACCTAAATTACAAGAAGAGGAGCAAATCAAATTAATAAAACCATTTGAAATAGAAGAAATACAGGAGATATTTAAAAAACTACCAAACAATAAAACGCCGGGAACAGATGGACTGCCAATAGAATTCTATAAAACATTTAAAGACATTAATTCCTCCTCTCCTGGAAGTAATGAACCAGATTGAAGAAACACAAAACATGCCAGATTCATGCAAAATAGCAATAATTACAGTAATACCAAAGACAGGGAAGGATCCACTAACATCAGCATCGTATAGACCAATATCTCTACTCAACACAGATTATAAGATAATAGCTAAACTATTAGCAAACAGATTGGCCGACTGTATACCAAAAATAGTAAAACTAGATCAAACAGGATTTATTAAGAAAAGATGAACAATGGACAATATCTGTAAGTTCATTAACTTAATCCATGCAGTACAAGGAAACAACAGTGGCGGTTGCCTTAGACGCAGAGAAAGCCTTTGACAGAGTAGAATGGAATTATTTATTCAAAGTAGTACAGAGGTTCAACCTACCAGAGAAATATATTAACTGGATTAAAGCATTATATAAGGGACCATTGGCGAAGGTGACAGTAAATGGATATATATCAAACCAATTTAAATTAAGCAGGTCAATTAGGAAGGGATGTCCACTATCTCCCTCACTGTTCGCGTTAGCCATAGAACCATTGGCAGAACGGATAAGATCAGAAAATAAGAGGGATAAAAATAATAGAGAAGGAATATAAAATCAGTCTATTTGCAGATGATGTCATAGTATACATAACAGAACCAGAATTATCAATAAAAGAATTATATAAGAAATTGAAGGAATATGGAGAAGTATCAGGGTACAAGATCAACTCAAATAAAAGTGAAGTGATGCCAATGAATAATGCGGATTTCACAAAGTTTAAGAAAGAATCACCATTTAAATGGCAAACACAAGCAATCTGATACCGAGGTATTCAACTAGATAATAATCTGGGCCATTTATACAAATTAATTATTAGTCAATTATGAAGAAATTACAAGACGACTTAGAACACTGGAAAGACTTACCACTAACACTGATAAGAAGGGTAAATTGCATTAAAATGAATATCTTCCCAAGGATACAATACCTATTCCAATCATTACCAATTCACCTAACAGAGAAATTCTTCAAGGAGCTAAAGAAAATAATAAGGAAATTCTTATGGAAATGCGGGAAACCGAGGATAGCGCTAGATAAATTAACAGAATGGTACAAACAAGGGAGCTTACAACTACCAAACTTTAAGAATTATTATAGAGTAGCAGAACTAAGATACCTATCAGATTTTTATCAAACAAGGGAAAAACCAGATTAGAGCGAGATAAACTAGGGGAGAAGGTACCAGAACATATACTATATTAGTGGGATGAAAAGCTGGTGGAACATGGGAATTCACCAGTACTGCACCATCTGCTCAACATTTGGAAGAAGATTCATGTAGAAAGGAAAAAAACAAATTATCAACTACCAAAACTAATACTGACGCAAAATCAACTAATCCCCTTCACAATAGATAACCTTTCCTTTAAAGAATGGGAGAGAAAAGGGATCAAAAGAATAGAAAATTGTTTTTCGGGAAATAAATTATTATCTTTTGAACAAATGAAGTACAAATATGGGATAACTCACGGTACAATGTTTGCATACCACCAACTGAAAACCTACTTGAAGGACAAATTGGGAAGCAGGCTGAGGTTACCAGAAGGAAGCAGCTTTGAATATGTGATTACAGACACAATGATAATTAAAAGATTCATAACAAACATGTACATCAAACTGCAAGAGAAAGAGAACGATGAAATAAGCTGTAAACCCAAACAAAAGTTGGAACAAGATTTAAACATAAAGATAAAGAATGAAACATGGGAAAAGCTATGCTCCGGAACTATGAGAAATTCAATAAACACGAGGTTACACATGATACAATATAATTGGTTACACAGACTATACACCACGCCCCAAAAGGTAAATAAATGGGGCCCAACGTTATCAGATAGATGTTTTCGCTTTATGAAGGAAACAGGAACAACAGTACATGCAATTTGGGCATGTGAGAAAGTAGAAAAGTTTTGGGAAAATCTAAATCAGGTACTAAATAAAATCACATAAAGCAACTTACCAAAAAATCCAGATATCTTTCTTCTAAGTAATATAAGTAGTAAAGAACTTGCTCTCGATTTGGATGGAGCACAAAAAAAGATTTACTATGATAGCCTTAGCTGTAGCAAAAAAAATGTATTATGTCAACCTGGAAATCAGAAGATAGCCTGAGAATACAGCAATGATACATAGAAATAAATAAATGTATTCCATTGGAAAAAAATAACATATAATTTAAGAAATAACATCACAGTATTCGAACAAATTTGGGAACTGTTAGGTCTGCTTTGTTCATGAATGAGTGAGACAAACACCAGACTGAGTCGAAATCAGGGTTCTTTGTTCTTTATTACCGGATTGTAACACTTGCAACTAACAATGTTAGTTGGAGAATGCATTCTGCCGTTATCAGCAAAATGGTGATTTTTTATACCCTTGGATACGTGCTTAGAACATCATCATATCATTACTTGTCCAATGACTAAAACTGTTGCTATCCTTTCCCTGCTAGCTTCCTGCCTCTCAATCCATCAATGTCTCTCTTATCTTGTAAGTACAAGGATGCATTCACATCTTGTTACAGCCCTGCACAGGGTAACTCCTTACACATTCCCATCTCATGATGTTTTACCTTACAGAACCTTACATGGAACACAACAGAGAAGTCCTACCGCGGACCTCCGCCCCCTAAAATGACAGAATGAGAAGACGACGAAATGAACTGACCCAGTATGTAAAAGTAGATGACACAATTTTCTTGTTTATTTTCATTGTGTGATGACATTGTTTAATGGGTTTAATGTATCGTGTATGTTGAACGTTGAGTGGGTGGGGAGGGGGGTGGGAAGGAGGGAGGGAAGGGAGGGGGAAAAAGGGGAGAAAATGATACTGTATTTATTAAAGAGGGAAAGGTTTATGTGTATTTTGGTCAATATGGTTCATAGTGTGAAAAATTTTTTAAAGTACAGGATTCTCAATAATTGTTGAATACCAATCAAAATGACAAAATGCAAGGGCACATCTTTTCACTCAGATGAAAAGATAGAAATATTTGTAAAGGAAAAAAATATTTTAATCAAGTATGGTAAGTAACATGGAACTCTAACAAATTACAGTAATGATGTCACTAAATCATTTTGAGCACCATCTTAACAATAACCATGAGGTACATGAAGCTATCATTTCCTTTCAGTATCCAGTGAAGTAATTTATTGATAGAATTAATATTTACTCCAGGCAAGCTTGATATGAACCAAAAAAATCACTTTACTGTGGATACAGATTAATCTCAAAAATGAATGTTTAATAGGTTATTTTTCCTTTGTAATCAGTTTCATTTTAACAAAGCGCAACACTGCATACGTGAACACCACCCCCCACCCCAAAGCGATGGGATGAGCTTCTACTAAACAATACGACAGACAAATTTTCAGTCACATATCCCCTCTAATTACTATACTAAAATCCCTGAAAAAGCTGAGGACTCTGAGGGCAACGTCAGAACATCATTTAAGGCATCAGGCTCTGACGGCATTACAGGCAGAGTACTGAAAATCAACTGAAAAATTAGCCGGAGTGTTCATGGACATTTTCAAAATCTCATTGTGGCAGTCAGAGGTTCCCACCTGCTTCAAAAGAGCATCAATCATCCCATGACCAAAGAAGAGTAATGCGAGCTCAATGACTACCACCCAGTAGCACAAACTTCCACTGTGATGAAATGCTTTGAGAGGTTGGTCAAGGTCAGAATTAACATGCACCTCAGCAAAGATATGGACCCACTGCAATTCGGTCATCGTCACAATCACTCCACAGCAGATACAATATCGCTGGCTCTCCACTCAGCACTGGATCACTTCGAAAACACCAATTCATACATATGGCTGCCCTTCATCGACTACAGCTTGGCCTTCAATACCATTATTCTCTCAGTGCTGGTCAAGAAGCTACAAACTCTAGGCCTCTGTACATCTCTACAACTGGATCCTTGACTTTCTCATCAGAAGACCACAATCAGTTCAAATTGGAAACAATGTCTCCTCCTCATTGATTATCAACACAGGTGCACCCCAAGGATGTGTTTAGCCGACAGCTCTTACTCATTGAACACTCTTGACTGTATAGCCAATTCCAATGCTATCTTCAAGTTTGCCGATGACACCACAGTTGCCGGCAGAATCACAAACGGCAATGATGAAGCATAGAGGGGGAAATAGATCAGCTCGTTGAATGGTATAATGATAACAACCTTGCATGCAAGAAGATGATTGTGGACTTTAGGGAACACGACCCAGTCCTCATCGAGAGTTCAATAATGGAGCAGGTCAAGAACTTCTAAATTCCTGGGAATCAACATCTCAGAGGACCTGTCCTGGAGCCTCCATAAAGGCAGCTCACCAATGACTAAACTTTGTTAGGTGTTTGAGAATATTCTGTATGTCACTGAAGACTCTAATAAAGGTGTATCACAGAGAGAATTCTGGCTGATTGCATCACTACCTGGTATGGAGATGCCAACTCTCAGGATAAGAATTAACTCCAGAGAGTTATTAACTCAGCTACAACAGCACAGGCACCAAACCTCACTCCGTTGAGGAAATCTACATGAGGTGGTGTCTTAAAAAAGTAGCCTCAATCCTCACAGACCCACCACCACCCAGGCCATGCCCTCATCACTCTGCTACCATCAGGAAAAAAATGTACGGGAGCCTAAAGCCAAGCACTAAGCAGCACAAGGACAGCTTCTTCCCTGTTGATTATTCAGGAATTTAATGGCAATGAACCAAAGACACTGCCTTCCTTTTTGGGCATTATCTTTTTTATTTAAATAGTAATGTTATAAGATAGGTATTATATGAATGTTTGCTCTACGATTCTGCCGCAAAGCACTGAATTTCATCACTTGTTCATAACAAATTCTGATCTCCCCTCGATTTTAATGCTTGCACTATCTAGCATCAGATCCAGGTCGCCAAGGGGGGCACAGATCTTAATATGATATTCCTGGATCTCGCCAATGCCTTTGGCTCAGTCCTTCATAATCTCCTCTGGACTGCACTCGACTTCTTCAGGGTCCTAGTGGCCCTCACAAGCCTCTGCAGCTATGTTTGACAACAGTAGGCTACCCCACAGCATGGCAACATCTGGAGGTGGGAATCATGGCCAGTTGTACCATCTCCCTCCTAGCCTTCACCATGGCCATGGAGGTGATCATTAAAGCATTTTGATGGGTGCTTAGAGGGCAGGGCATAAAACATGGCTTGAGCCTGCCGTCTATCAGAGCATATGTGGACAATCTCACAGGACTGATAAAGGCTTGAACATTGAGCAGGTTTAGTTGAAGATCAAGCCGAGAAAGTCCAGAACCATCTCCAGTGTCAATGGGAAGTTGGTAGATCAACAATTCTACATGGACGATGAGAGGATTCCAACAGTCTTTGAGAATCCAGTGAAAAGCTTAGGTCAGTGATATAACATATCCCTCAAAGATACAGAGCAGGTACATTAGCTCAGGAAGGATGCCATTAGTGGCTTTAAGAGCATCAATGGAACCACACTACCTGGCAAGTTGAAGATCTGGTGAATGCAATTTTGGCTCCTTCCACACCTCATATGGCCACTAACCATGTAGTTCCAGTCTCGAACATGAAAAAGCTGGAGAGACTGATCAATTCATACGCAAGAAAGAGGCTTGGTCTTTCTAGGTACCTCAGCAGCACAGGGCTTTTCAGCAAAGGAGTCCTAGAGCTATCCATTTCCAGTTTTTTAGAGGAATAGAAGTGCACCAAAGTAAGACCAGAGATGTTAACAGAGGCGAGTGATCCATTTGTAGCTCATGCTGCCCATCATCCTGGATACTGGGAGGAAATGGATTCCATTAGAAGCAACTAAGCAAGCAAAGGTGCCACTCAAGCATAGGAACATCATGGGCTGAATGCAGCAAGGGAGGAATAGTCTTGGTCTTGGGGCCAGTACACCATCTTGGTACAAGGCTGCTCCAGCTCAGAGATCCAAGCTTGTGACATAGGAGATATGTCAGCAGGAGGAGGTAGCAAGGTACACAAAGGCCATCACTCAGCCAAGGGAAGGGCAATAGATGAGATGGGAGGGAGTGGAGAAAAGGAAGATCTGGAAAAAGCTGTGGGAGATGGAGTCATTCAGAGCAAGCTTCATCATCAGGGCTCCATACAATGTCTTACTGTCTGCCACGAACCTTAGTCAGGAGGATCCTACATGCTTCCTCTGCCCTACTTCAGCAACACTAAAACCTATTTTGGTGGGCTGCAAGGCCAGCCTCATTCAATGCCAATCCACCTGGCGTCACAATCTGGTGCTATGGTGTCATGCAGCAGTACTGGAAAATCAGCAGATGAGTGTCTTCATCTCGCTGACCGTTAACAACATTTGTCCGAGAAGGTGAGAGACAAGCAGGATTGCCACATCAAAAATCAGACTCTGGATGATTAGGCAGGTGTACATGATTGGAAGATGATGGCAGACTTAGGCCAGAGGCTCTGCTTCCCAAATGAAATCACGGAAACAAACCTCACGATTGACCTTGTGCTGCAGTTGGTCTCACTCCATCTTGATTACATCATCAAACTTACAGTACCTTGGGAGAATGCAGTGGAGGAGGGCTATGAGCGCGAGAAACTGAGCTTGCAGCTGATGTGTAACAACATGGCTGAAAGGCAAGGGTCCAACCGGTTGAAGTAGGCTGTAGAAGATTTGTGGTCACATCGACATCAAGGCTACTCCAGGAGTTGGGAGTGCAAGGAAAGATACACCGACAAGCAGTCAAAGATCTCTCTAGAGCTGCTGAAAAGGGTAGCAAGTGGCACTGGCTGAGGATAATGATAACAACCTTGCGCTCAACATCAGCAAAACCAAGGAGATAATTGTGGTCTTCAAGTGAGTGAGTGGCGTCTAGGGGGTGACCCCGGGACTCACTCCTGAACCCTCAGAGAAATACTGAGGAAGGAGGGTGCGCGCTTGATGACCCAGAAGTTGCCACCCCTCACTTGGCCACCCCACAGAGTCTAGGCAGCAGGTCTCAGGAGTGCAATAAGGGATATTAACATCTAATCCTACATAATATATATACAACATACCATGTTATCTGAATCTTTATTAAAGAATGATGGCTCTTTTCCACCTTTTCATTGTATTTCACATTGTAAATCATGAGAAATAAATTATTTAAATTACTTTTAATTGCTTAAAATAGAAATTTGCTTTGAACAATTTTCCCTATATAACATTGCAACCATTCTTCTTTGGCTTGGCTTCGCGGACAAAGATTTATGGAGGGGGTAAAAAGTCCACGTCAGCTGCAGGCTCGTTTGTGGCTGACAAATCCGATGCGGGACAGGCAGACACGATTGCAGCGGTTGCAGGGGAAAATTGGTGGGTTGGGGTTGGGTGTTGGGTTTTTCAAAAATTAAATAGCAAGGAAATAACAAGTATCCACACAATGAACTACTTGGACTAATTTACCAATTTATCACAAGGAACCTATTCAGAGTCTGTATGATATTTAACACAGTGGAACATGATTTTTTAACATTTTATTTTGAGTGAGCTTCAAAACCATAATTTCCTTCAAAGCTCACATTTTTAAACTAAAATGTTTAAAAAGTCACTGAAATAACCGAAAACTTTTAGAAACATCCACAGTGGGGAGAAAGAGAGTTAGCTTTCAGGATTTTCAAGTGACTTTGATTCAGAACTTCTAATCGGCAATGTGGAAATGCATCTAAATTACTTAAGAAGCTGCAAGCTTAATTCATGAAAGTAGGTTTGAAAGAGTGCACAAGTTCTGCAAGTTGTTAAAAAAAACACAACTTACAAATCGTAAAATGGAATAAAAAGGAACCATTGTAAATACGACAATAATATTCAGAACTCCAATTAATACAGACAAACAGCGCACAATCAAAAGAAATCAACAGGGTATAGAGGAGGCTGTAGACCAGTGGTTCTCAACCTTTTTCTTTCCACTCACATTTACCACTTTAGTGATCCCTAGGCCATCGGTGCTCTGTGATTAGTAAGGGATTGTTTAAGGTGTAAAGGAAGGTTGAGAAACACTGCTCTTGACCCAATTGTTACTGAAATATTTGCTTGAGAAAAATGGTCATTGGCCCATTTCCTTTGGAGTTCTGAAACCATCCACATATCGGGACCATGGGGTACGATTAAAACAGGGGTTTTCAAACTTTCTTTCCACCCACATACCACCTTAAGCAATCCCTTACTAATCACAGACCTCCAATGGCACAGGGACTGCTTGTGACTGTATGTGAGTGGAAAGAAAAATTGAGAACCACTGCTGTAGAAGAATCTGGGCAAATCACATCCTAAAAACTGCATGTATTTCTTTTCAGTAAAGCACAAGTCTGAAGTGAATGCAATCATGTGGCTCATCCCTAATAACATTGCCTCAATTCTTGGAGGAAATTTAAGAAACACAAGGTTATTTTTGCCTTGGGAAGAAATTTCAGAAAGGTAATTATAACATTATTTAAGCTGAATGTCTTACTGTGGTAAATGCAGTAACTCACTACACTGTGCTTGTTATGGTGACAAATGCCAACACTTAAAACCTTACCACTTTTAGCTTTCTACTTCTAACGCAAACTATTGCAACAGTGTATCCCAAGGCACCCCATTGAAGTTATACTGGACAAAAGATAGACGAGACTAACCACAATTTAAAGTCTAGTACTGTACAACTCTGGGGCTATTTTCAATTAAGAGACTATTTCTAATTTGAACAAATGGGCTTTCAAAAATTGTCAGGAAATTAACTCCACCCCAGGAGAGAGTCAAGGACAGAAAAGAAATAAATGCAATATAATACAATCTGCTCATCGGACAGTTACTGCAAAAGTAAGTTAGGGCAGTTTTCATGATCACCACTTCGGTAATGTTGACTTCAAAAGGGAACAAGTAAACATGTCTGAAGATTGAATGATTGGTGAGTCAAAATTTACTTGTGCCTTGCAAAGTATTCTACCAATATTCTTACATTAAGACATTAATTTGAAAATTTCTTCCAACACTCAAGTTTTCAGACACACATATGAAGTACATTTGTTATTTTAGTAATTCAGAACAGTGACATACCATCCATATTACAAGCAGAATAAAGCCCTGAGAGTCATATTCAATTGAAGGCTACCTTACCTGATTGAATGACACTTTGGCTGGCTGACCATGGCTATGTTTTATGGAATGTGGTGAACTCTTCCAAGTTCTGCCAAAGAAATGGGAGTATGTTGTATCAAAGAGGCTCAATCGCAGTTGGCACTGGACATCTACCACTCCCTCCAATAAGCTCTGCATAAGAAGGTTCAAATAATTATAATCAGTTATAACTCAGCTCAGGTGGTTTAACTCAAGGTAACATTTTGATGTTAAATTATGACCTGGAGCATTTATTTCCTTATTTAAAACTTTCTTCATTACATAAATAGGATATCCAAGCTCATTTGGTCAACCAAAGAAGAACTTTCAACTCTATTTCTTCAAATTCATATTCAAATTCAAATTGTAGCTTCTGCTTCAACAACCATTAGAGGAATTCAATTGATATGCCAACAGTCCTCTGTGGTCTCCCTTTTGGAAAAAATCAGATTAAATCCCTTGTTGATGTCAATTGTATAAAGTCTCCTTTTTTTCCATTGCTCCAGCAGAGAAAAACTTCTTGGTTTAGAAATTCTTTGGCATCTGTAAAGATGCAACAAATTGGCAATAGGGCCATGAAAATTTAAAAAAACAGATACCGAAAATCCAAAATAAGAACAGAAAATGCTCAAAATACAGAGTTGATTAGACAGCACATGTGGAAAATGAGAAAGAGTTTATATTTCGGGTGCAAACCCTTCAAAAGAAGGAAGAAATAAGAAAAATAATTAGCTTCAATTGCAGAGAATGTGGGTGGAAGGACGGATCAGACAAAGGGAATATTTTTTTTAAAAGAGGACAGGGTTGCTGAGGGCAGTTCTAGAAGTCATCAGGTCACTGTTTAAATGGCAGCAAAAAGAATGAGAATATCAGAATCAGGTTTAATGTCATGAATACATCATGAAATTTGTTGTTTTGCAGCAACAGCAGGATTAAAGTGGAAATTTACTATAAATTACAATTCTGGAAATGAAAGTTTTTAATAAATGAGTATGTTGGTTCATTGTCTGCTCAAACATCTGATATAGGTGCCTCACCTTTTATCCAGAATTCTGAAAACCGGCAACCTCTGAAAACCATGTAGATGACATCTGCTCATCAAAGATGGTTTGGCACCAAACATGATCCAACGCGTCCCTAGCTTAACTCCTGTGTATCCCATCGCGTTCCACTACTTTATAAGCACTTCCGAATGGCCCATGCTGACACGTGTCCAGAGTCGTGGCACTTTCAGTCAGCCCAGCAACAGTGCCTCAATGGCCATCATCGCTACCAATTATTCACCATGATGGCCATTATGCCGCTGGTACAACGGGGGAGTGAGAGAGAGAGAGAGAGAGAGAGAGACGTCAGCGCGACTCGGCTGAGCAAGGTTGGGGTGTGGGAAGCAGGCAGCGCAACTCAGGCAGGCGGGGAGGATAGACAGCAGTGCGACTCGGGTGGGCGAGGGGAGGAGAGAGGAAGTGCAATTCGGTTGGGCGAGGGAGGAGAGACGGCAGCGCGACTCGGGTAGGTGGGGGGGAGGGAGGGAGTGTGACTCAGGTAGGGGGGTAGATGCAGCAACACGACTTGGGCTGGCTTAAAGGGACAGAAATCAAAATGATTCCAAAATCCGGAAGATTCCGCACAACAGCAGGTGTCTGATCCCAACGATCCCGGATTAAGGGCTAGGCACCTGTAGCAGAGGGGAAGAAGCTGTTTTTGTAATAATGAGTGTGTGTCTTCAGGCTCTTGTACCTCCTTCCTGATGGTGGCAGTGAGAAAAGGGCATGGCCTGGGTGGTGAGGCTAATACTGATGATGATTTTTCTTTTTCTTGAGACTGCACCTTTTAAAGATGTCCTTAATGCAGTGAAGACTAATGCCCATAATGGTGCTGGCTGAGTTTACAACCCTCTGTGGCCTGATCCTGTCCTGTGCATCGTCAACTCCAGAACAGTGATGCAACCAGGCAGAATGCCCACCGTGATATAACTGTAGAAATTTTACAGGAATCTTTGTTGACATATCAAATCTTTTTCTCAAACTCCTAGTGTGGCTTCTTCATGATTGCATTGACATAATGGTCCCAGAATAAGTCTTCAGATGTTGACATTCAGGAATTTGAAGTTTCTGACCCTTTCCACTGCTGGCCCCTCAACGAGGACTGGTTTGTCTTCTCCTGGCTTTCCCTTCCTGAAGTCCACAATCAATTCCTTCGTTTTAATGATGTTGAGTGCAAGGTTGTTGTCACTCCTGTCCACTTCCTCATTGCTACCTTTGACTCTGTTGGCAACAGTGGTGTCATCGACAAATTTGGAGATGGCATTTGAACTGGATCTAGCCTCACAGTCATGGGCATTGAGGGGTACAGCAGTGAGCTTTGCACACATCCCTGAGGTGCACCTATGTTGATTGTCAGTGAGGAGATTCTGTAACAGATCCACACTGACTCTGGTTTTCCAATGAGGAAGTCAAGGATCCATTTGCAGAGGGAGGTACAGAGGCTCAGGTTTTGAAGCTTGCTGAGGGGATGATGATGTTGAAAGCTGAGGTATAATCGATGAAAAGCAGCCTGATGTCAATATGGCTGCTGTCCAGTGAACCAGGGCTATGTGAAGAGCCACAATGAAGCATAAAAAGGTGCAAAATATTGGGATGTAGGACAGGTCAGGGTGCACTATTGGAAAGGGGAAAACTGAACCAATATCACAAATTAATTACCAACAGCAGAAATAGCCAGTTCTGATGCAAAACAAGAAATTAAGTTAACCCGTGTTGTAAAATTGATTCTGGAAGGTTGCAATGCGCACAGAAAGATGGGCTGCTCATCTTCAGACTCATTACAGCAGTCCAGCAGGACATAGACAACAGGTCACCACTGGAGTGAGATGAAGAATTGAAGTGACAGGTAAAAAGAAAGCTCCTGACAGCCCAGTGAATGGCTTTCAGATATAAAATTCTATAGCATACAATAGTCAAGACATCATGGAGCTCACCCAGAACCAGATCCCTCTTTATTACACAAGATTTATCTCAACTTCACCATGTTTTGAATGAATAATTAGTAAAGTTTAAGCAGTAGGGTTGTACAGAAATGTTTTGAATGATGTCAGAAGAAATCTGCAGAGATTTTGACAGATTCAGCAGTACCAAATTACTTAATCCATGTCCAACTTTGATCTTCTAGCTGTAAGCTGATAATCAATAATTAATTTCACATGAAAGAATTAAGATACTTGTTTGATAAACAGATTGCACCATGTTGCTGTTTCATTCAATTAAATGTAATAATCAAATATTCTCATTAAATTTTCTATCAACAAATAGTCACTGCCTTTGGTTGAATTATTTTCTGTAAGAGGGTCAGAACAAAGAAAAGGTCCTTCTCCACTAAAAAGGAAAAAAGAAAGCAACAAACTGGAGACTAAATAACTATGGTGCACAAGTAGGCAATCTAAAATGAACTCAAAGAGGGAAAGAAACAAAAAGACTGCTGGCATCCCAATTTGCAAAATTTTGACATAAGTGTGATTACAATTTTAGTATGATGCATTTAGTATGAAGAGTGAAATTCTCATCCTTTCACCCAAATACTTCCACACCTTCATGTGATATTTATAAAAACCATTTAATGGTAGAGAATTTACACCTCAGCACAAGAATATTCTTGCATTTTACACTATTATATTGGCAGCAAGTCTACATGACAAATTATCCATTCATAGTAGCATTATGGTACATGGAGGCAAAACAGAAACATTTCATTGTATTTGAAAATAATTACTCCTCCAATGTTGAATGGAGGCATATTCAACTCCATTCATTAGAAATCACTGGATCTGCAAACACCAAATAATCAATGGAAGGAAAAACTCCTGTGACCATGAAGCTTCTGTCGCATTTTTTCCCAAAACATCTTTTAAAATGTATATTGAGACTAGTTGACAATAACCACTGAAGCAGCATAGGATATGCTAAGCTATTACCGTGCAAGATGGTGCTCTATTTTGTAATATTTTTAAAATAATTTTCTTTCAAACCATTTTTGCAAGTTGATGTGAACTGGACAATCACTCAGAAGCACGAATACAATGCACTCTTTGGAGGCCTCAAGGTGAAATAATTGAAAGCAGTGCAATATCCAACAATGAGATTGAAAGATGAAAACCCAGATGGTGACTGCTATCCAACAATGCGATTGAAAGATGAAAACCCAGATGGTGACTGCTGTGCACAAATTCCATAAGCACAGGCAGGCAGGACTTCTATTTTCCCCAATACCTGACAAGTGATCTTTTTTAAAAGTTTAATTTGATCCACTTGGTGTCTGCTCTGTCCTGAAATCAGAAAATAGAATACTTACTCATTGGTGCACCATTTGCTGTCTCCCAAAGTCAAATAGTTCAATCCACGGATATACACACATTATGTTTCAGTAAGCACATCTACAGTATACATCAGTATATACAGAATACATCAGCTCACATATTAGCCATCAGCACAGATGCAAATATTTCCTCTTAGCATATTATGTGAATATATGGAAATAGAAAAAAAAGCAGGGTCAGCCACAGAACCGTTCCCCACCCCAGGTTTCCATTCCATTCTAGGATAAAGCATTATGCACATGTTGATCCACTATGTAATAAGTGTAAAAATTTTGAAGCTTCATTGATTCATATGTTTTGGGAGTGCCCCAATTTAGGAAAATTTTGGAAAAATATGTTCCAAACTTTATCAACCATTTTTAAGATCAAAATAGAACCATGCCCTTTAATTGCTTTGTTTGTTTTTTCTCGTGAACTCAGTCTATGCCTCAGTCTACAACCCAAGAGAAAGTTTTAGCTTTTACCTCATTGATACCCAGACAAGCAATTTTAATAAATGGAAAGATGGCTCTTCACCTACTCATGCCCAGTGGTTACATGAGGCTATGGCCAATTTAAATTTGGAGAAAGTAGATTATAGATAGAAAGTTTTAATTTGACAAGATTGTGGCGCCAATTCATAGATTACTATCATAATTGGAAGATTTAAGAAGTCTGGATACTCCAAAGATATTTTCGTCTTGTGTCTGAAGGTCGCTATTCGATCCATTTGAGGGGTTAGATTAGATTTAATTTTTTCTTTTGTTTTCTTTTTCTTTTTTTTTTAAAGATTAACTTGTCAAATATGTGTTTAAATATGGTCATAGATCATATCATTAAATAAGACACAATTTACCCTTTGTTTAAATAAAGGGATTGTTTATTTATTTTCTGTCCAGAACTATTTTTGAATATCTTTTGAGAGAGAGAGATAGACGGTTAATTACCATATTGATAGAATTTAATATTTTAAATAAATAGGTTTTCCATTTACATTTCTATTCAATTTGTGATATGTATATATGACCTGTTGTTTGTTATATTAGAAGACTTTGTATGTAGGATTTATATGTTAAATTCAATAAAAAGAAAGGATTAGCCTCATCTATTTTCTGCCCTATCCCCAAATTTTGTATTGCCAATGACTTGTGCAGGCATTAAATGGCCTGTAAAATGAGCCGATGGTGTTTATAAACAAAAATCCTGCAACCACGATTTTATGCCCAAGACGCAGTGTCTGTTTTCAGCAGCGGCCACAAAGAGTGCAGCCACCAGGGAATACTGGATCAACGCAGGGCACCAGAAATGGGGAAAACAACCCCATACTGTGAAGGAGATGATCCTAGAGGACAGTGACCACAGCAGCGGACCAGCGAAAGGTTCAGTGGCTGAGAGATCCACACAGGCTGCTAGTGACGTGGTCAGGGGACCCACACAGCCTGTTGGACACTGGCTCGTGGTAAACAGGTTATCAGAATCAGGATTCGAGTATGTGCTAAAGACAAGAAGGGCTCCCAAAGGGCCTCGGGCACATGAAGACTTCCTGATCCTATTAGATCTGGAGCTCGAGTTACTGATTGATCAAATGGATATCTTTTCTACATTTCTACACAGAAAATTCAGAATTATTCCCAAAAAAAGCATACTTACCTCCTCTGCATCCTGATGTGGTCATTTACACAAGGGCACTTTTAGGGCACTATTACACAGCCTTCCTGCGTTGCAGAGTTTGTCAGAGAGGGAACGTCATATTCATTAAACCTATTTCTTACAGTGTGGCTGCGGCCAATTTACACTGCAGTCGGTCCGTAAAAATGTGTAGGGGTAAGAGAATTTATATTAAAAAAATTCCAACCCAACATTTTTACACTGCCACCGGAGCAAAAATTTTCCTGAGTAACTCTGAAGGGACGCTCTTGCTTCTCTTTCTCTCTTACTAATGGCAACCTTTGCTGCCTTTTAAGGCAGGCAGAAAGCAATTTTGTGTAATATTAAATGTTCTGTACTATTACAAAAAATTAATCTTAAAACAGAAATATCCTCTCATTTCAGTCCTAAATATCTGACCACTTATCTTGAGATACTAAGTTGTACTCTCCAGTAAGAGAAAACGATCACCCAGCTTGAAACTAAATGAACATACAAATGTTGCCCACCAATGCAATATGTCCAATCATGTAAACATAATGCCTGCCAAAGCCAGTAAATCAATAGATTATCAAGTGCACTTAGCTAATAGAGAAAAATAACTCATTTTCCCATTCAGAATTCAATCTTAAAAATAAACCGTGTTGATATGGAAAATATGGTATGTAGTATAAAATTGTAACAGTGTGGCTATATGGCAGATAGCAGATATCACCAAAAATAATTTGTGTATTTTAAATATAAATGAAACATTTTTGAGGTTTCTGTGCAATTTACTGTTCTGAAGTTGAAGCATTGCATTCACTGAGCTTGAAGTTGCTCTGCAACCTCTCAGTGGGATTCAAAGTTGGAGAGTGTTCAGAGGAGGTTCACAAGGATGAGTCTGGGAATGAAAGAATTATCACAAGAGGAGTGTTTGACAACTCTTGGCCTGCACATGCTGAGATTTAAAAGAATGATTGGGGATATCAATGAAACATTTTGAATGCTCAAAGCCATGTATGGAGTAGATGTGGAAGGGTTGTTTCCCATGATAGGAGAGTCAAGGACAAGGGGGCACAACCTCAGGATTGAAGGGCATTCATTTAGAACAGAAACGTTGAGGAATTTCTTTACCCTGAGGGTAGTAAATCTGTGGAATTTGTTGCCACAAGCGGTTGTGGAGGCCAGTCATTGGGTGCATTTAAGTCAGAGATTGATAGATTATTGATTAGCCAGTGCATCAAAGGATAAGGGGAGAAGGGCAGGCAGTGGCGCTGAGTGGACAAATTGATCTGCTCATGATTAAATGGCAGGGCAGACTCGATGGACTGAATAGCATATATCTGCTTCTATGTCTTATGAGAGGTCACTTTAAGACATCTACACGTTTTGTGATGTTCACAAAACAGCATTGTCAGGTGTCCCCGTGTTACACCTTTTGAATTTCTTTACCTTCAATTTCTACATAGTGGGTCAGTTAGCGTGGAGCATGGCACGGTTAGTGTAGCAGATAGTGCAATGCTTTCACAGAGCCAGCAATCAGGACCGGGGTTCAAATCCCACACTGTCTATAAATAGAGTTTGTATGTTCTCCCCATATCTGCGTGGGTTTTTCTTGGGGACTCCATTTCCTCCCATCCTTTAAAACGTACTGGGGGTTGTAGGTCTATTGGGTGTAATTGGACAGCACAGGTTCGTGGGCCGACAGGGCCTATTGCCGTGCTATACGTCTAAATTTAATTTTAAAAATTTAATAGCATTCCTTATTGATGTGTTGCAAATTCACACATTGGTTGTAATTTAACCATGAATGTGTGACTTCTTCAGCCAATTCTTACAGACAAACTGCATTATAATTACACTCTTTCAATTACTGGTTGCTTTTGAGTGAATGAACATAAAAGAGGTGGAAGAATGCTCCCAAGTGCGATAGGTTTGCGTAAGGGAGCCCAAAGAATGCATGTTCTTTGTGTAAGGTGGTCATGAAGGTTGCCACAAGGTCCCTTTATATCTGAAGTTTGGTCAAATAATCCACGCAAAGGCCATGCTTGCTCTATCTCAGGGGCTTTAAAACTCACATTTCATTTTAAGTAATCCCTATGCCATAAATGCTCTGAGATTAGTAAGGGATTACTTAAAGTGGTATGTGAGGGGGAAAGGGAAGGTTTAGAGCACACATGTCAAACTCTGGCCCGCGGGCCAAATTAGGCCCGCGATATAATTATATTTAGCCCGCAAGATCATTTCAAAAATGTATTAAGAGGTGACCCGCCCTGCAGCGAGAGCCGATGCTGTTTTTTGGTAATGTCACCCCCACCATCCTCCCCCTTCATTGCACATCCTTCCCCATTGTAACACGAGAAATTGTAACACGAGAAGTCTGTCGATGTCATCAACCGGCAAGCCAGTTGGAAGGCTCACCGCACAAGCAGTCACTTCTCCCACCTGTCGACCGGTGCGGCGGATGGGCGAGCGCCTGTGATTGCCTGTCGGCGCGACGGACATGGCAGGCTGTGCTCGGCCCCCGCTGTTCCGCAAAGGCTGATCGGCAGTGCGCTGGGCCTGAGTGGGTGGGTAAGCAGGGGTGGGCAGAGGGTGTAGGTGAGGAGTAATGGGCAGGTGAAGTTATGGTGATGCAAGGGGCAAGTTAGAGGGAGGGATGAGTAGAAGGAGGGGTGGATAGGGAAGAGGTAAAAGGGGAGGGGCAGGGCGAGTAGGGGAGGGGTGATTAGAGGGTGAGAGACGGGTAGAGGGAGGAACAGGTTGAGGGGAGAGGCAGTAGAGGGGCGTGTATAGGATGGGGTGGGTAGAGGCAGAGCGAGTGGAGTGAGGGGTGAGTAGAGGTTGGGTAAAGGACTGGTCAGGTAGAGGGATGGTGGGTCGAGGGTGAATAGAGGCCTAGGGCCTGAGGAGTGAGCAGGAAATGCTGAGTCCTGATGCAGGCCAAAATGGACACAGCCAGTGAATGCTGACTACATCTCCACAGGGACCAAATAGGTTTCCCTCAGGTCAAGCAAAGGGTGAACTTGAGCTACCTACTCCTGACCTGTAACATTATCCTCCTAAAGTTATATCCTAAAGTTTTACATTACATATGTTGAAAGAAGAGAAAACATGCAGATGTTGTTGAAAATTTTCAATAAATATTTAGTTCGGCCCTCGACTTAGTCCAAGTTTTTAATTTTGGCCCTCCGTGAATTTGAGTTTGACACCCCTGGTTTAGAACCACTGCTTTGGACCCAATTGTTACTAAAATATTTTGTTTTGAGAAAAATTGTCACTGGCCCATTTCATTTGGAGTTATGAACCTGTGCACATAACGAGTCAATTAGGTATGATTAAAACAATGGTTTAAAAACTTTTTCTTTCCACCAACATATCACCTTAAGCAATCCCTTGCTAATCACAGAGGGAATACTTAAGTGGAATGTGAGTTTTTAAAAAAAGATTGCCTATCCCTGCTCTACCTTGTTGAATGTGGAAGTGAAAGAAAGATGAGTGAAGGCTTCATTTCTGTAGCATGGAAATCTGGGTAAACTTCCTTGTTGTTATAAGTACAAAGTGGAAGGTCTGAAGAAAAAGTAAAGTTGAGATTGATTCTGACATCCATGGGCACAACAGTCGAGACCCAGATGTTGTATGAGATAATAAACTCAGAGGTTTTGAGAACAAATAATGCAGTTTGGATGTTGACCTTTCTATAGCAATGATTAGTAAGACCTGATTGTTTTCTGAGAAAACAAAAATCTTCTTTCTTTCAGACAAGTAAGATTGAAAATCTCATTGCAGACAATTTCTGGGTGTTGCATTTCAATTGATATCATCAGGAGAGATTGATGCCAGAAAATTGATTTTAAAAAACAAATAAAATTCCTGTCAAAAAGGCAGTAGTTGAGCTTCTTGATAATTGCTGAGATGTCTAGATATGTGCACAAAATTGCTCCACTCCAGATAAAGTCAATTTGTGACTACAAAGGAAACGTGTGACGATTTATCACCCATTGTCACCACAAATAGACAATGTAAAGGTTCCTGTAATATAAAGTCCTGAGACGAACCCTGCTCCTCTCCAGGTTGCAAACTATGGACAATGCTGGAGGAGTTGTTGGTAAGCTATGCACTACATTGAGATCAGGGTTGTTCTACATTAGTGCATTATAACATTGGAGCCATACCCACATTAGACAAGGAACAGCAGGTAGCTTATAGTAATCCTTAGTTGTTATAGGTCTACAGTTGCTGGTAACAGTAGTGTTAAGACCAATGTGACTGGGTTGTACTGTGCTTGTAAGTCTGTACACAGGGGCCTTCTGGTCTGTGAGGATCACAAGATCAGGATTTGTTGTAAAAACACACTGCTGGAGAAACTCAGCAGGTCGAACAGTAAAAAAAAAGAAAAAAAAATAAAGAAGTCTGTACGCAGTTGCTGGTATTAGTAGTGTTCAGTCCAATTTGACTGATTATATTGTGTTGTGTGATTGAGAGTACTAGTATGTGTAATACCTGTTGCAATCCCCTTGTGTGTGTGTTTAATAAAGATCCTTCCTGTGCTCAGACTTTGCTCTTTGTACCCATCATACTTGTTTCTCTTCCCACACAACACTGCGGGAGAGGGAGTGTTATGAGAATTTTAAAATTGGCATTAACGATGATTGTTGAAAACTCATGGGCACCAGGGTCTGTTTCTGTGCTGTATCATTCTGTGACTCACTCACATCTTCAACGCCTCACTGCAGCAGTGCATCGTCCCACAGGTTTCAAGACAGACACCATCATTCCGGTACTAAAGAGGTTGACAATAAAAGGCCTCAATGACTACCGGCCTGTGGCAATGACGCCACCATTATTAATCTGGTGATGGAACGCATCAAAGCACACCCCTCAGAGATGCCGGACCCATTTCAATTGACCTATAGAAGAAACCATTCCGACAATGCTATAGCCATTCATCTACTTCAGCTCGTCTTTTAATACGATCATTCCCCAGAGCTGGTGGAAACATTGTCCTTGTTGATATTCAACACCCCTCTCTGTAACAGGATTCTGGACTTCTCAACAGAAAGACCAGTCTGACCGGATCAGTAGCCATGTGCTCAGCCCATGGTCAGTTCACACTACTGACCCACGACTGCAACACCAGATCCATCTCCGAATTTTTAGATCATCAGCAAATAACGATGAGACGCACGACATGGAAGATGTAAAAAAATCTTGTGACATGGTGTAAGAGAAACAACCCGAATCTCAAACTGGACAAGACCAAGGGGATGATCTTGAACTTCAGAATGACCAAGAGTGAGCACCCTCCCCTACACATCAATAACTCTATAGTGGAGAGAGTGGAGAGCACCAAGTTCCTTGGAGTTCACTTCACTAGTGACCCATTATGGACTCTTAACGCCTCACTTGTCAGGAAAGTGCAAAAATCAACTGCACTTCCTGGAAAGACTGAAGCATCAGGTCAACCTTCTACAGGAGCTCTATTGAGAGCATCCTGGCTGGCTCCATCACAGTATGATACGGTGGCTGCGGAGAAATGGATCAGAAGTTAATCCACAGAACTACAAGAATGGGAGAGAGGATCACTCGAGTCTCCCGCCACCACCCACCCCAAACCAATCGACGTGATCTTCTGTGTTGGATGACTGAAGAGGGCGCACAAAATCATTGAGGACCCCTTCAACCCTATACACAGCATCCTACTCCCATCAGCAAAGAGATACAGAAGTATCAGAGCCAACTCTACCAAGATGAGGAACAGCTTCTTCCAATAGAGAATGCTGAACGACCAAAGGAACTGCTCACACTACCCATCTGAGAGTCTACTAATTACCTTTTAAATTATTTTATTGATATTTAAAGTATAAACAATAGAATGGTACAATTATACTATGTGCAAAATTAGAAAAAAAGATTACAATAATAATTAAAGAATCAAGAGCACATTCTTAATAACAAAATAGAGCATGACAACAACAAAAAAATTTAAATTTCAAAACCCCTTCATATAAGCAACATTGAAAATTGAATCAAGTAACACCTTGGAGAGGGGCAATACAGCACCAAGATTACAGAACAGCACTAAATCTTAAGATTATGTTAGTATTTCATAAATGAGTGCCATGTCTTTTAGAATTTAATATTTGAATCCTTGAATACATATCTATTTTTTTCTAAATTTAAGATCAAAACCATATTTAATTACTTGTCCTGCATACGCATTGCTTGTCTGTATGCATATTCTGTCTGGTTGTGGGTCTGCGTGCTTTGCACCAAGGACCAGAGAACACTGTTTCATCGGATTGTAATTGTGCAATCAGACGATAATTAAACTTGATTTCATGAAGAGTAATCTCAATCTGGGGTTCCTGTGCTCTCAAACAGTACAGTGTACAGTACAAAGTCCTGCAGCACCATCTGCTGATACAAAATAAAAGATCTATAAGCATATTTTCATTCTTGCATCTCAGGAAATCAGGATCAAACTCCAAAACAAATAGTTTTTATCTATGACAATTGAGAGTTGTTTTTCATGTACTTCATGAAAAACATTAGAGACATAAAATTACCTATGTTTACACTTTTACAAAATTCATAATATTTAAAGCAGCCTTGTTTAGCAATGATTAAAGATTAAAGTTATGGAGATAATATTTATAATGAAACCAAAGATTGGGAAAGGAGGTCAGTAAAATAAAAAGTCTCTCTGAAGGTTGCAGACCTATTGAATAAGATGACAGACAAACATAAGAGTGTAAGGGAGTCAGCACCACTTTTATTGGGTTTATGTTAACCAGAATTATCCAATTGAACAGTTGGCAAAGTGTTAAACATATTAAATAAAGAAGAATCTATTTGGTAACCTCCTGTATCAATTATAAATTTAAATTTAGACATACAGCTCAGTAACAGACCATTTCAGACCATTGTTACGAACTGCACATAACAATGAACCAGTGTTTAATTTTAAAATACTAATTTTATTTCTAACTCTTAAATTCTAGTCTTAACTTTTAAACTCCTTTTTTAAAACTTTATTTAAAATAAAACTACTTAGCAAGCATATTACAATATTTCAAACTTAATCCAAATACATGTAATATTTTATATCGCTTTTAACAGTAAAAAAAATTTAAAAAGGAAAACCTCCTATCATCCCCACCCCCTCCCCCTACAAACTGAAAAAAAGAAAAAAACCCGAGGAGTACTTCACTTTCCAATGTATAGAGATCTATAAAAGAAAGGGAATGCTTGAGACTTATTTAAATTTTAATACCAAAAGTTTTTAAATATGACCTCCATATTTTCCAAAATGTATATTTATCTCTTAAATTACAAGTAATTTTCTCAAGTAGAATACAATCCAAACTTCCGCATGCCATCTATCCATTCCCAAATATCAGACTTCCAAGTTATAGCAATATATATTCTAGCTATTGCCAAAGCAATTGGAACAAATTTTATTTGATACATATTCAGTTTTAATTTAGGTTTAATATCGCTAATATCTCCAAGTAAAAATAACATTGGATCCTGTGGGAATTTTGCTCCAGTTATTCGTTCTAATGAACTACCCATTTGAAGCCAAAAAGATTTAATTGTGGAATACTGCCAAGTTGAACGCAAAAAAAGTACCAACATCTTGTCCACATCTAAAACTTAAATCTGAACTAGTACAGTTCATATGCTGCAACTTTTGTGGTGTTAAATATAACTAATGAATAAAATTAGATTGAACTAAGAAATATTTATTTATTTATTGTCCTGCATCACATTTATTGAACATACTTTCTCTACATATCTGAATCCATCTACATTCATATATTTGCTTATTTAAATCTACCTCCCATTTATGTCTTGATTTATGAACTCCTTTTCAAGCCTTCTTTTGTAATAATTTATATATCTCTAAAATAAATTTATTTACATCTCTAGTACATAATAATTCTGCTTCTGTCTCTGCTGATAATACTAAATCTTCTCACAAAAAATCTCTTAATTTGATCATAACAACATTTTATATTTTACAATATCTTAAAACTTTCCTTCATTCTACTAAAAGTAATAAATTTCCCGGCTTTTTTAATTAAATAATTTTTAATTTTCTTATAACCACAATTTTGCCAATTTTTAAAAAAAATATTTTTCATAGAAAATTGAATATATTTATTTTGAAATAGAGGTGTTCTTCCAGATATTAAACCTTTTCCTCCGATCTCTTTATCAACTTTATTCCAAAGTTCAATTAACTGTTTCAGTATCGGTGTTTCTCTACTTGCTATTAACAATATTGCATTCCATTTATAAATAAAATAATGTGAATCTATTTCTCCTATTTTATCAAGTTCTATATTCACCCATGCTAGAACATTATTTAAGCATACATTACATTAATGAAACTCAACTGTGCTGGTTTATAATAATTCATAAAATTGGGAGCCGTAAACCTCCTAAATCACATTTTAACATCAATTTCTCAAAAGAAGCCCTAGACATTTTCCTTTTTTCCTTTTCCATAAAATTTTATAACACAGACATTTAATTCCTCAAAATTTGGGGGGGAGGGGGGGGAAGAGAGATTTAAATTGGAATTGATTGAAATAAATATTGAATTCAAGGAAAAACATTGATCTTAACACAATTTACTCTACCCATCAAAGTAATAGGTAACACAGTTCATCTTTCCAAATCCTCTTTAATTTTCTTTAATAAAGATCAATAATTTAATGTAAATAATTTTGTCAACTCTGATTCCACATGAACAGCTAAACAATTTATTCTAAGATCTGGTCATCTAAATTCAATTATTTCCTTACATTTCTCATAATCCCCATTAACTAAAGACATAATTTTATTTTTTTCCCCCAATTAATTCTATAACCCAATATGTCTCCATATTCTTTTATTCTCATTTTAATTTGTTGCAAAGAATTTAAAGGATCTGTTAAATAAATCAAAACAGCTGCAAATAAATTTATTTCATCTTCTTCGTGATTCACCTTAATACCCATAATCTTTGAATCCTGTTTTATTAATTCAGCTAACAGTCCTATTGCTAAAATAAATAAAGCTGGTGAGCTTGTCTACTTGATCTCATTAATTAAAAAATGTTGAAATCTGTCAATTAGTCACTACTTTTGCAATAGGTTTTGTTATACAACATTTTAACCTAATCTACAAATATTGAACTCAATCTACATTTTTCTAGAACTTTAAAGAAGGAATCCCATTCTAATCTATAAAATAACTTTTCAGCATCCAAAGTCATTGCCACACTCAGGCCTCCCTTTTTGGAACCAAATGTATCAAACCAATAAGCTTCACTACATTATTTGCAGATTTCTGACCCTTAACAAATCCAGTTTGATCTATATGTATTAATTTTGGTAAATACTTTTCCAATCTATTTGCTAATATTTTATAATCACCATTTATTAATAAAATTAGTCTATAAGGTACTGGTTCCATTGACACTCTCCTTTTTAAATAGAGGTATAAAATATCTTTAAATTTCTTCTAAAATTCTACTGGAAATCCATCTTCTCCTAGCAATTTATTATTTTGCAATTAACTCATTACCTCACTAATTTCCCTTGCCAGAAATAATACATTCAAATCCTTCTGTTCCCTATCATTCAATCTAGGTAAAGTAATTTGAGATAAAAACCTATCAATCTTATTTTTGTCATGTACCAATTCAGAATGATACAATTCAGAATAAAAATTCCTTAAAAACATCATTTATTTCTTGTGGTTTTTATGTAATAGTCCCAAAAGATTTTTTAACTCCATTAATCACTCTAGATGATTGTTCTGCTTTCAATTGCCATGCTAACATGCTAACAAACCGTGATATCGGTTTGGTTCTTTGAATTAATTTTTTGTTCTGAATGTCTGAATAGTATTATATTGAAGTTTTTTTAATTAATTGCTTTTTCTTTTCTAAACCTATACCTCTCATTTTTGTTCATTTTAGATTGGTCACAGTTTTTGAGCTACCGAAAGAAAATAGACACAGACACCGAGAGCAGTTCAGTTTATACAAGTCTTTATTACTAAATCTAAAGCTGAATTCACACTACAACATGCAAGCCCTTCCCAATTATACTTATCAATGCCTGGACTGGTCCCAACTGCCAAAGCGAGGCGATGACTGCATATTTGTAGTAGGTTGTCTGGGCGCCAGTAGCAGCTTCTCCACCTCCCCGGACCGGGACGTTGGTTGGAAACTTGAAGTTCTTCTTCTTGCTGAGAGATGTTGCCACCTCTTGGAGAGTCTCAAACTTCAGCAGTGGGACCATGGCTTATATTACCCAAAAGTTGTTTACTTCAGATTTTATCTCTCTGAACAAATTATTTAATTATCTTCAAGGTCTCCTGACAGTCTGCGACCAACAAAAGACAACTGCATTTCTGGGCCTCATAGTGGAAGTTGGATAATGTCTACTGATTCATATGCATCCCTGGGCCCCATATAGCGTAAATTTAGATAATGTCTTCCGATTCAACTGCATCCTGGGCCCCATGGTGGAATTTAGGTGTGTCCACTAATTCATATGCAACAAGCAGGTTCTCAGCCTTGCAGAAGCAAAGACTGCAAAAGTAAGAAACACGGTTTAAATCTTCCATTACAATATAATAGTCCCAAACGATTTTTTAACTCCATTAATCGCTCTAGATAATTGTTCTGCTTTTAATTGCCATGCTAACATGCTAACAAACCATGATATCGGTTTGGTTCTTTGAATTAATTTTTTTGTTCTGTATGTCTGAATAGTATTATATTGAAGTTTTTTTTAATTAATTGCTTTTTCTTTTCTTCAGAAGGATAATTTTGTAAATCCATTTCTAATTTAACAACGCCCCTGTTCTAATTAATTTGTCTCTATTATATATTCCTTTTTAATTTTAGCCAGTAACTTATTATTTGACCTCATATATGCTTTTACCACATCATAAATAATACATCTATTATCTATTGAATTAAAATTCACTTCTAAAAATAATTGAATTTTTTTTCTTATAAAAATCACAAAAATCTACTATTTTTAATAATGCATTATTAAACCTCCATCTATATGATATATTTTTCCCTCTAAGGTTGAACATGTCAATAAAAATGATGAATGATCAGAAAGTATCCTTGCTTTATATTTTACTAATCCTTTCTTGTAACTGTGCCAATAATTTTTTAAAAATCTATTCTTGAATAAGAGTAATGCCTATGTGAGTAAAAAGAATAATCTCTTTCTCTAGGATTCAACTTTCGTCAAATATCAACTAAATTTAATTTCTTCTTAATATATCATTCGGCGCTTTAACATTACTATTTTAGTTGATTTATCCAATAATGAATGAAGACAACAATTAAAATCACCTCCTATTAAAATCTTTTCCTGCATTTCCGCCAAGAGTAAAAAAGTATTCTTTATAAAATCTTCATCATTTACATTTGGTGCATAAATATTCACAAGTGTCCACATTTCAGAATAAATCTAACAATTAATCAAAACATATAGGATCCATTATAATATCAAAAATTTTACTGGTAATTTTTTTAATTAATATGGCTACTACTCTTGCTTAAGAATTAAAAGATGAAACCCAACTAATTCCTTTTTAATTTAATAAGTTATTTTTCTATCAAATGAGTTTCCTGTAAAAATGCAATATCAACCTTCATCTTTTCCTTTCTTTTCCTTTTAATTTTACTGTTTACCCTATTAACATTAAAACTAAAAAAAATATTTATTTTTATCACCCATTATCCCAGATCAAATTCTCTTCCAATCCCATTCTCCCAGGTCTCATCACCAACTCTAACCAACTCCCATGTATATCTCTGTCCCTAAAGAAAAAAATAATAATTTTTTAAAAAATCATTAATAATCCAAAAAAAATATTTCTTTAAAAATATAAAAAGATGCCAAAAAGTTCTAAAATAAAACCGCACTAATTCCCTCCACCATATGGGTCATGGCTCCCGCCACGATATGGCACATAATGGTTCAGGCAAGTAAGGAAGAACATCCAAACTCCTCCTAAGGGGTAAAATTAATTAATTACACATTAGGAAATAATAAATCACTCGCTGCTTCAAGGTCCACATTAACTTGAACATCATCAATTAAAGATCTGGGTTTCCAGATCAAACTGCAACTCTTTTTGACAAGATACAATTTGCTTCGACCCAGCCTTCTTCAGTCTAATTTTAATCCACAGCTCCTCTCTTTCAACATCTCATTGAGGACTTAAAGTTAATAGTTCTTGCTTTTCCTCCTTAATAGTAGGAAGTGACTCTGCAAATCTTAGTGAAGATGTCTGTCCCCGGTGAAAACCCACACAGATGTGGAAAGAATGTACAAACTCCTTACAGAGAGCCCAGGATTCAAATCCTGGTCCTGATCGCTGGTGCTGTAAAGGCATTACGCTAACCGCTATGCCAACTATGCCATTAGCAGCAGCAACCAAGTTCTCATCACAATATAGCTACACTTCAACAAATAAAAACCGTTTAAAATTGATTGATGATGCATTTGAAGGCAATGGATGTCTGAAGCAACAGCTGTGTAATTGCCAGTTTTGTTGACAATATCTTTGAACTCGATGCACATGTATTGCGAAGTGGACAATAAATTGCAACGGCAAATAGAAAGGGTACGTCAGAGTGCAAAATTATGGTGTCATGGGAGATTTTAATATACTAGTAGACTGGGAGAGAGCAGCCTGTTGATGATCCCATGAAGGGAACGACTGTTCCAGATTGGGTGTTGTGCCATTCGCCAGAAGTGACTAGAGAGTTTTAAGGAACCAGTAGGGGGCAGTGATCACAATATGATTGAGTTCAATTTGAGATTCAACAAGTCGAAACTGAAGTCAGATGTGTCAGGATTTCAGTGGGGTAAAGGGAATTACAGTAGCAGAAGAGAAGAACTGGCCAAAGTAGATTGGAATGGGGAACTAGTAGGGAAGATGGCAGAGCAGCAATGGATGGAATTTCTGCAAGAAATGAGGAAGGTGTAAGAAAAATACAGACCAAAAAAGAGGAAATATTCAAATAGAAAAATGTCACAACTGCAGCTGACTAATGAAATCATAGCCAACGTAAAATCAAAAGAGAGGGCATACATGATAGCAAATTTGTAGGAAGATAAGAGGTTTAGGTCATTTTTAAAAGAAGGTAATGATAAAACTCATAAGGAGAGAAAGGATAAAGTATGAAATTAGGTTCGCAAATACAGTACAAATCCAATTATTCAAAATCGGATTCTCTGAAATCCTCAGTTAATTGAATTTTTTTTTTATTTCGGATAAATGAGGATATCCAAAACAAATCAGAAATCCTAATTTATCCAAAATTTTTTCAGAGCCAAAATGACTGGGGATGTTGGGCTCCCAGCAGCATCAACAGCAGACCTCAGGCTCCCGGAAAGGAGCAGAACTCTTGGGCGCCAAGCATAAAGCTGGACATTGGTGGGAAAGTGTTAGTGATCGGAAGTGGCCAGCATTTTTTTTTTGGTGAGAATTGAACATTATTTTAATGGTTAAAAAGTCTTATCTTGTTGTTTGTTGTTGTTACAAGTGATTTTCTGTTGCTACTGGGGTTTTTTTTTAAATGACCAGTTCTCCAAAAAAGGTTTATCCAAAATAGGCCCGGTCCCAACCATTTCAGATAATTGGAGTTGTACTATAATAAAGAGGATACAAAAAGTTTCTTCAAGTATATAAAGAATGAAAGAGAGGTGAGAGTAGAGATAGGGCCACAAGAAAATGATCATGGAGAAATAATAATGGGAGACAAGATGGCAAAGGAACTAAATGAGTATTTTGCATCAGTCTTCAGTGTGGAAGAGATTGGCAGTGTGCCAGATGTCGAAGGGTATCAGTGCAGTTACATTTCAAGGCAAAAGATGCTTAGAAACCTGAAAGGTTCAAGAATAGATAAGTCTCCCAGATCAGATGGATTGTGCCCTTGGGTCCTGAAAGAAGTAGCAGTAGACATTGCAGAGGGATTGGTAATGATCTTTCAGGAATCAATAGATTCTGGCATGGTCCCAGAAGACTGGAAAATTGAAGATATCAACCCCAGCATTCAAGAATGGAGTGGGCAGCAGAAAGAATTTGGATAGGCTAGTTAGCTGACATCAGTCGTTGGAGTCAATTGTAAAGGATGAGGTTATGGAGTACTTGGGGGCATATGACAGGTTAAGCCAAAGCCAGTATAGTTTCCTTAAGGGAAACTCATGCGAGAGGAGTCATGTGATGGAGTAGTGGCCGGTCAGGGAATTCCAGCCCTCTCCGGAAATGTTAAAAAACGCACAAAACACAAAGGTACAAGATTAAAATTTAAAACAAAGTAAAAATAAAGGTGAGAAGAAAATGGCAGCGAAGAGAGAAAAGTCGAAAACAACAGGAAGAAGAGAAGAAGAAAGAACGTCGGAAGAAGAAGGTGAAGGCCTTACCTGTCCAAGGAGGCCTGCCGCGGAGAGAGAAGCCCGCTCCCTCAGGTCAGTGGAAGTCCTGGGCTCGGGACTACAAAAATGGCTCGCAGAGCCGAGTAAAAGTGCGCAACCGCGCATGCGCGATGCGCATGAAAAAAAACACACTGACGGGAGGGGGGAACAGCCGCGGAGTCGATCTCCACAGCTGAGAGAGACACCTGCAACACAGCAGCAGGTGCAGAACACAGACAATAACGACAACAAGAAAGAAGAGGGTAAAAAGAAAACAAAGAAACAACAGATGGTCAACCCAGAGGAAGGACAGAAAGAAATCGAAGAAGAAAAGAAAGGCAATACAATGGATATATCTTTTTTTAAAGAATATATGGAATCAGTGAAAGAATGGCAATTACAAGAATTTAATGAGATAAAAAGAAGAATTAAGAATGCAGAAGAAAAAATGAATAAAATAGAAATGGTCATATCAGAGATAGGAAAAAGAGTGGATAATTTGGAAAAATGAGAAATAATCGTAGAAATGGAAGTAGAGGACTTAAAAGAGAAATTAGAAGAATCTAATAAAAAAGTTAAAGAGGAATATGAGCTGTTAGCTCAGAAGATAGATATAATGGAAAACTATAATAGAAGAAATAATATAAAGATAGTGGGCCTTAAGGAAGATGAAGAAGGCAAGAATATGAGAGAATTTATAAAAGATTGGATCCCCAGGGTCCTAGGAAGACCAGAATTACAGGAAGAAATGGAAATAGAGAGGGTACATAGAACATTACCCCCGAAACCACAACCGCAGCAAAAACCAAGATCCATTTTAGTAAAATTTTTAAGATATACAAGAGAAAATATATTGGAGAAAGCAATGAAGAAAATAAGAGAAGTCAAAAAGCCACTGGAATACAAAGGTCAAAAAATTTTTTTCTATCCAGACATAAGTTTTGAACTCCTAAAGAAGAGGAAGGAGTTCAATACAGCAAAAACGATCTTATGGAAAAAAGGATATAAATTTACGTTAAAGTACCCAGCGGTACTTAAAATAGTTATTCCAGGGCAACAAAACAGACTATTCTCAGATCCAGAGGAAGCACGAAAATTTGCAGAACAACTACAAAACAAACAGAGAGATGAAGACATGTAATGAGAGTAAAAATGACCATGAACTATATGTATGTGTGTATATGGGTATATATATATATTATATATTATATATTATATATTATATATGTTCGGCTCCGAATCATGGGTCCTCTACCGGCACCACCTACGGCTCCTAGAACGCTTCCACCAGCGTTGTCTCCGCTCCATCCTCAACATCCATTGGAGCGCTCACACCCCTAACGTCGAGGTACTCGAGATGGCAGAGGTCGACAGCATCGAGTCCACGCTGCTGAAGATCCAGCTGCGCTGGATGGGTCACGTCTCCAGAATGGAGGACCATCGCCTTCCCAAGATCGTATTATATGGCGAGCTCTCCACTGGCCACCGTGACAGAGGTGCACCAAAGAAAAGGTACAAGGACTGCCTAAAGAAATCTCTTGGTGCCTGCCACATTGACCACCGCCAGTGGGCTGATAACGCCTCAAACCGTGCATCTTGGCGCCTCACAGTTTGGCGGGCAGCAGCCTCCTTTGAAGAAGACCGCAGAGCCCACCTCACTGACAAAAGGCAAAGGAGGAAAAACCCAACACCCAACCCCAACCAACCAATTTTCCCTTGCAACCGCTGCAATCGTGTCTGCCTGTCCCGCATCGGACTGGTCAGCCAAAAACGAGCCTGCAGCTGACGTGGACTTTTTACCCCCTCCATAAATCTTCGTCCGCGAAGCCAAGCCAAAGAAGATATATGTAGATGTGTATGTATATGTGTGTATACATGAATGTATCCGTATTTAGAGGAAAATATATAGAATATAGATAAGGATTAATAAGGGAATGAAAGGGAATTGAGGGAATAAGGAGGGAATTAAAAGAGTGACCTTTGTTACATATGAAAATTGAAATCTTTTCCGGGGGGGGGGGGCTGGGTGGTGGGTAGGAGATACAGTCACTGCAAAATCAGTTGACGTTTGCGAGTGAATTCGCAAATCCAAATGGAGAGGGGAGATGCGGTTGCCCGACAAGGGATAAAGGGCAATTCAGGAGGGGGAGGGGAGAATGGGGTTAAAGAAGTTTTAAATAGGAGAATAAGGAAAATGTTTGATGTTTTAGAAATGTTGTCTTATAAAATGTTCAAAACAAGGAAGCAGAAATGGATAAGAAGGAAAGGTGATGATGGAGAAACGGAAAGGGAAGATAAACAAAGTATGAAATGGCTACGTTGAACTTTATGACTAAATATTAATGGAATACAGAACCAAATCAAAAGGAAGAAATTGCTAAATTTACTGAAAAAATTAAAAATTGATATAGCATTTGTGCAAGAAACACATTTAACTGAATTGAAGCTCAAGAAATTAAAGAGAGATTGGGTAGGACATGTAACAGCAGCGTCGTATAGTTCAAAAGCAAGAGGAGTAGCTATATTAATCAGTAAAAATGTACCAATTAAAATAGAAGACAAAATAATAGATCCAGCAGGGAGATATGTAATGATAAAATGTCAGATATATTCGGAGTTTTGGAATCAACTCAATGTATATTCACCTAACGAAGAAGATCAAAAGTTTATGCAAGATATTTTTTTGAAGATAGCAGATACGCAAGGGAACATATTAATAGGAGGGGATTTCAACCTTAATTTGGATTCAAATATGGATAAAACTGGGAAAAAAATTAACAGAAAGAACAAAGTAACCAAATTTATAATTAAATCGATGGAAGAAATGCAACTTTTGGATATATGGAGGAAACAACACCCAAAGGAAAAGGAATATTCATATTATTCGGGTAGACATAAAACATATTCAAGAATAGACCTATTTCTGTTATCAGCTTGTATGCAAGATAGAGTAAGAAAAACAGAATATAAAGCTAGAATATTATCGGACCATTCACCCTTGATATTGACAATAGAGTTAGAGGACATCCCTCCAAGAATGTATAGATGGAGATTAAACTCCATGCTACTTAAAAGGCAGGATTTTAGAGAATTCATTGAAAGACAAATTAAAATGTACTTTGAAATAAATACGGAATCAGTGAAAGATAAGTTTATACTATGGGATGCAATGAAAGCGTTCATTAGAGGGCAAATAATAAGTTATGTAACCAAGATGAAGAAGGACTATAATCAGGAAACAGAGCAGTTGGAAAGGGAAATAGTAAATATAGAAAAAGAATTAGCAATGAAGGAAGATACAACTAAAAGAAGAGAATTGGCAGATAAAAAAATAAAATATGAAACACTACAAACATATAAGGTGGAGAAGAACATAATGAAGACAAAACAGAAATATTATGAACTAGGGGAAAAAATGCACAAAATTCTAGCATGACAGCTTAAGACAGAACAAGCTAAGAAAATGGTATTGGCATCAAGGAAAAAAGACAAACAAATCACATATAATCCAACAGAGATCAATGAAAACTTTAGAGAATTCTATGAACAATTATACCAAACTGAAAACGAAGGGAAAGATGGCAAAATAGATGAATTTTTAACTAAAATTGAACTACCAAAATTACAAATAGAGGAACAAAATAAATTAACAGACCCATTTGCAATAGTAGAAATACAAGAGATAATAAAAAAACTACCAAATAATAAAACACCAGGAGAGGATGGATTCCCAATAGAATTCTACAAAACATTTAAAGATTTATTAATTCCTCCCCTCCTGGAAGTAATCAACCAGATTGATAAAACACAAAGCTTACCAGATTCATGTAAAACAGCAATAATTACAGTAATACCACAGCAAGGGAAAGATCCACTCGCACCAGCGTCATATAGACCAATATCATTACTTAACACAGATTATAAGATAATAGCTAAACTATTAGCAAACAGATTAGCAGAGTATGTACCGAAAATGGTAAATTTAGACCAAACTGGATTTATCAAAAAAAGACGCACAACAGACCATATTTGTAAATTTATTAACTTAATTGTAGAAGGGAATAAAGCACCTACAGTAGCAGTTGCTTTAGACGCAGAGAAGGCCTTTGACAGAGTAGAATGGAATTATTTGTTCAAAGTATTGCAAAAATTCAGTTTACCGGAGAAGTATATTAATTGGATTAAAGCATTATATAAGGGACCGTTAGCGAAAGTGACAGTAAATGGACATGTATCAAAGCAATTTAACTTAAGCAGGTCAACATGGCAGGGATGCCCACTATCACCTTTATTGTTTGCATTAGCTATAGAACCACTAGCAGAATTGATAAGAATAGAAAATAATATAAAAGGAATAAAAATAAAAGACAAGGAATATAAAATCAGTTTATTTGCGGATGATGTTATAGTGTACTTAACAGAACCAGAACTATCAATAAAAGAATTATATAAGAAATTGAAGGAATATGGAGAAGTGTCGGGTTACAAGATAAACGTAAATAAAAGTGAAGCAATGCCTATGAATAATGCGGATTTCTCAAAATTTAAGAAGGAATCACCATTTAGATGGCAAATGCAAGCAATAAGATACCTAGGTGTACAAATAAACAAAAATCTCGGCCAACTATATAAACTCAATTATTATCCACTAATGAAAAAATTACAGGGCGATTTAGAGCATTGGAAAGATTTACCACTAACACTAATAGGAAGGATAAACTGTATTAAAATGAACATTTTTCCAAGGATATTATACTTATTTCAGGCATTGCCAATACAACTGACAGAGAAATTCTTCAAGGAGTTAAAGAAAAAAATAAGGAAATTTTTATGGAGAGGGGGGAAACTGAGGATAGCACTAGATAAATTAACAGAATGGTATAAACAAGGAGGCTTACAACTGCCAAACTTTAAAAATTATTATAGAGCCGCACAATTAAGGTACCTATCAGATTTTTCTCAAACAAGGGAAAAGCCAGATTGGACGAGATTACAATCAGATAAAATAGGGGAAAAGATACCTGAACACATATTATATAAATGGGATGAAAAATTGGTACAACGTAGGAGTTCTCCAGTATTACATCATCTGCTCAATATTTGGAAGAAGATTCATGTAGAAAGGAATAAAACAAATTACCAATTACCAAAACTAATAATGACGCAAAATCAGTTACTCCCTTTTACAATAAATAACCTTTCCTTTAGAGAATGGGAGAAAAAAGGGATCAAAAGAATAGAAATTTTTTTTCGGGAAATAAATTATTATCCTTTGAACAAATGAAAGATAAATACAATATAACTCAAGATACAGTGATGGCATATTACCAATTGAGATCCTACTTGAAGGACAAATTAGGAAGTAGTCTGAGGTTACCAGAGGGAAGTAACTTTGAATATGTGATTACAGATACAATGATATCAAAAGATTTATAACAAATATGTATATTAAACTGCAAGAAAAGGAGACTGAGGAAACAAATGGTAAAACTAAACAAAAATGGGAACAAGATTTAAATATAAAGATAAAAAAAGGAAACATGGGAGAAGTTATGTTCTGGAACGATGAGAAATACAATAAATATGAGGTTACGTATGATACAATATAATTGGATACACAGGCTATACATTACACCTCAAAAGTTAAATAAATGGGACCCAACAGTATCTGACAGATGTTTTCGTTGTAAAAAAGAAATGGGAACAACAATTCATGCAATCTGGACATGTGAGAAAGTAGAAAAATTTTGGGAAGATCTAAACCAGATATTAAATAAAATTACAGAAAACAATATACCAAAAAACCCAGAGATCTTCCTCCTAAGTAACATAAAAAACAAAGAATTTGGACTTGATTTGGATGGTGCACAAAAAAGATTTGTTAAGATAGCTCTAGCCGTAGCAAAAAAATGTATTATGTCAACCTGGAAATTGCAAGATAATTTGAGAATACAACAATGGTATATAGAAATGAATAAATGTATTCCATTAGAAAAAATAACATATAGTTTAAGAAATAATATTGAAATATTTGAAAAAATATGGGAGTCATACATGAAACACAATAGAGAAAACCTACCGGGGTCATTTACCACCTAAATTAACGAAAGGAGAAGGAAATGAAAAGAATTGACTCAGTGGAATTTCTTGTTTACTTTTATTGAATGACAACATTGACTGGTTTAATGTTACTTAGATTTTGTACTTTAAATGGATATGGGGGGAGGTAGGGAGGGTGGGGTGGGAGGAGGGGGGGGAGAAAATGACACTGTATATATTTGAAAAGGAAAATGTATGTGTCATGGTCAATGTGGTTTATGGTGTGAAAAATAAAAAAATTTCAAAAAAAAGGGAAACTCATGCTTAACAAACCTACTGAAGTGACAAGCAGGCTGGATAACAGAGATGAAGTGGATGTTGTGTATTTCGATTTTCAGAAGGCATTTAAAAAGGTGGGTGGGGGGTTGTAGGGGTTTTGTGTTTTTTTGTTTTTTTTATATACATAAAAATATCATGTATGTATTTTGTCTTTTCTAAGTTGCATCCATTATTGTATTGTAAAATAAATAATTTTTAAAAAGGTGTCTTGCATGAGGTTACTAAACAAGGTAAGAGCCCATGGTATGACAGGAAAAACATGGGTGGAGAGCATTGGCTGATTGGCAGAAAGTGGAGTTGGAATGCAAGGATCATATTCTGATCATGTACTGCTGCCATTTGCTAGCAGTGTTCCACAGGGGTTGGTGTTAGGGCCGCCTCTTTCTAGGTTGCATATTAATGATTTGGATTATGAAATGAGTGGCTTTGTAGCCAAGTTTGCAGATGATTCAAAGGTAGGTGGAGAAGTAGGTAGTGTTGAGGAAACATGGAGGCTGCAGAAGGACTTGGACAGATTAGGAGAATGGGCAGTGAAGTGGAAAATTATATATATAGTTGGAAAGTCTACAGATATACACCTTGGTAGAAAAAAATAAACTTTTTTTTTTAATGGGGAGAAAATTGAAAATACTCAGATGCAAAGGGACCAGGGAGTTTTCATGCAGAATAGCCTGAAAAGTTGAAATGGAAGTGAAGAAAGGTAAATGCAATGGTGGCATTAATTTCAAGATGAACAGAAATTAAGAGCAGAGGTGTGATTTTGAGGCTTTACAAGGCACTGGTGAGACCTCACTTGGCAGTTTTGGGCTCTTCATTTAAAATAAAGTGTGATGGCAATAGAGAGTGTTCAAAGGAGATTCACTTGGATGATTCAGGAATGAAAGGGTTATCTTGTGAGGAGCATTTGGCAGCTCTTGGAATTTAGGAGAATGAGGGAGATCTCATTGAAACATTCTGAATGATGAAAGGCATGGACAGAATCCATGTTGAATGTATTCATTAGAATTTAGGAGAATGAGGGAGATCTCATTGAAACATTCTGAATGCTGAAAGGCATGGACAGAGTCCATGTTGAAAAGTGATTTCCAATGGTGGGAGAGTCTTAGACTTGAGAATTGAAGGGTGTCTGCTTAGAGCAGAGAAATTTCTTCAGCCAGAAGTTGGTAAATCTGTGGAATTTGTTGCCACAGTGGTTATGGAGGGCAGGTCATTGGATGCATTTAAAAAAAGATATTCATTGGTTCTTGATTAGCCTGGGCTTCAAAGGTTATGGGGAGAAGGTCAAGCAGTGGTGAATGGATCAGATCATGATTAAATGTCAGGGCAGACTCAAAGAGCTGAATAGTCTATTTCTGCTCATATGTCTTTTGGTCTGATGGGAAATACCTTCCTCCCGCAAGCTATGAGATTGATAAATAGTATTCTGTAACTGCTAAATCATCCCACATTCTGAATGGATAGAGCTATCCTCCTCACTTCAGCAAAGAACCAGTATATTCCTTGTTTTAAGATTTGCAGAAAAATAAATTATATATATATTTTTTTTTCTTTGGCTTGGCTTCGCGGATGAAGATTTATGGAGGGGTAAAGTCCACGTCAGCTGCAGGCTCGTTTGTGGCTGACAAGTCCGATGCAGGACAGGCAGACACGGTTGCAGCGGTTGCAAGGGAAAATTGGTTGGTTTGGGTTGGGTGTTGGGTTTTTCCTCCTTTGTCTTTTGACAGTGAGGTAGGCTCTGCGGTCTTCTTCAAAGGAGGTTGCTGCCCGCCGAACTGTGAGGCGCCAAGATGCACGGTTTGAGGCGATATCAGCCCACTGGCGGTGGTCAATGTGGAATGTATCTATGTGACTATGATGTTGTGCACATTGAATGTGTAAGTGTATGCACCATAGCCCAGAGAAACCCTGTTTCATTTGGTTGTATATGAACAGTCAGGTGATAATTAACTTGACCATCAACTGATTTCAGGGAAATTTAATATTTCAAAAAGATTCACTGTTGTTTTGAGAAATTTACATCAATTCCCCAGAGTGCACATGTAAAAGGGTTACTACTTATTTCAGGTTCAGGTCCTGGAACCTTAATCATCAGTAAAATTAACAGTGGAATTGTAGTGTCACGTACACCCATACTTCAATTGATCATGTAGATTTCTATTGATTACTGACCTGTAGTTTTTTTGTCATGCCATACGCCCAGTAATTGTTTCCACAAAAGGCAATACAGGATTCACCGCTGTTTTGGTATCCAAAAGCTCCTTATTTTAAAAATATTTTTTATAATAACAGGTGAAACTGCTTTAACCTTTTCTGAGCTGGCTAACAATCTACAATGGATTAGGCTACATGTCTGGGAGCAATTCTTTGCCACAATCTTGTGGGAACCTTTTTGTCATTTAAATTTAAACTTGAACATACAGCACAGTAACAGGCCCTTCCAGCCCATGAGCTCGTGCCGCCCAAATACATCCAATTCACCTACAGCCTCATACGCTTTTAAAAGGTGGGAGGAAATCGACGCAGACATGGGAAAATGTACAAACTCCTGACAGACAGAGCGGGATCCGAACCCCACTCACTGGCCCTGTAACAGTGTTGCTCTAACTGCTACGCTAACCGTGCTGCCCCTAATCTTGATATTTCTCTTATCTGTGCTACATCTTCACGACTGAAAAATTAGCAGGACTTCACATTGTATAAATTCAACATAATTACAAAAATTAAATGGAATCATGATTTAGTGAAGCCTTGATCACAGTGAAGGAAAATTCTTGAGCACTGGCATTAGTTCAGTTTCAAATAACGCCCTGTGCATTTCTTGTGATGCACCAACCTCTTGGAGCGGTGTTAAATTTACTTGTTAAACTTTTAAGTCATCTCAACTCCATTTATTCTGCATACAGCCACCAGCTCCTTCCATTTCATTCCATCCAATGATACCTAAATTTGTGAAATCTCCAGAACATAACATATCAACAAAGATAAAACTTAGCAATGCAATCCATTCCTCCAGAAGGAATGATTATATCAGAAATACAATGAAGAAAAACACAGCCCACCTCCAAGAGTTTGGTCACTATTTTATGAAGTTAATAATTTTGTTTCATGGCTCATTTGTAAAGATGCAAAACATACCTAATGCATAAAGGTTAACTATCCAGCTGTTCAATTTTCACTGTATGATATTCAGAAAAGGAAACAAAAACACAATGCATTTTATTAATAGCCATTGGAGAGTTATGCAATCCATTCAGTCAGTGAACCACAAGGCAAGGTTAGTGGTGGTTTATGTTGCTGGATCCGATGGACCAATAGTCTTTACACAGAATGAACTGACAATGTCAAGCTACTTCTTGTATTCTCCATCTGGAGATAATTAGATATTATTTGGACAGATGGGAGATGCTTGCAAGGGATTTTTTTTTAATCTATCTACTTCGATCTTGAATATATCTAATGAGAAACTCCACTGATTCCTTGGGCAGAGGATTTCACAGATTCACCACGCTATGAGAAAAACAGATCCTCTTCATCCCCTTCCTAAATCTACTCCCTCAAATCTTTAGACTATGTCCCCTAGTTCTAGTCTCACCTAGCAGTGTAAAAAATTTCCCTGCTTTCATTTTATCTATCCCTTTTATGATTTCAGATGTTTCTATTTTATTCTACATTGTACTCAATATACCATGTCCCATTCACTCAACTTGACTAAATCCCCCTGTTATTTTCACATCACCACTTGTGTGAATACAGAAATCTTTTAAATGATCTCCCCAGCAAAATTATTAATAGAGATTGTGACTAGTTGAGGTCCAGATGCCTACATCTTCAGTACCCTTTATGCCTGGCCTGCAAACTCAAGAAAGACACGTTTGTCATGCTTCCTTTTCTATCGGTGTTATTATAATCACCACTTTTATTTGGTAGCCATGGCCATTGTCTTGCTTTTTTCTAAAATTTATTGAGTGGATAGCTTAAAAAGCTGTTCATATTTTGCCATCTTTGTCGTGAAGCACAATCTCAAGAATGCACAATTAAACCATTTTTTTTAATACTAAAGGTTATCATGCGAACAGTCAGAAACAAGTTCTCAAACTCATATTCTATAATCAAATTTTATAATCCTTTCAGAACCAAGGGATCTGATGATAGGAAAATGAATCTATGTTCCTGGTTTAGATACCCATACCAGAGGAAACATTCTTTCATCATCTGGCAATGTCAACTCCCCGATAATTATAGATATAGATAGATATATCTTTTCATTCCAATTGAGTACATCACAATCTGTCCCACCATTTTTCCCCACATCCATCCTTCCACACCAGTAATCAACTGTGAACCTTCACTGCACTACCTCCAAAGCAAATATATCCATCCTTAAATATGGAGACCAAAACTCTACACAAGACCCCAGATGCAGATCAGCAACACCTTCTAAAATTGGAATTTAAACTTCCTTATTATTCATACTCCATACCCGACAATCAAGGCCAATACTGTTTTGCTCATTTTCAATCAGTCCAGTTTATCCAACATGCAAAGCAGTACAGTGGAGAATTACAGGAAGAAAAATTAGAACAGAGCAAAACCACAATTATTTTAACTGTGTGAAATTCATTCAGGAGTTGGATAATGGCATGAAAAACTGTTCTTCAACCTGCCGTACATGATATCATTCTCATAAAAGATCAGAAATGGGAACTGCTCACACTAACCATTTGTAACTCTCATTTTACAAAACAATATTTATTTGCATATATGGATACCTGATACAGGCAGACAATGCTATAGCACTTCACTCCATCCTGACCCACCTAAAAAACGATGCCCTATCGTCAATGTTCATTGACTTTAGCTCGCTCGGCATTTATTACGATGATTCCTCAAGGGTTGGTGGAGAAGCTGTTCTCACTAGGACACAACACCTCTCTCTATAATTGGATCCTGGACTTCCTAATGGAAAGATCAGTCTGTCTGGGTTGATAGCAGAATGCATTGGTGCACCTCAGGGGGGTAAGCTAAGCTGCTCCTGACCCACGAATGCATCACCAGATCCAGCTCCAACAGTGTAATCAATTTTGCAGATGACACCACAGTCATTGGCCTCATCAGCAACAACGATGAGTTGCACTATAGAGAAGAGGTGGAAATACTCGTGAAATGGTGCGAGATTAACAATGAGTCTCAATGTGGACAAGATGAAGGAGATGATCATGGACTCAGAAAGGCCAGGAACAACCACCCTCCACTACACATCAACAACTCTGTAGTCTTATTAAAGAATACATGGAGTCATTTAAAGAATGGCAAGCGCAAGAATTTAATGATTTAAGAAGAAGAATAAACAATACAGAAAAGAAAATGAATAAAATAGATATGACCTTAACAGAAATGGGAAAGAGAATGGACAAGATGGAAGAGCGGGAAGCAGCAGTAGAAATGGAGGTAGAGGACTTAAAAAAGAAATTAGAGGAATCTAATAAAAAAGTTAAAGAGGAATATGAGCTGTTAGCTCAGAAGATAGATATAATGGAAAACTATAATAGAAGAAATAATATAAAGATAGTAGGCCTTAAGGAAGATGAAGAAGGCAAGAATATGAGAGAATTTATAAAAGATTGGATCCCCAGGGTCCTAGGAAGACCAGAATTACAGGAAGAAATGGAAATAGAAACAACAAGAGAAAATATATTGGAGAAAGCAATGAAGAAAATAAGAGAAGACAAAAAGCCACTGGAATACAAAGGTCAAAATTTTTTTTTCTATCCAGACATAAGTTTTGAACTCCTAAAGAAGAGGAAGGAGTTCAATACAGCAAAAACGATCTTATGGAAAAAAGGATATAAATTTATGTTAAAGTTCCCAGCGGTACTTAAAATAGTTATTCCACAGGGCAACAAAACAGACTATTCTCGGATCCAGAGGAAGCACGAAAATTTGCAGAACAACTACAAAACAAACAGAGAGATGAAGACATGTAATGAGAGTAAAAATGACCACGAACTATATGTATGTGTGTATATGGGTATATATATATATTATATATGTAGATGTGTATGTATATGTGTGTATACATGAATGTATCCGCATTTAGAGGAAAATATATAGAATATAGATAAGAATTAATAAGGGAATGAAAGGGAATAGAGGGAATAAGGAGGGAATTAAAAGAGTGACCTTTGTTACATATGAAAATTGAAATCTTTTCCGGGGGGGGGGGGGGCTGGGTGGTGGGGAGGAGTTACAGTCACTGCAAAATCAGTTGACGTTTGCGAGTGAATTCGCAAATCCAAATGGAGAGGGGAGATGTGGTTGCCCGACAAGGGATAAAGGGCAATTCAGGAGGGGGAGGGGAGAATGGGGTTAAAGAAGTTTTAAATAGGAGAATAAGGAAAATGTTTGATGTTTTAGAAATGTTGTCTTATAAAATGTTCAAAACAAGGAAGCAGAAATGGATAAGAAGGAAAGGTGATGATGGAGAAACGGAAAGGGAAGATAAACAAAGTATGAAATGGCTACGTTGAACTATATGACTAAATATTAATGGAATACAGAACCAAATCAAAAGGAAGAAATTGCTAAATTTACTGAAAAAATTAAAAATTGATATAGCATTTGTGCAAGAAACACATTTAACTGAATTGGAACACAAGAAATTAAAGAGAGATTGGGTAGGACACGTAACAGCAGCATCGTATAATTCAAAAGCAAGAGGAGTAGCTATATTAATAAGTAAAAATGTGCCATTTAAAATAGAAGAGGAAATAATAGATCCAGCAGGGAGACATGTAATGATAAAATGTCAGATATATTCGGAGTTTTGGAATCTACTCAATGTATATTCACCTAACGAAGAAGATCAAAAGTTTATGCAAGATATCTTTTTGAAGGTAGCAGATACGCAAGGGAACATATTAATAGGAGGGGATTTCAACCTGAATTTGGATTCAAATATGGATAAAACTGGGAAAAAAATTAACAGAAAGAACAAAGTAACCAAATTTATAATTAAATCGATGGAAGAAATGCAACTTTTGGATATATGGAGGAAACAACACCCAAAGGAAAAGGAATATTCATATTACTCGGCTAGACATAAAACATACTCAAGAATAGACCTATTTTTGTTATCAGTTCGTATGCAAGATAGAGTAAGAAAAACAGAATATAAAGCTAGAATACTATCGGACCATTCACCCTTAATATTGACAGTAAAGTTAGAGGACATCCCTCCAAGAATGTATAGATGGAGATTAAACCCCATGTTACTTAAAAGGCAGGATTTTAGAGAATTTATTGAAAAACAAATAAAAATGTATTTTGAAATAAATACGGAATCAGTGGAAGATAAGTTTATACTATGGGATGAAATGAAAGCATTCATTAGAGGGCAAATAATAAGTTATGTAACCAAGATGAAGAAGGACTATAATCAGGAAACAGAGCAGTTGGAAAGGGAAATAGTAAATATAGAAAAAGAATTAGCAATGAAGGAAGATACAACTAAAAGAAGAGAATTGGCAGATAAAAAAATAAAATATGAAACACCACAAACATACAAGGTGGAGAAGAATATAATGAAAACAAAACAGAAATATTATGAACTAGGTGAAAAAACGCACAAAATCCTAGCATGGCAGCTTAAGACAGAACAAGCTAAGAAAATAGTATTGGCATCAAGGAAAAAAGACAAACAAATTACATATAATCCAAAAGAAATTAAGGAAAACTTTAGAGAATTCTATGAACAATTATACCGAACTGAAAATGAAGGGAAAGAAGGGAAAATAGATGAATTTCTGACTAAAATTGAACTACCAAAACTACAAATAGAGGAACCAAATAAATTAACAGAGCCATTTGGAATAGTAGAAATACAAGAGATAATAAAAAAATTACCAAATAATAAGACACCAGGAGAGGATGGATTCCCAATAGAATTCTACAAAACATTTAAAGACTTATTAATTCCGCCCCTCCTGGAAGTAATCAACCAGATTGATAAAACACAAAGCTTACCAGATTCATGTAAAACAGCAATAATTTCAGTAATACTAAAGCAAGGGAAAGATCCACTCACACCAGCGTCATATAGACCAATATCTTTACTTAACACAGATTATAAGATAATAGCTAAACTATTAGCAAACAGATTAGCAGAGTATGTACCGAAAATGGTAAATTTAGACCAAACTGGATTTATCAAAAAAAGACGCACAACAGACCATATTTGTAAATTTATTAACTTAATTGTAGAAGGGAATAAAGCACCTACAGTAGCAGTTGCTTTAGACGCAGAGAAGGCCTTTGACAGAGTAGAATGGAATTATTTGTTCAAAGTATTGCAAAAATTCAGTTTACCGGAGAAGTATATTAATTGGATTAAAGCATTATATAAGGGACCGTTAGCGAAAGTGACAGTAAATGGACATGTATCAAAGCAATTTAACTTAAGCAGGTCAACATGGCAGGGATACCCACTATCACCTTTATTGTTTGCATTAGCTATAGAACCACTAGCAGAATTGATAAGAATAGAAAATAATATAAAAGGAATAAAAATAAAAGACAAGGAATATAAAATCAGTTTATTTGCGGATGATGTTATAGTGTACTTAACAGAACCAGAACTATCAATAAAAGAATTATATAAGAAATTGAAGGAATATGGAGAAGTGTCGGGTTACAAGATAAACGTAAATAAAAGTGAAGCAATGCCTATGAATAATGCGGATTTCTCAAAATTTAAGAAGGAATCACCATTTAGATGGCAAATGCAAGCAATAAGATACCTAGGTGTACAAATAAACAAAAATCTCGGCCAACTATATAAACTCAATTATTATCCACTAATGAAAAAATTACAGGGCGATTTAGAGCATTGGAAAGATTTACCACTAACACTAATAGGAAGGATAAACTGTATTAAAATGAACATTTTTCCAAGGATATTATACTTATTTCAGGCATTGCCAATACAACTGACAGAGAAATTCTTCAAGGAGTTAAAGAAAAAAATAAGGAAATTTTTATGGAGAGGGGGGAAACTGAGGATAGCACTAGATAAATTAACAGAATGGTATAAACAAGGAGGCTTACAACTGCCAAACTTTAAAAATTATTATAGAGCCGCACAATTAAGGTACCTATCAGATTTTTCTCAAACAAGGGAAAAGCCAGATTGGACGAGATTACAATCAGATAAAATAGGGGAAAAGATACCTGAACACATATTATATAAATGGGATGAAAAATTGGTACAACGTAGGAGTTCTCCAGTATTACATCATCTGCTCAATATTTGGAAGAAGATTCATGTAGAAAGGAATAAAACAAATTACCAATTACCAAAACTAATAATGACGCAAAATCAGTTACTCCCTTTTACAATAAATAACCTTTCCTTTAGAGAATGGGAAAAAAAGGGATTAAAAGAATAGAAAATTGTTTTTCAGGAAATAAATTATTATCCTTTGAACAAATGAAAGATAAATACAATATAACTCAAGATACAGTGATGGCATATTACCAATTGAGATCCTACTTGAAGGATAAATTAGGAAGCAGTTTGAGTTTGCCAGAGGGAAGTAACCTTGAATATGTGATTACAGATACAATGATAATCAAAAGATTTATAACAAATATGTATATTAAACTGCAAGAAAAGGAGAATGAGGAAACAAATGGTAAAACTAAACAAAAATGGGAACAAGATTTAAATATAAAGATAAAAAAGGAAACATGGGAGAAGTTATGCTCCGGAACGATGAGAAATACAATAAATACGAGGTTACGTATGATACAATATAACTGGATACACAGGCTATACATTACACCTCAAAAGTTAAATAAATGGGACCCAACAGTATCTGATAGATGTTTTCGATGTAAAAAAGAAATGGGAACAACAATTCATGCAATCTGGACATGTGAGAAAGTAGAAAAATTTTGGGAAGATCTAAATCAGATATTAAATAAAATAACAGAAAACAATATACCAAAGAATCCAGAGATCTTCCTCCTAAGTAACATAAAAAACAAAGAATTTGGAATTGATTTGGAGGATGCACAAAAAAGATTTGTTAAGATAGCTCTAGCCGTAGCAAAAAAATGTATTATGTCAACCTGGAAATTGGAAGATAATTTGAAAATACAACAATGGTATATAGAAATGAATAAATGTATTCCATTAGAAAAAATAACATATAGTTTAAGAAATAATATTGAAATATCCAAACAAATATGGGAGCCTTACATTAAATACAATAGCGAAAATCTACCAGGGACAATCATTACCTAAGTTAACGGAAGGAAAAGGAAATGAAAAGAATGGACTCAGTAGAACTTCTGGTGTATTTTTATTGAATGGCAACATTGTCTGACTGGTTTAATGTATCCTAGATTTTATACTTTAAATGGACGGGAGGGGGGAGGTAGGGAGGGTGGAATGGGAGGAGGGAGGTGGGGGGAGAAAATGGCACTGTATATGTGTGAAAAGGAAAAAGTGTGTACCATGGTTAATGTGATTTATGGTGTGAAAAATAAAAAATTTAAAAAAAAACAACTCTGTAGTAGAGTGGGGAGCACCAAGTTCCTTGGAGTTTACTTAACTAGTGACCTATTGTGGACACTCAACGCCTCCTCACTTGACAGGAAGTCGCAACAACAACTGCACTTCCTGAGAAGATTGAAGTGGGCAAGGCTACCAGCCACCGTTATATCAACCTTCTATAGGAGCGCTATCGAGAGCATTCTGGCCAGTTGCGTCACAGTGGGGTACAGTAGCTGCAGAGAAATGGTTTGGCGGTCAATCCACAGGACCACAAGAGTGGCAGAGAAGATTATGGGAGTCTCCTTCTAACCCACCCCCCTCCAAATCTTAAGAGGGCACGCAAAATCATTGAGGTCCCTTGTCACCCTACACACAGCTACTCCCATCAAAAAAAAAAGATAAAGGAGTTTCAGAGCCAGCATCGCCTGGCTGAGAAACAGTTTCATTCCACGGGCAAGGAGAATGCTGAACACAGAACAACCAAATGAACTGTTCACACAACCCATCCAAGACTCTCATAGATAAAATACTTGTCCTGCATATGTATTGTTTGTCTGTATGTGTGTTATATCTGGTTGTGTGTCTGAATGTTTTGCACCAAGGACCAGAGAATGCAGTTTTGTCTGGTTGTTCTTGTGCAATCAGTTGACAATAAATTTGTAAATTTTAAATTAAATCTTGAATTTTTTTAAATTTAGACAAAGCACAGTAACTGTATGCTGCCCAATTTACACCCAATTAACACACACTCCCAGTCCATTCTGAACAGTGGAAGGAAACCAGAGCCCCGGGGAAAACTCACGCAAACATGGGGAGAGCATACAAACTCCTTACAGACAGCACGGGATTCGAACCCCTGGTCCCAATCGCTGATGCTGTAACAGCATTGCATTAACTGCTACGCCAACCATGGTTGATAAATTACTTGACTTGATAAATCTTCTTCCTGAAGAGAGGATGAGGAAGCAAGTGATTTTCTTAGCTGTATTCACAACTCAAGGTTCAAGAGTAAAACACGACACCTTTTTTAACTCAAGGTTCCTTTTATGTCACACAAAATACATAAAAATGTAATATAGATGATATACATCAACTTTGTCTTCCTCACTACCTTCCATCAGGACTGCTCCCTCCGTAACTCCCTTCTCACTCATCCCTACCCCCCACCACCCCCCCCCACCCCACCCCCAAGCACCTTCCACTGTGACCACAGGAGATGCAACTCACCATGGTCCGTGGCCCCAAACCAGGCCTTTGAAATGAAGCAACACTTCGCTTATGTATCCGCAGGACTGATTCACTGCATTTAGTGCTCCCTTTATGGCCTTCTCTACCTTGGAGGGATTGGGCGCAGATTGGGAGATCACTTCGCTGAGCACCTTTGCTTCGTTCGCTAAAGTGACAGAGACCTCCAACTATTTCAGTTCTGTGTCACCCTCCCACACCTGTCCATGGTCTTATGTACTATCCCACCAAGACCACCTGCAAAGTTGACCTGATTTTCCATCTGGGCACTCTCCAGCCAGATGGCATTAACATCAACTTTTCCAGTTCCTGCTAACCTGCTCTTTTCTTCCCACTCCCCAACTCTCCTCCCTCTCTACCCTCTCTATCTACCTAGCCATCCCTCCAACCTGGATTTCCTCCACCTATCACCTCCTGCCTTTGCGACCACACCTCCTCCCCTGACTCTCTTGCTCGGATGCCTGCTGACATTTTTCTATACCTTGATGAAGTCCAAAACATCAGGTATGTATCTTTACCTTTGTTATAACTGTCACTGACCTGCTGAGTTTCTCCAGCATTGTGTGTTTTTACATCAACTTTTATCTGCCGTAAGGCAAACAAAGAGTCACCATGAGCATGGCCCAGCACCCCTAACAATAAGAGAAAGAGTCCCTTCAGAGGCACCGAATGTCCATGGATTCACCTCCAGCACTACTGCAGCCTCTGCAGCCACACAGACTCCTAGTCAAACCATCGACAGCCCAAGCTCCAGGTCCAAACCTCAGATAATCAGGAAGCCTTCAGCACTAATGGTCCTTCAAGAGACCCTCAGAACCGTCTTGAATCTCGATTCCGATACCCACGTTCCCATGAGCTTGTCCCCACCAGCCCGCAGACTGTGTGGGTCCTTTAACCACAAGTCACCAGCAGCCCGCGGCGTGCGAGCCCTTTGACTCCTAATCAACAATAGCCAGTGGCCTCCATGGGTCCTTCAGTTGCTCAGCCCCTCTCTCGTCAGCTGTTGTGGTCACCTTCCTGTCGGGTCATCTCCCATGCTTCTCGACAGGGAGCGTTCTCCCCATAGCTCCTTGCAGTCTCAGATGGAGCAGCTCACAGCTCATGCCTTGCTGAAGGGCTCAGAACCAAAAAATTCCTTTGCTTCTCATAGACCTGCTGAGTTTCAGTAGAATTGCACTAGAATCAGAGCATCTGCCGACTTTCCTGTTTAATTGACAAAATGTTGTTTCTTTCACAATTTGTGAGCATTTATTATCGAAGAGTGAATGTTATTCTGATCCAACTGAGTTATGAAATAACATTCAAAATTAATTCCATATCAAGATTCCACAAGGAAGTGATTTCTGAATTTTGTGTCACCTGCACATGTTAGAACTCATCAATTAAACTTCCACAGGAAGTCTGTGAGAAAGATTATAAAAGCTTTCAGCGTTCACATTCTTCATTCAACTGACTGCAAACTTCTGACCATGCAGTTTTCTCATTATTGGCCAAGCCATCCTGTTACATGATGCTTCAAATGACTTTAGGCAATTGCTGTTCTCTAATATCTCTGTTATTTGCCTTGTATTCTTAGGTTAGGAAGGTGGCTGTTGGGAGTAGGAGGTGGGGGAGGAATGAAACAAGTCAACAGGCCTGATCTTGCATGGGATGCATTAATTTGCCATTTCAACAAATATAGAAAGAATGAGAAAAACTGTAGATGCTGGAATCTGGAGCAAAACACGAGCTGCTGGAGGAACTCAGTATATCGGACACCATCTGTGGAGGCAAACAGATGGCCATTATTTTGGGTCCCAATTCGGTATCAGGTCTGATCCACTGAGTTCTGCAGCAGCTTCTTCTTTGATAAGGAATGTCTTATTCGACCTGATTCCTTGAGACCGGATCAAAGCCCAAGCAAGGAATCAACTATCATCAGGTCTTGAAGGGTCCTGGCCTGCAACATATACAATTTTTTTTCCCTCACTGATGGTACTCGACTCGCTATGTTCCTTCAGATTCTAGCTTCTGCTGTCTCCAGTTTATGACCACACTACAAAATCTCTTCCAGGCATGCCAACTCTGAAGAAATTTTCTTCCTTGCCTAAATGGAGTTCTTTGAGACCCACTCTCACTGCTCCCCCTCTGATTTTTCCTGCTCTCTGATCCTCCGGCCATATCTCTACTGCAGCAACTTTCTGTCCAACATGGTTTCCAATTTAGTTCCCAAGCCTCCTGGTTGGTCGCCAGCAAGGATTTCCAATACATGGATTCAATTCACCTCTTCTCACATGGTTCTCACTTTGTATCTCCACCATGTGGCGATACAATAACGATCTTTCTCATTCCCTCCCACAGGTTCAGCTTTCACTTTCCAAATGTAGTGTGGTCTGTAATACTATTCATCCTCTGTGAGATGCATTCTTTCAACCAGCCTTTTCTGATGAAGGGTTCCAGCATGCAACCGTGATTCTATTTCTCCACCAATACTACCGAGTTCCTCCAACACATTGTGCGTTGTTCCAGATACCAGAATCTGCAGTCACTCTTGTGCAAGGAATCAACTTTTTCAGCAGGTGTGCGAGGATTGGAATAAAAAGAACAAGGAAAAGAAAAGAGATAGACGAAAAGGTTTACTGCTTTTGATATCCCATCTTCAAATAATTGTCTATAATTTTTAAAGTAAATAGCAAAAATTACATGTTGTATTTTTAAAAATCCAGAATTATATGGGTCGCAGAGCTAGGGCTTTTCTCTTTTGAGAGAAGGATGAGAGATGACTTAATACAGGGGGTCTCCAAAATGGTCAATATCGACCCCCCAGGGGGGGTCGATGGGTCAATCCAAGGGGTTGATAAATGGCGGAGGGAGGGGGAAAAATTGATTGAAATTTTATGGTTGAAAGCAGGGGCATGTCTGTGGAAAATTGCACGTATGGCAAGGTGGCTAACCTCTTGCAAGGGCTGATCGCCATGTTGTATTTGGCTTTGGCCTCTTCATAAGCAGAGTGAAGGATTGACAGAGCGGAGAAGGAGATACGTGTTCAATACCGCCGCCAACCTTCCCCTGTCTGTTCAGCAACGCCACAACCCACACCCCGAATGGCACACCCCACGGATTCCATGCCTTGGGGATCAGTGAGGAATCAAGGAGTCCATGATAGGGTCGATGGTCCAAAAGGTTTGGGGACCCCTGAAAATAGATGTCTACAAGATTCTGAGGCAAGGCATAAATAAGGTAGACAGCCAGCACCTTTTTCCCAGGACTGAAAAAGCAAACACCAGAAGACATCTATACAACGTGAAGGGTAATGGAAGACATCAGGGGCATTTTTTTTTGTTACACAGAGTAGTGGATACGTGGAATGCATTGCCAGAGGTGGTGGTGGAGGCTGAAACAATAGGGGTATTGAAGAGACTCTAAGGGTCATGGATGAAAAAAATAAAGGGTTATGAGGTAGGGAGGATTTTTTTTTAGAAAGGTATGTATTTGTGGGCACAACATCAAGGGCCCAAGGGCCTGCACCATGCTGTAATATTCTATGCATTTATGTACAATTATGAAGGAACAAAATCCTTACCAAAGGCAATTTCAGTAGAATTGAACATTTAATTATGCGTGCAGGGAGGTACTGTGCAAAATACCAATTATTATTGAATGTTAACATTAAAAATATTCTCATGCATTAATTAATAATAACCCAAAAGTCCAGAGATTATAAAATAGTCAAATCAATTCCAAAGTAATACTTTTCAGTTCTGAATCAAGCCACATTTCATCAGTTTCTGCATTTGGCAAAAATAAGTTATGATCTTCTCTGACACTAACCCTCCCCAACCTGAATCTTAAGTCCCCTCACCCTCACCCCCCTCCCGCTCCTTCCTGACCCACTCCCCATCCCACAATTCCCGACTCACCGCACACCCTTATCCCACCACCCTAACCCACCCCACTACCACCCACCCACATCCTCCTACCCCACCCACAAACCATCACCTGCCCCCACCATGTTACCCCCACTCACCATACCCTCATCATACTACCCCCACCCACCAATATCCACGTACCACCATCCCCCACCAACCCACACCCCCATCCCACTACCCCTACCCATCCACATCTGTCCCACTATCCCCCACCAACCCACACCCCCATCCCACTACCCCGACCCCCCCACACCTGTCCCAGCACCCTAATCACCCACTCTCCGTCCCAAAACCCTGATCACCCACCCTCCGTCCCATCACCCACCCTCCGTCCCATCACCCACCCTCCGTCCCATCACCCACCCTCCGTCCCATCACCCACCCTCCGTCCCATCACCCACCCTCCGTCCCATCACCCACCCTCCGTCCCATCACCCACCCTCCGTCCCATCACCCACCCTCCGTCCCATCACCCACCCTCCGTCCCATCACCCACCCTCCGTCCCATCACCCACCCTCCGTCCCATCACCCCTACCATCCACACAACCAAACCCACACTGAACCCCCCCCCACCCCACTACCCCATCATACATCCCCGGCCCACTACCCCTACCACCCACACAACCCTGTCTCACGACTCCCCACCCACGGGAACTATTCGGCCCAACCTGTGACTGCTAGTACCTCCGAGACATCTTCGAATGAGCGGTTCTCTGCCGTCAGCTTACCGCTTTGAATGGCTGCCCCTCCAAAGTCTTTAACACGAGCTGAAAAGGCTCCGACTCCCCCAGCAGCCCCTGATACCGCTGGGAGTGGGGGGGGATGCCCAGGGTCGCCAAGCTCCCCGCATGGTGCCGGGAGCCAAGCGGCGCCGCCATTTCACCGGCTCCAGGCCGAGCCGAGGTGGCAGCCGCCCCTCCAGATCACTGCGCCGGCAGCGGAGCAGAAACCCGTCCCCAGTGGAAGTCCCACGTTAAATTCTCCGGACGAAATCCTTGTCTAAATGGGGCAGACGCCGGCCCCGCGGGGCTGTCGGCTGAGGTGTGGCCGGGCCTGCCGCTGAGCCGGGGTTGCCATGGTGACAGGCGCGGCCTGTCACTCAGGCGCGGGCAGAGAAGGGACGGAGGGACCTTCCCTCCTCCTCAAGTTAGGGTCTTCAGCTTCTGCCTTGCACTGACCCCCTTCCCCTCATCTATTTAATATCTAACAAAGTTTCAAATAATCTTGGCCACAGACAAAAGAAAAGACTCTCATCAGGCCAGGCCGCCATTCCAAAAGAGGGCATGGTCATAAGTTACACTCTCTCTCTCTATAGAAAGAATGAGGGAAAACTGTTGATGCTGCAATCTGGAGCAAAACACAAGCTGCTGGAGCAACTCAGTATGTCTGACACCATCTGTGGAGGCAAACAGATGCCCATTATTTTGGGTCTCAATTCTCTTTCTGGTCTGATTCATTTTGGGTCCCAATTCTCTATCGAGTCTGATCCATTTTGCGTCCTGATTCTCTATCGGGTCTGATCCATTATTTTGGGTCCCAATTCTCTGTCAGGTCCGATCCATTATTTCGGGTCCCAATTCTCTGTCGGGAACGATCCATTATTTTGGGTCCCAGTTCTCTATCGGGTCTGATCCATTATTTTGGGTCCTGATTCTCTATCAGGCCTGATCAATTGAGTTCTGCAGCAGCTTCTCCTTTGATAAGGAAGGAATGCACTCTTTGACTAGATTCCTTGAGACCTAGCAAGGAATCAACTGTCATCAGGTCTTGAAGGGTTCTGGCCTGCAACATTTACAATTCTTTTTTTTCTCTCTCACTGATGCTGCTCGACACACTTAGTTCCTACAGCAGATCATATGCTCCTTCAGATATAGTGTGTTTGGAGGAGTCACGTGATGGAGTAGTGGCCGGTAGGGGAACTCCAGCCCTCTCCAGAAAAGTAAAAAAGAGGTAGAGAAAAAACAAAGTCACTAACACAGAAACCATAACAAATTGAAAGTGAAAGTGTGGAGAAAATGGCAGCAAAGAAAGAAAAACCAAAAACAACGGGAAGAAAAGAAGAAGGAAGGACGTCGGAGGAGGAAGGTGAAGGCCTTACCGGTACGAGGAGGCCCGCCTAGGAGAGAGAAGCCCACTCCCTGAGGTCAGTGGAAACCCCGAACTCAAGACTACAAAAATGGCTCACAGAGCCAAACAAAAGTGCGCAACCGCGCATGCCCGAGGATTCGCGCATGCGCGATGCACAAGACAGAAACAAAACAGACAGGAGGGTGGACTAGCTGAGGAGTAAATCTCCACAGCTGAAACAGACAAGTACAACACAACAGCAAGACTCTCAACAGGAAAACATAGAAAATAACGAGAACAAGAAGGAAGAGAATAAAAATAGGAAATCAGAGAAACAACAGATGACCAACCCAGAAGAAGAAGACCAACACCAAGACACTTTTAATAAAAATAAGAAGAACAAAAATACCCAACAAAATAAAATAAACAACCCAACAAGAAAATCAGAAGAGACAGAGGTAAAAGACACAGATCCTGGAGTGGACTCAGAAGAAGAGGAGGGAGAACACAAAGAAATGGAAGATGAAGGGAAGGGCAAGTACATGGATATATATTTTTTTAAAGAATATATGGAAACAGTAAAAGAATGGCAGTCACAAGAATTCAGTGAAATAAAAAGAAGAATAAGTACAGAAGAAAAAGTGAATAGATTAGAGATGATCATGACAGATATAGGAAAAAGAGTAGACAAGGTGGAAGAACGAGAAACAGCCATAGAAATGGAGGTAGATGACTTAAGAAAGAAATTAGAAGAAACTGATAAAAAAGTTAAAGAAACACAGGAGCTGTTAGCTCAGAAGATAGATATAATGGAAAACTATAATAGAAGAAACAATATAAAGATAGTGGGCCTTAAGGAAGATGAAGAAGGCAAAAATATGAAAGAATTTATAAAAGAATGGATCCCCAGGGTCCTAGGAAGACCAGAATTACAGGAAGAAATGGAAATAGAAAGGGCACACAGAACATTAGCCCCTAAACCACAACCACAACAAAAACCAAGATCCATTCCAGTAAAGTTCCTAAGATATACAACAAGAGAAAATATATTGGAGAAGGCAATGAAAAAAATAAGAGAAGTCAAAAAACCATTGGAATACAAGGGCCAGGAAATTTTTTTCTATCCAGATATAAGTTTTGAACTCCTAAAGAAGAGGAAGGAGTTTAATACAGCAAAAACGACCCTATGGAAAAAAGGTTATAAATTTATGTTAAAATACCCAGCGGTACTTAAAATAGGGGTCTTTCATGGCTTGGTTCAGCATCATGCTGAAGAAGATTGAAAAGAGGGTTGGTGCGAGAACACAGCCTTGCTTCACGCCATTGTTAATGGAGAAGGGTTCAGAGAGCTCATTGCTGTATCTGACCCGACCTTGTTGGTTTTCGTGCAGTTGGATAATCATGTTGAGGAACTTTGGGGGACATCCGATGCGCTCTAGTATTTGCCAAAGCCCTTTCCTGCTCACGGTGTCGAAGGCTTTGGTGAGGTCAACAAAGGTGATGTAGAGTCCTTTGTTTTGTTCTCTACACTTTTCTTGGAGCTGTCTGAGGGCAAAGACCATGTCAGTGGTTCCTCTGTTAGCGCGAAAGCCGCACTGTGATTCTGGGAGAATATTCTCAATGAAGACGCTGTTTACAACCGGTACCGCACGGATGGCAGTCTCTTCAATCTGAGGCGCCTGCAAGCTCACACCAAGACACAAGAGAAACTTGTCCGTGAACTACTCTTTGCAGATGATGCCGCTTTAGTTGCCCATTCAGAGCCAGCTCTTCAGCGCTTGACGTCCTGCTTTGCGGAAACTGCCAAAATGTTTGGCCTGGAAGTCAGCCTGAAGAAAACTGAGGTCCTCCATCAGCCAGCTCCCCACCATGACTACCACCCCCCCACATCTCCATCGGGCACACAAAACTCAAAACGGTCAACCAGTTTACCTATCTCGGCTGCACCATTTCATCAGATGCAAGGATCGACAATGAGATAGACAACAGACTCGCCAAGGCAAATAGCGCCTTTGGAAGACTACACAAAAGAGTCTGGAAAAACAACCAACTGAAAAACCTCACAAAGATAAGCGTATACAGAGCCGTTGTCATACCCACACTCCTGTTCGGCTCCGAATCATGGGTCCTCTACCGGCACCACCTACGGCTCCTAGAACGCTTCCACCAGCGTTGTCTCCGCTCCATCCTCAACATCCATTGGAGCGCTCACACCCCTAACGTCGAGGTACTCGAGATGGCAGAGGTCGACAGCATCGAGTCCACGCTGCTGAAGATCCAGCTGCGCTGGATGGGTCACGTCTCCAGAATGGAGGACCATCGCCTTCCCAAGATCGTATTATATGGCGAGCTCTCCACTGGCCACCGTGACAGAGGTGCACCAAAGAAAAGGTACAAGGACTGCCTAAAGAAATCTCTTGGTGCCTGCCACATTGACCACCGCCAGTGGGCTGATAACGCCTCAAACCGTGCATCTTGGCGCCTCACAGTTTGGCGGGCAGCAGCCTCCTTTGAAGAAGACCGCAGAGCCCACCTCACTGACAAAAGGCAAAGGAGGAAAAACCCAACACCCAACCCCAACCAACCAATTTTCCCTTGCAACCGCTGCAATCGTGTCTGCCTGTCCCGCATCGGACTGGTCAGCCACAAACGAGCCTGCAGCTGACGTGGACTTTTTACCCCCTCCATAAATCTTCGTCCGCGAAGCCAAGCCAAAGAAAAAGACTTAAAATAGTTATCCCAGGGCAGCAAGGCAAACTATTCTCGGATCTGGAAAAATCACGAAAATTTGCAGTACAACTACAAAACAGACAGAGAGATGAAGAGATGTAACAAGAACAAAAATGACAACAAACTATATATTTTTATATATCTATATCTATATCTAGATATCTTTGGCTTGGCTTCGCGGACGAAGATTTATGGAGGGGGTAAAAAGTCCACGTCAGCTGCAGGCTCGTTTGTGGCTGACAAGTCCGATGCGGGACAGGCAGACACGATTGCAGCGGTTGCAAGGGAAAATTGGTTGGTTGGGGTTGGGTGTTGGGTTTTTCCTCCTTTGCCTTTTGTTCGTGAGGTGGGCTCTGCGGTCTTCTTCAAAGGAGGTTGCTGCCCGCCAAACTGTGAGGCGCCAAGATGCACGGTTTGAGGCGTTATCAGCCCACTGGCGGTGGTCAATGTGGCAGGCACCAAGAGATTTCTTTAGGCAGTCCTTGTACCTTTTCTTTGGTGCACCTCTGTCACGGTGGCCAGTGGAGAGCTCGCCATATAACACGATCTTGGGAAGGCGATGGTCCTCCATTCTGGAGACGTGACCCATCCAGCGCAGCTGGATCTTCAGCAGCGTGGACTCGATGCTGTCGACCTCTGCCATCTCGAGTACTTCAACGTTAGGGGTGTAAGCGCTCCAATGGATGTTGAGGATGGAGCGGAGACAACGCTGGTGGAAGCGTTCTAGGAGCCGTAGGTGGTGCCGGTAGATGACCCATGATTCGAAGCCGAACAGGAGTGTGGGTATGACAACGGCTCTGTATACGCTTATCTTTGTGAGGTTTTTCAGTTGGTTGTTTTTCCAGACTCTTTTGTGTAGTCTTCCAAAGGCGCTATTTGCCTTGGCGAGTCTGTTGTCTATCTCATTGTCGATCCTTGCATCTGATGAAATGGTGCAGCCGAGATAGGTAAACTGGTTGACCGTTTTGAGTTTTGTGTGCCCGATGGAGATGTGGGGGGGCTGGTAGTCATGGTGGGGAGCTGGCTGATGGAGGACCTCAGTTTTCTTCAGGCTGACTTCCAGGCCAAACATTTTGGCAGTTTCCGCAAAGCAGGACGTCAAGCGCTGAAGAGCTGGCTCTGAATGGGCAACTAAAGCGGCATCATCTGCAAAGAGTAGTTCACGGACAAGTTTCTCTTGTGTCTTGGTGTGAGCTTGCAGGCGCCTCAGATTGAAGAGACTGCCATCCGTGCGGTACCGGATGTAAACAGCGTCTTCATTGTTGGGGTCTTTCATGGCTTGGTTCAGCATCATGCTGAAGAAGATTGAAAAGAGGGTTGGTGCGAGAACACAGCCTTGCTTCACGCCATTGTTAATGGAGAAGGGTTCAGAGAGCTCATTGCTGTATCTGACCCGACCTTGTTGGTTTTCGTGCAGTTGGATAATCATGTTGAGGAACTTTGGGGGACATCCGATGCGCTCTAGTATTTGCCAAAGCCCTTTCCTGCTCACGGTGTCGAAGGCTTTGGTGAGGTCAACAAAGGTGATGTAGAGTCCTTTGTTTTGTTCTCTGCACTTTTCTTGGAGCTGTCTGAGGGCAAAGACCATGTCAGTGGTTCCTCTGTTTGCGCGAAAGCCGCACTGTGATTCTGGGAGAATATTTTCGGCGACACTAGGTATTATTCTATTTAGTAGAATCCTAGCGAAGATTTTGCCTGCAAAACCTGAACGTCGGTCTGCCCTCATTGCACATGAACTCCTCAGACTTGACATCGACATACCCGCTCTCAGTGAAGTCCGCCTGGCAGATGTAGGCAGCCTCCAAGAACGCGGCGCGGGCTACACACTCTACTGGTCTGGCAAGCCTTCGGATGAACGACGCCTATCTGGTGTAGGCGTCATGCTCAAGAGCTTCATTGCCTCCAAACTCGAAAACCTTCCGACAGGCCTCTCGGACCGAATCATGTCCATGCGACTCCCACTTCAAAACAAGCGTCACATCACCCTCATCAGTGTCTATGCTCCAACCCTCCAGGCGGAACCAGCAGAAAAGAACAAGTTCTACACCGACCTGCGCAACCTCATCCAACGTACCCCTACAGCCGACAAGGTTGTCATCCTGGGCGACTTCAACGCTCGTGTCGGCAAAGACTCAGAAACCTGGCCAGGAATCCTGGGCAAGCATGGCGTCGGCAAGTGCAACGACAATGGGCGCCTCCTGTTGGAGCTCTGCGCAGAACAGTGACTTGTCATTACAAACACCCTTTTTCAGCAGAGGGACAGCCTTAAGACCACCTGGATGCATCCCCGATCCAAACACTGGCACCTCCTGGACTACATCCTGGTGCGAGAAAGTGACAAACAAGATGTGCTCCACACCAGGGTCATGCCTAGCGCAGAATGCCACACTGACCACCGGCTGGTTCGCTGCAAGCTCAACCTTCACTTCAAGCCAAAGCCCAGGAACAATAAAGCCCCCAGAAAGAGGTTCAATGTTGGAAACCTGCAGTCAAACGAAGCGAGAGGAAACTTCCAGGCAAACCTCAAAGCAAAGCTCGACGTTGCAACCCGCCTTACGGACCCGTCCCCTGAAACCCTCTGGGATCAGTTGAAGACTACCATACTGCAATCCACTGAAGAGGTACTGGGCTTCTCCTCCAGGAAAAACAAGGACTGGTTTGACGAAAACAGCCAGGAAATCCAGGAGCTGCTGGCAAAGAAGCGAGCTGCCCACCAGGCTCACCTTACAAAGCCGTCCTGTCCAGAGAAGAAACAAGCCTTCCGTCGCGCATGCAGCCATCTTCAGCGCAAACTCCGGGAGATCCAAAATGAGTGGTGGACTAGCCTCGCCAAACGAACACAGCTCAGCGCGGACATTGGCGACTTCAGGGGTTTCTACGAGGCTCTAAAGGCTGTGTACGGCCCCTCACCCCAAGTCCAAAGCCCGCTGCGCAGCTCAGACGGCAAAGTCCTCCTCAGCGACAAGATCTCCATCCTCAACCGATGGTCAGAACACTTCCAATCTCTTTTCAGTGCCAACCGCTCAGTCCAAGATTCCGTCCTGCTCCAGCTCCCTCAACAGCCCCTAAGGCTAGAGCTGGATGAGGTTCCCACCCTGGATGAGACATATAAGGCAATCGAACAACTGAAAAGTGGCAAAGCAGCAGGTATGGATGGAATCCCCCCAGAAGTCTGGAAGGATGGCGGCAAAACTCTGCATGCCAAACTGCATGAGTTTTTCAAGCTTTGTTGGGACCAAGGTAAACTGCCTCAGGATCTTCGTGATGCCACCATCATCACCCTTTACAAAAACAAAGGCGAGAAATCAGACTGCTCAAACTACAGGGGAATCACCATTGCATATCTAGATATATGCAATCTCCATTGCATATCTAGATATAGATATAGATATATAGATATATAAAAAATAGAGTATAAGTAAGAACTAAGAAGGGAAAGAAAGGGAAGAAAGGAAGTAAGGAGGGAATTAAGAGAGTGACCTTTGTTATATATGAAGATTAAAATCTTTTCTGGGAGGGCTGGGTGGGGAAGAATAACAGTCACTGCGAAATCAGTTGACGCTTGCGAGCGGATTCGCAAATCCAAATGGAGAGGGGAGATGTGGTTGCCCGACAAGGGACAAAGGGGAGGGAATATTGGGGTTAAAGGAATTTTAGATATGAGAATAGTGGACATATTTTATGTTTTAGAAATGTTGTCTTATAATGTGTTCAAAAAAAGAAAGCAGAAATGTATAAGAAGGGAAGGTGGTGATGAGGAAACGGAAAGGAAAGATAAACAAAGTATGAAATGACTATGTTGAACTATATGACTTGAAATATTAATGGAATACATAACCAAATCAAAAGGAAGAAACTGTTAAATTTACTGAAAAAAGAAAAAATTGATATAGCATTCGTACAAGAAACACATCTAACTGAAGTGGAACACAAGAAATTAAAAAGAGATTGGATAGGACATGTAACAGTGGCATCATATAATTCAAAAGCCAGAGGAGTAGCTATATTAATCAATAAAAATGTACCAATCAAAATAGAAGAGGAAATAATACATCCAGCAGGGAGAAATGTAATGATAAAATGTCAGATATATTCAGAAGTTTGGAATTTACTCAATGTATACTTGCCTAATGAAGAAGATCAAAAATTTATGCAAGATATCTTTTTGAAGATAGCAGATACGCAAGGGAACATACTAATAGGAGATGATTTTAACCTTAATTTGGACTCAAACATGGATAAAACTGGAAAAAAAACTAACAGAAAGAACAAAGTAACCAAATTTATAATTAAATAGATGCAAGAAATGCAACTTTTGGATATATGGAGGAAACAACACCCAAAGGAAAAGGAATATTCATATTATTCGGGTAGACACAAAACATACTCAAGGATAGACCGATTCCTGTTATCAGCCCACATTCAAGGGAGAGTTAGGAAAACGGAATATAAAGCTAGACTATTATCGGACCACTCACCCCTGTTATTGGCAATAGAGCTGGAGGACATCCCACCAAGAATGTATCAATGGAGATTAAACTCCATGCTACTTAAAAGACAGGATTTTAGAGAATTCATTGAACGACAAATTAAAATGTACTTTGAAATAAATACGAAATCAGTGAGAAATAAGTTTATACTATGGGACGCAATGAAAGCATTCATTAGAGGGCAAATAATAAGTTATGTAACCAAGATGAAGAAGGACCACAATCAGGAAACAGAGCAGTTGGAAAGGGAAATAGTAAATATAGAAAAAGAATTAGCAATAAAGGAAGATACAACTAAAAGAAAAGAATTGGCAGACAAAAAAAAATATGAAACACTACAAACATATAAGGTGGAGAAGAACATAATGAAGACAAAACAGAAATATTATGAGCTAGGAGAAAAAACGCACAAAATTCTAGCATGGCAGCTTAAGACAGAACAATCTAAAAGAATGGTATTGGCATTAAGGAAAAAGGACAAACAAATTACATATAATCCAATGGAGTTCAGTGAAAACTTCAGGGAATTCTACGAGCAACTATATCAAACTGAAAATGAAGGGAAAGAAGACAAAATAGATGAATTTCTAACTAAAATTGAACTACCGAAATTACAGAGGAGCAAAATAAATTAATAAAACCATCTGAAATAGAAGAATTACAGGAGATATTAAAAAAACTACCGAACAATAAAACACCAGGAGAGGATGGATTCCCAATAGAATTCTATAAAACATTTAAAGACTTATTAATTCCTCCCCTCCTGGAAGTAATCAACCAGATTGATAAAACACAAAACATACCAGATTCATGCAAAACAGCAATAATTACAGTAATACCAAAGACAGGGAAAGATCCACTACCACCAGCGTCATATAGACCAATATCTCTACTTAACACAGATTATAAGATAATAGCTAAACTATTAGCAAACAGATTGGCCGACTATGTACCAAAAATAGTAAATCTAGACCAAACTGGATTTATTAAAAAAAGACGAACAACGGACAATATCTGTAAATTTATTAACTTAGTTCATGCAGTAGAAGGAAATAAAACTCCAACAGTAGCGGTTGCTTTAGACGCAGAGAAGGCCTTTGACAGAGTAGAATGGAATTATTTATTCAAAGTACTACAAAAATTTAGCCTACCAGAGAAATATATTAATTGGATTAAAGCATTATTTAAGGGGCCATTGGCGAAAGTGACAGTAAATGGATATATATCAAAACAATTTAACTTAAGCAGATCAAAAATTTTAAGCAGATGTCCACTATCTCCCTCACTGTTTGCGTTAGCTATAGAACCACTAGCGGAACAGATAAGAACAGAAAATAAAATAAGAGGGATAAAAATAAAAGAGAAGGAATATAAAATCAGTCTATTTGCAGATGACATTATAATATACTTAACAGAACCAGAAATATCAATAAAAGAATTACATAGAAAATTGAAGGAATATGGAGAAGTATCGGGATACAAGATCAACGCAAATAAAAGTGAAGCAATGCCAATGAATAATGCGGATTTCACAAAGTTCAAGAAAGAATCACCATTTAGATGGAAAACACAAGGAATGCGATACCTCGGTATACAACTAAATAAAAATCTCGGCCATCTATATAAACTAAATTATCATCCATTAATGAAAAAATTACAAGACGACTTAGAGCATTGGAAAGACTTACCACTAACACTGATAGGAAGGATAAACTGTATTAAAATGAACATTTTCCCAAGGATATTATACCTATTTCAGTCATTACCAATTCACCTAACAGAGAAATTCTTCAAGGAGTTAAAGAAAATAATAAGAAAATTCTTATGGAAAGAGGGGAAATCAAGGATAGCACAAGATAAATTAATAAAATGGTACAAACAAGGAGGCTTACAAACTACCAAACTTTAAGAATTATTATAGAGCCGCATGATTAAGATACCTATCAGATTTTTATCAAACAAGGGAAAAACCAGATTGGACTAGATTAGAACTAGGTAAAATAGGGGAGAAGATACCTGAACATATACTATATAAATGGGATGAAAAATTGGTGCAACGTAGGAATTCACCGGTATTGCATGATCTGCTCAACATTTGGAAGAAGATTCATGTAGAAAGGAATAAAACAAATTACCAACTACCAAAACTAATATTGACGCAAAATCAACTAATCCCTTTCACAATAGATAACCTTTCCTTTAGAGAATGGTTGAGAAAAGGGATCAAAAGAATAGAAAATTGTTTTTCGGGAAATAAATTATTATCCTTTGAACAAATGAAGGATAAATATAATATAACTCACGATACAATGTTTGCATACCACCAACTGAAAACCTACTTGAAGGACAAATTGGGAAACAATCTGAGGTTACCAGAAGGAAGCAATTTTGAATATGTGATTACAGACACAATGATAATTAAAAAAATTGTAACAAACATGTACATCAAACTGCAAGAAAAGGAGAACGAGGAAACAAACGGTAAACCTAAACAAAAATGGAAACAAGATCTAAACATCAAGATAAAGAATGAAACATGGAAAAAGCTGTGCTCCGGAACTCTGAGAAATACAATAAACACGAGGTTACGCATGATACAATATAACTGGATACACAGGCTATACATTACACCTCAAAAGTTAAATAAATTGGATCCAACAGTATCAGACATGTTTTCACTGTAAAAAGGAAATGGGAACAACAATTCATGCAATTTGGACATGTGAGAAAGTGAAAAAATTTTGGGAGATCTAAACCAGATATTAAATAAAATAACAAAAAGCAATATACCAAAAAACCCAGAGATCTTCCTCCTAAGTAATATAAGAAATAAAGAATTTGGACTAGATTTGGATGGAGCACAAAAACGATTTGTTATGATAGCCCTAGCTGTAGCAAAAAAATGTATTATGTCAGCCTGGAAATTAGAAGACAACTTGAGAATACAACAATGGTACATAGAAATAAATAAATGTATTCCATTAGAAAAAATAACATATAATTTAAGAAATAACATCACAATATTCGAACAAATATGGGAGCCATACATGAAACACAATAGAGAAATCCTACCATGGACTTCCATCACCTAAAATGACAGAAGGAGAAGACAACGAAATGAACTGACTCAGTAAAATTTCTTGTTTATTTTTATTAAGTGACAACATTGTTTAGCGGGTTTAATGTATCTTATAGATTGAACTTCGGGTGAATGGGAGGGGGGTGAGGGAGGGAGGGAAGGGAGGAGGGGAAAAGGTGGAGAAAATGACACTGTATATATTCAAGAGAAAAAATGTCTGTATGTATCTTGGTCAATATGGTTTATAGTGTGAAAAATAAAAAAAAATTTAAAAAGATATAGTGTGTTTAAAATATACACACACACATTTTTTATAAGATTTAAATCTTATAAAATATATATATTAAACACTATATATATATATATATATATATATTTATATATATATAAATATATATATATATATATATATATAAATATGACCATATCCTCCTTTAGAATGGCCACCCTCTTAAAGTATTTCCATGACATCACATACAACCCTGAGATTCCTTTTCTTGCCACTGAGGCAGGAAATTATTGCCACTTATTGATAGTGCAAAATAATTCAATGTATTCATGTAATCAAATAAAAAAAGGTAAACAAACTGACCTCAGGGCAAAGAAAAAAATTCATTAAGTGCAAAAGTACTTGAATCTGTGATTGAGTTTGTTGTTGAGGATTCTGATGGTGGAGGGGTAGCAGCTGTTCCTGAACCATTTGCTTCTTTCCACTCTTTACCACCACTATTTGTGCTCTCCAAAGACTGGTAATGGGCTCTTTGATGCCCTCTGCCAGGACTCTCTTAACCTCAGCCTTGATAATTGACTGAGAGATAATAGAATATAGGAAGTAAAGCTAGTATGAATGAAATAAGGAATACTAGACTAGACTAGAGGAAGTTAAGTAAGTGCTGAGTAGGGATGAATTCCGATAAGAGTGTGAGGAAGGGTTATGCAAGTATAATAGAATAAGGGTCTTATAGTGGTAGACAGAATTAGCAAGTTCTGCAGAATTAGTAAAGTCCTGGGGGTTGATGTGTGAATAAGGACAAAGGCAGATTCATGAATAAGGACAATGACATGATGGGACCCAGACAGGATACCCCATGTGTCACATTTGTGGCCCAAAATGTGAAGTTAATAAAACATTAAACACAAGTTTTATCAGATAAACTTCTCAGTGGCTTTATTTTCCCGTTTCCTTTGTTCTCCTGCTTGTGTTCTTAACTCTCTCTCATACCACGTGACTTCCGGTACATTTCATACATATTCATTATCATGACATCCCTCCTTTAATCAGAAATAAACTTTACCTTCACTTACCAATATCCCTCGGAAACTTACAAACATCATAACTAATGGTAATACTATAACTCAACTACATAAAATTTACTTCCTACAGCACTCATACATGCACTTTATGATATAAGATTAAATACTGTCCCAAAGTTCTTATTAAAACTATGGCACAAAGTCTTCGTATCGTTTGGGCGCTTTCCGGTTTCGTTTCGGCCTGCCTGTGATATTGTCATCGCTTCTCGGTTGTTCACTCTCGGCGTCGGAAATACTGCTCGCCACGGCTTCGGGTGTTTCTGGTGCTCTAGTCACTTCATCAGGTGTGCTGGTAACTGCCTCTGGAACATCATCAGGTCTCTCAGTTTCAGCATCTCGTATTGGCCTTTCAACCTCTTCGCTCGATGAATCTCTGGACTGGTACCTTTTTACACTTGATACATTTCTCTTATACAGGACTCCAGTCAGAGACTTGACTGTCACCATACTGCCACTTCTGGATACGACAGTATAGGGTTGATGGTAATAAGGTGTGTCTAGCTTACCACCAGTTTCATGCCTCGCTAGAACATTATCTCCTGGCATGATGTCTGAGTACTTGGCTCCACGTTTCGAATCTGTGTTCAGCTTTGCTGCACCTTTCTTTTCAGCATCGTGGTCCCTCATCTCCTGGTCGTCTCGGATTTCCTTTATTTCTGGCATTTTTGTGCAGATTTTTCTCCCAAAAAATGCTTCTGCAGGACTTTTTCCAGTGGTTGCATGAGGCGTTGCTCAATAGACAGCCACATAAGATAGCAATGCTTCTCGCCAATTTTGTCCTTCTGCGTGTGCAATCCTCAATCGTTTTTCAATGGATTGATTTTGTCTCTCTATTTCTCCGTTGGCTTGTGGCCATTTCGGAGTTACTTTATGATGGTGGATACCTGTGGTCCTCATGTATTCCGCAAATGTCTCTGAAATGAATTGTGGACCATAGTCAGAGTATAATGTAACAGGTAATCCATATCTTGCGAATATCCCTGCTAATGCTTGTATTGTTTTTGTGGTTGTGGACTTCAACACCACGTACTCATAGTATCTGCTGTAGTAATCTATCACTACCATAATTGATTCACCTGTCGGTAAAGGTCCAAGAAAATCAACAGCTACGTCGATCCATGGTCCTGTCGGGAGTTGCGTACTCCGGATCGGTTCTGGCGGATTACTCCTACTTGTGATTTGACATCCGTGACAAGTTTTAACAAATTTCTCTGCGTCTTTATCACAACTTGGCCACCATACCTTGGTTCTGAGGTTTTGCTTGGTACCAACAATACCTAGGTGTCCTTCATGCGCTAAGGATACGATCTTCGGTCTCAATCTTTGCAGTATCACCAATCTGCAACCTCTTAATACACACTGTCCGATGCAACAAAGTTCGTCTCTAATGGGAATGTAAGCCTTGTGAGTACATTTGTCCCATTGTCCACTCTGTATGCATTCTCTTACTTCCATGAGTTCTGGATCACGTTCGGATTCTCTCTCGACCTCCTTCGTAGTCACAGCTTTCGGTGTCGACTGAATAGCTATGAAGCGTACAAAGCTCTCTGTTTCTGTTCCCAATTCTGACTTGGATTGTGGACCACCATCCTTCACCAATCTGGACAGCGGATCAGCAATGTTTGCTTTCCCTGCAATGTGGATTACTTTATATTTGTAGGGTTGTAGTCTGAGTACCCATCTTTCTATTCTGGCACATGGTTTGGATCTTGGTGCATAGATCACCTCTAATGGCTTATGATCTGTGATGAGTTCAAATTCAATGCCGTATAAATATGCATGGAACCGCTCACAGGCCCATATAAGTCCGAGTGCTTCTTTCTCTGTCTGAGAGTATCTTCTTTCCACATCTGATAACGATCTGCCGGCATAGGCAATGATTCTTGGTCCTCCATCATGCATCTGGACCAACACGGCTCCTAAACCAACTGGGCTGGCATCCGTTATGACTTTGGTTGATGCCGCCGGATCGTAATATCCAAGAGTTTTTGCATCTGTCAGCCTTTGCTTCAGCGCTGTGAACGCTTTCTTCTGCTCAGATCCAAAATGAAATGGTACACCTTTCCTGGTTAGTTTCCTTAGTGGTTCTGCCACTGTAGCGAAATTAGGAATGAACTTTGCACAAAAATTAACCAATCCCAGGAAACTCCTCACCTCTGTTGCGTTCTGAGGTGCACGTGCCTCTGCAATAGCTTTCACCTTGGCCTCTGCAGGGTTTAGTTCTTCCCGTGTAAGTCTGTGTCCCATGAAGTCCATTTCTGACACACCGAACTGGCACTTGTTTCCATTCACGGTAAGGCCTGCCTCCTGTAGTTTAGATAGTACACGCCTCAACCGTTTGTCATGCTCTTCCTTCGTTGGTGCATGGACTATGATGTCGTCAGAAATATTGGCAACTCCAGGAATGCCTTGAATCACTCGATGGATTTCATACTGGTAGATCTCCGAAGCTGCATTAATTCCAAATGATAGTCTCTTGTAACGATACAATCCACAGTGAGTCACAAATGTTGTTACATCTCGGGAACCTGGATCCAGCTCTAATTGATGATAGGCCCATTTCAGATCAATTTTTGAGAATACCTTGCTGGTAGTTAGTTCTTGAAGTATTTCCTCCACTGTTGGTATAGGGTGTCGTTCTCGAACTATAGCTTCATTGGCCATTCTCATGTCAACACATAGTCTTATGTCACCCTTTGGTTTGGGCACAATCACTACAGGACTGACCCATTGTGTCGAATGTTCCACCGGTTCAATAATGTCTTGTTCGATCAATTCTTTAATTTTGGCTTCGACTTTCCCACGAAGTACAAACGGAGTTCGGCGCATTGGTTGTGCCTTAAGTTTGACCGTTTCATCTACCGCTAGCTTCAATTGTCGACCTTTCAGCTTTCCTACTCCTTGGAAGACTGCAGGGAATTCTTGCTTCATATCCTCGTATGACTGAATTGAATTGACACAAGCTCCAATATGAAGTATTGCCATGTCTTGCGCTGTGCTTCTACTCAGCAATGGTTCTCCCCTCTCTTCTATGACCATAAACTCTGCTTCGGTGTACTTATCTCCAGCTTCAACAGTTGCAGTAAAACATCCAATGGTCTGCAATGGCTTGGTTGCTGTGTATGGATACAGTTTCTTGGAACACTTCTTTGAGGTACAGATGATCGTTTTCCTTTTCAACTTCTCCCATAAATGTCGATCAATCACATTACTGTCACTGCCTGAGTCTACAATGACCTGCACTGTCACTCCACCAATGATCACTGGGACCTTCTCATGATGTACTTCATTCAACGTAAATTGGTAACACCTCTGTTCCTCCTGGGTATCATCATCGTCACCGTCTATCTGGCGAATGGTATCTTTCTTTCCAGGATACTTTCCTTTCCCCCTGACTTTGCCTTTGGAAGTTGTACTCTTCCTCTTCTGGTCTGCATTGGACTTGCTTTTGCACTTCTTTGCAAAATGGTCCTTACCTCCACACTTTGCCTTTGGCCGGGCAATATGGGTCTTTTCCAAAGTGACCTCGGTTTCCACATCGATAACACTCCACGTCCTGTGTCGACGTATATCTTGGCTGGTTATGGCGATGTGAGAGCCTCTTAATTTGCTGGCTTGAGTTGTCTTTCAGGGTCATGGTATGAAATTGCCCTTCAACAGCCTCTAATGCAGCAGCAATGGTTAAAGCATCGGTGAGTTCCAACTCACTCCTTCTTTCCAGTAGATGTCTTCTGAGTTTATCTGATCTGCAGTGCTGTACGACTTGATCCAATAATTGGTTGTCCAAATCAGCTGGCATATAATTGCATCCAACAGCTAGCTGGCGTAGTCTCGTCACGTACTGAGCAATTGTCTGGCCATCTTCTTGTCTCGTTCTCTGAAACAAATGGCGTTGAAATGTAGCATTCGGTGTCACTACATAGTGTGCATTTAATGCATCTACCGCTTTCCGGTACTCATCTTTTCTTCCAGTATTTAAAAGTGTCTTAAATGTTTCCCGAACTGCAGGTCCCGCAGTGAAAAGAAGTAACGCCCTCCTCTGCGCTTTTTGTTCAACTGTACCGGTATCTAGAAATAGGCCACGACTGTCGGCGTAGGATTCAAATTCTTCCAGCCATGCCTTCCACTTCACACTTACAGTGCTTGCATCCCCCGTTGGGTCAAAATGAGCAATTCCACTATGTGTTAGAAAGTCACCGTCTGCACCAGCCATGAGGAAATATTCAAGTCCCAAAAGTTCTGAGTCACAGAGAAAATTCTTATCACCTTGAGTGATAAGCTTCTTTCATCCTCGTTGCCAATGTCACATTTGTGGCCCGAAATGTGAAGTTAATAAAACATTAAACACAAGTTTTATCAGGTAAACTTCTCAGTGGCTTTATTTTCCCGTTTCCTTTGTTCTCCTGCTTGTGTTCTTAACTCTCTCTCATACCACGTGACTTCCGGTACATCTCATACATATTCATTATCATGACACCATGGTCTTTCAAGTTTACAGAAACTGCATGTGGGCAGACAGAATTACCAAATGCCAAACCAATCCAGGAGGCAGAAGAATGTTAGGGGGGGAGGGTACGTCTGCACTGAAATGAACTGTATAAAAGTTGGGTGAGCCCCAGTATGTGTGTGTATTCCCAGGGTAAGGTGAAGCACCCAACTTTGCATTGTTGTACAATAATGTTCTTTGTTCTCAATTTTTGTCTCGAGCGAAATCTGTGAAGGTACTTCTGTTTCTCACAGTTGCGACAGGCTTACAGTCAGGAGTGTGGTTATTGAAGTGGGGGGTGTAGGGGGTGGGACCTGGAAGAGTAGGTGCTTCAGCAGTTGGTTATTATGGACAGTGATGGAAGGGTGTGGCCTGTAATATTCCATCAGAACACTTTTAAGTTGGCACTGGAAGTCAAGCCCCAATATGACCAGTGCACAGGGTTGTGGCTTCACGAGCAATTTAAAATTCCTGTACTTAGTGCCACCCACAGTTAGCATTACTGTGCAGCTTCCTTGGATTTTGGTCAAATGGGACTTGGAGGGCAACAAGATTTTACATTGGACTGGGGTCACTGTGAGGGAGCAGTGTTTTCGGTGCTTCCAGTGTCGAACAAACAGTTCATAATGCAACCGTTTACCTCAATGTCCGTGGTAGATCTTGCTAATTGATATCGGCTGCACTGGTCCAGAACGATGGATGCCAGTGCCAGTTTGTTGTCTGACTTGCTGCTACTGTATGTGCATGTCAGTGGCCTCTAAGATATCTACCCCAAAGATGGTTTTCCCCCATGGTTCGCATGCCATTGCTGCCAGAAGCGAAGTCGACACTGGCCATTGTGATTGGGCCGCCACCATGCTGTTTACCGCAACCGGAAGTGGGGCAGGAAATGACGTGGTCCAAGATGGTGACAGTCACTGCTCGCACATGGCGCTACAAGGGGAAAGTCTGGACCTACATACCCTTGCACACTCTTCCGCAGCTGGAAGAGGTCATGCTTTGAGTAGAGAAGTTCTTTCACTGGTGCTTTGTCTGGCCACAGTAATAGCACTTCATGGGGAGTTCTGGCATTCCAAGATGGCGGCACCCGAACTCCCCAAGTGGCAGTAGCACTGCTGGCAGAGTAAGCTTTCACGTTCTATTGGGCCCTCTCTAGTGCATTGGCGAGATTGGCCATGTCCTGCAGAGTCCGATCACCCTTCTCCAAGAGCCTTTGATCGAACTGGAGGTCAGCCACACCGGCATCCGTGATCAGCTTCTCCTGGTAGACGGCTGCCTTAATGTTGGTGCAGCCACAAGCGCTCCCCAGCTCCTGCAAGGCTCGTATATATTCATCTACGGACTCACCAGTGCTTGTTGATGGCTGCCAGGAGGTATCTGGCATAGATTAAATTCTTCAGGGCCAGGAACTGCTTCTCCAGGAGCCCCATAGCAGCTGAGTAAGACTCACAGTCTCTAGTCACCTGGAAAACACAGTAGCTTACCTGTGCAAACAGTAGGTCTCTCTTATCGACCTCTTCCCGAATGTTGTGTCACTTCATAAAGGCATTCAGGCAGTGCAACCAATGATCGAACTTTACGGATGCCTCTGGATCCTTGGGGAAAGTGTCCAGCTTCTTCGCTCATGGCATGTAGGTATAGTGATTAAATTCTAGCATTATCCATTAGACTCGACAGACCAGGTCGAGATTAATACGCTTTAATCGCTATAAACACAGCCATGTCTTACATGCTGTTGGCCTGATTCCAAGATAGTACTGAGGGAGGGGATTGGGTAATACCCCCTTTATTAGGAAACATGGAGAGGGAAGAAGTTACATTATCAGGGGTAGGCCAACCAGGACAATGATTGTAATAGAGTGTCCCACCCTACCTTGTTACCCTTCAGGTGTGGGGATGTCTCTGACAGGGTAAGGCCAGGTTGACCAGTGAGATATGGGTACACAAAAACTCCAGATGTTGGAATTTTGAGTAAACAATGGAAGTGGAGAGGAAACTATTCATAGTATCAAATGTGCATTTGGACACCAGTCTTTAGAATTTAATAATCCAATGGGATCTCATGCAAAGGTTGGGATGAACATTCATAACCCATATCGATTTTAAAATTAATTATTCACACTTATCAGTACCCATCCAGCCTAACACAAGCAGAAAAGTTTCAAGTCCCTTTAAAAAGTCCATTAATTCTCATTGATTGGAACATAAACATGCTACCTAATCAATGTCTCATTCTGAAGTTAAAGTGATGAACAGTAGATTCCCCTGCTTTTCTGATCGACATTCTGATTAAAAATAATTACAAACTATTACAACAAACTACCACTAATATATGAATTTATCCAAAATAGATCAATGGCAAACAATGTTATAAATGGAATGAAGGCTGAAAGCTCCAGTTATGAGCTAGTTTTACATGGATATGTTGACCAGGTAAACTGGGTTTTTGAAGAATGAAAGAGCTTTTTGAAGCTTATAAAATTTCAACTTTAAAAGGTGGATGCTGAGATTTTTATCTTCAGGTGGTGATGGTCTCCAAATAAAATAGGTGAGGATGTAGCGGCTGCTACACAGATTGAAACTCACTATGACCATGTCGGGGGGGGGGGGGGTTTCAACGAACTGTCTAATTCAAACTTTGTGCCTGTCCCTTTAAGGGTGCGTGAGCTCCGCCCCCATGGCGGTGATGATGTCACCACGCTCGCCCAAGGCGTGTGCTTTGTCCAAACCCATGTGGCACAGAGGTCCCCCGACGGCGCCGTTTTCTCGCAGCTGCTCTGCCGGCACGGCGGTACAAGCGGGGCCAGTTCGCCACGAGGATGTGTGCCACCACAAGGAAAAACTTTACTGAAAGAGTTAGGGATCTTTGACATAATCTAAGAAAATTGTGAAGCCCCTGAGAGATTTTTTTTGCTGATAGGCAATTCAAGTAAAACATGAGAGAGAGTGAATCTGAAGACAAACTCAAATAAGAAATACAGAGCAGGTTTCAAGGAACATATGACCTTCTGCACCAATTTCTTAAATACAAAATCCATCTGAATGTTGCTTCACGAGCAAATTATTTAATCTGAAAAAATTTGTTATCAATAAAGGGATACATTTGCAATATACATTTGCAACACAATACTGATTTCTTAAACAGAATATTACAGTAGTTTCATTCTAAATAAGTAAATAAGTATTCATGATTCAAGATCCTTTATTTTCAAGATTTTTTCAAACCAAAAATAGACTTTATTCACAATAAATTATTTACAAAAGTAAAACTATACAAAGTTTCTTCGCTTCTTCAGCTCTGTAGCCATACATTTCCATCATTGTTACATTAAGATTAACTTTGTACATTGTTACATTAATTTCTATTTACACTATTACCATTGTGGTAGTACAGATTCTATCACCAATGTGTATATGTACAGATGGTAGCGTATACAGAGCCGTTGTCATACCCACACTCCTGTTCGGCTCCGAATCATGGGTCCTTTACCGGCATCACCTACGGCTCCTAGAACACTTCCACCAGCGTTGTCTCCGCTCCATCCTCAACATTCATTGGAGCGACTTCATCTCCAACATCGAAGTACTCAAAATGGCAGAGGCCGACAGCATCGAATCCATGCTGCTGAAGATCCAACTGCGCTGGGTAGGTCACGTCTCCAGAATGGAGGACCATCGCCTTCCCAAGATCGTGTTATATGGCAAGCTCTCCACTGGCCACCGAGACAGAGGTGCACCAAAGAGGTACAAGGACTGCCTAAAGAAAGCTCTTGGTGCCTGCCCCATTGACCATCGCCAGTGGGCTGATATCGCGTCAAACCGTGCATCTTGGCGCCTCACAGTTCGGCGGGCGGCAACCTCCTTTGAAGAAGACCGCAGAGGCCACCTCACTGTCAAAAGACAAAGGAGGAAAAACCCAACACCCAACCCCAACCAACCAATTTTCCCTTGCAACCACTGAATCCATGTCTGCCTGTCCCGCATCGGACTTGTCAGCCACAAACGAGCCTGCAGCTGACGTGGACATTACCCCTCCATAAATCTTCGTCTGCGAAGCCAAGCCAAAGAAAAAGAAAAAGAAGTGTAGGATGATTGTGATTGGCTGAGTGTAGCCACACCTACTGGCAGGTCTTAAAGGGTTGCTCCTAGCCAGACCAGGTCATTCTGGACTGGTCGACCTACTTGTGATATGCTCCAGTCTTTTAGTTAATAAAAGCCTTGGTTTGGAATAACAAGTCTTTGGTTCTTTTGACGCGCTCTACAACCATCACAGTAGCATCTTGTCATGACTTCCCCTTCTGTTGTTCAAGCCGCTTCCCCTCAGTTTCAGCCCCTCTATGGTGGGTAATAGGAGTACTCTAGACTGTGATCCTTCACCTTGCTTTTGCAGGACCAAACCTCTGTGTATCCCTCAGCATGTACTCTTGCAGCCTGTAATGTGTCGGTCAGCAGCATTCCCTCACTGACATCTCCATGTGGTGAAAGACCAACAGGTTTCAGGCAGACCAAAGAGCATCTTTCATGGAGTTGATCTTCCAGCAGTTCGAGTTGTCCCATTCTGTATGCGCCCCCGGGAACAGCCTGTAAATCAGAGGGTCCTGTCACACTGCTGCTGTGGATGAATTGTAACAATTACCCATACATCCTTCTCCACACATTCTTAGCGAATCTACAAGAGGTGGGTGACTGTCTCCTCTCCACCACAGTCATCTCAGGGACAATGCGCGTTGTGGATGTTGATAAGGTTCTACAGGAAGGATCTGACTGGGAGGGATCCTCCAACCACCAGCCAGGCATGTTAGTGAGTACTAGCGATGAGGTTTCCACCAGATGACATGTCCTAAACTGTCTGCTCAGGTGACCATCCCACTGGATCCAGTGAGTCCTCGTCTCTCAGTGTCTGCACTACCTGATGAATCAAAAGCAGATTTTATTACAGAAAATATAATACTACAAAAAAAATTCTTTTGCCTGCTGTAAGATGGACTGTTGCCCAAACCCCCTCATGGAAAAGAGAGAGTGACCTCTTTCAAATCCCTGAACATAGAATAATACTATACAAGCCCTTCAGTCCTCAATGCGGGGCCAACCCATTTATTCCTTCCAAAAAAAGTTATAAACCCTCCCTACCCCATTACTCTCTATTTTCCTTTCATCCATGTGTCGTCTGAGAGTCTATTAAATGCCCCCAATGTTTCAGCCTCCACCATCATCCCTGGCAAGACATTCTAGGCACTCGCCCATGATGTCACCTCTGAACTTCCCTCCCTTAATTTGTACATGGTGTTTGCTGGTCCTGCCCTGAAAACCTGTGCTAGCGGTCCATCCTATCTATGCCCCTCATAATCTTATACACCACTATCAAGTCTCTCATCCTTCTACTCTCCAAAGTGAAAGTCCCAGCTCTGTTAACTTTGCCTCACAAGACTTCTTTCCCAATCCAGACAGCATCGTGGTAAATCTCTGAACCCTCTCCATAGCTTCCACATCCTTCCTACAATGAGGAATCAGAACAGAACACAATACTCTGCCTTACCAAAGATTTGTAGATTTGTAACATTACCTCTCTACTCCAGAATTCTGTCTCCTTATTAATGAATCCCAGCATCCCTGAGGCCTTCTTAACTATCCAATCAACCTGTGCGGTGACCTTGAGGGATGGTGGATATCAAGTCATCACCTTTAGTTATCATTCATTCCATGCTCGACAGTAAAGATGAGATAGCATTTCTCCAGGACCATGGAGAATATTTACATAAATATAAGTTAGAGTACGAGTTCAATTAAGACTTAATAGAAACAGTTCACAGTACCCTAACCCCAAATGTTCTGATGGCTTGAGGGAAGAAGCTGTTGCCCAATTTGGACTCAAAGGCCCTGAGTGCTGCAGTACCTCCTACCAGATGGCAGAAGGGAGAAAGTTTACTTGAGGGGTGCGTGGAGTCCTTCACAATATTTATTGCCAATTTCCTGAGATTACTATCCCTAAGGTCCTGCTTTTTAAACTTCTTTCCTTATAGTCCTTCAGGACCTCATCCCTACTCCTATCTATGTCATTGCTTCCCATACAGACCACAGCATCGTTGCTCGCCCTACCCTCCAGAATGTTATGAGCTCAACCAAAGACATCCCTGACTCTGGCACCTGGGAGGCAATATCCCATCCGCGAGCCTCAATCTTGTCCACAGAACCTCCTATTCACTTGTCAAACCTACAAGTCCCCAATCACTATCACTCTCCTCTTCTTCCCCTTCCCTTCTGGGCCAGAGACATGACCACCTCAACTTGTCCCCCTAACAGTATCTAAAACAGTATACTTGTTGAGGGGACAACCACTCTGCACTGTCTGCCTCTTCCCCTTCCCTCTCCTGACAATCACCCAGTTACCTGCCTCCTGACTTTTAGGCATGACTGCTTCCCTGAAACTCCTTTCTTTCGCAACCTCTGCCTCTCTTAAGATCTGCAGTTCATCCAGCTCCAAGTCCCTAACTTGGTTTGTCAGGAGCTGCAGCTGGATGCACCTTGTGCAGGTGTATTGATCAGAAACAAGCATGCTGTTTCTGACTGCCCACATCCTACAACCACAACACCCTATCTCCTGCCTCCATTACTGTGGTGGTACACCACCAGCCTACTGCAGGGGGCAACCTCTGCACCTGCAGAAGAACACATGAGGACAGGGCAATACCTGGCTGGCTGTCAATCAGCTGTCCTGAATGGACAAGCTCCACCCAGTTGGCTGTCAATCACCCTTTGGGAGAAAACTGGGTCCGGCCCTTTCGGAGTCAGTCTCAGAGCTTGGTTGAAGTGGAATAAAGACTGTAGAACAGACTTTATGTTTTATGAGTTTGCTTCTGTTCGATACCGCAGCGCAATTACCCACTCTAAAGTTCATGAAATTGGTTAAAGTAACTTACCAACTTTTTCTCTGTCAGGAATAAGCTTTTTCTCAGCACCTGTTCTCTGATCACCCCTCTTTAGCTATCCCTCCCTTTTATTTGTCCCTGCCAATAATCTCAATCCACAAATCCTTGCCTTTCCTCTGACTCACCTCTCTCTCTCCCATTTGTCTCCTCGACACACCTGCGATTCAAAAGTGACAAACTATATCCCAACGTGTCCAAAATCGACTTTTCATTAGACCTTTCCTCCTCCTTGCAGAACAGACAAGAGTAGGAGGGGTTCAAAGCAGTGTACCTGGAAAGTGTTCTGAGATATTTATATATATATCTTTGGCTTGGCTTCGCGGACGAAGATTTATGGAGGGGGTAAAAGTCCACGTCAGCTGCAGGCTCGATTGTGGCTGACAAGTCCGATGCGGGACAGGCAGACATGGTTGCAGCGGTTGCAGGGGAAAATTGGTTGGTTGGGGTTGGGTGTTGGGTTTTTCCTCCTTTGTCTTTTGTCAGTGAGGTGGCCTCTGAGGTCTTCTTCAAAGGAGGTTGCTGCCTACCGAACTGTGAGGCGCCAAGATGCACGGTTTGAGGCGATATCAGCCCACTGGCGGTGGTCAATATGGCAGGCACCAAGAGATTTCTTTAGGCAGTCCTTGTACCTCTTCTTTGGTGCACCTCTGTCATGGTGGCCAGTGGAGAGCTCGCCATATAACACGATCTTGGGAAGGCGATGGTCCTCCATTCTGGAGACGTGACCCACCCAGCGCAGCTGGATCTTCAGCAGCGTGGACTCGATGCTGTCGGCCTCTGCCATCTCGAGTACTTCGATGTTAGGGATGAAGTCGCTCCAATGAATTTTGAGGATGAAGCGGAGTCAATGCTGGTGGAAGCGTTCTAGGAGCCGTAGGTGATGCCGGTAGAGGACCCATGATTCGGAGCCGAACAGGAGTGTGGATATGACAACGGCTCTGTATATGCTAATCTTTGTGAGGTTTTTCAGTTGGTTGTTTTTCCAGACTCTTTTGTGTAGTCTTCCAAAGGCGCTATTTGCCTTTGAGAGTCTGTTGTCTATCTCATAGATTTAGGAGTTTAATATCTCCTGTGCTTTTGGTGGACAGCTGACATCTGTCAGAATGGTCCAGACCTTTGTTTCCTTTTCTGGGCAGCCCAGGGCCAGGGCTGATTGTGATCGGTTCCTCGTTTGCCCCCTTCAAAGATGGCGGCCGTCAGGCCGATCTGCAGTGACGGACATTCCTCTTGCCCAATAGGGGCAGGAGGCGGGGGTGTCGTCACGCGCGTGGGTGGCGACTCGAGTCCGTTTTGCCGGGAGGCTGCGCTCCGCCGCAAGTTCCAATGTTGTTGGTTTGCAACCCAGTTTAGAGGGGCCGAGCGAACGCAGGAATTTTAACAAGATGAAGACGAAGCAGGTAGGAGCGGGCTGTTTCTTCCTTCAGTGTCCTGTCGCCGCGAGTATCATTGCAACCTGTGGCTGGGCAGCTGAAGGGCTTGGCTTCAATAAGTTGGCTGCTTCCTGACTTTTTAAGGTGGGATCAAAAATAGATTGGAAATGCATTGCATTCCTTTTCATATCGCGACATTGGTACACACGACCGGCCCAAAGTATTGCTTGCAGACTGTGGGTGGCCTCGACAAGTCGGCCAAAGTCAGCAAGTGAGTCGCTCCAGTGGGTTGCCCTTCCCGACCAGGAGCAGCGGGCACGGGCTAGAAAGGCCACCCAAAGTTATTTTGGCACCGCCCAGAAGGATTGGTTGTTTGCAATTGGAGTCGGATGCCCAGCGGGCACGGGCACTGGCTAGAAAGGCCACCCAAGGTTATTTTGGCACCATCCAGAAGGATTGGTTGTTTGCAATTGGAGTCGGATGCCCAGCAGGCACATGCACTGGCTAGGAAGGCCACCCAAGGTTATTTTGGCACCACCCAGAAGGATTAGTTATTTGCAATTGAAATCGGATGCCCAGCGGGCACGGGCACTGGCTAGAAAGGCCACCCAAGGTTATTTTGGCACCATCCAGAAGGATTGGTTGTTTGCAATTGGAGTCGGATGCCCAGCAGGCACAGGCACTGGCTAGGAAGGCCACCCAAGGTTATTTTGGCACCACCCAGAAGGATTAGTTATTTGCAATTGAAATCGGATGCCCAGCGGGCACGGGCACTGGCTAGAAAGGCCACCCAAGGTTATTTTGGCACCGCCCAGAAGGATTGGTTGTTTGCAATTGGAGTCAGATGCCCAGCGGGCGCGGGCACTGGCTAGAAAGGCCACCCAAGGTTATTTTGGCACCATCCAGAAGGATTGGTTGTTTGCAATTGGAGTCGGATGCCCAGCAGGCACAGGCACTGGCTAGGAAGGCCACCCAAGGTTATTTTGGCACCACCCAGAAGGATGAGTTGTTTGCAATTGAAATCGGATGCCCAGCGGGCACAGGCACTGGCTAGGAAGGCCACCCAAGGTTATTTTGGCACCACCCAGAAGGATGAGTTGTTTGCAATTTAAGTCTGATGCCCAGAAGATGCCTACTCAACGTTGACGCGAAGTACTCGATTTATTTTGAGTTGGTGTTTTGGTCTTTGTATACCTGCGCCTATTTTGTTTTCAATGGTAGATAACGTCAAGAGTGTGCCTCAGTTCACCAAATAGAAGCTGTTAGAATATTTGCAGACAACTGCAAAGTTCATTGACACACAGTTGCAATGATGGGCAGAATCAGAATGGGTTTCCCTGTAGAAAGTGGAGTGTATCCTACCTTTTTCTTTCCACTCACATTCCACTTTAAGTAGTCCCTATGCCGTGTGCTCTGTGATTAGTAAGGGATTACTTAAAGGGGGGTGTGAGTGGGAAGGGAAGGTTGAGAACCACTGCCCAAGACCCAATTGTTAATGAAATATTTTGCTTGAGAAAAATGGTCATTGGCCCATTTCCTTTGGAGTTCTGAAACCGTGCACATAATGAGTCCATTAAGTATGATTAAAATAGAGATTTTTAAACTTTTTATTTCCACCCACATACCACCTTAAGCAATCCACAGAGCACCAACGGCATATGGACTACTTAAAGAGGTAAGTGAGTAGAAAGAAAAAAGGTTGAGAACCACTGAACGACACACTCACCTTTCTACAGGGAAGTCAATTCTGAATCCGCCCAGCCATTGAACACCATCATTGCAACTGTGTGTCAATGAACTTTGCAGATGTCTGTGAATATTCTAACAGCTTCTATTTGCTTAACTGAGACACACTCTTACCTACCATTGAAAACAAAATATGTGCAGGTATACAGACCAAAACACTTCAGACACAACTCAAAATAAAACTAGCACTTCACTGGCACCTCGCGCCAATGTTGAATAGGCATCTTCTGGACATCAGATTTAAATTGCAAACAACCAATCGTTCTGGATTGTGCCAAAATAAGTGGAATATGAGTGGAAAGAAAAAGGTAGAGAACCACTGGACAGTGTGTTCTGACTAAAGGTCAGTGACTAGTGGAGTTCTGCAGGTGTCTGTTCTGGGGCTCCTGTTCTTTGTGATTTTTATTAATGACCTAGATAAAGAAGTGGAAGGAGGGTTTGTGGATGATACAAAGGTTGAAGGAGTTGTAGGTGTTAGGTGTTGTAGCTTATAGACAGGATGCAGAATTGGGTGAAAAAGTGGAAGATAAGTGTGAGATAATGCATTTTGGAAGGTCAAGCCTGAGGGCTGAGTACTGGGTTGATGGTTGGATACTTAACACTGTGGAAGAACAGAAGGACCTTTGGGTCCAAATCCATACATCTCTCCAGGTTGCTGTGCAGGTTGATAGGATAAGAAGGCCTGTAGGTCGCTCGGCATCATTCATTGGGGGATTGAGCTCAAGAGTCAAGAGGTCATGTTGCAACTCTACAAATCTCTGGTGAGACCACACTTAGAATATTGTGTTCGGTTCTGGTCGCCTCATTACAAGAAAGATGGGGAAGCTATTGAGAGGGTGCAGAGGTTGTGTCTTATGAGGAAGAGCTGGGGCTTTTGTCTTTGGAACAAAGAAGGATGAGAGGTGACTTGATGGGGGTCTACAAGATTCTGGGAGGCATAGATAAGGTAGAGAGCCTGCCCGTTTTTCCCTGGTGTAGCAAACACTAGAGAAAGTATTGAAGGGAGGAAAGTTTAGTGGATACATTAGGGATTTTGTTTCCACAGAGTTGCAAGTGTCTGGAATGCTTTGTCAGCGGTGGTGGTGGAGGCTGAAATATTAGGGGCATTTTAGAAATTCTTAGACAGGCACAAGGATTGAAGAAAAATTGAGGGTTACGGGGTAGGGATGTTTTTTTTTTTGGTAAGAATATATAGGATGGCACAACATTAAGGGCCTGTATTCTTTTTTTCATATGCTCATCAATGTTCTTTTTCATTCCCATCTGGAAAAATTACAGTTCTGTACAAATAAACTTTAACTTTGTACTGAAGACTGATTGTGTTTCTCGAAAGGTTGAGGCCCAGGCAAGTTTTTCATTTTTATTTGCAACAAAAATAATCTGGTTGAATGCATGTAATTAACAAAGGAAAAGATCTGTCTGAAAATGATCTTGTGTATAGCTGTTGTGTGTACACAAAATAGTTGGTAATTGACATCAGGTTTTGAAGAGTCTGGAGTGAAACAAACATATGACCACAATTCATGCTTCAAGATTTTCGAGTGACATTTACAATTTTTAAAAAAATATTCTGTGGTCTCCAGTTTTTTTTTAACCCCTCTTGTTCTCTCCTATAGGTGCTAGGCTACAAGTAAGTGAAATTTTTGACAGGAAGAGAACTAGTAGATGTTAATGAATTAGGATTTCTACAAGCCATTTGACAAGGTTACAACTCAAAGTTTACTTCACAAGATAAGAGAATACAGGGTTGCTGGAAGCATTGAAAAGGGAATTGCTAAGTGGTTGAAAACTTAGCTGAATTCCTGATTACCTGGTTCTGCCCCATTCTGTGACCCCCTCCCTCTTTGACCTTGTAGAAAGCCTCTAACACCTTGACCTCTCCACGTCCTTTTGACGTGACCCCTGTACATTGTGAATAAAAGCCTGTAAATCAGTGACTCAATCTCAGCCTCTCAAGTTATTTATTGCGCGTCAACTTTATTCACAATTTTTTTGTTTTCATTGCCAATAATGGTCTAACTCCTGAAACCTGACAAGCTAGAAATCGACCCACCATTGCCTTTGAGGTCTTCCTACAAAACTCAGCCAATATCATGGCCACCGACACAAACAGACTGCATCTCCTCTTCTCCCAGGTTGGACCCCGAGTGTTCCCAATGATCAGGGACGCCACCACATACGTGTAAGCAATGGATATACTCAAGAGACAAAACAGGAAGAAAGTTAATGAGGTATACGCCAGGCACATGCTGGCCACCTGCAGACAGCGACCAGACGAATTGGGTGCCGAGTTCCTCCGGGCCCTATGTGGACTCAGGCGGGTGTGCAACTTCCAGGCAGTATCGGCCACCCAAAACATAGAAGACCTGATCCGGGACGCCTATATTGCAAGCATCAGGTCTGATTATGTGCGCCAGAGGTTACTCAAGCAAAGTACCTTAGCCTTAAAAGGGGCGATCGATCTTGCAAAGTCGCTGGAGATCGCCCTCCACAATGTGGAAGCATACTCTGTGAATGGGCCCACGTTGGAGATGGTAGACTAACACGACCTGCATGCCACCTTCCCATATCTGGACAATGTCAAGATCCGCAGCCATGACCTGCAAGACCGTGACATGAACCTCCAGAAATTCCTCACCACTGCCAAACACCCGAAACTGACTTACAATAAGGATATGTTTGTTTTCCGTACTACCCAAATGGTGATCCTTGGCCATCCATTCTCCATGGAGAATGGGACCATTGGCCCCAACCCTGACCCGACTGCATGCGGCCTCTACTTCCCCACAGCCTCAAGGCCCTGAAAAGGTGCCTGGGGTTCTTATTAAGCCCAGAGGGTTCCAAATTATATAGAAAAAGCCCGCCTCCTTATCAGGTCCACCTTCTTCCCCCGACAATGAAGCATGGGCAGCCTTTTGCCGCATAAAGAAGGACATTGCGAAAGTTGCAACGTATGGGGTGGATTAATCTTCCCCTTTCCAGGTGGAGAACGATTCATCCGATTTCGCCCTGGCTGCCACCCCATTGCCTTTTACTCCCGCACCATCCAGGGCCCTGAAGACTGACCCCTCCACAGAGAAGGCGGCTCAGGCGATAGTTGAGGCAGTATGGTATTGAAGGCATTACCTGGCTGGCAGACATTTTACCCTGCACACGGACCAATGGGGTGTGGCATTCATGTTCAATAAATAGCGGGGTAAGATAAAGAATGATAAAATTTTGAAGTGGAGGATCAAATTCTCCATTGACAATTATGACATCCTGTATCGGCCGGGGAAGTTCAATGAGCCCTCAGATACCTTGTCATAGGGACAAGTGGCAGGTGGATCACCTCAAAGCCCTCCATAATGACCTCTGCCACTTCGCTGCCACAGGATTTTTTTACTCTATCAAATCTCTGAATCTGGCATACACAGAGACATATCCAGGGACTGCAGGTTCTGTGTGGCGTGCAACTGGACAGTGCTCACCTGATTTTAAAAAAAAAAACACACACCCTTTCAAACACCTGAGCATGGACTTCAAGGGCCCCCCTTCTCTCCACCAACCACAATATATACGGTTATGGACAAGTATTTGCGGTTACCCTTTGCTATCCCCTGACATGACCAATATGACGGTCATTGGGGCCCTGTGCAACCTGTTCGGGTGCCTATCATACTTCCACAGTGACCGGGGGTCCTAGTTTATGAGCGAGCTGCACCAATTCCTGCTGGCCAGGGTTATTGCCACCATCAGGACCACGAGTTCTAACCCTTGGTGGGGGAGTCAGGTCGAGAGAGAGAATGGCACCGTGTGGAAGACCATCCTCCTTGCCCTAAAGTCCTGTCTCTCATTGGCAGGAGGTCCTTCCAGAGGCACTCCATGTCACTTGACCTCTGCTAAGTACTGCCACTAACGCTACCCCTCATGAAAGAACATTCACCTTCCCCAGGAAGTCCATGTTGGGGACCACCCTACCCTCCGGCTGATATCTCCAGGGCCGGTCTTGCTATGAAAACGTGTGAGTGGCCATAATACCAGCCCCCGGTTGAAAGGGTTCAGCTGCTCCACACGAATCCCCAATGTGTGTACTTGGTCAACCTGGATGGGCATGAGGAACTGGTCTCCATTCGGGACCTTGCGCACTCAGGGACCTTACCCATCAGGCAGCATCTCCCCTTCCACAGACACGCAATACATACCATTGCACCTTCCCCCTACCCCAAACACTCCAGCTGAGCTGTCATGCCCCCAGCAGGTCAACACAGTGCTGGAGGTTTGGGATGAGAAAGGAGCACTATCTGTCACCTAACAACCGGCACTCCACCAGTCAGTATGGAAGATCAAGCCACTCGACCAGATTAACCTGTAAGACTTTAAGGCCCACATTACCCCGCCGGACTTTTTTTTAAAAAAACAAGGCGTGAATGTGGTGAACTGCTGTATTCTTGATTACCCTGGTTCCACCCTGTTCTGTTATGGTACCTGTGGCCCCTCCCTCTTTGTCCTTGCATGAAGCCTCTCATACCCTGACCCTTCCCCAGATAGTCCTGGTCACAGCATTGGACAAGGTCTTTGTCTATTGTGAATAAAAGTCTCAGCATCTTAAATTATTTACTGTGTGTCACAAATGTTAGTTCCCAGATGGAGTATAGCATGAGAAAATGTAAGATTATCCCCTTGGAGGGAAGAAAGAAGAAGCAAATTGCTATTTAAAAGGAGTGGCAAAACAAAATGTTACAACAACATCTGAGGGTCCAAGAGCATGAAAAAACAAAAACTTGAGTGTAGGTACAGCAAGAAAATACACACTAATAGAATATTGACTGTGATCAAGGAAACAGTATAAAGCTAGGGAATTTTTGAGGCAACCTTACAACTTACTGGTGAGACTAATTAAGCATAGTGTACAGTTTTAGTGTCTATATTTAAAGAAGGATTTTTTAACATTGAAGCAGTACACAGTTGTTAACTAAACTGATTTCTGGGATAAAGGAGTTGATGCTATTTGATGATTTGGAATTCTTTAGCCTTGAAGGCTGTTATGGTGGAGTGAATGTATTCAAGATAGACAGGCATTTAAATTAATGGAGTTGGGATATGGTGAGAGTGAGAAAGTGGTGTGAGGCTAGGATTGAGTCTTTCATGATGAATGTAGTTATTTGTGGGGTGAGGGCTGGGTGGAATGGGAAGCAGGGATATATGCAAAATGTTTTTTTTAACTACATAGACAAATCATTAGTTATTGCCTTGTGTATTTCTCTGCTACAGTTGTAAAGTTCTGGTGAAAGCACGTCAACAAGCTATCTGCTTGTGTTTGTGAGCTATCCATTACAATCAAACCTTACCAAACCATTGAGCAGTGCCCACATATAAATAAATACTTCACAGTATGAATCACTGGGGAGTGATTGTGAAGGAGATTACAATTTGACGTGCATTTCTTTCCCATAGTCCAGGATAATTATAGCCTCCAACTGCAGAACAATTAACTCAGCAGATCAGGGGATTCAAAGAAACAGGGTGAGCATTTGTGTATCTGTAAATTTGCACATTGTATGCACAGAACAGATAATCCTTTTTTTTTCCAAACACTCTTATTATAGCATAGTGAAAATTTAAAAGATTATGGATCTGAACCACCAACCAACCCTATTCTGTTCAATGTTACAAAATAATTAATAATTATCTTTGAGTCGCTTGGTGATTTTTCTCAATTTTGAGGCTTCTCAACTCTAATGCCATCATGTAGAAATCTCTGTGTATGGATGATTCTTTGCCACCGAAAATCCTTCTGTTGCTTAACAATGATTAGGGGGAGCCAGGGTAAGATGGCACATACCAATTTGTAACATTTATCCACCTACATTTGTGCTGAGGTGTCGGCCCAAGCCTTGGGATTGCATTTCAACATTCTCATTGTTTTTGTGGTAAAAATACAAAATGCTGGAGAACCTCAGCAGATCAAATAGTGTCCTATGTGTAGCAAAGACAAAGATACATAACTTTGATGAAGGGCTCAAGCCCGAAACATCAGTTATTTATCTTTACCTTTGCTACATAAAGGATACTGTTTGACCTGCTGAGTCTCTCCAGTATTTTGTGCTTTTACTTCAACCACGGTGTCTACAGAATTTTGTGATTTATTTCATTGTTTGTGGCATTGGCAAGGACTTGTACAGAGCCGTTGTGCTCTAAATCCTACCTTTTTGAAGAATGATTGGTTAATAGTGGAACTGATTCTTGGAACAATAAGCCTTTCCATGAAATTAAAAATTGTGCAGAGCAATGTTTGTAATTCACAGGATCATCTTTCAGTTTTCTTTGCTTTTAACTGGATCATCACTTTTGCCACATGTTGTCTCATATTTGAGAAGATTTCCAGGTGGCATTTTATCACCACTGACCCAATATAGCGAAAAGTGTGGGTGGAATGCCGGTTTTCCTCACAACCGTTCTCTTCATGCTGCTGGGTCAACGTCCAGTTGTTCAAGAATAAAGTGGTTTGAGTTTGTCTCCAGAAACAAGTAACCATTCATTAATTGTGTAGTTTTAGTTCAATCTCACTGAAGTATTAAAATACTAATTTTGTTTCTTATTTCTGAAGATGTATTCCAAGATAATTAACAAAACTCTGAATGAGATAATCTGATGAATTTTGAGGAAATATGTTCTTGTATCGATGTTTGATGTTTATTAAAATAGTTGCAATTGCAAAAAGATTTAACAATACAATTGATGCGATTGAACTGCTGGAATCTCATTGCGTTGCATTGGCAATTCATTGTGCTCTAACATGATTGAATTCTGATGAAAGATAGCCAATGCTTTCTAGGTAGTGGCAGAATGAAAGTGAAACACAAAACTCTGCAGACACTGTGGTTGAACCACAATTCTGGGGAAACTCAGCAGGTCAGTGTTACTTTATATAGCAAACTTAAAGATACGTAACTAATGTTTCTGGCTTGAGCCCTTGATCAAGGCTGAGTTTCTCCAGCATTGTGTTTTTACTTCAACCACAGTGTCTGCAATCTTTTGTGTTTTACTACCAGTGGCAGAATGAAAGACTATTTATTGAAATGACAATACTTGATCATTAATATGAATTTGGAGGTTGTAAAGTGCCTACATTTCAATTGGAGTGAAAGTATACTATTTTCAATAAACGTAAGCCCAGGACCAGGGAAAGCACCCAAAACTGAGAATTCAAGATCTCAGATGAGTAGAAGTAATTACTTTTGCTACATCTCTCCATTTGAAAGTTGTTACAAAAGATCAAATTTTTCATTTTGAGTGGTATTGTAAAATTACCAGTGGGACAGCTGGCCAAAGCTTGCACATCCTCTGATCTCAAAGTCTCCACGAGGAAAAATGTGTTTGATGGAATAAAAAGTTTAAAGATGTATATGACAAGCTGAGAAAGTTTAAAATACAGACTCGATTGTGAGCAATTCATGCTCACTTCTATTGTCCTGTTTATTCTTTTATTGACAAGAACATTGTTGCAGCTTTCAACCAAATGTTTTTGAATGTTTATAGTTTAAGGAGGATCTGTATTCATTTCCTATTGTATTTTGAGCTGGCAAAATGTAAACCAATGCATATACTCAAGTTGATTTCAGTTCCCAAGGATTACAAAACCAATTCATGATCTTTTTTTTAATCCTTGATCACAAACCTACAAAAAGGCATGGCACCTGTTAAATGCTGTTAATGTCCAAATGAGGAATTGAAAGAATTGCACGTCATCAATGCCATAACAGATGCCAATGACTGTTGAATGGACCATCATATTATCTGTTTGATAACTTTATTAGTTTGGCCCCAAAACAGTGGCAACGACAAAATCGATGCCTGAAGAAAATCATTGTGTTGGGGTCTCAGTGGCTCTGAAACTAATATTGAAAAGTCTGGATAGAATGGGAATGGAAAGGGTTTCCTGTGGTGGGAGAGTCCAGGACTAGACAGCAGAGCCACAGAATAAAGAGACAACACTTTAGAACAGTGTTCAGGAGTCATTTCCTTTGCCAGCGGGTGATGAATTCATTGCCACAGACAGCTGTAGAGGCTGTCATTTGGTGTATTTAAAGCAGAGGTTGATAAATTCCTGATTACTAAGGAGGTCAAAGGTTTCAGGCAAAAGTATGTAGTTGAGAGAAAAATACGTCAGCCACAATTCAAATGGTGGAGCAGATTCGATCAGCTAATTCTGTCCCTTTGGATTATAATCTTGTGTCTCAAGTATTCTGTATAGAAAACCTTGTCAGACAGTATCTAACTGACATACTAACAGTTTCCAATCAAAAAGAACTGTAATGTGTCCATAATGTCTAGACTTACCTGAAATTACTGGCAGCTGGAAGGAACAATGAGAAGATCATCTGAAACATGATTATGTCCTTTTACAAGAGTATATTTATTCCATTCCTCAGCAAATTTCATAGAGGCTTGCCACTGCTGTGTCTGACAATAAATTACAAAGGCCTTGTGCCAACTGAAATGAGGCAATGCAATGTGACTGTACAGTCTCTTCGCTGGATTTCTGAAACCTGGTAGGAAGGAACGCAAGGCACACATCTCAACCTTGAAAGAAGAGAACGTGCCTGGGGAACCGAGAGAATTGGGTGTGTGGCGAAAAGCCAACTATAAACCATACCGGCATAAAGATACAGCATCTTTATTGAAAGGGATGCAAAATAAGATAAAATGAATAGAAGAGTACCGATCGATTTACTTGTACCAATTTGTTGACCTTTAGTTACACTGAGATGTCTTCCTGTAGAGCAGGGGTGTCAAACTCAAATGCACGGAGGGCCAAAATTAAAAGCTTGGACTAAGTCGAGGGCTGAACTAAATATTTATTGAAAATTTTCAACAGCATCTGCATGTTTTCTCTTCTTTCAACATATGTAATGTTGAACTTTAGGATATAACTTTAGGAGGATAATGTTACAGGTCAGGAGTAGGTAGCTCAAGTTCACCCTTTGCTTGACCTGAGGGAAACATATTTGGTCCCTGTGGAGATGTAGTCAGCATTCACAGGCTGTGTCCATTTTGGCCTGCATCAGGACTCAGCATTTCCTGCTCACTCCTCAGGCTCTAGGCCTCTATTCACCCTCGACCCACCATCCCTCTACCTGACCAATCCTTTACCCAACCTCTACTCACCCCTCACTCCACTCGCTCTGCCTCTACCCACCCCATCCTATACACGCCCCTCTACTGCCTCTCCCCTCAACCTGTTCCTCCCTCTACCCGTCTCTCACCCTCTAATCACCCCTCCCCTACTCGCCCTGTCCCTCCCCTTTTACCTCTCCCCTATCCACCCCTTGTTCTACTCATCCCTCCCTCTAACTGCCCCTCGCACCACCATAACTTCCCCTGCCCATTACTCCTCACCTACACCCTCTGCCCACCCCTGCTTACCCACCCACTCAGGCCCAGCGCACTGCCGATCAGCCTTTGCGGAACAGCGGGGGCCGAGCACAGCCTGCCATGTCCGTCGCGCCGACAGGAAATCACAGGCGCTCGCCAATCCGCCGCACCGCTCGACAGGTGGGAGAAGTGACTGGTTGTGCGGGGAACCTTCCAACTGGCTTGCCGGCTGATGACATCGGCAGACTTCTCGTGTTACAATTTTGTTTTCCCCATTCTCAAAGTTTGCACGGTCAACCTGCAACACTCTTGCTCCCTCCGCGTCCCGTGGATCTGATGCCTGGGTGTTGTTAGGATTCCCAGCAGAAGGTTTGTGGAACTTTACCATTCTGGATTCCTTTTTGAGAATATTCTGGCCCTCTTTTAAGGGGGGTGGTTTTAGGGGGGGAAGGGATAGTTAGGGGGTGGGGAAGGATGTGCAATGAAGGGGGAGGATGGTGGGGGTGACATTACCAAAAAACAGCATCGGCTCTCGCTGCAGGGCGGGCCACCTCTAATACATTTTTGAAATGATCTTGCGGGCCAAATATAATTATATCGGCCCGTGGGCCAGAGTTTGACATGTGAGCTGTAGAGTATCTATTCTTCAACTTACGCTTTCAATCATATTATTTTGAAACCTTATTATGTGATATTTTCTTCATTATAACTTTGTTCAAACTCAAAAGTACAAAATATCATTGGGATTTTGTTTCCAACTTCCTGTTGATACACGTTATACATTGCCATATGTATTTGCAAATAATAATAAAGTGCACAATAAGTTATTTGACACTTGAGTGTAATTATTCGGACGGCGGCAGAAAATAGGACAAGACATGTAATTATTGAATTGAGTGGGAGATAAAGTTCAAAAAGTTGGCTCTACAGTAAAACTTACACAATCCTACAATCTTGGGATGTCAGTTTTCAGACTATTGGATGTTATTTTCAACATTTTTAATTTAGGTTATAATACTATGTAACAATTTTTTAAAAATCCATGACATTGAAGGGAACACAGTAACCAGGCATGTGAGTCAAAAGAGATCCTGGGAGCTGGGCTCTGGTAAGTGTGAAAAGGAGCTCATGAACACAGACCAGGCTACGGAAGGAGGATCATGGGAACCTGACCCAGTGAGTTGAAAGGGAAAATGTTACCAGGTGAACCAAATGATAAGGATTTCTAAATGATTGGAGAGTGGCCTATCGGGTTTTACTGTCACCTGAAACTGAACTGCTTGAAGAATTTAATGTTTGGAAAAGAGAATCTTTGTGTGGCCCCTGATAGAGATGTCTTACAAGATGGACTATACAGAATTGGGATACAATTTTATTGTACACCGTATTATCAGTTGTTGCTTCCTTGTGTTTTGACATTTTGAGTGTATTTTTGTAAATGTACTAGTTAAAATTGATTATAACTGCAATAATATCTAACCCACATCTTGTTTAAGGTTGGAGTCCGGCGTTCTGCACGTCTGAGGAACAAGGAGCTTTGTGCAGCAGCGGCAAATGCCTCAAAACAGGACCTCGACGATGGTGGCTCAACACCCAAGACTCCCAGGGTAAGAAAAATGACAAATCCTTCTTCTGGAAACTTTTACATGTACACCCAGAGGAAACCGATTTAAAGTTGAAGAGTTTGCTAGCTGGTGGTGCAGCCATCAATAAGAGAATGAAGAAAATAATACACAAGAGGTCAAAAATTAGGGATCACAAAGAATACGGAGAGTTGACGTCAGAATCAGTATTTATTGTCATGTTATGGTTTTACAGCAGCATCACGGTGCAAATATTGCAATAAATTATATTCTTAAATGAATAAATTAGTAAAAAAAAAAAGAAAGTGAGGCAGTTTCTGTGGTTCATTGTCCATTCAGGGATTTGATGGCAGAGCAGAAGAAGCTGTCCTTGTGTCTCTGGGTATTCATCTGCAGACTCCTTCCCGATGGTAGCAGTATGGAGGGCTCCTTCCCGATGGTAGCAGTATGGAGGGCTCCTTCCCGATGGTAGCAGTATGGAGGGCTCCTTCCCGATGGTAGCAGTATGGAGGGCTCCTTCCCGATGGTAGCAGTATGGAGGGCTCCTTCCCGATGGTAGCAGTATGGAGGGCTCCTTCCCGATGGTAGCAGTATGGAGGGCTCCTTCCCGATGGTAGCAGTATGGAGGGCTCCTTCCCGATGGTAGCAGTATGGAGGGCTCCTTCCCGATGGTAGCAGTATGGAGGGCTCCTTCCCGATGGTAGCAGTATGGAGGGCTCCTTCCCGATGGTAGCAGTATGGAGGGCTCCTTCCCGATGGTAGCAGTATGGAGGGCTCCTTCCCGATGGTAGCAGTATGGAGGGCTCCTTCCCGATGGTAGCAGTATGGAGGGCTCCTTCCCGATGGTAGCAGTATGGAGGGCTCCTTCCCGATGGTAGCAGTATGGAGGGCTCCTTCCCGATGGTAGCAGTATGGAGGGCTCCTTCCCGATGGTAGCAGTATGGAGGGCTCCTTCCCGATGGTAGCAGTATGGAGGGCTCCTTCCCGATGGTAGCAGTATGGAGGGCTCCTTCCCGATGGTAGCAGTATGGAGGGCTCCTTCCCGATGGTAGCAGTATGGAGGGCTCCTTCCCGATGGTAGCAGTATGGAGGGCTCCTTCCCGATGGTAGCAGTATGGAGGGCTCCTTCCCGATGGTAGCAGTATGGAGGGCTCCTTCCCGATGGTAGCAGTATGGAGGGCTCCTTCCCGATGGTAGCAGTATGGAGGGCTCCTTCCCGATGGTAGCAGTATGGAGGGCTCCTTCCCGATGGTAGCAGTATGGAGGGCTCCTTCCCGATGGTAGCAGTATGGAGGGCTCCTTCCCGATGGTAGCAGTATGGAGGGCTCCTTCCCGATGGTAGCAGTATGGAGGGCTCCTTCCCGATGGTAGCAGTATGGAGGGCTCCTTCCCGATGGTAGCAGTATGGAGGGCTCCTTCCCGATGGTAGCAGTATGGAGGGCTCCTTCCCGATGGTAGCAGTATGGAGGGCTCCTTCCCGATGGTAGCAGTATGGAGGGCTCCTTCCCGATGGTAGCAGTATGGAGGGCTCCTTCCCGATGGTAGCAGTATGGAGGGCTCCTTCCCGATGGTAGCAGTATGGAGGGCTCCTTCCCGATGGTAGCAGTATGGAGGGCTCCTTCCCGATGGTAGCAGTATGGAGGGCTCCTTCCCGATGGTAGCAGTATGGAGGGCTCCTTCCCGATGGTAGCAGTATGGAGGGCTCCTTCCCGATGGTAGCAGTATGGAGGGCTCCTTCCCGATGGTAGCAGTATGGAGGGCTCCTTCCCGATGGTAGCAGTATGGAGGGCTCCTTCCCGATGGTAGCAGTATGGAGGGCTCCTTCCCGATGGTAGCAGTATGGAGGGCTCCTTCCCGATGGTAGCAGTATGGAGGGCTCCTTCCCGATGGTAGCAGTATGGAGGGCTCCTTCCCGATGGTAGCAGTATGGAGGGCTCCTTCCCGATGGTAGCAGTATGGAGGGCTCCTTCCCGATGGTAGCAGTATGGAGGGCTCCTTCCCGATGGTAGCAGTATGGAGGGCTCCTTCCCGATGGTAGCAGTATGGAGGGCTCCTTCCCGATGGTAGCAGTATGGAGGGCAGCCTGGGTGGTGAGGGTCCTTGATGAAAGAAGCTGCTTTCTTAAAACACCACCTCTTGTTGATGTCATCAGTGGAGACTGATGCCCATGATAGTGTTGACCGAGTTCACAACTCCCCATATTTTTTTTTTCTTGTCCTGTGCATTAGCACATCCATACCAGACAGTGATGCAGCCAATCAGAATGGTCGCCACTATACACCTGTAGAAATTTGTAAGAGTCTTTGGTGATATACCAAATCTCCTCAAATTCCTCACCAAGTATAGCCACTGGCGAGTCTCTTCATGCTTGCATCAACATGGAGGCCCCAGGACAGATCTTCAAAACACTTCCCCCTTCATGAGGAGTGGTTCCTGTTCTCCTGATTTCTCCCTCCTGAAGTCTACAATTAGCTCCTTGGTTTTGCTAATGTTGAGTGGAAGGTTATTGTTGTGGCACCACTCAACAAGTTGATCTATCTCCCTCGTGTACGCTTTCACATCGCCGTCTGTGATTCTGCCGACAACCGTGGTGTCATCGGCATATTTGTTGATGACATTTGATTTGTGTTCAGTCGCACAGTCATGGGTGTATAGTGAGTGGAGTAGTGGGCTACGTGTCCATCTTTGAGGTGCACCTGTGTTGATCCTCGGTGAAGATGAGGTATTAAAGGAATTGCCAGAGGCAAATTGTAACAAGGGCATGAGGGATCTGAACGCAAGGATGACAATGTACTGGCGCAGCAGTCTCAATCCAGAGTCAAAAACAAACCTGTCTTTGTCCTCCCCATTGTCACTCCACATGGTCTGCATTTCTTCTTGGAAAGCAATGTGTTACTATCTCTTCAACGGTGCAGTATCTGAATTGAAATCTATTGATTTATGCATCCCCAAGTCCTTGAGTTTCCCTTTTGGAAAAACATAACAGAAGGCAGGTGTTCAGCTGGGTTTCCTGTTCGTTGTTGATATGGAACAAGCATGGTTCAGTCACAGCAGTGAAATCAGTACTGTGTGCAGATTGTATTAACTGGATCTCCATACATTACAAGTCTTGCCATGCCAAATGGGAAAATCCACATCAAAAATGTGCATTCGTTGTTTACGATTGCAATTAAAAGAAAATGGTCACCTATAACATCAAAAGATAATCTACCTGTCCAATTTCATGGTTTAAGTGATCTAATGCTTGAATGGTAATAGTAAAAACACAATGCTGTAGAAACTCAGCAGGTCAGACAGTGAAGTTTATATAGTATAGAAATAAATAATCCAATCTTTATTTATCGCACTATGAACCATATCAACCAATATATTTACAGATGCATCTCTTTAAATATTCACAGTGACATTTTCTCTTTTTTTCCCCATCCCTTCCTTCCCATCCCCCTCCAAAAACAGTAAATATTGGACATATAAAATACAATTAAACAATATCTTTATACAAAAGGTATACAAAGAAAAAAGTCATATCATCTGCTTATACACATTAAATCTGATCGTGTTTATCTTCTTATCATTTTAGGTGGTGGTGGTCTGAGGCCTGCTCTTTCTGTTATGTTCCATATATGTTTCCCAGGTTTTTTTCAAACATTGTAACTTTGTCTTTTAAATTATATGTGATTTTTTTTTCCCAATGGGATACACTTAAACTTGGTTATATATTCCATTAATCCTTATAGTCATATAGTCCAACATGGCCATCTTGTATCTTTATTTTCATGTCTTTTCCACCTCTTCACCACCTCTCTCCCCTTTTTTTCCATTACTGTTTTTTAAGTTTTCCTTTTTAATCTCAATATATGACAACGCACTTAAGACATGAAATACCCCAACAATCTTCACAAGCAAACCCCTTTAACCCCAAATGAACCTCCCCTCCTTGGATTGCCCCTTGTCCCTTGACAGCAACCACAACTCCCCTTTCCATTCGGTTTTCGAACTTACTTGCAAGTGTCAACCGATTTCGCAGTGACCATTATTCTCCCACTCCCAGCCCCACCCAGAGAACACTATTTTCCTATACATATAGCAAAGCTCTCTCTTTTTTATCCCCTTCTTCCCCTTCTCTTATCCATCTTTAAATCTTTACATATATATTATCTTTACTTTATATTTTTACATATTTTTGTATATTTTCTTGCTTGTCATCCTTCATGTCACTCCTACTCCTCTCTTTTCCTGTCCTGCAAATGTTCAGCAAATTTTTGGGCTTTCGTTGGATCTGAGAACAGTCTATTCCATTCCCCAGGAATAAATAATTTGAGTACTGCTAGATATCTTAATATAAAGTTATAACCTTTCTTCCATAAGATTGTTTTTGCCTTGTTGAATTCCTTCCTCTTCTTTAAAGCTTATGTCCAGGTAAAAAAATATTTATTGTCCCTTATATTCCAATGGCTTATTGTCTTCTCTAACCTTCTTTCTTGCCTGCTCCAGTATGTTCTCTCTTGTCTTTTCTCTTAGAAGTTTTTCCAATATGGATCTCGGTTTTTGATGTGGTGGCGGTTTCGGTACTAGTGCTCAATGCACCCTTTTGATTTCCATTTCTTCATGTGAATCTGTCATTCCCAACACCTTCGGGATCCATCCTTTTATAAATTCTTTCATATCTGACCCTTCTTTGCCTTCTTTCAGGCCCACTATTTTTAAGTGGTTTCGCTTACTGTAGTTTTCTAATATGTCAATTTTTTGTGACAATAAATCTTGTGTCTCTCTTTAATTTTTTTTTTGCTCTCTTCCAACTTCCCTCTTAAATCATTTATCTCCATTTCTACAGCAGCTTCTCGTTCCTCCACATTTTCTACTCTTTTCCCTATTTCAGTCATGGCCAATTCTAAGCTTTGCATTCTGTCTTCAGCTCTTTTCATTTTTCTTTTGATTGAACTAAATTCTAATGACAGCCATTCTTTTAATGACCTAATTTGTTCTTCAAAAAAGGCTTTATCTAAACTTTGTCCTTCTATTTTACCTTCTTCTTTCCTTTGAAATTTTTGGTCTTCTTCCTCCTCCTCTTCTGTGTCTGTATCTATGTCTGTGTCATCTTCTTCTCTGTATCTGTGTATCTTCATCCTTCTCTGGTGAGCTGCTTCTGTATCCTTGCTGGGCCCCCCGCCGCAGGCCGACCCGTGGCTGGGCCCCCCACCGCAGGCCGACCCGTGGCTGGGCCCCCCGCCGCAGGCCGACCCGTGGCTGGGCCCCCCGCCGCAGGCCGACCCGTGGCTGGGCCCCCCGCCGCAGGCCGACCCGTGGCTGGGCCCCCCGCCGCAGGCCGACCCGTGGCTGGGCCCCCCGCCGCAGGCCGACCCGTGGCTGGGCCCCCCGCCGCAGGCCGACCCGTGGCTGGGCCCCCCGCCGCAGGCCGACCCGTGGCTGGGCCCCCCGCCGCAGGCCGACCCGTGGCTGGGCCCCCCGCCGCAGGCCGACCCGTGGCTGGGCCCCCCGCCGCAGGCCGACCCGTGGCTGGGCCCCCCGCCGCAGGCCGACCCGTGGCTGGGCCCCCCGCCGCAGGCCGACCCGTGGCTGGGCCCCCCGCCGCAGGCCGACCCGTGGCTGGGCCCCCCGCCGCAGGCCGACCCGTGGCTGGGCCCCCCGCCGCAGGCCGACCCGTGGCTGGGCCCCCCGCCGCAGGCCGACCCGTGGCTGGGCCCCCCGCCGCAGGCCGACCCGTGGCTGGGCCCCCCGCCGCAGGCCGACCCGTGGCTGGGCCCCCCGCCGCAGGCCGACCCGTGGCTGGGCCCCCCGCCGCAGGCCGACCCGTGGCTGGGCCCCCCGCCGCAGGCCGACCCGTGGCTGGGCCCCCCGCCGCAGGCCGACCCGTGGCTGGGCCCCCCGCCGCAGGCCGACCCGTGGCTGGGCCCCCCGCCGCAGGCCGACCCGTGGCTGGGCCCCCCGCCGCAGGCCGACCCGTGGCTGGGCCCCCCGCCGCAGGCCGACCCCCTGCCGGTTGCCCCGTTACTGCTCATCCTCTTCCTGCCCTTCATTCTCTTTCTCACCATTCTTCTTTTCTTTCTTGTTTGCTTCCCCTAGCTAAACGCCCCGATACTGGGTGTCTCTTAGCTGGCTGCTCTGCAGCTGGCCGCTCCTCAGCTGAGTCCCCCTCCTGCCTGCGATAACCTTTTCTTTTACTTGCGCACTGCGCATTTGCAACTTTTCGCGCATGCGCAGTTGCGCACCTCTTCTTGGCTCTGAGAGCCATTTTTGAAGTCCACCGGTTGGGAGGACACCGCTCCTCTGGGGATTCACCAATGTCGGAGATCAGCTGCTCCTCTCCATGGTGGCTCTGCTCCGACGTGCAGGTAAGGTCTTTTTCTTTCTCGTCCAGTGATTTTCCTTTCCCTTTTCTCTGTTATTCTTACTTTTTCTCTTTTGGGTACCATCTTCTGTCTCTTCTCTGTCTCTTTCTCTTCCTGCATTTTATGTTTATTGAGCTCTGTTTTTTCATACTTTTTTTTTCTTTTCTCTGGAGAGGGCTGATTTCACTTGACCAGCCACTACTCCATCACATGACTCCCACCCAATGTTTCAGGCTTCAGCTCTTCATCAAGATATGAGCAAAATGCCGACAGGCACCTGAAGTTTCCTACCCTGAAGAAATTGTCCTTTGCTCTCTGAAGGGAGTTCTGTGGGAATCTCTCTCACTGCTCCCCATCTTTACAAAATTCTACTGCTTGAATGGTGATGCCTATCGCAGACAGGCATCTGGAAGTTATGCAGTTCTTGTGCTGGACCAGTCAGTCTCAACCTGCAGCAAAAGCAAATATTAATGATATATTAAACAAGCATTATGTAAAAGAAGGTTACAAACATAGCAACCAAAGAAACTAAACTACTCAAGGAAAAAAAAAGTTCTGCACTAAAAGAAAAACAAAAATCCTATTAGTGGTCTGGAAAGGTGCTCAATCTTGCCAGCCCACTACCCCCACTGGTGCTTCGTATGTTTGTGAAAGAGGGACTGCAGTAATTCAAGGAATATGAGAAACATATTAAGAATCACTGTGCTGGACTATATCATTTCATTTAGTTCAACTGACATTGAGTAAACTTGAGGTCTACACTTGGGCAGGTGAAATCTGTACCTGCTAGAACAGATTTTCATTCCATGTGAGACAAATAGAAACAATAATAAAGAATGGTGTCCTGTCAACCTCTTGGCCCTCCCCAGCAAACCCCTCTCCACTATTAAACTTGCTATCTCCCCTTCTCAAGAAAGGGCCCCAACCCACAAAACCCGAAACCATTTCACTCCAGGGATGAGGCCTAACATGCTGAATCCCTCCAGCTTCTCATTATCCACTGAAGACTCCAGCATCTGGCACTTCTTGTGTTTCTCAGTTATTTCTCATTAATTTGACTTGGCAACATTTAAACGTGTTTGCCCACTGCTGATCAAAAACTTAATTAATCTTTATAAATACAATTTCAACGTAAGATCTTAACTCTTCAATTCTTTCCTTCCAGTTGTCCTCTGTTCAAGGCAGTTAATTTTTCTCCCTGCTTTTAACACATTTAAGAGATCCTCCCAACAGGGTTGCTTCCCCTTCTAAATTAGTTAGATCTTCAAAGCGAGTGAAGCTCGTGTCATGGTTGTTCATCAGAAGATAATTTTAAGCTTAAAGAATCCATTTTAATAGTGCTTTATGGCAGCACCACTAGCTCTGGTCTGGAAAAGTAAATAATTACTTTTTACCTTAGCAAAATCAGCCAGTTATTCAAGAATTGCAACATTTTTTTTGTAGCAACTGCATAATTTGGGTGTAGTATATCCAGGGCTTACATGTGCATAATTTGTTTGACTAGTGTGTAGTGAAGCTCATGACTAATGTCAGCCAACACCAAAATGAGTCAAATTTGTGTAATTAAGAAACCTGGAAGGAAGCAGCTTTTCACATCGCACCATTCATAGGGACTGTGCTGTTAAAATATTGACCCAACCACTTCACTCGGGGCACTTCACAGTGTGGCGTTTTGCACTGCTGAGGGTTATAGAAATGAGGTCCAAGTTCCTCGTCATGTCATTTTATTAGTCGACCAACTAGAGGAATAATGTTTCTGTTTTCAGTCCTTCGAGGAGAAATGTTTCTTAAGGTTAAGTCTGAAAAGGCAGCAGTGCCAAGGATCACAGACTTCTGCACTGAAAGCTCTAGCGGGGAGGGGTGGGGGGGGCACATGTAAAGACAACTGTTGTCTGAACCTTTTAGCTTTCAGATTATTCCTGGCAACTGCAATTAATTTGGGAGGGTACAGTTCAGAACCAGGCCCTTCAGCCAACATGTCCATGCCAATCATTTTGCCCATCTCAACGACAGTATAAGTGAGAAATGCAGTGCAGTAACAGGCCTATCCAGCCCAGGAGCCTGCACTGTCCAAACACACCCATCTGACGAATAACTAACTAACCCCATGCATCTTTGGAATGTGGGAGGACTGATGAAGGCCTGCATGCCAAATACTGCCTTCATCTCTATGTTTACTTCACTCGCCACTTTCAGGATACTATGGACCTGTACCTGTGGACTTCAGTTCTGCAACATTTTTTGATTTGCCAAAATGCAATGCCTTATACTTAACTGGATCTATCTCCATCTGCAAATCCTTAACCTACAGGCGTGGTTGATTAAGATTGGATTGTAATTTTAAATAATCTTGTCTGCTATAACCACCAATATTACCTTCATCTACAAACTTGTTACTTATGCCATGGTTCACAGAGTATGGAATTCAAATTGGCAGAAGAAGCACCTGTGATACTCTCTACTCAAGGGTAAAAGACCAGCCCTTTCTCCTTGTGGTGTCCATTTGTCAGAGAATAAAGGCTCTGTTCTGTGGACTGTGTACTTTCTGAATGTTTGTGGAGTATTGGGCAGCATTCATTAGGTATTTTGTTAGTGCAGCTTAATATTAATGACATCAACACTAGGAGGGTCAGTGGGTGGAGAATGCACTGGGGTCCTCAAAATTAGAATCTGGTGCCTGCACCAGGTGGAGATGTGCAATATAATTAGGGGGAGGCAGTATAATTTGTGAAGCATTTCATGACAAGGAAGCTGTCATGAGAGCCATCCTTGAGAAGCCCTGCAGCAGGAGGATGAGGAGGGGCAGTAGCATGCATAGAGGAAACAGGTCAGTTGACTGCAGCAAAGAGAAACATTGCCATTGCATGTCAAAATTCAAAGGATGCTCCTCATTCAGGCAGAGTGACAACAGGGCATTCATGGCCTACCTTGACATTGCTTGCTTTTGCGTTGGCTAAATAAAGAATTACTGTTGGATTTGTTTTAGAGAGCCTTTATCAGGTACCATAGACATTACCCTTACTTAATTGTGGAAGGCATGATCAAACTCCATTCACATTGTGGTAGAGGGTTGTAAAGAAAGCTTTTGGCATATTGGTCTTCATAAATAAAAGTACAACACGTTTCCGATTATCCAAAAAACACTTTACTGAAATTCTCAGTTATCTGCAGTATCGGCGGCAACATGACATCACAAGTTGGAAAAAAATTTTACGTGCCGTCCTCAAGTTGGACTCTGACGTGCTGTTAATGCCATTTTGAATCCATTGGAGCTCTTGTGTACTCAAGTGTGCTGTTTTGAATACATTTTGAATGTTGCTGGATTTATCTTTGTAAGCAGAGATCATATTGTTTTTTTGGGTAAGAATTAAATTTTATTTCATGCTTGAAAATTCCCTTGTTCTTTGTTGTTGTTTTAACCACTGATACAAGATTTATGCTGATACTACTGGGCTGGGATTGGAGTGGGGACCTCGGGCTCACAGGCAGGTTCAGCGACAGTGGTGGGGAGGTGTTGGGATCAGAGCAGCATCTTGGGCTCCCGGGAACGTTCGACGAAGGTGCTGGGGAGGTGTCAGGATCGGCGACGACAGGTACAAGTTTTCTGCTGCTTAAACTGGGTTGATTAAAGCCATTTCTCAGATATCTGGAAAATGTACTTAACCGATACATGTCTGGTCCCGAGCGTTTCGGATACTTGGAGTTTGCAGTTGCTATTGCAGTACTTAATAAAACCAAATTGTTAACTGTATCTCTTTCCACAGATGCTGACAAAGTGACCGAAGGGTTTTCAGCATTCTCTGTTTCAGTTTCACAGTTTCCACATTTTTATATATATACTGTGCTGCCATTTTATTTTTGAAAAGATTATTTGCTTCCATCAGAAAAGTGATTGTAAACAATATTTCGTTGCCACTTTCGTATCTTGGAGAATTCAGGGTGGACAAGTTCAATTAACTGCTTAGATCAATCAAGTTCAAGTAATGTCGGTTTTCTTTTTTTTGTCTGTGTATATCACAGTTCTGCACTAATCAACATTTTAAAAACTATGTTTAAAAAACCATGTCAAAATTTTGGGGCATAGTTATTGACAACTGCTACAGAGTTCTAATGCTGATGAAACATAATGGTGAATGTGCGATTTATTTAATTAAAAAAAATTATATATATAGTATTTTCATTGACTGATAAAAAATCTTCCATTTGTCCAATTATAGACTTTTTTTTCTATGTAAAACTTTGCAAAGAAAATTTGCAGTTGTAAAGCACAGGGATAAAATATTGCCAAATAGATTTTTTGTTTTTGATGGGACAATTTTAGGTCATGAATGAAGAGTTATGTGCAAGAAATGCATTGTGAAGAGACGAAACATGTGGATGGAAGCTTGCCGGCTTTCATATAGCATATCAAAATATTGAGCACTGACGAGGAATAGAATATTGTAGCTAATTAAGATCCTCTGATATTCCTAATAGATTAGGTATTTACAACATTTAATGATTTGTGAATGTGATTTATTTCTACAGTCTTCACATGAAGCAGGGCTTCCATTGAATAAATCGGCTTCCAGTGTAAGTAATCATCCCTCAAAAAAACAGAAAAGTGAAAGAGTGCACGTGGAGACAGAAGATAAAACTCCATTTTCTGAGAAGGAACTGGAAGATGCTACTGTAATTCTTCCTCACAAACCTTCACACAAATCATTGGAACAGATTGAGAAGCCAGTTATTCATAAAGTTTGCACAGAAGTGATTGGAGAAGCTCAGGAAAACCAGATGCCTTCCACAACCAGTTTGGAGTTGAGCGGGTCAGAAAAGCATGGGGAACGTGCAGCTGAAAGTGAAGAAATGGACAGTAATGCTCATCTACCACTAGAAACCTCCATTAAGCCAGTGTTTGAAAACAAGGAAGACATTGAGAAGATAGAAAACAGCCGAGAAAATGATGTAGAAAGGAGAGATACTATGGAGATTGATGAACCACCAAGCACTTCATTCAAAGGAGAGAACAGCATTTTCCTGGACGAAGACAGCAAGCAGCCTGTTGGCAAATTCTTTGGGAATGTGGAGATTATGCAAGTAAGTGCTATAAACAGTAGTAATTATTATTCCTCATTTATTCATCTACTGATTGTAAGTCATCATTTAGAGTGTGTGAAAGTCAGCCCGCGCTGTAATAAAACAAACAGCAAAACACAGCAGAACCAATGAAGTGTACAACAGTTTCTTTATTCAGCTTTGATAACACTAGCAGGAGAAGGGGGGTACAAAGAAAGAGTTCAGTAACTCATTCTGTTCACTGAGTCCCAACTCAAAGCATACAGAGTGTTCATCCCACCTTTATAGACCTTTGAGCAGGGGTCTGCATGAGACCCTACAAGTTTCATCTGAGTTTCACACAGCTGGCCATTCTTGTTTTTACACATATTCCCTTGTGATGTCTGCAGATAGCTGGGAAATGTCAGGGTGTCCTTCTGCTTGGTATATTTACATTACTACAATATTTATGGTGTCAGTTACTATCTCACTACAGCACAGGGAAGGTCATGTGAGAAGGCAATTACATTCCCACCACCCTTTCTTAAGCATATTTGTTAAAATTATTCTTTCACAACAGACTGGAAAACATTAGGGAATTTTCATTTTGAGGAATAGCTTTAATATCATGAAACCCCTAACAGATAAAGCGATCATTCTCCACAGACTTCCTGCACGTTGATAAGTGAAATCCTTTTCTGGGTGTCTGTATACTTTCAGGGAAGGAATTTGGTCTTGGCCATATGCAGTAAATTCATGATGTAGCAGTTTTTAAAAAAAAAAACTTTATTTTTGATTTTCAAATCCAAACAAACAACACAATCTCACTCCATAATGTTATATAACATTCAGTCTATTTTTCTCTCGCCTCCCTCACATACCCTGGTACTGCAAGAAAAATATTATATAAATTAGAAAAACACAAACAAAACCAATTATCGGTAAAGTCACAGTCCCTTAAAGGAACTTGAGAAAAACCCATAGTAACTGAAAGTTTAAAAAAAAAGGAACAAAATACAGGAACACATTATCTGTACCTTGACCTACTTCATTTATCTCAATTGTTCCACTACTGGCACGGATTATTGCCTTTCTTTTATTCAGAAGGGGTATAATTATACCTGCGTTCCAATGTATTGCAGATAGAGTTGCCACACCTTAATGAATTTGTCATATTTCCTCCTCCAACTGTATGTGATTTTTCTCCAAGGGATACAACTCTATATCTCCGTATTCCATCAAGTAATATTTAGTTGGGAGTCGGACTTCCATGTGACTATTATACACTTTTTGGCTACTGCCAAGGCAACCTTCACAAACTGAATTTGGTATTTGGACAGATTAAAACTCACCTTTGTAATTTTTTTCAGAATGTCCCCTAGGTCCTCCCAAAAGGATCTCACCTTTGAACACAGCCAGGTTAAATGCATAAAGGTTCCAGTCTCCACACCTCGAACACATTTCAGAGATTTCTGGTTTGGATTTATGTAGTTTCTGTGGTGTGAGGTACAGTAAATGCAGGAAATTATATTGTACCAACCTGTACCTGGCATTAATGACTACTGTCATGCTGTCCTGACACAGGTGTGACTAGCACCACTCATGGATTGTTGTGCCCAAGTCTGACTCCCACCTTTCCCTTGCCTTATGTAAGCCCGGCTTCGGGCCCTGACTTTGGAATAGCAGATACATTATGGATGTATTCTCCCTTCGAATTAGTAAAAACACAAAATGCTGGAGAAGCTCAACAAGTCAAACAGTGTACCTTATATAGCAAAGGCAAAGATACAGAACTGATGTTTTGGGCTCAAACGCGAGTATGAGAAAATGCTGGCAAGCTTCCAAACAAAAGAGGGGGAGAGGGTGGCAAAAACAAGAGATGATAGGTGGAGAAAGAAGGGAGGGGACAGCAGCAATGAGGGGGAAGGGGGATAGCTGGGTGGGTGGGTGAAAGAATTGGATAGACAGGAAAATGGGAGGGGAAAGAAGAGGCAAGCATGTTTAATTGAAACCAGTAAAGTCTATGTTCACACCAGGTGGAAAATGAGGTGTTGTTCCTCCAATCTGCAGGTGGTCAGGGTGGGACAGTACAGAAGGCCATGGACAGACATGTGAGCATGGAAGTGTGACACGGAATTGAAATGTTTGGCCACTAGGAGGTCGCTGTGGTTGGGAATGGAGCTGAGCGAAGCGATTTTCCCGGTCTGCGACCGGTCTCTCAAATGTAGAGAATGCCACAAAGGGTGCACCGGATGCAGTAGATAAGTCCTCTGGATGTACAAGTTAAGTGTTACTTTAGGTGAAGGGCCTGTTTTGGGTCCTGCACTGTGGTGAAGGTGGAGGTGTGGGTGCAAATGTTGCACCTCCGGGCACAGGGGAAGATGCCTGGGGTGTCATCGATGGGGAGGGATGACTGCATGAGGGAAACACAGAGGGAGGTCCTGCGGAAAGTCAAGAGGGCAGGAGAGGAAAAATTGTGTCTGATGGTGGGATTCTGTACTAATTGTTGGAAATTACTTAACCCTAAATATTTGATGCCCTTTTGTGGCCATTTAAATTGTCTCCCTTGTCGGTACTGTCTGTACTCCCCCTTTGTCAAGGGCATGAATGTGCTCTTGACCAGATTTAGCTTGTATTCTGAGACCTTGCCATAATCCTTCAGTGTGGTCCTCACCCTGGCCAATGAACCCCCCCCCCCTCCCCACATCCTGGGGTCCATCAAATATACTAGCACATCATCAGTAAATAAATCAATTTTATGCTCTTGGCCCATCCTGAACCCCTTTATATCTGGATCCCACCATGTGGCTTCTTCCAGTGGTTCAATAGCCAATATAAACAACACTGCCCTGCCTATTGTTGGACCTGCCCAGCGGGAACACTGGAGACATTTGCCCATTCATTATAATTTTAGATTGAGGCTTGTGATACAACATATTTACCCAATTTATGAATGGTTATCCCAATCCAAATTTCTCCAATACTTTAAATTAAAAAGTCCCATTCCAGTCTGTCAAAAGCCTTCTCCATGTCCAGGGCTATGGCCACACCTGGGTCCACCTCCGACTATGCCAGATGCACTAAATTAAGTAATCTGTATATATTATCTGCTGATTGCTCTTTTTTTACAAGTCCTGTTTGGTCTGGATTTGTTAATCTTGGTAAATATTGAGCCAATCTATTGGCTAATGTCTTTGCTATACTTTTATAATCAAAATTCAGTAATGAAATTGGCCTATAGGAGATGAGATTCAATAGATCCCTGTCTTCTTTGGGGATTACAGTAATGATTTCTGTTGAAAAAGACTTCAGACGGCTAGGTGTCTCCACCACCTGATCCATCATCCCCATAAATAAGAGGCATTAAAAGATCTTTGAACTCTATAAAATTCAGCCAGGAACCCATCCTCCCCCAGTGATTTGTTAGCCTGCGATAAGCCCAGAGCTTCCTCAATTTCCATCCTAATCCAAACTTGGTAATTCCAATGCAAGCAAGAAGTCATCTATATTAGCAGGGTCTCCCACTGATTCTGATTTTTATAGCTCTGTATAAAACTTCTTCTAAATGTTTCATTTATCTCTTTTGCTTTGTATGAAATTTTGTCTTCCTCCATTTGAATCACATTAATTGTTCTTGAGGCCTCTTGCGCCCTCACCTGCTATGACAAGACTCAATGGGCCCTTTCCCCCACCTCATAATACTGCTGTTTCGATCTTAGGATCATCTTTTCTATCTTGTATGTTTGTATTGTATTTGAACTTCTTATTCATTAAATTCCTATATTTTTCCTCAGTCCCAATCTTTGATAATCTTTTTTCCAATTAGGTAATTTCCTGTTCCAAATCATTTATCTCTTTCATATGCTCCTTTATAATACCCTTGTAATAACCAATTATCTGGTCCATTAAATAAGCCTTCGTTGTGTCCCATAATAGGAAACTATTGGCGGTAGATGGACAGTTAGTCTCACAAAACAACTCTACATGGCCTCTAGTAAAGCTACTAAATTCCAGTTTTCCGAACAGCAATGAATTAAAGTGCCATCTATATACCACAGCCTGTTTATCTGGCATTACAATAGACAGTCAAGGGTGAATGGTCAGATAGTAACCGAGCCATGAACTTGGTCCCCACTATCCTACTCTCCAATTGGGCTGATGTCAAAAATAAATAATTTCCTGTGTATGAATCGTGTTATGCCGAGTAAAATGAATAATTTCTCTCTCTTGAATGTTGCATTCTTCAGTTATCTATTAAATTCAACCCTTTCATAAAGTCTAGGGTAGTTTTAACTGCCCTGGCCCTTGTTACCTTCTGTGCCAACATGTCCAAGACCAGATCCAGACAAAAGTACAAATCCCCTCTAATCAGAACTTTCTCATAGCCCTTTGTTCCTTTCAAGAATATATTTTGTTTAAATTGTTCATCATCAAAATTTCAGGCATATTTATTCATGAGTGTCCATAATTCTGAGTATATCTGACAATGAATTATCACAAATCTCCCAGCTGGGCCAATGACCGCACCCCAGACCACCACCAGAAGACTTTTTCCTATGAGGTTGGCCACTCCCCTAGGTCTGAAGCAAAAGGAGGACATCACCACCTGACCTACCCACCCCCCTTTTAACTTTGTATGTTCTTGTTTTGTAAGGAGGGTCTCCTGTCAAAAAAAATAGTATATTCACTTGTATTTTTAAGGGTGCCAAAATTCTTTTTCTCTTTACCAACCCATTCAGCCCATTTACTTTGAAACTCACAAAATTTGATTGTCTTATCCATTACCCCAGAACCTCTCTGTCATTTTTCTTCCTTCCTTCTTTCACCATACTTATCCACCCCTTCCTTCTTTTTCCATGATACTTATTCTCCATCCATCTTCCACAGATCCCTGATGCAGATGACCATGCTCCAAATAAAGCCTAAACAAAGTCTTTAAAAAAAACTAGAACCAATAAATCAGAAAAAGAAATAGCCAAAAAATACCCCCAAATGGCTCACCCCCCCCCCCCATTCTCGACGTCCCCTTCCCCTCCCAGCACCAATATCAGATACTGGTGCAAACTCTCCCCATTATTTTGGAGTGTGCCTACTGCACCCACCTAGAGTTCCCCACTTTAACTCCTTATTTAACTTTGACATTCATAGTTTTAAACAATAAAACATTCCCATCTATGTTCTTATCCTTTACAATATTACAATACCCAACTGTGCTGGGTGGGTCACGTCTCCAGAATGGAGGACCATCGCCTTCCCAAGATGGCCACCAAGACAGAGGTGCACCAAAGAAGAGGTACAAGGACTGCCTAAAGAAATCTCTTGGTGGCTGCCACATTGACCACCACCAGTGGGCTGATATCGCCTCAAACCGTGCATCTTGGCGCCTCACAGTTCGGTGGGCAGCAACCTCCTTTGAAGAAGACCGCAGAGCCCACCTCACTGACAAAAGACAAAGGAGGAAAAAACCAACCCCAACCAACCAATTTTCCCTTGCAACAGCTGCAACCCTGTCTGCCTGTCCCGCATCGGACTTGTCAGCCACAAACGAGCCTGCAGCTGACGTGGACATTACCCCTCCATTAATCTTCGTCCGCGAAGCCAAGCCAAAGAAAGATTATAAATCAATTATTCAATTTCTTCCCCTTTTCTCCCCATTTATATTACTCTCAAGAGGATGGCAAGGCTTTCACATAACATATTGCCTCCCTAGCATCTGTGAAAAAATTTTTCTCCCCTCTAAAAATGTACATTGATCAGAAAAATCAGAATTTATTGTCATGGAAAAGTCATGAAATTTGTTGTTTTATCACATGCAAATATTCATAAACCACCTTACAAAAATAAATAAAATTAGTGCACAAAAAGTAAAAGTAAGGCTTCATTCATCATTCATGAATCTGATGCAAAGGAGAAGAAGCTATCCTTGTGATGTTGAGTGCTTATCTTCAGGCTCTGTACTTCTTTCCTGGTGGTAACAGAGTGAAGAGGGGATGGCCTTGGTGTGGGGTCTTTGAGGATAGTGGCGCTTTCTTAAGATACCACCTCTTGAAGATGTCTTCAATGGAGTGAAAACTGGTGCCTGTGAGGTTGCAATTCAAGTTGACAAACCTCTGGAGTTTTTTCTTGTCCTGAGCATTGGCATCTCTGTACCAGATGCTTCCAGCCAGAACACTCTCCACGACACGCCAGTAGAAGTTTACGAGCGTCTTCGGAGACGTACCGAATCTCCTCAAACATCTCACAAAGTGTAGCTGCTGGTGAGTCTTCTTTGTGATTGCATCGACCGAGGAGAGATCCTCAGAGATGTTGACACCCAGGAATTTGAAGTTCGTGATCCTCTCCACAACTGAGCTCACGATTGTGTTCTTCTGACTTCCTCCTGAAGTTCACAATCATTTCCTTGGTTTTGCTAACATTGAGTGCAAGGTTGTTGGTGTGACACCACTCAAAAGCTGATCTATCACCCTCCTGTACGTTTCCTCATTGCCATCTGTGATTCTGATGACAACCATGGTGTCATCTGCTAATTTGTAGATAGCATTAGAATTGTGCCCAGCCTCACATTCATGGGTGTATAGTGAGTAGAGCAGAGGGCTAAGCTCACATCCTTGAGGTGCACCTGTGTTGATAGTCAGTGAGGACGAGCTATTGTTTCAATTTGTACTGACTGTGGTCTTCTAATGAGGAAGTCGAGGATCCAGTTGCAGAGGGGGGGTGCAGAAGCCCAGGGTTCGGAGCTTCTTGACCAGCACTGAAGGAATAATGGTGTTGAAGGCTGAGCTGTACTCGATGAAGAGAAGCCGTATGTATGAGTTGCTCTTTTCAAGGTGATCCAGAGCGGAGTGGAGAGCCAGCGATATTGTGTCTGCTGTGGAGCGGTTGTGACGATGGGCAAATTGTAGAGGGTCCAGACTTTTGCTTAGGTCCATGTTAATTTTGGCCATGACCAACCTCTCAAAGCATTTCATCACAGTAGATGTTAGTGCTGTGGGCGATGGTTGTTGAGGCAGCTCGCAGTGGTCTTCTTGGATACCAGAATGATTAATGCCTTTGAAGCAGATCATTTGGAAGATTAAGTTTTGAGGTCATCATTATTGAGTTCATGATTGGTCTCCGGTGGCACTTAACATTAGTTTTTGCTGAAAATCATTTTCAGGATCTTAGCAATGGAATATTTCTCATGCGTGATTCTAAACCAAACTATGTGCTTTGATTTTTGGTGTATAATTTGTTGGGACACATAGCTGGTTGCAATCTTTAACATCATATTGTTATGGAGTCCAGAGGACCCCAAAAACCAGCAGGAATAGATATGCACCACAACACAGGGTACTTAAACAAAAGTAGTTTTTAATTATATTTGAACAGGAAAACAGAATTAATCTTTAACATTACTTAACCTACCTAACTACTTAATCCTCCCTCTAATATTAAGCACAGGTGTGTGTAATGTATATTTAAGATTAGAAAAGTTCCATGGATCACAGTCCAATCTCACTGGTTGCAGGCAATTCTTGTATTGTGCATTAACCAAAGTTCACCAGTCTGTGGGGCTTAATAGGCAAATGGTTATCACTCAGGAGGGTTCTTGCTGGTTTTCAGAGAGAGATTCCTTTTCCAGGACATCTGCAACTGATTCCTTCTCAATCAGTCTTGCTGACGAAACTTGCCCCCTTCAGGGTTCTCCAGATGATCTTCTTTCTTTCAGGTCATCTTTCAGACCGCCAGCCTCCTCCTTTGACCAGGCAGCCTTCCAAAGTTTGCCAGCTTGTCCTTCTGGAACTGATTTCCGTGTCTCACCTCTGTTTCACACCCGCCCTCTCTGAGAGCATAACTCTTCTCCTCTGCCTGCAAAGATCACATGTTCTCCCAGGCAAGCTGCTGTCGATACTTTGTTGCCTCCTGCAAATATTGTGTGTTTTAAAATGTGTGTGTGTGCAAGCTGCTCTAGCAATTCCTCCCAAACCACCTTTAAATACTCTTGTCGCAATATTCTTTGTAGAGTCAGCTTGGATGCTTTGACTTGATGTCGAGAAGGCAATATGAGTTTCAGCATAAACTCCATGATTGGAAATAATCCTATCAAAAAGCTATACAAAAGAACTTAAGTAATCTTTATTTCACATTAATTGCAGCAGTGGATAGGCAATTGTTTTACTTTCAGATACTGATAATTTTGGTGGTTCTTTTATTTGTTTGAAGACTACTTTCAGCCCATAAAGCAAAATTACCAAGGACATGGCATTAAAGCAACTTTTATAAATAACTAAAAATCCACGTTAAGGCAAACACACTGTTGGGAGGAATTCAGCAGGTTAAGTGGCATCAGTGGGAGAAAAGGTCAACATTTCAAGCTGAAACTATTGCTGGAGGAACCCACTGATATCCTCCTACAGATTGCAGATGCTGGAATCTGAAGTCATGTACAATCTCCTATGTACCTTCAGTTCATTAACTCACCTTGTTAACCTCTATCGTGAAAAAGTATCCAAGTACATTATGAAATTCTTTGATGCTCTGACGACAGCCCGTTTCTGAGAAAGTATTGGTTTCCTAGATGAGTAAATTATGATATTTCTGTTTTTAAAAAGTTAATGCGTCAGTTGCAAATTATAATCATCGTCAATTTCTTCAATATACATGACTGTTATATATTGAGTGGAGCACAAAATCGGCAGCTGCTATGATTGTAGTAAAACACACAGAAATGCTAGAGGAGCTTGGCCAGTCTTGCCACGTTCACAGGAGGTAAAGATATATTATCGACATTTCAGGTCTGAGCCATTCTCCAAGGTATAAGCAAAAAACAGGAAGGCATCTGAAGAATGGGAGGGGCAGGAGTTCAGGTGAATAACCAAAAGTTGTTAACTGGATATGATAAGAGCAAAGGTGAAAATTGATTTTGCTGCTGTAAAAGGAGACAAAGGGAAAAGAGAAGAGAGAGAGAGCAGGGAAAGGCTTCCCTTCCACCACCACCATCAGCCCTTACTCACATCTCCTCCATTTCCTGCTCATCTGCCCTGGCCCCAATAAATACAACAAAAACAGGATTCTTCTTGTCCTCCCCTACCACCAGTCATTTCTACAAAACAGTATTTATTTATTTACTTTTATACATTTTGTTTTGGCGACTGCCTAAATCTCATTCATACATTAATAAAGGGCTTAAGCCCGAAACATTGGTTATGTATCTTTACCTTTGCTATATAAAGGACCCTGTTTGTTTGACCTGCTGAGTTTCACCTGCACTATGTGTTTTCCCACTGTTCTTATCTTTCTGCCCCCCACCGTCTGCAAGTCAGCGCGTTTGTTTCTCACTTCTGTAATTCTGGTGAAAGGTCCTTGACCATCAGCTTTTTGTTCTCTATCCCTCATGCTGCCTTAACTGCCGAATACTTCCCAGATTTTATGTTATTTGAGATTTCCAGCATTTGCAGTTTCTTGCAGCTACAAGGGATGTGGAAGCACAGGATGCTTCCAACCTCTTATTTGCACGGCACTTGTGACACATCTATATGCCTTTACAGAACAAGCAAGGGAAAAACATCTTGTATTTTCTTGTAAATGGCAATAAAGGAATCTTGAATTGTAATGTCTACACACATGGACCCCAGCAATAAATTGAAACATATCAGATTATATTGTTAAATTTAAAACTACTCGATGGCTGTTCAAGAATAAAGTTAATATTTGTTTAATTTATGACTTCACATTAAAATATAATTGATTGAAAAGTCTTTTTTTTAAATTGCACCATTGTAACAATACCATTTAATGTTTGATATTCCACTAGGAATTTTGAATACTGGTGAATCTGACATAATACATGCATATATAAAAATATGATGTTTATTATCATCAATTACAGTGGCACATAATCCCTGCAGTGGCTGAGATTAATATTCTAATATGCAAATTACCATCAGTACTGTTAACACCTGCTGAAGTCACATCACTTCTCCCACATCATTTTCAATTTCTTTCTGTAATCTTTGTTTGGCAACCTCCCAAACATGTGGCAAATATGATTACAACTACAGGAGAAGCGGACAGGTCACATTTATTTTTTTGGCATGTGCTTTCCATATCACAAGGCACAGTAGAGTGTCATTGAACAGTCCAGTGATTGATCAGTAAAAGCATATTTTTGCCTCCAAGGAAAATAATGCATTTTAACCTTTCGATAAGAAAACAAGACAATGGATGTTGTTCATACTCAGGTGTCTACCTGCCTTTTGCTCATATCTTGATGAAGGGCTCAAGTCCGAAACATTGGTTATATATCCATTTGTCCTATGGACGTTGTGGAACCTGCTGTATTTCTCCAGCACTTTTGTGTATTAAACACAATGGATATTTCAGGATCTTCCACAGACAGTACCACTCCTGGATTCTGTCACCAGGCGAGAATATAGGAGACGTCACTTCATTGCAAAGGACGAAGAGGGTGAAGAACAAGAGGACAATGTCACAGATAAGAAAAAAGGGGAGCCGCGAGTGCCACCTTCCTCAGAAAATGAGGTATGATAATGTGTATCATTGGTGTTGTGCCTTTCATATTGTTGAAGTGTTTGGTATCATCAAGCAACCACACAAATAGAGTGATGTTGCTGACTTGGTTAGAAGTGTTTCTTAATTCCATTCATAGTTGACAGCTGTAGAGTATAAATTGAAATGGAAATGTCAGTGAGTGTAAAGGGAGCATGAGTGCTGTGCCTTGTTGAGTCAAATTTTGAAGCATGAGGGATTATCAAAACGGGGTAGGGGCTAAACAATCTTAATATTTTTACACTTTGGCTTAATTTGATTCTAGTTGTACAAGAGAGCACAGGAAATGTCACCCAGTGAACCAAATGCTAAACCTTTGGGATTTTCAAAATTTTAAGTCCTTTTTGCACCCTTTCTCTTTCCTCTAGTTGGGTGACCATAATTGCGCTCAATGCTCCCCGTGTTGTCTTACCAACATCTTGAACATTTGTAATATGACATCCTAGCTCCTGTACTCAATGCCCTAACTAATTGTGTGGCCACTTAAATGGACCTGTTCCCCAAAGTTCTCTGTTCTACCAGACTCCCCAGCACCTGTGTAAATCCTGCCTTAGTTTAACCTGCCAAAGAGCAGCATTTGTCCAAATTAAATTCCACCTTGCATTTCCCCTTTATCAATGTATTTTATAGCCCTAACAAACCTTGTGTTCATTGCTTTTTTTTCCTGCCCCCTTCATGTGGTCTTTTTCTTAAAGTGAATCCATGACTAGAGAAAGTTTGAAGTTTTGATAAAATGCAAATCTGATACTGAATCTATTTCATCTAGTCACATGAGCAATGGAAAACACAAGTGCAGCAACTAATGATATGTTTTGCTTTTAAAGGTACCAGTGGGAACGGAAACCCAAATAAATCCTGTCTTGCAAAATGCACCAGACATGGCGGAGAAGTGTTGGTGATGACTTTGTAAAAACACAAATGGAAATCGTTAACCAGTATATTCAAACTAAAGGTGTCCATCTGATTGCACACCTAATTATAGCAGAGCCTAGCTTGTCTGAAAGCAATTTTGGTAGTTGAGTAGCTGTTGTATAACATTTGCAAATCACCAATCTTTTTCAGATTTGACATTTTGGCTTGATTATTTGACCAACATTCTGCAGTTTCAAAAATATGTAATCATCAATCTAAGTTTTCAGTTAAAGCATCCCTGGCATTTCCATGCACTTCTATTAATAGGGAGTAATTAAAAATAATGATGGCTGGTGTTAAAGTTAGAACTATAAGTAACCATAGAGTTAGGATTAGCATTTATGCAGTGCCTTTACCATTGTGGGCAGGGAAGGGTACCAATCAAGCTACTTTAAATCATTAAATTTAAAACAAAGACTAACCAATTCATATAAAAGAGTCTGTTTGTACATGGAAAAAAAATTGCTTTGATTTGAGAGCATCAAGGTAAATAGTGCTTTATAAACTAATCTGAAATATTTTCATAAAGCTTGGAATTGTAGTATTTTGTACAGGTTCAACCAGGTTTTATTAAAATAACATCCATTCGCTTTTATGTAAGAAACTTTTGTGTCCTGGAATTTTTGTGGTAATCTGGAGAAGGATTTGTAACACTTTGTAAATAATACAAATTCAGGATTATGGGAAAACAGTGCCTTTGCAAAAGCATGAAAATCAATATTAAATAAAATGGAATGACAATATTTCCAATACTGAACAATTATAAAAGTCGTAGAACAAAATCTTTACCAACAGTCCAACCCCACCCCCACAGTCTGATTTTGGTCAAACCCAAGAGTTAGAAAATGAATAAAATTATTTTACTTATGGACTGATGCTATTTGTCTTTCATTAATATGATGTTGTTAAAGATAAAGGATGATTGTTTTCCAGAATATTTGCAATTTTAGTGGAAAAGAACACAATGAAATCACATGATTTCACTTTAGTTCAATAATTCTGTCTTTCTGTAAGTCGTTTTGGTGAAATTTATTAAAATTGATTTTATTTTTATATCCAGTGGCTTTAGCATATTTATTATGCAGGAAAGAAGGAAAAAGGTGGAACTCTTCACTTGAATGCATGTTTCTTTAGAAAGGACAAAAGCCTCTTTCCCAGGTAACATTTATGGGTAATTCTACATCAGCCATCATATCTGGCCAAACCTCCTCTATCAGAGTTGATAACATCATTTGGTTCCATGTCCCTTTGGGTATTCTGCCTATCTTCACTCTGTACCACTTGGAGTTAATGAAAATGCCCTGTTGGCGAAATAAATGCCTCCTTCCCATTCCAAATATAATCTAAACCATGATTCATTTTGTAGTTTTGCATTTGTGATTTTAAATAATTTGCTTTAATATTCATGCTTTCTGAATCGATACAGAATGCGAAACCTGTGCGCTCTCTTGATCTTGTGACGTTACTATAAAAATAAAACAAAATAAAATAAAAAATAATAATACGAATGCACGAAAAGTAAGGCCGTGTCTTTGGTTCATTCATTATTCAGGAATCTGATGGCAGTGGGGAGGAAGCTGTCCTTGTGCTGCTGAGTCTTTAGGCTCCTGTACCTTTTCCCTGATGGTCACAGAGTAAAGAGGGCATGGCCTGGGGGGTGGGGGTCTTTGAGAATAGAGGCTGTGTTTTTAAGACACCACCTTCATGTCGATGTCCTCGATGGAGTGAAGTCTGGTGCCTGTGATGTCACAGGCTGAGTTAACAACCCTCTGGAGTTTATTCTTGTCCTGAGAGTTGGGGCCTCCGTACCAGCCAGTGATGCAACCAACCAGAATGCTCTCCACGGTCCACCTGTAGAAGTTTATGAGCGTCTGCAGTGACATCCTGAATCTCTCAGACACCTCACAAAGTGTAGCTGCTGGCGAGGCTTCTTTGTGATTGCATCAATGTGGAGGCTCCAGGATAGATCTAGGATCATTTGAATTACTTCTGTTTTCAAGTTGTTTTAGTTCATTTAACTTGATGGTCTTTGTTCAATAATTTTTTTTACAATATTCTGAAATAATCAAAAATGGACAACTTTGACATTTGATCCAATCACATTATTACTCTTGTTTAATGCTTAAGATCTGCTTCTGTTCCTTTCATTTGCTTTACTCTGCATTGCTTGGCTATGTTGTATGACATCACATGATTATTTTTTGCAAGCCTTCAGGCTGACTTCAAAATAAAGTTGTTCTATTTAAACTCACTAACTATAGATATGGGCATATTCCTTGGGTTGTATTACACCTGGGTTGAATTACTTATCCATCAGTTGTCAAAATTACTTTAGTCATAGATCTGAATGTTTGAGAAATAACAAGAATGTGGGAAAATAAATATTGGGTAGAAACAAAATGCTTTAAATTGGGTATCAAGGCTATGAGTTTTTTAAAAAAAATGTTGGTCAGGAGAAGTGGAGTATTGGTAAAATGTATTGCAGGAGAAAGACTTGATAAGGAAGTTAAAGAAGAATGTCTACAGAAGCTGTGATTGTCACTTTGTACACAAAAGTGATGGAAAAACTCAGCAGGTCACGCACCATTCCTTATAGAAAAGATACATAACCAATGCTTTGTCAAGGTATGAGCAGAAAGCAGACTGGCTCCGAAATAAAATGGTGGGGGAGGAGCATAGGCCCACAGGCAAGAGGCCATAGGTGGATTGGGGTGGGAGGGCAGAAGAGGAAAAAAATCTAGGAAGTGATAAGAGGTGGAAATGGCTCTCTGAATGGAGAGCCTGTGGAGTTGGAACAAGGGAGACAGGGTAGGGGCCTAATGAAAACCGGAGAAGTCGACGTTAATGCCATCCATTTGGAGGAATATAAGGTGTTTTTCTTCCAATTTTGCAGATGGCTTCAGTTTTGCAGTGCATGAGGCCATGAGCAGACATGTTGGAGTGGGGCATGGAATTAAAATGGTTGGCCACTGGGAGGTCCTCACTTTTGCAGGGGACAGAGTGAAGGTGTTCAGTGAGACTATCTCCCAGTCTGCATCCAGTCTCTTTGATGTAGAGGAGACCATAACCAGTAGGTGACCCCTGCACATGCACTACAGTATGTAACCGCGTATCCATAAATATATTGCCATGACACAAAGGAGTGGTCAGGAAAGATAGTTGGGCTGTGGGATGGGGATCAATCAGTAACAAGTATATTAAATACAATGGAAGGTGTGTACTTTGAACACCAACTCAGCCTTGTGGGGGTGGGGGGATGACAATCTTTTCAGTTTATGTCATGTGAACTACAGTGAAGCAAAATTTGAGAACTTTGTTATTCAAACTACTTTTTGCACTGAAATTAAGAGGAAATGCTCAAATTCAAAGAGTGGCATTTTTTTTTTATCTTGGATCAACGATTCATGATTTTGGACCTGATTTTAATTGTGTTAATTGCATTTCCTTTTAGAGACGTGGCTCCCTCATTATAGCAGTTTATTTAAAAAACAGTAATTTGTGAGTTAATTTTGTCGATCTGCATGAATAAACGTGGAATTAAATCATTAAAAAGTGAGCCTGTTTATTGGAATGCAGAAGAATCGATATGTCTAAATATTTTTGTAAAATTAGTTTGAAAATAAAATTTGCTGTGGAAATCGGTGAGATGTTTGTTTGTATAGTCCAAATGTTTTAAGCTTGCCACAATTACTGAATCACTGGTTTATTGATTTTTATTCTCCGTGCCTCGATACAATATCTGTTTTATAGCAATTGCATTGGAAATGGTCAATTGTGTCCAACATCTGATGATACCTTGTAAGTTTCAAAATAGTGAAAGGTTGAGTTCAAACATAATGGGTGAAATTTAGATGAATTATTCCAGAATTATGCACCTGACAGATGAAGTGAACTTGAGTGAAAATTGAAAAGGGCAACACAAGTAGCGTAGTGTTAGTGCAATGCTGTTACGGCACCAGTGACTGGGGTTCGAAACTACTCCTGTGAGTTTATTTGTTCTCCCAGTGTCTGGGTGGGTTTCCTCCCACCCTTCAAAAAAAAAACCTATTGCGGTTGTTCGTTAATTGGGCAGCATGGGATCATGGCCTGGAAAGGCCTGTTACCGTTCTGAATGTCTAAATTTTTAACAATGTCATAAATTTGATCTTCCCATTTGCTTCTGGTGACAAATGCAAGAACCGCAGATGCTGGAACCTTGAGTGAACATAGTGAAGCTGAAGGGACTCTCAATGGGTCAGACAGCAAACGGCGATAGAAATGGCCAGTGAACATTTGGCTCTGGATCCTTTATTCTTTTATCAAGTCAGTCTTATTTAAAGGACCAGAGTGAGAGACCTCAAGTTTGGCAGGAGGAGGTGAGAACATAATGAAAGGATTCAAGTATGAAAATTTTACATTAAGACAGCAGCTTTGAATAATTAACATTGAATAATATTGTCTGGTTATTAATCAGGTGAATGTGGGGGTTTTTCAATTTTGGAGTTGAACACATTGCTCTTGAAATTTAAATTCAAAACAGTTTTTGTTTTAAATAATTCAATCATTTCCAAATTTGGTTACTGCAAGCTGAAACCAACTATTGTAATTGACTTTTTTTCCCCAATTCACCAAAGTTTCAATAAACTAAGAGACTTTATGTTTTACCTGGTATACCTACATGTGGTAAATTAGCTCATCCAGACTTGCCGTAGACAATCACACCAGAAGTAATGGTAAATTGACTTTGACATGCAGGATTTTAACTCAATCCAACTATCATTAACACCTTCAGTATGTTAATGGACCCTGAGTATATTTAACTAGTTATGGGGTCCAGAATCAATGGCAGCATATCAAATATCAACAAAGAAATTCCCCCAGACCCCGCTTACCCAAGAATCTAAATACAAATTTCTGAACACTGAGAAATTGGATCCATTAGCACCCAGTTTTCATGTGCCAATCATATAAGGCTGATTTTATTATTCAGGTGATGCTTGATGTGTAAATTTGTATTGCTGTGGAAATTGGCTTGGCCACACATACACAATTCACCTTGGTGGGCTGATTTTCCCAGCATCCATCATGCACCCAATAGTTTCATATGTCATGTACTGCACATGTCATCCCACAACAACATAAATTGGAACTTTTTGGTGCAACCAATAATTCTTGCATACCCTTTACAGAATAATGAGTATCACCTTGTGAGGTGATCAGCAGTGTGATTTCAATGAAGGGTCTGAACCGATAGCCCATGAGAGCCTTGTTTTTTTTTATTTTATTTTTCATTTGCCTCAATACATGTACAGTATTTATCCATATAATAATAAAAATGACACAAAAAGAATTTTTTTTACACATTTTCTCCCCTTCCTTACCCAAAAAGTAACAAGAAAAAGAAAAGCCTGATACAAACATACACCTTTTAACTAATTAATTGCAATTTACAGAAAAATCTTAAATCATGAATTAGGGTGGGTTGGGTGAGGAAGTGTTGGACACTGTAGGTAAAGTTGTAGCAATAAAATCCATATAGGGTTTCCAAATCTTAACAAATTTTTCTGGTTGGTTTTGTAAATTGTATGTTATTTTCTCTCATGCTAATAATTTAATAATTCTGTTCGCCATCTATTCAACCCAGGTTACAGCTATACATTTTTTTTGCTATAGCTACACTTAAAAACTTACGATAAATATCCAACCTCAATTGGAAAAATACCTCCCAATAAAAAATATTCCGGGATCCTTCAAAATCTGCGTCTTCAAAACTCGCTCCAATAAAATACTTGTATCTTTCCAAAACTTGTCTACCTTTTCACATTGCCAGACTGCATGCAGAAAAGATCCTACTTCTTTATTACATCTAAAACATTGAACAGAGCAATTTGAATTAATTCTGTAATTTTTATGGAGTATATAATTGATTTTAAAAAATTAAATTGTACCATTTGACATCTATTGTATTAGTTACACATAATTTTGACCACACTTCTTCCTGAATCTGAATATTTCAATCTTTTCCCCATCTCAGTTTAGATTTAAATAAATCCTTTTTCTGGATGGTCTCTTGCAATTTTATATAATATATTAATAAATAAATCTTTCAATAAATGTATCTGTTATTAAATATTCAAATGGACTCCGTTCTGGTAATTTAAAATTCCTCAACTTTCTTTTTAAATATTATTTAAGTTGATAATAGGAAAAAATAGCATTATTTGGTATATTATATTTATCCTTTAGTTGCACAAAAGTAACAAAAAACAATCCCTTATCCTTCCTATTCCACAATTATGCCAAACATCAAAATAGGGATTATTAACCGTAAAAGGAATTAAAAGATTTTGGTTTAATATCATTTTAGCCAACTGATAATTCTTCATTCCTCTATCTACATGTACTCCATTCCCTATCTTAAGCTTATGTCTCAGAATTGGTTTATCTAATTGTCCTTTTAATAATCTTTCATGCCATTTATACAAAATATGCTCAGAATTACTTTCTCCTATTTTGCTCATTTCAATTTGTACTCGTGCAGTCTTTCCATCAGTCTGATTACAGGAAGACAAAAATCTAAGTTGAGCTGATTTATAATAGCTTTTAAAATTAGACAGTCAATGGTCTGACATCAGTATGTCTTTCTATTCAATTAAATCACTCTGCAAACTAGTCATGGGAGGAGAGGACGAGATGATTGTACCCATTCACAGTGATGGTGGAGTCTAGCACAAGACTATTAAAGATTGGAGCATGCGTTCTGATGGAAACTGCTCTATTTTCACATCGAGGACATTTCATCATGATGTCAGGCTCCTCCTGAACAGAATAGAGTCAGTAGTCCAGCAGGTCAAATCTGGACATCTGTAAAGTTGAGGAGAAAAGCATCATCTGGACTGAATCCTGTTACAATCTTTGAACCCTCTGGCTGCATATCCTGCACTTTAAAACCAGGTGACCTGTCTTCGTTCAATGAGAAGCATAGAAATATTTGCCAGGGAAGAGCTGGTCATATTTGAAAGAAAGGTATTAATGCTGGGAAAAACCAAAACCAGGGGCCATAGTTTGAGGATAAGGGGGAATTTCTTTAGGACTGAGATGAGGAAAAATTTCTTCTCTCAGAGAGTGGTAAATGTATGGAATTCTTTGCCACAGGAAGTAGTTGAGGCCGGTTCCCTGTCAATATTTAAGTGTAGGTTAGATTTGGCCCTTGTGGCCAAGGGGATTAGGGGATATGGGGGGGGGAGGCAGGAACTGGGTACTGATCAGCCGTGATCATAATGAACGGTGGTGTAGGTTTGAAGAGCCAAATGGCCGACTCAAGCACCTATTTTCTATGGGTTTTTCTTTTAAACAGGGAAAGCCATAAACTGTGGCCTCACGCATGCATTAAGGAGAAGCAGCATATCATTCAAAGAGTTAAGTGATCCTGCAGTTAATGAATCGTGCCAATGTTTTGCAGTTTTGCCACATCCATTTGTGAATGTAGATAGATACGCTGGACAACAAATTGTTGTCAAACGTTTTGCTTCCTGAAAAAAAATATTAGGGATAGACAACCTCAAGCTGAACAGAAAGATGTTTTCAGATTTGCTGTAGCATACAAGTTGGAGAAACATTAAACGTGCTAAATTAATTTAGTAGCATATTGATGCTGACCCATTGCATTATTTCAACTGAACTAACAATGTTTTGCTACTGATTTTTGACTGTACTCAGCATCAGATTCTAATTGCCCTAATACTGCTCTTCTGTGCTTGCAATGTCTTGGTGAAATCATTCACCTTCTTTGTCACCGAATGTTCCAAGATCAGTAGGAATTTAACAGAATATTTTGTAGCTGTTGTGACATTGATGAGATATTTATGCTCTATTGAATCTTTCTGAGGACAATAAATGTTATTGTTAAGTACACTCACTATGCTATTGCCTGAAGAACATGCGCATCAACATGTGTTTAATCTATATCAATGTAATGCACAGCATCTGTATACGTGAGCTACTTTTATAGTCTATCTGCATCTATCCTGACTAAGCATGAGCAGGCCTTAGACATCATTTGCATAGCACCTGTACTGAGTGCATGCCCAGGCATGCTTGGACTGACCAAAACAGCTTGCTTTGTGGGAAATATACCAGTAGATTTAAAATATGACAGGAAATTACAAAAATAGGTTATTTCCAAAAAAAAGTATGTGATAATATTATGGGCCCAGAGGACCCCAAAACAAAGCAGCAATAGAAATTCACCAAGATAAATGGTTACATAAACAAATGTTGCTTTTAATTATCTTTAAACATGAAAACAGGATTAAACTCTTAACTAACCTAACTTAACCCCCTTCTAATTCTAAATACATGTGTATGTAATGTGTGTGTAAGTTCAGAAAAGTTATTTGATTCACAGTCCAATCTCACTTCTTACTCCTCCAAGTTCACTGGTTGCAGACAATTCTTATACTAAGTACAGAATTTAACAGCTTTGGTGCTGAAAAGGTTAATGGTTACCACTCAGGAAGGTTCTTGTTGGTTTTCAGAGAGAGATTTGTTGCTCGTTGGACACCCACAATTGATGCCTTCCGATCAGCCACTTCAGTGTCTTGCCGAAGAAACTTGCCCCATCAGGGTTTTCCAGATGATGGCCTCTTTCTTTCAGGTCACCACAGAGTTCCTTTTCTGTTTCCCTTATTTCAAGTGAAATATTATACAGCCAGCCATCTCCTCTTGTATGGACCACAAGGGCTTTGATCAGGCTGAACTAAGTACTCACAACCCATCTTCAAAATGGGGTTTTTCCACAAGCTTGTCCTGTTCTAGTCCCAGCTGCTGCGGCTGAACTGTCAAACTGAATTCTCTCTCTGAGAAAACCACATGACCCTCTTAGAACAGCAAACTGCACTCAGACAGTGGCACCAGACCCAATCTTCTGAGTTTGTTCATCTGTTGCTTTCCAAAACAATAATCCATTACTCAAAAGCATGTACAATTAACACCTACATGTGAAGTCCTTATAGGCATTCTTCAAAGTTTTTGCAAAGGCACCCGGGGCCTGGACTGTCTGGCTTGAGCAGAGCTCTAACATTTTTAATGAAATCTGTTTTGAAGTGTTTGTATATGCATGTGACCTAACTAAAAACCCCACACAATTTATCTCCTTGAAAGCATCTATATATATATATATATATATATATATATATATGTATAATCTGTCACAATATAAAAATTTGAAAGTGATTTTCATGATCAGCAGCGCAAAATCCATAAAATACACCTAGTTGTCAAAAAGCAAAATCTTTGTTGTCCATGTTCCGATCTGGAGCTTGGACTAGACTCTGTGTGGCTGTGGCAGCACTGGATAATGTGTGTTTTGCCTAATCTTACTGGGGTAAGGGTGCTGATATCCATGCTTCTCCTCATTGAAGTCAGTTCTGTGGAGAATAGTTTTCAATTGCTGGAGTTGACTTTATTTCTTACCTGAGGATATCTTACAACTTCTCTGTCATTGTAATATATGCAATATTAATGAGTCTAGAATATTTATAGTACTAATTGAATGAGCTACATGGGTTGGCTGGAGGCAAAGTGTGTTATCCATTTCAATAACACCCTAGAGCACTTCAGCTCTTCTCAGTTCATCAGCAATTATTAAGGAATTTTAAAGCATAAATATAACAAACCAATGGCATCATGAAGAAAGCCTCTACTTCCTCAGGAGTTTGCGGAGGAACTAGTGGAGTTGTTCAAGTGAACCGGTATGGACTTGAAGGGCCGACATGGCCTGTTTCCGTGCTGTAAACGGTTATATGGTTGTATGGAGGTGAATCCACGGGCACTCAGTGACTCTGAGGGGACTCTCTTCTGCTTTTCTTTCTCAGACAAATTATACAGATGGGACAATGATAAGCGAAGCATTCCCTTCCCACTCCATGTTCTTTCACAGCCCCCAGGTCCCCGTACCAAGGGACAACACAGCCTGATCTCATCAATTATTGTGCACTTTTCACACCCAAGCGACGTAGCATGAATTTGAATGAAAAGAACAAAAAAACATAATTTTTAATCTATTTATTCACAGGATGTGAACATATCTGTCGATTCCTGCAATTATTGATTACCTTTACCTGAGTTTGAACTGAGGAGCCAGTTAAAAGCCAATCACATTGAAGGATCTGGAATCATACAGGACCTGGAATTGATAATCATACCACATTTCATCCCTGATATTTCATGGGTTCACAGTTAAAACTAGATGTTTCAACTTTCCCTCCAAATTTATTTACCTGAATGGAGTTTCCACAGTGGGATTCCAAATTGTCTCCTCATTAATTTAGTTACCCAAACAAACCTGTCATTTTTATGGGTAGTAACATTATTAAGCAATGAAATATAATTAGATATTAAATTCAGGAATGTGCAGACAGCAATCAAGGTCAATGATCTTGCCAATAAAATGATAAAGAGAACATAGTTTCAGTTACATCAGTTAATCGGTTAAAATTGGTTACATCAGTTAAAAAAGGCTTTGCTTTCTCGTGTTCTATTTACATTATCAGGCTAAAGTCAGAAGGAAAGATTGTGCTTGCATTTTTTGTGACAGACGACATGAACGAGCTTCAGATTTTCCACAGTAAACAAGTGTTTGTAGAACTTTTCAACTTTATCATTGTCAATGTTTTGATTTAGCACTGCTTTGACAATATCTGGAATGATGGTCCGTTTCTTCTCAATCCTGTGAAGAAAATACTGAACTAAGGATGATCATGTTAAGTCATAGGTCTGCAAGTCTATCTTTCAAGCACTGTTGGCTCTTGCAAAGTGGAAGGGTCCAATGTGAATCAGGGTATGATTTTTCAGGGAAGTGCAATACATTCCAAATCTTCTCGAAGAGAATACAGGTACTCCACGACGTGACCTGCGTGACTTACGTCTGTCGATCGAAAATTTGTTGAAAAAATTAAAATGTATGCGCTTTATTTTGTATTTGACAAATTATAGCAGGGATACAGGGCATGTAAGAGTCAAAATGCGCTTATTTCCCTTGTTATTCGGCGTCCTGGGGTCCGTAGGCTGGACGCAGCCATCTTGATTCCCATGTGCATGCATGAGTCTTCGGTTGGCGCATGTAAACCCACCACGCGTGTACCAACCAAAGACTTGCCCATGCGCAAAGGAATCAAGATGGCCGCACCCAGCCTATGGATCCTGGACATTGACGCAATTCTGACATACATCCATTCCGAGAAACAACCGATCCTTTAGTCCAAATTACGGTTTTAAGTCAGAGAGTAACTGTACAGTAAAATACAATTATCTGGAATTCAAGCAATTAGCAGCCACAAAAAAAAAAATTTGGCCAAAAAAGTTTAAAAAAAACGATTTCTTATACTTTTAAAATTATTTTATCCCTGCTCGGAATGGTGTTTTTAATACTGGAAATCTTCAGCAGGTCAAGCAGAATCTGTGAAAACAGTTATCAATTCAGGATGAAGTTCCCCCTCGGCAGGTTCTGACGAAAGGTCTTTGATCCAAAATAATGAACTGTGCTTCCCTTTCTGTAGATGCTGCTGGGTTTTACCCGTATTCTATTTTTAAGATTTCCCTGATTTGTTTTTAGTTTTTGATTTGTGTTGTCTTATGGCTCCTATTGAGAACCAGCTCTCTCCTTCCTTCAGCATCAACCATCACTCTTCAGTGAGGACCAGGAGTGAACAGACTGGCACCCTGAACTACTATCATGAAGTGTGGGATTGTTTTGTGCCTCTTAAACCTGCGCTAAGGGCAATGCCTGGCACAATCCTGTCTTGGGAATAGGTCCCTCTGGCCTGCAACCTCCCTCATTCGTGGGCTTTACCAATTCCCTGAAACTTCCGTAATTTTCCCACTGCTCTTCAGCTTGCGGGTCCCTTGCTTAAATATGCATGTGGCTGGGACACGATGATTAAAAAAGGCAGCCCCTTATTATTGTGGCCTACTCAGGAACTCCAAATCATTCCTTCAATCTGTCTTGTGGAGTGAATTTACATTCTGAGTGAAATACCAGCTGTCACTTCTCATCAATATCTGGCAGGCTTTGGGACAGTGGGCAATTTCCTAGGTCTCTCATGTTGTGCCCCAGTTAAGATCAGCCCTCTTTGATATATCTTCTGAAAGCCTAAAGTGGTGCTACAAGGAAAATTTAAAGAAACAGTATGCAGTAATATTTTTCTCATCTGTTTGACATGTCAACTGACTAAAGGAGGAGGAATTACAGTAAAACTCTGATAAACCGCTATTGAAAATTCATGATGGATCGGCAACCCTATCATTAGGTGAAGCTTTCTTCATTTCCTTTCCATTCCCCGGACCCTAATTCTTGTACTCCCTTTCCCATTCATCAATTCTGTTAAGCAGCCAACTCATTAGCACATTTTATTATAATACAATCTAACATCTAAAAAAGCAACTTTAAAGTGTGTTGGAGTATTAACTGTAAGTAACTTCTAACAACATGGAAAATCTGTCATAACACCATGCCAAATTAATGGAGTTTACTGCACAGATTTTGATGAAATTTGCAACAGGTTTATATAGAATATAGAAAAATACAGTGCAGGCCCTTTGGCCCAACCCATATATTCCTTCCTAAAAAAGAGTACTAACCCCACCCTTCCCCGTAATCCTCTATTTTTCTTTAATCCACGTGCCTGTCTAAGACTCTCTTAAATGCCCACAAAAATTCAGCCTCCACCACCATCCCTGGCAAAGCATTCCAGGAACCCACAACTCTTCATGTAAAAAAAAAAATCACCCTGATGTCTCCCTGAAACTTCCCTCCCTTCACTGGGCATGTTTGTTGATCCTGCCCTGGAAAAAAAAAGTGCTGGCTGCCCACCCTGTCTATGCCTCTCATTATCTTGTAGACCTCTCATCTCATCCTTTAACACTTCAAAGAGAAAAGTCCCAGCTCTACTAACCTTACCTCATAAGACTTGTTTTCCAATCCAGGCAACAGTCTGGTAAATCTTCTCTGCACCCTCTACATAGCTTCCGTATCCTTCCTATAATGAGGTGACCAGAACTGAACACAATATTCCAAGTGTGTTCTCACTAGAGATTTGTGATGACCTCCTGAACTCAATTCCCCTATTAATGAATCCCGCATCCCATAGGCCTTCTTAACTATCCTATTAATTTGTGCAGCGATCTTGAGTAATGTATGGATTTGAATCCCAAAATCCCCCTGTTCATCCACCCTCTTATGTAACCAACCATTAACCCTGTTCTCAGTCTTCTGGTTGGTCCTTCCAAAATGCATCACCTCACACTTATCCAGATGGAAATCTATCTGTCACTTTTCTGCCCAACTCTGCATCCTGTCCTTATCCCATAACTTTCAACAACTTTCAGGTGCATCCACAACTCCTCCAACCTTCGTGTCATCTACAAACTTACTGATCCATCCTTCTGCTTCTTCATCCAGGTTATTTATAAAAAATCACAAAGAGCAGGGGTCCAACAACAGATTCCTGTGGCACTTCACTTGTCACCGACCTCCAGGCAGAATACTTTCCGTCCACTACTACTCTCTGCTTTCTTCCTACAAGCTAATTTTCTATCCACATAGCCAAGATTCCACTGATCCCATGCCTCATGACTTTCTGGATGAGTCTCGTGGGGAACCTTGTCAAATGCCTTGCTAAAATCCATGTAGACCATATCTACTGCTCTCCCCTCATCAATTTCTTTTGTTACCTCCTCAGAACACTCAATTAGCCTTGTGAGGCACGACCTTCCCTACACAAAGCCTTGCTGTCTATCCTTGAATAGACTGTACTTCTCCAAATTCTCATAGATCCTTAAGAATCCTCTCCATTAGTTTGCACACCACTGACTTAAGACTCACCGGTCTATAATTCCCAGGAGTCTCCCTATTACTTTTTTTAAGTAAAGGGACTACATTTGCCATTCTCCAATACTCTGGCACATCCCCTGTGGCCAAAGAGAATTGAAAGATCATAGCTACTGCCCCAGCTATCTCTTCTCTCACTTCCCACAGAAGCTTTGGGTATATCGTGTCCAACCCAAGGGACATCAATCTTAATGTTTTTAAGAAGATCCAACACATCCTCTTTCTTAATCTCAACATCAACCAGCACACAAGCCTGTTCTATTCCAACCTCACCCTAATCAAGGTCCTTTGCTCTTGTGAATACTGAAGCAAAGTATTTATTTAGGACCTCCTCTGCCTCCAGGCACATGTTAAGCCTCAAGCAACTGGCAATTTTTTTTTTAAATCACAGAAAATAAATAGGTAAAACAATACAAAAGTTTAAAATTTCCGTCTTCCCCACGCAACATGCAATCTCAAGCAACCAGAGAATTTGCTTATCCAATCCCCACGGGTGCCGGATAATGTATTTAGATTTAATTGCCTACCTGTGATCCAGATTCCAAGTGCTGAAGATAATTCTGTTCTCCTTGTTACTGTATGGATTGATGGAATGGTCATACCCACACGATATACTATCAAATGATCCCTAAAAATGTGTAGAAATTCAATTAATTATTTTCAGCATGACCTCTTTTTTTCCTTATCTTGAAAGGAGACTGGCTGATAAGCTTGTTTCAATGGCAATATTGCTTGGAGAAAGTGCTCGAGTCCTTGCTCTATCAACTGCATTCAAACAAAGTGCTGTGCACCCAAATTTCCTCAAACACATATGTCAATGGTGTGCAGAACGGGAGTAAGGAACTTGAATTGTGGTAAGGCTATTTCCTGTTAGTCTATGTTTTCACATCCTGCTCCTGGCTACCTTTCCAGTTCAGCACTGACAAAGCGCAGGGATAGTGGAGATGGTGCCTCTTAGATTAGATCAGATCCTCACCTGCCCTCTGCTCTGCATATAAAAGAAACCAAAAATTTCCTTCCAAACAAAAAATTAACAAGTTTTCACCATTGCTTTGGTTAAAATTGATCTCCAAAACCTTTTGACTGTTATGACAGAAGCTTTTGGGGTGCTATATATCCCCAGTGACTCCGGGAAACCTTGGTCTCATAACTGCTGAAGCTGGAGAAGGAACATTCAGGGTGGTAATGAGAGCCTCAGGGCCCTGCATCAGGAGCACCCAGGTGGGCTTGTGCAAGCAGTGAACAAGCCCACTACCTCACAAACCACCCACCCACCTTGACTCCTACTTAAGCATCATCATCCCCTTCAGAAAACTCAAAAGCCAGAGTGGAAGCAAATCACCTCTGATCCCAGGGCACTGACACAGGCTGCTTTATAAACTCCTGCCGTCACAGTTGATGCAATATAAAATGTAAGGCTTTCTACTTTTATTCCATCTTTAGGTTAATTGAAAATATTGTCTGATGTTTGTGTCTCTGTAAAAGAATGTTCTGATGAATGGCCCTTCGTTGTGACCACCTTCACAAGGGCCATTAGGGATGGGTAATAAGGGATGGGTAATAAAGGATGGCCCTGCCAGTCATTCCAGAGAAAGTACTACACAAAAAATATTTGTCCAGCAAGACTTACCTGTCATCTGGCTTTTCCAAGATCAATAGGAATAGATCAAATCCAATACATTGAAAATCTAGCTCCAATTTAGGATTTTTTAAAATTTAAAAATCTGTCTTATCTCGTGCTATCTCTCATAATTATTTTTTTTCGTCCATCAAGAATTGATCAATCTTCCTCTATAGGAAAATTAAAGGTATTGTTTCATTTGCAAATTTATTTAAGGAAGGTTGTTTAATGTCTTTTCAACAGCCGGCAAGTATAACTTACCAAATTCTCATTTTTTTTAGATATTTATACATTAGAAATTTCTTAAATACCACATTATAGGATTTTTCATTTGTATATCCACCAAATTAAGGGTTATATATATAATAGATTATTGAAATTACATCCAGTACTTCACGATGATTAAAAAAGGCTTGGGAACTGTTTCATTCTAATATTAACCCCATTTGTGACAGATCCAAATCTGAAATTGTTACATTGACACACATGTTTGGTCTTGTTCATCCTTAGAAAACTATTAGAAGGAAATTTTTAATAGCTTTTCAACTACACTCCAGCTATGACCCCATCCAATAATTGCTCTTTTCATAGTTATTGACCCAGACACTTGGAGTTTTTCTGTACCTGTTGAACAGGTTGTGGCCTCCTCTACACGAGCTGCCCTATTCAAATGGAAAGACTCTAGACCGCCAACAGAGATATCATGTATTTGAATCATTGATGAAATTTGAAGATACATGGCGACCTTTATGTCTTAATAATCTAATCTGATTAGATGTATTTACTCTTCCAGATGAGATATTGACAAACCTTTTATTTTGATTTACGGTAGGAACCAAAAACTACAAAATATATGTAACCCTCAAGGTAAGCTGCTCAGCTGTTTTTTGTTAGTTTTTTTTTAATTAGGTTAGGTGGGGTTTTTTTTTATATAATACTTCTGATTTTTTTTCACCAATTCCAGTGGAGGGGGATCGAGTTTATATTGTTTGATCTTAATATGTGATATTGTAATTTCAGTTTTGTTCCCTTTTCTTCATTGTACTGGACTCATTTTAAAACCAATAAAAAAGATTAAAAAAGAAAAGACTTACCTGGCAAATAAAATGGCCATTGTTATCACAAAGCCGACTTTTTTCAATTGCTGTCCTGTCAAAGTAACAGCCATTAAATTTACTTTGTTTAAGCCTTTTTTCAATTTGTTTTACAAATGCATCGTACATATTCACCATTTTTCCTTCAAGTATTTTCCCGTGGTTCTTCACCTGCAAAAAAAAGAGGTGTCCACTTAAAATTAGTTCAACAAGAAAGTCTGCAGATTCTGTGGTTGAATGCAATACACAAATGTGCTGGAGAAACACAGCCGTTAACACAACATTCAGCGGAGCATAGGAGATGGCAGTAGAAGAATGGGCGAAGGGAGATAAATGTAAGGCCTCTGAGTTGCTCCAGCACGTTTGTGCTTTATTCTTAAAATTAATCAATTTATCTCTTGACTGAATCTTGAATGTAATTGCACCATGGATGCAAAACAGCTGAGATTATAGATATTTCAAAAAGAGAATAACTGCAAATTGAATATTTGCAAGGAATTATTTCAAACATTCCAACACTGGCAATCACAGTTTCAGATGCCCTGTATGTTTGTTGAGTTTTCCTTTACATTTTAACGATTTCATTCATCTTCATTAAAATCTACCTGTAAGACCAAGCTTTTGATCATCTGCCTTTATTGTTCTCTTGCATTCATGATTTTACGTGTCAATATTTCCTGTGAAGTAGTTGGGACATTTCAGGACTTGTATACAGAATGCATTTCCACAAGAGGATGATCATTTTGAATTCCATGCCACATCTCTGACTGAGATTCTGGTTACATTACACCCCTTACTTCTAAAGCCCGACAGATGGACATGTTGGTTCATGAAGAAGCTGGATAAATTCAAATTCTCTTCAATTAACAAAGACTCAGGTAACTTTGAGGAAATATTTAAAATAATGAAGCTGCAGAATAAAAGGCCTGCATTTATGAAGCATTTTTCACAACCTCAGAACTTTCCAACATGTTCTACAGCCAATTAATTAATTGCCAAATAAAGTGACATTGGGGAAATATGGTAACCAATTTGCACACAACAAGGTCCCACGATAACATGAAGGTGAGTACAAGTTCTACTTATTGATAATGTTGGCTGCGGGGTAATGAATTCCCTACTCTTCGTCAAGAGAATTGAATTGAATTGGGTAGTCACATGATTGAAATACAGTAAAAAGCTTTGCTTGTTGTCCAGGAAGTTATAGTCAAGGTGTTTGTGATCGTTTACCAAGATTCTCTGGATTCTCAGTATGTCACAGTGGATTGGAAGAAAGTGAATGTCACAGCACTGTTTAAGAAAAGGATGTCGGAAAAAGGCAGGTAACTATTGGCCAGTTAGTTTGATATCTATAGTTGGAAAAATGCTTGAAGCTATCAGCAAGGGAAAAAAAATAGCAAGACATTTGGAGAGAAATCGCTCCATAAGGCAGAAGTGGGATGGATTCAGGAAGGGCAGGCCCTGTTTGACAAAATTATTGGAGTTCTTTGAAGTTATCTCAAGCGCATTGGATAGAGAGGAAGAGGTGGACATTGTGTTCTTGGATTTCCAGAAGGTATTCAATGAGATGCCACATAAAAGACTGACCAATGGAGTGGGGGGGATGTATTAGTCTAGATGGAGGATTGGTTAACCAATCGAAGGCAGAGAGTTAAATAGATGTTTCTTTTGTTGGCAATCAGTGGAGACCCAGAGTGCCATAGGGGTCGGTGGCGGGCCCACGACTAATCATGACATACAGGTACTCCCCGTCTTGCGACCTACACGACTTATGTCCATCCACACATACAACCGTAATTTTGTTTAAAATATATATAAAATTTACATGGATTATGTTGTATTTGGCAAACTATAACAAGGAGAGAGGACATATAAGAGGCAAATGTACTTACCTTGTTAGTTGGCGTCCCAGGGTCCATATGCTGGGTGCAGCCATCTTGATTCCTGTGCGCATGCGTGAGTCTTTGGTTAGCTCATGTGCAGTGGGTTCGCGTATTGGAGTTCATTTGGCACAAGCATGAGAGTTAAGGGTGCAAATTCAGTATTGTTGGGGTGCTTAATTCTCGCGCATGCGCACAGGAATCAAGATGGCTGCTCCAAGCTTACGGACCAGGGGATGCCAACTAACAAGGCAAGCATGGACCAAAATGTGGAAATATTCGCCAAGGGTGATCGACAAATTCAGGAAGCTTTAAGTTGCTATCGTCAAATCTACGATGAAAAAAAGATTTGATTAAAAAGTTTTCTTTAAAACTTCGGTACGCAAAATTCTGACTTGCATCCATTTCAAGATACGACCAATCCTTCGGTCCCAATCATGGTCGTATGCCGGGGAGTACCTATACATTGACAATTTGGAAGAGGAGACCAAGGGATGTGCATCTAAGTTTGTTGATGTAACTAAATCGAGTGGAAAAATAAACTGTGCAGAAGAGTTTCCAGAGAGACATAGGCAGGATAAGCAAGTGGACAAGGGTGCAGTAGATGGATTACAATATTGGTAAATGCAAATGGTGAAGGATTGCAGAATGCTGTCATGGGAGGGGCTTTGGCGTGTATGTGTATGGTTCGTAAAACATTGGTTTGCAGGTCCAACTGGTCATCAAGAAGACACTGAAGATCTTCTGCAACTTTACAGGATACTGGTGAGACCACTTCATGCTGTTCTGGTCTCCTTACTTGACAAAAGATACACTGACTTTAAAGGCGGAGGACAGCAGGTTTATTATGTTGATTCCAGAGATGAGGGGGTTAGCCTGGGAAGTGAGATTGGGTGATCTGAGACTACACTCGCCAGAATTCAGAAGAATGAGAGGGAATCTTCGAGAAACATAAAAAACTAAAAGGGGCAAGTAGAGGTAGGAAAGTGCTTCCATTGGTAGATGAGATCAAAAACCAAGGAATACAGCCTCAAGATTCAGGGGAATAGGACAGACTTGAGGAGGAATTGCTTTTCCCAGAGAGTAGTGAATCTGTGGAATTTTTTACCCAAGGAAACAGCGGATATTTTTATGACGCAGTTAGATAGATTTTTGCGTGGTAAGGGAATTAAGGATTATGTGGAAATAGCTCATCGGTGGCGCTAAGTCCATGACCAGATCAGCCATGACCTTATGGAATGGCAGAGCAGGCTTAATGAGCCAGGTGACTTCTATTTCTTCTGTTCTTAAGTCAATTCATTCAGGGGAGAGAGCAATAATGACAAATATATAAACAGCAGTGCCAGGAGTAGGGTTACAAGAAATCAAGTAGGGAAGGACATAGGGAACAGTACAAAAACATATCACAGGGTATCAAGAAATAGACAATTAAAAATAATGCAGAATATTAGAACTTGCAGGACCCAATACAAGGAGCTCAACACAGCTGCAGCAGACAAATCTACAATGTGCTCAAACATACATTCATTTTCAAAGTGCAATCCAATCCTAAAGGACCGAAAAACATTTATTTACTCGATTAAGGAGGAAGGTCTCAGTTGTTGATTTCACTATACAGTAAAATCCCTGTTATCTGGAATTCAAGCACCGGCAGCCTCAAGCAACCAGCAAAAAATAATTGTGGAAAATAAGTACAGGTAGTCCTCAACTTACAACCATAATGGGGACTGAAGGGTTGGTCATAACTTGGATTGGTCTTAAATTGGATTCGCGCATCTTAACGCGGTATTAAAACAATTTAAAAACAAATGTTAAACTTTAATTAAGAATCTCAGCATATGTACAGTATTTTTTAGAAATTTTGGTCATATGTGCAGACGTAACTCATGAAGGTCATAAGTTGTGGACTACCTGTTAGTAAAAATCACAAAAGTTTAAAATTAGAGGCCCCCCCCCCCCTTCCCTGCCCCAAGAGATCAGTTTGCCAATCACACAAGATCCAATCTCAAGCAACTGGCAAATTCACTTATCCGGCATCTACCAATCCCTATAGGTGCCAGATACTGTGGAGTTTTATTGTATTTGTTTGATCGCAGGATAAAATTACACCTCAAGAACTTTTATTTTGAAAACCTAAGTAGAGCAAGCATTAGACACCACAATTTTACTTTGGCAAAACTCTTGCAAATTCATACCTCTGTCAAATAATTTCTCATTCGTTTGCCACAGCTGAATCTCATGTAATCTGATTTGGTTTTGAATCGCAAGTCCAGACCTGTAAATTAGCAGATTATTATTATATTAATGCTTCTAATTTGTGGAAAAGATGAACACAGTGAAACTGTTTATCTGGTATGCTTGTGCCTTTAATGAGTGACTGACAGATTTTCAGAACCGTCGGATGTTATTTTCGCATTTATAATCAGTTTTGAAAAGTTGTGATAATTTTTCCAGTGAACCTGATAAATTTAATGCAAGGGTGGGAAATGGAGCCCCATTGAGTTTAAAACAAACAAGGAGGAGTCACGTGATGGAGTAGTGGCCGGACGGTGAACTCCAGCCCTCTCCAGAAAAGTCGGGAAAAACGAGAGAAAATACAAAGGCACAGAAATACAAGTTAAAGAAAAGTGAATATAAAGGTGGAAAGAAGATGGAGACAAAAGGAGAAAAATCAAAATCAACGGAAAGAAGAGAGGAAGAGAAGACAACGGAGGAAAAAGGTGAAGGCCTTACCTGTCCGAAGAGGCCCGCTGTGGAGAGAAGACCCCACTACCTCAGGTCGGTAGAAAGAGAACTACAACAATGGCTCACAGAGCCGAGTAAAAGTGCGCAACCGCGCATGCGCGACTCCTCGCGCATGCGCGATGCGCATACAAAAAAACACACCGACGGGAGGGGGGACCAGCTGGGGAGTCGATCTCCACAGCCGGCAACGACAGCTGCAGAACACCTGCAGCAAGAAGACACCACAGAAGACAATGGAAACAAGAAAGAAGAGGAGGAAAGGGCAACAAAGAAACAACAGATGGTCAACCTAGAGGAAGAAGAAGAGGAAGAGGAAGAGTACAGGGAAATAGAAGAAGAAAAGATAGGCAAGGTAAAGGAGGTACTTGCTCTTGTTAGAGGATACATGGAGTCATTTAAAGAATGGCAAACACAGGAATTCAATGATTTAAGAAGAAGAATAAACAACACAGAAAAGAAAATAAATAAAATGGATATGACCTTAACAGAAATGGGGAAAAAAATGGACAAGATGGAAGAACGGGCAATAGCAGCAGAAATGGAGGTAGAAGACTTAAAAAAGAAATTGGAGGAATCTAATAAAAAAACTAAAGAGACACAAGAATTACTAGCCCAAAAAATAGATATAATGGAAAATTATAACAGAAGAAATAACATAAAGATAGTGGGCCTTAAGGAAGATGTAGAAGGCAAGAATATGAGGGAGTTTATAAAAGAATGGATCCCTAAGGCCCTAGGATGTCCAGAACTACAGCAAGAAATGGAAATAGAAAGGGCACATAGAGCATTGGCCCCTAAACCACAACCACAACAAAAACCAAGATCTATTGTAGTAAAATTCCTAAGATATACTACAAGAGAAAAGGTGCTGGAGAAGACAATGGAAAAAGTAAGAGAGGGCAACAAACCACTGGAGTATAAAGGGCAAAAAATCTTCATTTATCCAGATATAAGCTTTGAACTCCTAAAGAAGAGAAAAGAGTTCAATGCAGCAAAAGCGATTTTATGGAAGAAAGGATATAAATTTACACTGAAGCATCCTGCGGTATTGAAAATATTTATTCCAGGACAACAAAACAGACTATTCTCGGATCCAGAAGAAGCACGAAAATTTGCAGAACAATTACAAAAATAGACTGAGGGATGAAGACGGGTAATGAGAGCAAAAATTATCACGATTGATATGTATGTGGGTAAAGACAAAAATAGACTGAGGGATGAAGACGGGTAAGGAGGGTAAAAATGACCACGATTGATATGTATGCGGGTAAAGAGGTATAAGAGTGAATAGAGACAACGGGCATATGTGAAAGTATCTGTAATTAGAGGAAAACATAGAAAGTATAGACAAGAATTAATAAGGGAAGGTAATGGAATAGAGAGAATAAGGAGGGAACTAAAAGAGTGACCTTTGTGACATATAAAAAACGAAATCTTTTCTGGGGGGGGCTGGGTGGGGGGAAAAGAGCGGTCACTGCAAAATCAGTTGACGCTTGCGAGTGGATTCGCAAATCCAAATGGAGAGGGGAGATGTGGTTGTCCGACAAGGGATAAAGGGCAACTCAGGAGGGGAAGGGGAGATTGGGGATAAAGAAGATAGAAATAGGAGAATAAGGAAAATGTTGGATGTTGTAGGAATGTTGTCTGGTAAAGAGTTGAAAATAAGAAAACAGAAATGGAAAAGGAGGAAAGGTAATGATGGAAAAACGGAAAGAGAAGATAAACAAAATATAAAATGGCTACGCTGAACTATATGACTCTAAATATTAATGGAATACATAACCAAATTAAAAGGAAGAAACTACTAAATTTACTGAAAAAGGAAAAAATAGATATAGCATTTGTCCAAGAAACACATTTAACTGAATTGGAGCACAAGAAATTAAAGAGAGATTGGGTAGGACATGTAACAGCAGCATCGTATAATTCAAAAGCAAGAGGAGTGGCTATATTAATTAGCAAAAATGTGCCATTTAAAATAGAAGAGGAAATAATAGATCCAGCAGGGAGATATGTTATGATAAAATGTCAGATATATTCAGAGCTTTGGAATCTACTTAATATATATTCACCTAACGAAGAAGATCAAAAGTTTATGCAAGATATCTTTTTGAAGGTAGCTAATACGCAAGGGAACATACTAATAGGAGGGGATTTCAATCTGAATTTGGATCCAAATATGGATAAAACAGGGAAAAAAATTAACAGGAAGAACAAAGTAACCAAATTTATAATTAAATCAATGCAAGAAATGAAACTTGTGGACATATGGAGGAAACAAAACCCAAAAGAAAAGGAATACTCATACTACTCGACTAGACATAAAACATACTCAAGGATAGACCTATTCCTGTTATCAGCCCACATACAAGGGAGAGTTAGGAAAACGGAATATAAAGCTAGACTATTATCGGACCACTCACCCCTGTTATTGGCAATAGAGCTAGAAGACATCCCTCCAAGAATGTATAGATGGAGTTTAAAACAAACATGAGAAACAGACACCAGTGAGTTTCAAGGAATGTCCAATGGGTTTAAAGAAAGTGCAGGAAACAATACCCAGTGGGCCAGATGCAAAATCATGGGCATTTCCGAATAATCATTCAGGGATTCTCATTTAAACCTTTAAGCCACCTTGATATTGGACAGCAACACGAGAACAAATTCTGCATTAAATCTCATACAGCTGCACTGAAGTGTAACCTTATCTCCAGCACTGATTAATCTTTTTTTCCCTTTCACTTCACCCATGGCAGAAATACCGTAAATATTCGAGTATAATGCGAAAAATGTTGTACCGAAATTCGAGCTCAAAGTAAGGTGGGGGGGGGGGGGGTCACATTATACATGGGAGTAAAATTTAAAAAAACATTTCCGCCAGTTTTAACGATAAGTAAGATTATCAGCAGCCGCCTAGAGGGGGCGGGGGGAGAGATGCTAGCACGACTCGAGCTGGTGGGGGGGGAGAGACGGCAGTGCGACTCAAGCGGGTAGGGGGAGAGACGCCAGTGCGAATCGGGCAGGTGAGGGGAGGGGGCTTGTATTATACATGGGGTAAAATTCCCCCCCCTTTTCCCCTCAAAAATGGGGGGGGGGGGGGGGGGGCGGTCCCGCATTATGCACGAAACGCATTATAGATGAATATTTACGGTAAATGTTGAGATACTTAAAGCACTACTTCAAAATGTAACACACGTTACCTTCAAACCATTTCAGATCATCCTCACGGTTTTCAGCTGAAATATTTTCATTGGATTTTTGGATAAGATTCTGTAGCAACACTCTTTTCTTGAATGATTTCTCATCAGATAACATTTGGCTAGCAATCTGAGTTAACTCTTCACTGTTTGCATAAAATGTATTCAAAACTTTATTTATACAGTAATGAAGCCCTGTAAATTGAATGAGATACAAGTTATTAGTGGTAAGTAACAGCTAAGCAAAATCGATCAATACATTTAAAATTTGATTTTATTGCTCTTGATTTATCGGAGGACATGACTGCAAATTGTTTTGATCTGGATTAAGCCAGGCTGCTGACCGTTTCTGAGCCATACACATGAAAACTACATGTAGTCATGAGATCTAAATTTTATATTAAGTACTGTATAGACATGTGTAATAGTCGATACCATATAAAAGTCGACCCCCTCCCCCTATTTTTGATCCAAAATCTGGTATTTACCATATATCGTGAACTATTCCCTCGGCCCTGCCTGGCCAATCTCCTACCCATCCGAGCTCCCAACACCCCGATCGCAGGCCTACCACCCGATCCTGGCTGTCTGCACATCCACCTCGAAAGATGCAGGTACTTACCGTGGTCAAAAGTAGTTATTGTGTAATAGCTGATCCCCCCCCCCCACTAACTTTTACACTAAAAATTGATCCACCCTTGGAGAAAGTTACATAATCTAAGGAAAAAAAATGAAATTTTTCTTAAAATCTGGCCACCATACCTGCGTTACATATGTGCAAGGATATAGTGTGGTCCCCTGTGCTTCTCTGCCTGCCACCCCCCCCTCCCCAACCTTATCCTTCCTCTCCTGGTGGGGGGGGGGGGGGTGGGTTGGGTCCATTCCAATCAGGCTAAGTCAAGATGAATGTAAAAGACTTGGAGAATGTTGAACTCCGACAGACCCTGTGTTCAATGTGTTTTTCTTTTCTTTTTTAATTTGTTATTTGTCTTCGATCAGTGGCGTCTTGCTTTTTTTAATGTTAAATAAGCACTTTTGCCTTTTCATTTAAGTTAAATTACTTTATTTAAATTTTAACGTGATTTTTTTTGTTATTTTGTGTTGTTGGGGGAGGGGGGATAAAACCAGACTCAGGAGAAGAAATGTAAATATGCTTGATGAATGAGATGGTTGAACTGTCTGAGTTTGGTAAAATCATTAAAAAATTGGTCCATAAAATTTGACTATTACACACATAAATACAGTATGTCTGTCTTCTTTGCCTCCGCAATGTGCCTTTTAGGACACTCCTGAGAGAATGTGATGTTCAGGTAAGTGGGAAACCTACCTAGATAGAAGCACATTTTAAACTCAATAGGACCATTCCCCAACTCTCTGAACTCATTTCCTCCCTCTGACACAGTCCTGGCCTTATACATACACACTATTCAATTTCCACTTCCAACCCCTCAATCCTAATGCTGTGGTCCATGTCAACACAATGTCAATTGTCTTGATGTGGACCAGTTGGTCTACCTCAACATTGCCAAAGATCTCTCCTCATTGCTGCCTCCAAATGACCCTCCCCAATACAAACTCAAATCACTCCCTCAAATGACCCTCCTCCAATGCTGCCACCATCAAACCTATCCAGTGAGATCCTAAATTGCCTCCACCCCACCAATGCTGCCCTTGATCCCTCCTCTCTCAATGCCCAAGGCTGGTCTCCTCTGAACCGCAGTGTCCAAAGAGAGCATGATTTCAGATTTATTGTCAGAGTACACACTTTATATCACATACAATGCTAAGATCCTTTTTGTCCTGTGGGCGAGGCAGAATTACTACTTATTGGTAGTGCAAAAAAATAACTGCACAACTTACAAATATAAACAAATAAATAAATGTAAACAAACTGAAAAAGAATGAGAAAAAAAAAATTAAATAAAGTGGAAGACTCCTTAAATGAATCCCTGATTGAGTTTGTGGTTGAGGGGTCTGATAGTGGAAGGGAAGCAGCTGTTCCTCAACCTGGCAGTGTGAATCTTGTGGCCCTGAGACCTCTTTCCCAATGATAGTAGTGGAAATTTACAAACCAAGTAAGTGCACAAGAACAGGGTACATGGGATATGTGGAAAATGTCGGTCCATCCAATATTTGGTGCACAGAATTTGTTAAGTGTCAAGAATTGGGTCGTGTTGATGTTCAAAGGAATCTAACGTGCGTCTCCAGCAAGCATGGCATGCCTGTTTTATTGTGAGAGAATTTAAGTACAGGTGTGAAGATTTCTTATTCCAGTTATGATAAGGATCCAGCTGGAACATTTGGTACAGATTTTATAACCTTTTTTTTTTGAAAAAATAATACTTGCCATGGAGAGAATGCAGGGATTAATTATACTTCTTCCTTGAATGGCGAGTTTACCATTTGAGAAGTTCAGTAGACTAGGCCTGCAGTCTTGAGAGAGTTTAGGAAAATGAGGGTGATCCCACTGTAGCAAAATTCTTTCAACAGTATTGATTTAGAGAAAGAGGGGAGCATTTAGGACATCAATGAGGAGAATTTTTCAAATAAATGAAAATCCCCGTTACCCAGAATTCAAGCAACCGGCAGCCTCAAGGAACTGGGAAAAAAAATCACGGAAAATAGGTTAAAAAAATACGCAGGTTCTCCAATCAAGCAACACGCAATCTCAAGCAACAGAAAATTCACTTATCCGGCACCTATCAATCCCCATGGGTATTGAGGGATTCAGTTTACTTCGAATATTTATGCCCTAGCATGCTGTGGAATCTCAGTTGCTCAAGGCAGAGAATGATAAGATTTCTGGTTCTGACGAGGATAATGCTGTAAAATGGCACTGGGCATAAAACAGCCGTGATGTTGATGAATGCTGGATCATGTTTAAAGGGATTGAAGCGGGGTAATGACCTAAAATCTCAGCCATCCCTTTATTTCCACAGATGCTGCTGAACTCCCCGAGTTCCTCCAGCAGTTCTTTTTTCCCTCTGTTGCTGAGCCCTGCATCTGCAGCTCCTGCCATCTCGAATGATAACTTCTTCCCTCTCAACCAATGGTTGCCACCGTCATCCAATGTCCAAACCCACAACCATGGAATGGACCTGTTTGTACTGGGAAGTCAATTGAGATCTGGCTGAGCTCAGAACCAGCACTTTGCCCACTGTATCATGCCCCGCCACGCCGTCCCTCAACCCAGATCATCATTTCACCCTGCCACCCTCTGCCAGGATACCTCACCCTGCCCCTTTCTGCCCATCCTCATTTACCTCCATTCCACTGCTGCCCTTCCTTAAGAATGATGACCTCACAGTGATCATTCAAGGTGTAAAAGTAGTCCGCATCAATTTCAGTCCCATCTTCAAATAGGCATACACGACATCCCTTCTGTGGCAGCTATTCAAAATCAAAATGAGCAGTTATCATCATGTTTTGAGTGAACAATATTGCTATTTTAATAAAATAGTTTTCAAACGACTCATTGAATCAACTGCCTATAGTCTCCCATGCCCAGACATACCATATCCAAATGTGGAATCTCGGGCACTTGTTGGTCTTAAGTGCCCGAGATTCCAGTAGCTAAAATCCCTGGGTCAAGGCTTCAGCTAACAGATCATGAATACCTTATGTACATGTGTAAAGGTCGATCCCCCTATATTTTTGCCCAAAAATCTGCTATTTTCCATATATCGCTGTAAAAGTCAATTACCCCATTTTTGGCCCTGGCTGCCTGCCCATCGGAACACCCAATGCCTCAAAAGCCATCAGAAATTTAAAAGAAACATTAAACTAAACCAAAAAAATGAAACTTAACATTCTCCATTTATATCCCAGAATTATTCCCGTTGATGTCATGGATACTGTACCCAGTCAAACTAAATCTGTCTATAAATTCAAGCCGTAAGAAGAATGGTGGTGGTGCCAGATCTGCTACAATGGAAGCACGGCCACTGGTGCGGACCCACGGAGAGCGAGGAGAAGGAGACACAGCGATCCTCTACCACCCAGTCCAACTACTGACGTCTCCGTTCAGGTTTTAAATGACCTGTTAAAGGAACTGACGGTGGTTATTTAAAATCCTGCATCTGCCGGGTCTGGGACCAAGATGTTTTGCAGTGGCCTGAGGGGGTTGCAGACTCTGGGGAAGCAGGGGGCTTGCTTAGGGCACCAGAAAATGAGCAGCACGGTGACCACCAGCGAGGGGCTCTGAGCACAGGTTAGTGGCTTGAGGCGAGGAACCCATGTAGTGCGGGATGCTGGCGACTGTGGTCAAGAAACTCGCACCAGGCTGCAGACTGCTGGAGAGTGGCTTGAGACTTGCTGAAGGGGTACCAGGTATCGGAATGGAATCCAAAAGGGTGCCGAAGGTGGGAGGGGCTCCCGAGGGATCATGGGTGCAGAAGACTTACTGATCATGTCGGTGGTTTGGATCTGGAGCTTGGGATGGCTAATCTTTGTCTAACAAAAGTCCATATTCTGTAATATTACACCTGCTTCATTACATAACAATAAAGTGATTTTGAACCATATGCATGTTTTAACAATGCATTGCAACTGCATTACACTTACACTTGCTTTCATTTAAACAGGGTAAATCGTGGTGTTTCCATGTGGAACCAATGGCATTTATCTGGGTACACAAATCACTAACCCATACATTTTACCCAACTTTAGAGTTGGGCAATATCTCCATTCATATGAATCATATTACAGCTTTGCAACTGGCCCCTAAACTCATTTTGACCCAGAACCACCTCTGGACTTGGTGGTGAGTCCATTGGTGACATAATTGCAGATCCAACGCACCTCTCTCTTTCTATGTTTGACTTGTGTTGCAGTGCATGGATGCAGAATTGGAAAAAGTGCTAACTTGAGAGGGTAGATGGGCTGAGGTTCTCTTCAGCCCTTGATCAGATCTCAATCTGGCTCAACAACAATGAAAAGTCCATGTATTTACAATCATTCGTATTGGATTTGTCAATATCAAACAGGCATTACTGGCAGCTGCATTGTGTGATAATTCAGAGTTCAGTCACCAACATTTCCAAATGATTATTTAAATAACAAATCAAAATCATACAGTTTAAGACCCTTCATCAGAACTGGAAAAGAGACAAGAAAAACAGGAGAATTGCAGATGCTGGAATGTATGAGCATGCAGTGAGAAGGTTGAAAGGACTCATCAAGTCAGGCAGCCTTCATGGAGAGAAACAGTCAGTCAATGTTTGAGGTCAGGACCCTTTATCAAGACTGAAGTGGATAGAGGAAGCAGCACCGATAAATAGGGGAGCAATTAGAGAGTGGTGATTAAGTGGCAGAGAAGATCACTGGAATCTCCCTCCCCACCATCTACCGGGATCACTGGAATTTCCCTCCCCACCATCTACCGGGATCACTGGAGTCTCCCTCCCCACCATCTACCGGGATCACTGGAGTCTCCCTCCCCACCATCTACCTGGATCTCTGGAGTCTCCCTCCCCACCATCTACCTGGATCACTGGAGTCTCCCTCCCCACCATCTACCGGGATCACTGGAATCTCCCTCCCCACCATCTACCGGGATCACTGGAGTCTCCCTCCCCATCATCTACCTGGATCTCTGGAGTCTCCCTCCCCATCATCTACCTGGATCACTGGAGTCTCCCTCCCCACCATCTACCGGGATCACTGGAGTCTCCCTCCCCACCATCTACCTGGATCTCTGGAGTCTCCCTCCCCATCATCTACCTGGATCACTGGAGTCTCCCTCCCCACCATCTACCGGGATCACTGGAGTCTCCCTCCCCACCATCTACCTGGATCTCTGGAATCTCCCTCCCCACCATCTACCGGGATCACTGGAATTTCCCTCCCCACCATCTACCGGGATCACTGGAGTCTCCCTCCCCACCATCTACCTGGATCTCTGGAGTCTCCCTCCCCACCATCTACCTGGATCACTGGAGTCTCCCTCCCCACCATCTACCGGGATCACTGGAATCTCCCTCCCCACCATCTTCCCGGATCACTGGAATCTCCCTCCCCACCATCTTCCCGGATCACTGGAGTCTCTCTCCCCACCATCTACCGGGATCACTGAAGTCTCCCTCCCCACCATCTACCGGGATCACTGGAGTTCCCTCCCCACCATCTACTGGGATTGTTGCCTAAAGAAGATGCACAAAATCATTGAGGACCTCTTCCAGCTGCTCTCATCAGGAAAGAGATACAGGAGGATCAGAGCCAGCACCACCAGGCTGAGGAACAGCTTCTTCCCACAGGCAGTGAGAATGCTCAACGGCCAAAATAACTGTTCACACTAATCATCCGAAACTCTAAAATGAATGAAACAATATTTATTTATTTAATGTATACTTGTCCTGCATGTGTATTGCCTGTCTGTATGTGTGTTCTGACTGGCTGGGTGTCTGTACGTTTTGCCCCGAGAACCAGAGAACCAGACAACTGTAGGTAGGGAAGAGACAACTGTAGGTGGGGGAGAGATTACTGTAGGTGGGGGAAAGACGACTGTAGGTGGGGAAGAGACGACTGTAGGTGGGGGAGAGATTACTGTAGGTGGGGGAGAGACTACTGTAGGTGGGGGAGAGATGACTGTAGGTGGGAAAGAGATGACTGTAGGTGGGGGAGAGACTACTGTAGATGGGGAAGAGATGACTGTAGGTGGGGGAAAGGTTTGAAGAAAAATGAGAATGGGATCAGGTGAAAGAGAGATGGAAACAGTGGAACTGGATAGGGGTGCGGTTTCAAAACTGAAGAGACAAGTAGCTTGGTAAGCTTCGGGGAGGAGGTGTGAGAGTGGATAATATCTTTGATGCAGTAAAACTAGTAGAACTGGATGACTTCTTCCATACACTAGTAAAACACGAAAGTCTTCAGACACCATTGTTGGTAAAAACACAATGCTGGAAAAACTCAGCTGATCAAATTCACTCATTGACCAGATCATATCTTATCCTTAAGTTTACCCTAAAAAGACTTATTTTCTTCCCTTTCACCTGAAAAATTAACCCTGTTTCTCTTTCTATAGATGCTGCTATTTGGCATGTAAATCCAAGACTGCAATGTACTAAGAAACACAACATGGCATTAAAAAATAAAAACAACATGCCTAATTTGCAATACTGAGGAAATACCCCAGAGCAAATTTTAATATTTTGTATCTGAATCAGTGAGACTTACTGAGAATTTTTCACACTGCATTGTAAAATGGAGATTCTCCGGAAATTATCCCGGGAACCCTCCCATGAACCCATGGTGTGAAATGGTCTGCCTGGGAATTTTAAACAGGTCCACGGAAATTGTTTTGGACCACTCGCTCCCTGCGGTGTGAAGAGCCAAATGGCCAAGCAGGTGAAGCCTCGTAAAGTCAGAGCTTGTTGGCAATTAAAATTAAAAGATACATACCACCTGACAACAGCGGACTCCTTCAGACCGTCGTGATGGCAGCGCAATGCGGGATGAATGGCTGTCCTCGTTAACCATGATCCCTCACGCGGCTGTATTTCCCAGAGTGGTTCCATCTGCATGAGGGATTATGGGAAACAAAGTTGGCCATTCATCCCACACTGTGCTGCCGTCAAGACATGCTAAAGTATGGTGGAGGGGATATGGTGGGTGGGTGACTGACCGACCAATCAATGGACAGACGGAGGGAGGGAGGAAGCAGGTGGGTGAGCGAGTGACCTATCGACAGCCGGGAGCGGTGGGTTGGCGAGTGATGGATGGGCAGGGAGTGAGCGCGCAGGCAATCAACAGATGGATGGGGGAACTTATTCTTACTCCCGTGACTGTGTCATGCATCATCGGTTTGGGGGGGGGGGGAGGGTGGGAGCCCATAAATTGCCGAGGAGGGCAAATTCCCAGGAATTTGGACCATGGTGTATGTGATAGTACAGATTCTATCACCAATGTGTATATGTACAGATTGTAGTGTAGGATGATTGTGATTGGCTGAAAGCGAAGCCAAGCCTATTGGCAGGTCTTAAAGGGTTGCTCCTAGCCAGACCTGATCATTCTGGACTGGTCGACCTACATGTGATACGCTCCAGTCTTCTAGTTAATAAAAGCCTTGCTTTGGATCAATAAGCCTTCGATTCTTTCGACGCGCTCTACAGTGTGAAAGGCCCGGGAGGTCCTGAATTCCTGGGAATTTCTCCAAGACAAATTAGGGTCACCACTCGCTCGCCTGTGGTGTTAAAGTGCTACTGCAATTGACTATTTAGAGCCAAACTGGCAGATGAAAGATAAATTAGATACACAAAAAAAGGAAAATGTTTCAAAACTGTTTCAATGACATTCAGCATCTGATTTATCTACGATGTGGCTTATGTGGTGATGACACAATGTATTGATGAGAAGTGGGTATCACCTATCTTGCATGCTACACTGTTAACAGTTTAAAGAATGTCCATGTTTAAAACAATGCATGATACTTTTATAACCATTAAACTATTGCAATCCACTCATTCAATTGTTTTGTGGACAAATTTACATTGTAAGCAGTTTTGTAAATGATTGGATTTGTATAATTAATGGCTTCCATGTACACTGGACAACAATTTTTTTATCTCCAAGCTTTGCTTCCTGAAAAAAAAATGGGGATTATGATAGACAACGTCAAGCTGAAAACAAAGATGATTTCAAATTTGCTGTATCACACAGAAAGTTGGCAAAAAAAAACATGAAATTAACTTTTATTGAATTTAGCACGTTTAATCACATAATGATACTGACAGCGCTTGATGTCCTGTTTTGCGGAAACTGCCAAAATGTTTGGCCTGGAAGAAAACGGAGGTCCTCCATCAGCCAGCTCCCCTCCATGACTACCAGCCCCCCCACATCTCCATCGGGCACACAGAACTCAAAACGGTCAACCAGTTTACCGACCTCGGCTGCACCATTTCATCGGATGCAAGGATCGACAACGAGATAGACAACAGACTCGCCAAGGCAAATAGCGCCTTTGGAAGACTACACAAAAGAGTCTGGAAAAACGACCAACTGAAAGACCTCACAAAGATAAGCGTTGTCATACCCACGCTCCTGTTCGGCTCCGAATCATGGGTCCTCTACCGGCATCACCTATGGCTCCTAGAACGCTTCCACCAGCGTTGTCTCCGCTCCATCCTCAACATTCATGGGAGCGACTTCATCCCTAACGTCGAAGTACTCGAGATGGCAGAGGCCGACAGCATCGAGCCCACGCTGCTGAAGATCCGGCTGCGCTGGGTGGGTCACATCTCCAGAATGGAGGACCATCGCCTTCCCAAGATCATGTTATATGGCGAGCTCTCCACTGGCCACCATGACAGAGGAGCACCAAAGAAGAGTAACAAGGACTGCCTAAAGAAATCTCTTGGTGCCTGCCACATTGACCACCGCCAGTGGGCTGATATCGCCTCAAACCGTGCATCTTGGCGCCTCACAGTTCGGCGGGCAGCAACCTCCTTTGAAGAAGACCGCAGAGCCCACCTCACTGACAAAAGACAAAGGAGGAAAAACCCAACACCCAACCCCAACCAACCAACCAATTTTCCCCTGCAGCCGCTGCAACCGTGTCTGCCTGTCCCGCATCGGACTTGTCAGCCACAATCGAGCCTGCAGCTGACGTGGACTTTTACCCCCTCCATAAATCTTCGTCCGCGAAGCCAAGCCAAAGATACCGATACATTGCGTTCATTCAACTGACCTAAAATGTTTTGCCACTGATTTTTGTTTGTACCCAACATCTCCCATTGAGTACAATAGTTGGCCAGCATTGACGGATTCCAGTTGCCCTTTTCCACGGTTGCAATGCCCTGATGAATCCTTTCACCATGTTCAAAACTGACTGCACCAAGATCAGCAGGGAAGAAGTCCAAGTGCAAATGCAGGAAATTAATTTTCAATGAATATGCTTGAAGTCAAAGTAAAATGACAGAAAATCACAAAATAGGTTACATCTAAAAAAACGCTGGAAAACTTTTGTGATCAGCACCAGGATCCATAAAATCCACCCAACCTTCATTGACCGGTGTTATCCCCTAATCCACAGGAGATGTGGAAACTGTCTCCTCCTTTCCAGAAGTAAAATCAGTCCAACTTCGGCTGTGGCATGCAGATGGCAAACTTTCATAAGTCAAGCTCAAAGTCATTCTTGACTGATTCACGGAAGCATTTGAGAGAATATGTCTTGCCCTGCCAGATGTTCATAAAACCCAGTACTGTTGCCCAACTATCATCAGTCACTGCCAATCCTCCTCCCTGACTACCCCCCAATCCAGACCTACACCCAGCCACCTGGTCAATAAAGACACACAAGGTGACCCTGGAAAACTTGAAGCATTTTCCAGAGCAAATGTGTCATATCCATCTGATTGCAATGATGGTGGGAAAAGACAGTCAGATTAGCCTCAAATAATTATTAGTTCATTCTTCTGATGATCGACATGAGTAATCAGCAAGTATATAATCGAACATTGAGGTGTTGTGGTCGTTACAGATCGGGGAAGCATGCTGGACAAGAAATAAATGGAGGGAAGTTTGCAGATGTTCAGATTGTAGTAAAAACACATGGAAATCCCGGAGGAACTCAGCCGGTCTCACAATGTCCACAGGGGGTAAAGAAACTGAGGGAAGAACTCAGCGCGTCAAGAGGTGTCGATGGAGATGAAGGAATGACATCCTTTGGCACTTTTACGCTGCAGCACCTGGGTAGCCCTCCTGGGACCCAGGTGCGATTAGTGGGGCCAAGGTCCTTCCAGAACCTTTTAAGCTGCAGGGGGATCGAGCCGTAAAATCGCCAACCGGCGATTTGAGGGGGACCCTGCCCCCGCGATGATGCGTCGAATAACGCGCCACGCACTTACGGGGAGTGACAAACCAAACTCCAAACGAGAACGGGAATGATCTTCAGATGCTGGCCCTGTACAACTCTGCTGGACTGCTGTGACCACCGCTGCCAGGTGAAGGCTGCAGTCATTGGAGCAGCAGCAGGACGGAAGCTCCGGGCATTTCAGTCGCCCGCAACGGCTGACGTCACCGGAACCACTGGGTCGGCGTCGTTCAAGCCGCCGGTGGACGGGACCTGGTTCAGGTTAATGGGGTTGCCTGGCGACCTTTGGACCACGTTGACCGGGTCGGACCCTTTCTAATTCCCATGTGAGTGGGGCGCCAACCGGTTCACCCCATCTTACAAGGCAGCTTGAAAGGACCTAATAAGATCAATGGGGATGGTTAGAGGAGGAACCTGGTGGGGAAGTGCAGTGAAACTCTTGGAAAGTTGGCTGATCGCATCTGACTCCAGTCTCAGAAGAGCTTCGCCCCTGGAACTGGATCTAAATGCCAAAGGGAGAAACCGTGGCGGAGCTCTTCATTTACTGGCCATGAAAAGGCACCACCTGAACAGAAAAGGCGCCACTGGGGCCGCTGCCCAGTTCCGGGTGGAGAAAGGCCGCCCCCCGCCCGTCCGCGCCCCCTGCCCCTCTCGACTCCACACCTGCCATTTCCGGCACCCTTTCCGCACCAGCTCCTCCAGGCTGCGGGCCGCCAGTCCGTACCTCCGATCATCCTCCAAACTCGCCACCTTGAAAGGTTTCGCTCCCATGGCTCGGTGGCGGAGGGCGCCGAGTGCGCGTGCGCGGCTCCCTTCCCGCCGCCCGCCCCGGGAGGCGGCAGATTTCGGGGTCCTGGTCTTAATGCTTCAGACCTTGACTTGCGTCGGAGGTGGAGTGAGCCAGGGCCATTGAGGAAGGATGCCAGGGCCATTGAGGAAGGATGCCAGGGCCATTGTGGAAGGATGCCAGCGCCATTGTGGAAGGATGCCAGGGCCATTGAGGAAGGATGCCAGGGCCATTGAGGAAGGATGCCAGGGCCATTGAGGAAGGATGCCAGGGCCATTGTGGAAGGATGCCAGCGCCATTGTGGAAGGATGCCAGGGCCATTGAGGAAGGATGCCAGGGCCATTGAGGAAGGATGCCAGGGCCATTGAGGAAGGATGCCAGGGCCATTGAGGAAGGATGCCAGGGCCATTGAGGAAGGATGCCAGGGCCATTGAGGAAGGATGCCAGGGCCATTGAGGAAGGATGCCAGGGCCATTGAGGAAGGATGCCAGGGCCATTGAGGAAGGATGCCAGGGCCATTGAGGAAGGATGCCAGGGCCATTGAGGAAGGATGCCAGGGCCATTGAGGAAGGATGCCAGGGCCATTGAGGAAGGATGCCAGGGCCATTGAGGAAGGATGCCAGGGCCATTGAGGAAGGATGCCAGGGCCATTGAGGAAGGATGCCAGGGCCATTGTGGAAGGATGCCAGGGCCATTGTGGAAGGATGCCAGGGCCATTGAGGAAGGATGCCAGGGCCATTGAGGAAGGATGCCAGGGCCATTGAGGAAGGATGCCAGGGCCATTGAGGAAGGATGCCAGGGCCATTGAGGAAGGATGCCAGGGCCATTGAGGAAGGATGCCAGGGCCATTGAGGAAGGATGCCAGGGCCATTGAGGAAGGATGCCAGGGCCATTGAGGAAGGATGCCAGGGCCATTGAGGAAGGATGCCAGGGCCATTGTGGAAGGATGCCAGCGCCATTGTGGAAGGATGCCAGGGCCATTGAGGAAGGATGCCAGGGCCATTGAGGAAGGATGCCAGGGCCATTGAGGAAGGATGCCAGGGCCATTGAGGAAGGATGCCAGGGCCATTGAGGAAGGATGCCAGGGCCATTGAGGAAGGATGCCAGTGCCATTGAGGAAGGATGCCAGGGCCATTGAGGAAGGATGCCAGGGCCATTGAGGAAGGATGCCAGGGCCATTGAGGAAGGATGCCAGGGCCATTGAGGAAGGATGCCTGGGCCATTGAGGAAGGATGCCAGGGCCATTGAGGAAGGATGCCAGGGCCATTGAAGAAGGATGCCAGGGCCATTGAGGAAGGATGCCAGGGCCATTGAGGAAGGATGCCAGGGCCATTGTGGAAGGATGCCAGCGCCATTGTGGAAGGATGCCAGGGCCATTGAGGAAGGATGCCAGGGCCATTGAGGAAGGATGCCAGGGCCATTGAGGAAGGATGCCAGGGCCATTGAGGAAGGATGCCAGGGCCATTGAGGAAGGATGCCAGGGCCATTGAGGAAGGATGCCAGGGCCATTGAGGAAGGATGCCAGGGCCATTGAGGAAGGATGCCAGGGCCATTGAGGAAGGATGCCAGGGCCATTGAGGAAGGATGCCAGGGCCATTGAGGAAGGATGCCAGGGCCATTGTGGAAGGATGCCAGGGCCATTGTGGAAGGATGCCAGGGCCATTGAGGAAGGATGCCAGGGCCATTGAGGAAGGATGCCAGGGCCATTGAGGAAGGATGCCAGGGCCATTGAGGAAGGATGCCAGGGCCATTGAGGAAGGATGCCAGGGCCATTGAGGAAGGATGCCAGGGCCTTTGAGGAAGGATGCCAGGGCCATTGAGGAAGGATGCCAGGGCCATTGTGGAAGGATGCCAGGGCCATTGAGGAAGGATGCCAGGGCCATTGAGGAAGGATGCCAGGGCCATTGAGGAAGGATGCCAGGGCCATTGAGGAAGGATGCCAGGGCCATTGAGGAAGGATGCCAGGGCCATTGAGGAAGGATGCCAGGGCCTTTGAGGAAGGATGCCAGGGCCATTGAGGAAGGATGCCAGGGCCATTCATGAAGGATGCCAGGGCCAAGTCAGGACCATCAGAGGAGGCACAGTGACAGGAGCATTAGGCAAGGGAGGCAAGGTGGCCAGACCAAGGCAGAACTATCATCTATTGGTCATTCAAAAGCTGCTGAAGAACATTTACACTCCCAGACTTCCAGCAGGACAAGCCATACATAAACACAGGATAAAGTGCTGGGCCAGAGAGTGATCAATTAGAATTGAGGGATCAATTCTAATGGGAGGTTTGTTCAGCAGTCTGATAGCAACTGTTTGACATCTGATGGCAGATGATTTCATAAGCGTGAAACCAGTCATGGTGGGCACAGGCCTTTAATGAGTTGGCTGCTCTCCTGAGACAGTGGTGTTCGTAGATGGGGGCGGGTTAATGGAGGGGAGATCTGAAGTACATTCACCACTTTGTAGGTTTTTGCATTCTCGGATGATGCAGATGCTGAAGCTCACAGCGATGCATCCTGACATGATGCTTTTTTGTACATCTTTGAAGGTTGTTGAGGGATGCAGGGGACAAGTCAAATTTTCTCAGACATCCGAGGAAGTCGAGATGTTGGTGCATAATTCCTGCCCATGGTATTGAACAATCTGTGACCAATCGATTGGTCACCAAGACCAAATCCAGGAGCATCAGAGAACAGAACACAGCCAGCCCCATACTGGGCAGCCGTCAGAAGAGGCAACGTGGTCAGGGCCAGGTGGAAGAGGAGGTAATGTAGCCTGAACCTCATTACAAGAGGACCAAACCTGGTCCATCAATGGAGGTCAGATGGCCAGGAACCAGCTTGGATCATTTGCTGAGGAAAGTAAACCAGGACTAGCCAAGGAGGAAGATGGCTTGTTCATTAATTGTCATGTGCACTGGGTTACAGGGAACAGGTTCATTCACATGCTGTGCAGCACTTCAGCCCATACATAAATGCAATAACTATAGCACAGCCCAGAGTAACATTGTTTTATTATGTGAGAGTCTTTCAGGAAAATGACAGCAGGAGTTGGGTAACTTTTGAATCTGGTGATGTGTGAACATTCATTCATCCTGATGGAAGGAGGAATAAAAAGTGTGGCTGGAGTGGGATGAGTTCTATAATATGTTGGTGCTTTTTTCAAAGGCAGTAGAATATGTATTTGGAGTCAGTGGAGGGAAGTGAAGTTTTTGTGATGGGTCTGAGCTCTGTTCACCACTATCCAGTTTGTGGTGAGGATGGAGCAGTTTCTGTAGCATGAAGCGATGCAACCTGAATAGGTGCATTTGTGAAAGATGTTCCGAGATGCAGGAGACGTACCAAATTTTCGCAGACATCTAAGGCAGGTGCTTGTGCAATTTCTTACCCAACCTGCAGCTATTGGAAGAGGTGGTGTGGCCAGGAAATATCTGGTTGATCTGAGAAACCAATGTGGTTAAGACCATGCCGGGAGAGCATCTGAGGGCAACAAGTTGGCCCAGGTCTATGCTCACTCCATCAACAAAGGGAAGATGACCAGGACCCAGCACGGACTGTCAGCAGAGATAAGAGAACCATGAGCAGGCGGACCAAGCTCTTGCTCAGATTTATTGTCACGTGTGCTAAGGTGAAGTGAAGAGTTTAGATATGTATATTACCCAGAAAATGAATGCATGCATAGATGTAGTTAAACATTTTGCTACAGGCTGTAGATTTACAGAAGCCAAATGGAGAAAGAAAACATTATTTTACTGCAGTGATGTTTGTGAATCTTTCAGTCAGAAGGAGGGTGAAGAATGTGTGGTGGATGGGGTGAATTCTTTAACATGTGTGCATTTCAGTGGCAGGAGCATGTGTAGATGGAAGGAGACAGGAATCTGATGGTCTGAGCTGTACTCACCACTTTCTGTCATTTTACGCACTCTAAGGCAGTTGCAGTTGCTCTTCCACACAGTGGTGCATCCTGACAGGATGAATTTGATGGTGCATCTTTGAAGATTGTTGAATGATGCAGTGGAGAAACTAAATTTTCTCAGACATTTGCAGAAATAGAGGGGTTTGGTGCATATTCTTACCTGTTGAGCTGAATAACGTACAAGCTCTAGATGTACCAGGCTCAGCGTCATGGCGGGGACATTTCTGGACCATGCTATCCCAAATGAGTTAGTGTGTCCCCCCCTACCCACCCGCAGCACCAGCGTCACTAGGGGGTTGCAGACCGCACCAGGTGACATCATCAGAGGGGAGTGTCACCAAAATGAATCACGTGATTTCATCTGCACGCGCAAGAAGCACGCGCATTTGCCTGAAGGGCCAGAAGGAGGGGGAAGTGTGATGGCATTGTAGTCAGAAGAGATCCATGTCAGGTTTGGCACCCACTCCCCCCCCCCACCACTGAGTGAGTTCTCAAACGTCAGTTTGTGCCCCCCCCCCCCCCCCCCAATTAAATCTCTTCTGACACCAACTCTGGGATGCACCGACCAGTCTAGGAGCATCAGGGAACAAAATATGGCCAGCACCACAGCAGTACCCTATCAGAAGAGGCAACATGGCCAGGATCACAGGGGGAGCATCTGAGGTGGCAATGTAGCCAGAACATCATCGGAGAAGCATTGAAGTAGATGTGTCTGGGATCAAACTGGGTCAATAAATGGAGGGAAGATGGCCAGGAACCAGCTTGGACCAATTGCAAAAGAAAGGGGACCAGAACCAAGCTGGGACCATCCAAGGAGGAAGATGGCTCGTTTACTTACATGAAATGAGTTGCAGTGAACAGGTACATTTTTCATACTTTATAGCAAGTCATAAGTACAGAAAAAACAATATAGTTCACACTGAAGAGTTTGAATGGAGCAAGGGTAACGTTTTATTTGAAAACCATTGGAGATGACAATATGGCAAAGAACAATCTGGGATCGTCAGAGTAGGGAAGAAATTCAGGAATGAGCCGGAACCATTGCCAGACGTTGGGAAAAAGCTACGTATATCAGAGGAGGACGAAACAGGGATAACTGGAAGAGGGATGTTTGTCATACACACTAGGAATGTCAGAAGGCAATGTGGCCAGTACCAATACAGAGGGAACAATGTTCCCATGACCAGTGGAACAGGCAATGTGCTGAGGATACAGCCAGTATTATCAGAGCAGGCAATGTGGCTGGGACCAATCTGGGACCATTGGAGAAAGCAATGTTGTCAAAATTGAGCCAACGATTGGAAAAGACAATGTAGTTATGAACAAACTGGGGCCAAATGGCAGGGTATATCTGGAATATCAGAGGATAACGTGGCCAGTCAACAAGCAGAGATGCCCAATTAAGGCTATGTGGCTAGGAGAACATTGGGGAAGATACAGAGGAAGCAATGTGGCCTGGACCAATCTGGGATCACAGTAAAAGGCAAAGTGGCCAGGACGATGCTGGGTGCATTGGAGGAGGCAGAGAACACCTCCCAGTTGTACCAACAGAAGTGAAAATGTGACCAGCACCAAATGGAGTCATCAGAGAAGGCCTTGTGGTCAGGACTTTATCTGGAACATCAGAGCAGTCAGCACATCAGAGGTAATGTCAGAGAAGGCAATGAGGCCAAGACCAAGCCAGGGGAGAATTGGAGGAGGCAATGTGGTCAGTCAGATCCATCAGAGGAGACAATGTATTGAAGACAAATCCAGTAGGGACCACGCAGTGGGTGGGGGGGGGGGGGGAGGAGAGGTTGGGAGGAGAGTTGGAGGGGGCAATGTGGCCAGGGGCAATGCAGCACCTTGGGTACATCCAGTGTGGCTAGGTTCAAGCCAGACGATTAGAAGAGGTATTGTGGACAGAAGAGAGCTGGGCCATTGGAGCAATCAACTCATCTAAGAACCATCAGAACCATTGGTGAATGCACTAAGGCCAGGATATACATATCTGGAAGATCAGAGGAGGCGATGTGACAGATACAAACAGGACCATCAGTTGTTGCAATGTAGCTAGGACCAATCTAAAGCATTGGAAGAGGCCAAGTGCCCAATACCAAGTGGAGCCAACAGATGAGGCAATGGTTGGGATCATGCAAGGAAAGAATTTGTTGAAGAGAAATCTGAAGCATCAGAGACTCCAATGTTGTTGCAACCAGGGCAGCGGAGCATCAGAGGAGGCCATGCAACCAGATCCAGTCCAGAACCATGGATAGAAGCATTGTGGTCAGGACAGAGCTGGACCATTGGAGCAGTCAACGTGGCCAGGAACAATTCAGTACTATTGCAGGATGTGATGTGGCCAGGATATATTCAGGAGATCAGAAGAGGCAATGTGGCTAGGAGAACACTGGAGGAGAATTGGATGTAACAATGTGAAGAGGACCACACCGGGGAGCATCTGAGGTAATGTCATCAGACCACACTGGGACCGTGGGAGGATACTGTGTGGCTAGTACTAATCCAGGAGTATCAGAAGAGGCAAAATGGCCAGAACCAAGCCTATCAGAGGAGAGAATATGGCCAATAGAAAGTAGGGACCAATGGACGAAGCCAGAACCAACTCAGGATCAGCAGATAAGGTAATGTGGATGGACCAATCTGAGAGTGTTGGAGGAAACATTGTCACTTAAGACCACTTTGGGGAACCATCTGAGGAGGTAATACGTTCAGGATCATCAGATGAAGCAATGTGGCTGTGATCATTGAAGGAGTCACTGCATCCAAGTGTAATCCATGAGCATTGGAGAAGGCAATGGTACCAGGGCCATGCCGGAATATTGGAGTAGACAATGGGGCAAGGACCAAGTTGGGACCATTGGAGGAGGTAATGTGGTCGGGATATATCCAGACAATTGAAGGAGTCAATGTTACCATAAATCCTAGATCATTGGAGAAGGCAATGGTGCCAGGGCCATGCTGGAATATTGGAGTAGACAATGGGGCAAGGACCAAGTTGGGACCATTGGAGGAGGTAATGTGGTCGGGATATATCCAGACAATTGAAGGAGTCAATGTTACCATAAATCCTAGATCATTGGAGAAAGCAATGTGGTTAGATCCGAGCCTGGCTTTGAAGGTCATGCGGAGCAAGATGGGATCAACATTTGAGGACAGGGCAGAAGAAACGGTTTGCAAGTTGAGCTCAGGAAATTGGTGACTAATGTACCTCTCAAGTGTGCCCCCAGTGAATTCTGAAGTGTCTCTTCATGACTGACCTCTCACTGTTGGTCTGTGGGAAATGCACTGAGCTGCTTCTCCAAAAATTATCCTCCCAGGATCTGGTGTGGGAGTATGGAAGGATGATCTGCCTTGTATAGAATTATGATGATTGATCAATGTGACTTAATGTTCATACATGTTTTGCTGCTTTGTGAGAGAATGCACGTCAGATTGTAAATACCATAACACATCATGAGGTCCCACGCTGCTCTTATCAGAGCAAACCTTTACCTGCTAGTAAATCTTCTGTTCACCTTGAATTACCTAGGCTATGTGACTTGCAAAATCAAAGCTCAAATGTACAAGCCAAATGTTTAAATTTAGACATATAGCACAGTAACAGGCGATTTTGGCCTATGGGTCCATGCTGCCCAATTTACACCCAATTAACCTACATCCATGGTATTCTTTGAACAGTGGGAGAAACTGGAGCCCCCTGGGGAAATCCCACACAGACCCAGGGAGAACATACAAACTCCTTACAGAGTGGGATTCAAACCCTGGTACTGATCATTGGCATTGTAAATATGAACTAACCACTTTGCCAGGGGTCTCCAAAGTGGTCAATATCGACTCCTGGGGTTGATGGGATAGTCCAAGGGTGATGTGCCAGGGAGGGTCAAAAGAGAGGGGGGGGGTGGGGTTTGATTGAACTTTTGAAAATAATGCTGATGGCAAGGGTGGCCAACCTCTCGTGAGAGCTGGTCTTGGTGGTTGCCATTTTGTTTTTGGCTTCAGCCTCTTCTAGAGAGCGAAGGACTGATGAAGCAGAGAAGGAGGAGGTATGTGTCCAATGTCACCACACCTCTTTCCCCCCCCCCCCCCCACTTCCAGTGCCTGGGGGTCGATGTGGCATCAAGGATTCCATAAAGGGGTCGATGGTCCAAGAGGTTATCATTTGGAAAAGCCAATGAAACGGCAAGTTTTTTCGGCAAGACACTGAAGTACTGATCATGGGAAATCAGTTTGTGTGTGTGTCCAACGAGCAACAAATCTCTCTCTGAAACCAATGAGAACCCTCCTACCTTTTCACTAGAGCCTGGTGAAAATTCATAAATGTTAAATTCTGTGCATAGTATAAGAATTGCCTGATACCGGTAAACTTGGAGGAGTGAGAAGTGAATTTTAAAGCAAAGAACTTTCCTGAACATATACACATTACGCTTAGAATTAGAAGGGGGTTAAAGTTAAGAGTAATGTTAAATTTTGATCCTCTTTTTATGTTGAAAGATAATTGAAAGCAACTTTTGTTTAAGTAACCATTTGTCTCGGTGAATTTCTATTGCTGCTGGGTTTTGGGGTCCTCTGGGCCTGTAACAAATTGTTTCAAAATGCTGATGCCAGGGGTAGGGAAGAAAGGACATAAGGACAGGAAGTAGGCTGATTACTGACTGAGATCAAGGCCAGATTTCTGGATTTAAGCAGTAGATTCTAACCAATTAGCAGACTGATTTACTGCAGGGCCTGCTGTCTGATGACCTGTATTAACTGAGTTCTCAAGTTTTACAAAACGAATAAAGTGTTGCTTTTAACATAGTTGTGGTCCTGAAATTTGTTCAAAAGTTCGGACAGCATGGAAAGTTTCACAGGAGATCACTCGGGACTTCAAGGCAGACCTCTTCTCCCAGAGCTTTGCCATCATGGATCTGCAGGACTCCTTGATTGGCCAGTGACACTTTGTGAGTATAGCATCCTGTGTACCATCCAAGCCATACCCTATGACCAAAGACATTGAGCTGCCCTGTCACATTTGCAGAAACACACCTTAATCTCTTCCTCAATCTCAACCCTACACAAGTCATTTTTAAGAGCCAATGAAAAGCAACTTTATTTCACCTGTCTTGTTTAATCTGTGTATTACTTAATTCACAACATTTTATTGCACTCTCAGGAGAATAAAGTACATCGTATCAGTCTCAGGAACATTTTACTGCCCTCACCATACCCTTTGATATCCGTAACATCTCAGCAGAATGGATATATGTTTTAAATGAACAACACAGAGATTTATAAAGTCCATAATTTATGAGAAATCTTATTTGATGGATTTGCAAATTGTTCTACCCCAATAGTTATGAGATGCCTTTGCATGTTTTGAGCAGATACGCATTGATCCCTGTAATACTCCGAGTGTTTATTCACAGCACCAGCATTGGAGATGGTGCTGTCCCGTTTCCTGGAGGCCTGTACAATGTGTCCTGGGAGTCACAATCTGTTATAGATCTCTAGATGATATTGGTGAAGGCCATAGGAAGGAGCTATATCTGTGACATCTGCCTTTTGACAGCTCATGTCTGATACCATTTGAATTCACTTTACCTCACATTAGGTCTTTAGTTTGTGGAACAGTCCTGTGTAACTAATAGAATTAAGGTCACAGATTCCAAAGTGATCCCCCACTGACCCTGACACTTGTCTTGCCTCAGTACTTAAAAGAAGGTCAATGTTGACCCCTCTCTTGTAGTGTTATGCACATACTGCTTGAGAAAACCTTCCAAGACACACAAAATATTCTGCCTCATCCAAGCCCTTTGCACTTTTGCAGTCCCATTGTCAAAGTTGAGGAAAGTTGAAATTCCCTTTTGTTACAGCCCCTTTATTCTTGTGAATATTTGTAATATTCTTTCATATTTGGCCCCACTAATTGCTGTTGTTATTGGGGGCAGATGTCGAAAGTACAATCCCATCAAAGCAATCATCCCCTTCTCATTTCGAATGTTCACTGACATGTCCTTATGAGACAATTCTCCAAGAACATCCACCATTACACTGGACAACAAAGATTTTGCTTCCTGAAAACATTTGGGTGTATTTTATAGATTTTGGGTTGCTGATCACAAAAATCACATTAAAATTTTCCTATTGTGGACCGTTCTTTAGACATAATCTAGCTTTGTGATTTTCTGTCATATTTTAAGTCTACGTCAATCAACATTTCATTGAAAATTCATTTTCTGTAGACTTAGACTTTTCCCGGCTGATCTTGGTGCATTCAGTGATGAACATGAGGAAAGGTTTCACCAAGACACTGCGACCATGGAAAAGTGGTATTAGGGCAACTGGAAACAATCAATGCTGGCCGACTATTGTTGGACACTGACATGAGAGGCATCAGAATGAAAATCAGTGGCAAAACATTTTTAGGTGAGATGAACTAACCCAATGTGTCAGAATCATTATGTGAATACACAGAATTTAAAAATAACCTCTTGCATGGCATAAAGCTGGCTGTACTTTAGCTCTTAAAAGTGCTTTTGTGGGGCTGAGAATGTGGAAAGGTTCAGGAGTAAAACACAAAAATCTGCAGACGCAAAACTGGAGAAACTCAGCAGGTCAAGGAGTGTCCAATGGTAAAAATACAAAACCGAAGTTTTGGCCATGTAGCCCTTCATCAAGGTATGAAAAAATGTTGGTAGGCATCCAAACAAAAGAGTCAGGGGGAGGGAATGTGGTCACAAAGGCTGGAGGTGATAGGTGACAATCAAGAAGAAGAGGGATGGCTGGGTGAACGGAGGGAGGAGAACTGTAAAGGGGAGGGGAGGAGGGAGGGATAAGAGGAGAACAGGTTAGTGGAAACTGGGATAAGTTGATGTTAATGCCATCTGGCTGGAGAGTGGCCAGACGGAAAATTAGGTGTCGTTCCTCTAATTTCCGGGAGGTCTTGGTGGGATAGCACACAAGGCATGTGTGACATAGAACTGAAATGGTTGGCTATGGGGAGGTCTCTGTCACTGGTGTAGACAGAATGAAGGTGCTCAGCGAAGCGATCTTCCAATCTGTCCCTAGTCTCTCTAATGTAGAGAAGGCCACAAAGGGAGCACTAGATGCAGTAAACCAGTCCTGCGGATAAACAAGTGAACTGTTGCTGCACTTGAAAGGCCTGTTTGAGGCCCTGAATCTCCCTTATCCTCACCTACCACCCCATCAGCATCCAACACATAATCCTCCAGAATTTTTCGCACACAATAGGATCCCACTAGCAGACACACCTTCCCCTCTCCTCCGCTCTCTGCCTTCCATAGGGTCTGCTCCCTCCATGACTCTCTCATGCGGGTGCAGGTTAAAGAGAATTTGGTGAAGGAAGTCAGTGGGTCTAGCAGGAGGAAAAGAGTGGTCAGTGTCTCGATAAAGGGCTCTAGCCTGAAACCCGACCATTCTTTGTCTCCCGCTACGATCCCCCTGCAGAGTGGGTTTTGCCTCAGATCCCAGCACCCTTGTGTATTGAGGGTTTATGTGCAAGATGGCATTGTATAACAGTCTCTCAAATGCATCTTGAGTGCATAATGCAGGGTCTCAAATACATCATGGGTGCTGTGATGGATTATATCATATTTTATAATGTATGTTTTTGATGGAGATTGTGGAAGTAGCGTAGGTCACAAACAAACACAAACACTTCACAAAACAGATTTCATTGAAAATACAAGAAGTTTGCTGAAAGTGAGTTATGCAGGCACTGAGAGCCTTTGCAAAGACAATACAACAAGGAGACTTTGCTAAAGAATTTCGAAAGCAGGTATAAATGGATTATTGTTTTGAAAGTAACAGATGAACAGGATCAGAAGTTTGGGTCCGGTGCTACAATCTGTCTGGTTGCAGTTTGCTGTGATAAGAATGTCATGTGGTTTTGCAGTGAGAGAGAGAGAAAAAAAAGAGTCCAAACAGGCTTTCTTGAAGAGAGAGAGGGAGAAATGGTTTCTGCAGTCATGGCAAGCTGGCAGCTTGTTGAAAACCCATTTTGAAGCTGGGTCGTGAGTTCTGAGTTCAGCCTGTTGAAAACCCTTGTGGTCTATACAAGAGGAAATGGCAGGCTAGAGTGTATCACCTGAAATCAGGGAAACAAAAGGAACTCTGTGGTGCCCTGCAGAAGGTTATCATTTGGAAAGCCCTGATTGGGCAAGCTTCTTCGGCAAGGCACTGAAGTGGCTGATCAGAAGGAATCAAGTTTGTTCCTGTCCAATGAGACTAATCTCTCTGAAACCAACTAGAACCTTCCTGAGCGGTAACCATTTACCTTTAAGCACCAGAGCCTGATGAAGATTCATAAATGTTAAATTCTGTGCACAGAATCAGAATTGCCTGATACTGGTGAACTTGGAGGAATGAGAAGCAAGATTGGACTGTGAATCAAAGAACTTTTCTGAATTTATACACATGTGCATAAAATTAGAGGGGGGTAAAGTTAATAGTAGTAAGTTAGGGTGAGATCCTGTTTTTATGCTTAAAGAAAATTAAAACCAACATTTGTTTAAGTAACCATCTATCTTGGTGAATTTCTATTGCTGCTGGGCTTTGGGGTCCTCTGGGCCTGTCATGCATCATGGGTGCACATTGCAGAGGGAAACAACTGGTACAGACACGTTAACACAACAAATGCAAAGTAAGACATGTACTGATTGTTGCACATGCTATGATAAAGTATATTTTTGATTTTGAAGGCGCTTTGACAACGCAAGTCGGCATTGCCTTGTGGGTGCGTCACGCGGCGAGCAAGCCGCTGACTTCCGGCCGCTGACTGACTTCCGGCCGCTGGCGGGGCCTGCGCAGAGCGCTCGCTGGTGGCGATGCGGACGAGGCCGCGGCGAGCCAGCCGCTCACTTCCGGCCGCTGGTGGCGCCTGCGCAGAGCGCTCGCTGGTGGCGGTAGCGATGGAGATGCGGTGCGCGGACAAGGCCGCGGCGAGCCAGCCGCTCACTTCCGGCCGCTGGTGGCGCCTGCGCAGAGCGCTCGCTGGTGGCGGTAGCGATGGAGATGCGGTGCGCGGACAAGGCCGCGGCGTGGAGACATGTGGGCCGGTGGATGCTCGATCGCGGCTCCTGACAGCAGGTCAGCGGCGTGTAAGTGGTGGAAGCGGGAGCCCCCGCGGGGGGGAGGCGATGCGGAGCGCGGGCCCGAATTCCGCCGCGCTTGGCCTCGGGCCCCGGGCCCCCAGCTCCAAAGGTCGGGTGGGATTGAAAATATCACCTGGTGATGGGAACCGGCGCCTTGTTTTACTGTCATATGTCACGATCTTCGTGGCAGGTCGATAACCTTACCTGATGGCCCTGTGTTTTGTACAGGGAGCAGGTTAACGATAAACTGGGGAAGTGTGGAATTATAATGAAAAATACATCAACGGCAACGAGGGAGAAGTGTTTATTTATGAGCCTAAAACTGCCTGAGCCTTGGGTTTCTGATATCAAACTCTTGAAGCCCCACCCCCCTCAACGAGATGAGGAAAGAATATGGCATCTGATGGAGTCTTCAGGAGGGCATGGCTGTTCTGAGCTCAATAAAAGGGTTTGAGATAGTCAGCACACTTCCTCCTCTTTGGGAACTCGACCCAGGGACATTGGTCTGCTATTTCTGCCCTTTCCTCAGTCACGTTTCAGTGATTGACACAATTTCATCATCCCACATGCTGATCCATGCCCTCAGTTCTTCCATCCTGCCTACAAATCCTTACAATAAAGAAAATGTGGTTAAGATTACCAGTCCCCTTTATTATTCCCACCCATCTGCTTGTTGTACACTACACCTGCCTGATAGCTTTACAATTTATGCTTCTCCCTCTCCTCCAGCTGCAATATCATCTTGCACCCCTACCCATTTGCATCACCTGTTTAAATTATTCGCAGACATTGAGGCAAATCTTCATGCCAAGATACAAATCTCCATGCAGTTTAGGTTCAACTTGTCCTGGTGTTCTTCACCCTGCCTTGGAAGAAGAGTTACCACATCCAAATACCTGAAGGCTGACACCATGCATTTGGGTGTTTTACCTTCCTGTTTCCAAATTTGCTACCCCACGGCGCAAGGAGTAATCCTTAGTACCCAATTTCCTAAATTCCATTTCTTGAGCATTAACATGTCCCATGACTTCAGACTACTTGCACTTCTCTTTCAGAATGTTCTGTACCCACACACATTTCATCACTGATGCATGCAACCATATCTGACGTGCTTATTTCCCCCCTTCCCCCCCCCCCCCCCCAGATAAAACCCTTGACCCTGGTACCATCCTGCTGAACTGTTTGACCTGCTGAATTTCTCCAGCACGGTGTTTATACTTTCTACCTCCTGGATGTTTTCTCCTTGGTGAATCCAACTAATGCTGGAAATGACCCAAAGAGTCAGAGGGTGAAGCTGGACACACATCCCTCAGATGTCATTGTCAGGGGCATTTAACTGCCCAATCTATATTCCACAAGAGTAGGATATCACTCCTCCAAATGCCATTCCTACCTCTGAATTAAATACTGGGTTGCCATTGATGACCTTACCCTGACTTGCTGTGCCCAGGCACTGCCCAGCTTCCTTGTTGTTGTGGTCCATGCTGATATGTTGGTTTTGATGATACAAGTGAAGAGAGCAATAATGCCTTGCAAAGGGAATTTAGAGAGTTGGATAGAAAATTGAAATGCACTCCAGGATAGTAATATTAGGACTGCTCCCTGGGCCCAAAGACTACTTCCTCTCTATCCCCCGCACCCCCACCCCCTTTCTGGTGTTAAACGTGCTCCCTGAGCTATGTGTTGCTGCCCCACCCCAACCCCCAGTGTAATCTGCACCGCTGCCCCCACACAGCCGTGTCCAAGCTTTTTTCCCCAATATGGCGGCACATGAGGTTGCTGTGGCTACTTCAGCTCCTCACAACTGAAATCCCTAAGCTGCTACGTTGTATCTACGATTGGGAAACTTCATCAAAATACAAAATTTCAAATTAGTGGATCAGGTTGGTAAGATTCTGTGAGGTTTAAACTAACTGAAACAGGAAATCTGTAGAGCGGATTGAAGGAGATGTGTGGGAGGCCATTGGAAGGGCTGCTGGACAAGGCAGAAGCATGAAAAAAATTGGGTGGCTTCAGGGTTAAACTGAAAGTTAACCCCTTCAGACTTGCACTTCCCGTGACCTTACTCTCATGTGTAAGATCACTGGAGAAGAAAATGGATTACCTGAGGCTATATCTGAACCAAAGAGAACTGCACGGTTACTGTGCTCTGTGATTACAGAAAATGGCTCCAGGACACCATTCCAGACTCAGCGATCCAGCAGCCCAGACAGAGATACTGGTGCTTTAGACAAGAGTCATGGAAAAGTCTGTGCATTTACATCAACAACAACCAATGTCTCTGTTGTGAAGACCTTTGGCTCAGCAGAGATAGAGTGCCTCTTGATGGAATGCAGAACCTTCTACCTACCCAGGGAATTCTTGGCCACACTGATGACCACAGTCGTTGTTCCGCCTTCGGCTAACGAGGGTAAAGCCATGAAGGCGCTTTATGGTGCCATCTATGAAGCCCAGACTTCCCACCCTGACAGTGCCGGGTGGGAACACCCTGATTGTTGCTGGTGACTTCAATCACGCCAAACCAAAAGTGGTCTTACCATGGTTTCAACAGCATGTGAATTTAGCCACCAGAGGAGAAAACACCCTGGATTGGGTGTACACCAACATCCCTATGGCATACAAGGCTACACCTCTTCCCCCACCTTGGATATTCAGATCACGTATCTGTCATAACCCCGGTGTACAGACTGCAGGCAAAGAAAACTAGGTCAGTTCGCATGGAGATCAGGGCATGTCCGGGAGGGCACCATAGCAGCGCTGCAAGACTGGTTTTAGTCAATGGACTGGAGCTATTTCAGGGAAGCGGCTACCGACAAAGGTCATGTAAACATAGAGGAGTACATAATCTCATTGACTGGCTACATTGACAAGTGCATTGAGGATGTCACCTCGATCAAATGCTTCACAAGCAGGGCTAACCAGAAACCATGGTTGGATGCAGAGGTCCAGGCTCTTAGAATTTGTGATGGGCTGAACTCTCCCATGCAATCTGGAAGCCAAAACAAAGGTATGCGTAGATCCACTGACAGCTATGCGACACTGGTGACGTGAAGTGCATGTGGCAAGGGAGCAAGACTATAACGGATCACATCAACCTTACAAATTAAGGACAATGACATCTCCTTTCTGGATAGACTGAACATCTACGCACGGTTTGATGAGAAGAACAGGATGATGCTAAAGAAAGCTCTGTGTCCCCCTGATGAATGGGACCCCATGTAGCTGCGGCCGAGGTGAGGAGAACCCTATCCAAGGTGAACCCACACTAGGTGACGGGACCAGAAAATATACTTGGTCGGGTACTGAAGGACTGCAGTTGATGGAGATTTTCACGGACATCTTTCACACATCACTGCAGCAGTCCATCGTTCCTGCAGGATTCAAGACAGCCACCATTATCTTGGTATCTAAGAGGGTGACAATAACAGGCCTTAATGACTGTGGCACTGACTTCCACCATTATAAAATGCTTCAAGCGACTGGTGATGGAACACATCACAGGGTTGCTGGATCCATTTCCATTTGCTTATAGAAGAAACCATTCTGCAGACGATGCTATAGCTTTGTTGCTTCACTCCGTCCTGGCCCACCTGGAGAACGATGCCTCATATGCCAGGCTGTTCATTGACTTCAGCTCGGTTTAATATCATTCCCCAGAGGCTGGTGAAGAAGTTGTCTTTGCTAGGACTCAAAACACCTCTCTGTAACTGGATCCTGGACTTCCTAATGGAAAGACCACAGTCTGTCCAGGCTGGTAGCAGCATATCGAGCACCGTTATGCTGAGCACTGGTGCACTTAAGGCGTGTGTGCTCAGCCTGCTCCTCTTCACACTGCTGACCCTTGACTGCGTCGGCGGATCCAGCTCCAGTAGTTTGCAGATGACACAACAGTCGTTGGCCTCATCAGCAACAATGATGAGTAGCACTAAAGAGAAGAAGTGGAAAATCTCAAGAAATGGTGCGAGAGTAACAAACTGAGTCTCAATGTGGACAAGACGAAGGAGATGATCATAGACTCAGGAAGACCAGGAACAACCACCCTCCACTACACATCAACAACTCTGTAGTAAAGAGAGTGGAGAGCACCAAGTTCCTTGGAGTTAACGAGTGGTCTATTGTGGACACTCAACATCTCACTTGTCAGGTGGGTGCCACAGCGACTGAATTTCCTGAGAAGACTGAAGCGGGCAAGGCTACCGGCCACCATTATATCAACCATCTATAGGGCCTTGAACAGCTAAATTCCAATGTACTGTTGTTACAGAGAAATGGATCAGAGGTCGATCCACAGCACCATAAGAGTGGCAAAGAGGATCACTGGAGTCTCCCTTCCTCCCACCCCTAAATCCCAATTGACACGATCTACTGGGATCGTTGTCTGAAGAGGGTGCGCAAAATCACTGAGGACCCCTTCCTGCACTCAGGATCTTTCAACTGCTTTCCTGTCAGGGAAGAGATATATAGGAGGATCAGAGCCAGCACCACCAGCTTGAGGAACAGCTTCTTCCCACAGCAGTGAGAATGGTGAACGACCAAAGGAACTGCTCACACTGACCATCCGAGACTTTAGTTTGTTCGAAGCAAAATTTATTTATTTATATAGATAAAAATACTTGTCCTGCATACGTATTGTTAGTCTGTATATGGGTCCTGCCTGGGAGCCAGGTCTCCTTGATGACACTGGCACAGTGGAAAACCAAGTACAGTGGACAGTAAAGAGGAAATGGAAAGAGAGCAGGGAGAGAGTTACCCAAAACGGGGTCAATTTCCCCATGTGCTGACTTCCTCCAGACCCTCTCTGATGTTACCAAACTGGCGCTAACAGCTAGTCAGAGCCCCACATGAGATGTTTGGTAAATTTTTTTCCAACTTGTAACGTCATGTTTCTGCTGAAAAAAAAATTCTTATAACTGAGAATTTCAATTAAAGTGGTGTTTGGATAATCAGAAATGTACTGTATTAATAATTGAAGTTTTCTTTCTTTTAGGCTTCGCCTTTACATGTGCAAAACAATAAATTGGCTTGCTGACAGAGACTACTTTGTTGAGCTGAAAGATATTGAATACAGAAATTAGTTTCATTTTAGTGTCCAGAGTCCTGATTGGTTCTGTCTAGCATTGAACTTGCTTGTGTTCCTTGGTCCCTCCAATTTTTCCTTCTATGCCCAATTAGTGATTCTATTTGTTTGCATTGTGAACGAGATGTACGGATGGAATAATTGACTTTCACGTGACTGCTGCATTATGGGATGGTGGTTTGTGTGCCAAGAAAACAGATTGTATTACAACTTTTCATAACCCAAAACTCATCTGAATATGTCTCAAAAAATGTGGGTTGGAAAATAATTGTTTTGCAAGTACTGTGGGGGAATTTTATTCTGTATCTTGCTTTTTAGCAGGTGATATTTAAATTTTGAAAGGACAAATTCCTTTACCGAAAACAAAGGTCACCTATGCTCCAGGATAGAAAATAGTCTTTTTGCAAGATTTTTTTTGTGAAGGTTTTCAGGGTTTCCTCTCTTTTGAGGACCTTATGGTGTTGTTCCATATAAGTTGAAAAATAAATGCCACGAAACTCAAACGCAGGCAAATTTGAAAAAAAATCTTTTCTGGAGTCCCTTCACAGAATTTTTAGGTGAGCCGTTAACACTGACAGTCTTTTTGCTTTGTTGCATTGACTGCTGAATCAAATCAAATGGGACTTTTTAAAAAAAAAAGCCTCATTGGTTCTTAACCTTGCCTGCAAATTAATGCACCTGCTTCCTGTACTTCCCAATTTGTTATTTTTTAATCATATTTTGTGGAGGCACCTCAGTTTTTTTAAAATAGTGCGATATTATTGAAATGTATGCACATCTATACAACTCTTGATTTTCTGATTTCAGCTTAAAACTGCAAAATGCCACACAAAATTGGATTTGTTGCTATAAGCTCATCTGGCCATGAAGATGGTTATAATTCCAATGAACTGATGGTGCATGCACCTACAGTTAATGGTTGGCGGTCTCCAAGGTAAGAAAGAGATAAAAGTATTGCAATTAATTACCATGGGGATTTGTGCTTGTAGAGAAATTGCTGAGAATTTTCAAGTTGCTTAATTCTTAGCCTTAAAATTGCTTGCAGATCTTTCAGTTATCTCACAGTGGAGCAAAGGCTTGCTGATATTTCTCAACACCAAGATTCAAATGGAGACATGGAAGCTACAGGGGAAGAGAGATAGGAATGTTACATTATGTTAGTGACTTAAATTTCTTGTTTATCCAATATTTGGAATACTGAATATCATGGGTGTTTAGAAATGTTGGTATCTGGCAAAGCTGCAGTTGTGCTTTTTCCAATTTAAAGATTTCTCTAGTTTTTCATTCGTGAGACTCTAGTAACTGAATGTGTCACAGACATTTACAATTTATATATACCCCAAAATTCTTAATTGCTGCAATTCAAAATTTATTTTGTAAAGAAAAGAATGCAGAAACTAAAATAAAATCAAGCTTAATAGTATACTTAATTGAATTAAAATGATACAATAATGCATAAAAAACCTCAGATTATGTTACACAAGGTATCAAAGCCATACCTGGCTTTGAATGGGATGCAGCGGTTCTCAACCATTAAGTTTCCCAATTCTATGTGCAGTAAAACCCTTGGTATCTGGCACCTTATGGGGATTGTTAGATGGCGGATAAGTGAATTTTCTGGTTGTTTCAGACTATGATTGGCAAACTCGTGGCAAGGCACACCAATTGTTAACTGTTTATTTTCTGCGATCTTTATGCCAGTTGTTTGCGGCTACAGGTTGCCTGATTTCCGGATAACGGGTTTTACTGTAGTTGAAAATAGTTGTATATTTTTGTAGTCAGCACCACAGCTCTGCTTGTGAATACTTTTTGTCTCAAATACAATTAAAACTTTAATTGACATTATCTAGTTATTGGGTTTATTTTAAAAGTTTATATTTATTTGCAAAGGTCTTTGAAAATTGCTGGAGGGTTTTGCCCAATTTGGCAATCAGTAGTTGAGATTGAAACATTTGATGCCTCAGTCCCCCAATTATTTTCATTTTTCAGTAATCTGCTGATGTCTTGTGTTCATTAATCAATCTTTGGTATAGCAAGTCAGTCAGGCAAGCTTGTGCAATTTTTGTAGCAAGTGGGTGAAATTTATGTACCTGACTTCCCAGCTGGAGTTACTACTTTTCCCCCTCCCCAATACAGCTGCAACCTGATCTTTTCTGGACATGCATTGTAGGGGGTTGTGTTCTTAGAAAACGGGCCATTAGGGGCAGCAAGCTTTATCATAACCCAGCGATTGGGTTCGAATCCCATGGTTTTTGTAAAGAGTTTGTACATTCTTCTGATGCCAGCGTGGGTTTTCTCTGGGGATTCCAATTTCCTCCCACCCTTCAAAAATGTACTGGGGCATGGAGGTCAATTGGTGTAATTGGGTGGCATGGGCTCTTAGGCTGAAATGGCCTGGAATGGCCTGTATGTCTCGGCATGCAACTGCTTATCTGCATTCTTCAAGAAATGCATAATCCAGAAAAAAAATTGATTTGTTTACTTTTTTCCACCCGCACATAGATTTTGTGAGTGAATTTTATCCCTTTTCTTAAATTTTTATTTGTCATATACAGTGAGAAGGATTCATCTGTAAATAATCAGTCAACATCAAGCAAGAGAACAATGACAAGAGTGTAGTTAAAAAGAATTAGTGTAAAGCAAGTGCAGCATGTGAACATTGTTCGGGGCTGGCATTCAGAAGCCTGATGACTGGAAAAGGAACTATCTTTAAGTCTGTTGATGTGCAAGTGCATATTCTTCAGTCTTCTCCCTGATATGGGAAGAGAGTATACCTGGAGTATATTGTAAGCCTTTCCAGGACAGTGGGCAATGTGAATGGAGGGTGGGAGGGTTCCATAATAGTCTGAACTCCATTCACCACCACCTACAGCTGCTTTTGATCTCAAGCAAAGCATTTCTTGCACCATGCTGTGATGCATCCAGCAAGTTTACATTCAGTAGAAGGAGGAGGTGTGGAAGGTTCCTTTCACTGTCATGTAATAAGGCAAAAAAATGTAATATACATGATGTACTTCAACTTTTGCCTGCTGTAAAAGCAAACAAAGGTGCAAAGGGGACACATGGAACTTCCTCAGTCATCAAAGTAGAGATGTTATGAATTTCAGGGTGAATTTCAAATGTTTAAATGATTGTAAATGGTTTAAATGGTGATCATCTGAAACTGATTTTTCATTTATGAATCCATTGGCTTGATTTTCTCTGTTCTCTCTTGAGCGAAAACACACTGATATGTTGGTCTTGCAGTCTCCATAGGACACACGTGTCAAACTCTGGCCCGCGATATAATTATATTTGGCCCGCAAGATCATATCAAAAATGTATTAGAGGTGGCCCGCTGGCTGCCGCGCCAGTATAGCGCATGCACAGTAACCGCTGTGTCCCAGGGTGAGAGAGAGAGAAAAAAATCCTGGTCCTTGAAAAGTAGTGGTGGGTGGTTTTATAAACACGCTGTCGTGTCCCCCCGCCCACCCCCCCACCGCAGCGCGGCCTGGCCGGTGTCAGGGGAAGCCAAGGCCGCTTCCCAGCGCCCGGAGCCCCAGTGGCACAGCGTTTCTTGGAGCTGCAGATGGAGTCGGAACGCTGGAGGGAAGATTGGGGCTCCCCGCCGGGCGATGGGGGCGCCGGCCGCCCTGCTCCTTCCCACCGGACCAGCGGCGGGTGCCCGGAGTACACGTGGAGAGTGAGGCTGGTCGGGCAGGTAGGGTGGAACCCCCCGCCAATCTCGGGAGTGGCGTGGGCTGGATCGGGATTAGCCGTGCTCACCTACTCCTCCACCGCTGACCGGGATCCCAGCGCGGTCCTGAGCGCGGAGACTGCCCTGGAAAGGTCCTGGGACACTGGCACGGAAAGAAAAGGGGGATCCGGGAGAAACACAGCAGGTCAAAGGGGGGTACGAGAGAAACTCAGCAGGTCAAGGGGGAGGGGTCCGGGAGAAACTCAGAAGGTCAAGAGGAGGGGGTCCGGGAGAAACTCAGCAGGTCAAGGGAGGTCCGGGAGAAACTCAGCAGGTCAAGGGGGGTCAGGGAGAAACTCAGCAGGTCAAGGGGGTTCCGACAGAAACTCAGCAGGTCAAGGGGGGTCCGGGAGAAACTCAGCAGGTCAAGAGGGGTCCGGCAGAAACTCAGGGGGGGCCTGACCTCGCCAGGACCGTTGCCCACTCCCCCTCCCTGCCGCAGGCTGACCCGCGACTCACGGTGACGGGGCTGCTGATCCGCCGAGATGCCGCCCTGCAGCGAGAGCCGATGCCCCCGCACTGTCGTTGTCCAACCCGATCGCCCGCAAACCCCGCCCTTCCGCACACAGGCCTGAGTAAGTATTATGAACTTTAATCTCAGGATAAAACGATCTTCCAATAGTTTCATGTCACAGTGATAAATATATTCCTGGTTAAAAATGGTCCTGCACCTGGATACAAGCTCATTAGGCATAAAACTTGAAAAGTGTGTAAATCAAAGGATATCTGTACCAATGGAAAAAGGGCATGGCAAATAACCCTGCTAGAGTTCATGACCACAATCAGTCACCCATTTGATTGTTTCAGGAATCATGTTATTCTCCCAAATTCTCAATAGCCCTCAGATTTTACTATTCGACAGCACACTAGCAACATTTGACAAATCCTCTATAGAGAAATATTATTTATTGAATATTTTATTTCTCATTTGTTAATGCTTCTGGAAAGAGTTTATCCAAAACTATTATTAAACATTTATTTTAATAAGAAAAAGTTTAACATTACATATGTTGAAAGAAGAGAAAACATGCAGATGTTGTTAAAAATTTTCAATAAATATTTAGTTCGGCCCTCGACTTAGTCCAAGTTTTTAATTTTGGCCCTCCGTGAATTTGAGTTTGACACCCCTGCCATAGGAGGTGAAAATGTATTACCAGCATATTGGGCCTGAGCCCTTCTTCACGGTAGGGGCAAAAAGCAGGCAGAGATCTCAAAGCTGAGAAAGAAAAGGGGAAGGAGTCCAGACCAATAGCTCAAAGGTGTTAATTGGATGTGATAAGGGGAAGGATGAGAATTAATTATCCCTCTAAAAGGAGACCGGGAAATGGGAAGTGAGGGAGAGAGACAAAATTTGAGGAAAGGAGATGGGGTGAAGAAGATGGGGAGGGGCTGTTTCTAAAGGAAACGAGAGAGGTCGATATTAATGCCATCTGCTGGAGGGTGCTAAGACAGAAGATGAGATATTGTTCCTCCAATTTGCGGGTGGTCTCAGTTTGGCAGTGCACAAGACCTCGTACAGACATGTCAACATGCTGTTATGGAGGACAGAGCTGAGGCACTCAACAAAATGATCTCAGTCAGCATCCAGTCTCTCTGATGTAGAGGAGACCATAACGGGAGCACTGGATGTAGAGGATGATCCATGTAGATTCACTGGTGAAGTCGATATGATTGACGTCTTGGCAGCAGTTAAAAATAAAGGTCCAGAACAGGCAGAAGACCAGATGAAGTGTGTAGTGGGGGATGGAAAATCCTGGTTGTGGAAGATGGAGCTGACAGAAGAGTTTGGCATCATACAGTGTACGGAACTCATTGAGTTGTGGGCAAAAGAGGAGGAAGGTGAGACCTCTACTGAAAGATGGAGCATTCCATGTCCAATAGGGGAAGGTCAGAGGGGATGGTGAAGACCAGGCAGGGGTTGGGGAGACGGTCAGTGGGGTGGATGGGGGAGGGGAGGAGGATGGGTGGATCGGAGGTGAAGAAAGATCCGAGGGAGGGAGGGTTGGCGAAGTCAGGATGAGAGGGGCCAGGGAGAGAGTACATGATGGAGCCTTGGTTCTCTGGGCCGCCAGGGTAAGAGTTTGCATCGAATGCTTGACTCTGTAGCTTCGGGGGTCAGGATAAGAGTTCACGACAGAAACTTGGCCCTGCAGGCCGCTGGGGCTAGGTTGGAGACTTGAGTTGGAGGTCACAGAGGTGGCAGTCTCAAGGGAGGCAAGCTTCCGATCCTTGATTGGCAGCAGGTGAGTGTAGAACCAGCAGCTGAAAGTGTGGATCCAGTGGAGGATGAGGTGTAGGAGAAATGCTTGTACCTTGAAGAAGGGCTCAGTCCCAATACATTGGTAATACATCTTTAACTTCTCTGGACACTGTGAGACTGAGTTACTCCAGCATTTCTGCGTTTTTACTGCAATCACAGCATCAGCAGACTTTGGTGTTTCACTCCTCTCTTGAGCAACCTGTCTGAACTGGTTGAGTCTGCAGGATTTGTTTTGGTTTTCAAGCTAACAAATTGTCCTGATGGGCTTGTTACTGTGCCAACCTTCCTTCTGATGGGATTGAAAAGGTTGAGATTAGTTTGAATTAGACTTTTGCTTGGTTCTGTGATTATGCATTGAATACAGGAGTAAAATCACAGCTGAGCACAATTCAGTTATTGGTAGTAGGAACTGTGGTTGTTTATGTCTACAAATGTTTGCTTTATGAAATTAGTGGTGATATATTGTGAAAAATAAGGTATTAACTTTCAAATTCCTCTTGAAATATCCTTATCTATATTTTGTCAGTTTTTGAATGTTCAAATAGATTCAAATTTTATGTTCTCTGGATATGGATTATCTTTGGATCATGATGTGGTCATAATTGCACATCTTTATCTGAGTTCAATTTGGTTTGTTTAGGTTCTGCCTTTACCCCCAGGAGATTGTCCTACAAATGGTGGAGCGTTGTAGGATTCGCAAACTTCAGTTACTTGCACACCAGTATTTGATTTCGACAAAAATTGAATTTTACATCAGTGAAAGTCTTCCAGATCACTTTGGCTCCCAACACTTGGACGGATTCCGCAGACTTGGGTATGGGTGAATTACAGACTAAAGTATTTCAAAATAGCTGCAAATAATTATGCTGCTACCTGTTGTGTTAAAGTAGGTATATAAAAAAGATAGAAAATTGAAAAATTAGGGATTGGAAGCTAAATTTTCTGGATTAAATTTGATAGGACACTAACCAAAAAATAAAGAAATTTAAAATCTTCAAAATATTTTTCTGATTTCATGAGATTTCATCTCTCAGCATTGTCACTTGGAAAGCAAGCATTGTACATTGTAGGAGTGGGACATTGAGGCCTTGGTTTGAGAGGCTCAGTGCAGGAGTGGGACTTTGAGACTTTAGTTCAAGAGACTTTGATGAGCTGAGGTGGAGGTGTAGGAGTTGAGGCAAGGTAAGGAGGTTTTTCCTAACTCTTTAATAGATGGAATGGCAGTCAGGGGCATGCTCCTCTTGCAGAATGTGGTCAATTAGGGAAACAGACAGTATTCTTGATGACTTCAGCTGCAAAAAGTGCGTCCAATTTTAGTTCCTTTTTAACAGCGTTTGAGAGTTGGAGTTGGCTGAACTCTGGGTCATTTGGGAAGCTGAGGTGGTGATAGGAGTTAAAGGGATGCAGTCACATTTAGGAGGAAGGTAGGTGGGTGACAGGTGATGAAAGGGAATAGGCAGGTAGCGCAGGGAATGCCTGTGGCCATTCCCCTCAGCAGCAAGTTTATCTGTTTTGATACTGCTAGAGGTGGAGAGGGGAACGACCTATCTGGGCCAGGAAGCTCCACACCAGTAGCACCATGGTTAGCTCTGAGCCTCTGAAGGGAAGAGTGAAGACAGGGACTCGATAGTCAGGGGAACAGATAGGAGATTCTGCAGTCACAAAACAGTCTCCTGAATAATGTGTCTCCAGGTTTCATGGGTCCAGGATTTCTGAGTGGTGCAGAATATTCTTGAACCTTGTAGTTCAGCTACACATAACCAGGTATGATATGATTAAAGGTTGGATGTCATTGGGAGCTCAATGTCTAGGGGTACACAGGGTATCGAAAAGATAAGCAGGTAAGCAGAGGCAGGTAGAAAAGGCATGTCAGAAGGGCAATGTTATGCTAGTCATGTGGGATTTTAACATGCAAGAAGATTGGGAAAACCAGGTTTGGGTTGGATCTCAAGAGAGCAAATTTGTGGAAAGCCCATGAGAAGGCTTTTTAGAGCAGCTTGTTGATGAGTCCATGAGGGGACTGGCTGTACATAGATTGAGTGTTGTGCTGGAAAGGGTTCTGAGGAGATTCACAAAGATGATTCTAAGAATCAGAAGGGTTTTCATATGAGGAGTGTTTGATGGCTTTTGGCCTGTAGATGTTGGAATTTAGGAGAATTGGGGGTGGGTGGGTAGAGAGAGATCTTATTGGAACATTTTGGAAGTTGAATAAATGTAGAAAGTTTGTTTCCCATGGTGGGGGTGAGAAAATGATCCAGCTCATGATTAAATGGCAGGGCAGACTGGATGGGATGAGTAGCTAATTTTTGCTCCTTTGTGTATTAGTCTTGTGTTTGTCTTTTAACTCTGGGACCTTGTGGAACAAAATTTTTCTTGACGTTTGATGAATTGAATGGTGAAATGATGGAGCTACTTCACTTATTTGCAGGCCTGTCTTTTTAACAATATGTAAAGGATTTATCCTCTGATTAATGTTGTTTAGGGGGAAAAAAAAAAGGAACTTCATTAAGCAGATAATTCCACAGATTCACTTCTCCCTGGGAGAAGCAGTTCTTCCTCATTAGTCTTAAATCTCCTCCCCAGAATCTTGAGGCTCTGTCCCCAAGTGCTAGTCTCACCTGCTGGGGGAAACAACCACCTTGCTTAGTTCTTATCTATTCCTTTCATAATTTTATGTTTCAGGTTTCCTCCTCATCTTTCTAAACTCCAAATTCGCATTGTCCTCGGCTACTCAATCTCTTCTCGTAGGCTAACACCCTCATTTCTGGAATCAACCTGCCTCTAAAACAGTGTATCCTTTCTCAAGTGAGGAGACCAGAACTGAACACAGTACTCCACAATTTGCCTCGCCAGTATCCTTTATAGTTGCAGTAGAACCTCGCTGCTCTTTAATGCAATCCCACTAGCAATAAAGGCCAATATTCCTCTTCCTTCCTGAAGTTGCTAATCCTGCAAGCCAATTCCGAGACTCATGTATAAGAACTCCCACGTCTCTGCACAGCTCCAATTTTTCAATGTAAATGGTTTGATTTGCAATCTTCAAAGTGGATGACGTAAGATGCACCAGTGTGTTCCTTCGGCCAGATTTTTGTCACTTACTTAAACCAGTCTATATCTCTGCATATTCTGTGTCCTAAATGCAATTTGTTTTTCCACTCAATTTAGTGGTCATAAGCAATCTTGTATATACTACAGTCACTCTCCTCAAATATATGTTGTGACGAGTTGTAAGCCTGACGCTGATCACAGCAGGAACCCACTAATGACTGTCAACTAGAGCCAAATCCACTTATCCCAACTTGACCTCCACTGGTTAACTAAACCATTATCTACACTAATGAATTAATCCCAACTTCATGTATTGTTATCTTATGCAAATGCATTTGTGCAGCACCTTATCGCACAGCTTCCAAAACTCAAAATATACCGCATCCATCTGATCCTTCTATCCATTGCACTTCATGCATCCTCAGTAAACTCCAATATATTAGTTAAACCTAACTTCTCCCTCTTGAATCCATGCTATACCTGGCTAATGAACCAATTTCTATCCCATTGTCTCATTACTTTCCTTATGGTGGCTTCAAGCATTTTCATGCTTTTTTTAAAACCATTTCATTGCATTCACTCTTCCAGTATGGTGGATTAGTCCAGAAAATGTTAGTAAATTCCCGCCAATGCATCTTTTTACTGCTAATGTTTCATTTTTACCATTTCTTTCATAGCCTCTTGAGATGCATTCCGTCAGAACTAAGGTTACATGTCTGGCTTTAAGCCCGCTAGTTTGCCCAGAGCTCCCTCTTTCATGATTTAAAAAAATAAATTAGACAGCACAGTAGCAGGATATTTTGACCCATGCTGCCAATTTACATCTAATTAACCTACACCCCCTGTATTTTTCGAACAATGGGAGGAAACTGGAGCCCCCGGGGTAAAAGAGACGCAGACACAGGAGAACGTACAAACTCCTTATAGACTGCGTGCTATTCGAACCTCTGTTCCAATCACTGCCACTTTAAAGGCGTTGCACTGACCGCTATTCCAACTGTTAGATCAAGGACCCCTCGCCTTTCATCTCTATTACTCTTTGGCATATTACCTGCATCTTTCATAGTCTGACATAAAATACTTGTTCAAGGCCACAGCCATTTCTGTTTTACCCATTATTATTTCTGATCTTCTAAATGAGCTACTTCAACCATTCTTTTCTGATTTGTGTATTTATAAAAACATTTTATAAGCTTTTCTGTTCAGAGCGAGTTTCATTATTTATCTTTTATCACTGAGGTTTTTGTGCTTTTCAAAGTTTTCCCCAAACTCTGGGTACCTCACTACTGTTGACAACTTTGTTGCATTGGCTTTGTCTTCATTTGTTTCCTTCATTATCCAAGGCTGGCAATCTTTCTCATTGTATTTAACCAGGATTTGCTTTGGTTGAACATTCTGAAAAGTCTCTTTGGAAGTCTTCCAATGTTCATCAACTGTACAGCTGTGTAACCTGCTATTGCTGTCAGTCAACTCATCCCTCGTCTCATCGCTGTCTTCTTTGTTTAGCCATGAGGCACTGGCTTTAGATATTTCTTACCCCCCACCTACAGAATAAGAAACTCAGCCATACTTTGATCACTCTTTCAGAGTGCATAATATATTTAATGCATAATATATTGGAAATCTTTCTGTAAGACATGAATTAGTACAGAGTAGGTCAAAGCTTTTAATTCTACAGTGCCTTTTAATATGATCATGCTTGATCCACTTGTAGACTTAATTTTGCTTCTTGTTTTATCAGCAGTAATTTGTCACTAACTTGCTCTTTGAAATTGGTTGTTCCTCTGTCATACTATCTTTATTCCAGAACATAGAGATGTCCTTCAGAAAACGTGACTTCCCTTCTTCTGCCATTAAATTGGCCCTCAACTGCATCTCATCTACACTTGCCCTGACCCCTTCTGACCTGAGACGTAACAAGGATAAGGTTCCCCTTGTCCCTACCTGCCACCCCACCAGCCTCCACGACCAACATAATATCCTGGGCAATTTGCAGCACCAATAATTGGGGTTGCACCACCATACACATCTCTGCATCCCTACACTGCTTCCTGTAGGGACAGCTTCCTCCAGGACTCCCTTGTCTGCTCATCCCTTTACCACGAGTTGCTTTCTCAGTACCTATCCCTGTGACAGCAAGAATGCTACACTCCACCTACATTTCCTCCCTTATATTTTATATATAAAAATAACTGCTTCCACTGACCTTTATTGGTTCCAAAGACGGTGGCACAACATTTAGTGCTGCTGTTTCCCAATTTCTGAAACCCTAGTTGTAACCTGTTAATGTGAAATCTGCTTGTTTCCTATATTGAGATGGTTTTTCCCACATTTCAAAGGAATGTAGGTTGATTATTTGCCTATTGTAAAGTATACCTAATGTACCTAAGCTAGGAAAGGAATTGTTGATAAACTAGGTCGAGTAAGTTTCAGGGCTGCAGGGAGATGAATTAAAGAGACTTAAGAAATTACTGTGCTGGCAGCTGGCATGAACCTGCTAGACAAAATAGCTTACATCATTGTTGGGGTGGGAGGGAAAACACAACTGTTAAATGGGTGACCTTTTCTGAATTCGAGCAGCAATGGAGGCAATCTCCATTATCATCGACTTTTCCCTAATTTTTTTTGTATGGATCTAAATATGGAGCTCCCTAAAATTTTGAGTGTCTAGTGCTGGTTTATTTATTTTGAACAAGGCTTATGAAATTTATTTTAATTGTTCTTGCAGGTATGTTTCCCTATCAGATAATCAGAAGACAGGGTTCAAAGCCCGAGAACTCAAGTCTGTCCATGTTGATGCGGTTGGGAAATATCTGAAATTAACTTTCCACAAAAATCACGTCAATAGATACAACTTGTACAACCAGGTAACAGCATTCATTTATGCACATTAGAACTATTTGTAAGGATATATGAAATCTTGTTTTGCAGACGACAATTCTTCCCACCTTTCTTTCAGTAAGGATTCTATTCCTTTCTCTCAATTCCTCCATCTCTGCCACATATGTTCACAGGAGAAAGTTTTTCATGCCAGAACGTATGAGATGTCCTTCTTCAGAAAACGTGGCTCCTCCTCTACTGCCATTAATCCGGCCCTCAACTGCACCTCATCTACACCTGCCCTGGCCCTTCTGACCTGAGACGTAACAAGGATAAGGTTCCCCTTGTCCCTACCTGCCACCCCACCAGCCTCCACGACCAACATAATATCCTGGGCAATTTGCAGCACCAATAATTGGGGTTGCACCACCAGTCACATCTCTCCCTCTCTCCCTATTCTGCTTTCCATAGGGACAGCTCCTTCCAGGACTCCATTGTCTGCTCGTCCCTTACCATAAGTCACCTCCTTTACCTATCCCTGTGACCGCAAGAAATGCTACACTTGCACCTACATTTCCTCTCTTACCACTAACATGGACCTCCTATTCCTAGCCTCATGTCTCTCTCTTTCTCTTTCTTCTGTCTTCTTTCCTCTAGCTCCCTACTCCTTTCCTTCTATCAGAAAATCATCTTCTCCCTATCACCTTTCAGCTTTTTCTCATTTCCCCATCTGTATCAGCTGGTGCTCCTCTCTTCTCACCTTTTCAGTGGTGTCTGCCTTATTAATTTTTCTTATTCCTGATGAAGAGCCTGGTCTGAAACTTTAGTCAAACTTTATTTCCTATGAATGTTGCATCTCTTAAATCTATCCCTCTATGTCTTTTTCTGAGTTTCTCCAGCATATTACTATATTGCCTCTTGTGCATGGACCTCATTGGGTCATTAATGAAGCCTGACTTTCACCTATGAGGGAATTAAGATGTTCAAGAATGAGATGAGAGAAATTTCAAATTTTGGACAGTGTGGTGAAGTAGGTTATTGGATTAGTTGGGGCTGCTTCATAAAAGGAGGGTAGACTTGTTTCGTTTGGTATGAAATAAGAGTTTGGATGTTATGTTTAAAGAGTTGGAATGGAAAGCCAAAGGACAGCATGGTTGGCGCTAAGGGCAGCGCGGTTGGGGCTAAGGGCAGCGCGGTTGGGGCTAGGGGCAGCGCGGTTGGGGCTAGGGGCAGCGCGGTTGGGGCTAGGGGCAGCGCGGTTGGGGCTAGGGGCAGCGCGGTTGGGGCTAGGGGCAGCGCGGTTGGGGCTAGGGGCAGCGCGGTTGGGGCTAGGGGCAGCGCGGTTGGGGCTAGGGGCAGCGCGGTTGGGGCTAGGGGCAGCGCGGTTGGGGCTAGGGGCAGCGCGGTTGGGGCTAGGGGCAGCGCGGTTGGGGCTAGGGGCAGCGCGGTTGGGGCTAGGGGCAGCGCGGTTGGGGCTAGGGGCAGCGCGGTTGGGGCTAGGGGCAGCGCGGTTGGGGCTAGGGGCAGCGCGGTTGGCACAGCGGTTAGTGAAATGCCTTTACAGAACCAGCTATTGGGACTGGACTGGGGTTCAAATCTCGTGCTGTCTGTAAGGCGTTTGTACGTTCTCCCTGTGTCTGCACGAGTTTTCTCCAGGGCTTCCTGTTTCCTCCCACCCTTCAAAAAAAATATATAGGTTAATGGGGTGTAAATTGGTTAGCACAGACTTGTAGGGCCAAATTGGCCTGTTAAAGTTCCGTAGGTCCAAGTTAAAAAATTAAATTATCAGTAAATTTTAAAAGACTTCTCAGTACCTATCTCTGTAACAGCAAGAATGCTACACTCGCACCTACATTTCGTCCCTTGTATTTTATATATAAAAATAACTGCTTCCACTGACCTTTATTGGTTCCAAAGACGGTGGCACAACATTTAGTGCTGCTGTTTCCCAATTTCTGACACCCTGGTTGGATCCTGTTAATGCTTGTTTCCTATATTGAGATGGTTTTTCTAGGTTTGAAGAAATCTAGCTTAGTATGAAGTCTGAGGGTGATGGTATTCAATGAAGTTTTAAAGAATTGTGTCCAATCTAAATCTTTTGAATATTTTTGATTTTCCAAAGACTTATGTAATACCAATAAACAAAATATTACATTCTCTTTCCATGTAATGTGATATACAGAGTCCTTTTTTCCCCATCTTACACCCTCCCCTCCCTATTCCTTAAATTATACAAATATCAAAATATAAAAATACAAAAACTACCTAATTACCAACAAAGAGAATGATCCCCTTCGAGGCTAGAGGACCTCGGATATTAAATAAAAACTGGTAGGGTCAAAAACACGATGTCTGCGTCACATTCCCCATTTCATACGCTTAATCCTTTACCTGCTGAGACAAATTTTTTATTTTATTCAGAGATTGGGGAGGGGGGTTGTGAATTATATCTGTGCACCTACATGCCTCAGATACAGTTGCCATATTTCAATGAATGTGTCATATCTTTTCCATAAATTGTGGGTGGTTTTCTCCAAGGGAATGCAACCCTGTTTCCATACTCCATTGTGCGATATTTAGCTGGGTTCAATCTAAATCTTGAAACTTTCGAATTGTTTGCATCTGTTAAGTCAAGAAAAAACCCAACACCCAACCCCAACCGACCAATTTTCCCCTGCAACTGCTGCAACTGTGTCTGCCTGTCCCACATCGGACTTGTCAGCCACAAACGAGCCTGCAACTGATGTGGACATTACCCCTCCATAAATCTTTGTCCGCGAAGCCAAGCCAAAGAGACAAAGAGGGCTATATCTATTGTTATGAGATTGCATGGATTAGAAGAAATGGACGAATGAATCAAGGTAGATTCTTGCTAGGCTTTTTATTAAATTTCTGCTGTTAGTTCTGTTCCTACTTTAATGTCAACAGAAGCATTTGAAGAGAATGAAAAGCATGGACACACTGGCAGAAAGTTGAGTGAGTTATTGGCAGGAGTGGAAAAAATATTGCTGCAATGCACTATTGCCATTGGCAAAGGGAAATACTTTCATGGCTCAATTAGATTAAATATGCAATACTTCTATTGAATGGTAGGTTTTTGATTTTTCAACCAAGTAAAAATTTTACATTAATGTAAATATCCCATTCCAGGATAAGGGTTCATAGAGATCTTGAAAATTTCCTGTATTTTAAGTTGAGACAAGGCCATAGGGCAAAAAAGAAATGCAAGGCTACATAATTCCCTTGTTTTTTTTATTGCTGTCCAAAAGTTTGTGTTTGTAGTTTTACCCCAAGTTACAAAAGAACTTTAAAAATGAAAGCTGATGAAGCCATGATCATAGGTAATAAGGCAACTTTCTTGCTGGTTCCTTGTATCATACAGTGGTGCCTGATCTTAATGGTTTTGTTTCTACTCAATTATCGATCACCAAAATGTTTCTGAGGTAGAGAATTTCAAAGATACAAATTCACTCCTTTGTAAAGAAGCTATTTCTTCCCTTGGACTCTTCTGAAGTTTTTAGCTTAAGGGAGTAACCCTTGGTAAAATCCTGTACATCTCTGACATGTCCCTGAATTCCATGGTGACACAATACCCATTTGCTAATCTAAATATTTTTTTTAATTTTAGGTAGCACTGGTGGCTGTAAATATCATTGGAGAGCCAGTTGAATGCAAGGAGACATGCATAACTGTGAGTAAAAATGTTGTTTCCATACTTCATTCTTTGAGCTGACAAACTGCTGACAGAGTGATGAGAACAGGGATGATGCTGAATAGCAAAAATCTGAAAATGAAAAATGCAGAAAACGTTAAAGACAGTGTAAAGTAATATTGGGTGTTAATTGAGAAGGATGACTATGATAGAATGATGCTCAGGGAATAAGAACTGATTACAAATTTTAATTTTTAGTGATTCAGCATGGGAACAGGCCCTTCTGGCCCACAAGCCTGTGCTACCCAAATATACCAATTCACCTACAAGCCCAATATGCTTTTGGAGAGTGGGAGAAAACTAGAGCACTCGTATCATTTACTTCAAACTAATGTATATTAGTTTGGAGGGAAAAAAACCTGAGAAGAATTCCAAAGACGATGATGTCGAAAACACTGACAAGGTTTCATTATTCTAAAAAAAAAACTAGTGTGCAATTGGCCCCCTGCTTTGCCTGTTGTACCTGCAAGATAACTGTGATCTCATATTTCTCTGCATAATCAACATCTTTCGTCTTTTTTTTAAACTTCCTAACAAAATTCAAGTTCCACCTGCAACCACTTTGCCGTTCATCTAATCTATCCATACTTCACTTTCTATGCATCCATCTGGCTCCTTAATTTCTCAAGTGGTGGCATCAGCACACATAATGCTTTACTCATTGTCTCATCCGCCTGTCATTGTTATGTGGAAGGAAACCAATGTACCTGGCAGAAGCCAGGTGTGAACTGACCTCGGCCCTTTCTGTTCATTTCAACCTAATAATTCCAGGAATGCATTGAAAAAAAAGGTTTTTATTTATCTTGTAGCCCACTAAAGACAAATTGATTGATCACTATCTTGGATGCAGCCCAGATGATCCAGCACTGGATGCAACTTACTTTGGGTAAGTGGTTGAGCATTTAAACAGCAAAACATAGCTGTAAGAATTGTTGCACTCCACCGTGGAGTTGCAAGATATGCATATGACTGCAGATCCGTGTACAGATTTAGGCTTTGTCAAATTTTGACTTTTTTTTAACATTTACAAGTAAAAATGACAGAATTTCATAGAAAATTGGTCTCTTGATTGACCTTCTTCCTCTCCAAGATATCAATGATTTGATGAAGTGCTCATCTCCAACATAAGTTGAGGACAATAGAAGTTTGTCAATTCTTTAGAGAATTGTGATAGCTGTTCAGTGGCATGAACCTGTTGGAATCCATTTCATCTTTCTGGTTTCATCCACACTAATGATGAAACTATTTGTGAGTACCTTGGTTACTTTCCCATGACTTGAGTTGAATATCTTGTGTGAATTGCCTTCACCAGCAGATGAGAAAGGAACAATACATTACAAACTAATAAATAATTGTACAGATTCTTCACATTTAAGAAATTCAGTTGGAAGTTGATTTTTGTTTGCAAGTCAGAACATTTTTTTATTTTAACCCAGTATCTTTGCCTCGTAACACTTGAAGTCCCCAGCATATCGCCTCTCTAACTTGTACAGAGGTACTTGTAACTGCCAAAGTGTTTTCTCATTAAATATTTGAACTAAATGCCATCTACTACAGCTGGATTCTTTCTTCTGGCACAATTGGTTTGCAATTTATATCAGGCTACATGCTGAAATATCATTGCACACATGGTTGAAGTACTTAATGCATATGGGTTGCTCATATATCAAGTTATAGAAACTTAGAGGACCTGCAATAATGAGAAAAAAATGCAGACTTTGTAAGTTTTAGTTATTTTCAGTTTATTGCATCATGAGCATTTATGAAAACTGTCCTGCAGTTTTGAGCAATTTCATTTGCTCAAAAGTGAAAATATTGACAGGTGTAGTTCAATATTTGGCACAACATAACACTCACGTTTTTGCGCAGTCCTCAAATCAAACTGAAGTGCTGTGCAAGACTCATGCGTGAAGCCCCTACAAAGCTTTAATTAGGTGTATTGCAGAGTCTTTGCTTTTATTCAAATTTTTAAGGTTTTCATGGGAACTGGAAGGTCTGAAAATTTCCTGGGACTGATCAAGTGTATTCTCATTTTGTGGGAAGCTGGAGAAGAAATTTCTGGAACCCTGGCGGAAATATTTGATTTGTTCATCATGGGTTATTCAAAAAGGCATGGAAGAACAAACTAAACAACTACAAACCATTGATCCCAGAGCACTGGAGAAATGTCACCAGCACATTCTCCCCAAAATAGTCTCAGTTCACTGGCGTTGCAACCAAATCAATGTCAACTTTCGCTCTCCGCTTTACCTTCCCAGAATTGAGGCACTGATTGCACGTAATTTGTATGATTGCTGTTAGATTCTTGGAACAGACACAATTCCAAGACAAAAACAGTTAATGCAGTCAATGGAATAATCATGCAGTAATGCGTACTGGGTAATTATGGATAAATCCATAAATAGTTGTTAGTGGTTAGCTGATATTCAATAGTCAAGCAATGCATTTTCAGAGAATACGAGTACATCATTAAATTGTAAGATTTTTTTGAAATACATTACAATAGAAATTTCAAGATATTTCTGTCAGAAATGTGTGTTCCCTTTTCCCTGCTAGCTAAATTCGACCTTCCAATATGCATCACACCAAAATCTGGATTGAAATTAACCAGGACACAGCAAACTTCACCTCATTACTGCAACATCACTTTGCAGTGTCCTTTCTCAGGATTTCTGCTTCTACAACTTGTGTCCATGTATTTTGTTACCTCTGAAATTGCCCTTTCCAACAAATTATTTCTCAGTTGGCCTTCTCTCTATTAACTTGAGGTTGGGGAAAGATCTGCCTGTGTTGCAACAAGTTCAAGTTGGCCATCTGACCATGTCACATTTCTTTTGAGAAAATGTCTTGTTCTTGTCTATTCCTCCAGATTCTCCACTTTGATCAACTTTTTCCTTGGTTCATAGAAATTTACAGATGGATAATGAATTCCAACATTGTCTCTGATGTCCACATCGTGTGAACTTCATTGGCTCTTGTCTTAAGCATTTCAGAATCAGAATTTATTGTCAGGAACATATCATGAAATTTGTTGTTTTGCAAATATTTACAGTGCAAATACTACTATAAATACAGTTCAAAAATAAATAGTGCAAGAAAGGAGGATAAAGTGAGGTGGTGTCTGTGGTTAATTGTCAATTCAAAAATCTGATGGCAATGGGGAAGAAGCTGTCCTTGTGCCTTTGGGTGCTCGTCTTCAGGCTCTTGTACCTTTATCCTGTTGGTAGCAGTGCGAAGAGAACATGGCCTGGGTGGTAGGGATCCTTGAGGATAAAAGCTGCTTTCTTAAGACACTGCCTCTTGTAGATGCCCTCACTGGAGTGAAGACTGATATCTGTGATGTCACTGGCTGAGTTAATAGCTGGGTTTTTTTGTGTCCTGTGCATTGGTAGCCAAGCAGGATGCTCTCCACAGAACACCTTGAGATACTTGTGAGATCTTTGATATCATATTAAATCTCCCCATGAAGTATAGCCGCTGGTGAGTGTTCTTCGTGAGTGCATCGACGTGGAGGCAGGCCCCAGGACAGATCTTTGGAGATGCGAGACCAAGGAATTTAAAGCATTTAAATTTTAAAATTTTCTAATTTTTAAATTAAATTTAGATGTACAGCATGATAACAGGCCTTTTCAGCCCACAAGTCCATGCTGCCCAATTAACTTACATCCCTGGTTCATTTTGAATGATGGGAGTAAAATGAACTCTGTGGGGAAAACCCACACAGAACGTACCAACTCCTTACAGACAGTGCAGGATTTGAACCCTGGTACCAATCACTGGTGCGGTAAAGGCGTAGTGCTAACAGCACTGCCAACTGTGCCGCCCGTGTTGACACTTTCGACTGCTGATCCCTCGATGAGAACAGATTTGAATTCTCCTGATTTCCTCCTGACGTCCAAAATCAGTTCCTTGATTTTGCTAATGTTGAGTGCAAGGTGGTTGTTGTGAGACCATTCAACTGACTCATCTATCTGTCTCCTGTACGCTTCCTCATTACTATCTGATTCTGCCATGTCATTGGCAAATTTATAGAAGGCTTTGAATTGTGCATGGCCACTCAGTCATGGGTGCAGAATGAGTAGAGCAGTGGGCTAAGCATGCATCCTTGAAGTGCTCCTGTGTTGATCATTAGTGAGGAGGAGACGTTTTCAATTCATACTGACTGTGGTCTTTCAGATTTATTGTCAGAGTACATACATGACATCATATACCATCCTGAGATTCTTTTTCAGTGGGTGAGGCAGTTTTACTACTTATTGGTAATGCAAAACAAACTGTACACAGTGTATACTGTACATGTAAACAAAGAACTGTAAGCACTTAATGAATGTAAACATACTGACTATGCAATACAGAGAAAACTAAAAAAATTCTATAAAGTGCACAAATAAGAATCATTAATTGAATCCCTGATTGAGTTTGTTGTCGAGGAGTCTGACAGTGGAGGGGTAGCAGCTGTTCCTGAACCTGGTGGTGCGAGTCTTTTGGCGAGAACAGAGCGTGTGGATCCTTGATAATTGCTGCCGTTCTTCAATGGCAGGATCCCCTGTCGATGTTCTCTGTCGTGGGAAGGGTTTTGCCTGTGATGTCCTGGGCTGTGTCCATTACTTTTTGCAGGGCTTTACGCTCGGGGGTATTGGTATAGTCCGTGATGTAGCCAGTCAGCACACTTTCCACCATACATCTGTAGAAATTTGCCAGGGTTTCTGGTGTCATACCAAACCTCTGCAAACAATGAAGGAGTCAAGGATCCAGTGGCAGAGGTGGGCCAGGGTTTGTAGTTTGTTGACCAGTGCTGATGGAGTTGAAGGCTGAGCTGTAGTTGATGAAGAGTAACTGGAGGTACATGTTGCCGCTATCTAGGTGATCCAGAGCTGAGAGGAGAGCCAGTTATATTCCATCTTTTGTGGAGCGATGTGATGGTAGGTGAATTGCAGTGGGTCCAGAACTTTATGTAGGTTTGTGTTAATTTTGGCCATGACCAACCTCTCAAAGCATTTCATCACAGTAGATTGAGTGCTCGTGGGCAATTCACTCTGCTTGGTCACCAGGATGATTGATGCTCTTTTGAAGCAGGTGGTAACTTCCGACTGCAGCAGTGAGAGATTGAAAATGTCCATGAACACTCCGGCAAGTTGGTTGACACAGATTTTAACTATCCTGCCAGGGCCTGATGCCTTGCAAGGGTTCACCCTCTTGAATGATGCTCTGATATTGGCCTCTAAGACAAATATCTCAGGGTTGTCAGTCTCTTCAGGGAATCTCGTAGGCACCATTGAGTTCTCCTTTTCAAACCCAGTATAGAGGAGGCTGAGCAGATGATAGACAGGAGTTACAGAATCAAAATCATAATGAGGAGGGAGGAGGAAGATGGCTGGTAACAGTCATGAAAGGGAAGGGGTTAGGCAGGCAGTGGATGGTACTCCTATGCCCATTTCCCTCAGCAACAAGTACACCCCTTGTGATACTGCTAAAAGGGATGACCTATCTGGGCCAGGCAACAGTGGCCAGCCCAATAGCACCATGTTCAGCTCAACCTCAGAGGGGAAGGATGAAGTCAGGGCGAGTGATAGTCATTGGGGACTTGATCATCGGGAATGGGCAGGAGGTTCTGCGACTATGAAAGACTCCGGAATAGTGTGTTGTCTACCAGGTGCTCGGGTCAAGGATGTTTTGAGTGGGTACAGAATATTCTTAAAAGGGAGGGTGAACAGCCAGAGGTCATGGTATATATTGGCATCAATGACAAAGATAGGAGTGGGGTAGCCCTGCAAAATAAGTTTAGAGAGTTGGAAAGAGGCTGGATCTCCAAGGTGGTAATCTCAGAATCATTTGTGGTGCCATGAGCTGGGGATGGTCAGAACAAGAAGATACTGCAGACAAATGTGTGGCTGAATCTTTGCTAGTGAAGAGGCCACCTGTACAAGTGATGGGACAGGTTGCACCTGAACTTGAAAGGAACTAATATTCTGGCAGAGGGGGATTGCTCAAGTTGTTGGGGGGAGGGGGGGGGGCTGGAATCAAAGTGAAGAAGCGGCGGAAGAGGTAGTTGGCGCACCAGTAGGGACAGTTGGTAGGGAGCTTGTGCGGAAGGACAGGTGAGAATAAGGAATGAAATGAATGACCTTGTCTACAGCTACAGATTGGCAAGTAAGATGTGCCCATTGTGGAGTTGTGGTTGAAGGATGGATGTCATTGGGAGTTTAATGTTCAAGGCTGCAGTGTTTTGAAGGGATAGGTAAGAAAGCAGAGTGGGCGGGGGCCTCTGTTGGTGAGGAACAACATTAAATCATTAGAAAGAGGTGACATAGGATCAAGATATAGAATCATTGTGGGTTGAGTTAAGAAATGGCAAGGGTTAAAAGATGCTATTGTATACAGAATTCCATGCAGAAGCCATGATGTGGACAGCAAATCGCAACAGCATATAGAAAAGGCATGTAAGAATGGCAATGGAATGGTAGTCATGGGGAATTATAACATTCAAGTAGATTGGGGAAACCAGGTTTGGACTGGATCTCAAGAGAGAGAGAATTTGTAGAAATCCCAAGAGATGGCTTTTTAGAGCAGCTTGTTGATGAGCCTATGAGGGGATCAGCTGTACTGGATTGGGTGTTGAGTCATGCGCCAGAGGTGAATAGAGACACGAGAGTAAAGGAGCCATAAAGGGGCAGTGATCGCAATATGATTGTTCAGTTTGAGATTTAACAAGGAGAAATTAAAGTCAGATGTGTCAGTATTTCAGTGGAATAAAAGAAGTTGCAGTGTCATGAGAGGAACTGGCTAAAATAGATTTGAAGGAAGCACGACTAAGGAAGACTGAAAAGCAGCAATGAATAGAGTTTCTGCAACAAATGGGGAAGATGTGAGATAAATGCACACCAAAAAAATGGAAATATTCAAATGAAAAAATGTCACAACTGTGGCTGATTAGGGAAACAAAGCCGATGTGGAAAGCATAAAATGAAGCAAAATAGTGGGAAGATAGAAGATTCCAAAGTTTTAAAAAAAAGGTAACTAAAAACTCATAAGGAGAGAAAAGTTGAAATATGAACGTAGGTGAGTAAATAATATCAAAGATGATACAAAAAGCACAAAAAGAATAAAAGAGGTGAAAGTAGTTATAGAACTACTAGAAAATGACACTGGAGAAATAATAATGGGAGACAAGGAGATGGCAGAGGAACTAAATGAATATTTTGCATCAGTCTGCTGTGGAAGACATTGGCAGTGTGTCAGATGTTGAAGGGTATCAGGGAAGTGAGTGCAGTTACTGTTTAAAGGGAGAAGGTGCTCCCAGACCAGATGGATTGCACCTCTGTGTTCTGAAAGAAGTAGTGGTATAGATTGTGGAGGCATTGGTAATGATCTTCCAGGAGTCGATATATTCTGGTATGGTCCCGGAAGACTGGAAAATTGCAATTGTCACACCACTCATCAAGAAGGGAATGAGGCAGCAGAAAGGATATTAGATGGGAAGCTGTTGGAGTCAATTTTAAAGGATGAGGTTAGGGAGTACTTGGAGGCACATGATGGATAGGCCAAAGCCAGCATGGTTTCCTTAAGACAAGCCTATTGAAATTCTTTGAGGAGGTGACAAGCAGCCTGGATAAGTGAGATGCAGTGGATGTTGTGTATTTGAATTTTTGGAAGACCTCTGACAAGATGCCACACATGAGGCTACTTAACAAGATAAGAGCCCATAGAATAACAGGAAATGTGCTTGTGTGGGAAGAGCATTGGCTTATTGGCAGGAAGCGGAGAGTTGAAATACAAGGATCATATTCTGAATGGCTGCCATTTGCTTGTAGTATTCCACAGAGGATGGTGTTAAGGCCGCTTCTTTTTGTGTTAATTATTAATGTTTTGGATTATGGAATGAATGGCTTTGTGGCTAAGTTTGCAGATAATACAAAAGTAGGTGGATGAGCAAATAGTGTTGAGACACAGGTTGAAGAAGGAATTAGATAGATTAGGAGAATGGGTGGAGAACTGGCAAATGAAATATGTCAGAAAATGTACGGTCATGTACTTTGGTTGAAAAAATAAATGAGCAGATTAATTTTTAAGTGGGGAGAAAATTGAAAATACCCAGATGCAAAGGGACCCGAGAGTCATCGTGCAGGAAAACTTGCAAGCTGAATAAGTAGTGAAGAAGGCAAATGAATTGTTGGCATTCATTTCAATAGAATACAAGAGCCGGAATATGATATTGAAGCTCTATAAGGCATTGGTGAGACCTCACTTCGTGTATTATGAGCAGTTTAGGTCTCCTTATTTAAGAAAGGATGTGCTGATGTTGGAGAGGGTTCAAAGGAAGTTCACAAGGATGATTCCGGGAACGAAAGGATCATCATATGAAAAGCGTTTGACAGCTCTTGGCTTGAAACTATTACAATTTAGGTCAATGAAGGGGAATTTCATTGAAACATTTCAAAAGTTAAAAGGCATTGACAGAGTAGATACAAAAAGTTTATTTCCAAGATGGGAGAGTCTAGGACAAGAGAGCACAACTTCATGATTGAAGGACATTCACTTAGAACAGAGATGGGTAGAAATTTCTTCAGCCAGAGGGTGATAAATCTGTGGAATTTGTGGCATAGTTGTGGCGGATGTGGAGACCAGATCATTGGGTGTGTTTAAGACCAGATTAATGGGTTCTTGATTAGTCAAGACATCAAAGGTTGTGGGGAGAAGGCCAGGCAGTAGGGCTATGGGGAAATGGATCATTTCATAATTAAATGGTGGGGCAGACTCGATGGGCTCAATAACTTATTTCTGCTCTTAAGACTAATGGTTGTCCCTTCTCTCTGGTCAATAATCCATTCTTAATCCATGTTGATTGGAGACAGTATTTGGCTTTGCAGTATGACCTCCCACTCTGAATGAGTTACAACATTTCAACTTTCAATAATAGGAACGTGTGATTTTGTTTCTTTACTTTTTAGTTGGATCAGTCTTCACCATGAATTGTTTAAAAGTTTGATTTATTCAAGTTGCCATTACTTTATTTTCAGTAAATCAGAGGTTATCTCGCCCTTGGATGACCTTGCCTTTGATATGTACCAAGATCCTGAGGTGGCCCAAATTATACGTAAATTGGATGAAGAGAAACATGAAGCAGTTAAACATGAACACTATGATTTCGCAAAGAAACTTAAACAAGCTATAGCCGACCTTCAGAAGGTAAAAGGCAATATTTAGATACTGTATTATACAAAAGTTTCAGTAGAGACATTGCCAGTTATGAATGTCATATCAACATTCTGGTTTTGTAGTATATTTTCAGCATTAATGGTCCAAACAATGACTATAAAGCTGATGGGGATTATTCTAATTTTTCGATTTCTGCCCTCAATGTTTATTGCTAGAATGCAAAGATGAGGATCAGTTCGATGCATTTATATGCATCCCAATTTTATTGAAAGATTCATTGAAGTATTTTCATAGCTCTTGCACTGGGAATATTTCAAATGAGGAAGATGATCAAACTTTTTGACAAAAAAGGTGCATTGATATGGATTTTAAATGGAGATGGGCTTCAGAGGAATGGCACATGTCTGAGCAAACTAAATACTTTTCTGCACAATTTTGAAATGCTACGGTATCAACTTTGTTTCCACTTTAATCTTAAAGATAGATTAAAATGTCACTCTTGACCTTGTAGGATGAGACTCCAGTAAAACTGAGCATTATATAGCTGGTATCATTTAAAAGCACATATGGTGTGGACATGAAGGATTCTGTTATATACTAGAAAGTTTATCAGCCTGCAAGGAATTAGTTTGTCATTGATCCATTACTTTTATCTGAACTATAGTGTATGTGGATATGCTATTCCATTTGCAGCAATAGTGTCAAGATTTCAAAATTAAATCAATAATTATACTTCACAGGCCAAGGACTGGAATTGAAGGAAAGTTTAATTTTAAAAGTTCCACCAGTGACTCCCTCTTTCTGTGCTCGAGCCTTAAATATTCGTGTTCCTCTTGCATGTCCCATATTTTATCACCCCATCTTTGGCTTTTGTGCCATGATCAGTTTGGGCCATATACCCTGAAATTCTCTCACTTGACCTCTGGGAAGGAAGGAAGCTCCTTGTAACTTACCTCTTCTTGTGGTTAAATATATTTCTCCTATATTGTACAAGAATCTCTTTGCAATTCTGAGTGCTGTGGTGCTGGGTAAATGTCTTGGTAACTGTCGCTTCTGTTAAATTGATTGACAAACTTTCTGGCAAGGTCTTAGTCCATCATATTTGTATTGGGAAGGCTGAGAAGCAATGCAACTGGCAGCAAAAAAAAAAAAAGCCGGAGTTTAGTTCTCCTGTGGGGATTACAATTATTTTTATATCATGCTGGGAAAATTTTATGAAGCTGTTTATTGAGGAAATTTTAAAAAATTGTCAGCATTGAGTTCATAACTATTATCCAAACAACATTTCAGCCCTGAAAGAAAATAACAATTCTGATTCTTTTCCTAATTATCGCACTTCTTGTATGCCAGAAATTAGTAATGCAATTTATTATGTCGAGGATTTGATGGTTATTCATCTTTGCCAAGTAGATTAAAAGTTGGACTTGACTAATTGGATGATGTTTTCTTTCTGTGATGGTCCTGCAATATATTTAGTCCCACAGCACAAAATTGTTCCCTTATGGCATTACTGCAAAATGCCACTGACCTACAAGGTTTAGGTTGTATATTTAAAAAAATCTCTTGTTCTCTAACTAATTTATGTATTTCTCAAGTTGGTGCACTATTGAAGCTAAGTACAGGTACACAACCCTTGGGGGACAGTGTATCCCGAATTTTGGATTTTTCTGGATTTCGGAAAGCCAGATTTAAGCCCACCCGAATTGTGCTGCTGTATCCACCCCCACCCCCTTCCAGTCGTGCTGCCGTCTTCTCCCCCACTCGCCCGCCCGACTTGCGCTGCCGGTCTATCTCCCCACTTGCTGGATTTTGGAGCTTTCTGGATTTTAGATGTCCGGATAAAGGATTGTGTACCTGTAGCAGTTTTGCTCGTTTCATTGTTCCTAAAACAGAAAGGATCAGATTCTAAAACTGTGGTGGGAGGGAATTACTACTTGAATTTGTTTATTGCTTATTGCATTAGTTTAGTTCCAGCATTCCTGTCATATTGCTGAACTCTCAGACAGGATGTTCTATCGAATTGAAAAGACTATTCCAATCTTAAGTAATGCGACAGCCATTTTGGACATAGCGTAATGCCACAAACAGCAAACTGAATGTAAAATGGCTAGATTATCTATCATGGTGCAAACCTGGCGGTTCTACAATAAAAGAGATTTGATATGCACCAGATTTTAAAAAACACTGGCAAATTGCTACTCCATCAGTTCAACCTTTCTTTGCCCAGCCCCACTCTTGGTTCTGTCAAATATCCAAACTTTTGCTGTGCATAGATTGTTCTTGTTCACTATTCAAAAGTCTTGGGTTGAGAGTGGAAGATCTTCCAGCTTATTAATATTGACATTGAGCCAGAAGATTGAATTGCAGCAAAATTGAGACTGTTGCCAGTGATGTTGTGCTTGTACTCGAGAAAGTTCATTTTGAATCAATTATTTAATTGGCTCCTGGAAACCAAAGTTCAAAATGTAAACCCAGTAAAAGCAAAATGTGTCCATTTTGACAGTTCTTTTGAGATGTGGGCAGAGGTTTAATGGTTAAAAACTGAAGGGAATATTTTCCACTCCTGTCATGCAGGTGGCCCAACAAATTATCATGCAACTGATGTGGCCACTGCAAAGAGGATATTTATTGTCCAAAGCTCTTTTTTATTTTGATTTTTTTCTGTTTTAAACCTTTTGTGCACCTTTATGACAAAACCTACAGTACCTGTATTATGTTTTACCTCTGATCCAGAATAAAAACACATGCTAGTCCTTATTTTTGTAAGATCAGAGATTATCTCTGAGCACAATCTTATTTTTGTGGATTGTATCTATATTAATCATTTGCTTCCTGTAATATCTTTAGTGTTATGTAAATAATAATTATTCAGCATCCACAGCATATTTTTATATTTGAACAGATAGTTGAATTTCATTGAAAATTATTCAGAAAAAAACTAAATTATGCATCAGCCACATGCCTTATTGTACCTGTAAACTGTGTTTCTAGTTTTTATTGCTCAAAGACCAGCCAAATCAGTAACTTTGAAAATTATTTGCAATTTAAATTATTCAAACAAGTAATAATAATTTGTTTTGTTCAGGTAGGAGAATGTCTTGGCCGTTATGAGGTGGAAAAGCGATGTGCAATAGAGAAAGAGGACTATGACCTGGCAAAAGCGAAGAAACTGCAGATGGATGATTACAGGATGCAAGTTTACAAACAACTGGAGCTACATAACTTGTTAGACATGGGAATGGTTAGTATCAATTCTGGTCACACAAAATTTGACATTTATTTATAGTAATAACTAAAATTTATTAAAATGAAGAATATTTTCAGTTGGATGGTCAGTAATCGAAGGATGTTGAGGACATGAGCTGAATCAATGAAGATACATTTTTGCTCTAAGGGACATTATGGAAAATCATGCAACTCAGGCCATTATCAGATCGGTATCATTGTTATTGAAAGGCAGAACAGGCTTGAAGGCCCATGTTGATTAGTCCTGGTCAATCTCCTGTTGGATATCATCCCAGTCTTGAATATCATCTTTGTTGGCCTCCACAGTTTGCTGAGTTAGGGGACTCCAGAGGTTTACAACTTTCTGAATACAAATGTTCTTGCCTCCATCTTAAATGAATGGCCCCTTACTCTGACGATATGATCTCCACTCTAGTTTTTTCTTTCTTCCCCTGACCCTGAGGAACACTTCAAAGCAGTTTTATCAAATGTTCTGTCAAATGAGTTCGCCTTTCATTCATCTATTTTGAGTGGACAACTATTGTATGCCTTGAAATCCTCTCTTGTAATAAAGGACAAAATATTATTTGCATTCCTAATTGTTTAAGTACATGCTAACTTTGTATTTCATAGAACATTACAGGTCTTTTCTGTAAAGAACCCTCTGCATTGGAGCATTTCATAGTCTTTATTTAAGCAGTATTATTTTTGTTTTCCCAGATAAAAGGAGAAAACTCCTAATTTATAGCACACTATTTGTTACAGCTTGCCAACCCAAAAATTACTCATTAGTTCTTGGTGCTTTCTGTGGTCAACCAATCCTCTTTCATACTGCTTTCTGTCATACCATGAGCTCTTCTTTTGTGTCACCTTTATGTGATACCTAAAGAATTGTTTTTTTTTGAAATTCAGATATACTACATCTCCTTTCCCCTTTCTATATGCTTGAAGAACTCTTCAGGAAATTGTTGAACATAATTTTCCTGTGATAAATTCCTGTTATTCTGCTTGATTGTATGATTTAGAAAATCACAGCTTCCAGCTTTGTGTGTCTCCTTTCTTATAGACAATAGGTGCTGGAGTAGGCCAGTTGGCCCATCGAGCCAGCACTGCCATTTATCAGATCATGGCTGATCTTTCCCTTTCAATAACCAATCCCATCCTTAACCCCATAACCCTTAATTCACCTGCCCACAAGAGCCTTATCCAACTCTCTCTTAAATCTATTCAACGAATCTGCCCCCACTCCCCTCTGTGGCAATGTATTCCACAGACCTGCAACTCTCTGGGTAAAAAATTTTTTCCTCATTTCTGTCTTAAATGGCCTTCCCTGTATTTTTAAACTATGCCTTCTAGTCCTAGTCTCACCCATAATTGGGAACGTGCTCCAATTTAACGCTGTCAAGCCCTTTGATAATCCCAAATACCTCAATCATGTCTCCCCTCATCCTTCTAAACTCCATCGCATATAGTCCCAAGTCTTTCTAACCTATCTGCATATGACAATCCTGCCATCCCAGAAACTTGCCTTGTAAACCTGCACTGCACTCCCTCTGTAGCAAGTAAGTCCTTTCTTAAATATGGGGACCAAAACTGGACACAATACTCCAGATGAGGCCTCACCAGGACCCTGCACTCCTATACTCCAATCCCCTCTTTATGAAAGCCAACATACTGTTCACTTTCTTCACTGTTTGCTGAACCTACATGCTAGTTTTCAATGACTGGTGAACAAGTACGCCCAGATCTCTTTGCATTACCCTACTCCCTAGCTTAACACCATTTAAATAATATTCTGCTCTCTTGTTTCTGCCTCCAAAATGGACCCTCGCATTTACTCACATTAAACTTTATCTGCCATCTTTCTGCCCACTCCCCTAACTATCCGTCCCCTTGCGATTTCCTGACATCCTCCTATTTACACTCCCACCCAGTTTAGTGTCATTTGCGAATTTGCATATGTAGTTATTTATCCCCTCATTCACACAACTGAGGGCCCAACACCGACACCTGCGGGACCCCACTCGTCACATCCTTCCATCCAGAAAATGACCAGTTTATCCCAACCCTTTGTTTCCTATTTCTCAACCAATTATCTATCCAGGACAGCACCCTACCCCCGATACCATGCTCCTTAATTTTGCAAACTAGCCTCCTGTGTGGGACTTTAGCAAAGACTTTCTGAAAGTCCAAGTATACCACATCCACTGGCTCTCCCGAGTCCACCCTCTGTTTCGTTCTCAAAAAATTCCACTAGATTAGTAAAGCAAGAGTTTCCTTTAAGGAACCTATGCTGACTATCACCAATACTACTATTCCTTCCTAAGTGTTCTGTTATTTCTCCTTTAATGATGGATTCCAATATCTTCCCCACCACCGACATCAGGCTGACCGGTCTACAATTTCCCGTATTCTCTCTCCCTCCCTTAAGAAGTGGTACAACATCAACCACTCCAGTCTGCAGGCACTTCCCCGGAATCTAAAGAATTTTGGAAAATGTCGACCAGTGTCTCCACAATTTCCAGAGCAACCTCTCTAAGCTCCCTGGGATGAATGCCATTAGGCCCAGGGGACTTATCAGCCCTCAGCCCTAACAATTTACCCAAAACTACCTGCTTCTGGATCTGAATATCCATCATATTCTCGGTTTCCTTTGGTAATTTCACCAAGTCCCTAGATACTGCTTGACCCCTACCCCTATTCTGATCATAACCTATATCCTCCTTGGTGAAAACAGATGTAAAGTAATTGTTAAATTCCTCAGCCCTCTCCATGTCCCCATTGGTAATTTCACCTTTCTCCGTTTTCAAAGGCCCAATTTTGGCCCTAACCAATTTCTTCCTTTTAACATATCTGAAGAAGCTTTTGCTATCCCATTTTGCCAATTTGCCCTCGTACTTCATTTTCCCCTCCTGAATGATTTTCTTAGTTTCTCTCTGTTGGTTTTTAAAGGCCTCCCAATCCAATTCTGAATCCTGTGAAAAATATCTAGAAATACCTGCCATTTTTGCCCAGTTGCCCTCCCAGCTAGAATGTCCTTCCATTTTATTTTGGGTAGCTCCTCCCTCATAGCTGTATAGTCACCCTTATTTAGCTGTAGCTCTAATGTTTCTGACTTCCTTCTCTTCTCCCTTTACATTTGCAGATTAAAAGTAATCATATTATGGTCACTATTACCTAATGGCTCCCCAACCTCAAGGTCCCTTATTAACTCCACGTCATTGGACAGTATCAAGTCCAGAATCAACTTCCCCCTGGTAGGTTCTGTCACAAGTTGCTCCAGGAATGTATCTCGGAGTCATTCTCTAGCTTTCCCACACCTACTTGATTTTCCCAGTCCACTTGCAAGTTGAAGTTACCCATAATGACTGTATCACTACCACTCTGACATGCCATTTTTAATTCTTTATTTATACTGATTCCCATATCTAAACCACTGTTCGGAGGTCTGTATATGACCCCCATTATGGTTCTTTTGCCTTTGCAATTTCTCAACTCTATCCAAACAGACTCTACTCCACCTGATTCAACGTCTTTCCTTTCCATCGCCTGAATGTCATTCTTCACCAACAGAGCCACTCCACCTCCTCTACCTAACTTTGTCTTTTTGATAGGACATATATCTTGGAACATTAATTTCCCAATCCTGTCCCTCCTGCAGCCATGTCTCTGTTACTCTAATAACATCATTACCTTTACTGTCCATTTGAGCTCATCCATTTTATTCCTTATACTCTGTGCATTCATATACAATACCGTGAAACTGTACTGCCCTGCTCTCTCCAATTTGCTACCTGACAACCTCTCTGAAACTCTCCTATCCCTCTTTGCTCCCTCCGGCTTTGAGATTTCACCAACAATTGGAACTACCCCTATGTTCTCCTTCCTATCCATTTCCCTATCAGTCTGGTTCCCCTCCCCCTGCCAATTCAGTTTAAAACATATCCAACAGCATTATTAAACCCTGTTGCAAGTATATTTGCCCCCTTCGGATTTAGGTGCAACCCATCCTTCCTGTAGAGGTCATGTCTCCCCCAGAAGAGATCCCAATGGTCTATGAACCCGAAAACTTTCACCCTGCACCAATCCTCCAGCCATACATTTAACTTTATGATTTTTTTTCATTTTTGTCCCTTTGCGCACGCAGCACAGGTAGCAACCCTGAGATTATGACCTTGGAGGTCCTGCTTTTTAATCTCAGTCCTAGCTCACGGTACTCCCTCTTCAGAATCTCCTCTCTTCATTTGTCAATGTCATTGGCACCCATGTGTACCAGGACATCCGCCTGCTCACGCATTCCTCTCAGATACCATGAACCCCGTCCGAGATATCCCATACTCTAGCTCCTGGAAGCCACATACCATGCGGGAATACTTGTCAGGTGCACAGAACCTTCTGTCTGTTCCTCTGATGAATGGAGTCCCCAATGACCACCTTGTCCCTCTTCCATTCTGCACTGCTGGCTCCCTTGATCCAATCTCAGCCTGGCCATCTTCCCCAACATCATCCAAAACAATATATTTGTTGCTAAGAGGAGTAGCCACTGGCATGGTCTCCAGTGGCTGAGCAACCTTCCTCCCACCCTTGACAGTTGTCCACTTACCTGACTCTCCCATTCTGGGGGTAACCACCTGCTTGAAAGTCATGTCAATAACTTCCTCACTTTCCCTAATGCCTCAGATCATCACGTTGCAACTCCAGTTCCTTAATTTTATCCTTTAACCATTGTGTCCCGGTGCACCCCTTACATGCATGCACTTTGGAGAGGGGAAAGGCCCTCTCACTTGCCTCCTCACTTTCCCTGATGAGCTGTTGGTCCTCAAGCTGGAGCTCCAGATCACTAACCCAGTTTCTAAGGAACTTCACCTCGTTGCACTTAGCACAGACATGGCCACTTGGGAGGGAGGAACTCTCCTGTGGTTCCCACATCTGGCAACTTGAGCAGAGTATTAACCCCATAGGCATGGCTCAGCTCTTTAATGGATACTGACCTAAGAAGGGCAAATAAGAAAGCCCACCTTTCGCCAAAGCCTACAAGTCCCACTCCTTCACCTGGCCACTCCATAATACCTACCCTCCTTTTATTGGCCCTTGACCAATTGACCTATTAACCAATTAATTAAATAAACCTGGCCCAGTGAAAGACCTTAGAATAATACCTCTTACCTGCTCTGCTCAGCTCCTCCTTCCTTCCTCTGTTCCCTTGAGTGTTCAATCAGGCCCCGGTCACTGCCTTTTTATAGGGTCCAGCAGCCTCTTCTCCTCTAATGGTCACCTCTTGAGAGATGTAACATTTATAATTTACCAAAGCATGGAATCTTTTAAGATTTTGTGATATTTGGCAACTAATCATCACATGTTCCATTGGCTGCTTCACACCCTGTATTTTTAGCCTTCTGATTTTTCTATTTATGGGAAAGCTTTTTGGTGTGTTTCTGTTATGAAGACAGATCAAAAAACTTGTTCAAAGTTTGCCACCAGCCTTGTTTTCTTGGACATCATCTGAGGGATCATATTTAGTTTGTCTTCTCACTTCATTTTTTTTGTCTACTCTTTTTGTGTGAATTTTTATATCAATTGAAATGTTGTCAGTTTTTAAATTATTTACTGCTTTTTAAATGTGTTCCCACTTTGGACTAACAACATTGCAATAACAAAAGCCTGTTATTTCAGATTGATTCTGACTCTTGGTTTGCCATGAATGAAGTATTTGACCCTTGAAATCTTTTATTTCTCACTGAAATGTATCTTTGAGAATTGGGTTCCTTTTGACATTGTTTTTCTATCATCTTGCCTGTTCTTTATTTTCCTTGTCTAAATAAATCTTTCTTCCTTCTTTAAGTTTTAATATGTTAGTTTCAGACTCTGGTTTCTCAATCATGTACTGGATATGAAACCAGCCATTTTTGTCTTCTTAAACATGACCACATCTGAAAGGTTTTTTTTTGGGGTGGGTGGGTGGTGGGTAGTTCTACAATGTTGTTTTAGTCAGCTCCTCAGCATTCGTTGATATAGTTTCTGCAAACTTTAACTGGCACCAGAATGGTGGTATGATCTTGTAAGAATCATTACATCAATGCGCTGTTGAGATTCTGTACCCTCCTTTCTCAGTTTGCTGTTTTATGAATTGAATCACAGTTAATATTTAGGAAGTGAATGTTCTTCATTATACTCTGACAATAAAAAAAAACTAGAACTTTTGAACTTTATGCTTTAGAAAGTAACCACAGGTAACTAGATCTGATAATGCTTTAGTTTATAAATCAATGATGTTTTTACTCTCCAGATTCGAAAACTTCCTGAGTTCCCTCTTGAACCAGTAGATCACCCCAGTAGGCTTCAGCAGCAGAAAGTTCTGGGAGTAGAGTCTGAACGGCCACCTATGAAAGCCCATCTGCATGAATCAGCTCAATCAAACTCAGAATTACATCAAACCTCGAAAAAGCCACAATGGTCTCTGACACCGCAGCATTCTCCTGCTCCATTGGCCAGATTACCTTCTCCAAGGGTAAAATATGCATTGTGCTTTGATAAGCATTTTAGTTACTGAAAGGAATGAAAGTACTTACATTGGTTATAATGGATGAAGATTGCTGGAATCTGAAATTGTAATCTTCATATTTCTCAGGCATTTATGATATATTTTAACATTAAGATTGATGAAACTGCTGATACAGCATATATTTCAAGAGGCCATCTCAGCAACTATGAAATACTTTGATATTTCATAGGCAGTGGGGGCATAATTCTCCTTATCCTTGAGCGTTGCTCCACCGGCCTCCGCATACAACTTGTCCTCTGCAGTTTCTGCCACTGGTGGCATGGTCCCTCCCCTGATGCGTCTTTCCTTCTGTGTAGGGCTCCTCCCTCCATGGCTCCCTCATCCACTCTGCCCTTCCTTGGTCCCTACCCCTGTGACTGCAGGAAAGGTTACACGTGCTCATGCCTCCTCCCTCATCACAGTTCAGGGACCCAGGCAGTTCTTCCAAGTGAAGCAAAACTTAGGAATCTGCAGGGTTCATCGGCTACGTCCGGTGTTCTTGTTCTAGCCTCCTTTGCTTTGCATCGGAGGGGCTGGGTCGTGGGGATATCCCATTGGCAATCCATTTAAATTCCCCGCCCCATTCCTATTACGACCCCGATATATTTATCAGTGGTCTTGCATGCTGCCGGGTTGGAGCTGCAATGAATTAGAATCCCTCCTGTTCTGTCTGGGCACCCTTAAACAAAATGGCTTTAGCATTGAATGCTGAGGTTTCTGTTGACCATCTTCCCTTCCCCCTCCCCCTACCCTTTCCATATCCCTCTGTCTCCTTTATTCTAGCTCACCACGCCCTTCTCTCTCTAACCTGTCTCCTTTCCTCCAACTCTGCTTTCACCCCTCTCAATCAATTCTCAGCTTTTCTCTTCTGTTCTATCCTTGGCCACTTGGCTGTAACCTGTGCTCCTCTTTCCTCCCCCCCCCCCCCCTCCTTTTTTAAATTCAGGCACCTGTCTGCTATTTGCTCCTACCTTGACAAAGGGCTCAGGCTGGAAACATATTTATCTTTGCCTACTACAAATGCTGCAGGACCTGGTGAGTTTCTCCAGCATTTTGGTTTATTAAACTACAATCACAGCATCTGCAGATTTTCTTATTTCATGACATCTTTTTCTTGACTGACTAATTTTTGCCTAGTGCTTTCGCATGAGATGCTTCAAATTTATTCTTTGTAAATAAAAAGTATTCTAAGTGGTCAACTTAAAAATTTACTCAATCTTTCCTTTTCATTATTAACATTTTTAAAGTGATTGTAAGCAGCTGGGGGAAAGTTAATGGATCAATTGTGTGACAGGATGAATTCCTGATAACCAATTTATGTTTGAAAAGTTTTCTTAACAGGCCAATATTGAATGTATGCTCTTACACAAGTTATTGGGAATTTATGGGAACTGATCCATGCATGTTGATTGGTGAGGGATATGATGCTTCAAAAGTCACCTGTATTCGATGATTTAGAGCGAAACATAGGAAACTAACCATCAATTTCCTGTTTGCTATTTCTTGTTCTTCCCCAGATGCATACTGGCCCACTTCCCTATGACGAGAGACCACTACCAGCTCAACGCAAGTCATCAGAATTGTATAGTGTCCCCCAACTTGACACTAATGAGATGCTTCCTGTAAAAATGGATACTTCACCCACACCAGGAAGTGGAATCACTGGAGAACCAGAGCCACTAACTGAGAAAGCTTTCAGAGAAGCTAGTTTTGCCATTGATATATTTGGAGAGGCTATGGTGAGCATTATGTGTACGTGTGAATTTACTCTATGTGTGTCTATATAAAACAAAACAGCACAATAGGAGGAATTCCTGCCCGTGAACCCTGTGCTGATCAATTAACTGACCAACCCCGTATATTTGAGGGTGGGAGGAAAACAGGAACACCCAGAGAAAAGCTACACGGGTCACAGGGAGAATATACAAACTCCTTACAGACAGCGCCAGATTTGAACCTGGGTTGCTAGCGTTATAATCTTTGGCTTGGCTTCGCGGACGAAGATTTATGGAGGGGGTAAAAAGTCCACGTCAGCTGCAGGCTCGTTTGTGGCTGACAAGTCCGATGCGGGACAGGCAGACACGATTGCAGCGGTTGCAAGGGAAAATTGGTTGGTTGGGGTTGGGTGTTGGGTTTTTCCTCCTTTGCCTTTTGTCAGTGAGGTGGGCTCTGCGGTCTTCTTCAAAGGAGGTTGCTGCCCGCCAAACTGTGAGGCGCCAAGATACACGGTTTGAGGCGATATCAGCCCACTGGCGGTGGTCAATGTGGCAGGCACCAAGAGATTTCTTTAGGCAGTCCTTGTACCTTTTCTTTGGTGCACCTCTGTCACGGTGGCCAGTGGAGAGCTCGCCATATAACACGATCTTGGGAAGGCGATGGTCCTCCATTCTGGAGACGTGACCCATCCAGCGCAGCTGGATCTTCAGCAGCGTGGACTCGATGCTGTCGACCTCTGCCATCTCGAGTACTTCGACGTTAGGGGTGTAAGCGCTCCAATGGATGTTGAGGATGGAGCGGAGACAACGCTGGTGGAAGCGTTCTAGGAGCCGTAGGTGGTGCCGGTAGAGGACCCATGATTCGGAGCCGAACAGGAGTGTGGGTATGACAACGGCTCTGTATACGCTTATCTTTGTGAGGTTTTTCAGTTGGTTGTTTTTCCAGACTCTTTTGTGTAGTCTTCCAAAGGCGCTATTTGCCTTGGCGAGTCTGTTGTCTATCTCATTGTCGATCCTTGCATCTGATGAAATGGTGCAGCCGAGATAGGTAAACTGGTTGACCGTTTTGAGTTTTGTGTGCCCGATGGAGATGTGGGGGGGCTGGTAGTCATGGTGGGGAGCTGGCTGATGGAGGACCTCAGTTTTCTTCAGGCTGACTTCCAGGCCAAACATTTTGGCAGTTTCCGCAAAGCAGGACGTCAAGCGCTGAAGAGCTGGCTCTGAATGGGCAACTAAAACGGCATCATCTGCAAAGAGTAGTTCACGGACAAGTTTCTCTTGTGTCTTGGTGTGAGCTTGCAGGCGCCTCAGATTGAAGAGACTGCCATCCGTGCGGTACCGGATGTAAACAGCGTCTTCATTGTTGGGGTCTTTCATGGCTTGGTTCAGCATCATGCTGAAGAAGATTGAAAAGAGGGTTGGTGCCAGAACACAGCCTTGCTTCACGCCATTGTTAATGGAGAAGGGTTCAGAGAGCTCATTGCTGTATCTGACCCGACCTTGTTGGTTTTCGTGCAGTTGGATAATCATGTTGAGGAACTTTGGGGGACATCCGATGCGCTCTAGTATTTGCCAAAGCCCTTTCCTGCTCACGGTGTCGAAGGCTTTGGTGAGGTCAACAAAGGTGATGTAGAGTCCTTTGTTTTGTTCTCTGCACTTTTCTTGGAGCTGTCTGAGGGCAAAGACCATGTCAGTGGTTCCTCTGTTTGCGCGAAAGCCGCACTGTGATTCTGGGAGAATATTCTCGGCGACACTAGGTATTATTCTATTTAGTAGAATCCTAGCGAAGATTTTGCCTGCAATGGAGAGCAGCGTCATTCCCCTGTAGTTTGAGCAGTCTGATTTCTTGCCTTTGTTTTTGTACAGGGTGATGATGGTGGCATCACGAAGATCCTGAGGCAGTTTACCTTGGTCCCAACAAAGCTTGAAAAACTCATGCAGTTTGGCATGCAGAGTTTTGCCGCCAGCCTTCCAGACTTCTGGGGGGATTCCATCCATAGCGTTATAATAGTGTTGTGTTAACAGCTATGCTAATTCTGCTGCCTTGAGTTCAAACTAGTGCTTGTAGCCAGCAATAGTTCTGGTTCAATAAAATTAAAAATTCCAGAAATACTCAAGTCAAATGCCTCTATTGAAACAGAATTACCTTTTAAATGATTGGCCTTTTATCAGAAATGAAACGAGTTTAAAAAATCCTATTGGTTGTAAAGAAAGCAGGGAGGGGAAGGAAAATGAACGATTAACGGTCAGGTGAACAGAAATGGGAAGAAAGCAATAAAATTAACACTGAAATATTGTAGATCCCTTCAAAGATCAATTGCCACAGTTGAGTAAGGCAATGATTGAAAAGTTCAGCAACCGATATATGTGGATGAGGTCAGAGCTCGTAAATAAAACATTGGAAGTCCCTGGATTTTGTGAATGAAATCATTTGAAATTGTCAACAAGGTAGAATAGCATAATAAGACCTCAGATCAGTGTGGGAGCAATATGTGATTTGGAAGCAATATTTTTGATTCCAGTTTAAACTTATTTCATTTTTATTTACCTATTGGTTGTTATTTAATATTTGCAATTCATGTCCTAGTTTCTAAGTATATTACCTCTGAGATTCATTGTTAACAAATCCAAATTAACCATCCTACTGATCATACAAGCTAAAAATAGTTTGCATAACTTGTTTATATGCTCCCAACAAATAACTAGCTTGAGGGTCTTGCACTCGTGGGTTTTATGTGCCTGACTGTCATCTCCTTTAGGACCACCTGGAAATCGCTATTGCTCCTCCTTTGATCATTTTGTTTTTAGCAGAGAATGACTAGAATTTGGGGAGAATTTGCTCCAGAAATGTGAACTTTATTACATAATTAGGCGTATAAGTATAGATCAGCTGGTGAATCGAGCATATTCTCTGTATCGGGTTGTGCTCTTGCTTGATTCAAGATTTTTTGGCTATTAGATGCTACTTTTATTGATAACCAGATGTACTTTTCTGTTTGCATGTTGCTTGATAGTATATATTTTCCAGTGAATCCAGTTTTTTTTTGAAGGTGTTAGAGAAGAATACAAATGTCCTGGATCCACCTGCCAGCCTTACCCATGTTTCTGATCCCCTGGTGTTCGGCATACTTGTCCCAGCTCCAGAAACATGCCTGGTCCACAGTATGGATCCCAGTTCTGGCAGCACTCTCGATTCCTTGCTTACATTCTGAGCTCTGTTTTGTGAGGCATTTACTGGACCATAAAGAGATAATTATTATTAGGAGTAAGAATGGTCTTTGGTGTTTCAACCATTACAAAGAAAACCAATGATTCTTCATCATGAAGGCAGTGAGGTAAAATTTCTCTTGGCACAGAACGAGGCAGTAATAGAAACGTAGGGGGATGTATGTTAATTGGGTGTCATTGGGCAGAATTGGGCCATTAGAATTTTTAAATTTTAGTCTGTTTATAATTTCTGTTTAACACATTCAAATCCTTTGTGTAAATTTATAGTCATGCATTCTGTTTGTCATAGGTGGCTGGTGCCTATTCAAAAACTTGGTCGTACAGAGAAGATGCTTTGCTCGCCGTATATCAAAAGCTTTCCACTGTTTCTGATGTGTCCAAGGATGAGCTCAAGAACATGTTACGAGCAGCAATCTTCCTTGTTTGTAGAGCTATCAAGGACAAAGTATCTTCTGTAAGCACTAAACAATGAATGAAGGCTTTCTTCAGTTTAAATAGTTTTTGGGGGCTCTAGGTTTTCCCCATCTGATGCCAACACTTCTTCCTGAATTTAGTGACTCCTGTTGTGGTTTCACCATTTGCTTTTTGGTATATTTGCAATAGGCTTTTTTCACACATTCAGCCATGACTATGATGACTGAACCCACACTTTCACTCTCTCACATGTTTTAAAATTTACAATGTGTAGTGGAACATAAAATGATTTATAATTTATTTCCTACCTTGGATACTACCTACATTATTATTAAGAGGCATTTGACAAGATGCTGCATTGGAGGCTTACACAAAAAATACCCATGGTATTCATCAAAGTATATTACAATGAATTCAGAACAGTTGGAATAAATGGAAGTTCCTTGGGAAACTGTTCTTGCCCCACAATTTTTCACAATTAACATTAATAACCTAGAAAAAGGTTTCTGAGTTTGCTGGTAGTAGGACATGTTGTGATAAGTACGTGGATAAATGGAGTTGCTGGTAGTAGGACATGTTGTGATAAGTGCATGGATAAATTGAGTTGCCGGTAGTAGGACATGTGATAAGTACGTGGATAAGTTGAGTTGCTGGTAGTAGGACATATTGTGATAAGTACGTGAATAAATGGAGTTGCTGGTAGTAGGACATGTTGTGATAAGTGCGTGGATAAATTGAGTTGCCAGTAGTAGGACATGTTGTGATAAGAGCGTGGATAAATGGAGTTGCCAGGAGTAGGACATATGGTGATAAGTACGTGGCTAAATTGAGTTGCCAGTAGTAGGACATGTTGTGATAAGTACGTGGATAAATTGAGTTGCCGGTAGTAGGATATGTTGTGATAAGTACGTGGATAAATGGAGTTTAAAGTGGGAAAGTTTGAGGCCTTTGAGAAGAGAAATCAAAAAGCAGATTATTATCGACATGGAGAGAGACAAAATTAATGAAGTCGAAAGGGATCTAGGTATTCTATGGTATCAATCACAAACATTATAGCAGATTGGTTCAAAAAGTAGTCAATAAGGATAACAACTGTTTGGTCTTTATTGCAGAGAGCTTGGAGCTTAAAGATGGGGTGGGGGGTTGTTGTTGAAATTGAAAAGGGTGTTGGTGAGGCCTTGCCTAGAATATTGTGCATAGTTTTGGTTCTATAATTTAGGTAGTACAAAGTGGAAGATAGCTTTTCAGACTGGAGGCTTGTGATGGGTGGTGTGCTGCACCGATCAGTGATTGTTGTTTGTAAATTATTTGGATGAGAACATGGGCAGTGTAATTAGTAAGTGCTATGACACCAAAATTGGTGGTAGAGTGGATAGAGAATAAAGCTGTCTCAGGTGAAAACCATATCCAGATTATCTGGGAAAGTGGACAAAGGAATGGCTGATAAAATTTAATTATGTCAAGTGTGAAGTAATGCATTTTGGGAAGTTCATCCAGGGTGGGTGACAAGGCCCTGAAAGATATTTGAACAGAGACCAAGTCCATAGTTCAATGAAAGTGACCACACAAGTAAGACAGTCTGGTGAAGAAGGCCTCTGGCATTCATTGGCCAAAGCACAGATGCAAGAGGTGGGATGTCACGTTACAGTTGTACAAAATGCCAGTTTAGCTGCACTTGTCAAATTGTGTTTAGATCTTGTGGTTGCCCGGAATGATGTGATTTAAGATAGGATGGGTGCAGAAAAGATTCACAAGGACCAGAAGTTTTAAGGAGAGAGTAGATAGACTGGATCTGTTTTCCTGAGAGGACAAGAGGTTGAAAGGTTAAGTAGTTAAGATAGGATATATAGTCTTTTTGCCAGGGTCTCAAACTAAAGGATATAGGTTTATCGTAAGGGAGAGGAGTTTAAAGGGACTTGAGGGGTGACTTCTTTGTACTGAAGAAGTCATTGGAATCGGAATAAGCCTCTCATTTCCTGTCTGATGAGAACATAAACATAGAAACAACACTTAGCCTCTGCACGTGGCAGATTTTGTCTCATCATCATGACCTTTGAATCCCTTGGTCTTCTAAAATGTATTTGTATTAGCCAAAGCATCCATCATCCTCTGTCTAGAATTCATAAGCTGTAAATGACCCAAAAGAAACTCATTCCTGTTCTGATGGATTTCCCCTTATTCTGAGAAGACAAATCTTGAGTTCTTGGCTAGAAAAATTAATTTATTTTCCTGTCAGTCTCTATCAAAAGCACATGCAGGATCGCTTCTTGATTTTCTGATCTCCAGTAAATTGACAGTTACGGACATTTTTCTGCCCCATATTTTCAAATCGCTACCTTTTACCTCCCGCTTGCAAATCTATTAATTTTCAATCCCCCATATTTGTCATCAAGAATGACATTGATAACTTGAAGTGTATAGGTTGAATCTCTCAAAATCAACTGATTGGCTTATTTATTGCCCCAAGTTAAAATAGAGGTCTAAATTCTAATTAGAAAAGATGATTGCAACTCCAGTTCGATGCCTCATGAAGAATTGAAATGTGACTTTGATCTCTTTGCATTTGAGATTAGAGGATAGTTTGCCTCGTAATGTAAAACTCCGATAATCTGACACCATCAGGATTTTGACGGTGGACTGGCAGATTTTACAAACAATTAGATGTTGCGGTGAAATCCAAGGCACTTTAAATTCAGTTTTTTAAGCACATTGCAGAGTGGCTTAATACATTTTAGTGAGCCTGAAAGGAAATGAGAATTGTGCTCTGCACCTCAGATCTGGCAGTAAATCTTCCCACATTCCTGAACCTGACTGCAGCTCCAAGTGCACATCAGGTACTCTGTTTAGACCCTGACCCTTGTTGTTCTTTGGACCTCTATCTCTGGCAATACAGTCCACTTGCATTCTAGACTCTTGGCGCTCACTGAACTAATAAGTGAATCAGATGCTAAGTTTTGTTGGTCCCCAGAAGGCATGAGGAAATTAGAAATTGTCTTGTGCATCCTTTTATGACCTAAAAGCCCAATAAACTATATTCTCAGAACCATAGAACTCAAATGGTAAATAATCTTGAAAATATTATGAAAGGAAGATTTTTGAAGTGACTTTGGATTCCTGGAGAAAAAGTCTGCAACACTTTTCTGTTCCACAAATCACGTGTATTGTGGATCTGCATACATCAAGAAATACAAGTTGAAAAAGGATGATTTACTTTTTATCCCCCGACATAAATTCGAAGAGAGCAACTTTTATTCTGCATTTCAAATAGTTGTGTAGTGATCTGAGAATTCAGCACAGCCTGCATTGACTTTTAATTGCCACTAGAGGATAGCCTTGTGTTGCAAAACTAGGTTTATTTGCAGTTGGTAAATATTCAAGTTCAGTGATAATTACTTTTTTTAAATTGATAATTCCAAAGTCATACCAACTAAAATAATTGAAGAAATTAATCCTTAATTAAAAATTAATTAAGAAATTAAATACCAACTAAAATAATTGAAGAAATTAACCTTAAGTGGTTATAAAATGATGCGGCGGCCGAAGATCGTGCAACCCGTGCGCCAACTCCAGCCCGAGGCAGGAATTGGGGGCAGGGTGTCTGGTACATGAGCTCCAAAGACTGGACTTGGCTAATTTCCTGTGGTTCCGTGCCACTTTGTGCGTGTGTTGCTCATGTGGCCTGCAGCATCTTTGGTTCACGAGTTGCACGGTGGCTCCGGTACCACAAGAGGCCCAGATGTATTGGGTGGGGTCCCCCGTGCCGCATAAATAGTTCTGTCTTTCTTTGCAGAGTACTGTTACTCAGTTCTTTGATTCCTGAGATGTTTCTGTGTCATTCTAATTGCTTCCTGGTTGGTGATCCAAGCATTTGTGATATGTAACAAAAATCTGATTCTTTTTGTGAACAGCAGATACGTACTTTTGAATGACTGCTGTCTCAGGTGGACTTGGAAATAACTGAGTTTTTATTTTAAAAAAAAAAGTGTGGAGAAATTTAAACGCTTCCTTGCTTCACTTGTATCTGAATCATCCAATCCCACTCAGAAACTGGAGGAAGGAAGATGATATTGCACTCTTCTCTTCTGGCATGAAAATAATTAATAAATATGAAATGAATGGTTTGCTGTGCCTGGGACCACTGAACCTTTTGGATTCTTGTACACAATTTAAATTTCATATCAAAAGTCATATTTATTTGAAAACTCATGATGCCAGCAAAGGAAAAGGATTGATGTCATTGTATTGCATCCTGTAAGCCAATATGTGGGCACAGACTTGCTTTTTCCAATTCCGCCCCACTGAAAATGAGCTGTAATTCCTTTAAGTGAAAGAGCACTACCACTGCTTGTGAATTCACCAATATCATAATGATTCTTATGTTTAGGTCTTCTCGCAGGTGGAATAATGTTCATTGGGTAACATTTTAGTTGCCATCTTGCCTTTATCTTTTATTCTGCATTAGTTTTTTTTCCCCTTAACTTTAATTTCTTCCAACAAATTCAGTCCATGGGACAGCACGGTTGGTGTAGCGATTAACGCAAAGCCTTTACAGCACTAGTGATTGAAACTGGGGTTTGATTCCCATGCTCTCTGTAAGGAATTTGTATGTTCTCCATGTCTGCATGAGTTTTCTCTAGGGGCTCATGTTTCCTCCCACCATTCGAAATGTTAATTGGGTGGCATGGACTCGTGGGCCAAAATGGCCTGTTACTGCTGAATTTAATTAAAAAAAAATTAATTCCAACACAAGTTTCCACTTTCTTTTCAAACAATCACAATGTTCCTTACAAGTCTTCATTTATTATTTTAGTTACCAATGCCTTGCATCTCTCTCATTTCAAAAATATTACCAAAAACATGAAATATAAAAAATTCAAATTGAAAGGATCTTTTGTATAATCCATTGGGTCTTGGCAGCAAACTTTAATGTGGCTTCACTGCAGCTGTTGCCATGATTGATTTGAATTATGGTTTGTTTTGCTTTAGTCTTGGGTTTCAATGGAAAACAATGGAAATTGACTCATTATCAGATGTTGACAGTATTGGCAGGCATTGCTTAGTTTATTTGCAGGTCTAGGCAAGGGCAGATTGTCCTGTGGTGAACTGTTCGTTGAGGTTTATTTGCCATTAATCCTATTCTTCCCATGGTCTGATAACTGATTGTAGTAAAAACAAAAATGCTGGAGAAATTGGGCAGGTCTTGCAACATCCCTGTCTTTTTATTCAGGAGCCTGCCTGCTTTTTGCTTGTACCTCGACAAAGTGTTCAGGCCTGAAACATTGGTTATATATCTTTACCTCCTATGGATACTGTGAGACCTGTTGAGATCCTCCAGCATTTTTGTGTTTTTACTCTTCTTCCCATCAATCATTTTATGGGCTTCTTCATCTGTCTCTTACTGATCTAAACGGGAAGACAAACCATCTAGTTCTAATTGCGAAGCATAATGAACTACTGATCATTCTCTCCCCCAGCAGTGCAAGAATGGCTTGGAAACTTTTTAAGAGGTGCCAAACTTCTGCTTTTTACCACTAGCAAAGTTTAGGACTTCGTCAAGCTTTATTGATTCTTCAATATGTAGCTCCTTTTTTTTCTATTTTGTTTTTCATATACTATAAACGTAATTACAGTTAGTTGTACTGTGGGGAAACTATTGATAACAGTTTCAATTTAATGATCCAAATCATTGCAAAAAGTCAAAAAATTACCCACTCTGATCCTCAGTTCTCCATTCCATTTTTGTCATTTGCCTTTATAAAGCATGTCATTGACAGAATGGGCAATAATTGGGAAATGGAGATTCATGAAACAAAGTCTTGTGAGGAAATTGATTGAAATGCAGACTATTATGTAGGTCAAAAGGCAGTGAATATTTGAAGTGTTCCTGAGCACGAAACATGCAAGTTAGTAGGCAGGTGTAAAAAATACTTTGGAAGGTTCAGGAGGATGGAGTTTAAAAGTAAAGGAGCTTTATTACAGTTGTACAGAGCGTTAATGAGTGGGACCTGGAGTACAGTGAATAGCTTTGATCCCTTATTTAAGGAAAGGTATGCCAACCCCTGAATTCAGAAAAGATCCAGAATGTTGCCTGGGTTTAAGCATCTGGAGTATGGGGAGAGATTGGACAGATTGGGTCTTTATTCTTTGGAGCGTAGAAGGTTGAGAGGGGATTTGATAGAAGTATTTAAGATTATGAAAGGGATAGACAGAATGGATGTGGATAGACTATTTCCGTTAAGAGGAGGAAAGATTAAAACAAGAGGACATGAGTTAAGAATTAAGGGGCAGAGGTTTAGAGGTAACATGAGGGGGAACTTCTTTACTCAGAGAGTAGTAGCTGTGTGGAATCATCTTCCGGGAGAAATAGTGGCGGCGGAGTCAATTGTATTATTTAAGAAAAGGTTGGACAGGTATATGGATGAGAAGAAGATGGAGGGTTATGGGAGGTGGGACTAGAAAGGGGTGTTTGGTTCGGTGCGGACTAGAAGGGCCTAATGGCCTGTTTCCGTGCTTAAATTGTTATGTTATGTTAATTCTTGTGATGAGATGATTGTCCTATCACAAAAGGCTTGGATAAAATTGCACCTATTTGTACGATACAGCTTCTCGGGGTTTGATAAGGCAAATGTTGAGATGTCTCTGCTTATAGGTGAATCTTGAATGAGGATGCAGTTACAAAATGAGCTAACAGTATCTTCTCACATAGAGTGATGAATCTTCGGAAGTTTCTAATCCATAAGATTGTGGAGACTAGATCCTGGGAGTATTTGAAGAGGACTCTCTGACCTGCTGAGTTTCACCAGTATTGCACTTTTACTTCAACCACTGTGTTAGCAGACACTTTTTTTTAAGCATTTGGAATGACGTGGAGCTGATGCAAAGAGGAATTGAAATTAATGGGGGGGGAGGGGTGGTGTGGTAGGCGGGGCGGTTCAGGTTTAAGGGACCAGAAGGTCTATCTTTATTGTACTCTTTCTAAACTCTGCTTACCTATATCTTCAACTATTTTTCTTCTCAATCATTGTTCTTTTAGATGGGCTAGTTCCAACAATGACCTTTCATTTTCATGTCACAGCTCATTCCTTGTGCATTTTACACAGTCCCTGAAATGTGTGAAGGATGAAAAATTCAGCTGCTTAATCGTGAATCCTTAGTGAATTTAAAATATTTTCAAAATGTAGAAGGCCCATTTACATTTTAAATTTTCATGAGTATATTTTGAACAAACAGTTGGGCTTTTTTTTCATTGTAAAATATATAATTGTTTCTGTTATTATTACAATTTTTTTAGGTTTTCCAAGTATCTCTGAAGTTACTAAAAATGCTGATAACACAGTATGTTCCCAAACATAAGCTGGGCAAAGTGGAAATTATACATTGTGTTGAGAAAACATTACCCATCCTCCTCTGCAAGATTGGAGATGCAACCACGCATCTTCGAAGGGCAGCAATTAATTTCGTACAGGTAAGCAACGGAGTCCTTTTCATGCTTGTGTGTTTAAAAACCCAGGAGAGATGCTTTTGGGGAAATAGCATCTGCCTGGTCTGGTTATCAAGCCAGTCTGAAGATTATATCCGTCAAAATTTGTCTTGCTCTCAGAGTTCCAATTTATTTCATGAGCTCCAAAGCGATGCCAAAGTATGATACATATGTCTATGTAGCAAACTGATTATCATGTTCACAGTCAAAATCTTTATTGGCAGAAACTGAATGAATGACAATTAAAATTAAAGTTTATAGACAAAGGCAGCACTACTGAGTATTTGGCATTGGTTGTATGAGAGAGTGAAGGGCTTGGCTATAACAAAGAATGGAGCTTATTCAAATTCTGCACAAGTATGAGAATTGGGAATAGGAGTTTCCATTCTTCCACTTGCTTTCCCTTGCTTATGCCAGTTGATTCATGTCAAAGGATACAACAGAATCAGGAAGAGTGGGCACAGGAATGACAGATGAAATTTAAGTCTGAAATTTAGGAACTTAAAAGGCAGGAACATCCACAGTGCATGGCAGGTCTCTGTGGAGTGATGTCGAACTTGAGGAGGTACAAGTGTGTTGTTCCCTGAAAGTGGTGCTATGGATTGACAGGGTGGTGAAGAAGGCATATGACATGCTTCCCTTCATCAGCTGGTGAATTGGGTACAGGAGTTGGGACATGTTACACTGGTCAGGGCTTTGAGATTGCCCTTGGAATATCTGGTCACCATGCTATAGGAATAATGTCATTAAGAAGGTACAGAAAAGATTCCCAAGGAAGTTGCTGAGACTAGAAGGCTTGAGCTATAAGGGGAGAATTGATAGGCTGGGACTGTTTTCTTTGGAGACTGAGGGTGAATGTATAAAGATTTATAAAATCATGGACATGGAGAGAAAAAAAGTTTCTTTTTCCCAGATTAAGGGAGTGTAAAATAGGGGACATAAATTCATAAGAGAGGGGGATGATTTAAAGAGGACCAAAGTGGCAAGATTTCCAGAGGGTGATGGTTATGTTGAACAAGCAGTCAGAGGGATATGGACCAAATGTGGGCCAATGTGATGAGCTCAAGTTGATACTTTAGTCAGTGTGGACACATTGGATTGCAGAGCCTGTATCTGTGGTGTATAAATCAATGAGTCCTTATACTTTGCCACTAAGGTTAATGACATCAGTTCAGCCACCTCCCTTGCTTCCTGTCCTTCTGTCTCATTTACTCAGTGCTGCCTTTGTCTATGAACTTTAATTTTAATTGTTCACGATTCTTGGCAGTTCCCTGTCCCCAGTCCTGCATCTATCATAATCCTTTTTCAAAAACAAAACACTAATTTTTAAACTCTTCATCTCCAGTCTCCCTTTCCTCTTCAGTTCACATATCCTTTTCCAAATCTGTACTGTTTTACTCCAGACTGCCATGGCTAAATTAGTTTGCTAAATGTATAATGAGAAATTGCTTTTAGGCTTTTTCAAGTGCCTTCTATGCTAAGAATGCGCCTGAAGAAGCAGAAGCGGCCCTTTAAATTGCCGCTCAGGTGGCAGCGTTTAAAGTGCAACGCCGGCCACCTGAAGGACACAGCTGCACAGGATGCGGCTCTGAGCACACTCCGGCTCCTGCCCAGTGTCAGCTGTGATCAGCAGCCTGACCCTTTCGCATCCGCTTTCTGCCAGCTGCATTCAGGTGGCTGGGGGAGCCACTGAGCTGACCTGATTCTCCCTCTCGGAGGAGGGTTACGTAGCTCACCTCAAGAGCGCCTCCTGAACATTCAGGTGGCCTCAAAACAGCCGCATATCACCTAAACATGCGGCTTTACATGCGGGGCAATTGGCCCATTTTCAAAACCCATTACCACTCTGGTCCCATAAACACATAATCCCAATCAACATCTTTGTCATTGATTTACTGCTGCAAAGACCTCTATTCTCTAACCTTAGAGCTTTTGTTAATTGTTCTCTATTCTGTAAGTGCAGACCATTGTAAATTGGGTTGTTCTGTTGTGCCAAAGTTATGATTGTATTACCTTGACAATCTCGATCACATTTCTCAGTTTTCTTTTTTCCAACAATTACTTCTGACATTAGTTCTTGTGGGAATTGTTGATATCATTAATTTACAATTTGTCCTGGTCCAACCTCCATGCTACTGCCAAGAAATCAACTTCCTCAGAAGCCTCAGGGTGGAAGGGGCCAAGGCAGGAAACGGATGAGATAAGAGTGGAAGCCACTTTTCTGAAGAAGGATGGCATCTCAGATATGACTTAAGAATGTGCTTGAGAGTTTGATTTCTAGTTAAACAAGTCTAAGAAATGCTGGGCTCATTAGTCCCTACCAAAACTCACATCATTATTATGATAAAACTTTGTCAAGTTTATTGTCATCTGATTGTACAAGTCCAACCAGACGAAACAGCGTTCTACGGTCCTCTGCAAAGCATGCAGACACACAACCAGACATAAAACATATAGACAAATAATAAATATGCAGGACAAGTATTTCATCTGTACAAATAAATAAATATTGTTTTGTACATATGAGAGTCTCAGATGGTTGGTGTGAGCTGTTCCTTTGGTCATTCAGCATTCTCATTGCCTGTGGGAAGAAGCTGTTCCTCATCTTGGTGGTGTTGGCTCTGATATTCTTGTACCTCTTTGCTGACGAGAGTTGCTGAAAGATGATATGTGCGGGGTGGAAGGGATCCTCAATGATTTTGTATGCCCTCTTCAGGAATGATCCTGATAGATCACGTAGATGAGGGAGGAAGGAGACTCCCTTAATCCTCTCTGCCTTTCTTGTGGTCCTGTGGATTGACCTCCAATCCATTTTTCTGCAGCTACCATACCACACTGTGACTCAGCGGCCAGGATGCTCTTGATAGCGCTCCTTTAGAAGGTTGACATAATGGTGACCGGTAGCCTGGCCCATTTCGATCTTCTCAGGAAGTACAGTTGCTGATGTGTCTTCCTGACAAGTGAAGAGATGTTGCGTGTCCACAATAGGTCACTAGTTAAGTGAACTCCAAGGAATTTGGTGGTCTCCACTCACTTTAGTAGTTGTTGATGTGTAGTGGAGGGTGGTCATTCCTGGTCTTCCTGAGTCCACGATCTTCTCCTTCATCTTGTCCACATTGAGACTCAGTTTTGTTACTCTCGCACCATTTCATGAGATTTTTCACCTCATCTCTGTAGCGCGACTCATCGTTGTTGCTGATGAGGCCAACGACTGTTGTGTCATCTGCAAACTTGATGACATTGTTGGAGGTGGATCTGGTGATGCAGTCATGGGTCAGTAGCCTGAACAGAAGCGAGCTGAGGACACAGCCCTGAGGTGCGCCTTTGCTCTGTGTAATGGCGCTCAATGTTCTGCCTCTGATCCAGACAGATTGTGGTCTTTCCATTAGGAAGTCTAGGATCCAGTTACATAGTTGTGTTGCATCCCAGTGAGGACAACTTCTCCATCAGCCCTTGGGGAATGATCATATTAAACACAATCTGAAGTCGATGAACAAGAGTCTGGCATATGAGATGTTGTTATCCAGGTGGGCCAGGACTTAGTGAAGCAATGAGGCTATAGTATCATCTGTGGATTGAATTGGAATGGGTCCAGCATCTCTGGGAGGTGTGTTTTGAGTTCCATCGCCAGGCACTCAAGCATTTCATAATGGTGGAGGTCTGTGCCACAGGGCAGTAGTCATCGAGGCCTGTTACTGTCACCTTGGATACTGGGATGACTGTGTCTGTCTTGAGCCCTGCAAGAATGATGTACTGCTGCTGTGAGGTGTTGAAGATGTCTGTGAAGATCTCCGTCAATTGGTCTGCGCAGCCCTTCAGTACCTGACCAGGTATGTTGTCTGGTCCTGCCTTCTTGTGTGGGTTCACCTTGAATAGGGTTCTCACCTCAACAGGGAGAACTGATTATCTCCCTTTTGGCTGGAGAACATGATTGTCATCTACCTTGGAAACATTGGTTGCAGATTGCTTTTTAAAAAAAAAAATTGTGCGTTCATAACCATTCACAAATCCATATAGTGAATTATTGAGAATATCCAGAGTAAAAGGAGCACCAATAATAAGTTCCCATCTAGATGGCACATTACTTGAATTTGAACGAATATTTTTCATCATTGTATTAGAATCCTAAAATGCTTGATCAAGTGGCGTGGTGAAAAAACTATCACTTACCAATCTACATTGATTTGAAAAAAGGTCCTTTCACTCCCTCCTCAAGGCAAATAGGGGTTGGAAGAAAATGTGATCTGTCCTGGAACCTTCATGTTGATGCAGTCACAAAGAAGGCTCGCCAACGGCTATACTTTGAGGTGTCTGAGGAGATTCGGTAGGACACCGAAAACTCGCAAACTTCTACAGGTTTAGTGTGGAGAGAATTCTGGGTTGTTGCATCACTGCCTGGTATGGAGGTGCCAACTCTCAGGACAAGAATAGACTCCAGAGGGTTGTTAAATCGGTCTGTGACATCACAGGCACTAGACTTAACTCCATTGCGGACATCTAAACGAGGCTGTGTCAAAAAAAGTAGCCTCTATCCTCAAAGACCCCCCCCCGCCCCATCACCCAGGCTACTGCCCTCTTTACTCTGCTACCATCAGGGAAAAGGTACTGGAGCCTAAAGACAGGCACTCAACAGCACAAGGACAACTTCTTCCTCACCCATCAGATTCCTGAATAATCAACAAACCAAAGACACTTCCTTTCTTTTTGTGTACATAGCAGCCCACGAACCGAGTTGCAACCTGGCTCACAAAATAGCTGGTGAGGGCCCCACAGACCAACAGCTGTCATCCCGTGTGACCTCCACACGACAGGGAACGGCGGGAACGCCAACCAGAGGCTGGCACTGCGATGTCATCATATAAACAGCTGGCAGAGCAATAAATCAGTCTTCAACCAACTTGACTGTGTGTGATTCTTGCTCCACACTTCACGTAACACGCACGCTACAATAGTGACCCCGGCAGGTCCAACCGGAGTTGGACCAGAAGATGACGACCAACCAGCTCTCCACTCAGTTTCTCTCAATCTGCAACGTTCTGGGCGTTGCAACAACACATATAGTTCAAACAGGCTGAGGTCCAGTTCCACCTTCAACAGATCACTGCTACTACTATGTAGTGAACTCGCACGACCAGGACATGGCAGCAAGGGTCATCGATATCCTATGGTAGCCTCCAGAGCAAGGCAAATATGGTGTCCTCAAAGAACTACCGACCTGAACTTTTAGGTTATCACAGCACGAATGCGCCACCTGTCTGCTGCATTTGGACGGTTTGGGAGATAGGACCCCATCTGCTCTCATGAGCGATATGCTCACACTTTGCGAGGGTCACCCAACTTTTGTTCGCCGACGAGGATTTCAGCGACCCGAGTAAAGTTGCATCCTGGGCATTTGTGCTCTGAAAAGTGAAGAAAGAAAATGGCTCCTTGGTGTTACGGATCGCCAGGCCCCAACCGTCAACAAGGCCGCAGCAGTATAGTTATTACCATCATTGGTGGGGTGTGGGGGCCCGTCGATGTCACCCACCCTACGCATTTCTGGGAAACACCATGGCCAGCTGTTAATGGCTGCAGCGGTTGGCCCACATGACAGCCTCCTCCATGTGTGGGACTCTGTCAGGAACGTGGTTCCTTGTTGACAACAGTGCTGAAATGTGTTTTCCCCCCCCCAAAACCCCCGCCACAGCCTACGACAGCCGACCCAGCATTGAGGGCAGAGAACAGCAGTTCTATATGAACTTACGGCCCCCGCGCCATCCTCCTATGATTTGCTGGCCACCAATTTAGTGGACTTTTCACTGTCGCAGTAGTGGCGCAGCCTCTCCTGGGAGCCAATTTCCTATGCCCCCACTGCCTGCTGGTAGACGTGAAAGGGCAGCATTTGATGCATGCCAGAACTTTTCAAACGATGCCCCTGGAGGAAGCCAAACTATTGGTCCCCACCTCGACTCCGTTGTACTGTATGACGATACCTACACACACGCTTCCTGGTGGAGTTCCATGCAATCGTGATGCCACAATTCTCCGCAGAACCAAAACACCACATCCTAATTGATGACCACCACCCCCCCCCCCCCCCCCACTCCATGCCAGGGCACGAGAAATGCCCTCGCCAAAGAGGAATTTAAGAAAATGTAAGAGTTGGGGATAGTGCAGAGGTGGAATAGCACCTGGAACACTCCCTTTCACATGGACCCAAAGGCAGCAGGAGGGAGGCTGTGTGCTGATTACAGACGCCTCAATGAGGCTACCCCACTGAACAGATCTCCCATGCGCCATATCCAAGATTTTACCGCCAACCTACAAGGGCATGGGTGTTTTTGAAGGTTGATTTAGTCAGGGGCTATCATCAAATCCCAGTACATGCCAAGGACATACCCAAAACCGCCATAATCACCCCCTTCGGCCTGTTCGAATTCATGAGGATGCCCTTCAGGCTGAAGAATGCTGCTCATACTGTTCAATGACTGATGGATATGGTGGGCCGGGACCTCCCTTTCGGTTCATCTACCTGGATAATATCCTTTTTTCCAGCTGCAACCATTCAGATCACACGGCCCACCTCAAACAACTATTTACCCATCTGCAGGGGTTCAGGCTGACCATCAACCCTGCCAAGTGTCAGTTCAGGCAGGACCCAGTTGACTTCCTCAGGCATCGAATTGACAGGTATGGGGCAAAACCACTGCCCAAGATGGTGGAGGTCCTTTGGCGGTTCACGAGACCCTGGACCGTGAAAGGGCTACAGGAGTTCACCGGTATGATTAACTTATACCATTAATTTATACTGGCAGCAGCTTGCATCATTTTCGTGCTCATGGTATAGTAAAATAAAAACATTGCCTGGGATGGGGAGGCCTCGGAGGTATTCCAGAAGGTGAAGGACGCTCTTGGTTAATGCCACTCTTCTAGTTCACCCCAGGCCAGAGGTGCCAATCGCTCTCATGGTGGATGCCATCAGCACAGCGGTCGGAGGGGTCCTCGAACAGCTGATCGGCGGGCATTGGTAGTCCTTAGCCTTTTTTAGCAGGCACATCCAGCCACCTTTGACCGGGAGTTATTAATGTTGTACGTGGCAGTCAGGCACTTCTGATACCTCCTGGAAAGCAGACAATTCAAGATCTTCACAGACCACAAACCACTGACTTTTGCCTTCCACAAAGTGTCTGACCTGTGGTCGGCCAGGCAGCAGAGGCACCTTTCCTCCGTATCAGAATTCACCATGGACATCCAATACATTGCTGGCAAGAGCAACGTGATCACTCTCCCATCCCGCCATAGAGTCCGTCCATGCTCTATCCCAGGGCATAGACTATTCAGCCCTAGCCGGGGCACAACATGACAACCCTGAGATCCTGGCATATAAGACGGCATTTTCTGGGCTGCGGCTAGAGGATGTTGTCAACACCCCTGACAGCGTGGTGTAGGTTCAGCCACATACAAGTCGACATTGTGGGGCCACTTCCAGTGTCCCGAGAAGTGAGATACCTCCTCACTATGGTTGCCTGCACCACGAGGTGGCCGGAGGCTGTCCCAATGGCCGACACGACCACGGAGACCTGCGCCAGGGCACTAATCAATACCTGACTGTTCAGGTTCGGAATCCCGGAACATCTCACCTCCAACAAGGAGGTTTACCTCTGGGCTCTGGGCTGGCCAAACTGTTGGGATCCCAACTCCACCATACCACAGCATTTCACCCGCAGGCCAACGGGTTGGTGGAGTGGTTCCACAGACACTTAAAAGCAGCTCTGATGGCCCGGCTCAAGAGGCCCAACTAGGCAGACTAACTGCCTTGGGTCCTACTGGGGATAAGCACCACGCTGAAAGAGGACTTTAATGCCTCTGCAGCAGAAATGGTCTACAGAGCACCCTTGGTATTCTGGGGGAGTTCTTGGCCACTGCCAAGGCTCCAGAAACCCACACAGTAGCACTGAAACAGCTGCGGGAAAGACAGGGTACCCTAGCCACCCCCCACAGCCCCTGCTGCATGGCCAGCCCAAATCTTACATCCCCAAATATTTGCACACCTGCAAATATGTTTTTGTATGAAGGGGAGTGCACTGGGCACCCCTCCAACGGCCATATGAGGGACTGTACATAATAGGTTGACATGTGTATTGGTCACTGCTAGCAAACGGGAAACATTCACCCTCGACCGCCTGAAACCAGTCCATGTAAACATTAGCCAGCCAGTCGAGACTCGGCCCCTGTGACGCAGAGATAGGCCATCCAAAGTGGCAACAGACAATCCGATCACTTGTTCGGGGTGGGGGGATCATGTCGTGGCCTGGCTCATAAAATGGCTCGTGAACGCAACGCTTGTGAGAGCCCCGCAGGGACCAACAGCCATCATCCCGTGTGTCCTGTGGGAATGCTGGACTGTCACTCCTGTTGTCAGAGGCAGGGCTGGCAGAGCAATAAATCAGTCTTCAACCTAGATTGTGTGTGTGTGTCGTTTTTACTCCACACTTCACGTCGTGTGCATGCAACACCGTATTTTTATAGTCATATTGTAAGATGGTTAGAATATGAACATTTCCACTATAATGCTGCCAAATTACACTGAACTTCATGACTTGACTCTAAATTCTGATCCATTCCAAAAACAATTTTGTGGAACTATTGTTCTCAAGATCCATATGTTCAGATCTTTTTAATGAAAAGTTAAAATAGGAATAAAATAATTTAATATTCTACCTAATGTCACAAATATTCAAAAATTCAAACAAAAACCTCACTGAACAAAGAAATGTGGAACGGGTTGTACTAATAGGTTTGACTGAATGAGACTGTTTCTTCATCACTCTTGCTTGTAAGATGGTGACTGATGTGATTTTAGTAATTGTGTGCATCATATTCTTCTTCTTTGGCTTGGCTTCGCGGACGAAGATTTATGGAGGGGGTAAATGTCCACGTCAGCTGCAGGCTCGTTTGTGGCTGACAAGTCTGATGCGGGACAGGCAGACACGGTTGCAGCGGTTGCAGGGGAAAATTGGTTGGTTGGGGTTGGGTGTTGGGTTTTTCCTCCTTTGCCTTTTGTCAGTGAGGTGGGCTCTGCGGTCTTCTTCAAAGGAGGCGCCAAGATGCACGGTTGGAGGCGATATCAGCCCACTGGCGGTGGTCAATGTGGCAGGCACCAAGAGATTTCTTTAGGCAGTCCTTGTACCTCTTCTTTGGTGCACCTCTGTCACGGTGGCCAGTGGCCAGTGGAGAGCTCGCCATATAACACGATCTTGGGAAGGCGATGGTCCTCCATTCTGGAGACGTGACCCACCCAGCGCAGCTGGATCTTCAGCAGCGTGGACTCGATGCTGTCGACCTCTGCCATCTCGAGTATTTCGACGTTAGGGATGAAAGCGCTCCAATGAATGTTGTGGATGGAGCGGAGACAACGCTGGTGGAAGCATTCTAGGAGCCATAGGTGATGCCGGTAGAGGACCCATGATTCGGAGCCGAACAGGAGTGTGGGTATGACAACGGCTCTGTTCACGCTTATCTTTGTGAGGTTTTTCAGTTGGTTGTTTTTCCAGACTTTTATTAAAAGCATATTAAAAGCTCAACTGCTGACAACGTGTGTCTTGTCTGCTGGCAAAGTGGTGTACTGTATGATTGCATTGTCATTTTAAGCTCTGATTTATTTCATAGATGAACACAAGGGAACAATCATTTCAACAATTTAGTGTTAAATTGTGCACCTGAGAGATTTATTGAAATCATGAGCAATTAATTTAATGTTTACTTTCAAATCAAACTTTGCAATGAAGCTTGAGAGCTGTATTTGTACAACCATATTGATCATTTAATCAGTGAGTAATGAAATGCCCATGAGACAATTTTTCTTTAATTTCCATCTGCTATTTTCCTATTCTTAACCAAATCAAAATATTGCTGCAAAAATAAACCTTCATTTCTCTGACCAATCTGTATGATTATTTTAAATAGCACTTTTCATTGTTACAAAATTGTCCTTTCACCACTGATTTGCACAAATCTTGCATGGTCATTAATCCTTAACTTTTAGGGTTGAGCCATGTTGAAATTGGGCCTTTTGTTATAAATTGATGCTTTGAAATTTTGCTTTTGAAATTGTTATTTCCTATTAGTAATGCCATTTTCTGTCTTCATTTGAACATGTATGCATTTCTGTCTAATGCATTTGTAGATATTTTGTTTATGTATTGCATATTCTGCCAGCACAATTTGGAAAACTGTGGAAGTCAACCTCCACTAAAATGAAATTAGACAACAGAATAGAACACACACGGAGCAAAATATCACATAAGCACACAGATCTTTATTTCAGTAATAGTCAGTTCATATATGGGAGTAGGGCTAATCAGGAGATGTCAATTTCTGATTCCTGTCTGAAATCTTTAGCTCTCTTTCCAAAGATACAGAGATTTCATTCTATATTTATATAATTTCAAATGGTTAAGGCGTAGAAGTGACTCCCACCTTTGCATTACATCATTTTATCATTAAAAAAGCATGTTCTTAGCTCTATTTTCTGGTGTTTATCTTAGACAAAAGAATGGTATGTTTTCTTGTCTGGTGAATAATCAACATTACCCTGAAGAATACAATTTTAATAATGTTTATGCATTTTTATCTGTCTTGACAAGGTCCACAACCTATTTTCTACAGTTTGCAAAATGAGTTCAGCCATTTTATGCCACACTATGATTTTAACCATTTTATGATTATAAGCTGCCTTCTAATTCTAACAGTAAAAGCTTTAAGCATTGAGATATAAGCTATACTTACCCAGAGACCTGGGCATTAAGTATTCTTTCAAGAGTAAGTGATCATATTTTAATTGGGCACAACGAATAAGCATTTACTTCTTTGACAGCCAGTATATAAAGTGTTTTGAGAGTCTGGTCAGGACTTGCATCAACTCTAGTCTATATAGGACTCAGGAGCCCCCATCACCCCATGCAAGTGGATCCTTGGCTTCCTGTGTAACAGTGAGGATGGATAAGAACATTTCCACGATCATGGTAAAGGTCCTAAAGGTTGTGTACTCGGTTCACTGCTACGCTCCCTCGACACCAACGAATACAGCTGAACAACATTACAACTCCATGTTCAAATTTGTTGATGACAGTAGTGGGCTAAGTAATAAATAATGATGAAATGGAATGTAGGAAAGGGATTGAAAGTCCATTGGACATAGTGCCAAGATAAAAATCTCTCTCTCTTTCCCCAACCCCCACCCCCCAATATCATTGGGACAAAGTAGATTATCATTGACTAAGAGAGGGGGCAGGGTCTTAATAGAGTTGAAGATGAAGAGTGAAGGCTTCAAGTTCTAAATAAATGTCTAATGCCCTGACCTGGGACAAGCAAATTGATGGTTTTACTTTTCTGCAAGACTAAAGAAGTTTGGCATGACTCCCTTGCCCCTCAACTTTTGTAGGTGCACCAAGGAAAGTATATTTGATGGATGCATCACATGCTCAAGATCAGAAGAAACTACAGAAGGCAGTGAATGCAGATATAATGTAAACTTCCCTCCATGGATTCCATCAACCTCTCCTGCCTTGGAAAGGCAGTCATCCTACCCAATGACCCCCATCACACCCCAGGGACACTCTCTTTTCCCTTCTTCCATTGGGAAGAAGGCTTAAAAATTGGGAAATGCACCAACCGCCTTAAAGATATCTGGCGGGCATCAGCTCCTGAATGAACCCCATACCAATGCTCCCATGATGCCCTTGTTTGGTGCTTAATTGACTTCTTTTCATGGTAATCATGTATTCTGTGCTCTACACACAGTTTGTAATGCCAGAGATAAATGTTGATTGGTATGTAGAAGAATGCTTCTCATTGAATGAGGTATTTTGTGACAAACTTAAACTGTCTACGGTACGCATTTGTCTTAAATAAATTGAGTTTTTTTTGGGGGGAATATTTAGCTTTGTTTTGTTTGGAACAATATTCAAATATTTGCACTTTTATTAAAACATTCTTAAATCATGCTTGAAGAGGGACCCCCCTACTTGTGTGAGAAGTTGGGTTTGGGAAACATTTATTGGGAGAATTCAGCACTTGTCGTTCTAATCTTCTGCAATATTTCCATGTCAGAGGACATTACAAGAAATGTTTAACCTCTGATCAATTCATATCACTTTACAGCAATTAGGATGACAAAGTGAGGAAACTACCTTGCCATCTTGAATTACATTGGTTCAAACCTGGCCTCTGGTATTCTTCATGGTCTTGTGATCATGTGGATTACCTCCAGGTGCTCCATTTTCCTTCATTGCAAGCAAGTGCAAGTTGGTAGATGAATTGGCCATTGTAATTTGTCCCTAGTGTGGGAATTGTAGAATCTGGATGGGGAAGGAAGGGAGGGTAGCATGAATGAAATCGTTGGACCGAGGAAGATGGAATTGGATTTAATGGGTTTTTGTTGGTGGCCATGGATTCAGTAGCCCACAGGGCCTGTGTCTATGCTGTGTCATTCAGAGTTAATCTGTAATGCAGTCAAGCACAATATGATAATACTGTCTTCCCTTTCCATTACGCCTAAGGGAATTGTTGCATCTCTACAAAACTCTGGTAAGATCCCACACTTCGAGTATTGTGTTCAATTCTGGTCTGGAAGGATGTGGAAGCAATGGAATGGAGTCAGAGGAGATTCATCAGGATGTTGCTTGGATTAGAAAACGAGTCTTATGAAACTGGGACTACTTTGGAGCATAGAAGGATAAGAGGTGTAGATAGGGTGGACACCTAGCACCTTTTTCCCAGGGCAGTATCAGCAAACACCAGAGGACATGTGCACAAAGTTAAGGGAGGAACGTTTAGGGGAGACATCAGGGGTAAGTATTTTATCCAGGGAGTTGTGGGTGCATGGAATGCCTTGCTGGGGATGGTGGTGGAGGCTGAAATATTAAAGGTATTTAAGAGACTCTTGCACGTGAATGAAAGGAAAATCGAGGGTTATGGGGTAGGGTGGGTTTTAAAGAATATATGAGTCAGCACATCGAGGGCCTGTCTTTGGCTTGGCTTCGCGGACGAAGCTATGTCCTGGATGAAATATTTTGATATAAAACTGATTGATCTGGTAAAATAATTGGATGCCACTGAGAAAGCATTGATTTAAAAAATGTAACTTTACATCATGCACCTGAATCATGCGGTGGTAACTGTATGTTCATTATTAGCGGTGAAAGTTGGTGCCAGATCAAGTAAATCTGAACAGTCCTGAAATGATCCTCCGAACTCTGTGGCTGTTGCAATGATTTTTTATAGATAATTGATGTTTTCTTAAAATTTGTTGATTGCTGTTTATGTTGTGATTGTAACTATGTGCGGTGTCCTCAATCAGACAACTTTGAAGCGTCACAATTTAAAATTGAGTGACTATTTTTCCTGTCAGGAAATGGCACTGCTTAAAGAAGTACGACCATTTCAGATCATCCCACCCCAGTTGGTGCAGCGTCTGAAGCCACACATTCCAGTCCGCTTGGTAATTAATCAGATTGAATTAGTGGAGCGTTTACTGAAGGAGTTGGGCACGGAGGATAGTGGCTTCACCACAGACAATGTCATGAAGGTAAGTGAAATCCCGTAGCATCAACTAAAACCTCTGGTTAACCTTCCTGTAAAATTAAATACAAAAAACAAAGGGGTAACATCTCATTAAAAGTGTGCATATTTTCTCCCTTTCTTACTTTCAAACCAGTCTTGTAAGGGCAAAGAGTTGGATATTAAAAATCTTGCATAATGGTCTGAATATATTAATTGTAATATATTACACAAGTAATAGAACACATTCAGAAAATTGCTGTCAATTTAAAACAGTAATGCACCTTATAAATAAGTTAATGCATTAACTTGTAGTCATTTGTCTGCATATATGAAAATATAATTGGTTTCCTATTAATACTTTTGAATAGTTCATTTTCAAGGATGATCCTTTTAGGTCTTTTCTATGATCCTGTAGGCTTAACGGAGAGTTTTTCATTCCGTACCAAAATTTTGACCTATTACTGACCAAATATTTAAATGCAGTCTTCAGCAGTTATTAGGGCTTACATATCGAATGATTTTTTTAATGGGGAAGTTGCATCTTCCTTTTTGGTGGATCAAAATGGAGAACAGCTGATCTGTAATTTGATAAATCAATCCATGCCAAGAGAAGTAACAATTTGTGTTTCTAACCATTTCACTTGAAAAGTTGTCAATTTGAAATCAGAACAGTTTAATCTTAGTTGTATTCTGGGGGTGGGGGGGGGGGGGGGATGGGGTTCAATCATATTATTGCTTTCTGTAGCAACTTGTGAAGTGACTTGCAGACTTTCCAAGATCTCAGGCCTTTACAATTGACCCAGGTATGTCTGTCTTTGGCGGGGGTGGGACAGTGCCACATAAATTCAACTTTTGAAACTGTTATCCACAATGTACAAGTTGCTTTTAAAATCAGCAATTTACAGTGAATCCAAATTAGAACTTTACAAAGTTGTTCGAGCAGATTTTTTAATCCAAATTTTGGAACTTGTGTAGTTCAGCAGAGATCTTGGGTTTTTGGTGCCATTGTTATTTAAGCTGTTAGTTGCATATTTTGCCCCTTTTCTGGTGAGCTCCTTGTGAAATTCGTAGGGCTGTGTGATTTTGGACAGATTGGAAAACCGAGTTTAGAACCTCCTAGTAAAAGCAAAGCTCTGTTCCTATTCAAGCCAATAAGCATAGTTGTCTACCAGAAAGAAGGTGTTTTTAGCTTCAATATCTTGAATTGATGAGTTAATATTAAAAATGATAAAGGCAATATTTTTAAAACTTGTTCCAAATTGAACGATTCTGGTTGTCACAGATGTGAAAGGTGATCTGGATATTCTTGGGATAGGACTTCAGGATAACTTGGTTTGGAGTAACTTGTAGTTGATGACCTTGCTCTCTCCATCTGCAAGAAGGCTGTGGCTTTTTATCCAAGAAAAGTGTCTGGGAGATGGCAGGAGAAATGTTTCTGCCTTTTTTGGGATTCTGAAAGATTTCGTGTTTACGCTTCAAGTTGGAGTATGTATTAAAATATTGGATATTTAATAGAAGAAAGACTGTAGAATACTGAACATATTCTAGCTATCTCTGTTTTAGATTTTGTTCTGTTGCAGCCTGAATTATAAAACCTTGACTGGAATTACTGGAATAATTCAAAAGTATCCTGTCCCTTATGATTTTTTTTTAGTGTCATAATTTTTCTTTGCATCTAAACAGCTAATAACCCTGAGAAGGAATTGCAGTGGGAGGAAGGGGGTGGTTGGTAAAAGATTTAAAACTATCAAATTTTTCAAAAATTCGAGGCCAGATCAATTTTAGTACCTAAGTGTCATTTGAGAGAAAGCCAGCAAGAATTGCAACATTGTTGGTGCAAGAGTTATATTTGAGGTCATGTGCTGAGATTCCAGTCACCACTGGCAAACTAAATAATACTGATGGGGAGTTTGGCCTTGACTTGTATTTCTCACATCCAAATGAAAAGGGAATCTAGTGCTTACATAAGTGACATGCTTTTAGAAAATATTCATGGAGAACCAAAAACCTATACTCGTCTTGAATTGATGTAAGCAGTGAAAACCTCAGAAGTGTATTCCAGAACTTTGGAAGGATTATTCAAATATGGATTGGACATTCTCACAGGGAAGGGGGCAAATGGCACTTGAGGTTTTTGTATCTTGTGCATTTAAATCTATTTTTTTGAGATCTTAATTCATAGAATGTTATGTCAATGAAACAGGAAATTCATCCTATCTGTATGAAAAACTTAATTCATACTTTTTATGCGCTCTAATACTGTTAAGCAACCGTCTATTTATTTAAGTGAATTGCTCAAACAAAATGCAGGGCTAATACGTGCAAAGAATTTGGTTAAAAAGGTGACTGTTACACAAAGAAAATCTGGTCTTTTTTCTGTAGTCTCCAGCGTCTCTTACTCACTTTCATGGGATGCTTTCTTTGATGCATCTGCCTGGAAGCATCTCAGCTTGGATTAAGAACTGCTCTCGTCAAGTCTGCAAGAAACTGCAGTGAGTTGTGAATGCAGTTCAGACCATCGCAAACCAATCTCTTCTCCATTGACTCCACTCCACTTATACTAGTCATTCTCAGCCTTTTTTTTTTAGCCATGGCTAACTTTGCTCAAAGTTTATGGTTCTCCTTCCCTGTGAAGCAGTCAAATTTAGTATGCTTCTTCCATACTTCTCTCCAAACAACTACATAAATGTTCTTTGGCCCCCGGTGGGGGTGGGTGGCGTATGGCCCCAGTTGAGAATGGCTGATCTGCACTTCCTATTGCCTTGAGAACCTTGCAAGGATATGATGAGACTCGTTATACCCAGTTCATACTCTTTTTCCACCTCCTGTCTGGCAGAAAATGCAGAAGTTTCAAAACACCATTGGATAAAAGGACAGTTTCTTCCCTGTTTGTGGATTCTGGATGGATCTCTCATTAATAAAACTTGATCGCTTGATCTCACAAACCTACTTCATCACATCCCATGTACTTTTAACAGTACTTTCTGACACTATTTTGCTCTTTTTAAATTTTTTTCTGCATCTTGGTACAGTTTTCAATTCAAAGCTAGTCCAATGGTTTATTTCCTTGAAAGCTGCACGCTGATCTGTTAGTATGCAGCATTGGTCTGAGGATGGTTAAAGTGATCATGAAAATGCAGTGCCGTACGAGTTCCTTTCACTATAATAACTAGTCATTTTATTGCCCCAAAATTACTTCAAAATTGACAGTTATGTGCATTTTCGTGTCTACCATGATAGGCTGCAGTTGAGCAAGGAGTCCTGAACCTCTGGCAAAAGCTCAGCTCAATCTGTAAAGAAGGATGGCAGCTACAGATAATATATACTTACAACTGAGGATTTTCTGATAACTGCCATCCATTCAGTGAATTTTTGGACCATTAAACAGCAAGCAAAATTTCTCCAAGGAATTAGGAAGGTGATTTTTAGGAAATCTGTGAAATTGTATCAATGATGACACCAGAATAAGTTACATCTGCAGTGCACTGTAATTTCACACTTGGCGAGTAAAGAATACTGCAGGAAAATCCTGACTAATTTATCAGAACTGGCTAATTAATGAGGTTGATTTTGATTGCCAAGGAGTGAGATTCTTGAATGCAGCAATATGATGGTTTAAGTTACTGGGCTACAGTTCAAAATCAGAATTTATTGTAGCATCATAAAATAATTTTTTTTAAAGTACAGTGTCTGTGATTCATTGATTATTCGGGAATCTGATGGCAGCAGGGAAGACACTGTCCTTGTGCCACAGAGTGCTCATCTTCAGAGTCCTGTACCTCTCTTCTGATGGTAGCAGACCGAAGAGGGCATGGTGTGGGTGGTGAGTTCCTTGAGGATAGAGGCTGCTTCTTAAGATATTGCCTCTTGTAGATGTCTTCGATGGAATAAAGACTGGAGCCTGTGATGTCACAGGCCGAGTTCACAATCCTCTGGAGTTTTTTTTGTTGTCCTGAGCGTTGGCATCTCCTTATCAGACAGTGATGAAATCAGCCAGAATACTCTCCACAATACACCGGTCGAAGTTTTCAAGAGTCTTCCATGTAATATTGTATCACCTCAGACACCTCCCAAGTATAGCTGCTGGAGAGCTGCCATCTTGATTGTATCGACATGGAAGCTGCAGGCCAGATCCTCAGAGATGTTGACACCCAGGAGTTTGAAGTTATTGATCCTCTCCGCTGCTGACCCCTTGATGAGGTCGAGTTTGTGTTCTCTTGACTTCCTCTTGAAGTCCACAATTAGCTTCTTGGTTTTGCTAACATTGATTGCAAGGTTGTTGGTGTGACATCCTTCAAGTACCTGATACCTCTCCCTCCTGTATGCTTCCTCAGTGCCAACTGTGATTCTGCTGACAGACATGGTGTCATCGGCAAATGTGTAGATAGAATTGGAATTGAGCCTAGCCACACAGTCATGGGTGAATAGTGAGTAGACCAGGGGGCTAAGCTCACAGTCATGGGTTAATAGTGAGTAGACCAGGGGGCTAAGCTCACAGTCATGGGTGAATAGTGAGTAGACCAGGGGGCTAAGCTCACAGTCATGGCTGAATAGTGAGTAGACCAGGGGGCTAAGCTCACAGTCATGGGTGAATAGTGAGTAGACCAGGGGGCTAAGCTCACAGTCATGGCTGAATAGTGAGTAGACCAGGGGGCTAAGCTCACAGTCATGGGTGAATAGTGAGTAGACCAGGGGGCTAAGCTCACAGTCATGGGTGAATAGTGAGTAGACCAGGGGGCTAAGCTCACAGACATGGGTGAATAGTGAGTAGACCAGGGGGCTAAGCTCACAGTCATGGGTGAATAGTGTGTAGACCAGGGGGCTAAGCTCACAGTCATGGGTGAATAGTGAGTAGACCAGGGGGCTAAGCTCACAGACATGGGTGAATAATGAAGTAGACCAGGGGGCTAAGCTCACAGACATTGGTGTATAGTGAGTAGACCAGAGGGCTAAGCTCACAGTCATGGGTGAATAGTGAGTAGACCAGAGGGCTAAGCTCACAGTCATGGGTGAATAGTGAGTAGACCAGAGGGCTAAGCACAGATCCTTGAGGTGTCCCTCTGCTCTTCTTGGCATTGAGATTATTGATGCCTTTTTGAAGGAGGTGGGAACCTCCGACTGCAGAAGTGAGAAATGAAAAATGTCCGTGCACACTCTGGCTGATTGGTTGGCACAGATTTTCATTACTTTGCCAGTTACGCTGTCAGGGCCTAACACCTTGTGAGAGTTCACCCTCTTGTATGAGACAGATATCACAAGGTCCTCATCCTTTGTAGGGATTCTCATAGGCATTATTTTCAAAGCAGGCATAGGTGTTCAGCTCATCGGGCTTAAGGAATTGATCAATAAAATTCTTCGTTTTATCATGCCACGTAAGAATTAAATAATTAATGAAAACTAGAATTTTTAAAAGTTGCTCTTGACAGTAAGGGTAATGTTTTAACTACTGGGCAATCGTGAATTACATTGTTTAAAAATTAATATATTGGGAATTAAGTCTGCTTTGTCCTTGTCCAATTTGGCTACTTCATGACTGCAAGATCCCATTGAAATTGACTCAAATCTGTTTGAAATGGCTCAGTAACCTCATCAGTTCTGGAAGATGTCAGAGATAGACGTGCATTCCAGTAGCAGCTGCATGTCTTGAAAGCGGGCATGAATAAAATTAAGAGGTGAGCAGTACAGTTTCTGATATTTTTGACAACAAAAGGTTCCTGGTGTTGCTAAAACTGCATATAACTTTTTTGGTAAAGAATGGAGTAACAGGGGGATGTGGCAAGATGGCATAGAAGAAAGAAGTATGTTCCACCTTTCCCCAGCTGGATTATTAAATACCTGACTTTAAAGAGTACAAAAGTGGTTAAAAATAATATTTATAGTTTTTTGAATAACAGTGATCCATCATGGCTACTAATGTGAAGAAATCTAAAACTCAACTTCAGAAGAAATTATCATATAAAAGTATAGACAATCTGAGGCCGACCTGCACAGCTGAATCCACAGAGTCGTTGTTGGGAGTCTCCAAACCTCAGAGGACTCCTGCCCGTTCAAGTTTGACCTCTGCACCGATCCTGCAGTTGCAAGATGGCGCCGGCACTTTGGTGAGTTCGGTCATAGCCGACCGATAAAGGGGCCTGTGAGCCCGCAACATTGCTGGGTGGCCCGGAGATGCGCAGTGTAGCGTTGGAGGATGCCCCTGCACAGCCGGTGGTTCTGCCGGGCATGCGCGGAGCATCCTGGATCCGGGACGTTTTGGAAAAAGTGTGGGCTGGGTGTCCAAACCCGCAGCCGCACAGTCAGAGGACCTATGGTGACTGAAGAGAAACCTTGTTGGAATTTGCCCAGGAGGAGGAGGAGTCTGTACTTACAGAAGGTAGACCTCAAAAAGTGGCTATGGAATCTGGATTGGACTCAGTGTTCATGTTTTGGAAGGGATTGGTTTTCAAATGGATAATATGTCAAAACAAATGTCAACTCAAATAACCCAAGGATTTATGGATGTGAAAATAAAAATGAATACTTTGTGTGAAGAAATGTCAACTATGAAACAAGAAATGACTAGTTAAGAGTGATATTAACAGATGTATAAAATCTGTTGATATTGTACAAGATAATTTTTTAAAAATTGAAACAGCTTTTTCTGAATGTCAAAATCAAGTGGAAAGCAATAAAGAAAAAATGGAAAAAGTGGAAAGTTCTTTTGTAGTTTGGGGGATTCAAAGAAGGGATTTATCAAAATCAAAGCCGGAGAAATAATGTGAAAATAGTTGTCTTCCAGAGGACTTTGAAGGTTCTGATCCAATAAAAAAAATTTAAACATTGGATCCCAGAGGTATTGGGTAAAGAGTTTTTTTCTGAAGGTTTGGAACTGGATCGGGCCTATAGAACATTGAGGAAAAAAAAACACTTCCTGGACAAACACTTTAATTCAATGTTTGAAGTATCAAGATAAAGAAATGATTTTACGAATGGTTGTACAGAAAGCGTGGCAGAGTCAATCCCCATTGATGATTCAAATTAATAGTTTTTTTTAATGCCGATTTGAGTCAAGAGGTTATTAGAAGACGACGGGAATTTAATTCGGCTAAAGGTGTCTTATGGTGAAAGGGCTATAAGTTTGCTTTTCGTTATCCTGTGATTTTGAAGGTTTTTTATGGAAATTTTCAATCTCAATTTTTTGAGAACAATCACGATGCCTTGTGGGTTTGGAAAGAATGGAAAGAAAGAAGAGCTGACACAAAGTCTTCTTGACATTGAAGATCAGGAACAATCATTGGGCTTGGAAAACATTGGGTTGAATATATTTACTATACTTGATTGTTCTTAATTAAATAATGAATATGTATCTGGCGGGGGGGGGGGGGGTAGATTACACTGAAAGCTTTGACTGTCATCTACCACTAGTGGGTTTACCACACCCAGATTTTTAGGGTATTACTACCTTTTGGGTGGTTTTTAATTTTTGGGTTTTTAAAAAATATATATTTTGTTTATTGAGGGGTGAGATTTTTTTTCTGGTGTTTTTGAAGAATTATAAAGGGGAGCATTATTTTATAGAGTAAATATATTAGTAGTTAGTAAAAATGTCTACTTTGAATTTTGCAACTTTTAATGTTCAGGGATTAAATCATCTAATTAAGCGAAAGAGGGTATTGGCTTATATTAAAAAAAATGAAAATTGATATTGCCTTTTTACAAGAAACACATTTGACCGAAAAGGAACATTTGAAATTGAAAAGAGATTGGGTTGGACATGTGTTTTTTTCTTCTTTTAATTCTAAGGCAAGAGGGATGCGATTTTGATTCATAAAAATTTATCATTTGAATTGGAATCTTCAGAAGGTAGATTTTTACGGGTGAATTGTAAAATCTTGGCTGAATCTTGGACTTTGCTTATGCACCTAATATAGATGATGAGCGGTCTGTTTCAGAAGCTATTTTATTGTTAACTCAAGCTAATGAAAATATTTTAGTTGGGGGAGATTTTAATTGTGATTTGGAATCTTTATCGGATAGAAACCCGAAGAGTATAAGGAAATCAAAGACAGGAATACAGATCAAAGCGTTGATGAAAGATTAAAAATCTGGTAGATATTTGGAGAAAGGTTAATCATACAGAGAAAGATTTTTCTTTTTATTCATCACGACATGATTCGTTTTCTAGGACTGATTTTTTTTGGTATCAGCATACCTACAGGGTAGAGTATCGCAAGCTGAATATAAAAGTAGAGTTCTATCTGACCATTCATTATTATTTTTTTCATGTGAAAGTTCAGAAGTGGTACGTTCATCATATAGATGGAGGTTTAATGCAATGTTATTGAAAAAAAACAGAGTTTGTTATTTTTGTTAAAGAGCATATCTCTTTATTCTTGACTGAGAATATTAATTCTGTGGATAGTCATTTTGTAGTATTTGAGGGGGCAGGTTATTAGTTACTCTACGAAAATTAAGAAACAATTTAGGGCAGAAAGTTTAATGTTGGAAAATCAGATTGCTGAGTTAGAGAAAGATTTTCAGAAGGAAGACAAAAAAACTGCATTAGCAAAATTGAAATTACGTTATAATACTTTACAAACATCAGCTTGAGCTGATCGAACTAAATAGAACTAAACAATGTTATGAGTTGGGAGAAAGAGCTCATAAGGTACTTGCTTGGCAATCGAAAGTTGAACAGGCATCTTGGACTATTAATGCTGTTAAAAAGTATTTAATAATTACCTATAAACCTCAGGAAATTAATGACCAGTTTTATTCAATATATCAAAAATTATATACTTCTGAGGGGAAGTGAGATAATAGTTCTATTGGATCTTATTTATCTAAATTGAGGTTACCGGTGTTAGATGAGAAAGATATCCAGGAATTGGAATCTCTGTTTATAGATTTTGAAATTAAGGATCTATTCAGGAAATGCCAAATGGAAAGTCCCTAGGGCACGATGGAATTCCTGTGGAATTTTATAACTTTTTTTATGATTTATCTAGTGTATTTGGAGATGTGTTAAAACAAGTTACTGAAGAACAGAAGTTGCCGGAATCTTGTTCAAGTGTTTTAATAACTGTTATTCCAAAAAAAAGATAGAGATCCATTAAAGATGTCTTCATATAGACCTATTTCTTTATTAAATGTAGATTATAAAATTATAGCCAAGGTACTAGCTAATAGACTTGCTACGTACTTACCTAAGTTGATACATACTGATCAAACAGGTTTTATTAAGAATAGAAATGCATCTGATAATATTCTTCGATTAATTACTTTGGTCAATGAATACCGAAAGCAGCCTAACCATCCTATGGTGGTTGCACTAGATCAGAAAAGGCTTTTGATAGGGTTGAGTGGGATTTTTTATTTAAGGTGTTAGAAAAGTTTGAATAAGGCCCTTTTTTTATTGGTTGGGTTAAAGCCTTGTATATGAACCTGATTGCTAGGGTGGTGACAAATGGTCAGATTTCTTTCCTATTTAGGTTGACTCGTTCAACTCAGCAGGGCTGCCCATTGTCACCTGCCTTATTTGTGTTGGCTATTGAACCATTAGCTCAGATTATTGGGCAAAATTATGAAATTAGAGGGATTAAGGCTATGAATGAAGAATATAAGATTAATTTATTTGCAGATGATGTATTGATCTATTGATGGAACCGGAACGGTCATTGAAGCAGTTACAAGAATATTTGTTGAAATTTGGAGAATTGTCAGGATATAAAGTTAATTGGGATAAAAGCGAAATTTTACCAGTTGGAATAGGAGATTATTCAGAATTTTAAATTATTACAAAATTAAAGTGGACAAATAAAATTAAATATTTAGGTGTGTTTGTAGATGTTAATTATCAGTCATTATATCAGTTAAATTATGTGCCTATATTAAAATGGATTAAAGAAGATTTGATTAAGTGGAAAGATCTTCCATTAACTTTGTTTGGAAAGGTCAATTGTATTAAAATGAATATTGTTGCTCAAATTCAATATTTATTTCAGTCAATACCTTGTTTACTTTCAAAAGGTATTTTTGAAATAAGGTAGTGTGGGAGTTTTTATGGAAAGGTAAATTTGCTCGAGTGGCATTGTATAAACTTATGTGGAAATATGCGTTAGATGGACATCAGTTACCACATTTTCAAAATTATTATGAAGCGGCCCAGTTGAAGTTTATTAGCAGGTTGATGGACTTAGATTATCCTCCTAGCTGGGCTAAAGTGGAAATGGCGTGTATTTCTGAGGGTGAGATACATGAATTTATATTTCGTTGGAACTTGAATTTGCTACAGGAATATAATATGCCAGTATTGAAACATTTGTTAAAGATCTGGATTTTTAAAGAATAGGGTTTTGGGATCAAAAGATAAATTATCAATTTTAACTCCATTGTATTATTATCAGCTTATTCCTTTTTCACTGTTTAATAATTATTTAATGTGTTGGGATTTTAAGGGTATAAAGACAATACAGGATGTTTTGAAGAGGGACAATTTCTTTTAATCAGCTGAGAGAAAGATTTGATATATCTGTAAATTCTTTGTTTGTGTATTACCAACTTAGAGCCTTGGTAAAGGATAATTATGGTAGACAAATGAATTTACCCACTTTGTCGAGATTTGAGTCTTTGATTTCCTCTGTACCAAAGAAGGGTTATATTTCTGTTATGTACAATTTGTTACAAATAATATGGATAAACTGTATTGGGGAAAATCTAAACTTAAATGGGAGAGTGATTTAGTGTTTATTTTTCCCGAAGATAATTGGACAGATATGTGTCAGGACAATGTAATTAAATTGACAAATGCAAGATATGTAATGGTTAATTATAATTTTTTACATCAACTGGAGAAACTGAAAAAATATGGGTTTAGTAATTCAGATTTATGTTTTAGATGTGATTCATGTATTGGAACTTTTCTAAATGCTGTTTGGATTTGTGTTAAAGTTCAACCATTTTGGCAAGGAATTAAAGTAGTTTTGGAAAAATTGTATAAAACATTACCATTAGATCCAACGATTTTTTTTTTGTTGGGTAATTTGATTTCGTTGAGGGGATTAGGTTTGGATAAAATTCAAATTGCTTTTGTACATTTGGTGTTATCAGTAGCGCGTAAATGTGTTGCGAGTACTTGGAAAGACAATACAGAGATTAATATACTATGTTGGAATAATGAATTGAAAGCTTGTATATTTACATGATACTTATACTTAACATGATAATTATTCCCTTTTTGTTAGCAAATGGTCTCCGTATTTGAAATATATGCATTTAGATATACTTTGAATTGTTCGCAACATTATAATTTTTTTATATATATCATTTATATTTTTGGCCCCCCTTAAGGGAGCTGGCTGAAGGGGTGGGAGGGTGGGTTTGGGATTTATCTTGTAAAATCAATTTTTGATGATTATTGGATTGTATGTTATTTTTTTTATCTTTAAATAAAGTTTGACACAAAAAGAATGGAGTAACCAGCACAACAGTGGTTATCATAGTACTCTAGTTCCAATAAAGTATTTAAGAATTAAGTAAGGGCAAGAAACATACAGTATCTGCTAAAGATATATGGAAGAGGATTCAGTCACCTTCCTTTCAAGTTCATTATGTTGATTGAGGGAAAAAATGATGTGGCACTGCTGGTTCAACATTTCTGGATATGTTTTCTTTCAGTTAAATACCCATGGTATCTGATAACCTGTGGGGATTGGTAGATGACAGATAAGTGAATTTTCTGGTTGCTTGAGATTGGGTGATTGGCAAACTACTAGCAAGGCGTGCCAATTTTAAAATTCCCTTTTTTTTTAAATTTACTAATTTTCTGCAGTTTTTTTTTACCTCTTGCCTGAATTCTGTATAATGGGTTTCACTGTACAAATTTGGGTTGTGAATAAGTTCTCCATCTTCTGTAAGTTTGCAGCAGAAGCTTTGGAACACTCGGCATCAGAAGTTCGTGATGCAGCTGTGCGGATTATCTTTGACATGTATCGTCAACGAAAGAGTGCAATTCTGCATTATCTTCCACCTGAGGATGCAAATATTCGCAAGAATGTACTATACAAATCACTTTTTGACGGGTTTGCCAAAATTGATGGGAGGCCAACAGAAGCTGAACAACGAGTAAGTTTCAGTGGTGGTTGAAGTGCGCTGCGTTCAACTTTTCACACTTCCCGGTTCACAATGTCTAGCTCTTCAAGTAATTTTGGATTATTTCTCCTTTTAAACCGCTTGTCGGTGTGCATTTTTTTGGGGGGGTAATCATAAAATGGAAAAAAATCCAATTCCAAAGGTTAATTTTATTTCATATACCAGAGAAATGAACATGACATTTTGAAAGGAAGTCTCAAGAGTTCATTGAAAGCAAGTTGAAAGTAGCACACCTGGCATATTGGGTTCACTTTCTTGTAAGAAAGGGAAAAGGTGCAAGGAATTACTGAAAGCTACGTGAGAAATGATTACTCATACAGATAAAAATATATTTAAAAAAAAAATGATTTATTCATTCACGTGTTTCTGCTAGGCGCATAAAAAGGCAGCTGTGGAAGAGGCAGAGCGGCGGAAGAGGGAAGAGATAAGAGTTCTTCAAGAGCAACTTGCGGCATTGAGAGAAATGCAGGCTGAAGTCCAGGCTGAGAAGGTAAATAAATCCGACTTAACGGTGCAATGTACAATAGTCCAAAATAACAAATTAATGTGAGAGGAACTGGGTGAGAGGCTAATTGGATGGCTCAACTGATGGAATGATGAACTAAAGCTTTTGTGTTGGGTTCTGGAACCCTACACCTGGCCAAGGAGGTTAAACAATGGTTGTCTTCAGAACCAATATCTGAGGTGACAGTAGTGGAGAAGGAAATAATTTTTCTGTTTGGCTCAGCTGCTGATCATTAACTTTTGGTACGTTTTCCATTGAGTGTGTCCTGATTACGTACAATTTTTCCATAATATCGAATGATGAGCTCTAATCTCGTTCTGAATTAGTGGTCCCTACTTGAAATAATGTCTGCTTTGTTTTCTTTCCATGGATGCTGTCCGACCTGCTGAGTCCCTCTACAATGTTTGCTCACTAGTTTTTCTTCTGAAAAATTACAAATCTGTCTTTTGCTAATTTATATTTGGAGTTCTGTTTGAAATACTTGTTATTTTTCAGCCATCCTCCTTTCACATTTGTGGGTGGGGAGAAACTTGCACTCCCCTTGCAGTGCTATTTGCTTTCTTTGAATCTAATCTGCTGGCCTTGTCTAGTGGCTTGGCTCTCCATGATTTTTGCCTTTGTCTCGCACATTGGTTCTGCATTTGACATTTTTTTTACTGTGCGAGGTTTATAAATTGAGATAAACAGAATAGAACATTATTTTGAATGCCTCCTATAATTCTGGCCTAGTGCAATGGGATTGATTTCTGTTTGATCTCTTCAAAGTATGCCTTTAATAAGTTGAAAAGCTTAGCTTTAGACTATTGTTTTACCCTAATATTGACTGCACCGTTGACTAATAATGAATTGCCATCAAATAGTACATTAATAAGGTGTTGTAGTCCCTAATATAACTGATCTTCTGGAATTGTATTCATTTGAAATTTTATATAAATATGCAAAAGAAGCAGACAAATTTAACAAGCATCAGGCAAGAGAAGTACTGTATATTATTCCCTTGACTATTTAGGGGCTTTCTTTGAAATTTTAATTCCATGAGGACATGACAAATCTCGAGAGCTTGAATAATCGAGCAGTTAAGTTGAAATGTGCCTGCTGGTATTAATACAAATGTTTGCACAAAGTCAACAAAAATGATGGACTGTTGGCATTTTTGTAGTTGAAAGGAAGAAAAGTCTCCAGTGTTTTTACAGCGCAAATGGCCTTTTCATTAATAATATGCAGATTTGTCAGGCTTGTACTGTTAAACTGCTGACTGTAACTGCAGTGACACCTTCCATCCTTGTTTCTTTGCTTCTTTAAACTGGTTCTTTTTACTCATCAAACTTATTCCCGTTCGTTGGCTGCTCTTGTTTTTTTTCATTTTACTCTTGTATTTTTTGCTTTGCTTTGATGTCCACTGTCAATTCCCAGCAGTACATTGGTCTTTATGGCAGCTTGATCCATTCATTTGGCCTCACAAATTGGCTCTTCCAGTAAATCTGTTATAGTTTTGTTGCTGTATTGTGCTTCCCCGTCATAGTCGTACAGCATAGAACATGAAACCTTGTGAGTATTTTCAGTAAAGAGCGTGAGGAACTCCCTTCCATTGAACGGTACTTTTAATGTAGCTAGTTTAGATGTTTTTGTTAAATTGTGCAGCAATTTATTTGGCACTGCAGCTGTGTGTTAAACATTGATTCTTTCAGTAATTCATGTTGTGAGGAAAGTAATGGCTTAAAATTCATTTTTTCAGGGGAAAGATATCGAAAACAGCAAACGTTCAAAAACAGGTTTGTGTAGATATATTTCTATAATCTATGCACATGTAAAGAAAAGTACGTGATAGGCTTATTGCTTTTCAGTAATAGTATTAGCACTCCATTCAGCTCCCATTCAATGGTCATGACTCATCTTTTCAAATGCCTTTTGCTAGTAATTCATTAAATAAAGGGTTAATTTTTTAAACATTGTTAAACATTTGTTCAAAATGCTTGCAGCCACATCAACTCTCGCCCTCTTGTCCAACTCCCTTGCTGTTTGTTAGCCCCATCTCAGCATTTCACTGCTGACTCACTCCTTCTGAATGGGAGGAAGATAGGGCAAGAAATTTGGCAAATTAAGTCGGAGTATTGCAACTCCTCTGCCCTTCTCCTGTGTTGCTCCCCTCTCTCACTCTCATTCTGTCAATACATTGGGATAAGAGGTGGTGATGTAGCAGAACTCCATTGTGTTCTGCGACACTTCATTCTCAGCTCTATGGACAGATGAAACATGAACATTTCACCATGGTGAAAATGCAGAGGATTTGCATACTTCGTGTTTTTTTTTCAAATTTAACAGAGATTCATGGATTGCAGAAGCATAAAAAATCAATTTATTTTATTCGTCGTGAAATTGCGATGGAATATATCGATTTACTTCTGATTCTTGTTAGTATAATACAGATCCTAAAAATAGAACATAAACACTGAAGTAAATGTGAGTCCACGCAAACATTCAGAAAGAATATGCTGTGATCTGAGGCAATCCAAATACTTTATATATGTATGAATTTTCCAATAGATTTCGGTATCACCTATTAAAGTGAGGCTAAAATAATGAACAAAATTAATATTTGAAATTGGGCACTGCAAATTGTGTAAGAAAGGGACCAGAAAAGAAGAAATAGAACAGGAAGATACTGATCGATTCTTGTGTCATTTCAGCAATATCTTGGTAATTTTTATTTGTGACTTTAAAATGCCTGCTTCTTTCTAGAACATGGGACAAAACTTCCTGCCTCACAACCAGAAATAAGAGTTGAACCATCCACAGTTGCTGAGTATTTGGAGAAGTAAGTCCACGTTTAACAAGCATGTCTAAAATTTGTATCAACCAAATTCCATTGCTCAATCACTTTGAATTGTTCATCCTGATTGAACAAAGTTGGCACGATTGAAAGTTGTGCAAGATTTGGTCAGAAGCACTTTCGTGACTATAATTTGAATGAGTGGAATTTGAGGGGCAGTTGCGAGAAACTTAATATTCACAGTCATTCACAAAATCATAAAGAATAGTCAGGCTTAACCAGATTTTCATTCCAAGATTTCAAACTGCTGTCTTAGAGAGTGGATCTTTTTACCGCTGTAGTGAAAACATTTAGGTACAAGAATTCAGAAGCTTGTTTTGTTATCAGCACAATTGCAAGGCTGTGTGTTATCAGCTGAATATATGAGTAGAACTTTGATCATTCATTGTTATAAATAACATGTACAGGCTCAGAGAGGATTAATAATACATATAGATGGAGATTTAATTCTTTGTTGTTCAAAAAATGTAGAATTTTGTAATTTTATGAGATCAAATGCAGCTATTTTTAGAAATATAGATTCAGTTAATATTAAATTTGTTTTATGGGATGCTTTAAAAGCATATTTGAGGGGATAAATTATTAGTTTTACGACTAAAATTAAGAAATAATATGTAGCTGAAGTCAATAAATTAGAGAAGGAGATAGAGATTTTAGTAAAAGATTTACAGCAATGGAAGTTAAGAAATATGTTTGATATGAAATTACGGAATAATTAATTACAAATAAGTTTGAGAAGTTATTACAGAGAACTAAACAAAGATATGAATTAAGGGAAAGAGCTCATAAGGTTTAGCTTGGCAATTAAAAACGGAACAAGTTTCAAGAACAATAAATGCTATTAGGAAAGATTCAATGATTATATTAATATAAACCTCAAGAGATTAATGATGTGTTTAGGGAATTTTATGGAATTATATACATCTGAAGTTGAGGAAGATGAAGCTAAAATTGATAAGTTTATATTTGACCTTGATTTACCTTCTTTGAGTAGTATGGATATTAAAGATTTAGATGCTCCTTTTACTTCTAGAGAGGTAATAGATGCATTGCAGTCTATGCCAAATGGGAAGTCTCCAGTTGATGATGGCTTTACTTCTGAATTTTATAAAAAAATTTCAGGGCTTACTAATTCCATTATTTATGGAAGTATTTAAACAGGTGACTGAGGTTCATTCTTTTACGGATTCTTTTTCTCAGGCAATTATTACAGTTATTCTTAAGAAAGATCGAGATCCGTTGAAAGCTGGGTCTTGTAGACCAATTTTGTTGTTGAATGTTGACTATAAGGTTGTAGTGAAGGTTTTAGCTAATAGATTGGTAAATATTTACAGATTCAATTCATTTGGATCAGGCTGGATTTATTAAAAATTGTTATTTGGAAGTCAATATTGTGAAATTAATTTCTTTGATTAATAGTTCTCGGGAGGAATCCAACCTACCAAATGGATGCGGAGAAGGCTTTTGATAGAGTTGAGTGGAGTTTGTTTGTTTAAAATTTTGGAGATATTTAAATTTGGTCCAATATTTATTGGTTGGATTAAGGCTTTATATAAAAATCCTATTGCAGGAGTTGTGACAAATGGACAGTTATCTTTACCCTTTATGTTGAATAGATCAACTAGACAAGGATGTCCTTTGTTGCCAGCTCTCTTTGCGTTAGTTATTGAACGTTTGGCTCGGATGATTAAGCAAGATGGTAATATTAAAGATAAATCTGATGAATTTAAAATTAATTTGTTTGCGGATGATGCTTTGATATATTTAACAGAATGACAGACTTCGTTGAAGCAGTTGCGTTATAGATTGGAACAGTATGGCAAAATATCAGGCTATAAAATTAATTGGGGGAAAAAAGTGAAATTATGTCATTAACGGCAATGGATTATTCTCCTTGTAAACATATTGTTAAATTTAGATGGTCAGATCAAATTAACTATAGAGGTGCTAAGGAAGATAGTAATTATAGTCATTTAAATGAATTATTTACCGTTACTTTCTAAAATTAAAGATGATCTGAATTGATGGAAAGATTTACCAATTACATTAACAGGAGTAGTTAATTGTATTAAAATGAATATTTTTCCTAGGATTCAGTATCTATTTCAATCTATTGTAAGATTCCCAAAAAATGTTTTAAGGATTTGAACTCTATGGTGAGAACATTTTTTATGGAAGGATAAAATGGCAAGAGTATCTTTACAAAAATTAACTTGGAAATATGAATTAGGTGGTTTACAACTTCTGAATTTTCAAAATTATTATGATACGGCACAGTTGAGATTTATTAGTAGAATGTTTGATTTGGAAAAATCATTGATATGAGCTAATATTGAATTATTTCAAATTGGTGAGAAGAGGATGGATTAGTTTATTTATAGATGGAACTCTTTAAGTTATTGAGTAATTATAATTTACCTATTTTAAAACATTTAATTGAAGTTGTAGTTACGCAAGGGAAGATTTCAGGAAAAAACTCCTTTGTATCAAAATAAGCTTTTTCCCTTTATGCTTAATAATCAACTTTTGAAGTTATGGGATCAAAAGGGTATTAAATTTGTACAAAATTGTTATAAAGCGGGTTATTTTATTTCTCTTCAAAGAATGAAAGAAATATGATACATCTTCAAATACTCTTTTTTATTATCAAATTAAAGCTTTATTAATGGATAATTTTGAACATACTTTATGGTTACCTAGGCAAATTAAGTTTGAAATTTTACTTACAGAGGGTGGTAAGAAGGGATTTATATCTGTGATGATTTTTTTTATTACAGAATAAGATGCCTACGTTGGATATATATAAATCTAGGTTGAAATGGGAAAAGGATTATTCATCAAGATGATTGGATGAATTTATGTAGGGATAGTATGACTAAAATTATAAATGTTAGGTATTGGTTAGTTTGTTATAATTTTATTCATCAATTATATTTAACTCTGAAAAGATTAAGGAAATATTTAATTTCTTCAGATTTATATTTTCGATGTCAGAAGGAAGTAGGTTCTTTTTTTTTTACATTCTTCTTCGTTATGTGAAACATAACATTCCTCTATTTTGGAATAGAGGAATTTTTAGAAGTTATTTTGAAAGTGAAACTTTCATTAGATCCTTTTGTATTTTTGTTGGTTAATATTAAGAGGTTGAGTTTAGAATTAAAATTAAATAGATTTCAAATTGCATTTTTTGAGACTAGCATTAGCTGTAGTTAAAAAATGTTTAGCAATTACTTGGAAAGTTGAGACTGATGTGGAATTTTTGTATCCCATTGGAGAAAATAACATATCTTTTTTATTGTAAAACTTGGAGCCTTTATTTGAATTATATGGGTTTGAGTTTCTAAATCCCCCGGCCGCACAGTGGTGGAGTTTCTCTAATCTATGGTAATTATTTAATGAAATTTGTTAAGGTTAATCTCCTCCTTTTCTTTCTTTTGGGGATAGGTTGGTGGGGTTGGGTGGGTTGTTGGGAGTTAGTTTGTATAATATACCACGTATGTAGGTTTTTCTAAGTTATCTAATAATCGTATATGATTTTTGAATGTATGTATCATGGTTTCAATAAATAAAATATTTTTTAAAAAGAGTTCAAAAGCTGATGTGGGGCATTCTGGCTGTTTGTCCACCACTAATTAATATCCTGAAGTCAGTTTACAACACATTGTGGGGAAATCAAAGTCATATTTTCGATTGTACTTTTATTCTTTCAGCTGAAGCTATTGCTAGGCTGTTAAATTAAATGAGGACTCCCTGATTTGAGTGAGTGCTTTACAAGCAAAGTAGAAATGGATGCATTATTTTATCGAATGTTTCATACATATTTTTGTGCATTACTTAACTACAGTGCACTGGGAGTCACATGTCAAATAATTTGACTGAATTGTTTATTGTCACATACAGATATAAAGTGGAAAAAAAACTTTGTTTAATCATGCCATTCTGGCAGCTCATAAAAAGTCAACAGGCTCCATCCCATTTTGGATACACAAAAAAAAGTTTGCAGAAAATGGTCACAAGATTCATGACCATGTTAATGTTTAACATTAACTTAATAGGCCAATCACTTTAAACATTTAAAACAAAATTAACTGCATTCTCGAAGGGAATCCTGCACAACTCCTGTCCTGTCATAGTCCTGTAACTATCCTGGATTCAGCCAAGTTAAGGCATTAGCCCTTTATTGAGAAAAGCCCAAGTCTCTATTTGGAGAGTCAGCCACTCTCCACAATACATCGATGGCTCCTTTGTGGAGAGCACAAAGTTCCTTGGTGCGCATATAATGTATGACCTATCCTGGATCAACTGCTCATTAGTCAGGAAGGCACAGCAACACATGCTTTTTTAAGGAGGTTGAGGAGGACAAGACCCCCATCTTGACATCATTTTACAAGAACACAATTAGAGAGTGTCCTATCTGGCTACATCATTGTATAGGACAGTAGTTACAAAGCATCTGGCCTGAAGTCAATACAAAAGGTCATCAAAACAGCCAAGAAGTTCATTGGGGACTCCCTTTCCTATGTGGACATTCACAGAGAGCGTTGCTTATAAAGAATTATTGAGAACCCTTTCCATCCACCATACATCTTTGACCCTCTACCATCATGAAGGAGGTTTGAGAGCATCAAGAACAGGACGGCCTGGCAGTGAAGTAGCATCTTCCTGCAGGCTCTGAGACTGATGAACAGTATTGTCTCAGTAAATGATTCCTATATTTTTTTGTGTGTTTATTGTGTATCACCATGGTCCAGTGAAAAGCTTTTCCATTTGGTTGTGTATGTACAGTCAGATAATAAACTTCAAATATAAGACAAGAGGTATTTAATTTTCTTGAACTAATTTCATGTTTTAAGATTTGTGTATGGTCAGAATAAGGTCATGTGAGCAGCTAGTATTGGCTTTGAAGTACACAATGTAACATCAGACACTGTTGTTAATTATTTATATCTATTTATTTTGGCCTTTTCAACTCCATGTCAGCTCAATCATTTCCTTTCCGCTGCCTTGACACTTCAATTATTGTCTCCGTTTCAAGATAAATTAGTCCAGTATCAATTGCTCTCTGATGTAATACCCAAATTATTGCTATTCAAGTACCAGATTGATAGTATGATCAGTTAACCACCCCACCATCCAAGTAATAATCCATCTGAAATAATTTCTGTTCATTTGGAAAATGAGCAGCTTTTATCACTGAAATCAATTGCAAAATGCTTCATCTTTGCAATAGCAACTTGAAGGAAAGAAGCTGAAAGTCAAAATGTTTTCTGGAGTTAAAAACATTTCAGGCTTGTAGGAACAGTATGTAATGTTCCATCTGGGCATCCAACCAGATGGCATCAGTGTTGACCTCCAATTTCCTTTAAACTTTCCCACCTCCCCTCCCCCAACCAAGTCTCTCTCTTATCCTTCTGTCTCCTCCAGCCCTTCACACCCTTCCTTCTCCATTAAGAGAGCGACCTTCTTCCCCTATCACCTCAGCTTCTTTTTTTAATCTTTAACCCTCTCACCTATATGCTCCTGTGACTAACCTGTTGACCTGTGCTCCTCCCTGTTCCTTTCTCCCTCCCACCAGCCCCCCCCCCCCCCACCCCCGAACCTATCTTTTTATTCAGGCATCAGCCTGCTTTTCACTTGTATGTTGGTTAAAGGCCCAGGCCTAAAACGTTGATTGCACATCTTTGCTATGTAAGGAATACTGGTTGACTTGCTGAGTTTCTCCAGCAGTTTTCTGTATTGACTAGCTATCATTTACCTAAACTATTAGGTCTCATTAATAATAATTATTTCCCAAATTCAGCTGGGCTTTCTCTAACTTGGTTAATTTTATTCAAAACTGCTTTACATCTCGATTGATAGTTCATCTGTGTGGCTCCTTTTTTTTAAAATTTGTGGCATGTCAGAGAAATTCCTGGAGCAATGTCAGTTGAATTTAACATGAGCCCATGTAGCCAGTTACAATTATCTTGGTACCAAGGCATTGAGCTTCAGATGTGTCGGCAGTGGGAATTAAAGGTTGGGAGGATTTAATGGCCCTCTTTTGAACCCCAGCTTAATTACTGGGCTGATATCAGATGTGCCAAATAAAGCCTGGGTTTGATATGGGGTCAGGATAAATAGTGTAGATAAATTGTTGTATTACTTATCTACTGCTCTTTCTTAGTGATGTACTACATTACTGTTGCTCTTTCTTAATTCTAGAGCAGTAGTTCTCACACACATAACACTTTAAGCCATGGGTGCTCTGCGATTAATAAGGGATTACTTAAGGTGGTAGGTGGATGGAAAGAAAAAGTTTGAAACCCACTTTTTAATCGTATATAATTGACTCATAATGTGCATGGTTTCATAACTCTAAAGGAAATGAGCCAATCACAGTTTTTCTCAAGCAAAATATTTCAGTAACAATTGGGTCTCAATCTTCCCTTCCCACCTACATACCACCTTAAACAATCCCTTACTAATCACAGAGATCTGGTGGCACAGGGATTACTTAAAGTGGTATGCAGCAGAGCCCACCTCATTGACAAAAGACAAAGGAGGAAAAACCCAACACCTAACCCCAACCAACCAATTTTCCCCTGCAACCGCTGCAACCGCGTCTGCCTGTCCCGCATCCGACTTGTCAGCCACAAACGAGCCTGCAGCTGACGTGGACATTACCCCTCCATAAATCTTCGTCCGCGAAGCCAAGCCAAAGAGAATGTGAGTGGAAAGAAAAAGGTTGAGAACCACTGTTCTAGAGCATACCATCTCAAGGTTTAACCCCTTGCTTTCCATTGTTAATCCAAGCATATTCATTTGCAGCCCTGCTTAAATCAGCTACCTTGTTTGTTTGTTCCAGGAGAGCTACATGATGAGATTGCTGTCTAACTTCAGTTCTCTGCCCCATTCCCCTGCTGACATGTCTGTCTGTGGTCTTCTGCACTGCCAGACTGAGACCACCCACAAATTGGAGGAAAAAATACCTTGTATTCTGTTTTGAGTGCTCTCCAACTGGATGGCATGAACATTGATTTCTCTGGTTTCCATTAAGCCACTCCCTCCTCCTTAACCATAGCTCTGTCTCTCTTCCCTTTTCCCCTCTGTCTCTTTTACCTCAGCTCTGCAGCCACAGCCAATGCCCCCTTTCCCATATCATTTCTAACCTTTTCTCTCTCATGACCTCTTCTTTATCCAATTATTATCTTTTGTCTGTTGCTCTGTACTCCTCCTTCTGCCATTTATTTTATGCATGGGCTACCTGCTTCTTCCCATAGCTTGAAGAAAGGCTCAGGCCCCAAACATCGGTGACATATACCCTGCGAGTCCTGAAGAGTTTGTAACAGCACTGATTTACCACAGCTTACAAACACTCACTCATTTCTTTTAGCACACCATGAAGTTGATGTTCTTTTTTATTCACTCGGCACAACATTTCATTCTTCAAGTCCCCAAACACCACCGAGCTAAACTCATCTGACCTTCTCATTGGCTCACTACCACCTGGGTGATCCTGACATTGTATCAGCTATCTTGTTTGTTCCTCCTGACGAAAGTAAAAACATGACCATGGCAACCACCACTCCTCCCCCCTCAGCCTCCAAGCCATGCAAGGATGCATGTCCCACTACATAATGGTCTGGAGGGCTGACAGTTCAGCCCCACCTTGTCCGATAGTGCAAGGCAGGCGATGCATGGTCAGACTGGCAAGGGTGCAACTTGTCCTCTGACCCTGGCTCAGATGCAGAACATGGACCGTTGATATATGCTGGTTTCAGCTTGCCAATGGAAACTGTCACCTTTTCCATTCCTGTCGATCACTAAAGTCTTTGAATGGTGTTGTAAGACCTGAAAAGGACCAGGCTGAGGTGGATTGAGAACATCATTGTACTGGAAAAAGAAGAATTTGTGGTGGCTCACCACAAGGCAGGCGAACTGGCCCTGCTTGTAAGACACGCGGCGGGGCAGCCAGCCAAAATGGCGGCGTTGGGGTTTTCCCTTCCTTCCAGCTCGGGGCTCAGAAACCCGCGCTTGGGGACCACGTGACGCCCGGATGATGACAGTGCGGTTCTCAGCCAGGTCCGGACTGGGAGTATAAGTGCAGCCCATCAGCCTACAATAAACTAGTCTGCTCACTGAGCTCAACCCGTCTGGTTGCGTGAGTTATAACCATGTAACAATTACAGTGCGGAAACAGGCCATCTCAGCCCCTCTAGTCCGCACCAATTTTAGTGATCTCCTCTAGTCCCACCTACCTGCTCCCTGTTCATAACCCTCTAATCCTCTCACATCCATGCACTTATCCAACTTTCTCTTAAATGACAAAATTGACGCTGCTGCAGCCACCTCTTCCGGAAGGTCATTCCACTCAGCTGCAGGAGCAGTGTAGCCAACACTACAATTTCAGCATTCTAAATCATTCGGCACGTACACTGCAGTGATGCCTGCCATGTAGGAGTAGGTTAGAGCAATCTCATGTTTTTTTACGAAGACTATTAACATAACTAGCCAGATCATAGAGTATTATGCTTGGACTCAGATTCACAAACTCGCCTGGAAAGGTTAGCATGGTGCCCATATACTAACTAGCTCTGCCGCTACACATCTAAGGTCTTCCTAAACAGCAATACACACTCCAAGGAGAACTGTGGGCAAGTGTTCACTGAACGTAGATGCAACACCACCTGCTGTTAATGCCTTCAATTTGTCGATGGAAACGCTCAATGATGCCTTTGCAGATGATAAGCCCTAGTGCGAATACGTGTAGTGCCCAGAAGATCAGTGAGAGCTTGGGACAACACCAATTTGAACTGAGACCCTCGATCCATTATAATAGTGACCGAACACCGAAAGATGGAATCAAAAGATTCACAAAGTCCTGGCGACTGTCTCCGCAGAGATGTCAGTGATAGGAATTGTCTCCTTCCACCTGGTAGTCCGGTCTTCACATGTGAGCAGATGAGTATATCCCCGAGATGGTGAAGTGGGCCTACCAAATCCAGGTGGAAGTCATGAAAATGGGAAACCGGAATAACAAAATCTCCTAGCCTGGATTTTGTGCGTCTGGAGACTTTAGAGTGTTGACGCAGCAAGCAGGTCCTTGCCCATAATCCAACATCCCATTTAACATGAGGTCAGGTAAGATGTATCAGGATGCAATAGATTGTTTAGACATTCAAGAATCTCCTGCCTCGTAGCCGCCGACACAAAAGGCCTAGGCCTTCCTGTGGAAAAATTGCAGACTAACTTTTTACCTGATTCATCCATGGTCACATCTTGAAGATGGGAGACGAGAGTTGATCCAGCGATATCAGATGAGATTGAGATTGGTGTGCTGTGCATGAGCTATGGTAGTGAAATCAATGGCAGTAATTGTATGAAAGGCTTCATTGTTGTGCCTGGACAGGACGTTGGCCACAGCATTCGCTTTTCCTCGGATATGCCATATGTCCGATGAAAATTGCAGTATGAAGTCCAAGTGCTAAATCTTGGGGCATGTTGAGATGTGTGCTTGTACTTGCAATATGCATAAGAGGCTAGTTGTCTGTATAAATGGTGAAAGGACAATAAAAGGCCAAAATGTTTCACTGCGAGATAGATGGCCGAGTTCTCGACCAAACATACTATACTTTGCCTGAGCCAGTGACAGCTTGGCTGAAAGAAATTCCAGAGGTTCCAATACCCACAGGCTAGACCTAACACTGCTCCCACAGCTTTGACAGATGCATCTGTGGTAAGAGAGAGCAAGGCGTTGGGCTTTTAATGTACAAGCGTTGTACATCAAAACTCTTCATATCATTGAAAACATGCTCAGCATCCCAAAATTAATGGTCTTTTCGACACTGACTTATTGGTCCTTTTAGTAGTTCAGTAAGGGGTAATAGAGATTCTGCAGCATTTGGGAGGAATCAGTGATAAAAATTCATCATGCTTAACAAAGTTGCAACTGGCCAAACGTAATGGATGTAGAAATTCTTGAATCTCTAGCACTTACAATTCATTGAGCAAAATACCATGTTGCGTAACTCTGACCCAAAAATATAAGATCACTAGCACCAAAATACTGGGATTGCTCACAGTGCCAAACTCATCAAGCCTCTGAAACAATAAGATATGTGGATCTTGTGCTCCTCTTCATCCACACTTGCATCCAGAATATCGTTGATGTAAACAAAATAAAGGCCGGTGAGTACATGGTCAATAAATTGTTGGAATATCTGAGCTGCATTCCATAGACAGAAGAGCATTCACAGAAACTCAAGCATGCAGAAAGGGATGATGACTGCCGTCTTTGCAACATCGGAAGGCTCGACTGAAATCCGACAGTAAGCATGTACTAGATCTATTTCTGCGAATACATTTGCCATAGAGGTTTGCTGAAAAGTCTTGTAAATTCAGATGTTGTATCGGTCAGGCACAGTAGAATTGTTCAGGGCACAATAATCACCACAAGGCCACAAATCCCCAGGAAATTTTTTTTGGAACCATATGAAGTCCAGCAGCTGTCAGATCTGTGGACTATGCCCAACTCTTGCATGTGGTCAATTCCGATTTCGCAATTTTTAAAAAAAAAAAGACATTTCAGGAATAATCTACAAGCTGCACTACCACTGGAGGACCCCCGAGTATCTATATGATGGGTTACTGCATGCTTAACGTCTGTGTGACAATGCGATAGGGTCTCTTGAACAAGGCTTGGAAAGACAGGAGCCAGGTTGAAGGCTCAGCAGTTAGCTGATGATATTGGAACTCACTTGCAAACTTCAGCCATGACACATATCCACCAACAAACCAAATTCTTTCAAGAAATCTGCTCCCAAAATGGAATTTGCCACGTTTGCAACCGTAAAAACCCAACAAAAAGGTTTCTTGAGACATGAGTGACCTTGGCCATATGTTTGAATATTAGAATCATTCGCGGCTAAAAGAATGCGTGACATATTGGGGTGTTTGTTCCTCCACGTTTGGAGGGACCACTGAAATCTCTGCACTAGAGTCAACAAGAAATTGAACACCCAATGAGGAAAAGACAATGGCCAACCTGCCCATGGGTAGCAGTTGCCTCTACTGCCGGGCTTGGTGATTTCTCAGCTGCCATTCGTGGAAGTTGCAAGATGGCTGACAGGACCAGACAGCAGCACCCTATCTCCAATGCTTCCAACAAATATGCTGTCCTTCACCTCTGCCACATCTTCAGCCAACATGATTCCAACCAAATTGACGGAAGGGATTCCACTGCGTGCCCAAAGCCTGGACCTCCATAGTCAGTGCTACCATTTGCTGCTCCAGCTTGGTTATCTTCGATCTAGAAGGTGCTGGCGTGTCACATGGTGCAGTAAGCAGTTGTTCCAATTCTGTTTGCCCCTGTTCACTTGGGGAAGAAGCCTAACCTATCTTCAAAGCAGAGGTCGGCATGATCCACCAACTGATTGAGGGTGGGCACCAGATGCTCTTGAACATAAGGAGGTCAACATCGACAGGTAAAAATCATTTTCGACGGGATCTCTTCCAGCTACCCTGCGCCATCTCCTCAACGTCTATGATAGTTGCCTATCGCCCAGGCTGTCAACAGTTAGTAATTGGGCAGTACGAGTCTCTAGATGGCTGTGTACACTGCAGAATAACCACCTTAAGCATGTCATGTAAGCGATTACCATCTGGATCCACTAAGACATCCTCCACTTCACAGGCAATCTGCTCTGGAAAATACTCCACAAGTAAACAGTACTTTGTCTTCTGACTCATCACACTGAGGGCAGAGAAATATGGTTCGAGGATCATCAACCATGCTAGTCATTATTAATAAAAGTGGGGGGGGGGGGGATCTTTACTTTGACCACACCCCCCCCTCATTGCTCCTGTAAGGGGTTTAACCTCATCACTGTCCATTTTAAATTAGAAAGTACTGTGAGCACATGGGGGTCACCACTTGTAAAGGCACAGATTTACCACAGCTGACAAACAAATGCATTCACTTGTTTCTTTCACCACATGAAGTCAATTTTCTTTTTTTTTTATTCACTTGACACAGCATTGCATTCTTCAACTCCCCAAACATCACCCAGCTAAATTCCTGTGACCCTCTCATTGGCTCACAGCCACACAGTTGATCCTGATACTCACTGTCCTCCTGACAAGGTAAGTACACGACCACGACAAGTTCCTCCAGTATTTCTGTGTTTTAACTAGTCTGGTCTCTGTGACAACAAACCACACAGATTATGAATCTTGAGCAAATACCCAGACCAATATTAGCAATGTCCTGTGAACAAATAAATCACTTTTTCTCTATTTGTCTCATTCTAAAATGATTAGTCAGTCCATGCTGCCAGAGTATAGGGAGACCTCCATTCCAGCATATCCCATAGATACTATTTAATATTCTTTGTATTTTTCCAGCTATTAAATATGAGGATTATTTTCAGCGGTGAAATAATGCCAGCTTGAATAGAATGATGAGAGCATTATTTCCAATGTACAAGCAGAAATGCCTGAATGTGTACTTTTATTCAGTTATTGTAAATGTTTGTGATATTCCCTGCTTTACCGTCACAGAGAACAGATACTTGCAGTAATGGGTGTCGCTAGGTGAACCATACAATCTGCTTTGCATTACAATAGCTTAATTCTACCCCAAATTAATTTCCTGATGTTACACACTTTTGACGAAAACAAAGTTTTAAAAAAACAGGAAAAATCTACACAAATAGATCAATACAAATAGATAAAGGGGGATTTCTTATGACATTTATTGATAGATACACTTAGCACTTGGTTAGAAGTGGATAGTGGATGAATGCCTTTTTGTTGAAAAGGGAAATGATTGAAGTGGGCCTGGTGCTACATTAACAAGATCATTGTATAATGATTGTTGTTGGAGTGCTAACAAAAAGCGGAGGTTTTCCCAAGACTTCTGAGGTAGCAGTGAAGAGGATGAGTTAATTCTATGTTTTTGCCACAGCAATACCGTCAAAGCTTGTAATTTGTTACTTGTCATTTTCAATAATTGGAATGAGTTTGTTGTATTTCAATTTCCCCTTTCAGTTTATGCATATTCTGTGGGGAGAGGAACGAAATGTTCACTGATGAAGGCTTGGACATCCACTACTGGAAGCATTGTCCAATGTTGAGACGTTGTGAGCATTGTAAACAGGTGTGTAGAATTCATTGACAATTTACTGTCTGAGCCTCACTAATCTGGCATTGCATTTTGACCATTAGAACATTGTGTTTAAATGTAAATTTTTGAAGTACTGTACCATTTACAAATCCTTTATCTGAACATCTAAAATCTGGAAAGCTCCAAAATCCAGCAAGTGGGGACTGGCGGTTTGGGAAGGCAGCCGAGTGGCGGCAATTGGGGGGGGGGGGGGGGGGTGCGGCAGGGCGACTGGGAAGGGGGTGGGGGATGGATACGGCAGCTCAATTCGGGTGGGCTTTCCAAAATTCGGAAGACACTATCCCCCAAGTGTTCCGGATAAAGGATTGTGTACCTGTACTTTAGAATAAAACCTGCAAATTTTTTTGTGTCTGGTCTTTTCATCCATTGTGGTTGTGTTGACCATGATGCTATTCTAAACTAATCACATCACGGTTCATAACCTTGCATTCTTTGCTTGTCTATGTGTCTTTCTAAATGTCTAATAAATATTTCTGTTGTATCTAATTCCATTGCCACCCCGGCAACTTGTAATGGCCACCTACCACTCCCTGTTAAGCTAAAATTAATTGCCTTACCTATCTCCTGTAAACTTTCTCTCGACAAAATGACCCTGAGAGGCATTAATCAGCGAGCTAGAGAATTTTGTATCCCATCAGATTGTCCCCACCCTAGACTTGGATCCAAGTCGATCCAATCTCTCCTTTGAACTTGTACACCTTAATCCAAGCAGCATCCTGGTGAATCTCTTTTACATTCTCCAAATTTTCCACATCCTTCTGAGAGTGGCGACAAGGACTCCATGCGAGACCAAAGTTTTATAATGTTACGCATGATTTTTATCCCAATCCACTTTATCCACTCAGAGAAACACCTTCTACCATTATCCTCTATCATTCATTTCTGATCAAGTCAATTTTGTATCCAGCTCAGCTAACTCACCATGGATTTTATGGACCAGCTCACCAAATCTATATCAATGACATCCTCTACTCTACCTTCATTTATCATCTTTTTCAGTTCCTCAAAAAAAATGGATCAAATTTGTGAGAGAGCATTTTCCTCTTGGACGTCCCATGCTTTTCCAAATGTAGATGACAATAAACTCTCTGGTTATCCAACCAACTAGCCTTTAAAAGGTTTCCGCATTGGATAACGGTAGAGTTCATTGTCAGGCACATTGTACAATTTTGTTCCAAAATTCTTGGTGCATCTAAACACCCACTTTATTTAAAATAAAATAAAAACAACTACAATCATATAACCTCAGAATTAATCAGAGACAGTAAATACAAAAGATGGATAGTTAATTTTTGTAGTTGCCTTAATGTAAGAAAAAATGGCATTACAATACTTCAGAGATCCTTTTTATGGTGCCCAAGAGTAGTTCATAGTTAGTTTACCAAGGGAGGTTCGAGAATCTGAGGTCTGTTGGACTTCAGGCGTCTGTACCCACTGCCTGAAGGTAGCAGTGAGGAGAGATTGTGACCTGTGTGATGGGGGTCGTTGATGTTGATTGCCTTCTGGATGCTTTTGATGAATGGGAGGTCAGAGCTTGCTACGTTTGCCTAGTCCTGCAGCCTTTTGCGATCCTGAACACTCGAATTACCAAGCCAGGCTGTGACGCAATGTGCTTTCTGCAGTGCACCTGTTGGAATATAAAGGAGTCTTTCTTTTCTTTGGCTTGGCTTCGCGGACGAAGATTTATGGAGGGGTAATGTCCACGTCAGCTGCAGGCTCGTTTGTGGCTGACAAGTCCGATGCGGGACAGGCAGACGCGGTTGCAGGGGAAAATTGGTTGGTTGGGGTTGGGTGTTGGGTTTTTCCTCCTGCCAAATCACCTTCGAAAAAAATAGGTACAGTTGCCTTGCTGTTCTTGCTCCCGGAGAGGTTTTCTGATATATGCACTCTCAGGAACTTTTGGACTTGCCCTCAAACAGTGCCTGCCAATTTACTTCCCTCGACCCTGCCTAATACTGTTGTAATTTGCTTTACCCCAATTGTAGAAAGTTGTGCTTAAATATCCTATAAAATGATTTTTTAAATTCCAAGTATTTCTGCAGTATTGTTGCCTACGGTACAGCATGTTTACAGTTAAAAGCGTCAGGTTGTGAATAAGAAAATAATATTTTGTCCCAACATTTTGCTGCTTGGTATAATTTCAGAGTTTAAAAAAAGGTTATAATTCTGTTGGGAAATGTGTAGGCTGAATGAGACTAAAATTGAAGTCATTTGATACCCTTCATTTTCCCATCAGCGACTTGTTGATTTAAATTTAATTTAGACACCTAACACAGTAACGGGCCCTTCTGGCCCACGAGGCTGTGTTGTCCAATTGACCTACATCCCTCATATGTTTGGGAGGATGGGAAAGAAACCCACGCAGACACAGGGAGAATGTCCAACTCCTTACAGGCAGCACAGGATTCAAACAGGGGTCACTGGCATTGTAACAGCATTGAGCTAACCACGATGCGAGTTGTGTTGCCCTTAGTTCATTGAACTTTTTAAGGTAACCTGAGAAATATATGTGCTTGAAACTCATGACTCCAGAAAAATAGAGCTGCCATAAAAATATCTCGGGCAAAATAGAAGTAAGAGAAAAAGAAATGTGTGGAGAAAGTAAAGGCTCAATGAATGAATAATGCATTGTGTCAAATGTTTAAAATTGAATGCACGTTTTACCTCTCCTTGATTGTGAGGTCTGATGTCTGCTCTTTCCCTAATAAAGAGTATGACGTTTCCACAACGTGCTAAAGCAAATGGGGACAACAGGGCCGTAAGTCTCCAAAGAACAGACTAAACGGTAGTATAAGTCTGCAACATAACTAATGTATTGATGATTAGTTGGGACAGAATTACTTTATCGAGCAGAGTACTGTGTTTTAGCATAATGCCAGTGGAGTATAGACTTTGAATAAGGAGGTGCCTTTTTAGTGTGTTCTATTTTCTCAGACCTTTCGTTTGCAGTGCAGTAACAAACAGACACAATTTGATAAGCATCTTGATCTATAAACTAAGCTGATTCAGAACATGTACCTGAGAATGTACCTCAGTAGATTGTACAAAAGCCCTGAGTGCAATGTCCCTTTGATTTGGTGAATTATAGGCCTTGCTGAGACAAGGCAGTGATGTAACCCCTTATTTAAAGAATTAGATAAATTAGCAAGGCAATTTAAATAAAGTATAGCAGAAAATTCAAATTTGTAGAATACCAAGAAGAGTTCAGTCAGAATCTAGACCCAGGAGGATTTGCTGCAGAAATGGAAGAGAAAGGTCAGGAGAACCAAGGTAAGGGAAGTAGATGTGTATTTCTGAGGTTCAAGAAGTGATTCGGAGATGTCATGTTGTCTCTCTGGTGCCAGGAATATTTGCTATTCACAAGAATAGCAAACAGAACATTCTGGGGGGTGGGGGGGGGGTGGGCAGGGAGAAGGTATCTGATGGTGTCAAAATTAGAAGAAAAAGAGATGGTTATTTCAACATATTTTAAGGACTTAAAAAGATTACTGAATAAGACCTGAAAGGTAGTATCTCCTCGTCATATCTGCTGCCATTGAATGTAAATCTTGTAGGATCCATGCAGATAAAAGTGTTGCTGAAGTTCCTGTAATTATTCAAAAACGTTCCGTCACTGTATTCATGGTAGTAAATTTGATTCAACATTGGCCTCATGGGAGAAGCCAGAGAGTTGGAGTGGATGATTGTTTGTCTGTGAATAGTGGTGTTCTTCAAGGATTGGTGGAAGGTCCATTACTGTTTGTCATCTGCATCAGTGGTATCGATGATGATGTGGTCATTTAGTTCAACGCATTTGTAGATGATACAGATTAGAGGTGTAGTGGACGGCAAGGAAGTCTATTAAGGCTTGCAGAGGGATCTGGATCAGCTGGAAAAATGGACCTGAGAATACAGATACATAATTCCCTGTAAGTGGTGTCATCGGTTGATAAGGGCGTAAATAGAGCTTTCGGCACTTTGGCCTGCATAAATCAAAGTATTGAGTACAGGAGTACTCAATAAAGTTGTATAAGATCCTGGTGAGGCCAAATTTGAAGGATTGTGTGCAGTTTTGGTCACCTAACTACAGGAAATATTATCAATAATATTGAAAGAGTGCAGAGAAGATTTACTAGGATGTGGCTGGGACTTGAGGAACTGAGTTACAGGGCAAGGTTATTCTCTGGAGCATAGAAGATTGAATGGAGATTTAGTAGAGGTGTACAAAATTGTGATGGGTACAGATAGAGTAAAATCCACTGAGATTAAGTGAGATACAACCCAGAGGATTTTTAACATTTAAGTAAAATGTTGACAGGCAAATGGATGGGAGGGGGTGATTTGGGCCAAGCAGAATAATGGTTTGGCACAGACTAGAAGGGCCAAATGGCCTATTTTCTATGCTGTTAAGTTCTGTGGCTCCAAAGGGATAAAGAGGGGCAGCAGTAAGCAAAAATGATGTGTTGAATAATGAAAGGGGGGGGGAAGCTGAAAAACAGAAATGGAACTTGGACTGGCTCAGCAGACTGGGCAGAAGTAATGTTTCAGGACTAAGATTTTGCTCAACACTGAGAGAGAGAAAGTAAGTTCATTCTAATATGCTGAGATGGTGGTTTGAGGGAGATTGTATCAAGGCTTTAACTCTGATAGAGTGTGGACAAAGTTGCTCTGGGGATAAACGGCAAATGGAGAGGGAAAACAAACCAAGGAATGCTGTACATCCCATACAATAAAGGAGAATGTGACAACTGTGTACACTGTTGGAGCCATTTACATGACCATGTCGATTCTCTGAGACTTGGACTCCCTTCTAATTGATGTACAGCTTCAGATTTGCAAGGTTTTCCCCATAATTGAATCCATCTTGAGAAGTTCTAGTGGGGTAATTGTTTGACTTCTGAGGAAAAAATAGCTGATGAAAGAACTTGGAAAAATCATTGGGAAAACAGGATAATATATAACTATTTAAAAATGCATTAATTAAGCACCAACGCATTAATAAAGGACACTGCTTTACCTCCTGAGTTTCTCCAGCTCTGTGTTTTTACTTCAACGTGGTGTTTGAAGATTTTTGTGTTTTACTACCATCTTGCATTAATCCCATATTTATATTTCCCACATTCCCCTCTTCTGAACCCTGCCCAACCTCCCACCCCCAGAGTGTAGCTGTGTGGCAATTTATTATGGCCAATTAGCCTACCATCTTTCATGGCTTTGAAATGTGGACTGCACTGTGAGCATCCAGAGGAAATGGACGTGGTGACTGAGTGAATTTGTAAAATGGTACACAGAGTGCCAAAGGACGGGATTGCTCGAGATGTGAGGCACCAACTCTACCAGCTGAGGCTCAGCGCAATAACTTGGCATTCATAATAACGTAATAATGGAGATGGCAACTCTCATATCTGTGTGACCAGTTGACTGAAATGTTGTGTTCCGAAAATAATTTTGGTCTGGTTTCTCTCTCCAGGTAGTAGAAATAGCCAGTCTCACTGAGCACAGTCTGACCGAGTGTGATAAAAAAGATAGCTTTGGGAAGTGTCCTCGATGTGGTGAGGCAATAGCAAAAGAAGATCTCCAGGAACACCAGAAGATCAAGAGCTGCAATGGTAAGATAATTACTATTTGTTTAGTGAGAATGATGAAATTACTGTGCAAGCACAATTAATGCTGGTGGAATTTAGCAGGATGTGCAGCTTCCAGAGAAGGTGTAGATATATTACCAACATTTCAGGCCTGCGCCCTTCTTCAGGATATCAGCAAATAGCAGTCTGAATCAAAAGGCTGGGAGAAAGGGCAGGGAAGGAGCACAGATAAAAGGTAATAATTAGACATGGAGGAGAGGACGACAAGAGAGGAGAATTGATCAGGGGAGGGGATGGCTCTGTGAATGCAAAACTGGAAGAACAAAGACAATAGGTAAAAGGAGAATGAAAGAAAGCGAGAGGATAGGGGAGGGGGGATGGGGGGCTGGGGGCTAGTGGAAACTAGGGAAGTTGGTGTGAATGCCATCTGGTTGGAGGGTGCCCAAAAACAACATGAGGTATTTTGTCTGCAAATTACTCTGGCATTCAAAAGCACTCAGAAACTATTATAGTTTAAAAACTTCAGAGGAATTAAAATAACTAGATAAACTTGTAAAAACTTGTAAATTAGTTCTTAAAAAAAATAGAAAATTACCTTAAAGTTGTGTAATGCATCTGTGTTGATATTAATATTTAGGATAATGTTTAATGTTAAGCTATTTTTCTTTTAAATACATCTTGGTTAATGTAGTGGGTTTGGAACAGGGTTACGCACATCCATACAATACATTCAGAAGTGAGGTAATCTTTCGTAGTCTTGACATCTGCAAGGCAAAGTTATGAAGGTCACAAGGTTTTCAAGAAACTAGAATTGGCAATTGTTAAAGATTCCAGCAAATGATCACATGGTTTCCAAGACTTGAGATTGATCTCATTGGTGATATTACATCAGATGATGTCAGAGAACTATATGACTGAAGGCAGTTTGAATCTGAAGACTACTGAAGAAACACTTGACATCCTGGAAAGGCAGGATAATAATCTCCTTATTATAGGAAATACAAAATAAAGTGGCTTTTAATGAGTAAGACCACTTCCGGGCAGCCTCATATGCCCTAAAGATGGTTACTCCTGTTTAAGAAAAAATTCATCATGAAAATCAGTTTCACAACCCTAACAAGAAAGGAGGAAAACATTCATGAAGAATCTCTCTCTGAAAGACAGCTCATCAGGAGACTTGAGTTTAAAGAGATCTGAAGACATAATGTTTAAAAGCATTTATTACTTCTGAACCACAATTTAAAAAAGATTCTGAAGTTCAACAGGAAGATTGAAACTGGACTTTAAAATTGACTTCTCAGACTCGTTTAAACTGTAATAATTTTGACTTTAAAACACACACGTTTGTACATAGTGGTGTTAAATTTAGAGTTAAGTTTAAAGATAAGTTAGAAATGTTCTGTTATTAATAGTTTAATAAAAGCTATTTTGAATTTACCATTATCTGGTGATTTTTTTATTGTTGTTCCTTTGTTAGTATTAATAATGTTTTATTAGTTCGTAAAAGTAGTCTTGTTGTCTCAGAAGTAGCTCTCTCGTTCTCTCCTTTGGAATGAATGAAGTCAGTTTTCCAACCAGGTTTCTTGAGGTCACTACATGAAGTTAACATTGCAGCTCAACTTCACAATGTTGGAATGCAGTTGGGTAAGGACTTGGAGGTTTTGCATCTTCAGAATTACCTCTGGTTGTTGTTATGAACCTTCCCATAAGAAAAAAATTGTGTCCTCATGTTATATTTTCTCATATTCTTTTGTAGTCAATAGTTTAAGTTATGGATGTCTTGACTGTAAAGATGTACAGAGAAATGTTTCTCATTCATGCTAAATATGAAAATTTTGAGGAAATATCTTGATTGTAAATAATTTTAATTTAGATTATTTAATCTCATAATTATAATTTCATAACAAATAGTGCAGTCTTTATTATTGTAGAATTTATTGCTCCACCTGTCATTTATTTACACGTTTCTTCTTTGGCTTGGCTTTGCGGACGAAGATTTATGGAGGGGTAATGTCCACGTCAGCTGCAGGCTCGTTTGTGGCTGACAAGTCCGATGAGGGACAGGCAGACACGGTTGCAGCGGTTGCAAGGGAAAATTGGTGGGTTGGGGTTGGGTGTTGGGTTTTTCCTCCTTTGTCTTTTGTCAGTGAGGTGGGCTCTGCGGCTTCTTCAAAGGAGATTGCTGCCCGCCGAACTGTTAGGCGCCAAGATGCACGGTTTGAGGCGATATCAGCCCACTGGCGGTGGTCAATGTGGCAGGCACTTAGGCAGTTAGTCAGTCCTTTTACCTCTTCTTTGGTGCACCTCTGTCTCGGTGGCCATATAACACGATCTTGGGAAGGCGATTGTCCTCCATTCTGGAGACGTGACCTACCCAGCGCAGTTGGATCTTCAGCAGCATGTATTCGATGCTGTCGGCCTCTGCCATCTCGAGTACTTCGATGTTGGTGATGAAGTCGCTCCAATGAATGTTGAGGATGGAGCGGAGACAACGCTGGTGGAAGCGTTCTAGGAGCCGTAGGTGATGCCGGTAGAGGACCCATGATTCGGATGCAATCCGCCTGATGGAGATGCTGGTAGTCATGGTGGGGAGCTGGCTGATGGAGGACCTCAGTTTTCTTCAGGCTGACTTCCAGGCCAAAGATTTTGGCAGCTTCCGCAAAACAGGACGTCAAGCGCTGAAGAGCTGGCTCTGAATGGGCAACTAAAGCGGCATCGTCTGCAAAGAGTAGTTCACGGACAAGTTGCTCTTGTGTCTTGGTGTGAGCTTGCAAGCGCCTCAGATTGAAGAGACTGCCATCCGTGCAGTACCGGATGTAAACAGCGCCTTCATTGTTGAGGTCTTTCATGGCTTGTTTCAGCGTCATGCTGAAGAAGATTGAAAAGAGGGTTGGTGCGAGAACGCAGCCTTGCTTCACGCCATTGTTAATGGAAAAGGGTTCAGAGAGCTCATTGCTGTATCTGACCCGACCTTGTTGGTTTTCATGTTGAGGAACTTTGGGGGGCATCCGAGGCGCTCTAGTATTTGCCAAAGCCCTTTCCTGCTCACGGTGTCAAAGGCTTTGGTGAGATCAACAAAGGTGATATCGAGTCCTTTGTTTTGTTCTCTGCACTTTTCTTGGAGCTGTCTGAGGGCAAAGACCATGTCAGTAGTTCCTCTGTTTGCGCGAAAGCCGCACTGTGATTCTGGGAGAATATTCTCGGCGACACTAGGTATTATTCTATTTAGGAGAATCCTAGCGAAGATTTTGCCTGCAATGGAGAGCAGCGTGATTCCCCTGTAGTTTGAGCAGTCTGATTTCTTGCCTTTGTTTTTGTACAGGGTGATGATGATGGCATCACGAAGGTCCTGAGGCAGCTTTCCTTGGTCCCAGCAGAGCTTGAAAAACTCATGCAGTTTGGCATGCAGAGTTTTGTCGCCAGCCTTCCAGACCTCTTGGGGGGGATTCCATCCATACCTGCTGCTTTGCCACTTTTCAATTGTTCAATTGCCTTATATGTCTCTTCCCGGGTGAGGACCTCATCCAACTCTAGCCTTAAGGGCTGGTGAGGGAGCTGGAGCAGGACAGATTCTTGGACTGAGCGGTTGGCACTGAAAAGAGATTGGAAGTGTTCTGACCATCGGTTGAGGATGGAGATCTTGTTGCTGAGGAGGACTTTGCCGTCTGAGCTGCGCAGCGGGCTTTGGACGTGGTGAAGGGCCGTACACAGCCTTTAGAGCCTCGTAAAAATCCCTGGTCGCTAATGTCCGCGCTGAGCTGGGTTCGTTTGGCGAGGCTAGTCCACCACTCATTTTGGATCTCCCGGAGTTTGCGCTGAAGATGGCTGCATGCGCGACGGAAGGCTCGTTTCTTCTCTGGCCAGGGCGGCTTTGCAAGGTGAGCCTGGTGGGCAGCTCGTTTCTTTGCCAGCAGCTCCTGGATTTCCTGGTTGTTTTTGTTGAAATAGTCCTTGTTTTTCCTGGAGGAAAAGCCCAGTATCTCTTCAGTGGATTGCAGTATGGCCATTTTCAGCTGATCCCAGAGGGTTTCAGGGGACAAGTCCGTGAGGCAGATTGCATCCTCGAGCTTTGCTTTGAGGTTTGCCTGGAAGTTTCCTCTCACTTCGTCTGACTGCATTTCCAACATTGAACCTCTTTCTGGGGGCTTTACTGTTCCTGGACTTTGGCGAAGTGAAGGTTAAGCTTGCTGCGAACAAGCCGGTGGTCAGTGTGGCATTCCGCGCTGGGCATGACCCTGGTGTGGAGCACATCTCGTTTGTCTCTCTATCGCACCAGGACGTAGTCCAGGAGGTGCCAGTGTTTGGATCGAGGATGCATCCAGGTAGTCTTCAGGCTGTCCCTCTGCTGAAAAAGGGTGTTTGTAATGACAAGCCGCTGTTCTGCGCAGAGCTCCAACAGGAGGCGCCCGTTGTCGTTGCACTTGCCGACACCAAGCTTGCCCAGGATTCCTGGCCAGGTTTCTGAGTCTTTGCCGACGTGAGCGTTGAAGTCACCAAGTATGACAACCTTGAAGGCTGTAGGGTTGCGTTGAATGAGGTTGCGCAGATCAGTGTAGAACTTGTCCTTTTCTGCTGGTTCCGCCTGGAGGGTTGGAGCATAGACACTGATGAGGGTGATGCGACACTTGTTTTGAAGGGGGAGTCGCATGGACATGATCCGGTCCGAGTGGCCTGTCGGGTGGTTTTCGAGTTTGGAGGCAATGGAGTTTTTGACCATGAAGCCTACACCAGATAGGCGTCGTTCATCCATAGGCTTGCCAGACCAGTAGAGTGTGTAGCCCGCGCCACGTTCTTGGAGGCTACCTACATATGCAAGGCGGACTTCACTGAGAGCAGCTATGTCGATGTCAAGTCTGAGGAGTTCATGTGCGATGAGGGCAGACCGACGTTCAAGTCGGTGGCCGTCAGCCTTGTCTAGCATGGTTTTGATGTCCCAGCATGCTAGCTTGAGTTTGTGAGCATCTTTTGAGGGGGAGGACATGGAGGGGGAGGACGGGGACATGTCCTCGGGCCTGCGCAAAGGAGCTTTTAGGTGGAGTGCAGTGTGCGCAGTACTGACCCTACCCTTTACACCCATGGTTTGTGTGCCGTGGCCAAGCAAGCTGGGACGTGGCAGCGAGGTCCTTGGGTCGTAGGTTTTATATCGGAGTGGCCTTCTCCTATGCAGGTTTCTTACCCGGGCTGGAGGGGCCTGCCTCCCCTCCTAGGTCGGACCATACCTGGTTGCAATCCAACCTGTTGGCCTCCGCCTGCTTCTTGGGGCCTCTGCCTGCTTCACTCTGCCGAGGCCGGGGCCACTGCCTCCCCCTCACTTTTGCCCGGATCGGGGCTGCCGCTGCCTACCTTCTGCTCAGACTGGGGCCGCGGCTGCTGCGCCTACCTTCTGCCTGGATCAGGGCCGGGGTCGCCGCTGCCTTCCCTGTGGCCGGACCGGGGCTGCCGCCTCCTTTCTGCCCAGACCGGGGCCTCCGCTTGCTTCGCTCTGCCGAGGCCGGGGCCACCGCCTCCCCCTCGCTTTTACATGTTTAACATTACAATAATCTCAATATCTGAGTTACACTCTGTAACCATTGTCAAAAATGGTTTGTGACAGCCATTTTTCAGTAAATTTAAATATTTTGGTTAGGTTTCAGTTTCAAATTTACCTCTCTTTTTCAGTTCTTGATAGAAGCATGTTATTGGTGCTTGGGAAGCTAAAAGGTCTGAAGGCAGATAAGTCACCTGGACCAGATGGACCACATGCTTGAAAGAGGTAGCTTAAGAGATTGTGGAGGCATTAGTCGTGAAGAAATCACTGGAGTCAGGAATGGTTCAAGAGGACTATGAAATTGCAAATGTTACTCCACTATTCTCGCACCATTTGATGATATTTTCCACCTCATGTTGAAGATGTCCATAAGGATCTATTGTCAGTGGTCCATGACTCATTCAGTACAGAACCGGGTACGTTGTCTGGACCATGTCTTGTATGGGTTCACCTAAGATGGAATTCTCCTCACCTTTGCCACATCTGTGCAAGGATTCCATTTATCAGGAGGAGATGCATCTTTCTTTGGCATCAAAATATTCTTCTCATCAAACGATGCATAGAAGGTGCTCAGTCTGTCCGGAAGGGAGGTGTCATTATCTTTTGGTGTCGACCCCTTGCCACATGTGCTGGTGTTGCACAGCTGACTGGGTCTTCTGTGCATCTTCTTTGCCTTCCAGATTGCATAGGAGAGTTCAGCCTAGGCTGATAGTGCCATCTTGTCTCCTGTCCTGAAGGCAGCATCACGAGCTCTGAGACGTGCCTGGACCTCTCTATCCAATCATGGTTTCTGCTTTGCCCTGATTGTGTAACATTTGAGACATCCTCGATGCACTTGCTAATGTAGCCAGTCACCAAGCTCGTGTACTCTGCAATGTTTACATGGATGTTGCAGGTGGCCCGAAACAGCTCCAGTCTGTGGTCTCAAAGCAGTCTTGTAGTACTTCTGTTGTCCAAACAATCCACCCTCCAGCCACATCTACCTGCAAACTAGCTTTGTTTGTTTTGCCTGTGGTCTGTAAGCCGAGATTAACTGGATGAATATGTGATCTGAATAACCAAGGATACTAAAGCGGCAAAGGGCAGCCTTGTACGCACCAGGGACGCAGGGGGCGAATTTTTTTAAAATTTAGAAATGCAGCACGGTAACAGGCCATTTCAGCCCACGAGTCCATGCCGCCCAATTTATACCCCATTAACTTACACCCCCAGTGTGTTTTTGAATGGTGGGAGAAAACCAGAGTCCCCAGAGAAAACCCATGCAGACATGGGGAGAATGTACAACTCCTTTCAGTCAGCGCAGGATTCAAACCTTTGTCTGGTCCCAATCGCTGTTACTGTAAAGGTGTTGCACTAGCTGCTACACGAACCGTGAAGTTGACATGCTGTTGAAACCTTGATGGAACAGCAATTGAAGTCGCCAGCTACAAGTATGGCCCCATCAGGGTGGGACATCTTAGCTTCACAGATGGCTGCATGAAGCTCCTTCATTGCTTCACCCTCATTTACCGAAGGCAGAACAAAAATTGGCAAACAGCATGGCTGAGAATTCCCTGGGTATCAAGAAGGGTCTGCATTTCACCAACATGAACGTCTTTATTACAGACAGATTTGTGCATCAGTTTTCGCTGATGTAAGTGCATAGTCCCACTCCTCAAGGTTTGTCAGAGGCACCAGCATTTCTATCTGCCCTGAGGAGATAAGGCCATCAAGCGGGATTGTCAAGTTTGGAATGGAGTCCTGGAGCCACGTTTCTGTAATCCACGAGCACAGCAGCCTTGAAGTTCTTTGTGGTTCAGATGCCACCTCAGGTAATCCATTATCTTCTCCAGCGATCTTACATTTACGAGCAAGCTCACATGTCTGAATAGGTTACCTCTTGGCTTATTGTTCAGTTGCCATTTAAATCAGTTTGCAGGCTCCACTTGCTATGCCTTTCAAGAACAAACACCAGTTGGACAATCTCTTCAGCTACTCTAAATGTGTAAAATAACTTTTCTGAAAATATGGAAGAATTCAGTAAAATTAAATTTAGAATTCAAACAAAATCAAACCAATAGTATGCTGCAATTTAAAAAAAGTCTTCATCGTTGCCTGGGTGCAGCCCTTTGGCTTGCCGTGAAATTTTCATTGCGAAATTTTGAATACAAAAGAAATACCAAAGACATGAGAGAGTTCATTGTCATCAAGAAACTGATATGAACCTGGGTGAGTTTACCTCAGTGAAGGCATCACAATTAAAAGCTTGGTGTTGATTGTTATTACTTGTGCAGATGGAAAGAGAAGGCAGGTGAAATTGGACCGCTTTTCCTGGAGGTGTTTTTATCTCAGAGAAACCTTCTCATGGATTACACGATTAAAACCTGAATTAGAAAGCTCCAGCCGTAACACAATGGAACCATGGTAATAAACATTTTAAATATCTGCTGCACATCAGTGAAATGATCATGGACTAGGTGTAACATGGATGGGCTGTAAATGAGGTTTATTTTTAAAAGTGTGCAACTTTTACCATTAATCTGCCATCGTCAGGATCTACTTGACTCCCTACTGCTTGGAGGATTTACCTGTGCTGAAATTGGTTCAAAAATAGGTACAATAAAACTTCAATTCTTCCACACTCTACAGCTCTGCCATGCTGACTGATTTTCTACATGACTGAATGTTTACTGCAGACCAGGTGAATTTCAATAGAGCAGGAAACGTAAAGCAGTTGCTGCTCAAGCTACAGGCTTCCTTTTTTTTGGATCGCAATTCGTATTCTGGCAGCACATTCAGCCTGTAGTTCAGTCCCTGGTCTCAATTACACTTACAAACAATGGCTCAGGTGGTATAATTTGTTCTCTGAACCACTGACTCTCATTCGGGACAAATGAATTTGTTAAGTGTTGTGCGATCAGGATTTCTAAACAGACCAAAACTGGATTATTGGAGTTTCTGTGCAATTAATTCTGAATTTTTTTTTGGTTATGCAGTTATCTCTTTGGAGAGGTGGATCATTGCTTCTATTGGGCTTTGGTTCTCATTTCCATTAAGCTGGCAAGCTCTGGAGAGTAAGAAGTACCTCAGAGTATGTAAGACCACTTGAGAATGAGTTTTGCCAAGCAATTTAAAGGCTTAATTTAGCAGCATGTATGAGAACCACCTTATTCATTTAAATGCCGTTTTTTAAAATTATTTGACTTTGAAATTGCAAATTAATTGATTTTTAAATAGTAAATTTAAATAAAGCATTTATTTGATTTCTATTAGTTTTCATATTGAGAGGGATAGCAAGTCATGTAAAATATTTCATATCCACCAATATGATGTCAAATACCTTGGGGTGGCATGGTTAGTGTAGCAGTTAGCGCAAAGCCTTTACAGCACCAGCGATCGGGACCAGGGTCCAAATCCTGAGCTGTCTGTAAGGAGTTTGTATGTTCCCCGGGGGCTCTGGTTTCCTCCACTGTTCGAAACTACCAGGGGTTGTAGGTTCATTGGGTGTAAATTGGGTGGCATGGACTTGTGGGCTGAAATGGCCTGTTACTGTGCTATATGCCTAAATTTTTTTTAAAAGGGCTCAAACCTGATGCATTGGTTATGTATCTTTATTTTTGCTCCATAAATGACCTGCTGAGTTTCTCCAGCATTGTGCTTTTACTTCCACTATGGTGTCTGCAGACTTTCACGTTCTACTCCTACTTACTGATGTCAAATGGAATTTTATGAGCACCATAAAAAAGAGATGATCCAGATGTAAGGAGATATGAATGTACTAGACATCTTGCATCTGCCAGAATGGTAGAGCAATGCTGTCACTTCACTTTAATGAGGGCAAAATCAACTGTATGGTCTTAAACATCTTGTCCAAGTGGATTACTGCACAGAAAATGGAGTATATGGGATAGGAGTGAAGGATGTTGCTAGGTGAGAAAGAGTTAAAGCATTGATAATGGCTGAATATTGTGCAAGATGATAAGTGGTAACCAGATGAAATGGTTTTGCTCCAAAATTGAGCTTGGATCCAAAATTTTGGTGAAGAATTGGGGTGTTGATATTTTGACTATTTTATGGGGAAATCTGAAACAAAACAAAACACTACATAATTATTGTTAAACAAACTCTGCAGGCATAGTGTCTATAGATTTTGCACATATCTTAAGAATCTATACCATTTTCTTTGTTATTTGGCCTGGGATGCTTTGGTACTGAGATATTTTTGGATGCTTAGGCACAAATTCAGAGTGAAGGGGCAATGCGATAGATGATCCACCATAAATAATAAAGCCTGCTTGAAGAAATGCAAGGCATGTTTATTTCTGATTCTTTGTTTTTAGCAATGGTGTGGTGTTGACTGCGTTTGCAAGTGGTTTGCTTGCATTGCTGGTTATCTGAATGATTTCATTCCTTCTCCACCTCCTTCTCACTCTCTTAACCTCATCTACCTCTCCACCACCCAGTGATAGCAACTCTGATGTAGATTGCAATTTCAGCAAATCAAGCCAATGAAAAAGAAAACTAAACTTGAAATAATTGTCCCTCCAAGCAAGGCTGGCAAACATCTCTGTAAGGGAAATGCAAAACACCTTTCTCTTCCCCTTGAAAGACACTTTAACCAACTGGATGGAGAAATGAGATCTAAAATGCTCCAAAAATCTAATTTCCATGTGCAGCTTCATAACTGAACCAAAAGGCCAGGCAAGGTCTTCCAAAATGCCAGGCAAGGTCTTCCAAAATGCCAGGCAAGGTCCTCCAAAATGCCAGGCAAGGTCTTCCAATATCTTGTAGATGCCTCCGACATGCGAAGCGTGGAATCTGGACTGCATCAGTGCTTTGATATTCTTTGTTCATGGCTGTCATTGTTTGTACATCCCACACTGCCTCCCTGGAAGCATTTATGATCTGAAATGATCTATAAATCAGATCAGATATGGATGGCAGATTTCTTGGAGGATTTGAGTTAAAGCTATGTTTATGTTTGAATTATCAACACTGATGGCTTTTTAATCTAGATTTATCTAATTGATTTTAATTTCTCAACCTGCTCTTGTGGGTTCCAGGCTCTTGTTTCCAGATATAGCCACTATTGTGCAAAATTCAAAGGGATCTGTGGTTTGGCAAATTAGATAGAGGTTGATGTAGAAACTAGTGGTAATATGGCCATGTCCATAAATATTCTCATACACATATATAATGTTCAGTTTACCTACAAAGGTGGAAAAATGTTGGTAACACTGGACAATGAAGATTTTGCTTCCTGAACACTTTTGGGTGTATTATGAATTTTGGCCTGCTGATCATGAAATAAATACCTTAAAATTTTCCTCTATCACACTTTTTTTAAAAGATATGACCTCTTTTTGTGATTTTCTGTTTTATTTTAAGTCTTCTTCAAACATGTGGTGCAACACGTCATTGAAAATTCATTTTCTGTATTCGTACTTGGACTTCTTCCCTGCTAATCTTGATCTAGTCAGTATCAAACATGGTGAAAGGTGTCACCAGGATTTAGAGAACATGGAAAATCAGTATCAGGCCAATGCTGGCCGACAATTGTTGGACCCTGACATGAGAGGAGTCAGATGCCGAGTACAAACGGTAATAAGCAGCAAAACATTTTAGGTCAGTTGAACTGACGCAATGTGTCAGCATCATTATGCGATTGAACGTGCAAAATTCAATGAAAGTTAATTTAATGTTTCTCCAATTTCCTATGTAGTATGGCACATTTGAAATGATCTTTGTGTTCATCTGAAGTTGTCTATCATAATCCCCAATTTATTTTCAGGAAGAAAACCTTTTGGAAAAAAATTATTGTCCATTGTAATTAGAATGCATGGTACACCAAGTTATGATGTGCTTTCATTCAACTCTTTCTGCAGCTGCCAAGCCTGAGAAAATAGCCAACCACTGTCCACTGTGCCATGAAAATTTCCAGCCAGGGGAGGAGGTAAGAATTTAAAAATTGTTGTGGGGATTCCATTTGCTCTTCCTCTTTGGTGCAATGGTTATATTTTATTTTGTATTATAATGGAGATGTTGCCTTTTTTCATTGTTTGAAAAACGTTCTTTATTTCTCCCTTTGCTTATCTGGTGATTTTGTTGCTATTTGCCAACATGGTGGTACAAGGCCAATGTAGTTCTGTTTTGTGTCCCTCTGCTGACTTGATATGAAATATGAAAATGAGAGAGTCTGTATTGTAAATACAGAATTACAATGTACAGATCCACCAAAATTCTTAAATGTTGCACAGGCGCACAAGATAACCCACAACAGTAGTATAACCCAAATTACCACAAAATGCCACGAGGCAGAAAAAGAGAAAGAAATATAAAAGGATGGATAAATATTTGCAGTTGCCTTGAGTGAAAAATAAAGTGCAGACAGATCTTTTGGTGGTCCCAGAAGTAATACAGGATGATTGTAGCAATGTCACACTTCATGTTCTGTACCTTTACTGCAGTTCACTCTGTACCAAACTACTCATATAATAATGATTTCCCCTGCTGTATTGGTAGCAACTCTGGCAGTGTGGGATTTGCCAGTGTTGCTGGCTTCCTTGAGTGCTAACATCCGTTGGTTCCGCTGGTGTGCCTTTAATAGCCCAAATCACTTTATGAACAGGAAAGATTTTAACTCCCTAAACGAGCAGTTTGGTGTGGATTACAAGAATATTTAATCACGATGCCATGTTTCTAGGAAGTTCATATTCTTCAACTTCAGGACATTTTTAGCGCTGCTTGATAGGATGGATCTGAGCGAATGAGGGTGCACAATGCTTCTTTGTCTACTCACAATTGTTTTGGGGATTCCCAAAACAATTGTTTTCAGACCACACTAACTGAATACAGATACAATGAGAATCACTGGGATCCTGAAATACATTGTCTTGGTTCAGGGAACATGCAATGGAAACTAAAGAAATGTGACATAATCTGTTGATGGCTGTTATTAACTTCCCAACTGAAGATGGCATTTGAAATATAATGGACATCCGAAGGGACCACTTTCAAGATACTGAATGTGTAATCATTCAGCAATTAAATATCTCATGAAAGTTCAAAAGAAGTTAATTTTATTAAGCCATTGGCAAAACGAATCATATTCAAGTACAAAGGATGCCATATAGTGAAATTTCAGTAAGAAAGCTGTTTCACTAAGCTAGCAATCACTGGATCTGAGTTGTATGAAGTGACAGTGTCCTGTGCAATGGGAATGTGCCACTGACGCTCTTCTGTGATTACTGAATTCATTTAAGATGGCCATTGTCAGGAACTGTACACATGTCCCATTTTAGCTTGGCCTTTGGGAATAAACTATTCTGACTGGATTTTGTCCTCGTCCAAATTTGTGGAAACTCATTTCAACATTTATAATAAAAATCTTTCTCACCAAAAAGAAAATGTAATGATGTTCAATTGCAGAGAAAGTCCAAGTCTTTGGAAAGGTCTTTTCTATGTAAGCATGTTAAATGTTTTTCCAATTGTACACAAGATGTTATTTTTAATCAATCTAATGGATTCTTTGTTCTTCACTGAATGGATAGTTTTATTGTTTAATACCCAAAGGAAGTTGGCCATGTACAGTATTTTATAGATTCTGATAATTACTTGATTTCATTGCCATATTTGACAACATATACTGCCCCCCACCCCCCCAAAATTTCAGCAGGGAATATTAAGAATTTTTTATTGTATTGAAGGGTAAGTTGGCGAATGTGTTCCTCCTGCAAGGCCCCTTTTAGATAATGTGTGTTTGTGTGTGTGCACCTTTACTCACCTTAATGGAAAATATTACGAGTCCAGAGGACCCCAAAACCCAGCAGCAATAGATATTCAATAAGACAAATGGTTACTTAAACAAAAGTTGCTTTTAATTTTCTTTAAACATGAAAATAGAATTACACTTTATCATAACTAACTTGACTTAACCCCCTTCTAATTCTAAGCGCACGTGTGTGAAAGTTCAGAAAAGTTCTTTGGTTCACAGTCCAATCTCACTTCTCATTCCTCCAAGTTCACTGGTTGCAGAAAATTCTTATACTGTGCAGAGAATTCAACATTTATAAAGTTCACCAGGCTTTGGTGCTTGAAAGGTAAATGGTTACTGCTCAGGAAGGTTCCTGTCGGTTTTCAGAGAGAGATTTGTTGAACGTTTACTTCCATCAGGCACTTCAGTGTCTTGCTGAAGAAACTTGCCCCGTCAGGGTTCTCCAGATGATAACCTCTTTCTTTCAGGTCACCAAAGAATTCATTTTTGTTTTTCTTATTCGAAGTGGAACATGAGACAGCCAGTCCTCTCCTCTTTCATGAACCACAATGGCTTTGACCAGTCGTCTTCCAGATGGCTTTCCACAAGCTTTCCAGCTTGTCCTGTTCCAGTCAATCTGCGGCTCCAACAAGATCTTTCATCTGTTGCCATTAGTGGTCTCTTGAGCAACCTTCAAAACTTTTGCAAAAGCTGTGGAGCCGATATGTCTAACATGGGGCAGAGCTCCAGTATTTCAAATAAAATCTGTTTTCAATTGTTTGTATGTAACCTACTCTAACAAACCTTTCCCAATTTATCTTCTGAAAACATATCTATATACTGAAACAAAACCCTCAAGCCTTGCATGGCCGAGACGGTGAAGCTGAAGTTGTTAAAACCCTGTCACTGTAGCTCTTCACCGTGTTGGGCTGAGACAAATAGGCACCCATGCTTGCTTGCAGCTCGCTGCCGGCCTCCTCACTCACGAACAACTTTAGTTGCGTCCTCCTGTCCACTGCACGGCAAGGCTCAGACTGCTTCCCCTCCACTGTGCAAATGCTGATTGATTGACCGGCGCGCTGGGACCCGAGGCCGCATGAGGGTGGGAGGGAGAGAAGCTGGGCAGCGGAGAGCAGACAATTGATCGCTTGCTTTGAGGGGAGCTCAACGAGCACAGGCCCCCAAGCAAATTGAATGAGGCGCAGGGGCTTGTGGCCACTCGCCTCATTCAATTTGTTTGGGGGAACCGTGCTCATCAAATAAAGGCTCAGCGTGGAACCTAATCACAGAGGCCCAGCGCTCCCTTCAAAGCAAGCGATTGATCATACCATTGGCATGTACTACAAACACTGCTGTTGCGCTGGTGGCAGGGGCCGCCGTAGTTGGCCTTCTCACCAGGGGTAGTGAGCGATGGCAATGGCTCTGTAAAACACAAAGAATAGGGTCCGCAAAGCTGTGGGCCAGCTTCCTGGACAGCTGCAGTACCTCCGTAGGCTTGTTGCTGGGTGAGTAATTGGCAACCTGCTAAGTTTCAACTCCATGTGTAAGACCTGGGTGGGGGTTGGGTGTGATTTTTGAGACAATTTTTGGGGTTTTAAAAAAAAAAGTGAGTCTTTTACGCCATTAAATACGATGTTATTGAAAATGCAAAGCTGACTATGGTTAAAATATGAAATGAAAACAAAGATATGAAATTATTCAGCAAGCCAGGTAGATCTTGTGGAGTGGGGCTCAGGGTTAACGTTTTCAGATCAGTGACCTTTCATCTAAATGATTGACTGGAGAACTAAGTAGTACATCACAAAGAGCCAATTACATTGTTATGGTCAATGTGGGATGAACTGGGTTTCCCAGTTTTTTTTTTTGTTTGCATTAGTAGACTGGTTTACTTGATTTCCCTTGTTATGTATGGGAACCTTTTTTAATACAAGTTGATTTACTGTTTACAATGTGCAACTGCAGAGATCAAGTACAGTACATTTCCCCTTATCTGAAGTTCTGTGAACCAAAATGTTCCATTAACCGAACTCTTTTGAGGCGCCGACAAGTTGAAAAACATTTATCACCCGACTTGCCCATATGGGGCTCTGATGCTCTGTTGGCACCAGTTTGGTTACAGCAGAGCTCAGAGCCAGCTGGGAAGCCGGACACTGAGCGGCTGGATGTTGGCTCAGAGAAGCAGGTTAGAATCTCGAGCCATTTGTGAGCAACTGGAGAAAGTTGGCAGGTCAAGGGGAGAAATTAGAAATCCAGTTGTCCTCGTTTAAGGTAACTCTCTCCCCCTTCTCTTTCCATTTCTTTACCCTCTGCTGTACTTGGTTTACAAATTGCGTGTTGCTGTCGCAGAATCCTTTGTCCGGGTATCGTTAAGGAGAGCGTTCTCTCTGGCAGGAGTGGAGATCATAGTTGGGTCTGGCGGCAGTGAGGTGTCGGGGACCGATGGCAGCAGTTAGGAGAAGCCAGAGACCAGCGATGGCTGATGCCACTGTGCTGTTTTTGGTTGTTTTTTCAGTTTTTAACCGGGGGGGGAGAAAACCCAATAACCAAAAACAGTCCAGTCTCAAGCTTTTCGGATATGGGGAAATGTACTGTCTGCCTTTTTTTTTTGCTTTTAACATGTCTCAGTAGAATAACACGAAAAATGTTTGCATATTTATAATAATCATAATTTCAGTAGATTTAGTGTAAGATTTAGTTTAATGCTGACCCTAGTTAATGATTCTTGAAACTATTATGAAAGAAAAAATCATTTGACAAATCGCTAAGCGAGATCGACCTCATCCATTACTCTAGAAAAAGCAATCCTTCAGCAAGTGAAACAGAAATTAACATGCTGGAGAAATCCTCCATGACTGTTAGATGAAGCTTTAAAATTGTATGGCTGAAATTTCCCATAGACTGTATTGATCGTCTTTCGGTTCATTGTTTGTGCAGTTCATCTCTGGACACAAAGGTGACTTTGTGGTCCCAGACTGGAAGCGCAGAGTCAGGCAATAATGGGTGTGCTGGAAGTGAATTCTGCATCCATAGACTAGCTTCATTAATATACCTGACACCAAATAAATCAATTTCCAAGGTAGATTATGTTCTCACTGTACAGTGCACCTATTGAAGTATTTACTGGAAAATATAGTATTTGAATCTACTGTACTTGGCAAGTGCAGATAGTACTTCGTTTAATCATTTGAGTGCATGGATTATTAGCAAAATTAATTAACTTATTGATGAAAACTCATTCCTGGTGACTAGTTCACAAAAGAAATGACCTTGATATTTGATTTTCCACTCATTTATCTTGGCTGACTGCCCAGTGAGAAAGCAATGCAGTGAGATCTCCTAGAATAAATTAACCATCTTTGGCTTACCAGTTCAAAAAGAACCCCTCCAATCTATCCTTGAAGAAAAGTGGGTGGGAAACCTTCTGCTCGTGTATTTAAGTAAAATCTCATGTAAGGCTCATGACCCTTATTGGATTTCTTTTTTGGGAACTTCTTGAAGAGAAACAGAGATCAAGTCATGACCAATATTATAATGGTGGTTCTGTCTGGCATCTCAGTTGGCTCAAGTTATGTCACAAAGCATTGTGCGGCTGTGTGCATTGAACTGTAACGTGTTTCCTATTATAAATTAGAATCAGTGCTATAACACAAATGCCCCCTGTTGTATTGGTCACTACAGTGTGAAACCCCATACCGATTCACTGCGGAGTGAAAACGCTCCCCTTGTACCGGTCACTGCGGAGTGAAAACGCTCCCCTTGTACCGGTACTGCGGAGTGAAAACACTCCCCCCCCCCCCCCCCCTGTACCGGTCACTGCAGAGTGAAACACCCTCACCCATACCGGTCACTGCGGAGTGAAACCCCCTACCCCCCCCCCCCCCACCCCCCCGTACTGTGCACAGCTTGAAATTTAAATTAATAGATTGCAAATAGAAGAATTTTGACACATTTGATGAAACATGGGAAATGTCATATGGTGTAATGGTATTTTATGAATAATATTTACTTTTTGCATATAAATTTTTAAAAATCAATTGTGAGAAAAATTAAATTTTGTGAATTTTGGGTATAGTGGGAGAAACAGGACAAGTCACAATGGAAGTAAATTTAAATGCAATCCAATTGTCAACTGGGAATGGCAGCCGTGGCAACTGTAGTTTGTGTAATTAATATTTAACATACAGGAAAAAAAAATTTAATGGTGAAAATAGCTGGGAAATTCATGAAAAAGTATTAGCATTTCATAGTGATCCAATTTATCAAAATCTATTTCCATATGTACGCACAAATCTTGCAGTTACAACCTTGAGGGAAAATACTGTGGTGCTGTTTTAAATGCCACTCCATTAAATGCGTTGAGCTTCTGAATAAAGCTATGGCTTTGTACATTGAAAGGGAAAACTATGCTATCTGGCAGACATAGTGACCTAGTTGCCCTGTGTGGTTTGCACAGATTTCAGCCAAGGCTCTGTTTGCATCTCCATTCCAGAAGTCGCTGCTCACTGCACAGATTATGACTAACAGAGGCCTCCTTGTTCTTTCAACTCTCTTAGCCCTGGAAAGTGCATCTCATGGGAAGAGACGGCTGTAAAATGAACCCCCGCAGAATGCAGACATTACAGAGGACCCAACAAATCCAACAAGGTAAAAATATTTACCGAATATTTATCAAAGCCATCTTGAGCTGGATCAACTGATATTTTTCAATTTAAGATCCTCTGTTAGTGCAAAATGCATCTTTGTGCATTATCAAGATTTGTATACTAATCTAGGAATTTTCTGCTATTAATAATGGAAGCATTTTTTCCAGATGTATTGGATGTAAAAAATTTTGTCTTGCAGCCCAGAACAGAGTGATCAAGATTGTCAGACTTTGTTTCATGTGCAAGTTCACATTTTGTGGACTGCCAGTTAAACATTGCTAAACAGCAGCAAATAACACGAATAGGAGGATATCCCTTTATACATTTAAAGTCACTTCTTCCTTAAATTTGGATTTTGAAAATTGGTATATTCTGACTTTCCCCTTTCGGATTTTCAGTCTTATGCACCTGAGTGGCTCTAGTTTGCAGATCCGTTTTGAATCACTGTTGTCACCAATGAGTAGAAATTCTGCCTGGCCTGCAGGAAAAAGAATCTCAGGGTTGTATGTGATGTCAAGTATGTAAATCTGAACTTTGAACATCACTTGTTCTCTCATTCAGATTGATCCTCCTATTCGTGTTATTTGCTGCTGTTTAGCAATGTTTAACTGGCAGTCCACAAAATGTGAACTTGCCCCACTGAAACGAAATAGTTCAGGCACAAGTGATAAAAGATCACAGCTGTCATGCGAGTACCTCATCTTTCTTGTTCTATTCACTGCTGATCCAATAGACTGCCTAATAGATCAGAAAGCACACACTTCCTTATCTTCCCCTCAGAAATAATACCATTTTTTAACCATGAAAGCCATGAACTACACATATAGCGCGTGCCTTATATGCATATTTTGCAAAACAGGTATCCCCTGGTCCTACTGTACCGATCTGGATCTCCAGACTTAAATGCCTGTGATCTGGCTCTCAGCAGGTTCTGGATTTCATTGTTCATCCAGGTCTTCTGGATGGGGAAACCCCTGAATGATTTGGTGGGGACACACTCATCCACAGCTGTCTCCGGTATACTCGTTCAGATGCTCAGCAGAGTCCTTGAACATCGCTCAATCTGCTGACTCGAGGAAGTGCTTCAGCCTCCTGTGACCACCTTCCAGCTGTCCTGATCTCTGGAGCCTCTCTTTTTAGGCTGTCTATATGAAAGTAGAAGGAGCACAGCCAGGTTATTTGACTTGTCAAAGTGTGGTCTCAGGAAAGAACGGTCGGTCTTCCTTATCTTGATGAAGCAGTGATTGAGTGTGCTGGAACTTCTGCTACAGCGGGTTATATGCTGGTAGTAGATAGGCAGCATTTTCTTGACATAGGCCTGGTTAAAGTCACTGACTAAGATTTTGTAGTGCATCAGGCGGGGCCGTCTGTTTACTGACCGCATCATGCAGCTCTGCAAGTGAATCATTTAAAACAATAGATCCGCAGACTTGTCCTTTATCTCTGCTGTCTTCAAAAATAAACAAAAAAAAACTTTGAGAAAAACTCATCAGGTCAAGCAGCACAGTGGAAAGTAAACCGTTAATATTTCAGATTTAATTGAAAAGGCTCTGCTGCCTGACCATTTGAACTTTTCCAGCATCTATGTTTTATACTTACTGATTGAAAACCAAATTCATCCCCTCGTCTGTAACTTAGAACTGATTTTACACAATACCAAACAAACTTACTATTTTAAAAAAAAACCCATGTGGATATTTATTATAGAATGTGATGAAATAACTTGTTTATTCATTCCAAATACATTTAAAGTCCTTTCAGATGGGTCTCCAATCATTGATAGTAAAAGAGACTGTCAATGCATATTTGAACTCTTCAGAAATGGATTGTGGTAACTTATGCTTTAAATCCATGTCCAACAGCCAAATTGAAATAATTTAATGAAATCTCATGCAATTGAGTGCAATGCTCTCTCCAGTCTCCAAGAAGCTGTCTAATGCAGGGGTGTCAAACTCAAATTCACAGAGGGCCAAAATTAAAAACTTGGACTAAGTCGTGGGCCAAACTAAATATTTATTGAAAATTTTCAACAACATCTGCATGTTTTCTCTTCTTTCAACATCTGTAATGTTAAACTTTTTCTTTTTAAAATAAATGTTTAATAATAGTTTTGGTTAAACTCTTTCCAGAAGAAGCATTAACAAATGAGAAATAAAATATTCAGTAAATAATATTTCTCTATAGCCTTTAAGCTTCTTTTAAATGTATTTTTTTTCACGTCAACAAGTCAAAAAAATAACAACTTCCTTCAATGACAAACAGGTTTGTCTTTTAAAATGATGAACATATATTCTGCCTCCCACCTGTCTTGAAAGGTCCTGTTTTCTGTCTTTCGTTTGGCCATTTTTCGTAAGGGGTTTATTACATGTGAGTTGGGCGACAGGTCACAGATGCTAGTGAAAGTAAAGAGAGGAGGTGGGGGAGATTAGCGGGCTGACGCCAACGCATTTGCAAAGCATTCTGGGATTTGTAGTATTCGCTGTGCATGCGGTATACTGGCGCGGGGTCCAGCGGGCCAGCTCTAATACATATTTGATATGATCTTGCAGGCCAAATATAATTATATCATGGGCCAAATTTGGCCCGCGGGCCTGAGTTTGACATGTGTGGTCTAATGGTTTGCTGTGTAACACAAAGCTATTTTCATCATTAATATTAACCCAATAATATTCTTTGAACCAACAGCCAAATTGAGCAAAGGACAATGGAGGCTAACTTTATTGCATTGATTGTGTTTGAGCATGAACACATCTTGACCTTTTCACTACATAATAACCAAGTGTTCTTAATATGCACCCGCATTTCTTGAGTTAACATTTGTTTTCATCTCAGATTTTTTTTCTTTTGAATTTACTTTAACTCATCATTTTCTGTTGCAACGTTGCACTCCGGATGTGCTTTTGGGCCTGGATCTAGATTAAAATTCATCCAGCCAGAATTATGACCTGATGCTTTCCTATGAAATTCTAATTAAACCATGTTGATTTTGCAAAATTCATGAATGTTTCCAAATTTAACTGAGTCCCCATTCATCCATCAAGTAGCAGATTTGCGAGATCCAAGTCATCGCTTATAATTCTGAAAGATTATTTGATTTAGACCAGTTTTATCATTTGTATTTAGAACGTCGATAACACTCTTAAAAATATTTCTCAGGTACTTAACAAACCCAACTTTTTTGCAGGCCATTTTCCTGTTGATGAAATTTGAATGGTTATTTGATAGCAGACTGCATCAAATTCATTCCCCTTGCAACACTCTTTGAGGAGTATTCAAGATTCCTTTATTCTCATGATTATGTAATAAAATGGGTGTATATTATACTAAAATTTGCTTTAATGTGCTGACAGGCAGACAGATTCAACATCAGTTTGTCAAATGTGTCCAGAAAAGTTTTCTAAACCAATATATAGAGGTACCAACTAGAGAGAGTGCAATACTAGATCTCTTATTAGGAAACAAGTCAGAACAGGTGACAGAATTATGTGTTGGGGAACATTTTGGGTTCAGTGATCATAATGCCATTAGATTCAAGTTAATTATGGAGATGGATTGGTCTGGGCCTTGGGTTGAGATTCGAAATTGGAGAAAGGCTAAATTTGAGGAAATAAAAAAGCATCTAGATTATGTGCACAGGGATAAGTTGTTTTCCAGCAAGAATGTGAAAGGTAAGTGGAGGACTTTTAAAGGTCAAATTTTGAGAGAACAGAATCTGTCAAGATCAAAGAATCTTGGACTTCAAGGGATGTTGGGGATCTGGTTCGGAAGAAGAGAGGGATGCACAAGCGGTATAGGCAGCAAGGAGAAAATGAGGTACTTGAGAATAAAAAAAATGCAAGAAAAATTTCAAAGAAATTAGGAAGGCTAAAAGTAGACATGAGGTTGCTTTGGCAGACAATGTGGAGGAAAATCTTATGGGTTCCTACAGGTGTATTAAGAGTAAAGGACAAAATTAGTCTCCTTGAAGATCAAAGTGGTTGGCTTTGTATGGAGCCAAAAGAGATAGGGGAGACCTGAAATGTTTTTATTTTCCTCCGTATTCACTCAGAAAACTGGCATAGTCATGGGAAGTGAGGAAAAAAGCAGTGAGTCACGGAACCCACATAGATTGAAGAGGAGAAAATGTAAAATAAGAGTGGATAAATCGTCAGGGCTTGACAAGATAGTCCCATGTCCTTGACGGAGGCTACGGTAGAAATTGCAGGGGCTCTGTCAGAAATATTTAAAATGTCCTTAGCCATGGGTATTATTCTGTAGGATTAGAGGGTCGCTCACATTGTCCTATTGTTTAAAAAGGCTGCAAAAGTAACCCTGGAAATTAAAGGCCGATGAGCCTGACATTAGTAGTAGGTAAATTATTGGAAGGTGTTCCAAGAGATTGGATATACTGTAGCGGCGGCTACACTGCTCCTGCAATAACACATGCAACCAGACGGGTTGAGCTCAGTGAGCAGACTGGTTTATTGCAGGTTGCTGGGCTGCACTTATACTCTCAGCCCGGACCTGGCTGAGAACAGCGCTGAAGGGCGCTGACATCACCTGGGCGTCACATACTCCTCAAGTGCGGATTTCTGAGCCCCGAGCTGGAAGGAAGGGAAACCCCCAATGGCACCATTTTGGCCGGCTGCCCCGCTTACAAGCAGGGCCGGTTCGCCTGCCTTGTGGTGAGACGCCACACAGCACCCCCACCCCCCCCCCCCCCCCAGAACCGGCGCCAATGTCCTTTTTTGCCGGGCGGCCTCACTTCTTGGGCTGGGGAACAACCACGGGCTCGGTGAGATCGAAGTGCACTGGCATCAGCCTGTCCATGGTAAACAGCTCATGCTTGCCACCCAAGTCCAGTGTGAACATCGCGCCAGAACACTGTATTACCCTGTACAGCCCCTCGTACGGTTGCTGCAGAGGTGCCGCAGTCGGGCCCCGCTGAATGAAAACGAACTCTGCGGAAAGCAGCTCGCCAGGGACGTGAGTCGGACGGGTGCCCTGCCTGGGCGGAGGTGGGGGTTTGAAGGAATCCAACCGTGCCCTGAGGTGAGGAAGTAATTCTTGCGGCGACCGCTGGGGATTGTGAGGTGCGTTGACGAACTCACCAAGTAGTGCCTGCGGCGCACCGTAGACCAGCTCAGTTGATGAAGCCTGCAGATCTTCCTTGGGAGTGGTGCAGATGCCCAGGAGCACCCAAGGCAGTTTGTCTGCCCAGTCAGGACTGGTGAGGCAGGCCATGAGCGCCGACTTAAGGTAGCGGTGCAGACGTTCGACCAGTCCATTGGCCTGCAGGTGGTAGGCCGTGGTGCGGTGTAGCTGTATCCCCAACCTGTTGGCGAGCTGTGCCCATAGCGCCGATGTGAACTGGGTGCCCTGATTGCTAGTGAGGTGAGCTGGGATGCTGAACCAGGCGACCCAACCATGCAACAGGGCTCAGGAGCAGGAGTCAGTGGAGGCGTCTGGGATCAATATCGCCTCGGGCCAGCGAGTGGTGCGGTCCACCACCGTAAACAGGTAATGGTTGCCCTGGGAAACGGGTAAAGGTCCGACAATGTCCACGTGAATGTGGCTGAACCGTACCCGGAAGTGCTTGAACTCCTGTACGGGCGCCCTGGTGTGCCTGTGCACCTGGACGTCTGGCAATGGGTGCATGGTCTGCCCCAGCCCGCGATCTGCTTCCACAGCCCACGCCATATGAACTGTTCTGCCACCATCCGGACTGTGGACCTGATGGACGGATGTGAAAGGTCGTGGCTGCCTGCGCCACTACTGTGGAACCACTGGCCCCGGGGTGCCCAAGGAGATATCGCACAGGATGGTGCCTTCGCCGCTCAGAGTCGGGAGGTCTCAGAACCACAGGCTGGTGATGGTAGTCTTGAAGACGCTCGTCTCCTCATCAGCTTCCTGGTCCCGGGCGAGTTGGTCGAAGTTGAGGCCAGTCGTCAGCGAGCAGATGGCCAGTCGCGAGAATGCATTGGCAAACACATTGTCCTTCCCCACCTTGTGCCGAACGTCAGTGGTAAACTGCGACATGAAGGAGAGGTGACGCTGCTGGCGGGCTGACAAGGGATCCTTGGCCATCGCAAGTGTCTGGGTGAGGGATTTGTGGTCAGTGAAGATGGTAAAAGTCCTCCCCTCCAAAAAATAACGGAAATGCCGCACCTCCAGGTACATGCCCAGTAATTCGCGGTTGAAGGCACTATACTTGCGTTCCGGCGGGCGGAGCAGGCGGCTGAAGAATGCCAGTGGCTTCCAATGCCCATTCACCTGCTGCTCCAGGACGGCACCGACGGCTCTGGCAGAGGCTTTGACGAGAGTGCCATATGCAGGTTGGTGGGCGAGCATGGTGGCCTTGGTGGCTTCAAATGCAGTGCATGCTTCTGGGTTCCAAGCGAGTGTCTTGTGCTTGGCTGCGATGAGGGCGAACAGTGGCTGCATGATGCACCAGCTCCCGGGATGAAGCGGTTGTAAAAGTTGACCATACCCGCGAACTCCTGAAGCCCCTTGAGGCTGTTCAGACATGAGAACTCCCAGATGGCAGCAACCTTCGCAGCAGCGGGTTTGGCTCCTTCGGCCGTGATGTTATGGCCCAGGAACTGCATGGTCTCTTTCCCAAACTGGCACTTGGCCGGGTTGATGGTAAGGCTGAAGTCGGCCAGCCAGGTGAAAAGGGCACACAGGTGGGCCTTGTGTTGCGCCCGGATTTTGCTGGCAACAAGGATGTCGTCCAAATAAATAAAGACGAAATCCAATTCCCTGCCCACAGAGTCCATGAAGCACTGGAAGGTCTGAGCGGCGTTCTTGAGCCCAATTGGCATGCGCAGGAATTCGAACAGGCCAAACGGGATGATGATGGCCGTCTTGGGTATGTCCTCAGGGTGCACTGGGATCTGGTGATATCCGCGCACCAGGTCAACCTTGGAGAAGACCCTCGTGCCGTGCAGGTTGGCCGTAAAGTCCTGGATGTGAGGGATGGGGTAACGGTCAGGAATGGATGCCTCATTGAGCTGTTGATAGTCTCCGCAGGGACGCCAGCCGCCGGAGGCTTTCAGGACCAAGTGGAGCGGCGAGGCTCATGAGCTGTCGGACTCCCGAATGATCCCCAACTCCCAACAGGTGCGAAAACTCCTCCACTACCTGGAGCTTGTCAGGCGGTAGCCGGCATGCCTTGGCGTGAACCGACGGGCCGTGGGTGGGGATGTGGTGGAACATTCCATGGCACTGCGAGGCAGCGGAGAACTGTGGCTTGAGGAGTGTTGAGAACTTGTCCAGGATCTGCTGGAACTCGTTTCTGGGCACGCAAATCGTGGCCATCTGCGGTTGCTCCGAGAGGGAGGCGTCGAGGCGAATGGCCTGCAAGGTACAGGCGCCTACCTCGAATGTCCACCAGAAGCCCATGTGGTAGGAAGAAGTCTGCACCCAGGATGGCAGTCAGAAGGGACGAGACGGTAAACCTCCACACAAAATTCTGTTGGCCGATCAGTTCCATCGGGGACCTGTCCCCCAGGGCGTCGAGGTGCAGCACACCAGCAGTCCGAGGGACCTGTCTTGTCTCCATATGTCTGGATTGTCGTTGCGTTGGCCGGATGGAGGGGAGGTCCACGAGGTCGCCTCCTGGATTCGGTGGCCGGTGTGACGCTGATCTGGGCTCCATTGTCAACGAGGAACCGCCTGCCGCTGCAGGTAGAGGAGGCTGTGTTCTCGGCCAGCCGCCGCAGCCATTAACAGCAGCCAGCCTGGTTGTTTCCCTGGAACGAGCAGGGCTGACGACACTTCCGAGCCTTGGCTCCCCAGCGCTGGTGGTAGAAGCAGAGGCCTGAAGCGGATGCTGTGGCCTTGGTTATGCTCTTTGGGGCCCCAGAAGGGGCCAGGTGCTCTATCGCAGCGCTGGGGGCGGACTTGGCGTGGTCGTGCCTGTGCCTCGTGACCTGCTGGACCACTGAGCCTTCCGAGAATCGTACGAGCCATAGTTCTTGGGCCTTCTGGGCGACCTTCCTCGGGTCAGTGAAACTCTCCTGGACCAGCAGCGGCTGGATGTTCCCTGGCATATGTTCGAGGAAGATGCGCTCAAAAAGTGGGCAGTTGGTGTGCTCACCCATGAGTGCGAGCATCTCGTCCATCAGTTCCATCGGGGATCTGTCCCCCAGGGCGTCGAGGTGCAGCACACCAGCAGTCCGAGGGACCCGGTGAGTACTCGCTTGATGTTCTCGTACGTCCTCGGCGGGTGGGTGCTGAGCAAGGTGTAGCACATGTCTGGCGGTGGCCTGGTCCAGGGCAGCGACCACATGGTAGAATTTGGTCGTGTCGGACGAAATCTGACAGAGATTAAAGTAGGCCTCTATGTGGCCGAACCAGGTCTCCGGCTCCTGAACCCAAAATTCAGGCAGTTTCACGGCTATAGCACTGATCCCAGGCTTGCTCACGATGGGTTCAAAGATGTTTGAACCAGTTGGGGTCACCAATTGTAGCGGCGGCGACACTGCTCCTGCAATAACACACGGAACCAGACGGGTTGAGCTTAGTGAGCAGACTGGTTTATTGCAGGCTGCTAGACTGCACTTATACTCCCAGCCCAGACCTGGCTGAGAACCGTGCTGGAGGGCGCTGACGTCACCCGGGCCTCACATGGTCCACAAGCGCGGGTTTCTGAGACCTGAGTGGAAGGAAGGAAAACTCCCCGTCGGCGCCATTTTGGCCGGCTGCCCTGCCGCGTGGCTTACAAGCGGGGCCGGTTCGCCTGCCTTGTGGTGAGCCGCCACAATACAAATATTTGGACAGCCAGGGACAGATTAGGGATAGTCAACATGGCTTTGTGCACGGTAGATCATGTTTAACCAATTTTGTATAGTTTTTCAAGGAGGTTACAAGAAAAGTTGACAAAGGAAAGGCTCTAGATGTTGTCTACATGGACTTCTAGTAAGTTCTTTGACAAGGTCCTGCATGGGAGGTTAATCAGGAAGGTTCAGACACTAGGTATTCATGAGGAAGTAGTGAATAGGATTCGACAATGGCTGGATGGGAGGAGCCAGAGAGTAGTGGTGGATGATTGCTTATCAGATTGGAGACCTGTGACTAGTGGTGTGCCTCAGGGATCGGTACTGGGACCATTGTTTGTCATCTATGTATCACTGATCTGGATGATAATGTGGTAAATTGGATTAGTAAGTTTGTAGATAATACTAAGATTGGAGGTGTTGTGGAGCACGAGGAAGGTTTTCAAAGCTTGCAAGGGGATCTGGGCCAGATAGTAAAGTGGGTTGAAAAATGGCAGATGGAATTTAATGCAGATAAGTGTGAGGTGTTGCATTTTGGAAGGACTAACGAAGAAAGGACATACATAGTAAATGGTAGAGCACTGAGGAGTGAGGTAGAACAGGGATCTGGGAATACAGATAAAACTTCCTTGAAAGTGGTGTCACGTGGATAGGGTGGTAAAGAAAGCTTTTGGCATATTGGCCTTTGTAAATCAAAGGATTGAGTATAAAAGCTGGGATGTTATATTAAAGTTGTATAAGACATTAGTGAGGCCAATTTTGGAGTTTTGTGTGCAGTTTTGGTCGCCTAACTGCCGGAAGTATATCAATAAGATAGAGAGAGCACAGAGAAGATTTACTAGGATGTTGCCAGGACTTCAGGGATTGAGTTACAGGGAAAGGTTAAACATGTTGGGTCTTTATTACCTGGAGCATAGAACAATGAGGGGTGATTTGATAGAGCTTTTACAAATTATAAGGGGGATAGACAGGGTAAAGGTAGATAGGCTTTTCCCCATTGAGGGTGAGTGAGATTCAAACAAGAGGACTTGGGTTAAGGGTGAAAGGGGAAAAGTTTAGTGGGAACATGAGGAAGAACTTATTCACTCAGAAAGTGGTGGGAGTATGAAACAAGTTACCAGCTGAAGTGGTAGATGCGGGTCGATTTTAACATTTAAGGGAAATTTGGACAGAAATCTGGATGGGAGAGGTGTGGAGGGCTATGGGTTGAGTGCAGGTCAGTGGAACTAGCAAGAAAAAGTGGTTTGGCAAAGACTAGAGGGGCAAGGTGGCCTATTTCTGTGCTTCAATTGTTCTATCAGCAGAAATTGCTGGCGCCTCTTACAGAAGCAAAAGACCCTGAATCACTGAATGTCCATGGATTCAACTCCAGTGCTCCTGCAGCCTCCGCAGGCACACCAACTCCAGTCCAAACAATCGGCAGCCCGAGCTCCAGATCCAAACTCCCAACATACCAGGAAGCCTTCAGCCCTTTTGTACCCTCTTGTGTCTTGGTTCTGATACTTGGTTTCCCCATCAGCCAGGCTTGAGACAGTCACCCGCAGCCTACATGAGTTCACCTTGAGTCACTAACAGCCTGCCACCTATGTGTTCCTCAGCCACAAAACCCCTCATTGGTCTGCCACCATGGTCAGTGTCCTGTGGGTCATAAATAAATCACCATTGACTCCTTTAACAGGCGGTTTAAAGCCTGGATGGAGCTGTTGGTAGTTGGGCTGGGCAGTTGGATCCCAGAGGGGAGAGCTCTGTCTCCTCCTCTCAGTGTTCGTGGATCTTCACCAGTGGCAGCCATGCTGTCACAGCAGCTCTGACAATACTGCTATTTTTAAAAAAAAAAGAATTAGTCCAAGTGACTTTTGTGGCAACAAACAAACTGGATTATCCAACAGATAGTCCACATTCCATCATCTGCATCTTCTATGTGTCTTGGACTTGTTGGTTATTGTGGCAACAACAGAATTTTCACTGTACATTAGAGGTGTGTGACACCACGTGAGTAGCATGTAATTTTTATCTTTGTACTTGTTTCAGCATTCCTGATGAGCACTGACAACCAATGCTAGTTAATAGCCACACACCCTGTCAACCATCCACTTGTCCTTATAGCTGAATTTCCCCAACTGCTTGCTTGATTTCTGACCCAAACCGGGGTCCCAGTCAGCTTTGCCAATGCCAGCCCTCTTTCCTCACCGAAACCCAGACATGACTTTGGTTCTGAGCAGCATGTATTTGTCTGCCCGTGTATAACACTTTTGCAGTGGATACTCAACATCAAAGGCTGTTAGTGCACCACTCTCAAGACTGCCCAAGGCAGCATTGGTGCTCTAGAATTTCAAGGGATTGTGAACTTTTGTCTGACATGGTAATAGAAAAAGCTTTCCCACAAATACTTCAATATGGGAATTATCAGTAAAGTTTGAATGTCTGAACTATCTATTACAGTTTTTAAAGAAATTAGGAATTAGATATTCTCAGCCACTAAGGGTGTGCAAAATGCATTGCACAGAGAAAGAGAGACCTACTAATTCTGGGCAGCACACACCAGCCATAAAATTCCATTGCCATAAGGCAAAGGATTTATGCTTGATAGACCAGACATTACATGATTGAACTTCCTATGGGACTAAGAATCAGACAGAGGGGAGGGTTAAAGAGAGAAGCTGTTACTTGAATTGCATGGTGAATTGGGAAGCGATGGGCACAGAGAGAAGGGGGAGTAATCGGAATAGGGAGATGACGATCATGATCTGGGGATTTGCTGAGAGATCAGGGGTAAAAGGGTGAGACTGGTGGTTGTGAGGAGAATTTCACATTCGGCACATTTCCGATTATCTGAAAACCACTTAACCAAAATTCTTATCTGGGGAAAAAATTGGCAGCGACATGCCATCACAAGTTGGGAAAAAAAAATGTTTTCCTAAATTTATTGCATTGTTTCTTGTTAAGAATTAAACATTATTCCATGCTTGAAAAACCTGTTGTTTTTTCTTGTTTAACCATTGATGCTGCTAGGCCTGCTTAAAGCAGTTCCTCAGTTATATGAAAAATCTAGTTAACTGAAAAACGTTAATCAGAAACCTGCTGTATAGTGAAGCAGCTGGTTGTGATTCTTCAGAAGTTGGAAGACCAAGCAAGTCTGGGGAGGTTGGTCATGTATGCAGTTAAGCTGGAACATTATGCAGGGGTCAACTGGACATAGTAGGAACCCTCGTAAGGGACAAAGGTATCTGGGGAAGGGGTGCAACGTAGTGGGGATGTAGGTTATGGCTGGCTGAGGAAAAAGCATCTAAGGAAAGTACAGAGGGAATTTGTATGAGAGTGGAGCATACAAGTCATAATTATGACAACTTTATTTAATAATGAACCAGACCTTGACTCTTCTGGTAAGACATGCTAAGTATGAGTAACCTGAAACACTTGTGGGTCTCAAAAGAAATTTTTGAACATGTAATATAAATACAGAGGACCCCCATCAGTTTTGACAGTCGCATGCTACAACACAAACTATCCAATTGCATTTTGTCTTCAGGTTTTGGGTAAAATTGAGAGGTGGAATGGACCAAAGTGAAATGAATCTGAAATTAATGCTATTTCTTATCGCTCCACATTTTCACTTCACATGATTAGACCTGCTTTTTCTTCTTATTCAAGTGTTGAACCTGAGTAACTGTAGCTATTCATTAGCTCAAAAAATTGTAATTCAAATCTAGTAACAGTCCAAAGATAATTCAGGGAAGTTGTCGGTTATGTTGAGGCATTGATAATCGATCAATTGACGAAAGCTTCACAGCTAATTTGGAGTTGTTGGATATATCGGTGCAATTTGGGGATGGTCTCAGACTCATTGAAAATCTTCTGATTTTCACTCTGTAATATATACTTTGGGGCCCTAATTGTAACTATCAGGCATGTGATTAAAATTGTATAGTATCAGATGATTTTCCAGAGCATCAATTTACTTAATAATTTGAGCGCTAAAGAAATATTTTGTTCTGATCCTCCAGTTTTGTTGTGCAAACTAACCAATGCCGAAGAAATGCTCTGTGTGGATGCCATATTGCTCACGTCAAATACTGGTGTTAACTGTGACAGATGCCTTTTAACTGTGGAAATTTTAATTAAGTTTAAACATTGGTCATGAACCTAAAATCACTCCTCGTTAATTAAATTGTTGGCATGTATATGGAAGTTGCTAAGTAAATGTCTTATCTGACTTAAGGATTTGAATAAGCTTATCTGCTGTGGGGGTGTGAATACAGATAAGACAGTCTATAATTGTTTCATTTCTTAATTTGAACTTTTTTAAAAATAGTTAACATCTGGCAAGAAAAAAGACATTAAAGCAGCACTGGGATAATTTGTGCATTGGAAAAAATGCTTCAAATCATTCCTGTACAGAATAGCAGTGGAGGAATTTGTGATTGTTTGTCCTGCTTTTAAGTAGAACTCCTTGGTTTGTTTCTAACAGATTGGTTTGAGCAAGTTGGTTACAGAAACTTTTGCTTACAATTAACCCCCAGATTTTCTAACCACAATTCAAACTGTTATTACAGCATGAAAATTTTTAATCAAAGTAATTGAGTTTTTTTTTAAAAAAAACAGCAAAATCGACAACCAGAAGTAAAATCCCTGCTCCAAGAGCAGGGCTGAACAAAACCACAAGCAGAACTCTAAATCGTCAATGAATTCACTGCAGAAAAGGCAGGCTGCGTGGCTAATTCGACACAAAGCATCGTCATTTGTGAAACTACGGAGAACACTAAAATCCCAATATCATTAAGATCGATGATGGATTGATGCCTTGAAGATTAAGAACCTTCTGACCATTTGGAATCATTTTGAAGTTCCATCAAACATCTCCTGAGGCTCTAACTTGATTCTTTTGAAGAGCTGTTAGTATAGGCAAAATGGAATTTATTAAATTTGTACTTTGTGTTACAGACACATGTCTGGAAACTATAAGCAGAGCATTTAAAAAGGGAGTGGTCTATTTAATTCTGTTACATCATAATTGTTCTACATTTTGTTTCTGAGCTCATTTTTCATTCAACAGTTTTGACCAAGAATGGAATCACACAGCTGTCGAGTAATCATTCCAAGGAACCTCAAGAGTACATTGTTAAAAGATTATATTGGGTATTCCCTTTACATTTGGTGTTTCCCTGAATAGATGATCAGAGTAATAAATTATATTTGCAAGATACATAGTTTGTATCAAATCCTAAGTTGTGGAAATTGGATTTCTTTCTAAGAGAAGGAAAACTTGCAAACTGCACTGAGGTGTAACAGCTTCAAGCTGATCATGACCAGATTAACTCATTTACTTTTGGGGCTGGATTTGTAAGTAACCAAGTCATTTACCAAAAACATTTTCCTGAAAGTTGGAGCAAAATATTTTATGCAGCAAATCTGTGGCAAACACTTCTGTGCGAGTTCAATTTAAGATGGATTGGGAAAGGTTCAGCAACATTGCAGCCCTTTCATGCATCTCTGGGAGAAGCCTGATTGCTTTTACTTCATGAATAGACTCATTTAAAGTGAAGTAACTTAACTTATGTAAACACTAGACAAGGAAAATATTGATGGTAAAATATGGTTTAGGGAGGATCTATGAAGTAAAATAAAAAGCACTATTTCTCATTTCATGTTTTGATGTTTAATTATTGTTGAAGTGGAGCATCAAGTGAAAAGGGCTACACATGTACAATTCACCTGATTTTCCATTTATTTAAGTAATGTAGACAGTTATTTAGTGTAAGACTGGAATATGTGCCCAAAATTGAGGATCTCAAAATAATTGCAGAAAATGACCTTACTCGAGACCTTAATGTGCTGTCATATGCAAAGTGCAATTGTTTGTTTAAAGTTGTTGAATGCCATCTATATGCAATGTTTATGTGGAAATATTTCCAAAACAAAATAAAACTCTTCTAAAACTTTGACATTTTACCGCCCTGTGCAAATGGACACCATCTGTGGAGACTTTAAGATTCAGCCCAAGGACAGTGAAGTAATAGGATGCTAACTGTCAGAAGCACAGTAAAATGTCTCAGCACTTGAAAATGATCTCAAATCATTACCTTCAATTGCCAAGTGTTTGGACAGGTTAACTATATCTGAATACTTTTTTTCCCCTCTTTTTAGCAATATCAAAACAGCTGTGCAAAGTCGATTCTGGTCAAAACTGTGCTGAAAAGTGAAACTGAAATGGGCTTTCAGCTCTGCTACCCAAGGTTCAGTATCTTGTACTCTCATCAAGCCTTATTTAGCTGATGGAGAAAAAATTGCAGAAAATCTTCATTAATTGCATTAAAAACTGCATAATCTTGTTTTGCTTTAGTTTCACTGTTTCAGAGAGTTTAACAAAACTAGGAAATTATTGTTGGAGTTGAGCTTTTTAAACAATGTTTTAATCACTGGTTCAGCAGTTGAGAGATTGAACATAATTTGCTTCTCATTTCACTAAAATCAAAAAAATATTTAATGTATTTTTTAGCAATGTGACATATTCTTGTCAAATGTTGTCTAGTTTTGTATTTATTGCAATTTTCTATTAGATTTAATCTGCCTTCATTAATTCATTTTAAATTGTATTCATTCCTGCAGATAATTTCCGTGAGACTTGTTTTTAAATCCACTTTGTGGACTGGGAGAAGTGAAGTAGCTTTTTTCTTTATTTCCCTTGCAATTTTGTTCTCTCCCTTCTTGAAGTAATGAGTCTAAATTTTCATGAGTCTAAATTTGAGCATGAGGCCAAGCACACAAGTGCTGATCAGCAAAGAGTATTACTTGCACAGAACATCAGCAAATCAGGAAGAACACCGCACCACCTTTTTTTTTGATAAGAAAGAAATTTCCTGATCATTCCTCGTGGAAATGCTGGTCACGAAAAGATGAGCCTGTGTCTGAATAGAATTGAGACCTATTTGCAATTAAATAAAACTGCATCCAGCAGATTTAAAAGAGCATAGTTTTGCACTTTGTTGTACATAATATTTTTAAATGAATTTCCTTTTCATCTGTGCAAGTCATGATAGTTGATAAGCTGAACTGTTTGGTTGAGCAAAGCACATGAATTGTTTTCTTCTCCATTAAAGTCTGAATTTTTTTTTCAAGTTTCTTAACAACTCTTTAATATCAGCAAAATAAGAAAATACTGGAGTGGGCTTTCAACCTGAAGAATTAACTTTTTTGTTAATCGATTAATTGCTTCTTAACCTGTTGATAGTTTCCAATGTTTTGTTTATATTTTGGAGATTAGGGCAGATGGTCAAGGTCTGCTTTAAGGAATTTCATTAAGGGACTGATGACACAGATATGGAGACACTCTTTGAAAAGGATGAGAATTGTGAATCCTTCAAGCATGCCTTAACTGGAAGTAAGAATACATTAGTTTGCACACTCTTCATGAATGAATTGAACCTGATGCAATTCTTGTGTCCACAAAAGAGTCGTCATCCTCTCTTCATTTCTTTGCGGAACTATGGTCTTTGGTTTTCCAAATGCTCTTCTCATTGAAATACGAGGTTCTGCAGGAACCACAAAGGTCAAAAATTGAATCCCTGTCAATGACTTGGCCTCGGGACCATTGCAGGTGATGACCCAGATCTCTGCCACGCATAGTTTTTGGCTCTGTCCAAACAAACATTTGTTTGGAACACAAACGAACATTTTCAGCGACCTAGTTCCGAGGATTCAATTTGGGATGGCAGCAATGTGGAAAATTAAGGCTTGAATCTGGAATTTGGGCACTATGTGGTCTGAAGCTAATCTTGGCACCAAGATTATGCCTAGTTTCAGACAGTTGCTATGGAGAGGAATGGTGATAGCTTGGGTTTATTTTTAATTAAATTGCTTTTCAATTTTTCAATGATTGCCATTTTTGCTCTTGTTTAACTTTTCAATGTTTTCTGAATTAAATCACGCCAGTGGAGAAGTATTTTTGGCATTCCTGTGCACTTGTCAAATTTTCACTGTCAAATGTGTCCTGAATAAATTATAACTTCAAGGCGCAGAAGAGGTGGTTTGTTATTCACAAAAGAACAGTGTGTAACCCGCTGTTTTCTCTGTTCAGGGGGGACACCCTGGTGATGACAGGAGACTTGACACACAGCTCCAAGAACAGGGATGAGACGACGCACATCCTCTAAAGTCCACAGACTGCCTGAATATATTTTTTCTTTTGATTCATGACTTCCAAAAGAAAGAATGAGCACCTCATTGATCATAACAGCGAAGGCCTGGGGGTTGATGGGGAGAAATGCTTGTGTCCACAAAAGAGTCGTCATCCTCTCTTCATTTCTTTGCGGAACTATGGTCTTTGGTTTTCCAAATGCTCTTCTCATTGAAATACGAGGTTCTGCAGGAACCACAAAGGTCAAAAATTGAATCCCTGTCAATGACTTGGCCTCGGGACCATTGCAGGTGATGACCCAGATCTCTGCCACGCATAGTTTTTGGCTCTGTCCAGCGTGAAAGATATAATTGAAACGCAGACCGTGTATGTCAGTTTTTATGAGATGCGGCCTTCAGTGTACAGGGATTTGACAGCATTGGTTTACCCCCCTTCTACAGACCATTGTCAAGTATATCCATGTCAAAGCAACCCCATCAAAAAGTATTAAACCACTTTGTTTTTATTAATTGAGAATTCAAGTAGAACTTGTCACAAAATTTGCTCGTGGCTACTACCATATTTCTTGCCTAGCTGTGCAACTATATTCTCAGACTGCACTCTTGGTTGATGGATCTGGAGGGATGAATTGCCTAGTCTTCAAGATTCCTTTGTGGATGCAATTACATGAAATGCTTTAGTCTGCCTCGAGGCTGAATAGCCATGAGCAGAGATCATCACCTCCAGCATTCCCACAGCTACAGACTCCAATCCAAGTGATCAGAAACCAAGCACCAGATCGGTACCTCCGACACAATCAGGAAACCTTCAACACCCTCTCGCATCCTGGTTCCCATGCCTGGCACTCCTTCAGCCAGTCTGCAGCCATGTGTGAGTCCTTTGACCTTAGTTGTCTGCAACCATGGGTTTCTCTCGAGTTGCCAACAGCCCAGCTTCCACAAAGGCCTTTATTGGTCTGCTGCGTGGTTACCGACCGTCCTGTGGGTTCATCTTGTGCTTTTCCTTCTCAAACAGGGTGGCGGGGGGGGGGGGGGGGGCCGTTAGTCTTACTTTCTGGTGCCCTACACCAGTCCTCTGCTCCCCTGGAGTCTGCAACCACTTGCGACTGCTGCTGGAGTCACAGGATTTTAAAATAAACCCTCAACGTCTGGGTCCACGCCACCAGCAACACCACCATTTTTATTTTCATATCAGAGTGTTATTCTATGCTTTGGTGCCATCAGCCATGGAATTTCCAGGTCTAGTGGAGAATGTCACTGATCTCATCTTGTAGGAAAGGCAGACGAGCTTAGAGCATGGATGGCCACATGGAATTATGTTTTTGGACCATGAGTGAAACTTGGTTTGCAGGAGGGGCAAGACAGGCAGCTCAACGTTCCAGGCTTCCATTGTTTCAGACACAAGAGTGCAGGAGGGATGATTGGGCGAGGAATGATGCTGCTCGTCAGGGAAAATATGACAGCTGTGTTCAGGCAGGACAGGTGAGGGGTCTCGTCTACTGAAGTTATATGGGTGGAACTGGGAAATGGGAAAGGGATGACCATATTCATAGAGTTAGACCACCCAATAGTCAGAAACAAATTTGCATGGTGGACTGCAGGAAATATAGTGATGACAGGAGATTTTAACGTCCCACATTGACTGGGGGCCCCATGGCCTAAAAGGGCTGGATGGCTTGGAGTTTGTCAAATGTGCTCAGCGCAGTTTTCTAAATATATTGAAGTACCAACTAGTGAGAGTGCAATACTGGATCTTCTGTTCAGGAACAAGACAGGACAGGTGACAAGTATTTTGGGGCCAGTGATCATTTTGCCATTAGTTGAAAGATAATTATTGATCGGAAAGACCTGATCTTGAGCTTCTAAATTGGAGAAAGGAGCAATTTTGAGGAAATGACAACGGGTCCCAAAAGGATTTTGAGAGTACAGCGTTTGTTATAAAGGTAAAAGTTACCAAGCTTGCAGAACCTTGGGGAGCTGGCTGAGACGAAGGTGGAGGAGTGCAAAAAATCAGGGGAGCTAAAGGAAGACATGAGGTTATTTTGGCAGCAAAGAAGAAGAAAAATCATAAGGGCTTTAGATATAATAAGATCAAAAGACAAAATTATCCCTCTTGAAGACCAGAGGTCGGGGGGGGAGGGGGGGGTGTTAAATGTTTTTTTTTTTTTGCATGCTTATTTACTCAGGAAACGCACAGATTTCAGGGAAATAAGGCAAACAACCAGTAAGGTTGTGAAGCCCAAGGAGTTAGTGTCTTAAAGCGAATAAATTCCAAGGTCCTGTGGCTTGAGGAAAGCTAGTGTAGAAATTACAGAGACCTGGCAGATTTAAAATTTCCTTAGCCACAGGTGAGGTGCCAGAGGGTTGGATAGTAACTTGTTGCATTGTTTTAAGAAGGCTCTAAACCCCCGCCCTCCATGAAATTACAGGCTGGTGAGTCTCAGTACCAGGTGAGTTTATTGGAAAGTGTTCTAAGAAATTGGAAATACAAGTATTTTGATAGGGCCTAATTAAGGGTTGTCAGGATGGTTTTGTGTGTGGCAGGTCATGATTAACACATTTTGTGGAATTTTTCAATTGATGAAGATGTTGTCTACCCGGACTTTAGTAAGACGATTGACAAGATCCCACATGAGAGGTTAGTCACGAAGGTTCAGTTACTCAATGTTCATGGTGAGGTCATAAATTGTATTCGACATTGTATTTATGGAAGTGGCCAGAGAGTGATAGTGGATGATTGCCTCTCTGACCAGAGGCCTGTGTCTAGTGGTGTGCATCAAGGACTGGTGCTGGGACCATTGTAATTTACCATCAGTAATTTATAATCAGTAATCTAGAATGATAATGTGGTAAATTGAATCAGCAAGTTTGCAGATAACACTAAGATTGGAGGTGTTATGGACAGGGAGGAAGGTTTTCAAAGCTTGCAGAGGGATGTGACCAGTTTGGAAAATGGGCTGCAAAATGGCAGATGGAATTTAATGCAGACAAGTGTGAGGTGTTGAATTTTGGAAGGACAAACCAAGGTAGGACATGCAGTAAACGACGGGGCACTGAGGAGTGTGGTAGAACCAACAGAGGGATCTGTGAATACAGATAAATAGTTCCCTAATAGTGGTGTCACAGGTAGATAGGGTTGTAAAGAGCTTTTGGCGCATTGGGCTTCATAAGTAAAAGAATTGAGTATAGGAGTTGGGATGTAATAGTAAAGTTGGTATACGTCATTGGTGAGGTCTAATTTGGACACTGGGCAGATTTGGTCACCTAACAGCAGGAAAGATATCAATAAAATTAAGAGTGCTGGGAAGATTGACTAAGATGTTTTTGGGACTTGGGGAGCTGAGTTAGAGAGAAAGGTTAAACAGATTAGGGTTTTCTTCCCTGGACCGTAGAAGAATAAGGGGATATTTGATAAAGGTTTACAAAATTATGATGGATATGTCGGCTTTTTCCACTGAGGTTTGGTCAAACCAAACCAGAGGACATGAGTTAGGGGTGGAAGGGGAGAAGTTTAAGGGGAACATTTCGGGGAATTTCTTCACACAGAGTGGTGGGAGTAAGAAATGATCTGCCAGCTGAAGTGAATATGAGTTCATTTTTAACATTTATGAAAAATTTGGACAGATCCATGGCAGGATATGGAATGGATGCAGGTCAGTGGGACTAGGCGAATAATAGTTTGGCACAGATTAGAAAGGTCTGTTTTTCTGTGCTGTTATATTCTCTGATTCTATTGCCTCCAGAGTCTGGAAATGGACCACAGGTTATATCCAATGATCAATGCACAAAACTGCTGGAGAAACTCAGCAGGTCACATAACATCTATCGGAAGTAAAGGGTAACCAATTAAAGTTCAGATTTATTGTCAGATTACATGCATCACATATAACCCTGAGATTCTTTTTCTTGTGAGCTTGGCAGAATTTCTTTTTATCAGTAGTGCAAAATAAAACTGTACTCAAGAAAAGATGTGTAAACAAAATAAATTCAAACAAATTAAAATACTGAAGATAAACATTCGGTAATAAATAATGTGCAAAATAAGGGACCTTAAAGGAATCCCTGGTTGAGTTTGTTGTTGAGGAGTCTGATGGTGGAGGGGTATCAGCTGTTCCTGAACCTGCTGATGTGAGTCCTGTGGCACTGATACTTTTTTCCTGATGGCAGCTATAAGAACAGAGTGTGTGCTTGGCAGTATGGATCCTTGATGATCGCTTGTAGATTTTCTCGATGGTGGGGCAGGTTTTCCTCTGATGTCCTGGTTGCATCCACCACCTTTTGCGGGGGTTTCCACTCGAGATATTGGTGCCCCCATTCCTAGTTGTGGTGCAGCCGGTCAGCACACTCTCCCATACACATCTGAAGAAGTTTGCTGACATTTTAAATGTCATACCAAACCTGCACAAACTCCAGAGTGGCTCTGACATTTGTTTGTTCAGTCCAGGAAAGTTCCTCCTAAGTAGTGACTCCCATGAATTTAAATTTGCTCACCCTCTCCACCTCTAATTCCCCCTATAATCACTAGTTCATACACCTCCAATTTTCCCTTCCCAGATTATGGTCTGGAGGTGAGGATTTAATTACATTATGGGGTAATGATCCTAGGTCTTGGAGTTTAATGAGCAGTTAGTGGATGCCAAACTGGTTTGTAAAGAGTATCCTGATATATGCATCTATGTTGTCCAGTTGTTCCAGGACTTTGTTAGGCTAGTGAGATGGCATCTTTGGAACAGATCCATGTCGCTGCTCAGACAGGAGTTGATATGCTTCAACACCAACCTTTCAAAATACTTCATCACTGTGGATGTGAGTGCACTGGATGGGTAGTCATTTAGGCAGGTTACCACACTCTTCTTTGAGGCCTGTTTGAAACAGGTGTGTATTGGCCCTGCTGGAGTGACATATCCATGAATACTTTGGCAAGTTAGTTAGCATAGGGTTTCAGTACTCTGTCCCGACTGGATGATTTCCTTAGATTCACTCTGCTGGCAGCCTGCATGTTGTTCTTGGATACTGACAGTAGAGAATCACCAGGGTATATGGGGATGCACAAGCATCTTCCTTGTTCTGGTGGTCAAATTGGGTATAGAAGGCATTAAGTTCACCTGGGAATGAAGTGTGCTGTCTCTTACTGCACCAGATTTTGTTTTGTAATAGGTTGCGTCATTTAGGCCCTTCTACGGCTGTCAGGTGTCCTTTGTTGTTTCCATTTTTGGTCCATAATCTCCAGCATCCATCATTGGCCTTTTCTGGGTCGTACCTTCACCTTGAGTAGCGTTCTGGATTTCTCTCCTGAACTGCCTGTGGTCTGGCTCTCAGCAGGTTCCAGATGCCACTGTTCATCCAGGATTCTGTTTACGTAAAACCCTGAGCCCTACTTCAAGGTATGAGCAAAAAGCACAGGTGGGCAGAGGAGGAGGAGTCCAGGTAAGGGGTCATGAGTAGATAGAGGTGCAAGGGTGGAAGGGTAAAAAGCTAAGGCGATATGGGGAGGTGGTAGCTCTCTGAATGGAGAGGGAAGGGGGTTTGGAAGGAGGAGGTTACAGAGAGAGACTCAGGGGAGGGATTTAACAGAAAGTGGAGGTTGATGCTAATGCCAACTGGTTGGAGAGTGCCTGGATGGAATATTGGGTGTTGTTCCTCCAAATTTGCAACTGATTGTGTCCCCTGCTCCAAAAACCTTGCAGCAAAAAAGATACAATCCACGTTTAGGAAGACCTGAAAAAAGACAAATGGAGGGTCACAAGGATGAATGAAGTCAAGCCAATACCACAGGATAAGAAGATTTCAATGGCTTTATTACAATTAAGAATATTGTGATGTCCCGCTACATATCTCTCAGGGAATCTTGCAAATTCTTCTGAAAAGGCAGAGTGGTCTTTCATCTCACAAAACATTGCCCTCTCCAATATCCTGCAAAACTCAGAACAAAGCACCTGACCGTGGATGAGGCTTCAAGTTGGAATAGATGTTCCTGGGTGTGCCCAGCTGTCAGGCTTTCCTAATGGATGGTAGAGGCCTTTGAATTATATGTATATCTCTGTTCGGCTCCGAATCATGGGTCCTCTACCGGCACCACCTACGGCTCCTAGAACGCTTCCACCAGCGTTGTCTCCGCTCCATCCTCAACATCCATTGGAGCGCTTTCATCCCTAACGTCGAAGTACTCGAGATGGCAGAGGTCGACAGCATCGAGTCCACGCTGCTGAAGATCCAGCTGCGCTGGATGGGTCACGTCTCCAGAATGGAGGACCATCGCCTTCCCAAGATCGTGTTATATGGCGAGCTCTCCACTGGCCACCGTGACAGAGGTGCACCAAAGAAAAGGTACAAGGACTGCCTAAAGAAATCTCTTGGTGCCTGCCACATTGACCACCGCCAGTGGGCTGATAACACCTCAAACCGTGCATCTTGGCGCCTCACAGTTTGGCGGGCAGCAACCTCCTTTGAAGAAGACCGCAGAGCCCATCTCACGGACAAAAGGCAAAGGAGGAAAAACCCAACACCCAACCCCAACCAACCAATTTTCCGCTGCAACCGTGTCTGCCTGTCCCGCATCGGACTTGTCAGCCACAAACGAGCCTGCAGCTGACGTGGACTTTTACCCCCTCCATAAATCTTCGTCTGCGAAGCCAAGCCAAAGAAGAAGATATCTCTGAGAAAATGTTGCTGATCAAATCTCGTAACCCTTTGCTGACTGAATGATTTTACTCGTGGGTTTGAGACGATAGGGCTGAGAATTCCTTTGGCTTCTGAGAAAGTAGAGCTGTTTAAGAATGGAACAGAGATCGTTACAGCACAGTACAGGCCCTTCAGCCCACTATGTTGTGCTGAATTATCTAAACCTACTCAACAATCTAAACTTTTTTTTCGTCTGCCTGTCTAAGAGTCTTCTGAATCTGCCTATTGTACCCCCTCCCCAAATCACCACTGCTGGCAATGCATTCCAGGCACCCACAATTTGTCAAAAAGCTCCCCTAAATTTTCCACCCCTTACTTTACACAGATGTCTTCTTGTGTTTGTTGCTATTGCTCTGGGAAAAAGATGATGGATGTTCACTCTGTCTAAGCCACCCATAATCTTGCAGAGCTCTGTCAAGTCCTCTCTCACCCTTCTTTGCTCCAAAGAGAAAATCCCTTGCTCTGTTAACCTTGCCTTATTATTCTTGTTCTCCAATCTTAGCAACATCCTGATAAATCTCATCTGTATCCTCTCCAAAGCTTCCAAATCCATGAGGTGACCAGTACTGAACACAATATTTCAAGTGTGGTCCAACCAGAGTTTAAAAGAGCTGCAACATTACCTGACAGCTCTTGAACTCAATCCCCCGAATATTGAAGGCCAACATGCTACAAGCCATCTGTAGGGCACTACCAGTAATCACAAAGAAAATCAGAAGAAACAATAAAGGCTTTAATACACAGAAGAACCTTGCTGGCCCGAATCCCAGGATAGGAATGGTGGCAAGGGAAAGGTGGCTCAACCTTTATGGCCCAGAACCACGGGGGAGGAGTCGTAGGGTATGAGTCATCTGTGGGCAGGCCAGCTCCATATATACAGTAGCCAACAATAACTATATACAATGGAGGAAAACATATAACCACACCATCTTAACTACCCTAACAAGTGGTGTAGCAACCTTGGGAGGTGTATGAATTTGGACCCCAAGATGTCTCAGTTTTTCCACACTTAAAAATCCTTCCTAAATGCATCACTTCACATTTATTTGAATTGAACTCCATCTGCTATTTCTCTGCCTAACTCTGCATCCTGTCCATATCCTGTTGTAACCTGCGGCAACCTTCTACACTATCCACTAACAACTCCAACTTTGGTGTCGTCCACAAACTTACTGACCCATCCCTCTACTTCTTTGCCCAGGTCATTTATAAAAGTCATAGATTAGGAATCCCAATCAGATCCCTTCAGACTCCACTAGTCACTGACCTCCAGGCAAAAATGTTCTGTCAACTTCTACACTCTGCTGTCTGCAGGCAAGATGATTCTGACTCCACAAAACCAAGATTCCATATGCCTTAACTTTCTGAATGAGTTTACCAAGGCTGACCTTGTCAAATACCTAATTAAAATCCATCAACACCACATCTGCCTCTCCTTCATCGATTTCTTTTGTCACTTCCTCAAAAACTCCACTCGACTCGTGAGGCGCGACCTCTCATAAAGCCGAATCTCTAATCAGAGTTTGCTTTTCTTTAAATTATTTTTATTGATGTTTTAAAAGAAAAACAATCGAACAGTTCAATTATACGATGCGCAACAAGATTCGAGAAAGAAGGAGCATTAAAACATTATACAGCAACATGGGGAGATCCAGAGCAAAGAAGGACCATCATGGCAGTAAAATAAGATTTAACAAATCACAAAAACAAAGAAAAATGTCAAAACCCCTTCCTCGAACCAAGGTTGAAAGTAGCCGTGTATGTATCAAGTGTCAGCAGTTTGGAGAGGGACAGCCAAATTCCAGAACAACATTAAATCTTATGATAATAGATTATTATCATAACCCTAACCCTAATGTCTTATGGAATTTAACATTTGAATCCTTGATAGCACATCTAATTTTTTTTCTAGAGTTAAACAAACCATAATATCCCTTAGCCATTGTGTATGTGTAAGTGGGGTATTATCTTTCCATTTAATCACAAATTGCATGTCTGGCCACGATGTAAAAGGTGAAATTCAAATTGCTTAAGGTGGGATGCGAGTGAGAAGGGAAGGTTGAGAATCACTGCTCCAGACCCAATTGTTACTGAACTATGTTGCTTGAGGAAAATTGTCATTGGCCCATTTCCTTTGGAGATATGAAACTGTGCACATAACAGGTCAATGAAGTACGATTAAAACAGTGGTTTTCAAACTTTTTCTTTCCACCCACATATTATCTTAAGCAATCCCTTCCTAATCACAGAGCACCTATGGCATAGGGAATACTTAAAGTGGACTTGAGGAGCTGAGTTCGAAGGAAAGATTAAACAGTTTAGGACTTTATTCCTTGGAGTGTAAAAATATGAGGGGAGATTTGATAAAAGTATAGAAAATTATGATGGTGTAGCAGTACGCTGGTGGCGGGCGGGTGTGAAATAGACAGAACCAGCACTAACAGATCCAAACTCATGATAGCTAGACACAACAGGCTGGCAACTTGCCACTACAGCATAGTGACTCAGCAGTGCCTGTAGGTCTGCTGAGAAGCCCTGGCCTACTCAACGTGAATGTCATGAGGTAGTACGTTCTCCAAATGTCATGACGCCAGGTCACCTGTTGTTTGTCTATATCTAGCCTGACAGCACGTCAATATATTACTCTTCTCTCGCTGAAACCTGAGGTGTTATTAATCTTATTTCAACTTGATGGCATTTGTCTACAATTTACATCTGCCACATTGGGTTTAAATTTAATTTTAGACATACAGCACAGTAAGTGGCGCTTCTAACCCAATTGACCTACAACTCCAGTATGCTTTTGAACGGTGGGTGGAAACTGAAGCCCCCAGAGAAATCCCACACAGACAACGGGAACTCCTTACAGACTGTGCAGGATTTGAACTCAAGTCCTCTTCGCTGGTGCTGTAATACCATTGCTTTAGTCGCCTTGCTAACTGTGCTGTTTAGAAAGAGAGAATTCAAGTAGGCTTTTTCCACTGAGGGTAGGTGAGAACAAGCCAGAGGACCTGGGTTAAGGGTGAAAGGGGAGAAGTTTAAGGGGAGCATTGGGGAGAATTTCTTCACACAACATGTGGTGGGAGTGTGGGATGAGCTGCCAGTTAATGCAGGCTCAATTTTAACATTTAAGAATAATTTGGACAGGTGCATGGTTGGGCAGGGTATGTACTGGGTGCTAGTCAGTAGGATGAGGTAGAATAATAGTTGGTCACAGATTGGCAGGGTGGAAGGGCCTATTTCTGATCTACGGTAATAGAAACCTAATGATGGAATCTCCTAAGGAGCATCATCATATCTCATTCTCTTTACACTAGTTAAGTTTGATTGCTGTGCACCAAATTCTAATTAAGGAATCTGCAATCTGGTCTTTTCAGCTGTGGACAGGATTCCAGGGGTAACACCACATGGTTGATGGGCATCAGCAAGTCCTACTGCCTCGCTCACAACCTTCAACATCTTTGCAATCCCTGTCCAGTTGGTCACCAAGTAAGCAAAGAAAATAATTGACAGAATTACATGGCAGGTGTGGAGTTGATTATTTTGTGCTGTGTTTAATAGAGTAGTGAGACACACTGTATTTGCAAACTTTACACGTATTCTAAATTGTTTTTCTGATTAGAGTTTATTTTTAAAAATGGAATATTGATGGAAGCAGTACTTTTCACATTTAAACCATACAGTGGTGAAGATATTGCAGGTGGGCTTCAAGTACCTTATACTTCATTGTGTGGATCCGGTTAGCTGCCGGAAGACTTTTTCCCTGCAAATCTGATTACATCTGTGAGAAATTTTTGCTCTTGGTGGGCCACCCTCATCTAAATTGACAGAGCAGTCTGGGATGGTTGGCTGTGATGTACAAGTGGCTGACAGTCAGTGATGAGAGGTGAACTGCTAACCTTGTGATGCAGCACCACAACGTCTGGCTCCCAACTGATCTCGTGTGGACTATAGTGTTGAGGGCAGAGCTCCAGAGAGCAAACTACTGCTGTTTAACACCTTTGTTCTGCACACATGGTATCCATCTGTACCTCTGTCAGGAAGAAAAACTCGGTATGAAAAGCTTTATTTCAACATTGAGCTTATTGATTCCACTAAGATATACAAAGAAAATACGTTAACATCTGCAAAGCCCAGTATGGGCTTCCAAACTCTGGAACACCACTTCTGCTACTCTGGCATGTAATACTCTGAGCCTGGTCTGTTTCTGCTTTCGTACTGCTACATTCACTCTCTATAAACATCCCTTCCTACCTGCAGACGTCTAATCTCATGAAAAGTTGCTCATACAGTAAAGGTCCTAAAATCCCGACTGCTCAGAGATTGGGTTGGTCCACAGTTTCCGGATTCTCAGGCAGTACTTTTTAAAATTCAAAAAGGAATAAAGAAGAGATGAACAGGTAAATGTTGATAGTTGATTCATCATCAAATACAGATGAATTTCATTTATCCAAACGAGTAGTTTTAAAGAAAAATAAAGTCCACACTTAATGTAAACATTATTTTTTACTAAAAAAAGCATGCAATGCTTGAAATTATGTCCAAAAATGAAAATTGTAAAAGAAAAATACAGTATACAAATGAATTTATTTGTGATAAAATTACCTGTATTAAGCGTGCTTGCTTTTTGCTGCCGTGCATCTGTGGTGCTTAATCACACAAGAGCCTGCCAAATTTAAAGAGTCTGGATTTTCTGACAGTCCGGATTTTTGGACTTTAACTGTATAATCCTTGTCTCCATCAACTCAACCGTACAATTTTGGGTTGGCTTTTATTTGTAATCGTAAGTAAGTGCGTTCAGCAACTGATTGCATTAATAGTTATTCCACAGAACACCGGTTTCACAAAGATTGTATTTGCACGTCTTATCAGTTCTGTTGCACATCCGTGATCATTAGAAATCAGAGATCCTGGTTGGAATTAGCAGAAACGTCAGGTATCATTTTATCTATACCATTAGCTGATCTTCTTACTGTGTCTTTATAATTGCAGTTCTGCATTTATTCACAAATAAGGGTGTTTGTTAATCTCCTGGGGTGTGGCTTTAAACAATCTGCTCACATGTGACATCCCTCGGCTAAATTGGGACAGCGAGCTAGCTGTCTGGAGCTGGCATTCCAGATTGTGGAAGGATTTAAGATACTCCCAGGTGATGGAGATGGTGCCTCCTCCTGCATAACTGGTAGACCCTGTAAAGGCAGATCTGAATGGGGAGAATTGCATGGCAGATTTAAGATGGATATGATGTTCACCTGGCACAGTAGTTTGGGATGTGATGGCTTTGGTGCCTCTAGAAAATTCCTGCTTTTGTAAGATTGGGTGACAAGACACAATCATCCAACTGCATATCCATAGAATTATAGAATAGGTCAGTACAGAAATAGGCCCTTAGACCCTTCTAGACTTTGTTGAACTGTTATTCTGCTCAGTCCCACAGTAAACAGTCCATATCCTTTCCATCCTGTCCAAATTCTTCTTAAATGTTAACATTGAGAGTGCATAAAGGCAGCAGCCCTTCCACCTCACTTTGAGTGAAGAAATTCACCCAATATCCCCTCTAAATTTCTCCCCTTCATTCTCTGGTTTCTATCTCATCTTTCTTCTTCTTTGGCTTGGCCTCGCGGATGAAGATTTATGGAGGGGCATGTCCACGTCTGCTGCAAGCTCGTTGATGACTGACAAGTCCGATGCGGGACAGGCAGGCACGGTTGCAGTGGTTGCAAGGGAAAATTGGTTTGTTGGGGTTGGGTGCTGGGTTTTTCCTCCTTTTTTTTTCTTCCTATCTCATCTAACCTCAGTGGAAAAAACCTACTTGCATTTGCTCTATATATAGGATTATTACAAACTAACAAACCTTTTAAATTTTGTTTGGCACTAAAGGGACTTTCTTCACACTAACATAGGGACAGTAACGGAACATTCGCCAGACGATGGTAAATTCAAAATAATAGTTTTTTTAAAAATTAGACTTAACATTTTTATATTAAACATAATATTTCTTACTTTAAATGAAGTGGCTATTTTCTTCCACGATGAAGTTAAATGAAGTGGTTGTAAACAAAAATAGATCCAATAGAAATCTGTCCTCTTTTTCAAAGAGACAGCGGAGTGGTCTTCTTTATTTCAAAAGCCACTGATTCTGTGTTCCCCTTTTCCCAGGAGTAACACACACACCAGCACCAATTCTGGTTACTGTAACTCAACCCTGTTTTTCACAAGAATTACAAACCCTATGTCACAAGGTTTTGACTTCTGTAAATTCCATGCTGAACTGATCCCCTTGCCTCTCATTTTGATAATCTATTTCTCCAAATCATGTGACAGTTACTGGATTTTTTTTGTAAACCATGTGATCTTCATATTTCTATCCTGTGGACAAAACAACTTCAAAAGATTACTTCACTTCTGTTTCAAAGGCTTAAGTATATAAGTCACATGGCTCTGAGTTTAATTTCCATTGTTCAAGAGACCTTGTGGCTTAATTTAAAAACAGATGGCTTCTTCAGCACTTCTTATTGATTAATCAAGACCCACTTCAAATCAATTAGCTCTGTCCTTCCCAGACATGTCGATTCTGAGAATTAACTCTCTTCTCTGAAAACAATGGTTTTCTGTAACCTGTGTATGACTCTGTACCAGCCCACAACGAACTAAGAATACAGGTGCAATATTTTATCTCTACTATTTACTTTACTTAGAACATTTTATATATGAGAAATATAGTTTAACATTAAATTAAAGATTAACATAAATCTGTTACAGTATGCCATCCTAATTTTGTTTCCCGCTCCCCTCATTATTCTACACTCTCTGTAATTCAGTTCCTCAAGTCCCGGCAATGACCTAGTAAATCTTCTCTGCCTTCTTTCAATCTTATTGATATCTATCATGCATTTAGGTGACCAAAAACTGTATACAATACTCCAAATTTGGCCTCACCAATGTCTTATACAACTTTACCATAACATCCCAACTCCTATACTCATATTTTGATCTATGAAAGTCAATATGCCAGAAGCTCTCTTTTTGACCTTAACCACCTGTGGCACTGCTTTCAGGGAATTATGTATCTGTATTCCAAGATCCCTCTACCTCAAGTAGTTTTTTTCTACGAGGTTAGATGAGATACAAATCAGAGAATGTGGGTGAAGAATGAAGGGGAGAAATTTAGAGAGGATATTGGATGATTTTCTTTTACTACACTCTCAGTGGCCCACCACTTACCATTTACTGTGTATGTCCTACTTTGGTTTGTCCTTCTAAAATGTAACACTTCCCACTTGTCTATATTAAATTCTATCTGCCATTTTCACCCTTTTTTTCCCCAGCTGCTCCAGATCCCTCTGCAAGCTTTGAAAGCCTTCCTTGCTGCCCACGACACCTCCAATCTTTATGTCACCACAAGCTCGTTGATCCAAATTACCACATTATCATCAACACAACCCATTCTCAACCCTTTTTTTGAGGCTGTGGCTTCCCTAAGACTCTGCTCAAAATTTTGACTGTGAAACAGTCAAGCCTTGGCTTCTCCCATACTTCTCTCCTAACCCAAGGAGAAAAGAAAACAAGACTTTCACTTACCATAAATGAGCTGTGACCTCCAGAGGTGGCAAAAGGGCTTCTGTTGAGAATGGGTGATCTGGCTCATCGATCTAGATGACAACAATGGGCCCAGTACCGATCCCTGAGGCACACCACTAGTCACAGGTCTCCAGTCAGAGAGGCAACCATCCACCACTACTCGCTGGCTCCTCCCATCCAGCCATTGTTGAATCCAGTTCACTACTTCACCAAGCGACTGAACCTTCCTGACTAACCACCCTTTGGGACCATATCAAAGGCCTTACAAAGGTCTTTGTAGACACCACCCACAGCCTTTCCTTCATCAACTTTACTGGTAACCTCCTTAAAAAAACTCCATGAGATATGTTAAAGATGACTACCGCCCATAAAGCCACGGTGATGATATGTAATCAGTCCCTGACTATCCAGTGCTCGCTGATTGTGTTCTGGAGGTGTGGAAATCTGGGATCCAGTTACCCTGGGGTGTTGAGTTCCAGGTCTTGGAGTTTGCTGGTCAGTTTTCAGGAGATGATGGTGTTACATTCCTAATGTATGTGTCTTTGCTGTCTAGGTGTTCTATGGCTTGGTGAAGAGTCTGTGAGATTGCACAACTAAAGTCCTGTTGCTGTGGTAGGCAAATTGGAACAGATCCATGTCACCCCTCAGACAGGAGTTGATCTGCTTCAACACCAGCCTCTCAAAACACTTAATCACCATGGATGTGAGCGCCACTGGTCAGTAGTCATTTAGGCAGGTTATGATGCTTTTCCTGGGCACAAGTACTGTTTTTTTTAAATTATTTTTCACACTTTAAACCATACTGACCAAAATACATACAGACATTTTTCTCTTGAATATATACAGCATCATTTTCTCCCCTATTTCCCCCTCCCTTCCCTCCCTCCCTCTCCCCCTTCCAATTTATTCAAAGTTCAATCTACAAGATACATTAAACCTGTTAAACAATGTCATCACTTAATAAAAATAAACAAGAAATTTGTGTCTTTTACTTTTACATATTGAGTCAGTTCATTTCGTTGTCTTCTCCTTCTGTCATTTTAGGTGGTGGAGGTCCGTGGTAGGATTTCTCTATTATATTTCATGTATGGCTCCCATATTTGTTCGAATACTGTGATGTTATTTCTTAAATTATAAGTTATTTTTTCTAATGGAATACATTTATTTATTTCTATGTACATTGTTGTATTCCCAAGTTGTCTTCTAATTTCCAAGTTGACATAATACATTTTTTTGCTGCAGCTAGGGCTATCATAACAAATCTTTTTGTGTTCCATCCAAATCGAGTCCAAGTTCTTTACTTCTTATATTTATTAGAAGGAAGTTCTCTGGGTTTTTTGGTATATTGCTTTTTGTGATTTTATTTAATATCTTGTTTAGATCTTCCCAAAATTTTTTCACTTTCTCACATGTCCAAATTGCATGTATTGTTGTTCCCGTTTCCTTTTTACAGCAAAAACATCTGTTTGATACTGTTGGGTCCCATTTATTTAACTTTTGGGGTGTGGTGTATAGTCTGTGTAATCAATCATGCGTAACCTCGTGTTTATTGTATTTCTCATAGTTCCGGAGCATAGCTTCTCCCATGTTTCATTCTTTTTCTTTATGTTTAGATCTTATTCCCATTTTTGTTTAGGTTTACAGTTTGTTTCCTCGTTCTCCTTTTCTTGCAGTTTGATGTACATGTTTGTTATAAATTTTAAAATTATCATTGTACCTGTAATCACGTATTCAAAATTGCTTCCTCCTGGTAACCACAGACTGTTTCCCAATTTGTCCTTCAAGTAGGTTTTCAGTTGGTGGTATGCAAACATTGTATCATGAGTTATATTATATTTGTCCTTCGTTTGTTCAAAAGATAATAATTTATTTCTCAAAAAAACAACTCCATTCTTTTGATCCCTTTTCTCTCCCATTCTTTGAAGGAAAGGTTATCTATTGTGAAGGGGATTAGTTGATTTTGTGTCAATATTAATTTTGGTAGTTGATAATTTATTTTATTCCTTTCTACATGAATCTTCTTCCAAATGTTGAGCAGATGGTGCAATACTGGTGAATTCCCGTGTTGCACCAATTTTTCATCCCACATATATAGTATATAATATAACATAATCAAACATAACATAACATAACAATTAGAGCACGGAAACAGGCCATTAATCCCTTCTAGTCCGCACCGAACCAAACACCCCTTTCTAATCCCACCTCCCTGCACAATGCCCATAACCCTCCATCTTCTTCTCATCCACATACCTGTCCAACCTTTTCTTAAATAATACAATTGACTCCGCCGCCACTATTTCTCCCGGAAGATCATTCCACACAGCTACCACTCTCTGAGTAAAGAAGTTCCCCCTCATGTTACCTCTAAACCTCTGCCCCTTAATTCTTAACTCATGTCCTCTTGTTTTAAACTTTCCTCCTCTTAACGGAAATAGTCTATCCACATCCATTCTGTCTATCCCTTTCATAATCTTAAATACTTCTATCAAATCCCCTCTCAACCTTCTACGCTCCAAAGAATAAAGACCCAATCTGTCCAATCTCTCCCCATACTCCAGATGCTTAAACCCAGGCAACATTCTGGTAAACCTTCTCTGCACTCTCTCCACTCTGTTTATATCCTTCCTATAATTAGGCGACCAGAACTGCACACAGAACTCCAAATTAGGCCGCACCAACGTCTTATACAATCTCAACATCACCTCCCAACTCCTATATTCCATGCAATGATTGATAAAGGCCAGCATACTAAAAGCCTTCTTCACCACCCTATTCACGTGAGTTTCTACCTTCAGGGAACGATGTACCGTCACTCCTAAATCTTTCTGCTCTTCTGCATTCCTCAATGCTCTCCCATTTACCACATATGTCCTATTCTGATTCTTCTTACCAAAATGAAGCACCTCACACTTATCAGCATTAAATTCCATCTGCCATTTTTCAGCCCACTTTTCTAAGCAGCCCAAATCCCTCTGCAATCCTTGAAAACCTTCTTCATTATCCACTATTCCACCTATCTTAGTATCGTCTGCATATTTACTAATCCAATTCACCACCCCATCATCTAGATCATTAATGTATATAACGAACAACAATGGGCCCAATACAGATCCTTGAGGCACACCACTGGTCACCGGCCTCCAACCTGACAGACAATTATCCACTACCACTGTCTGGCCTCTCCCTTTCAGCCAATGTTCAATCCATTTGACTATCTCAAAATTTATACCTAAAGACTGCACCTTCCTAACTAACCTTCCATGTGGTACCTTATCGAAGGCCTTACTGAAGTCCATATAGACAACATCCACTGCGCTACCCTCATCCACATTCCTAGTCACCTCTTCAAAAAATTCAATCAGATTGGTCAAACATGACCTTCCTCCCACAAATCCATGTTGAGTGCTCCTGATCAGACCCTGTCTATCCAGATGTTTATAAGTACTATCTCTAAGAATTTTCTCCATTAATTTACCTACCACAGACGTCAAACTTACAGGCCGATAGTTGCCAGGCTTCCTCCTTGAACCCTTTTTAAATAACAGAACCACATGCGCAATGCGTCAATCCTCCGGCACTATCCCCATATCTAATGACATTTGAAAAATTACCGCCAGAGCCTCTGCTATTTCCTCCTTCACTTCTCTCAATGTCCTGGGGAAGATCCCGTCTGGTCCCGGAGACTTATCCACCTTTATATTCTTCAAAAGCCTTAAAACTACACCTTTTGTAATCTCTATATTCCCCATATTTACCCAATTTGCTTTTTTTATCCCACATCTCCCAATATCCTTCTCCTTAGTGAATACCGAAGAAAAGAAACTGTTCAATATCTCCCCCATTTCTCTAGGTTCCACACACAGTTTTCCACTCTGATTTTCTAAGGGACCAATTTTGTCTCTAGCTTTCCTCTTACCATTAACATATTTGTAGAACTCTTTTGGATTAGTTTTCACCCTGCTTGCCATAGTTTTCTCGTACCTTCTTTTAGCTTTCCTAATTCCTCTCTTAAGATTCCTCTTACATTCAATGTATCTTTCAAACATATGTTTCAAATATATGTTCAGGTATCTTCTCTCCTATTTTATCTAGCTCTAATCTGGTCCAATCTGGTTTTTCTCTTGTTTGATAAAAATCTGATAGGTATCTTAATTGTCCTGTTCTATAATAATTCTTAAAGTTTGGTCGTTGTAAGCCTCCTTGTTTGTACCATTCTGTTAATTTATCTAGTGCTATCCTCAGTTTCCCCCCTTTCCATAAAAATTTCCTTATTATTTTCTTTAGCTCCTTGAAGAATTTCTCTGTTAGGTGAATTGGTAGTGATTGAAATAGGTATTGTATCCTTGGGAAGATGTTCATTTTAATACAGTTTATCCTTCCTATCAGTTTTAGTGGTAAGTCTTTCCAGAGCTCTAAGTCATCTTGTAATTTTTTTCATTAATGGCTGATAATTTAATTTGTATAGATGGCCTAGATTATTATCTAGTTCAATACATAGATATCGAATTGCTTGTGTTTGCCATCTAAATGGTGATTCTTCCTTAAACTTTGTGAAATCCGCATTATTCATTGGCATTGCTTCAATTTTATTTGTGTTGATCTTGTACCCCGATACTTCTCCATATTCCTTCAATTTCTTATGTAATTCTTTTATTGATATTTCTGGTTCTGTTAAGTATTTTATAACGTCATCTGCAAATAGACTGATTTTATATTCCTTCTCTTTTATTTTTATCCCTCGTATTTTATTTACTGTTCTTATCAGTTCTGCTAGTGGTTCTATAGCTAACACGAACAGAGAGGGAGATAGTGAACATCCCAGCCTTGTTGATCTGCTTAATTTAAATTGGTTTGATATATATCCATTTACTGTCACTTTCGGCAATGGTCCCTTATATAATGCTTTAATCCAATTAATATATTTCTCTGGTAGGTTGAATTTTTGTAGTACTTTGAATAAATAATTCCATTCTACTCTGTCAAAGGCTTTCTCTGCGTCTAAAGCAACCGCTACTGTTGGAGTTTTGTTTCCTTGTACTGCATGGATTAAGTTAATGAATTTACAGATATTGTCCGTTGTTCGTCTTTTTTTAAATAAATCCAGTTTGGTCTAGTTTTACTATTTTTGGTACACAGTCGGCCAATCTGTTTGCTAATAGTTTTAGCTATTATCTTATAATCTGTGTTAAATAGAGATATTGGTCTATACGATGCTGTTGTTAGTGGATCTTTCCCCATCTTTGGTATTACTGTAATTATTGCTGTTTTGCATGAATCTGGCATGTTTTGTGTTTTTTCAATCTGGTTCAATACTTCCAGGAGAGGAGGAATTAACAATTCTTTAAATGTTTTATAGAATTCTATTGGGAGTCCATCCACTCCCGGTGTTTTATTGTTTGGTAGTTTTTTAAATATCTCCTGTATTTCTTCTATTTCAAATGGTTTCATTAATTTATTTTGCTCCTTTCTTTGTAATTTCGGTAGTTCAATTTTAGTTAGAAATTCATCTATTTTGTCTTCTTTCCCTTCGTTTTCAGTTTGATATAGTTGTTTATAGAATTCCCTGAAGTTTTCGTTGATCTCCGTTGGGTTATACGTAATTTATTTGTCCTTTTTCCTTGATGCCAATACCATTCTTTTAGTTTGTTCTGTCTTAAGCTGCCACGCTAGTATTTTGTGCGTCTTTTCTCCTAGCTCATAATATTTCTGTTTTGTCTTCATTATGTTCTTCTCCACCTTATATGTTTGTAGTGTTTCATATTTTATTTTCTTGTCTGTCAATTCTCTTCTTTTAGTTGTATCTTCCTTTATTGGTAATTCTTTTTCTGTATTTGTTATTTCCCTTTCCAACTGTTCTATTTCACGATTGTAGTCCTTCTTCATCTTAGTTACATAACTTCTTATCTGTCCTCTGATGAACGCTTTCATTGCGTCCCATAGTATAAATTTATTTTTCACTGATTCCGTATTTATTTTAAAGTACATTTTAATTTGTCGTTCAATGAATTCTCTAAAATCCTGTCTTTTATGTAGCATGGAGTGTAATCTCCATCTATACATTCTTGGTGGGATGTCCTCCAGCTCTATTGCCAATAACAGGGGTGAGTGATCCAATAACAATCTAGCTTTATATTCCATTTTTTTTAACTCTTCATTGAATGTTGGCTGATAACAGGAATAGGTCTATCCTTGAGTATGTTTTGTGTCTACCCGAATAATATGAATATTCCTTTTCCTTTGGGTGTTGTTTCCTCCATATATCCAAAAGTTTCATTTCCTGCATCGTTTAATTATAAATTTGGTTACTTTGTTCTTTCTGTTAGTCTTTTTTCAAGTTTTATCCATGTTTGAGTCCAAATTAAGGTTAAAATCCCCTCCTATTAGTATATTCCCTTGCGTATCTGCAATCTTCAAAAAGATATCTTGCATAAATTTTTGATCTTCTTCATTAGGTTCATATACATTGAGTAAATTCCAAAATTCTGAATATATCTGACATTTTATCATTACATACCTCCCTGCTGGATCTATTATTTCCTCTTCTATTTTGATTGGTACATTTTTATTGATTAATATAGCTACTCCTCTGGCTTTTGAATTATATGATGCTGCTGTTACATGCCCTATCCAATCTCTCTTTAATTTCTTGTGTTCCACTTCAGTTAGATGTGTTTCTAGCACGAATGCTATGTCAATTTTTTCTGTCTTCAGTAAATTTAACAGCTTCTTCCTTTTGATTTGGTTCTGTATTCCATTAAAATTTAACGTCATAGAGTTCAACATGGCCATTTCATACTTTGTTTATCTTTCATTTCCGTTTCCTCATCACCACCTTCCCTTCTTATCCATTTCTGCTTTCTTTTTTTCAACACATTATAAGACAGCATTTCTAAAACATAAAATATTTCCACTATTCCCGTTTCTAAAATTCCTTTAACCCCAATAGTCCCTCCCCTCTCTGAGTTGCCCTTTGTCCCTTGTCGGGCAACCACATCTCCCCTCTTCATTTGGATTTGCGAACCCGCTCACAAGCGTCAACTGATTTCGCAGTGACTGTTATTCTTCCCCACCCAGCCCCCCAGAAAAGAGTTTAATATTCATATATAACAAAGCTCACTCTCTTAATTCCCTCCTTACTTCCTTTCTTCCCTTTCTTTCTCTTCTTAGTTCTTATACTTTATTCTTCTTCTTTATATATAGTTTGTTGTCATTTTGTTCTTGTTACATCTCTTCATCTCTCTGTCGGTTTTGTAGGTGTTCTGCAAATTTTCGTGCTTTTTCCGGATCTGAGAACAGTCTGCTTTGCTGCCCCAGGATAACTATTTTAAGCACCGCTGGATATTTTAACATAAATTTATAACCTTTTTTCCATAGGGTTGTTTTTGCTGCGTTAATCTCCTTCTTCTTCTTCAGGAGTTCAAAACTTATGTCTGGATAGAAAAATTTTTTTTGACCTTTGTATTCCAGTGGTTTTTTGTCTTCTCTTATTTTTTTCATTGCCTTCTCCAATATTTCTCTTGTCGTATATCTTAGGAATTTTACTAGAATGGATCTTGGTTTTTGTTGTCGTTGTGGTTTAGGGGTTAATGTTCTGTGTGCCCTTTCTATTTCCATTCCTTCCTGTAATTCTGGTCTTCCTAAGACCCTGGGGATCCATTCTTTTATAAATTCTTTCATATTTTTGCCTCCTTCATCTTCCTTAAGGCCCACTATCTTTATATTGTTTCTTCTATTATAGTTTTTCATTATATCCATCTTCTGAGCTAACAACTCCTGTGTTTCTTTAACTTTTTTATCAGTTTCTTCTAATTTTTTTAAGTCATCTACCTCCATTTCTATGGCTGTTTCTCGTTCTTCCACCTTGTCTACTCTTTTTCCTATTTCTGTCATGACCATCTCTAATTTATTCACTTTTCCTTCTGTACCTTTTATTTTTCTTTTTATTTCACTGAATTCTTGTGTCAGCCATTCTTTTACTGTGTCCATATACCCTTTAAAACGTTTTTTATCCATGTACTGTCCCTTCCCTTCATCTTCCATTTCTCTGTGTAGAGTTTGATGTTCTCCCTCCTCTTCTTCTGGGTCCATTCCAGGATCTGTGTCCTTCACCTCTGTCTCTTCTGATCTTCTTGTTGGGTTGTTTGTTTTATTTTGTTGGGTATTTTTGTTTTATTAATTTTATTAAAGGTTGTCTTGGTGTTGGTCTTCGTCCTCTGAGTTGCTCATCTGAAAAGAAGGAGGAAAGACGCCAGAAGAGAAAGGTGAAGGCCTTACCTGTACGAAGAAGCAGGGACCTGCCGTGGAAAGAGGAGTCCACTCCCTGAGGTCAGTGGAAACCCCGCAGGGTTGCGACCCACTGAACGCAGGACTACAAAGATGGCTCACGGAGCCAAACAGAGGTGCGCAACCGCGCATACATGAAGCACACGACAAAGACAACACTGATGGGAGGAGGGACCACCTGTGGAGTGGGAAGATACAGAAAATAACAGGAATGGGAGGGATGAGAATGAAAAAAGGAAATCAGAGACACAGCAGATAACCAGCCCAGAAGAAGAGGACCAACATCAAGACTCCATAAAAAAAACCAACAAACTGAGACAAGCAGCTCAACAAGAAAGTCAGAAGAGACACAGATACAAGGAAGAGAAATAGAAGACACAAACCCTAGAGCAGACACAGAAGAAGAAGAAGGAGAACATCAAGCTCTGCACAGAGAAATAGAAGATAAAGGGAATGGACAGTACATAGATTTAAAAAAATTTCAAGAATATATGGAAGCAGTAAAAGAATGGCAGACATGAGAATTTAATGAAATAAAACGAAGAATAAAAGGTACAGAAGAAAAAGTGAGTAGATTAGAGCTGGTCATGACAGAAATAGGGAAAAGCGTAGACAAGGTGGAAGAACGATAAACAGCTGTAGAAATGGAAGTGGACGACTTAAAAAGGAAATTGGAAGAATCTGATAAAAAAGTTAAAGAAACACAGGAGTTGTTAGCTCAGAAGATGGATATAATGGAAAACTATAATAGGAGAAACAATATAAAGATAGTGGGCCTTAAGGAAGATGAAGAAGGCAAAGATATGAAAGAATTTATAAAAGAATGGATCCCTGGGTCCTAGGAATGCCAGAAATACAGGAAGGAATGGAAATAGAAAGGGTACACAGAACATTTGCCCCAAAACCACAGCAACAACAAAAACCAAGATCCATTCTAGTAAAATTCCTGAGATATACAACAATAGAAAATATATTGGAGAAGGCAATGAAAAAAATGAGAGAAGACAAAAATCCACTGGAATACAAAGGACAAAAAACATTTTTTCTACCCAGATATAAGTTTTGAGCTCCTGAAGATGAGGAAGGAGTTTAACGCAGTAAAATCGATCCTATGGAAGAAAGGCTATAAATTTATGTTAAGATATTCATTGGTGCTTAAAATAGTTATCCTGGGGCAGCAAAGCAGACTGTTCTCGGATCCGGAGAAAGCACGAGAATTTGCAGAACGCCTGCAAAACAGACAGAGAGACGAAGAGATGTAACAAGAACAGGAATGATGACAAACTTCATATAAAGAAGAAAAATAATGTATAAGTAAGAACTAAGAAGGGGAAGAAAAGGGAAGAAAGGAAGTAAGGGTGGAATTAAGAGGGTGAGCTTTGTTATATGTGAAGATAAAAGTCTTTTCTGGTGGGGGTTGGTTGGGAGAGAATAACAATCACTGCAAAATCAGTTGACGCTTGCGAGAGGGTTCGCAATCCAAATGGAGAGGGGAGTTGTGGTTGCCCGGCAAGAGACAAGGGGCTACTCAGGGGGGGGGTACATTTGGGGTTAAGGGAATTTTAGATGTGGGAATAGTGGAAATATTTTATGTTTTAGAAGTGTTGTCTTACAGTGCGTTCAAAAAAAGAAAACAGAAATGGATAAGAAGGGAAGGTGGTGATGAGGAAGCGGAAAGGAAAGGTAAAGAAAGTATGAAATGGCCATGTTGAACTATATGACTTTAAATATTAATGGAATACATAACCAAATCAAAAGGAGGAAGCTGTTAAATTTACTGAAGAAAGAAAAAATTGATATAGCATTCGTGCAAGAAACACATCTAACTGAAGTGGAACACAAGAAATTAAAGAGAAATTGGATAGGACATGTAACAGCAGCATCATATAATTCAAAAGCCAGAGGAGTAGCTATATTAATCAATAAAAATGTACCAATCAAAATAGAAGAGGAAATAATAGATCCAGCAGGGAGGTATGTAATGATAAAGTGCCAGATATATTCAGAATTTTGGTATTTACTCAATGTATATGCACCTAATGAAGAGGATCAAAAATTTATACAAGGTATCTTTTTGAAGATTGCAGATATGCAGGGGAATATACTGATAGGAGGGGACTTTAACCTTAATTTAGACTCAAAGATGGACAAAAATGGACAAAAGACTAGCAGAAAGAATAAAGTAACCAAATTTATGGTCAAATCGATTCAGGAAATTCAACTTTTGGATATATGGAGGAGACAACACCCAAAGAAGAAGGAATACTCATATTATTCGGGTAGACATAAAACATACTCAAGGATAGACCTGTTCCTGTTGTCAGCCCATATCCAAGGGAGAGTTAGAAAAACACAATATAAAGCTAGATTGTTATCGGATCACTCACCCCTGTTATTAGCAAATGAGCTGGAGGACATCCCACCGAGAACGTATAGATGGAGATTAAACTCCATGCTACTTAAAAGACAGGATTTTAGAGAATTCATTGAGCAACAAATTAAAATGTACTTTGAAATAAATACAGATTCAGTGAAAGATAAATTTATATTATGGGATGCAATGAAAGCGTTTATCAGAGGGCAGATAATAAGTTATGTAACTAAGATGAAGAAGGACTACAATCGGGAAATAGAGCAGTTGGAAAAAAGGAAATAGCAAGTACAGAAAAAGAATTAGCAATAAGGGAAGATATAACAAAATGAAAAGAATTGGCGGACAAAAAATAAAATATGAAACACTACAAACATACAAGGTGGAGAAGAACATAATGAAGACAAAACTGAAGTATTATGAGCTAGGAGAAAAAAAGCACAAAATATTAGCTTGGCAGCTTAAGACAGAACAAACTAAAAGAACGGTATTGGCATCAAGGAAAAAGGACAAATAAATTACATATAACCCAATGGAGATTAATGAAAACTTCAAGGAATTCTTCAAGCAATTATACTGAACTGAGAACGAAGGGAAAGAAGACAAAATAGATGAATTTCTAACAAAAATTGAACTACCGAAATTGCAAACAGAGGAGCAAAATAAATTAATAAAACCATTTGAAATAGAAGAAATACAGGAGATATTAAAAAAAAACTACCGAACAATAAAACACCGGGAGTGGATGGACTCCCAATAGAATTCTATAAAACATTTAAAGACTTATTAATTCCTCCTCTCCTGGAAGTAATGAACCAGATTGAAAAAACACAAAACATGCCAGATTCATGCAAAACAGCAATAATTACAGTAATACCAAAGATGGGCAAAGATCCACTAACACCAGCATCGTATAGACCAATATCTCTACTTAACACAGATTATAAGATTATAGCTAAACTATTAGCAAATAGATTGGCCGACTGTGTACCAAAAATAGTAAAACTAGATCAAACTGGATTTATTAAGAAAAGACGAAGAACGGACAATATCTGTAAGTTCATTAATTTAATCCATGCAGTACAAAGAAACAAGATGCCAACAGTTGCCTTAGACACAGAAAAAGCCTTTGAGAGAGTAGAATGGAATTATTTATTCAAAGTATTACAGAGGTTCAACCTACCAGAGAAATATATTAATTGGATTAAAGCATTATATAAGGGAGCATTGGCGAAGGTGACAGTAAATGGATATATATCAAACCAATTTAAATTAAGCAGGTCAACTAGGCAGGGATGTCCACTATCTCCCTCACTGTTTGCGTTAGCTATAGAATCACTGGCAGAACTGATAAGAACAGAAAATAAAATAAAAGGGATAAAAATAAAATAGAAGGAATATAAAATCAGTCTATTTGCAGATGACGTTATACTTAACAGAACCAGAATTATTAATAAAAGAATTACATAAGAAATTGAAGGAATATGGAGAAGTATTGGGGTACAAGATCAACACAAATAAAAGTGAAGCGATGCCAATGAATAATGCGGATTTCACAAAGTTTAAGAAAGAATCACCATTTAAATGGTAAACACAAGCAATCCGATACCTATGTATTCAACTAGATAATAATCTAGGCCATCTATACAAATTAAATTATCAGCCATTAATGAAGAAATTACAAGATGACTTAGAACATTGGAAAGACTTACCACTAACACTGATAAGAAGGGTAAATTGCATTAAAATGAATATCTTCCCAATGATACAATACCTATTCCAATTGTTACCAATTTCCTTAACAGAGAAATTCTTCAAGGAGCTAAAGAAAATAATAAGGAAATTCTTATGGAAAGGGGGAAAACCGAGGATAGTGCTAGATAAATTAACAGAATGGTACAAACAAGGGGGCTTGTTTATTATTATAGAGCAGCACAATTAAGATACCTATCAGATTTTTAACGAACAAGGGAAAAACCAGATTGGATCAGATTAGAGCTAGATAAAATAGGGGAGAATGTACCAGAACATATACTATATAAGTGGGAAGATTAGCTGTTGCAATATAAAACTCACCAGTACTGCACCATCTGCTCAACATTTGGAAGAAGATTCACATAGAAAGGAAAAAAATCAAATTATCAACTACCAAAATTAATATTGACGCAAAATCAACTAATCCCCTTCACAATAGATAACCTTTCCTTTAGAGAATGGGAGAGAAAAGGGATCAAAAGAATAGAAAATTGTTTTTCAGGAAATAAATTATTATCTTTTGAACAAATGAAGTGCAAATATGGTATAACTCATGGTACAATGTTTGCATACCACCAACTGAAAACCTACTTGAAGGATAAATTGGGAAGCAGGCTGAGGTTACCAGAAGGAATCAATTTTGAATATGTGATTACAAACACAACGATAATTAAAAAATTTATAACAAACATGTACATCAAACTGCAAAAGAAGGAAAATGATGAAATAAGCTACAAACCCAAACAAAAGTGGGAACAAGATTTAAACATAAAGATAAAAAATAAAACATGGGGAAAGTTATGCTCTGGAACTATGAGAAATACAATAAACATGAGGTTACACATGATACAATATAATTGGTTACATAGGTTATACACCATGCCCAAAAAGTTAAATAAAGGGGACCCAACTTTATCAGACAGATGTTTTCGCTGTAAGAAGGAAATGGGAACAACAGTACATGCAATTTGGGCATGTGAGGAAATGGAAAAGTTTTGGGAAGATCTGAATCAGGTATTAAATAAAATCACAAAATGCAACATACCAAAATATCAAGAGATCTTTCTTCTAAGTAATATAAGTAGTAAAGAACTTGGACTCGATTTGGATGGAGCACAAAAAAAGATTTATTATGATAGCCTTAGCTGTAGCAAAAAAATGTATTATGTCAACTTGGAAATTAGATGATAGCCTGAGAATACAGCAATGATACATAGAAATGAATAAATGTATTCCATTGGAAAAAAAAACATATAATTTAAGAAATAACATCACAGTATTCGAACAAATTTGGGAACCGTACATGGAACCCAACAGAGAAGTCCTACCGCGGACCTCCACCACCTAAAATGACAGAAGGAAAAGACGACGAAATGAACTGACCCAGTGTGTAAAAGTAGATGACACAAATTTCTTGTTTATTTTCATTGTTTGACGACATTGTTTAATGGGTTTAATGTATCCTATATGTTGAACGTTGAGTGGGTGGGGAGGGGGTTGTGAAGGATGGAGGGAAGGGAGGGGGGAAAAGGGGAGAAAATGACACTGTGTATATTCAAGAGGGAAATGTTTGTGTGTATTTTGGTCAGTGTGGTTCATAGTGTGAAAAATTTAAAAAATTTAAATAAACCTTAGAAAACTTTGGCAGATAGCAAGTCCGCTGACCAGCTCTTTAAAGCCTGGTATGGGGGCACCAATACCTCTAAGCGGAGAGCCCTGCAAAATGTAGTGGGCGCGATCGTAAACCCCTCACCACCATTGCGAAAATCTAAATGGAACACTGCCATTGGAGAGTAGCAACAATCTTCAAAGATCCACACCACCAAGTACACGCTCTGTTTTCAATTATGAAAGGTGTAAAGGTGCCACAAAACTCATAACCAGGGTTTGGAACAGTGGCTCCCCCTCCACTATCAGACTCCTCAACAACAAGCTCAATCAAAAACTCATTTAAGGACTCTTACCTTTGCACCTATTGATGTAACCAACCACCCTGATCTTCAAGAGGACCAATTTTGTCCCTTGACACTGGTACCAATGTGGACCATGACATTTGGCTGCTCACTTGGCCGTTTGAGTATGCTGTGGACTCAATCTATGAAGTCCCTAGCCCTGGCATCTGGGAGGCAACAGGCTAGTTACTCTGTATAGAACACAAACATTGGTTTTGTATCTTTGCCTTCAGGACACTACATGACCTGCTGAGTTTCTTCAGCAGTTTTGTGTATAAGACTACAATTGTACCATTTGTCGCATTTCTTATTTGACACTTTCCTTTGTGGCTGTCATCGTGTAGGTTGCCTCTGTACCCACTGCAAGGAAAACTACTGGCAGCTAAATGAAATTCACCGTGTATTTGGCATGACCCATGCAAGTAGCATCTTCACATATCTTCTCATCTTTCAACCATGTCAAGCGCTGTTGCATTCTGGTTTGCAGCCAGTGCACCAATCTTGAGGGACCCGATGTAGTGTTGCTTTTCCACACTTCAAAAGAAAAGGAGCAAAACCTTTTCAAGGCAGTCTTTCTAACATGAATTGGCAAATGGGTATCAAAAGGTCAAAAGATAGTGACATGTGGCCATCAGGGGAGCAGTCATTTACAAATGTGTCCTACAATTTAAACTGATTATAACACTTGACATCGAAGATTTTTCTTCCTGAACATTTTAGGTGTATTTTATGGATTTTAGGTTGCTGAATACAAAAGTCACCTTAAAATTTTCCTATCACGTACTGTATTTTTAGATATATTTTTGTGATTTCCTGTCATATTTTAGGTTGATATATAGGACTAGGTGTTACAATCCCTGACGTTTCTGTATTGGTTATATTGATCCTCTCTCATTGAGTTAGTACAGTTGGTTGCCTCAATTACAATAATGGAGGATGACCACGAGGAAATATTCACCTCTATTTCAAGGATACAAAACCATAAAGTGAAACATGTCATTTAAAATTCATTTTCTGCATTTACACTTGGAGTCCTTCCTTGCTAATCTTGGTCCAGTCAGCGATGAACAAGGTGAAAGGTTTCACCAAGACGTTGTGACCATGGAAAAGCAGGCACTGACATGAGAGGGATCAGATGCTGAGTACAAATGAAAATCAGCAGGAAAAAGGTTTTTAGGTCAGTTGAACTAACGCAATGTGTCAGCATCATTATGTAATTAAATATGTGAAATTCAATAAAAGTTAATTTAATGTTTCTCCAACTTCCTACGTGATACAGCAAATCTGAAATTATCTTTGGGTTCAGCTTGAAGTTGTCCATCATATACCTGAATTTTTGTCAGGAAGCAAACATTTTGGGGGAAAAAAATTGTTCTTCAGTATGATTTATGATCACAATTATGCAAAAGCTAATCCTAATGTTTGGTATAGGCCTCATCCAGCAAGTTCAGTGGCATTGCATGAAAACAAACTCATGTGGATCTTGTTTCTAAGATACCACTCACTGTCTGCCAACACGTTGGATTCCAGGAACTAGATTGTAGATCTGAGTGTTGAATGAAGTTGCATGATATTCAAATGGAAACTGCCAAGAAGTAAAAAAAATAAGGTTCTGATGAAAGCCCCTTCACCTAAGATGTTCTATGTCATGAGGGAGGAGGTTGTTCATAAGAGAGACACTTCAAACCTTCTACATTTTGTAAGCCCAAAGGGACTGAGAGATGAGAGGAGGAGGCGTGGTGAAGCCATCTTCAATTCTTTGGTGTCTAAGCCTATAATGGCAAATGCCCCAAATTAAGTTTGTTTTACCACTTCTCCCTACCTGAAGATTGTCTCTCACTGCACTCCATCTGTAATCCCTGCTTCTCTCAAGCTCTATGACCATGTACTCACCCAGACTCGCTTCGACAGCACTTTCTTGCTACTTTTGCCTCTGCCCCCTTCTTGTGCCTTGTATTTTCCAGCTCTCATTCCAGATCTCCCAATTTGGCCCCCACAAGGATCTACGCAGCACTGACTGCTGCACTCTCTGCCGAGCCCTCTGCCCCTTCTCTTCCCCACCCTCACCACCACAATTCAGTTCATGCACCTGCCAACATTTTCCATACCTTGATGAAAGCCTCATGCCCGAAACATTTCTTGTGTATCTATATAAAGTACACTGTTGGATCTGCTGAGTTTTTCCAGCATCGTGTTTTTATTTTACCTATCACTTATTGAAAGTCTGACTTTTACACTTTATATTTTGACGACACCTTCTGGAAAAGGGCTGGATGGCTTGGCATTTGTTAAATGTGTTCAGGAAAGTTTTCTAAATCAATAATAGAGTTACCAACGGGAGAGAGTGCAATACTGGATCTCCTATTAGGGAACCAGACAGTTTGGGTGACAGAAGTATGTGTAGGCGAACATTTTGGGTCCAGTGACCATAATGCCATTAGTTTCATTAATTATGGAGGAGGAAGGCCAATTTTGTGGAAATGAGGAAGGATCTCTGAAGAGTGGATTGGGATGTTGTTTTCTGGCAAGGATGTGCTCAGTTAGTGGAAAACCTTCAAAGGCAAAATTTTGAGAGTGCAGAGTTCGCTTGTTCCTGTCTGGATTAAAGGCAAAGTCACCAGGCACAGGAAACCCTGATTTTTCAAGGGATATTGGTGATCTGGTTAAGAAAGGAGAGCCGGTATAGGGAGCAAGGAGCAGATGAGGTGCTAGAAAATGTAAGAAAATACTGAGGGAAATCAGGAAGGCAAAAAGAAGACATGAGGTTGCTTTGGTAGATAAAGTGAAGGTAAAGCCAAAGGTTTTCTACAAGTATGTTAAGAGTAAAAAGATAGTAAGGGTCCCCTAGAGGATCAGAGTGGTCAACTATGTATGGGATGGGGGAGATCTTGAACAGTTTTTTTTTTCATCAGTATTTACTCAGGAAACTGGCATGGTGTATACGGAAGGAAAGGAAACAAGCAGTAGTGGCAGGGAACATATGAGATTAAAGAGGAGGAGGTGCTTGCTGCCTTACAGTGAATAATGGTAGATAAATCCCCTGGGCCTGATGTGATATTCCCTCAGACCTTGAGGGAGACATAGTGTTGTTTCAACTGGACGATTTGGGGCACTGAATGAAGCTGAGGGGTGCAAGTGGGAAGGGATGAGTGGATGGGGGAGTTGAGGTGGAGGGGGTGCAATCCCTAAGGAAAGCGCAGAGGAACGTTGGGTGGTGGGATCACATGGGTACATCTTCTCAGTAAGAACAGGCTATTGTGTTGGCTGGGGAGCCTTTCATCAAAATCTCTGGTTGACACCAAAACGTGAATTCATCATGTCTCTAACAAACCAGCCAAGTATTATAAGCACAAATGGGTTTCTGACCTCCATAAAAATGCTTCCTGCTATGACAATACAAGATGGATTTATGAGGGAATAAGTGTAAGTTACACTCTAATGGCCTCACCCTTCTTGTATTTCAAGAGCCTTCGGGGAAGTCTATCCAGAGTTTACTATAGTTATTAAAATAAAATTTGTATGCACTATTATTTAAGGAAGATAGAAGAATTCCTCAGAATTGTAATGCAAGGTATCAGGTAACATAATCCTCTCTCTCAGCTTCTGAATTTGTGATTTCTTGTTCAACCTCATATTTGGTCCTCTAGCTCAATTTTTTTAATACTCTTCCTCCCCTCTTTTGATTCTGATGCTGTGGTAATTAAGCAGCTTCGATCCCCCCTTTCTAGTGACAGATTTTCAACTATTAGCCCTGAATGTTGAAGTGTCAGGCTACTCGACAGTGAGATCAGTCAGGAATTCATCTTGAACAATTGAGATTGTTGCTCTCACATGCCAGCTTCCTGCATCGATGCTCAGTTCTTTAGTCTATCTGTCAACTTGTTAGCACCTCTGTATAAAAGGTTAGTTCAAGTGAAACATGAAACACCTGCAGGCACTACGATTGTAGTTTAAAAACACAGCAAATGCTGGAGGATCTCAGCCGGTCTCGCAGTGTCCATAGGAGGTAAAGATATCACCGACATTTCGGGCCTGAGCCCTTCTTCAAGGAATAAGCAAAGAATATGAAAGCCTGAAGACCAGCCGGGGGAGGAGTCCAGACCAACAGAAGGTATAAATTGGATATGATAAGAGAAGAGGTGAGTTTAAAGTTCCAATTTATTGTCAGAGAACATCACATACAACCCTGAGATTCTTTTTCCTTTGAGTCCAGCAGAATTCCTAATTATCGGCAAACCGTGCAAATACAGAGATATAAATATTCAGAAAGAAATGATGGGTAAGGTATGAGTCTTCAAATGAGTCTGTTGTTCAGGACTCCGATAATTGCTGCTGCTCTCTGACAGTAGGAAGAGTTATGCCTGTGGTGTACTGGTGCAGCTTCTACCTTTGGTGGGGTTTTTTTGCTCAGACGTATTGGTACCCCCATACTAGGCCTTGATGTAGTAACGCATCTGTGGAGGTTTGCCAAGGTTGCCAAAGTCCACAAACTTCTGAGGAAGTAGAGGCGCTATCGTGCTTCCTTCACAATGGCATTAATACGATGGGCCCAGGACAGGTCCTCTGAGATAGTGATCCCCAGGAACTAAAAGTTGCTCACCTTCTCCACCTCTGATTTTCCCCAAATGATCACTGTGTTGTCCATCTCTGGAGTCTACAATGAGCTCCTTGGTCTTGGTGACATTGAGTTGGTGTTTTTAGGCTGGGGTTTTTATCCCTCGAGGAGGGGTGGTCTCCTTTACTGACACATCATTTCTCACCTTAAAATGCATAGAAGTTCAGGGCATCTGGGAGGGAGGTATCACCAGCACAGGCAGATGGTGTAGTCTTGTGGTTGGTGATATCTTGGCCGCCCTTCACATGCATTGCGTGTCCTTGCTGTCCAGGAAGCGACTATGAATGCGCTGGGCATGTGCACGCTTTGCTTCCCTGATGGCCATGTACAGCTTGGCTCTTGCAATAGTGAGGGCTACCTTGGGGGGGGAAAAACTGTTGCCCAATCAGGATGTAAGGGGTCAAGTGCTACGGCATCCATATGACAGAAGGAAGAACAGTTTATATGAGGGGTGTGGCAAGTCCTTCACACTCTGAAGGCAGCATCTCAGTTCCTGAGCAGCTCACACACTCCTGCAGTCATCCATGACTTCTGATTAGAGCGAGTAGTGATGGACTTGGGCACAGTGACATAATCAGAACACTGGTGCCATATACTCCTCCAGATTTATGCAGTTGCCAACAGTTGCTTCCTCCTTGAAAATGTGCCAGTTAGTGTGCTTGAAGGAGTCTTGGCGTGTGAATGGCCACCGCTGGCCAGGTTTTAACTTGCTTCGAAACTGGTCTGGAGTATCTGGCGAGTGGTCTATATGCTTGGATTTGCATCAGAGATGTGGTCTGAGTATCCGAGGTGTGGGTGGGGCTCCGCCCGATACACGTTGGAAATGTTCAAATACAAAGGTCCAATGTGCTTTCCCCCTCTCATAGCAAAATCCACATACTGATGGAATTTAGGGTCATCTGGCTGAAATCCCCAGCGATGATCAGTCCATCAGGATGTGCGGTCGGCATCTCATTTATCGCCTCATACAAATCTCTCCTTTAGCATTAGTGCCAAGGGGTGGGGGAGATGTGCACACCTACTATGAACACCGTGGTGAATTCTCATGGTAGATAAAATGGTCTACATCTGACACCAGTGTTGAACAATGACCAAAGACTTGTGCAGATTCCTTACACCATTTCGTGTTGATGTTAATGCACTGGCCACTGCCATGGGCTTTACCACACAGCAGCATCTCTGTCTGCCCAAAATAAGGTGAGCCCATCCAGCTGAATGGTGGTGCCTGGGATCCTGTCACTGAGCCACGTTTCCGTGAAGACTAGAGAATGGTAGGTCCCTGTCCTCGCACTGGGCAGACCTCCTGAATCAGATGTTGTCCATTTTGTTGACCAGGGAACAATGTTTAGGAGAAGGATGGATGGGAGAGTCGGGCAGCAGGGGTTTATCCTCAGCCCAGCACGGACCCCTGCTCACTTATCACACTTCCTCCACCTCACATTTTCTTCACCGCAGTCCCGAGGCTTTTTAGCCTAGTCTCTGCAGCAGCCCGTGGTTGCATAACTCAACACGCAGATATGAGTAAATACATGCACACTCTATACATTATAGAAGAAACTGCCCTCAGTGATACACTTTTCAATGGCATGGGAGTGCAGGACGATTATAAACCAACAGACACTTCACAGCCAAGCGTGAACAGAGTCAAGCAGGACAAGTGGACCGTGTCATTTCAAACAAACGGGACACATATTCCTTCAAGCTGGATACAGGGGCAAAGGTCGATTTGATCTGTGAGTGTGACATCTGGGCAATGAAGATAAAGCCATACATCCATGCAAATCCTGTACAGCTCAAAGCCTACAATGGACAGAACATCAACACGAAATGAACATATAAACTCAAGGTGAAAGTTAAAGTTAAAGTGCACCACCTCAGGTTCACAATAGTTCCAGATGGACATGAATCACAGCTTGGTGACAAAGGATATGAAAAATTAAGCTCCATCAAGAGGGTGTACACACCAGGGAACCTATTGTGTTAGCTGATGCATTAACCAGGGCAACGACACAGAGAGAAGCACACAATAAGAGTTCCACAGAGACAGATGTGAATCTCCACACTAACCAGATCACTGAATCTCTTCCCATATCTAACATGAAATCCAAGCTGATTACAGCTGAAAAGGACACAGTTCTACTGAAGGTCATCAAGAATCTGATGAAGGATGGCCTAGAGGTGAATGTCAGCCATTCTACAACATTAGAGCTGAGCTGAGTGTTGTCAATGGGCTTCTATTCAGACAGAGCAGAATTATCAATCTTCAATCACTGTGAGTAGAGAAGCTGAAAAGGGTGCACGAGAGGCACCTGGGAATAAAAAAATGAAAGAGGAGGGCCAGAGCTGCAGTGCATTGGCCAGATATAAATGCTGACGTTGGCAGAAAGCAATGAGACCTGCTTGAAACATCACACAAAGCAGATAAAGGATCCCATGATAATAACTGATGTACCAGCAGAACCATGGTAGAAAGTTGGGACTGTTCTGTTCCACATGGATGATAATAATTACTTGCTGGTTATTGACTATCTATCGAACTATTTGGAGGTTGTACTGCTTCCTAACATGTTTGCTGCTTGTATGATCAAATATATGGAATCGATCTTTGCAAGACATTGAATTCCTCAAATTGTCTACAGTGAAAGTGGACCATGCTACAGTGGTAGAGAATTCCAGAACTTTGCAGAAGAATATGATTTTCAAGTTCTCTATATCCACAGTCAAATGGCAAACCAGAGAAAGGAGTTCACAGAGTTAAACAGCTGCTTAAGAAAGCACAAGGTAGTGGCTCAGATCTTTATCTAACTCTATTGAGTTACAGAGCTTCACCACTTGAAAACGGCATGTCTCCCGCTGAGCTCCTAATGAGATGTAGACTATGCACCATGCTACCTGATACTGCAGACACAAACAGGAACAGAGTTGTTGAATGGAAAGAAAAGCATCTGCAATGGAGACAAAAAGAAAACTGACAAGTTACCATGAAGCTTAGGGCCACTGAGATAACAAGACACAGTGAAACTCAGAGATTTCAACACTTAGGATGAAAAGACCACTGTTCTGGAAGAAGTAAATAGAAGATTCTACACTGTCAGAGGGTGGTCGAATACTGAGGAGGAATCAAAAGAGCCTGCTGATAAATGCAAGAGACCCTGCAGGAACAGACAAATGCAGAAGATCCAGCCTGCCGAGCATCAGAAGAAACACCAGCAGTGTTAAGAAGATCCGTGTGCGTTATCAAAGCACCTGACAAACTGAATCTCTAAAAGAAAAAGAACTGAATACTTAAAAGGTTGTGCTGCCAATGTTTGTGTTTACACTTGTGTTGAACTTTAAATTGAAATTAATATTGTATTAGTGTGTTATTTTGTTAGATTAAACATCTCAAGGAAAGGGGATGTAATGATAGAGTGCTAATGATCCTCCTGACCACTAGAGGGAGTTGGAGATGAGTTGGTAGTGTCGAATCCTGAGCTCAAATAAAGACAACACTCTTAGGTTGAGTTCAAATATGCTCAGTTTTATTCCACCATTGCTGTTTTTTTACTCCCTTGTGGTCCTGTGCAACATGCCAGCCATTACAATTGATAACCAATCTATATGATCCTGCAAGGCATTATAGTCGATAACCAAACTATATTATTTATCACTACAGCAGGTAGCAACTTTAGTTGGATTCAAGATGGATGCCTCCACACGGACACAAATTCTTTTAGGTAATAAAATATAGTTGCTTTAAAAGAACCCATTTCTTTTATTACTTTAAAAGGAACATCACAATAGAATTAAGCAGAATTTGGTCTGCTAATTGCTGGATCATAACAGCTCTGATAATTATAAACTGTTGTGCAGTTTGGCATTCATAGTTGTTTGGTGCATCTTTGCAATAATGGCATTGAGCAAATGAGCTGCACGTTGAATCCACTTTTCAATGAACCAAGGTTGGTTCTCTGGGTTAATAATGGCAGAGTGAGGAATATGCCAGGAAATGAGGTAGCAGATGGTTCATGGTTGCTAAATTAGCTCTGAATTATCCAATGGTAGGTCCTCAATTCTTAGACAGAACTTTGTTTCTGAAAGGGTTGCACAACTGTCACTTCCATCTATCAGATAATCAGGGCTTAGTTAGTTGGCATTTTTTTACATGGAAACTTTGGAATTATTCAGTCAAAACTGAGCATACTTACCTGTGGTGTGTCTCGATGTGGGTACTTTTACAAAGCCTTCCTGTGCTGCGGAGTTTGTTGGAGGGGAAACATCGTATTCATTGGGCCTGTGGAGTGGCTGCAGCCAATTTACACTGCAGTTGCTCTGTTAAAACATGTAGGGGTACGAATAGAAAATTACAGGATGGAATTTGCATTAAAAAATCCTATCCCAACATTTTTACACCACCTCTGGAGCAGAAATTTTCCTGGTTTTGTAAAAGTGTCTAGGCTTAATGTTGGACATTGAGGTCGCCCACACAGAGTCAACCGAAAGTTGAGATGTTTCCTGAATACAAGGAGTCTTTTTCTTTAAGTGCTAAATCCACTCAACACTCTTGCAATGATATTATTCAAATGATTTGCAAACATCACTCAGCATGTGGGTATCTCCCAGGATCAAATCCTGGGGATGATTATTGGCCTGAAACTAGAGTAACCATGGGGCTGAGAGAACTTAGCAAATGTTGGGAATCCTCCTGACAATTTCCATCTGAAAATTCTCTGCCCATATCTGTAAATTATCTATACCCTATTGTATTCTTTGATTGTGTGTATATATATCTATATATATATATAGATATATATATAGATATATCTACAGATCTCCCTCTCCCCCCTCCCCTCTCCTTCCCATGTTTCCCTAAACTTTTCCCCCTTCAATTTCAATCCATGTCCTCTTGTTTGAATCTCCCCCATACTCAGTGGAAAAAACATGTCCACATTGAGTCTATCTGTCCCCCTCATAATTTTAAATACCTCTATCAAATCACCCCTCAATCTTCTAAGTTCCAGCCTGCTCAACCGTTCCCTGTAACTCAAACCCTGAAACCCAGGCAACATTCATTTAAATCTCTTCTGCAAATACAAATATCACCGATCTCCCTGTCCCCAAATGCTCACCGTCACTGACCTTCCTGAAGTGCATTTCCATCTGACCCCAGCCACCCACAGGCTGAGTGTCCCAACACCTCTGAGGCTGGCATCCACCTTGCCCCCAGCTGCCTGCAGGTGGAGCCGCTGATGCCTCTGATGTGGGTTTGCATCCCAGCCCTTGCTGCCCACAGGCCCGGGCTTCCAACACCTCCATCGCTAACCCCCGTCCCCACCGACCAGGTGCTGGAGCCACCTTGCCTCTGCCAGTGACCCTGACTGCAAACATGTCATAGCCCCGCCCCCCAACTCCCCTCCCCCCAATCTACACAGGTCCTAGTCTCAACCAACGCCATTCCGGTGCCCACGCTGACACCATCACCAGTTCCCACACCAACCTTAGCGAGAGGGAGAGAGTGAGTGAATTGTGGGGTGGGGGGGGAGAGAGAGAGTTAGTTTATATTTTTTAAATGTGGCGAACCTCACTCCAAAGGAAATCTGAGTCTCATTCGTTGAAAATGGCATCTTGAGGCCTAACATCTGCACTGCTGACGTCAGGCCTCAAGACGCCATTTTGTTAGAGTTGAGGCCAAAGTTTAGAAAGTAATTTAAATTTAGTAAAAACAATTATTACAAGTTTTAGTTATCGCTATCCACTTCTTCCGCGGAACCCAGTTTAGGAGACGCTGTTGTATACAAACAAGTAACTGAAACCAGAGAAAATTAGAATTGAAGCTTAAAGGTGCACCTGTCCACATAAAGCATCTATTGTTCCCTGGGCTGGGATTATCAAACTGATAAGGAATTGAAAGAAGAGTCTGCTTAGTCTGAATAATAAGCATTTGTGGTGGGAGCTATCTATAGTAGAAAACCTTTGTGCATGTTTTGAGGTAATGAGCAAGATCTTTTGTTTGAAAATGCCTCACATACAGTGATTTATGACAACTTCCAGGCAGAAAAATTCTTGTAATTAGTATTTTTTAGATAGCAATTGTTGGAAAAAAAGGACAGAAAAAATTAACATAAATTAATGTAATTACTGCATGGCATAAGTTCCAGTGTGCATTAGTCCCAGTGTTTTACAAGGAGCAACATGGCCTGAGTCATCAACTGGATGTCGAATTCATGAGGGGAGTTTTGCGGTGCGATTTAGAATGCAGGCTTCCCCCCAAAGAGTAGTAGGGGTCCTGCAGGATAAATTGCGGTGCAGGAATTGACTAAAAATTCCTGCACTTTCCTTTTGAGACAGTCCATGTGGTGGTAAATTTTGTGGATGGTGCTGTTACATGCCCGCACTCTAAAAACCCTAATTGTTATGTAAAGGTTTGCAATGAAAATAGTTTACTCCATCGTTCCAATGCAGATGGTCATTTCTGCAGCAATGGGTGGTGACTTGCGTTGTGCTTGTGTGAAATGTTAAATGTTAACTGTGACCATTCAGTCCCTCCTGTCTAGACTATCCTTTACAGTGATAATCCCATGTTACTAAAATGGGAGCTCGTAATAAATGGAAGAGCTTGTAGCATGTGTACTACTGCGAAGTGTGGAAAGAATACACATGAGGAGTCAAATTTGAAGACTGATTTATTGCACTGCCAGCTCTCCTTGCTGCTGACGTCGAGTGACATCATGATAGCTCTGATCTCCAGCTGCTTGCTGTTTCCCGTCATGCGGGTCGTCACCTGGGATGAAGGTCATTAGCTCCCACGCAGTCTGCGCAGTCACCACGTTGGTCAGCCATTTTGTGTACCAGGTCACATCCTGGTTAGTGGGCCGCTATGCATACCTTCACCCCACCCCAAGAACTGGCAATCGGAGCGCTGCTCACTGCTTTTGCTGGCCTACCTCTGCGATGTGATGGTTGCAGGGAGACCAGTTGGCTAATGTCCAGGTGCGCTGGTTTAAGGCAGTCGATCATGAAAGTCTCTTCCTTATCGCCGACCTCCACCACACATGTCATCCCATTGAGCCTAATTACTTTATACGATCCTCATACGGTTGTTGCAAAGGTGCCCGATGTGTCCCCCTCTGCATGAAAATGTACTCGCAGGTTTCTAAGTCATTGGGGACATTGGGCTTGGCCTGACCGTGTGGCAGAGGCTGCAGAGGGACTAGACTGCCCAGTCTTTCCCTCAGCTTAGTCAATGAGACTGTCGGGTCCTTGGTGAAAGCCAAGAACTCCCCTGGTGTTTCCAATAGTGTGTGGTACACCATCTCTGCTGAAAAGGTGTCAAGGTCCTCTTTTTGCGCAGTGCAAATCCCCAGGAGGACCCAGGGTAACTCGTCTGCCCAGTTCAGACCCTTGTGCTGAGCGACCAAGGCTGCCTAAAGGCAGAACTGGCTCCACCAACCCATTGGCCTGAGGGTGACAGTGGAGCTGAGTTCCCAGCAACTTGACCAGAGCCCTGAAGTGAACTGTGTACCTCTATCAAAGGTCATATGCTCTGGGACTCTGATCCTCGACATCCAGGTGTTAATCAGTGCCCTGGCGCAGGTCTCGGTGGTTGTATCGGCCAGCGGGACCATCGCTGGCTACCTCATTGAGTGGTCAATCATGGTGAGGAGATATCTTGCTCCATGGGAGACCAACAGCAGCCCTACAATGTTGATATGGACATGGCTGAACCAACATCACATTGGATCGAAAGTCTGGGGGTGGTGCCTTGATGTCTGGCAGAGTGTGCAGGTCTCGGCCCACTGATTGACCTGTTTCTGGAGGCTGTGCCAGGCAAATCTACTGCCCACCATTTTAACAGGTCCTGATGGCTGGGTGCGTCAGGATGGGCACAGTGGCAAAAACCTGCTGCCTCCACACTGCCGGCATAATGGGACAAGTTTGCCAGTGGAGACGTTGCAGTGGAACGTCTGGTTGCCAGGACCGATGGCGACATCCTCCAGCCTAAGGCTGGAAACTGTTGCAGGGATCTCAGAGTCCTCCTGCTGACTTGACTGCGGGGTGGGACGGTGCATTGGCTACCACATTGGTTTTACCTGTGATATGTTGGATGTCCAAGGTGATCTCAGACAAATATGAGAGGTGTCACTGCTGCCTCACTGACCATGGGTTAGACACCTTATGGAAGGCAGTGGTTTGTGGACTGTGAAGACCTGGATTGCCTGCATTCCAGCAAATGCCAGAAATGCCTGATTATCAGTAAATGCCAATAGCTCCCGATCAAAGGTGCTGTATTTGAGTTCAGGTGGCCAGAGGTGCCTGGTGAAGAAGGCCAAGGGGCTGCCATTGATGAATTGTTCCAGTGCGCCCCCTACTGCTGTGATGGAGGCATCTACAGTGAGGGCGGTTGGCATCTCTGGCCAACACCACCCTTCTAGTATACCCCAGGCCAGAGCTTTCTGGAACATCTCTGAGGCCTCATTGTCCCAGATAATGTCCTTACCCTTCTCTGTCATGAATGTGAAAAGGGGGTCTATGATGTGAGCCGCTGCCGGTATAAATTGGTGATAAAAATTCATCATACTGGCGAATTCTTGCAGCCCCTTCACTGTGCGGGTCTGGGCTGCATTCTTAAATCCAAAGGGCATTCACAGGAATTCAAAAGAGTCCGAAAGGGGTGATGATGGCTGTTTTAGGGATGTCATCAGGATGGACTGGGATCCAATGACATTTGAAAATACCCGTGCCCTTGTAAGTTAGTGGTGAAGTCTTGGATATGGGACAGGTGTGGTAGCCTCAATGAGGTGGCAATTGTACCACACGGCCTCCAACCTCCTGCTGGCTTTGGTACTACATGCAGTGGGGAGGCCCAGGGGCTGTCAGAATGATGCACAGTCCCCAGCTCTTCCATTTAAAAAAATTCTCCCTTGGTGAGGGTGAGGTTCTCGGGGGAGGGGGAAGATGACGAACCTTGGTGTGAAGTGATAATGTGGTGCCTTACCCTGTGTTTTGGCTCGGTGGTGGAAAACTGTGGCACCATGATCAAAGGGAACTCCGCTGGGATCCATGTGAATGCATTGTGGTTAGTGTAACGGAGTTGAGGTGGGGGGTGGGGGACAGGTAACTTGACTTCCCCCATGGGCAGATTTGAAAAGTCTCGGCGTGCATCAAATGCTGCCCTTTAAGATCCCCCAGCAGGCAGTGGGGTTGCAGGAAGTCTGCTCCCAGGAATGTTGTGCCACAGCCGCAATCGTGAATGTCCACATGAACCGGTTGCTGCCGAAGTGGAGTGGGACGGGGCAGGTGCCGAACATTTGTATGGTGGTGCTGTTCACTGTCTTCAGTGCCGGACCTGGTTTGCCGTTCCGGGTATCGCAGGCCAAGAGGGAGAAGGACACTTATTTCGGTGCCGGTGTCAATGAGGAAGCGCTTTCCTGACAGAGAGTCCCACACGTGAAGGGGGCTGTCACATTGGCCAACTGCAGCAGCCATTAATGACGGCTGGCTATGACGTTTCTCTGAAAAGCGCAGGGTGGGCCACATCGACGGGTGATAGTAGCAATACTGTTGGGTCAGGGGGGGGGGTCCACTTGCCTTCTGTTCGCAGTGGCCTTGTTGCCGGCTCTGTGCGGGGCCTAACGACCTGCTTCACCAAGGCATCGTTTTCTTTCTTCACTCTTCAGACCACGTCTTCCTGGGCTGCAACTTTCCCGGGGTCACTAAAGAACTCGTTGGCAAGCAAGAGTTGGATATCCTCGGGCAGGTGCTCCAGGAAAATCTGCTCGAAGAGCACTCAAGGCCTATGTCCCTCAGTAAGGGCAAGCATTTCACTTATGAGGGCAGATGGGCCCTGTCCCCCAAACCTTCCATATACAACAATTGGCCGGAGCGCTCGCGCTGTGAGGCCCAAAGGTGCGGGTTAATAGCTCTTTGAGGGCATCATACTTGCCTAGCTCCGGAGGCTGCCATAGGAAATCGGCAACCCTTGCTGCTGTCTCCTCGTCGAGTGAGCTCACCACCTGGTAATAATGGGTGTTGTGGCCATTGAACTGTCGAAGGATGGAATTGGACATCGGCCTGTTTGACCGACGTGTGTGGCTGCGATGCTCAGGAAGTTGGCAGCTTCAATGAAACTATGTGAAAAGCTGTTCGTTCAGTTATCTTTGAGTCCAATTGCCAGTTGGACCTGTCAGGATCACAAATGTATTGTGCGTGCTACCACGAAGTGTGGAAAGAAGACACCCACATGAGGAGTTGAAGTTGAAGACTGATTTATTGCACTGGCAGCTCTGCTAATATTCTCTCCACACTGCTGATGACAGGAGTAACCATTGGGTGGTGTTTCCCACCATTGCTCACTGTTTCCTGGGTGGTCATCGGGGACGAAGGTCATTGGCCCCAGCTGGGTCTGTGCGGTCGCTGCGTTCGTCAGCCATTTTGTGTGCTGGGTTGTGTCCCGGCTAGTGGGCTGCTACCTGCTCAATGTTTTGTTTACATGTATAGGCTGAGCACAGTTTTACGCCACCAATAAGTGGTAATTCTGTCTCACCCACGAGAGAAAGAATCTAAGGATTGTCTGTGATATAAATGTCATGTAAAATGTCATGTCACTATAAATTTGAAACCTGAACCAATTTACATACCAAGTATTGATATTCATGAGGCTGACTTGAAGGATGACAGAGTTGGACAGTCACGTGATGGAGTAGTGACCGGTAAGAAAATACCAGCCCTCTCCAGAAAAGTTAAAAAAAAGTAAAGAAAAAGCAAAGCCACAAACACAGAAACACAAATTAAAAATATAAGTGTGAAGAAAATAGCAGCAAAGAAAGAAAAACCAAAAACAAAGGGAAGAAAAGAAGAAGGAAAGACGTCAGAAGAGAAAGGTGAAGGCCTTACCTGTACGAAGAGGCCCACCGTGGAGAGAGAAGCCCGCTCCCTGAGGTCAGTAGAAACCCCGAGCGCAGGACTACAAAGATGCCTCATGGAGCTAAACAGAAGTGCACGAGTGCAATGAAAGCATTCATCAGAGGGCAGATAATAAATTATGTAACTAAGATGAAGAAGGACAACAATTGGGAAATAGAACAGTTGGAAAGGGAAATAACAAATACAGAAAAAGAATTAGCAATAAATAAAGATACAACTAAAAGAGAATTGGCAGAAAAAAAATAAAATATGAAATACTACAAACATCTAAGGTGGAGAAGAAAATAATGAAGACAAAACTGAAGTATTATGAGCTTGGAGAAAAAACGCACAAAATACTAGCGTGGCAGCTTAAGACAGAACAAACTAAAAGAATGGTATTGGAATCAAGGAAAAAGGACAAACAAATTACTTATAACCCAACGGAGATCAATGAAAACTTCAGGGAATTCTACGAGCAACTGAAAATGAAGGGAAAGAAGACAAAATAGATGAATTTCTAACAAAAATTGAACTACCGAAATTGCAAACAGAGGAGCAAAATAAATTAATAAAACCATTTGAAATAGAAGAAATACAGGAGATATTAAAAAAACTACCGAACAATAAAACACCGGGAGTGGATGGACTCCCAATAGAATTCTATAAAACATTTAAAGACTTATTAATTCCTCCTCTCCTGGAAGTAATGAACCAGATTGAAAAAACACAAAACATGCCAGATTCATGCAAAACAGCAATAATTACAGAAATACCAAAGACGGGGAAAGATCCACTAACACCAGCATCGTACAGACCAATATCTCTACTTAACACAGATTATAAGTTAATAGCTAAACTATTAGCAAACAGATTGGCCGACTGTGTACCAAAAATAGTAAAACTAGATCAAACTGGATTTATTAAAGAAAGACGAAGAACGGACAATATCTGTAAGTTCATTAACTTAATCGATGCATTACAAGGAAACAAAACTCCAACAGTGGCGGTTGCTTTAGACGCAGAGAAAGCCTTTGACAGAGTAGAATGGAATTATTTATTCAAAGTACTACAAAAATTTAACCTACCAGAGAAATATATTAATTGGATTAAAGCATTATATAAGGGACCATTGGCGAAGGTGACAGTAAATGGATATATATCAAACCAATTTAAATTAAGCAGATCAACAAGGTAGGGATGTTCACTATCTCCCTCACTGTTCGTGTTAGCTATAGAATCACTAGCAGAATTGATAAGAACAGAAAATAAAATACGAGGGATAAAAATAAAAGAGAAGGAATATACAATCAGTCTATTTGCAGATGATGCCATAATATACTTAACAGAACCAGAAATATCAATAAAAGAATTACATAAGAAATTGAAGGAATATGAGAAGTATTGGGGTACAAGATCAACACAAATAAAAGTGAAGCAATGCCAATGAATAATGCGGATTTCACAAAGTTTAAGGAAGAATCACCATTTAAATGGCAAACACAAGCAATTCAATACCTAGGTATACAATTAGATAATAATCTCGGCCATCCAGACAAACTAAATTATCAGCCATTAATGAAAAAATTACAAGACGACTTAGAGCACTGGAAAGACTTACCACTAACACTGATAGGAAGGATAAACTGTATTAAAATGAACATCTTCCCAAGGATACAATACCTATTTCAATCATTACCAATTCACCTAACAGAGAAATTCTTCAAGGAGCTAAAGAAAATAATAAGGACATTCTTATGGAAAGGGGGGAAACTGAGGATAGCACTAGATAAATTAACAGAATGGTACAAACAAGGGGGCTTACAGCTACCAACCTTTAAGAATTATTATAGAGCAGCACAATTAAGATACCTATTAGATTTTTATCAAACAAGGGAAAAACCAGATTGGACCAGATTAGAGCTAGATAAAATAGGGGAGAAGATACCTGAACATATGCTATATAAGTAGGATGAAAAGTTGGTGCAATATAGGAATTCACCAGTATTGTACCATCTGCTCAACATTTGGAAGAAGATTCACGTAGAAAGGAATAAAATAAATGATCAACTGCCAAAATTAATACTGACACAAAATCAACTAATCCCCTTCACAATAGATAACCTTTCCTCCAGAGAATGGGAGAGTAAAGGGATACTCACGATACAATGTTTGCATACCACCAACTGAAAACCTACTTGAAGGACAAATTGGGAAACAGTCTGAGGTAACCAGAAGGAAGCAATTTTGAATACATGATTACAGATACAATGATAATTTAAAAATTTATAACAAACATGTACATCAAACTGCAAGAAAAGGAGAACAAGGAAACAAGCTGTAAACCTAAACAAAAATGGGAACAAGGTCTAAACATAAAGATAAAGAATGAAACATGGGAAAAGTTATGCTCCGGAACTATGAGAAATACAATAAACATGAGGTTATGCATGATACAATATAATTGGTTACACAGGCTATACATCAAACCCCAAAAGTTAAATAAATGGGATCCAACAGTATCAGACAGATATTTTCACTGTAAAAAGGAAACAGGAACAGCAATACATGCAATTTGGGCATGTGAGAATGTGAAAAAATTTTGGGAAGATCTAAACAAGATATTAAATAAAATCACAAAAAGCAATATACCAAAAAACCCAGAGATCTTCCTTCTAAGTAATATAAGAAATAAAGAACTTGGACTCGATTTGGATGGAGCACAAAAAAGATTTATTATGATAGCCCTAGCTGTAGCAAAAAAATGTATTATGTCAACCTGGAAATTAGAAGACAACCTGAGAATACAATAATGGTACATAGAAATAAATAAATGTATTCCATTGGAAAAAATAACTTATAATTTAAGAAATAACATCACAGTATTTGAACAAATATGGGAACCGTACATGGAATACAATAGAGAAATCCTACCATGGACTTCCACCACCTAAAATGACAGAAGGAGAAGACAACAAAATGAACTGACCCAGTATGTAAAAGTAGAAGAAACAAATTTATTGTTTATTTTTATTAAGTGATGACATTGTTTAACAGGTTTAATGTATCTTATAGATTGAACGTTGAATAAATGGGAAAGGGAGGGTAGGGAAGGGAGGGGGAAAAAGGGGAGAAAATGACACTGTATATATTCAAAAGAAAAATGTCTGTATGTATTTTGGTCAGTATGGTTCATAGTGTGAAAAATAAAAAAATTAAAAAAGGATGACAGAGTTGAAAGTAACACAGCTATGCCCCAATTCTGTGTCTCAGTCAGTGCTAACTAATACTTTGCAATAACAGGGACCTTCCAATGGCCAACCATTTTAATTCCACACTCCACTTCCACACCAACATGTCTGTCCATGGCCTCGTGGCTCTGCCAAACTGAGGTTACCAGTAAATTGGATGAACAACAGCAGATATTAAATCTAGGCACTCCCCAATCAGATGATATTAACACTGACCTCCAGTTTCTGTTAAGTCCCTCTTTCCCTACCCCTCTGTCTCCTTTCCTTCTGCTCCCACCGACTTCCCTCTCCATTCAGAGTGCAATCCCCTCCCCCATTACTTCACAGCTTTTATTTCCCTTCTCTTCCCCCATCCATATCCACCAATGACCACTTGCCTGTGGCTTGTGCACCTCCCCTGACCTTTCTTCCTTTCTCTCATCTCCTCCCCTTTCCTTTTTATGCGGGTGCCCACCTGCTTTTTGCTCAGTCCTTGATGAAGGGCTCAGGCCAGAAAGGTTGACCATGTCCCTTTGCTTCCTGTGGACGCTCCGTTACCTACTGAGTTTCCAGCATTTTTTGTGTATTAACTTCTACTTCCAATTTTTTTTCCCCAAAGTTACTTGGTTTGACACGACTGAATGGATTGTACGTGGCTTTGTTCCTTAGTGAATAACTCCGCATTTGATGTGTTTTGTGGTTAGGTATTTCTGCCACTTCCTGCTAATTATGGCTATTTTTCTTTAAATTTGGGCATTCAAGGTAGCAGGCCATTTCAACCCATGAGTCCGTGATGCCCAATTACACCCAATTAACCTACAACCCCAGTACGTTTTGAACGGTGGGAGGAAACCCATGCAGACGTGGGGAGAATGTACAAACTACTTACAGACAATGCGGGATTTGAACCCCAGTCCTGACTGCTGGTTCCGAAACAACATTGCACTAACCACTACACTGACTGTGCCACCCCATAAACTCACACAGACATGGAGAGAAGGCGTAAACTCCTTATAGACAGCGCAGGATTCGAACCCTGGTCCTGGTCACTGGCGCTGTAACAATGTTGCACTAACTTCTACACCTACTGTACTGCCCATTGCTTGCCATTTATGTGTGTCCCAAAAGAACCAAAATCTAAATTTTCTGATTAAATCGTGCATTAACGTGAAACGGAAGGGTGTTTACCTTAGCTTCCTGTTGCACAATCTTAAATTATCTGTTCCTTGTTTTCAAAATTCCATTGAAATTTTTGAAGTTAACCCACAAAATGTTTGATACTGAAACTAGAAAGACCGCTTAGTTGCATGGGATCTGGCCTCATTAAACATCTCATACCTGTAATGCTCTGAATTAATCGCATGTTGCCATGTCAGGCTTTGTTAAAACCATTTGTGTTGGAATTGGGTTTGAGAATTTAAAAAAAAATCTCACCCAGCCTGATACACTGTGGGAGTTATAATTATCCCCCCTAATACTGCATTCAAATTACTTTAATTTGCAGTCTTCGTTTGTACCAAAAATGCTATTTCCATTTGCTGTTTAACTTGACAGGTCATTGCAACCTGCTCCTAGCAGTGTGACCTGGAATATGTAATTGAACACAATTTTAATAGTGTCCCTGGGATGTTTGGGAATGAAGTGAAGCTTGCTTTTGTAAAATGAAATCTACTGATAAAATGTTGCCATTATGAATCCTATCCATTCCTGATAAACACATAAGAATTAGAAGAAGGAGGAGAACATGCAGACCCTCATGCAAGCTCTGCTATTTAATGACCTTGGGCAGTCTTTTACTGCCACTTTCCTGCGCAAAACTCAAATCGTTTGACTCTCCTAGTATATAAAAATCTGCCAATTGTTTTTCAAACCTCTACAGTCTCATTTAGTAGAGTTCTGAACATTCATGTTCCTCTGGGTGGAAAAGTTTTCTTGTCACTCCCTGGAATGGCCAGGACCTCGGCGACTCTTGGTTCCGGACACTGCAACTTGACAAAGGAGTAAATGTGCATCTGCCCTGTTTCAAGTTCAGAAAAATGAAATATAAAATATAAATAATTCTTACAGGGATTGCACATTAATTTAATGACCAATATTCTGTCATTATCATTTGAGTTCCTTTTAACTTATCTGAATTCCAACTTTGTCATTTCTTGAAAATGGCAAAACCACCATTTGTTGCAAGATTTTTTTAATGAAAAACAATTTTGATCCACCGCTGTCTTAGTGATATTGTCTCATTTTTTGAAGATGGAAAGCTTTTCGATCATGATTGATGAAAGAACAGTGATATTGTGATATGTTTTTGGGAGCGTGATCTCAGTCTGGCAGTGCATGAGGCTATGGACAGACATGTTGGCAAGGGAATGGGGTGGGGAATTGAAATGGGTGGCCACTGGAAGATCCCCGCTATTGCAGAGGACAGAGTAAAGGTGCTCAACGAAGTGAGCTCCCAATCTTCGTTCAGCCTCTCTGATGTGGAGGAGACCACAACAGGAGCACCCGATGCAGTAGACGCGAAGTGTTGCTCCACTTGAAAGGACTGTTTGGGGCTCCCAAGTGGTAGTGAGGGAGGAGGTGTGGGTGCAAGTGGAGCATTACTTGAGGTTGTTAGGTGCCAAGGGGGTGACTGACTCTGCTAAATGACATATAATGATGAGTATTGTTACGAGCCCAGGGGACCCCAAACCCCAGCAGCAATAGATATTCACCAAGACAAATGGTAACAAACAAAAGTTGCTTTTAATGATCTTTAAACATGAAAATTGAATCACACGTAAGGCTTTTGTTGTAAGAGTGGGTCATTCGGGTTAAAATGAACTCTGATCAAGACTGAGTACAAAGTGAAGTCAATTAAAAGTCGAACTGTTGCTGTTGCCTGCAATTGAGGCAGTGATCTGGAGATAGATTGATATATATACAAGAACAGAATAAATTTTGCTTTATCCTGATTTTAAAGGCAGTATTCTAGCCACTTGGTTAGAAGTTCTGGTGTCCTTCACGAGAAACTAATAGGTCTATTGATTCAAGATTTAGTTTATTGCCATGTAATTAGAAACAGTGTCATTTTACATGAAATTGCTTTTGTCTGCTGTAAGGCAGACAAATTTGCCATCAGCAGAAATGACCTGAAGTGCCTCTTAAAATCAGGGAAAGAGAAGCAAAAGAGATTTCCACCCCACCCCCAGAATAACCGTATGTCCGTGGATTTGCCCTAATATTTCTGCAATGTCCACAACCATACAGAGTCCAGTCCAAACCATCCCAACCCAAGCTCCAAATTCGAAACTCGGACACAATTAGGAACCCGGTTCCAAGCCATTCACCAGCGGCCTCCAGCCTCCAGGGGTTCCTCGCTTCGATTCACCAGTTGCCAGCTGCCTGTATGGGTCCTTCAGTTACAGAACGCCCTCACTGGTTGGATGAGACATTAGTCAGATATTTTTCCTTTCACAAAGATTGTTTATTCAGTGATTACAAGAAATCACATTAGTACAGTCTTACCTTATTTCAGTTACATACTATTTACAATTAAAATTATTACATTGCCTTCCCAACCCAGAATGCACTTGAGCTCCTGTGGCGCCAACCGGTCCCGCAAATCTCCCATCGTACCCATGGACACTGTCTGCTCCCTCTAGTCAGATTGACTTACAGTGTCACATGGATGTAAGAAATGATGACGTTATTTTAATGAACTTTGGAGGAGTTCACTCTGTGACCTGGCCAATAATTATCACACAGTATTTTACTGAAGACGATTATCAAAGACCTGGTCTGTAAATGGACCGTCAGAATTGCAACATTTTAACAGTAACTAAATTACAATGCAATTAGTTTGCTGTAATGTGTTCCAGATTGTTCTCTCATTTAGTTCGCTGTAATGTGTTCCAGATTATTCTCTCTTTTAGTTAGCTCTAATGTGTTCCAGGTTGTTCTCTCTTTTAGTTTGCTGTAATGTGATCCAGATTGTTCTCTCTTTTCATAAGCTGTATTGTGTTCCAGGTTGTTCACTCTTTTAGTTCAGTGTCATGTGTTCCAGATTGTTCTCACTTTTAGTTAGCTATAATGTTTTCCAGATTGTTCTCTCTTTTAGTTTGCTGTTATGTGTTCCAGATTGTTCTCTCTTTTAGTTCTCTGCACTGTGTTCCAGGTTGTTTACTCTTTTAGTTTGCAATAATGTGTTCCAGATTGCTGTTTCTTTTAGTTCGCTGTAATATGTTCCGAATTGTTCTCTCTTTTAGTTAGCTGTAATGTGTTCCAGAGCCAGCTCTTCAGCGCTTGACGTCCTGCTTTGCGGAAACTGCCAAAATGTTTGGCCTGGAAGTCAGCCTGAAGAAAACTGAGGTCCTCCATCAGCCAGCTCCCCACCATGACTACCAGCCCCCCCACATCTCCATCGGGCACACAAAACTCAAAACGGTCAACCAGTTTACCTATCTCGGCTGCACCATTTCATCAGATGCAAGGATCGACAATGAGATAGACAACAGACTCGCCAAGGCAAATAGCGCCTTTGGAAGACTACACAAAAGAGTCTGGAAAAACAACCAACTGAAAAACCTCACAAAGATAAGCGTATACAAAGCCGTTGTCATACCCACACTCCTGTTCGGCTCCGAATCATGGGTCCTCTACCGGCACCACCTACGGCTCCTAGAACGCTTCCACCAGCGTTGTCTCCGCTCCATCCTCAACATCCATTGGAGCGCTCACACCCCTAACGTCGAGGTACTCGAGATGGCAGAGGTCGACAGCATCGAGTCCACGCTGCTGAAGATTCAGCTACGCTGGATGGGTCACGTCTCCAGAATGGAGGACCATCGCCTTCCCAAGATCGTATTATATGGCGAGCTCTCCACTGGCCACCGTGACAGAGGTGCACCAAAGAAAAGGTACAAGGACTGCCTAAAGAAATCTCTTGGTGCCTGCCACATTGACCACCGCCAGTGGGCTGATAACGCCTCAAACCGTGCATCTTGGCGCCTCACAGTTTGGCGGGCAGCAGCCTCCTTTGAAGAAGACCGCAGAGCCCACCTCACTGACAAAAGGCAAAGGAGGAAAAACCCAACACCCAACCCCAACCAACCAATTTTCCCTTGCAACCGCTGCAATCGTGTCTGCCTGTCCCGCATCGGACTGGTCAGCCACAAACGAGCCTGCAGCTGACGTGGACTTTTTACCCCCTCCATAAATCTTCATCCGCGAAGCCAAGCCAAAGAGAGAGAGAGTTCCAGGTTGTTCTCTCTTTTAATTAGCTGGAATGTTTTCCAGATTGTTCTCTCATTTAGTTCGCTGTAATGTGTTCCAGATTATTCTCTCTTTTAGTTAGCTCTAATGTGTTCCAGGTTGTTCTCTCTTTTAGTTTGCTGTAATGTGATCCAGATTGTTCTCTCTTTTCATAAGCTGTATTGTGTTCCAGGTTGTTCACTCTTTTAGTTCAGTGTCATGTGTTCCAGATTGTTCTCACTTTTAGTTAGCTATAATGTTTTCCAGATTGTTCTCTCTTTTAGTTTGCTGTTATGTGTTCCAGATTGTTCTCTCTTTTAGTTCTCTGCACTGTGTTCTAGGTTGTTTACTCTTTTAGTTTGCAATAATGTGTTCCAGATTGCTGTTTCTTTTAGTTCGCTGTAATATGTTCCGAATTGTTCTCTCTTTTAGTTAGCTGTAATGTGTTCCAGATTGTTCTCTTTTTTGGTTAGCTGTAATGTGTTCCAGATTGATCTCTCTTTTTGTTTGCTGTAATGTGTTCCAGATTGTTCTCTCATTTAGTTAGCTGTAATGCATTCCAGGTTGTTCTCTCTTTTAGTTAGCTGTAATGTGTTCCAGGCTGTTCCCTCTTTGAGTTTGCTGTAATTTGTTCCAGATTGTTCTCTCTTTTAGATAGTTGTAATGTGTTCCAGGTCGTCTCTCTTTTAGTTAGCTGTAGTATGTTGCAGATTGTTCTCTCTTTTAGTCCACTGTAATGTGTTCCAAGTTGTTCTCCCTTTTAGTTCGCTGTAATGTGTAACAAGTTGTTCTCTCTTTTCGATAGCTGTAATGTTTTCCAGATTGTTCTCTCTTTTAGTTTTCCATAATGAGTTCCAGATTGTTCTCTCATTTCGTTCGCAGTAATGTGCTCCAAGTTGTTTTCTCTTTTAGTTTGCTGTAATGTGTTGAAGATTGTTCTCTCTTTTAGTTCTCTGTAATATGTTCCAGGTTGTTCCCTGTTTTAGTTCTCTGTAAGGTGTTCCAGATTGTTCTCTATTTTAATTTGCTATAAGGTGTTCCAGATTGTTCTCTCTTTTAGTTTGCAGTAATGTGTTCCAGATGGTTGTCTCCCTTAGTTCGCTGTAATGTGTTCCAGATTGTTCTCTCATTTCATTCGCTGGAATGTGTTCCAAGTTGTACTCTCTTTTAGTTCGCTGTTATGTGTTGAAAGATGTACTCTTTTTTAGTTTACTGTAATGGGTTCCAGATCGGTCTCTCTTTTAGTTCTATGTAATGTGACCCAGGTTGTTCACTCTTTTAGTTCGCCGTGATGTGTTCCAGATTGTTCACTCCTTTAATTCGCTGTAAAGTGTTCCAGATTGTTCTCTCTTTTTGTTATCTGTAATATGTTCCAGATTCTTCTCTCTTTTAGTTCGCTGTAATGCGTTCCAGATTGTTCTCTCTTTTAGTTAGCTGTAATGTGTTCCAGATTATTCTCTCTTTTAGTTAGCTCTAATGAGTTCAAAGAAATTCTCTTGTTTAGTTCGCTGTAATTTGTAACAATTTGTTCTCACTTTTAGTTAGGTGTAATGTTTTCCAGATTGTTCTGTCTTTTAGTTCGCTGAAATGTATTCCAGATTATTCTCTTTTTTAGTTAGGTGTAACGCGTTCCAGGTTGTTCTCCCTTTTAGTTAGCTCTAATGTGTTCTAGGTTGTTCTCTCTTTTAGTTTGCTGTAATTTCTTTCAGATTGTTCTGTCTTTTAGTTAGTTGTACTGTGTTCCAGATTCTTCTCTCTTTTAGATCACTGTAATGTGTTCAAGTTGTTCTCTCTTTTAGTTCGCTGTAATGTTTTCCAGATTCTTCTGCCTTTTAGCTCACTGTTATGTGTTCCAAGGTGTTCTCTCCTTTAGTTCGCTGTAATGTGTTCCAGGTTGTTCTCTCTTTTAGTTCGCTGTAATGTGTTCCAGGTTTGTCGGTCTTTTAGTTCTATGGAATATGTTCCATGTTGTGCTTTCTTTTAGTTAGTTGTAATGCATTCCAGGTTTTTCTCTCTTTTACTTAGCTGTAATGTGTTCCAGATTGTTCTCTCTTTTGCTCCTCCTCAATGTTTTCCAGATTGTTCTTTCTTTTAGTTAGTTGTAATGTGTTCCAGGTTGTTCTCCCTTTTAGTTTGCTGTAAAGTGATCCAGATTGTTCTCTCTTTTGGTCCTCCTTAATGTTTTCCAGATTGTTCTTTCTTTTAGGTTACTGTAATGTGTTCTAGATTGTTCTCCCTTTTAGTTAGCTGTAATGTGTTCCAGGTTGTTCTCTCTTTTACTTTGATCTAAAGTGTTCCAGATTGTTCTCTCTTTTATTTAGCTGCAATATGTTCTGGGTTGTCCTCTTTTTCAGTTGGCTGTAATGTGTTCCAGATTGTTCTCCCTTTTAGTTAGCTGTAATGTGTTCCAGATTGTTCTCTATTTTAGTTGGCTGCAATGTGTTCCAAGTTGTACTCTCATTTATTTCTCTTTCATGTGTTCCAAGTTGTTCAACCGTTTAGTTTGATGTAATGTGTGCCAAGTTTTACACTCTTTTAGTTCTCTTTTAGTTGTTCACACTTTTAGTTCACTGTAATGTGTTCCAGGTTTTAACCTCTTTTAGTTAGCTGTAATTTGTTCCTGATTCTTCTCTCTTTTAGTTTGCTGTAATGTGTTCCAGATTCATCTCTCCTTTAGCTCACTGTAATGTGTTCCAGGTTTTACAATCTTTTAGTTAGCTGTAATTTATTCCAGGGTTTTCTCTCTTTTACATAGCTCTAATGGGTTCAAAGAAGTACTCTCTTTTCGTACGCTGTAATGTGTAACAATTTGTCCTCTCTTTTAGATAGCTCCAATGTGTTCCAAGTTGTACTCTCTTTTAGTTCGCTGTAATGTGTTCCAAGATGTTCTCTCTTTTTGTTCGCTGTAATGTGTTCCAGATTGTTCTCTCTTTTATTTTGCTGTAAGGTGTTCGAGATTGTTCTCTCTTTTATTTCTCTGTAATGTGTTCCAGGTTGTTCACGCTTTTAGTTCGCTGTAATTTGTTACAGATTGTTCTCTCTTTTAGATAGATGTGATGTGTTCCAGATTGTTCTCTCTTTTAGTTAGCTGTAATGTATTCCAGATTGTTCTCCATTTAGTTTGCTGTAATGAGCTCCAAATTCCTCTGTCCTTTAGTTCCCGGTAATGTCTTCCAGGTTTTACACTCTTTTAGTTAGCCGTAATGTATTGCAGGTTTTTCTCTCTTTTAGTTAGCTCTAATGGGTTCAAAGAAGTACTCTCTTTTAGTTCGCTATAATGTGTTCCAGATTGTTCTCTTTTTCGGTTAGCTGTAATGTTTTCCAGATTGATCTCTCTTTTTGTTTGCTGTAATGTGTTCCAGATTGTTCTCTCGTTTAGTTAGCTGTAATGTCTTCCAGGCTGTTCTCTCTTTCAGTGAGCTCTAATGTATTCCAAGTTGTACTCACTTTTAGCTAGCTGAAATATGTTCCAATTTGTACTCTCCTTTAGTTCGCTGTAATGTGTTCCAGGTTTTACCCTCTTTTAGTTTGCTGTAATGTGTTCCAGATTTGTCTCTCCTTTAGTTCACTGTAATGAGTGACAGGTTTTACAATCTTTTTGTTAGCTGTAATGTATTCCAGGTTTTTCTCTCTTTTACATATCTCTAATGGGTTCAAAGAAGTACTCTCTTTTAGTTCGCTGTAATGTGTTGCAGATTGTTCTCTCTTTTAGATGGCTCCAATGTGTTCCAAGTTCTACTCTCTTTTTGTTCGCTGTAATGTGTTCCAAGTTGTACTCTCTTTTACTTTGCTGTAAAGTGTTCGAGATTGTTAGTTCTTTTATTTCTATGTAATGTGTTACAGGTTGTTCACGCTTTTAGTTTACTGTAATGTGTTCCAGGTTGTTCTCTCTTTTAGTTAGCTGTAGTATGTTCCAGATTTTTCTCTCATAGAGTCCACTGTAATGTGTTCCAAGTTGTTCTCCCTTTTAGTTCGCTGTAATGTGTTACAATTTGTTCTCTCTTTTCGATAGCTGTAATGTTTTCTGAATTGTTCACACTTTTAATTCGCTGTAATGTGTTCCAGATTGTTCTCTCTTTTAGTTAGGTGTAATGCGTTCCAGATTGTTCTCTCTTTTAGTTAGCTGTAATGTGTTCCAGATTGTTCTCTCTTTTAGTTCGCTGTAATGTGTTCCAGATTGTTCTCTCTTTTAGTTTGGTGTAATGCGTTCCAGGTTGTTCTCTCTTTTAGTTAACTCTAATGTGTTCTAGTTTGTTCTCTCTTTTAGTTAGCTGTAATGTATTCCAGATTGTTCTCCATTTACTTTGCTGTAATGAGCTCCAAATACCTCTGTCCTTTAGTTCGCTGTAATGCCTTCCAGGTTTTACACTGTTTTAGTTAGCCATAATGTATTCCAAATTTTCCTCTCTTTTACTTCGCTGTAATGTGTTCCAGGTTGTTCTCTCTTTTAGTTAGCTGTAATATGTTCCCTATTCTTCAATCTTTTACTTAGGTGTAATGTGTTCCAGATTATTCTCTCTTTTAGTTCGCTGTAATGTGTTCCAGGTTGGTCAGTCTTTTAGTTCGATGGAATATGTTCCATGATGTGTTTTCTTTTAGTTAGTTGTAATGCATTCCAGGTTGTTCTCTATTTTACTTAGCTGTAATGTGTTCCACGTTGTATACTCTTTTAATTTGCTGTAATATGTTCCAGATTGTTCTCTCTTTTAGTTTGCTCTAAAGTGTTCCAGATTGTTCTCTCTTTTATTTCGCTGTAATTTGCTCCAGTTTGTTCTCTATTTTAGTTGGCTGTAATGTGTTCCAAGTTGTACTCTCATTTAGTTCCCTTTCATGTGTTCCAAGTTGTTCACCCTTTTAATTTGATGTAATGTGTGCCAAGTTCTACACTCTTTTAGTTCTCTTTTAGTTGTTCACCCTTTTAGTTCACTGTAATGTGTTCCAGGGTTTACAATCTTTTAGTTAGCTGTAATTTATTCCAGGTTTTTCTCTCTTTTACATAGCTCTAATGGGTTCAAAGAAGTACTCTCTTTTAGTACGCTGTAATCTGTAACAATTTGTCCTCTCTTTTTGCTAGGTGTAATGTTTTCCAGATTGTTTTCTCTTTTCGTTCGCTGTAATGTGTTGCAGATTGTTCTCTCTTTTAGATAGCTCCAATGTGTTCCAAGTTGTACTCTCTTTTAGTTTGCTATAATGTGTTCCAAGATGTTCTCTCTTTTTGTTCGCTGTAATGTGATCCAAGTTGTACTCTCTTTTAGTGTGCTGTAATGTGTTCCAGATTTTTCTCTCTTTTATTTCTCTGTAATGTGTTGCAGGTTGTTCACGCTTTTAGTTCGCTGTAATTTTTTCCAGATTGTTCTATCTTTTATATAGTTGTAATGTGTTCCAGGTTGTTCTCTCTTTTAGTTTGCTGTAATGTGTTCCAGATTGTACTCTCTTTTTGATAGCTCTAATTTGTTCCAAATTTTCCTCTCTTTTACTTCGCTGTAATGTGTTCCAGGTTGTTCTCTGTTTTAGTTCGCTGATATGTGTTCCAAGTTGTTTTCTCTTTCAGTTCTCTGTAATGTTTTCCAGATAGCTCTCTCGTTTACTTAGCTGTAATGTGCTCAAAGTTGTTCTCTCCTTTAGTTCTCTGTTATTGGTTCCAGGTTCTTATCTCTTTTCGTTAGCTTTAATGTGATCCAGATTGTTCTCTCATTTTGTTATCTTTGATATGTTCCAGATTCTTCTCTCTTTTAGTTCGCTGTAATGTGTTCAAGATTGTTCTCTCTTTTAGTTAGCTGTAATGTGTTCCAGATTATTCTCTCTTTTAGTTAGCTCTAATGAGTTCAAAGAAGTTCTCTCGTTTAGTTCGCTGTAATCTGTAACAATTTGTTCTCACTTTTAGTTAGGTGTAATGTTTTCCAGATTGTTCTCTCTTTTAGTTCGCTGAAATGTGTTCCAGATTATTCTCTTTTTTAGTTAGTAGTAACGCGTTCCAGGTTGTTCTCTCTTTTAGTTAGCTCTAATGTGTTCTAGGTTGTTCTCTCTTTTAGTTCGCTGTAATTTCTTTCGGATTGTTCTGCCTTTTAGTTAGTTGTACTGTGTTCCAGATTCTTCTCTCTTTTAGATCACTGTAATGTGTTCAAGTTGTTCTCTCTTTTAGTTCGCTGTAATGTTTTCCAGATTCTTCTGCCTTTTAGCTCGCTGTTATGTGTTCCAAGGTGTTCTCTCCTTTAGTTCGCTATAATGTGTTCCAGGTTTTACCCTCTTTTAGTTAGCTGTTATATTTTCCATATTGTTCTCTCTTTTAGTTAGCTGTAATGTATTCCAGATTGTTCTCCATTTAGATTGCTGTAATGAGCTCCTAATTCCTCTGTCCTTTAGTTCGTGGTATTGTCTTCCAGGTTTTACACTCTTTTAGTTAGCCGTAATGTATTCCAGGTTTTTCTCTCTTTTAGTTAGCTCTAATGGGTTCAAAGAAGTACTCTCTTTTAGTTCGCTGTAATGTGTAACAATTTGTTCTCACTTTTAGTTAGGTGTAATGTTTTCTAGATTGTTCTCTCTTTTAGTTCGCTGTAATGTGTTGCAGATTTTTCTATCTTTTAGTTAGCTGTAATGTGTTCCATGCTGTTCTCTCTTTTTGTTAGCTGTTATATGTTCCGAATTGTTCTTTCTTTTAGTTAGCTGTAATGTGTTCCAGATTGTTCTCTCTTTTGGTTAGCTGTAATGTGTTCCAGATTGTTCTCTCTTTTGCTCCACCTTAATGTTTTCCAGATTGTTCTCTCTTTTAGTTAGCTGCAATATGTTCCAGGTTGTTCTCCCTTTTAGTTAGCTGTAATGTGTTCCAAGTTGTACACCCTTTTAGTTTGCTGTCATGTGTTCCAGATTTTTGTCTCTTTTAGTTAGCTGTAAGGTGTTTCATATTGTACACTCTTTTAGTTCTCTCTAATGTGTTCCACGTTGTTCACCCTTTTAATTCGCTGTAATTTGTTACAAGTTGTTCTTTCTATTAGTTTGCTGTAATGACTTCAGATTGTTCTCTCTTTTAGTTTGCTGTCATGTGTTCCAGATTTTTGTCTCTTTTAGTTAGCTGTAAGGTGTTCCACATTGTTCTCTCTTTTAGTTAGCTGTAATGTGTTCCAGGCTGTCTCTCTTTCAGTGAGCTCTAATGTATTCCAAGTTGTACTCACTTTTAGCTAGCTGAAATGTGTTCCAATTTGTACTCTCTTTTAGTTTGCTGTAGTGTGCTCCAGATTGTTCTCTCTTTTAGTTGGCTGTAATATGTTCCTGATTCTTCAATCTTTTAGTTAGGTGTAATGTATTCCAGATTATTCTCACTTTTAGTTTGCTGTAATGTGTTCCAGATTGTTCTCTCTTTTGCTCCTCCTTAATGTTTTCCAGATTGTTCTTTCTTTTAGTTTGCTGTAATGTGTTCCAGGTTCTTCTCTCCTTTAGTTCGCTGTAATGTCTTCCAGGTTTTACACTCTTCTAGTTACCCGTAATGTATTCCAGGTTTTTCTCTCTTTTAGTTAGCTCTAATGGGTTCAAAGAAGTACTCTCTTTTAGTTCGCTGTAATGTGTAACAATCAGTTCACACTTTTTGTTAGGTGTAATGTTTTCTAGATTGTTCTCTCTTTTAGTTCGCTGTAAAGTGTTGCAGATTGTTCTCACTTTTAGTTAGCTGTAATGTGTTCCATGCTGTTCTCTCTTTTTGTTAGCTGTAATATGTTCTGAATTGTTCTCTCTTTTAATTTACTCTAAAATGTTCCAGATTGTTCTCTCTCTTATTTCGCTGTAATTTGTTCCAGATTGTTCTCTCTTTTAGTTTGCTGTAATGTGTTCCAGGTTGTTAGCACTTTTAGTTCGCTGTAATATATTCCAGATTGTTCTCTCTTTTAATTAGCTGCAATATGTTCCAGATTGTCCTCTCTTTCAGTTGGCTGTAATGTGTTCCAGATCCTTCTCCCTTTTAGTTAGCTGTAATGTGTTCCAGATTGTTCTCTATTTTAGTTGGCTGTAATGTGTTCCAAGTTGTACTCTCATTAGTTCTCTTTCATGTGTTCCAAGTTGTTCACCGTTTTAGTTTGATGTAATGTGTGCCAAGTTTTACACTCTTTTAGTTCTCTTTTAGTTGTTCACCCTTTTAGTTCGTTGTAATGTGTTCCAGGTTTTACCATCTTTTAGTTAGCTGTAATTTGTTCCTGATTCTTCTCTCTTTTAGTTAGCTGTAATGTGTTCCAGAATATTCTCTCTTTTAGTTTGCTGTAATGTGTTCCAGATTCATCTCTCCTTTAGTTCACTGTAATGTGTTCAAGGTTTTACAATCTTTTAGTTAGCTGTAATTTATTTCACATTTTTCTCTCTTTTACATTGCTCTAATGGGTTCAAAGATGTACTCTCTTTTAGTACGCTGTAATGTGTAACAATTTGTCCTCTCTTTTAGCTAGGTGTAATATTTTCCAAATTGTTTTCTCTTTTAGTTCGCTGTAATGATATCAAGATGTTCTCTCTTTTTGTTCGCTGTAATGTGTTCCATGCTGTTCTCTCTTTTTGTTAGCTGTAATATTTTCCGAATTGTTCTCTCTTTTAGTTAGCTGTAATGTGTTCCAGGTTGTTCCCTGTTTTAGTTCTCTGTAAGGTGTTCCAGGTTTTTTTCTCTTTTACTTAGCTCTAATGGGTTCAAAGAAGTACTCTCTTTTAGTTCGCTGTAATGTGTAACAATTTGTTCTCTCTTTTAGTTAGGTGTAATGTTTTCCAGATTGTTTTCTCTTTTAGTTCGCTGTAATGTGTTGCAATTGTTCTCTCTTTTAGGTAGCTCCAATGTGTTCCAAGTTGTACTCTCTTTAATTCGTTGTAAAGTGTTCAAAGTGGTACTCTCTGTTAGTTCGCTGTAATGTGTTCCACATTGAACACTCTTTTAGTTTGCTCTGATGTGTTCCCGATTGTACTCTCTTTTAGTTCTCTGTAATATGTTCCAGGTTTTTCCCTGTTTTAGTTCTCTGTAAGGTGTTCCAGATTGTATTCTCTTTTAGTTTGCTGTAAGGTGTTCCAGATTGTCCTCTCTTTTAGTTAGCTATAATGTGTTCCAGGTTGTTCACTCTTTTAGTGAGCTGTAATGTGCTCCAGATTATTCTCTCTTTTAGTTAGCTCTAATGAGTTCAAAGAAGTTCTCTCGTTTAGTTCGCTCTAATCTGTAACAATTTGTTCTCACTTTTAGTTAGGTGTAATGTTTTCCAGATTGTTCTCTCTTTTAGTTCGCAGAAATGTGTTCCAGAATATTCTCTTTTTTAGTTAGTAGTAACGCGTTCCAGGTTGTTCTCTCTTTTAGTTAGCTCTAATGTGTTCTAGGTTGTTCTCTCTTTTAGTTCGCTGTAATTTCTTTCAGATTGTTCTGCCTTTTAGTTAGTTGTACTGTGTTCCAGATTCATCTCTCTTTTAGATCACTGTAATGTGTTCAAGTTGTTCTCTCTTTTAGTTCGCTGTAATGTTTTCCAGATTCTTCTGCCTTTTAGCTCGCTGCTATGTGTTCCAAGGTGTTCTCTCCTTTAGTTCGCTGTAATGTGTTCCAGGTTTTACCCTCTTTTAGTTAGCTGTTATATTTTCCAGATTGTTCTCTCTTTTAGTTAGCTGTAATGTATTCCAGATTGTTCTCCATTTAGTTTGCTGTAATGAGCTCCAAATTCCTCTGTCCTTTAGTTCGTGGTAATGTCTTCCAGGTTTTGCACTCTTTTAGTTAGCCGTAATGTATTCCAGGTTTTTCTCTCTTTTAGTTAGCTCTAATGGGTTCAAAGAAGTACTCTCTTTTAGTTCGCTGTAATGTGTAACAATTTATTCTCACTTTTAGTTAGGTGTAATGTTTTCTAGATTGTTCTCTCTTTTAGTTCGCTGTAATGTGTTGCAGATTGTTCTATCTTTTAGTTAGCTGTAATGCGTTCCATGCTGTTCTCTCTTTTTGTTAGCTGTTATATGTTCCGAATTGTTCTTTCTTTTAGTTAGCTGTAATGTGTTCCAGATTGTTCTCTCTTTTGGTTAGCTGTAATGTGTTCCAGATTGTTCTCTCTTTTGCTCCTCCTTAATGTTTTCCAGATTTTTCTCTCTTTTAGTTAGCTGTAATGGGTTCCAGATTGTTCTCTCTTTTAGTTAGCTGTAATGCCTTCCAGGTTGTTCTCTCATTTAGTTCGTTGTAATGCGTTACAAGTTGTTCTTTCTATTAGTTTGCTGTAATGTCTTCAGATTGTTCTCTCTTTTAGTTAGCTGTAATGTGTTCCAAGTTGTACTCTCTTTTAGCTCTCTGCAATGTGTTCCAAGTTGTATACCCTTTTAGTTTGCTGTCATGTGTTCCCGATTTTTGTCTCTTTTAGTTAGCTGTAAGGTGTTTCATATTGTACACTCTTTTAGTTCTCTGTAATGTGTTCCACGTTGTTTACCCTTTTAATTCGCTGTAATGTGTTCCAGATTGTTCTCTCTTTTAGTTTGCTGTCATGTGTTCCAGATTTTTGTCTCTTTTAGTTTTCTGTAAGGTGTTCCACATTGTTCTCTCTTTTAGTTAGCTGTAATGCCTTCCAGGTTGTTCTCTCATTTAGTTAGCTGCAATATGTTCCAGGTGGTTCTCCCTTATAGTTCGCTGTAATTTGTTACAAGTTGTTCTTTCTATTAGTTTGCTGTAATGACTTCAGATTGTTCTCTCTTTTAGTTTGCTGTCATGTGTTCCAGATTTTTGTCTCTTTTAGTTAGCTGTAAGGTGTTCCACATTGTTCTCTCTTTTAGTTAGCTGTAATGTGTTCCAGGCTGTTCTCTCTTTCAGTGAGCTCTAATGTATTCCATGTTGTACTCACTTTTAGCTAGCTGAAATGCGTTCCAATTTGTACTCTCTTTTAGTTTGCTGTAGTGTGCTCCAGGTTGTTCTCTCTTTTAGTTCACTGTAATGTGTTCCAGGTTTTACCCACTTTTAGTTGGCTGTAATATGTTCCTGATTCTTCAATCTTTTAGTTAGGTGTAATGTATTCCAGATTATTCTCACTTTTAGTTCGCTGTAATGTGTTCCAGGTTGGTCAGTCTTTTAGTTCGATGGAATATGTACCATGATGTGTTTTCTTTTAGTTAGTTGTAATGCATTCCAGGTTGTTCCCTCTTTTGCTCCTCCTTAATGTTTTCCATGTTGTTCTTTCTTTTAGTTTGCTGTAATGTGTTCTAGGTTCTTCTCTCCTTTAGTTCGCTGTAATGTCTTCCAGGTTTTACACTCTTCTAGTTAGCCGTAATGTATTCCAGGTTTTTCTCTCTTTTAGTTAGCTCTAATGGGTTCAAAGAAGTACTCTCTTTTAGTTCGCTGTAATGTGTAACAATTAGTTCACACTTTTTGTTAGGTGTAATGTTTTCTAGATTGTTCTCTCTTTTAGTTCGCTGTAAAGTGTTGCAGATTGTTCTCACTTTTAGTTAGCTGTAATGTGTTCCATGCTGTTCTCTCTTTTTATTAGCTGTAATATGTTCCGAATTGTTCTCTCTTTTAGTTAGCTGTAATGTGTTCCAGATTGTTCTCTCATTTGGTTAGCTGTAATGTGTTCCAGATTGATCACTCTTTTTGTTTGCTGTAATGTGTTCCAGGTTGTTCTCTCTTTTATTTACTCTAAAATGTTCCAGATTGTTCTCTCTTTTATTTCGCTGTAATTTGTTCCAGATTGTTCTCTCTTTTAGTTCGCTGTAATGTGTTCCAGGTTGTTAGCACTTTTAGTTCGCTGTAATATATTCCAGATTGTTCTCTCTTTTAATTAGCTGCAATATGTTCCAGATTGTCCTCTCTTTCAGTTGGCTGTAATGTGTTCCAGATCCTTCTCCCTTTTAGTTAGCTGTAATGTGTTCCAGATTGTTCTCTATTTTAGTTGGCTGTAATGTGTTCCAAGTTGTACTCTCATTAGTTCTCTTTCATGTGTTCCAAGTTGTTCACCGTTTTAGTTTGATGTAATGTGTGCCAAGTTTTACACTCTTTTAGTTCTCTTTTAGTTGTTCACCCTTTTATTTCGTTGTAATGTGTTCCAGGTTTTACCATCTTTTAGTTAGCTGTAATTTGTTCCTGATTCTTCTCTCTTTTAGTTAGCTGTAATGTGTTCCAGAATATTCTCTCTTTTAGTTTGCTGTAATGTGTTCCAGATTCATCTCTCCTTTAGTTCACTGTAATGTGTTCAAGGTTTTACAATCTTTTAGTTAGCTGTAATTTATTTCACATTTTTCTCTCTTTTACATTGCTCTAATGGGTTCAAAGATGTACTCTCTTTTAGTACGCTGTAATGTGTAACAATTTGTCCTCTCTTTTAGCTAGGTGTAATATTTTCCAAATTGTTTTCTCTTTTAGTTCGCTGTAATGATATCAAGATGTTCTCTCTTTTTGTTCGCTGTAATGTGTTCCATGCTGTTCTCTCTTTTTGTTAGCTGTAATATTTTCCGAATTGTTCTCTCTTTTAGTTAGCTGTAATGTGTTCCAGGTTGTTCCCTGTTTTAGTTCTCTGTAAGGTGTTCCAGGTTTTTTTCTCTTTTACTTAGCTCTAATGGGTTCAAAGAAGTACTCTCTTTTAGTTCGCTGTAATGTGTAACAATTTGTTCTCTCTTTTAGTTAGGTGTAATGTTTTCCAGATTGTTTTCTCTTTTAGTTCGCTGTAATGTGTTGCAATTGTTCTCTCTTTTAGGTAGCTCCAATGTGTTCCAAGTTGTACTCTCTTTAATTCGTTGTAAAGTGTTCAAAGTGGTACTCTCTGTTAGTTCGCTGTAATGTGTTCCACATTGAACACTCTTTTAGTTTGCTCTGATGTGTTCCCGATTGTACTCTCTTTTAGTTCTCTGTAATATGTTCCAGGTTTTTCCCTGTTTTAGTTCTCTGTAAGGTGTTCCAGATTGTATTCTCTTTTAGTTTGCTGTAAGGTGTTCCAGATTGTCCTCTCTTTTAGTTAGCTATAATGTGTTCCAGGTTGTTCACTCTTTTAGTGAGCTGTAATGTGCTCCAGATTATTCTCTCTTTTAGTTAGCTCTAATGAGTTCAAAGAAGTTCTCTCGTTTAGTTCGCTCTAATCTGTAACAATTTGTTCTCACTTTTAGTTAGGTGTAATGTTTTCCAGATTGTTCTCTCTTTTAGTTCGCAGAAATGTGTTCCAGAATATTCTCTTTTTTAGTTAGTAGTAACGCGTTCCAGGTTGTTCTCTCTTTTAGTTAGCTCTAATGTGTTCTAGGTTGTTCTCTCTTTTAGTTCGCTGTAATTTCTTTCAGATTGTTCTGCCTTTTAGTTAGTTGTACTGTGTTCCAGATTCATCTCTCTTTTAGATCACTGTAATGTGTTCAAGTTGTTCTCTCTTTTAGTTCGCTGTAATGTTTTCCAGATTCTTCTGCCTTTTAGCTCGCTGCTATGTGTTCCAAGGTGTTCTCTCCTTTAGTTCGCTGTAATGTGTTCCAGGTTTTACCCTCTTTTAGTTAGCTGTTATATTTTCCAGATTGTTCTCTCTTTTAGTTAGCTGTAATGTATTCCAGATTGTTCTCCATTTAGTTTGCTGTAATGAGCTCCAAATTCCTCTGTCCTTTAGTTCGTGGTAATGTCTTCCAGGTTTTGCACTCTTTTAGTTAGCCGTAATGTATTCCAGGTTTTTCTCTCTTTTAGTTAGCTCTAATGGGTTCAAAGAAGTACTCTCTTTTAGTTCGCTGTAATGTGTAACAATTTATTCTCACTTTTAGTTAGGTGTAATGTTTTCTAGATTGTTCTCTCTTTTAGTTCGCTGTAATGTGTTGCAGATTGTTCTATCTTTTAGTTAGCTGTAATGCGTTCCATGCTGTTCTCTCTTTTTGTTAGCTGTTATATGTTCCGAATTGTTCTTTCTTTTAGTTAGCTGTAATGTGTTCCAGATTGTTCTCTCTTTTGGTTAGCTGTAATGTGTTCCAGATTGTTCTCTCTTTTGCTCCTCCTTAATGTTTTCCAGATTTTTCTCTCTTTTAGTTAGCTGTAATGGGTTCCAGATTGTTCTCTCTTTTAGTTAGCTGTAATGCCTTCCAGGTTGTTCTCTCATTTAGTTCGTTGTAATGCGTTACAAGTTGTTCTTTCTATTAGTTTGCTGTAATGTCTTCAGATTGTTCTCTCTTTTAGTTAGCTGTAATGTGTTCCAAGTTGTACTCTCTTTTAGCTCTCTGCAATGTGTTCCAAGTTGTATACCCTTTTAGTTTGCTGTCATGTGTTCCCGATTTTTGTCTCTTTTAGTTAGCTGTAAGGTGTTTCATATTGTACACTCTTTTAGTTCTCTGTAATGTGTTCCACGTTGTTTACCCTTTTAATTCGCTGTAATGTGTTCCAGATTGTTCTCTATTTTAGTTGGCTGTAATGTGTTCCAAGTTGTACTCTCATTAGTTCTCTTTCATGTGTTCCAAGTTGTTCACCGTTTTAGTTTGATGTAATGTGTGCCAAGTTTTACACTCTTTTAGTTCTCTTTTAGTTGTTCACCCTTTTAGTTCGCTGTAATGTGTTCCAGGTTTTACCATCTTTTAGTTAGCTGTAATTTGTTCCTGATTCTTCTCTCTGTTAATTAGCTGTAATGTGTTCCAGATTGTTCTCTCTTTTTGTTTGCTGTAATGTGTTCCAGATTGTTCTCTCTTTTAGTTAGCTGTAATGCCTTCCAGGTTGTTCTCTCATTTAGTTAGCTGCAATATGTTCCAGGTGGTTCTCCCTTATAGTTCGCTGTAATTTGTTACAAGTTGTTCTTTCTATTAGTTTGCTGTAATGACTTCAGATTGTTCTCTCTTTTAGTTTGCTGTCATGTGTTCCACATTGTTCTCTCTTTTAGTTAGCTGTAATGTGTTCCAGGCTGTTCTCTCTTTCAGTGAGCTCTAATGTATTCCATGTTGTACTCACTTTTAGCTAGCTGAAATGCGTTCCAATTTGTACTCTCTTTTAGTTTGCTGTAGTGTGCTCCAGGTTGTTCTCTCTTTTAGTTCACTGTAATGTGTTCCAGGTTTTACCCACTTTTAGTTGGCTGTAATATGTTCCTGATTCTTCAATCTTTTAGTTAGGTGTAATGTATTCCAGATTATTCTCACTTTTAGTTCGCTGTAATGTGTTCCAGGTTGGTCAGTCTTTTAGTTCGATGGAATATGTACCATGATGTGTTTTCTTTTAGTTAGTTGTAATGCATTCCAGGTTGTTCCCTCTTTTGCTCCTCCTTAATGTTTTCCATATTGTTCTTTCTTTTAGTTTGCTGTAATGTGTTCTAGGTTCTTCTCTCCTTTAGTTCGCTGTAATGTCTTCCAGGTTTTACACTCTTCTAGTTAGCCGTAATGTATTCCAGGTTTTTCTCTCTTTTAGTTAGCTCTAATGGGTTCAAAGAAGTACTCTCTTTTAGTTCGCTGTAATGTGTAACAATTAGTTCACACTTTTTGTTAGGTGTAATGTTTTCTAGATTGTTCTCTCTTTTAGTTCGCTGTAAAGTGTTGCAGATTGTTCTCACTTTTAGTTAGCTGTAATGTGTTCCATGCTGTTCTCTCTTTTTATTAGCTGTAATATGTTCCGAATTGTTCTCTCTTTTAGTTAGCTGTAATGTGTTCCAGATTGTTCTCTCATTTGGTTAGCTGTAATGTGTTCCAGATTGATCACTCTTTTTGTTTGCTGTAATGTGTTCCAGGTTGTTCTCTCTTTTATTTACTCTAAAATGTTCCAGATTGTTCTCTCTTTTATTTCGCTGTAATTTGTTCCAGATTGTTCTCTCTTTTAGTTCGCTGTAATGTGTTCCAGGTTGTTAGCACTTTTAGTTCGCTGTAATATATTCCAGATTGTTCTCTCTTTTAATTAGCTGCAATATGTTCCAGATTGTCCTCTCTTTCAGTTGGCTGTAATGTGTTCCAGATCCTTCTCCCTTTTAGTTAGCTGTAATGTGTTCCAGATTGTTCTCTATTTTAGTTGGCTGTAATGTGTTCCAAGTTGTACTCTCATTAGTTCTCTTTCATGTGTTCCAAGTTGTTCACCGTTTTCGTTTGATGTAATGTGTGCCAAGTTTTACACTCTTTTAGTTCTCTTTTAGTTGTTCACCCTTTTAGTTCGCTGTAATGTGTTCCAGGTTTTACCATCTTTTAGTTAGCTGTAATTTGTTCCTGATTCTTCTCTCTTTTAATTAGCTGTAATGTGTTCCAGATTGTTCTCTCTTTTTGTTTGCTGTAATGTGTTCCAGATTGTTCTCTCTTTTAGTTAGCTGTAATGCCTTCCAGGTTGTTCTCTCATTTAGTTAGCTGCAATATGTTCCAGGTGGTTCTCCCTTATAGTTCGCTGTAATTTGTTACAAGTTGTTCTTTCTATTAGTTTGCTGTAATGACTTCAGATTGTTCTCTCTTTTAGTTTGCTGTCATGTGTTCCAGATTTTTGTCTCTTTTAGTTAGCTGTAAGGTGTTCCACATTGTTCTCTCTTTTAGTTAGCTGTAATGTGTTCCAGGCTGTTCTATCTTTCAGTGAGCTCCAATGTATTCCATGTTGTACTCACTTTTAGCTAGCTGAAATGCGTTCCAATTTGTACTCTCTTTTAGTTCGCTGTAATGTGTTCCAGGTTGTTAGCACTTTTAGTTCGCTGTAATGTATTCCAGATTGTTCTCTCTTTTAGTTAGCTGCAATATGTTCCGGATTGTCCTCTCTTTCAGTTGGCTGTATTGTGTTCCAGATTGTTTTCCCTTTTAGTTAGCTGTAATGTGTTCCAGATTGTTCTCTATTTTAGTTGTCTGTATTGTGTTCTAAGTTGTACTCTCATTTTGTTCTCTTTCATGTATTCCAAGTTGTTCACCCTTTTAGTTCACTGTAATGTGTTCCAGGTTTTACCCTCTTTTAGTTAGCTGTAATTTGTTCCTGATTCTTCTCTCTTTTAGTTAGCTGTAATGTGTTCCAGATTATTCTCTCTTTTAGTTTGCTGTAATGTGTTCCAGATTCATCTCTCCTTTAGTTCACTGTAATGTGTTCCAGGTTTTACAATCATTTAGTTAGCCGTAATGTATTCCAGGTTTTTCTCTCTTTTAGTTAGCTCTAATAGGTTCAAAGAAGTACTCTCTTTTAGTTCGCTGTAATGTGTAACAATTTGTTCTCACTTTTAGTTAGGTGTAATGTTTTCTAGATTGTTCTATCTTTTAGTTAGCTGTAATGTGTTCCATGCTGTTCTCCCTTTTTTTTTTAGCTGTAATATGTTCCGAATTGTTCTCTCTTTTATTTAGCTGTAATGTGTTCCAGATTGATCTCTCTTTTTGTTTGCTGTAATGTGTTCCAGATTGTTCTCTCTTTTAGTTAGCTGTAATGCCTTCCAGGTTGTTCTGTCATTTAGTTAGCTGCAATATGTTCCAGGTTGTTCTCCCTTTTAGTTAGCTGTAATGTGTTGCAGGTTGTTCTCTCTTTTACTTTGCTCTAAAGTGTTCCAGATTGTTCTCTCTTTTGCTCCTCCTTAATGTTTTCCAGATTGTTCTTTCTTTTAGTTAGTTGTAATGTGTTCCAGGTTGTTCTCTCTTTTAGTCTGCTGTAAAGAGTTCCAGATTGTTCTATCTTTTGGTCCTCCTTAATGTTTTCTAGATTGTTCATTCTTTTAGTTTACTGTAATGTGTTCCAGATTGTTCTCCCTTTTAGTTAGCTGTAATGTCTTCCAGGTTGTTCTCTCTTTTAGTTTGCTCTAAAGTGTTCCAGATTGTTCTCTCTTTTATTTCGCTGTAATTTGTTCCAGATTGTTGTCTTTTTTGTTCGCTGTAATGTGTTCGAGGTTGTTAGCTCTTTTAGTTCGCTGTAATGTATTCCAGATTGTTCTCTCTTTTAGTTAGCTGCAATATGTTCCGGATTGTCCTCTCTTTCAGTTGGCTGTAATGTGTTCCAGATCGTTCTCCCTTTTAGTTAGCTGTAATGTGTTCCAGATTGTTCTCTATTTTAGTTGGCTGTAATGTATTCCAAGTTGTACTCTCATTTAGTTCTCTTTCATGTGTTCCAAGTTGTTCACCCTTTTAGTTTGATGTAATGTATGCCAAGTTTTACACTCTTTTAGTTCTCTTTTAGTTGTTCACCCTTTTAGTTCGCTGTAATGTGTTCCAGGTTTGACACTCTTTTAGTTAGCTGTAATTTGTTCCTGATTCTTCTCTCTTTTATTTAGCTGTAATGTGTTCCAGATTATTCTCTCTTTTAGTTTGCTCTAATGTGTTCCAGAGTCGTCTCTCCTTTAGTTCACTGTAATGTGTTCCAGGTTTTACAATCTTTTAGTTAACTGTAATTTATTCCAGGTTTTTCTCTAATTTACATAGCTCTGATGTGTTCAAAGAAGTACTCTCTTTTAGTGCGCTGTAATGTGTAACAATTTGTCCACTCTTTTAGCTAGGTGTAATGTTTTCCAGATTGTTTTCTCTTTTAGTTCACTGTAATGTGTTGCAGATTGTTCTCTCTTTTAGATAGCTCCAATGTGTTCAAAGTTGTACTCTCTTTTTGTTCGCTGTAATGAGTTCCAAGTTGTACTCTCTTTTAGTTTGCTGTGATGTATTCCCGATTGTTCTCTCTTTTAGTTCTCTATAATATGTTCCAGGTTGTTCCCTGTTTTAGTTCTCTGTAAGGTGTTCCAGATTGTTCTCTCTTTTAGTTTGCTGTAAGGTGTTCCAGATTGTCCTCTCTTTTAGTTAGCTATAATGTGTTCCAGGTTGTTCACTATTTTAGTTAGCTGTAATGTGTTCCAGATTGATCTCTCTATTCATTAGCTGTTATGTGTTCCAAGTTGTACTCTCTTTTAGCTATCTGGAATATGTTCCAAGTTATACACCCTTTTAGTTTGATGTAATGTGTTCCAGATCGTTCTCTCTTTAGTACTAGGTAATGTGACCCAGGTTGTTCACTCCTTTAATTCGCTGTCATGTGTTCCAGGTTTTACCCTCTTTTAGTTAGCTGTAATATGTTCCTCATTCATCAATCTTTTAGTTAGGTGTAATGTGTTCCAGATTATTCTCTCGTTTAGTTTGCTGTAATGTGTTCCAGGTTCTTCTCTCCTTTAGTTCGCTGTAATGTCTTCCAGGTTTTACACTCTTCTGGTTAGCTGTAATGTATTCCAGGTTTTTCTCTCTTTTAGTTAGCACTAATGGGTTCAAAGAAGTACTCTCTTTTAGTTCGCTGTAATGTGTAAGAATTTGTTCTCACTTTTAGTTACGTGTAATGTTTTCTAGATTGTTCTCTCTTTTAGTTCGCGGTAATGTGTTGCAGATTGTTCTCTCTTTTTGTTATCTGTAATATGTTCCAGATTCTTCTCTCTTTTAGTTCGCTGTAATGTGTTCCAGATTGTTCTCTCTTTTAGTTAGGTGTAATGTGTTCCAGATTGTTCTCTCTTTTAGTTAGCTGTAATGTGTTCCAGATTGTTCTCTCTTTTAGTTCGCTGTAATGTGTTCCAGGTTGTTCTCTCTTTTAGTTAGGTCTAATGTGTTCTAGGTTGTTCTATCTTTTAGTTCACTGTCATATATTCCAGATTGTTCTCCATTTAGTTTGCTGTAATGAGCTCCAAATATCTCTGTCCTTTAGTTCGCTGTAATGTCTTCCAGGTTTTACACTGTTTTAGTTAGCCGTAATGTATTCCAGGATTTTCTCTCTTTTAGTTAACTCTAATAGGTTCACTCTCTTTTAGTTCACTGTAATGTGTCACAATTTGTTCTCTCTGTTAGTTAGGTGTAATGTTTTCCAGATTGTTCTCTCTTTTAGTTCGCGGTAATGTGTTGCAGATTGTTCTCACTTTTAGTTAGCTGTAATGTGTTCCATGCTGTCCTCTCTTTTTGTTAGCTGTAATATGTTCCAAATTGTTCTCTCTTTTAGTTAGCTGGAATGTGTTCCAGGTTGTTCCCTGTTTTAGTTCTCCGTAATGTGTTCCAGGTTTTTTTCTCTTTTACTTAGCTCTAATGGGTTCAAAGAAGTACTCTCTTTTAGTTCGCTGTAATGTGTAACAATTTGTTCTCTCTTTTAGTTAGGTGTAATGTTTTCCAGATTGTTTTCTCTTTTAGTGCGCTGTATTGTGTTGCAATTGTTCTCTTTTAGGTAGCTCCAATGTGTTCCATGTTGTACTCTCTTTAATTCGTTGTAAAGTGTTCAAAGTGGTACCCTCTTTTAGTTCGCTGTAATGTGTTCCACATTGAACTCTCTTTTAGTTTGCTGTGATGTATTCCCGATTGTTCTCTCTTTTAGTTCTCTGTAATATGTTCCAGGTTGTTCCCTGTTTTAGTTCTCTGTAAGGTGTTCCAGATTGTTCTCTCTTTTAGTTTGCTGTAAGGTGTTCCAGATTGTCCTCTCTTTTAGTTAGCTATAATGTGTTCCAGATGGTTGTCTCCCTTAGTTCGCTGTAATGTGTTCCAGATTGTTCTCTCATTTCATTCGCTGGAATGTGTTCCAAGTTGTACTCTCTTTTAGTTCGCTGTTATGTGTTGAAAGATGTACTCTTTTTTAGTTTACTGTAATGGGTTCCAGATCGGTCTCTCTTTTAGTTCTATGTAATGTGACCCAGGTTGTTCACTCTTTTAGTTCGCCGTGATGTGTTCGAGATTGTTCACTCCTTTAATTCGCTGTAAATTGTTCCAGATTGTTCTCTCTTTTTGTTATCTGTAATATGTTCCAGATTCTTCTCTCTTTTAGTTCGCTGTAATGTGTTCCAGATTGTTCTCTCTTTTAGTTAGCTGTAATGTGTTCCAGATTATTCTCTCTTTTAGTTAGCTCTAATGAGTTCAAAGAAATTCTCTTGTTTAGTTCGCTGTAATTTGTAACAATTTGTTCTCACTTTTAGTTAGGTGTAATGTTTTCCAGATTGTTCTGTCTTTTAGTTCGCTGAAATGTATTCCAGATTATTCTCTTTTTTAGTTAGGTGTAACGCGTTCCAGGTTGTTCTCCCTTTTAGTTAGCTCTAATGTGTTCTAGGTTGTTCTCTCTTTTAGTTTGCTGTAATTTCTTTCAGATTGTTCTGTCTTTTAGTTAGTTGTACTGTGTTCCAGATTCTTCTCTCTTTTAGATCACTGTAATGTGTTCAAGTTGTTCTCTCTTTTAGTTCGCTGTAATGTTTTCCAGATTCTTCTGCCTTTTAGCTCACTGTTATGTGTTCCAAGGTGTTCTCTCCTTTAGTTCGCTGTAATGTGTTCCAGGTTGTTCTCTCTTTTAGTTCGCTGTAATGTGTTCCAGGTTTGTCGGTCTTTTAGTTCTATGGAATATGTTCCATGTTGTGCTTTCTTTTAGTTAGTTGTAATGCATTCCAGGTTTTTCTCTCTTTTACTTAGCTGTAATGTGTTCCAGATTGTTCTCTCTTTTGCTCCTCCTCAATGTTTTCCAGATTGTTCTTTCTTTTAGTTAGTTGTAATGTGTTCCAGGTTGTTCTCCCTTTTAGTTTGCTGTAAAGTGATCCAGATGTTCTCTCTTTTGGTCCTCCTTAATGTTTTCCAGATTGTTCTTTCTTTTAGTTTACTGTAATGTGTTCTAGATTGTTCTCCCTTTTAGTTAGCTGTAATGTGTTCCAGGTTGTTCTCTCTTTTACTTTGCTCTAAAGTGTTCCAGATTGTTCTCTCTTTTATTTAGCTGCAATATGTTCCGGGTTGTCCTCTTTTTCAGTTGGCTGTAATGTGTTCCAGATTGTTCTCCCTTTTAGTTAGCTGTAATGTGTTCCAGATTGTTCTCTATTTTAGTTGGCTGCAATGTGTTCCAAGTTGTACTCTCATTTATTTCTCTTTCATGTGTTCCAAGTTGTTCAACCGTTTAGTTTGATGTAATGTGTGCCAAGTTTTACACTCTTTTAGTTCTCTTTTAGTTGTTCACACTTTTAGTTCACTGTAATGTGTTCCAGGTTTTAACCTCTTTTAGTTAGCTGTAATTTGTTCCTGATTCTTCTCTCTTTTAGTTTGCTGTAATGTGTTCCAGATTCATCTCTCCTTTAGCTCACTGTAATGTGTTCCAGGTTTTACAATCTTTTAGTTAGCTGTAATTTATTCCAGGGTTTTCTCTCTTTTACATAGCTCTAATGGGTTCAAAGAAATACTCTCTTTTCGTACGCTGTAATGTGTAACAATTTGTCCTCTCTTTTAGATAGCTCCAATGTGTTCCAAGTTGTACTCTCTTTTAGTTCGCTGTAATGTGTTCCAAGATGTTCTCTCTTTTTGTTCGCTGTAATGTGTTCCAGATTGTTCTCTCTTTTATTTTGCTGTAAGGTGTTCGAGATTGTTCTCTCTTTTATTTCTCTGTAATGTGTTCCAGGTTGTTCACGCTTTTAGTTCGCTGTAATTTGTTACAGATTGTTCTCTCTTTTAGATAGATGTGATGTGTTCCAGATTGTTCTCTCTTTTAGTTAGCTGTAATGTATTCCAGATTGTTCTCCATTTAGTTTGCTGTAATGAGCTCCAAATTCCTCTGTCCTTTAGTTCCCGGTAATGTCTTCCAGGTTTTACACTCTTTTAGTTAGCCGTAATGTATTGCAGGTTTTTCTCTCTTTTAGTTAGCTCTAATGGGTTCAAAGAAGTACTCTCTTTTAGTTCGCTATAATGTGTTCCAGATTGTTCTCTTTTTCGGTTAGCTGTAATGTTTTCCAGATTGATCTCTCTTTTTGTTTGCTGTAATGTGTTCCAGATTGTTCTCTCGTTTAGTTAGCTGTAATGTCTTCCAGGCTGTTCTCTCTTTCAGTGAGCTCTAATGTATTCCAAGTTGTACTCACTTTTAGCTAGCTGAAATATGTTCCAATTTGTACTCTCCTTTAGTTTGCTGTAATGTGTTCCAGGTTTTACCCTCTTTTAGTTTGCTGTAATGTGTTCCAGATTCGTCTCTCCTTTAGTTCACTGTAATGAGTGACAGGTTTTACAATCTTTTTGTTAGCTGTAATGTATTCCAGGTTTTTCTCTCTTTTACATATCTCTAATGGGTTCAAAGAAGTACTCTCTTTTTGTTCGCTGTAATGTTTTGCAGATTGTTCTCTCTTTTTGATAGCTCCAATGTGTTCCAAGTTGTACTCTCTTTTAGTTCGCTGTAATGTGTTGCAGATTGTTCTCTCTTTTAGATAGCTCCAATGTGTTCCAAGTTCTACTCTCTTTTTGTTCGCTGTAATGTGTTCCAAGTTGTACTCTCTTTTACTTTGCTGTAAAGTGTTCGAGATTGTTAGCTCTTTTATTTCTATGTAATGTGTTACAGGTTGTTCACGCTTTTAGTTTACTGTAATGTGTTCCAGGTTGTTCTCTCTTTTAGTTAGCTGTAGTATGTTCCAGATTTTTCTCTCATAGAGTCCACTGTAATGTGTTCCAAGTTGTTCTCCCTTTTAGTTCGCTGTAATGTGGTACAATTTGTTCTCTCTTTTCGATAGCTGTAATGTTTTCTGAATTGTTCGCACTTTTAATTCGCTGTAATGTGTTCCAGATTGTTCTCTCTTTTAGTTAGGTGTAATGCGTTCCAGATTGTTCTCTCTTTTAGTTAGCTGTAATGTGTTCCAGATTGTTCTCTCTTTTAGTTCGCTGTAATGTGTTCCAGATTGTTCTCTCTTTTAGTTTGGTGTAATGCGTTCCAGGTTGTTCTCTCTTTTAGTTAACTCTAATGTGTTCTAGTTTGTTCTCTCTTTTAGTTAGCTGTAATGTATTCCAGATTGTTCTCCATTTACTTTGCTGTAATGAGCTCCAAATACCTCTGTCCTTTAGTTCGCTGTAATGCCTTCCAGGTTTTACACTGTTTTAGTTAGCCATAATGTATTCCAAATTTTCCTCTCTTTTACTTCGCTGTAATGTGTTCCAGGTTGTTCTCTCTTTTAGTTAGCTGTAATATGTTCGAGGATGTTCTGCCTTTTAGTTCACGGTAATGTGCTCCAGATTGTTCTCTCTTTCAGTTCGCTGTAATGTGTTCCAGATTGTTCTCTCTTTTGCTCCTCCTTAATGTTTTCCAGATTGTTCTCTCTTTTATTTAGCTGTAATGTGTTCCAGATTGTTCTCTCTTTTAGTTCGCTGTAATGTGTTCCAGATTGTTCTCTCTTTTAGTTAGGTGTAATGCGTTCCAGGTTGCTCTCTCTTTTAGTTAGCTCTAATGTGTTCTAGTTTGTTCTCTCTTTTGGTTAGCTGTAATGCGTTCCAGATTGTTCTCTCTTTTAGTTAGCTGTAATGTGCTCCAGATTGATCTCTCTATTCGTTAGCTGTTATGTGTTCCAAGTTGTACTCTCTTTTAGCTCTCTGGAATATGTTCCAAGTTATACACCCTTTTAGTTTGATGTAATGTGTTCCAGATCGTTCTCTCTTTTGTACTATGTAATGTGACCCAGGTTGTTCACTCCTTTAATTCGCTGTAATGTGTTCCAGGTTTTACCCTCCTTTAGGTAGCTGTAATATGTTCCTGATTCTTCAATCTTTTAGTTAGGTGTAATGTGTTCCAGATTATTCTCTCTTTTAGTTTACTGTAATGTGTTCCAGGTTCTTCTCTCCTTTAGTTCGCTGTAATGTCTTCCTGGTTTTACACTCTTCTAGTTCGCCATAATGTATTCCAGGTTTTTCTCTCTTTTAGTTAGCTCTAATGGGTTCAAAGAAGTACTCTCTTTTAGTTCGCTGTAATGTGTAACAATTTGTTCTCACTTTTAGTTAGGTGTAATGATTTCTAGATTGTTCTCTCTTTTAGTTCGCTGTAATGTGTTGCAGATTGTTCTATCTTTTAGTTAGCTGTAATGTGTTCCATGCTGTTCTCTCTTTTTGTTAGCTGTAATATGTTCCGAATTGTTCTCTCTTTTAGTTAGCTGTAATGTGTTCCAGATTGTTCTCTCTTTTGGTTAGCTGTTATGTGTTCCAGATTGATCTCTCTTTTTGTTTGCTGTAATGTGTTCCAGATTGTTCTCTCTTTTCGTTAGCTGTAATGTGTTCCAGATCGTTCTCTCTTTTGCTCCTCCTTAATGTTTTCCAGATTGTTCTCTCTTTTAGTTAGCTGTAATGTGTTCCAGATTGTTCTCTCTTTTAGTTAGCTGTAATGCCTTCGCGGTTGTTCTCTCATTTAGTTAGCTGCAATATGTTCCAGGTTGATCTCCCTTTTAATTCGCTGTAATGTGTTAGAAGTTGTTCTTTCTATTAGTTTGCTGTCATGTCTTCAGATTGTTTCTCTTTTAGTTAGCTGTAATGTGTTCCAAGTTGTACTCTCTTTTAGCTCTCTGCAATGTGTTCCAAGTTGTACACCCTTTTAGTTTGCTGTCATGTATTCCAGATTTTTGTCTCTTTTAGTTAGCTGTAAGGTGTTCCACATTGTTCTCTCCTTTAATTCGCTGTAATGTGTTCCAGGTTTTACCCTCTTTTAGTTGGCTGTAATATGTTCCCTATTCTTCAATCTTTTACTTAGGTGTAATGTGTTCCAGATTATTCTCTCTTTTAGTTCGCTGTAATGTGTTCCAGGTTGGTCAGTCTTTTAGTTCGATGGAATATGTTCCATGATATGTTTTCTTTTAGTTAATTTTAATGCATTCCAGGTTGTTCTCTCTTTTACTTAGCTGTAATGTGTTCCACGTTGTATACTCTTTTAATTTGCTGTAATATGTTCCAGATTGTTCTCTCTTTTAGTTTGCTGTAATGTGTTCCAGGTTCTTCTCTCCTTTAGTTCGCTGTAATGTCTTCCAGGTTTTACACTCTTCTAGTTACCCGTAATGTATTCCAGGTTTTTCTCTCTTTAAGTTAGCTCTAATGGGTTCAAAGAAGTACTCTCTTTTAGTTCGCTGTAATGTGTAACAATCAGTTCACACTTTTTGTTAGGTGTAATGTTTTCTAGATTGTTCTCTCTTTTAGTTCGCTGTAAAGTGTTGCAGATTGTTCTCACTTTTAGTTAGCTGTAATGTGTTCCATGCTGTTCTCTCTTTTTGTTAGCTGTAATATGTTCTGAATTGTTCTCTCTTTTAATTTACTCTAAAATGTTCCAGATTGTTGTCTCTCTTATTTCGCTGTAATTTGTTCCAGATTGTTCTCTCTTTTAGTTTGCTGTAATGTGTTCCAGGTTGTTAGCACTTTTAGTTCGCTGTAATATATTCCAGATTGTTCTCTCTTTTAATTAGCTGCAATATGTTCCAGATTGTCCTCTCTTTCAGTTGGCTGTAATGTGTTCCAGATCCTTCTCCCTTTTAGTTAGCTGTAATGTGTTCCAGATTGTTCTCTATTTTAGTTGGCTGTAATGTGTTCCAAGTTGTACTCTCATTAGTTCTCTTTCATGTGTTCCAAGTTGTTCACCGTTTTAGTTTGATGTAATGTGTGCCAAGTTTTACACTCTTTTAGTTCTCTTTTAGTTGTTCACCCTTTTAGTTCGTTGTAATGTGTTCCAGGTTTTACCATCTTTTAGTTAGCTGTAATTTGTTCCTGATTCTTCTCTCTTTTAGTTAGCTGTAATGTGTTCCAGAATATTCTCTCTTTTAGTTTGCTGTAATGTGTTCCAGATTCATCTCTCCTTTAGTTCACTGTAATGTGTTCCAGGTTTTACAATCTTTTAGTTAGCTGTAATTTATTCCACATTTTTCTCTCTTTTACATTGCTCTAATGGGTTCAAAGATGTACTCTCTTTTAGTACGCTGTAATGTGTAACAATTTGTCCTCTCTTTTAGCTAGGTGTAATATTTTCCAAATTGTTTTCTCTTTTAGTTCGCTGTAATGATATCAAGATGTTCTCTCTTTTTGTTCGCTGTAATGTGTTCCATGCTGTTCTCTCTTTTTGTTAGCTGTAATATTTTCCGAATTGTTCTCTCTTTTAGTTAGCTGTAATGTGTTCCAGGTTGTTCCCTGTTTTAGTTCTCTGTAAGGTGTTCCAGGTTTTTTTCTCTTTTACTTAGCTCTAATGGGTTCAAAGAAGTACTCTCTTTTAGTTCGCTGTAATGTGTAACAATTTGTTCTCTCTTTTAGTTAGGTGTAATGTTTTCCAGATTGTTTTTTCTTTTAGTTCGCTGTAATGTGTTGCAATTGTTCTCTCTTTTAGGTAGCTCCAATGTGTTCCAAGTTGTACTCTCTTTAATTCGTTGTAAAGTGTTCAAAGTGGTACTCTCTTTTAGTTCGCTGTAATGTGTTCCACATTGAACACTCTTTTAGTTTGCTCTGATGTGTTCCCGATTGTACTCTCTTTTAGTTCTCTGTAATATGTTCCAGGTTGTTCCCTGTTTTAGTTCTCTGTAAGGTGTTCCAGATTGTATTCTCTTTTAGTTTGCTGTAAGGTGTTCCAGATTGTCCTCTCTTTTAGTTAGCTATAATGTGTTCCAGGTTGTTCACTCTTTTAGTGAGCTGTAATGTGCTCCAGATTATTCTCTCTTTTAGTTAGCTCTAATGAGTTCAAAGAAGTTCTCTCGTTTAGTTCGCTCTAATCTGTAACAATTTGTTCTCACTTTTAGTTAGGTGTAATGTTTTCCAGATTGTTCTCTCTTTTAGTTCGCAGAAATGTGTTCCAGAATATTCTCCTTTTTAGTTAGTAGTAACGCGTTCCAGGTTGTTCTCTCTTTTAGTTAGCTCTAATGTGTTCTAGGTTGTTCTCTCTTTTAGTTCGCTGTAATTTCTTTCAGATTGTTCTGCCTTTTAGTTAGTTGTACTGTGTTCCAGATTCATCTCTCTTTTAGATCACTGTAATGTGTTCAAGTTGTTCTCTCTTTTAGTTCGCTGTAATGTTTTCCAGATTCTTCTGCCTTTTAGCTCGCTGCTATGTGTTCCAAGGTGTTCTCTCCTTTAGTTCGCTGTAATGTGTTCCAGGTTTTACCCTCTTTTAGTTAGCTGTTATATTTTCCAGATTGTTCTCTCTTTTAGTTAGCTGTAATGTATTCCAGATTGTTCTCCATTTAGTTTGCTGTAATGAGCTCCAAATTCCTCTGTCCTTTAGTTCGTGGTAATGTCTTCCAGGTTTTGCACTCTTTTAGTTAGCCGTAATGTATTCCAGGTTTTTCTCTCTTTTAGTTAGCTCTAATGGGTTCAAAGAAGTACTCTCTTTTAGTTCGCTGTAATGTGTAACAATTTATTCTCACTTTTAGTTAGGTGTAATGTTTTCTAGATTGTTCTCTCTTTTAGTTCGCTGTAATGTGTTGCAGATTGTTCTATCTTTTAGTTAGCTGTAATGTGTTCCATGCTGTTCTCTCTTTTTGTTAGCTGTTATATGTTCCGAATTGTTCTTTCTTTTAGTTAGCTGTAATGTGTTCCAGATTGTTCTCTCTTTTGGTTAGCTGTAATGTGTTCCAGATTGTTCTCTCTTTTGCTCCTCCTTAATGTTTTCCAGATTGTTCTCTCTTTTAGTTAGCTGTAATGGGTTCCAGATTGTTCTCTCTTTTAGTTAGCTGTAATGCCTTCCAGGTTGTTCTCTCATTTAGTTCGTTGTAATGCGTTACAAGTTGTTCTTTCTATTAGTTTGCTGTAATGTCTTCAGATTGTTCTCTCTTTTAGTTAGCTGTAATGTGTTCCAAGTTGTACTCTCTTTTTGCTCTCTGCAATGTGTTCCAAGTTGTATACCCCTTTAGTTTGCTGTCATGTGTTCCCGATTTTTGTCTCTTTTAGTTAGCTGTAAGGTGTTTCATATTGTACACTCTTTTAGTTCTCTGTAATGTGTTCCACGTTGTTCACCCTTTTAATTCGCTGTAATGTGTTCCAGATTGTTCTCTCTTTTAGTTTGCTGTCATGTGTTCCAGATTTTTGTCTCTTTTAGTTTTCTGTAAGGTGTTCCACATTGTTCTCTCTTTTAGTTAGCTGTAATGTGTTCCAGGCTGTTCTCTCTTTCAGTGAGCTCTAATGTATTCCATGTTGTACTCACTTTTAGCTAGCTGAAATGCGTTCCAATTTGTACTCTCTTTTAGTTTGCTGTAGTGTGCTCCAGGTTGTTCTCTCTTTTAGTTCACTGTAATGTGTTCCAGGATTTACCCACTTTTAGTTGGCTGTAATATGTTCCTGATTCTTCAGTCTTTTAGTTAGGTGTAATGTATTCCAGATTATTCTCACTTTTAGTTCGCTGTAATGTGTTCCAGGTTGGTCAGTCTTTTAGTTCGATGGAATATGTTCCATGATGTGTTTTCTTTTAGTTAGTTGTAATGCATTCCAGGTTGTTCCCTCTTTTGCTCCTCCTTAATGTTTTCCATATTGTTCTTTCTTTTAGTTTGCTGTAATGTGTTCTAGGTTCTTCTCTCCTTTTGTTCGCTGTAATGTCTTCCAGGTTTTACACTCTTCTAGTTAGCCGTAATGTATTCCAGGTTTTTCTCTCTTTCAGTTAGCTCTAATGGGTTCAAAGAAGTGCTCTCTTTTAGTTCGCTGTAATGTGTAACAATTAGTTCACACTTTTTGTTAGGTGTAATGTTTTCTAGATTGTTCTCTCTTTTAGTTCGCTGTAAAGTGTTGCAGATTGTTCTCACTTTTAGTTAGCTGTAATGTGTTCCATGCTGTTCTCTCTTTTTATTAGCTGTAATATGTTCCGAATTGTTCTCTCTTTTAGTTAGCTGTAATGTGTTCCAGATTGTTCTCTCATTTGGTTAGCTGTAATGTGTTCCAGATTGATCACTCTTTTTGTTTGCTGTAATGTGTTCCAGGTTGTTCTCTCTTTTATTTACTCTAAAATGTTCCAGATTGTTCTCTCTTTTATTTCGCTGTAATTTGTTCCAGATTGTTCTCTCTTTTAGTTCGCTGTAATGTGTTCCAGGTTGTTAGCACTTTTAGTTCGCTGTAATATATTCCAGATTGTTCTCTCTTTTAATTAGCTGCAATATGTTCCAGATTGTCCTCTCTTTCAGTTGGCTGTAATGTGTTCCAGATCCTTCTCCCTTTTAGTTAGCTGTAATGTGTTCCAGATTGTTCTCTATTTTAGTTGGCTGTAATGTGTTCCAAGTTGTACTCTCATTAGTTCTCTTTCATGTGTTCCAAGTTGTTCACCGTTTTAGTTTGATGTAATGTGTGCCAAGTTTTACACTCTTTTAGTTCTCTTTTAGTTGTTCACCCTTTTAGTTCGCTGTAATGTGTTCCAGGTTTTACCATCTTTTAGTTAGCTGTAATTTGTTCCTGATTCTTCTCTCTTTTAATTAGCTGTAATGTGTTCCAGATTGTTCTCTCTTTTTGTTTGCTGTAATGTGTTCCAGATTGTTCTCTCTTTTAGTTAGCTGTAATGCCTTCCAGGTTGTTCTCTCATTTAGTTAGCTGCAATATGTTCCAGGTGGTTCTCCCTTATAGTTCGCTGTAATTTGTTACAAGTTGTTCTTTCTATTAGTTTGCTGTAATGACTTCAGATTGTTCTCTCTTTTAGTTTGCTGTCATGTATTCCAGATTTTTGTCTCTTTTAGTTAGCTGTAAGGTGTTCCACATTGTTCTCTCTTTTAGTTAGCTGTAATGTGTTCCAGGCTGTTCTCTCTTTCAGTGAGCTCTAATGTATTCCATGTTGTACTCACTTTTAGCTAGCTGAAATGCGTTCCAATTTGTACTCTCTTTTAGTTCGCTGTAATGTCTTCCAGGTTGTTAGCATTTTTAGTTCGCTGTAATGTATTCCAGATTGTTCTCTCTTTTAGTTAGCTGCAATATGTTCCGGATTGTCCTCTCTTTCAGTTGGCTGTATTGTGTTCCAGATTGTTTTCCCTTTTAGTTAGCTGTAATGTGTTCCAGATTGTTCTCTATTTTAGTTGTCTGTATTGTGTTCTAAGTTGTACTCTCATTTTGTTCTCTTTCATGTATTCCAAGTTGTTCACCCTTTTAGTTCACTGTAATGTGTTCCAGGTTTTACCCTCTTTTAGTTAGCTGTAATTTGTTCCTGATTCTTCTCTCTTTTAGTTAGCTGTAATGTGTTCCAGATTATTCTCTCTTTTAGTTTGCTCTAAAGTGTTCCAGATTGTTCTCTCTTTTATTTCGCTGTAATTTGTTCCAGATTGTTCTCTTTTTTGTTCGCTGTAATGTGTTCGAGGTTGTTAGCTCTTTTAGTTCGCTGTAATGTATTCCAGATTGTTCTCTCTTTTAGTTAGCTGCAATATGTTCCGGATTGTCCTCTCTTTCAGTTGGCTGTAATGTGTTCCAGATTGTTCTCCCTTTTAGTTAGCTGTAATGTGTTCCAGATTGTTCTCTATTTTAGTTGGCTGTAATGTATTCCAAGTTGTACTCTCATTTAGTTCTCTTTCATGTGTTCCAAGTTGTTCACCCTTTTAGTTTGATGTAATGTATGCCAAGTTTTACACTCTTTTAGTTCTCTTTTAGTTGTTCACCCTTTTAGTTCGCTGTAATGTGTTCCAGGTTTGACACTCTTTTAGTTAGCTGTAATTTGTTCCTGATTCTTCTCTCTTTTATTTAGCTGTAATGTGTTCCAGATTATTCTCTCTTTTAGTTTGCTCTAATGTGTTCCAGAGTCGTCTCTCCTTTAGTTCGCTGTAATGTCTTCCAGGTTTTACACTCTTCTAGTTACCCGTAATGTATTCCAGGTTTTTCTCTCTTTAAGTTAGCTCTAATGGGTTCAAAGAAGTACTCTCTTTTAGTTCGCTGTAATGTGTAACAATCAGTTCACACTTTTTGTTAGGTGTAATGTTTTCTAGATTGTTCTCTCTTTTAGTTCGCTGTAAAGTGTTGCAGATTGTTCTCACTTTTAGTTAGCTGTAATGTGTTCCATGCTGTTCTCTCTTTTTGTTAGCTGTAATATGTTCTGAATTGTTCTCTTTTTTAATTTACTCTAAAATGTTCCAGATTGTTGTCTCTCTTATTTCGCTGTAATTTGTTCCAGATTGTTCTCTCTTTTAGTTTGCTGTAATGTGTTCCAGGTTGTTAGCACTTTTAGTTCGCTGTAATATATTCCAGATTGTTCTCTCTTTTAATTAGCTGCAATATGTTCCAGATTGTCCTCTCTTTCAGTTGGCTGTAATGTGTTCCAGATCCTTCTCCCTTTTAGTTAGCTGTAATGTGTTCCAGATTGTTCTCTATTTTAGTTGGCTGTAATGTGTTCCAAGTTGTACTCTCATTAGTTCTCTTTCATGTGTTCCAAGTTGTTCACCGTTTTAGTTTGATGTAATGTGTGCCAAGTTTTACACTCTTTTAGTTCTCTTTTAGTTGTTCACCCTTTTAGTTCGTTGTAATGTGTTCCAGGTTTTACCATATTTTAGTTAGCTGTAATTTGTTCCTGATTCTTCTCTCTTTTAGTTAGCTGTAATGTGTTCCAGAATATTCTCTCTTTTAGTTTGCTGTAATGTGTTCCAGATTCATCTCTCCTTTAGTTCACTGTAATGTGTTCCAGGTTTTACAATCTTTTAGTTAGCTGTAATTTATTCCACATTTTTCTCTCTTTTACATTGCTCTAATGGGTTCAAAGATGTACTCTCTTTTAGTACGCTGTAATGTGTAACAATTTGTCCTCTCTTTTAGCTAGGTGTAATATTTTCCAAATTGTTTTCTCTTTTAGTTCGCTGTAATGATATCAAGATGTTCTCTCTTTTAGTTCGCTGTAATGATATCAAGATGTTCACTCTTTTTGTTCGCTGTAATGTGTTCCATGCTGTTCTCTCTTTTTGTTAGCTGTAATATTTTCCGAATTGTTCTCTCTTTTAGTTAGCTGTAATGTGTTCCAGGTTGTTCCCTGTTTTATTTCTCTGTAAGGTGTTCCAGGATTTTTTCTCTTTTACTTAGCTCTAATGGGTTCAAAGAAGTACTCTCTTTTAGTTCGCTGTAATGTGTAACAATTTGTTCTCTCTTTTAGTTAGGTGTAATGTTTTCCAGATTGTTTTCTCTTTTAGTTCGCTGTAATGTGTTGCAATTGTTCTCTCTTTTAGGTAGCTCCAATGTGTTCCAAGTTGTACTCTCTTTAATTCGTTGTAAAGTGTTCAAAGTGGTACTCTCTTTTAGTTCGCTGTAATGTGTTCCACATTGAACACTCTTTTAGTTTGCTCTGATGTGTTCCCGATTGTACTCTCTTTTAGTTCTCTGTAATATGTTCCAGGTTGTTCCCTGTTTTAGTTCTCTGTAAGGTGTTCCAGATTGTATTCTCTTTTAGTTTGCTGTAAGGTGTTCCAGATTGTCCTCTCTTTTAGTTAGCTATAATGTGTTCCAGGTTGTTCACTCTTTTAGTGAGCTGTAATGTGCTCCAGATTATTCTCTCTTTTAGTTAGCTCTAATGAGTTCAAAGAAGTTCTCTCGTTTAGTTCGCTCTAATCTGTAACAATTTGTTCTCACTTTTAGTTAGGTGTAATGTTTTCCAGATTGTTCTCTCTTTTAGTTCGCAGAAATGTGTTCCAGAATATTCTCCTTTTTAGTTAGTAGTAACGCGTTCCAGGTTGTTCTCTCTTTTAGTTAGCTCTAATGTGTTCTAGGTTGTTCTCTCTTTTAGTTCGCTGTAATTTCTTTCAGATTGTTCTGCCTTTTAGTTAGTTGTACTGTGTTCCAGATTCATCTCTCTTTTAGATCACTGTAATGTGTTCAAGTTGTTCTCTCTTTTAGTTCGCTGTAATGTTTTCCAGATTCTTCTGCCTTTTAGCTCGCTGCTATGTGTTCCAAGGTGTTCTCTCCTTTAGTTCGCTGTAATGTGTTCCAGGTTTTACCCTCTTTTAGTTAGCTGTTATATTTTCCAGATTGTTCTCTCTTTTAGTTAGCTGTAATGTATTCCAGATTGTTCTCCATTTAGTTTGCTGTAATGAGCTCCAAATTCCTCTGTCCTTTAGTTCGTGGTAATGTCTTCCAGGTTTTGCACTCTTTTAGTTAGCCGTAATGTATTCCAGGTTTTTCTCTCTTTTAGTTAGCTCTAATGGGTTCAAAGAAGTACTCTCTTTTAGTTCGCTGTAATGTGTAACAATTTATTCTCACTTTTAGTTAGGTGTAATGTTTTCTAGATTGTTCTCTCTTTTAGTTCGCTGTAATGTGTTGCAGATTGTTCTATCTTTTAGTTAGCTGTAATGTGTTCCATGCTGTTCTCTCTTTTTGTTAGCTGTTATATGTTCCGAATTGTTCTTTCTTTTAGTTAGCTGTAATGTGTTCCAGATTGTTCTCTCTTTTGGTTAGCTGTAATGTGTTCCAGATTGTTCTCTCTTTTGCTCCTCCTTAATGTTTTCCAGATTGTTCTCTCTTTTAGTTAGCTGTAATGGGTTCCAGATTGTTCTCTCTTTTAGTTAGCTGTAATGCCTTCCAGGTTGTTCTCTCATTTAGTTCGTTGTAATGCGTTACAAGTTGTTCTTTCTATTAGTTTGCTGTAATGTCTTCAGATTGTTCTCTCTTTTAGTTAGCTGTAATGTGTTCCAAGTTGTACTCTCTTTTTGCTCTCTGCAATGTGTTCCAAGTTGTATACCCCTTTAGTTTGCTGTCATGTGTTCCCGATTTTTGTCTCTTTTAGTTCGCTGTAAAGTGTTGCAGATTGTTCTCACTTTTAGTTAGCTGTAATGTGTTCCATGCTGTTCTCTCTTTTTATTAGCTGTAATATGTTCCGAATTGTTCTCTCTTTTAGTTAGCTGTAATGTGTTCCAGATTGTTCTCTCATTTGGTTAGCTGTAATGTGTTCCAGATTGATCACTCTTTTTGTTTGCTGTAATGTGTTCCAGGTTGTTCTCTCTTTTATTTACTCTAAAATGTTCCAGATTGTTCTCTCTTTTATTTCGCTGTAATTTGTTCCAGATTGTTCTCTCTTTTAGTTCGCTGTAATGTGTTCCAGGTTGTTAGCACTTTTAGTTCGCTGTAATATATTCCAGATTGTTCTCTCTTTTAATTAGCTGCAATATGTTCCAGATTGTCCTCTCTTTCAGTTGGCTGTAATGTGTTCCAGATCCTTCTCCCTTTTAGTTAGCTGTAATGTGTTCCAGATTGTTCTCTATTTTAGTTGGCTGTAATGTGTTCCAAGTTGTACTCTCATTAGTTCTCTTTCATGTGTTCCAAGTTGTTCACCGTTTTAGTTTGATGTAATGTGTGCCAAGTTTTACACTCTTTTAGTTCTCTTTTAGTTGTTCACCCTTTTAGTTCGCTGTAATGTGTTCCAGGTTTTACCATCTTTTAGTTAGCTGTAATTTGTTCCTGATTCTTCTCTCTTTTAATTAGCTGTAATGTGTTCCAGATTGTTCTCTCTTTTTGTTTGCTGTAATGTGTTCCAGATTGTTCTCTCTTTTAGTTAGCTGTAATGCCTTCCAGGTTGTTCTCTCATTTAGTTAGCTGCAATATGTTCCAGGTGGTTCTCCCTTATAGTTCGCTGTAATTTGTTACAAGTTGTTCTTTCTATTAGTTTGCTGTAATGACTTCAGATTGTTCTCTCTTTTAGTTTGCTGTCATGTGTTCCAGATTTTTGTCTCTTTTAGTTAGCTGTAAGGTGTTCCACATTGTTCTCTCTTTTAGTTAGCTGTAATGTGTTCCAGGCTGTTCTCTCTTTCAGTGAGCTCTAATGTATTCCATGTTGTACTCACTTTTAGCTAGCTGAAATGCGTTCCAATTTGTACTCTCTTTCAGTTCGCTGTAATGTCTTCCAGGTTGTTAGCATTTTTAGTTCGCTGTAATGTATTCCAGATTGTTCTCTCTTTTAGTTAGCTGCAATATGTTCCGGATTGTCCTCTCTTTCAGTTGGCTGTATTGTGTTCCAGATTGTTTTCCCTTTTAGTTAGCTGTAATGTGTTCCAGATTGTTCTCTATTTTAGTTGTCTGTATTGTGTTCTAAGTTGTACTCTCATTTTGTTCTCTTTCATGTATTCCAAGTTGTTCACCCTTTTAGTTCACTGTAATGTGTTCCAGGTTTTACCCTCTTTTAGTTAGCTGTAATTTGTTCCTGATTCTTCTCTCTTTTAGTTAGCTGTAATGTGTTCCAGATTATTCTCTCTTTTAGTTTGCTCTAAAGTGTTCCAGATTGTTCTCTCTTTTATTTCGCTGTAATTTGTTCCAGATTGTTCTCTTTTTTGTTCGCTGTAATGTGTTCGAGGTTGTTAGCTCTTTTAGTTCGCTGTAATGTATTCCAGATTGTTCTCTCTTTTAGTTAGCTGCAATATGTTCCGGATTGTCCTCTCTTTCAGTTGGCTGTAATGTGTTCCAGATTGTTCTCCCTTTTAGTTAGCTGTAATGTGTTCCAGATTGTTCTCTATTTTAGTTGGCTGTAATGTATTCCAAGTTGTACTCTCATTTAGTTCTCTTTCATGTGTTCCAAGTTGTTCACCCTTTTAGTTTGATGTAATGTATGCCAAGTTTTACACTCTTTTAGTTCTCTTTTAGTTGTTCACCCTTTTAGTTCGCTGTAATGTGTTCCAGGTTTGACACTCTTTTAGTTAGCTGTAATTTGTTCCTGATTCTTCTCTCTTTTATTTAGCTGTAATGTGTTCCAGATTATTCTCTCTTTTAGTTTGCTCTAATGTGTTCCAGAGTCGTCTCTCCTTTAGTTCGCTGTAATGTCTTCCAGGTTTTACACTCTTCTAGTTACCCGTAATGTATTCCAGGTTTTTCTCTCTTTAAGTTAGCTCTAATGGGTTCAAAGAAGTACTCTCTTTTAGTTCGCTGTAATGTGTAACAATCAGTTCACACTTTTTGTTAGGTGTAATGTTTTCTAGATTGTTCTCTCTTTTAGTTCGCTGTAAAGTGTTGCAGATTGTTCTCACTTTTAGTTAGCTGTAATGTGTTCCATGCTGTTCTCTCTTTTTGTTAGCTGTAATATGTTCTGAATTGTTCTCTTTTTTAATTTACTCTAAAATGTTCCAGATTGTTGTCTCTCTTATTTCGCTGTAATTTGTTCCAGATTGTTCTCTCTTTTAGTTTGCTGTAATGTGTTCCAGGTTGTTAGCACTTTTAGTTCGCTGTAATATATTCCAGATTGTTCTCTCTTTTAATTAGCTGCAATATGTTCCAGATTGTCCTCTCTTTCAGTTGGCTGTAATGTGTTCCAGATCCTTCTCCCTTTTAGTTAGCTGTAATGTGTTCCAGATTGTTCTCTATTTTAGTTGGCTGTAATGTGTTCCAAGTTGTACTCTCATTAGTTCTCTTTCATGTGTTCCAAGTTGTTCACCGTTTTAGTTTGATGTAATGTGTGCCAAGTTTTACACTCTTTTAGTTCTCTTTTAGTTGTTCACCCTTTTAGTTCGTTGTAATGTGTTCCAGGTTTTACCATATTTTAGTTAGCTGTAATTTGTTCCTGATTCTTCTCTCTTTTAGTTAGCTGTAATGTGTTCCAGAATATTCTCTCTTTTAGTTTGCTGTAATGTGTTCCAGATTCATCTCTCCTTTAGTTCACTGTAATGTGTTCCAGGTTTTACAATCTTTTAGTTAGCTGTAATTTATTCCACATTTTTCTCTCTTTTACATTGCTCTAATGGGTTCAAAGATGTACTCTCTTTTAGTACGCTGTAATGTGTAACAATTTGTCCTCTCTTTTAGCTAGGTGTAATATTTTCCAAATTGTTTTCTCTTTTAGTTCGCTGTAATGATATCAAGATGTTCTCTCTTTTAGTTCGCTGTAATGATATCAAGATGTTCACTCTTTTTGTTCGCTGTAATGTGTTCCATGCTGTTCTCTCTTTTTGTTAGCTGTAATATTTTCCGAATTGTTCTCTCTTTTAGTTAGCTGTAATGTGTTCCAGGTTGTTCCCTGTTTTATTTCTCTGTAAGGTGTTCCAGGATTTTTTCTCTTTTACTTAGCTCTAATGGGTTCAAAGAAGTACTCTCTTTTAGTTCGCTGTAATGTGTAACAATTTGTTCTCTCTTTTAGTTAGGTGTAATGTTTTCCAGATTGTTTTCTCTTTTAGTTCGCTGTAATGTGTTGCAATTGTTCTCTCTTTTAGGTAGCTCCAATGTGTTCCAAGTTGTACTCTCTTTAATTCGTTGTAAAGTGTTCAAAGTGGTACTCTCTTTTAGTTCGCTGTAATGTGTTCCACATTGAACACTCTTTTAGTTTGCTCTGATGTGTTCCCGATTGTACTCTCTTTTAGTTCTCTGTAATATGTTCCAGGTTGTTCCCTGTTTTAGTTCTCTGTAAGGTGTTCCAGATTGTATTCTCTTTTAGTTTGCTGTAAGGTGTTCCAGATTGTCCTCTCTTTTAGTTAGCTATAATGTGTTCCAGGTTGTTCACTCTTTTAGTGAGCTGTAATGTGCTCCAGATTATTCTCTCTTTTAGTTAGCTCTAATGAGTTCAAAGAAGTTCTCTCGTTTAGTTCGCTCTAATCTGTAACAATTTGTTCTCACTTTTAGTTAGGTGTAATGTTTTCCAGATTGTTCTCTCTTTTAGTTCGCAGAAATGTGTTCCAGAATATTCTCCTTTTTAGTTAGTAGTAACGCGTTCCAGGTTGTTCTCTCTTTTAGTTAGCTCTAATGTGTTCTAGGTTGTTCTCTCTTTTAGTTCGCTGTAATTTCTTTCAGATTGTTCTGCCTTTTAGTTAGTTGTACTGTGTTCCAGATTCATCTCTCTTTTAGATCACTGTAATGTGTTCAAGTTGTTCTCTCTTTTAGTTCGCTGTAATGTTTTCCAGATTCTTCTGCCTTTTAGCTCGCTGCTATGTGTTCCAAGGTGTTCTCTCCTTTAGTTCGCTGTAATGTGTTCCAGGTTTTACCCTCTTTTAGTTAGCTGTTATATTTTCCAGATTGTTCTCTCTTTTAGTTAGCTGTAATGTATTCCAGATTGTTCTCCATTTAGTTTGCTGTAATGAGCTCCAAATTCCTCTGTCCTTTAGTTCGTGGTAATGTCTTCCAGGTTTTGCACTCTTTTAGTTAGCCGTAATGTATTCCAGGTTTTTCTCTCTTTTAGTTAGCTCTAATGGGTTCAAAGAAGTACTCTCTTTTAGTTCGCTGTAATGTGTAACAATTTATTCTCACTTTTAGTTAGGTGTAATGTTTTCTAGATTGTTCTCTCTTTTAGTTCGCTGTAATGTGTTGCAGATTGTTCTATCTTTTAGTTAGCTGTAATGTGTTCCATGCTGTTCTCTCTTTTTGTTAGCTGTTATATGTTCCGAATTGTTCTTTCTTTTAGTTAGCTGTAATGTGTTCCAGATTGTTCTCTCTTTTGGTTAGCTGTAATGTGTTCCAGATTGTTCTCTCTTTTGCTCCTCCTTAATGTTTTCCAGATTGTTCTCTCTTTTAGTTAGCTGTAATGGGTTCCAGATTGTTCTCTCTTTTAGTTAGCTGTAATGCCTTCCAGGTTGTTCTCTCATTTAGTTCGTTGTAATGCGTTACAAGTTGTTCTTTCTATTAGTTTGCTGTAATGTCTTCAGATTGTTCTCTCTTTTAGTTAGCTGTAATGTGTTCCAAGTTGTACTCTCTTTTTGCTCTCTGCAATGTGTTCCAAGTTGTATACCCCTTTAGTTTGCTGTCATGTGTTCCCGATTTTTGTCTCTTTTAGTTAGCTGTAAGGTGTTTCATATTGTACACTCTTTTAGTTCTCTGTAATGTGTTCCACGTTGTTCACCCTTTTAATTCGCTGTAATGTGTTCCAGATTGTTCTCTCTTTTAGTTTGCTGTCATGTGTTCCAGATTTTTGTCTCTTTTAGTTTTCTGTAAGGTGTTCCACATTGTTCTCTCTTTTAGTTAGCTGTAATGTGTTCCAGGCTGTTCTCTCTTTCAGTGAGCTCTAATGTATTCCATGTTGTACTCACTTTTAGCTAGCTGAAATGCGTTCCAATTTGTACTCTCTTTTAGTTTGCTGTAGTGTGCTCCAGGTTGTTCTCTCTTTTAGTTCACTGTAATGTGTTCCAGGATTTACCCACTTTTAGTTGGCTGTAATATGTTCCTGATTCTTCAGTCTTTTAGTTAGGTGTAATGTATTCCAGATTATTCTCACTTTTAGTTCGCTGTAATGTGTTCCAGGTTGGTCAGTCTTTTAGTTCGATGGAATATGTTCCATGATGTGTTTTCTTTTAGTTAGTTGTAATGCATTCCAGGTTGTTCCCTCTTTTGCTCCTCCTTAATGTTTTCCATATTGTTCTTTCTTTTAGTTTGCTGTAATGTGTTCTAGGTTCTTCTCTCCTTTTGTTCGCTGTAATGTCTTCCAGGTTTTACACTCTTCTAGTTAGCCGTAATGTATTCCAGGTTTTTCTCTCTTTCAGATAGCTCTAATGGGTTCAAAGAAGTACTCTCTTTTAGTTCGCTGTAATGTGTAACAATTAGTTCACACTTTTTGTTAGGTGTAATGTTTTCTAGATTGTTCTCTCTTTTAGTTCGCTGTAAAGTGTTGCAGATTGTTCTCACTTTTAGTTAGCTGTAATGTGTTCCATGCTGTTCTCTCTTTTTATTAGCTGTAATATGTTCCGAATTGTTCTCTCTTTTAGTTAGCTGTAATGTGTTCCAGATTGTTCTCTCATTTGATTAGCTGTAATGTGTTCCAGATTGATCACTCTTTTTGTTTGCTGTAATGTGTTCCAGGTTGTTCTCTCTTTTATTTACTCTAAAATGTTCCAGATTGTTCTCTCTTTTATTTCGCTGTAATTTGTTCCAGATTGTTCTCTCTTTTAGTTTGCTGTAATGTGTTCCAGGTTGTTAGCACTTTTAGTTCGCTGTAATATATTCCAGATTGTTCTCTCTTTTAATTAGCTGCATTATGTTCCAGATTGTCCTCTCTTTCAGTTGGCTGTAATGTGTTCCAGATCCTTCTCCCTTTTAGTTAGCTGTAATGTGTTCCAGATTGTTCTCTATTTTAGTTGGCTGTAATGTGTTCCAAGTTGTACTCTCATTAGTTCTCTTTCATGTGTTCCAAGTTGTTCACCGTTTTAGTTTGATGTAATGTGTGCCAAGTTTTACACTCTTTTAGTTCTCTTTTAGTTGTTCACCCTTTTAGTTCGCTGTAATGTGTTCCAGGTTTTACCATCTTTTAGTTAGCTGTAATTTGTTCCTGATTCTTCTCTCTTTTAATTAGCTGTAATGTGTTCCAGATTGTTCTCTCTTTTTGTTTGCTGTAATGTGTTCCAGATTGTTCTCTCTTTTAGTTAGCTGTAATGCCTTCCAGGTTGTTCTCTCATTTAGTTAGCTGCAATATGTTCCAGGTGGTTCTCCCTTATAGTTCGCTGTAATTTGTTACAAGTTGTTCTTTCTATTAGTTTGCTGTAATGACTTCAGATTGTTCTCTCTTTTAGTTTGCTGTCATGTGTTCCAGATTTTTGTCTCTTTTAGTTAGCTGTAAGGTGTTCCACATTGTTCTCTCTTTTAGTTAGCTGTAATGTGTTCCAGGCTGTTCTCTCTTTCAGTGAGCTCTAATGTATTCCATGTTGTACTCACTTTTAGCTAGCTGAAATGCGTTCCAATTTGTACTCTCTTTTAGTTCGCTGTAATGTGTTCCAGGTTGTTAGCATTTTTAGTTCGCTGTAATGTATTCCAGATTGTTCTCTCTTTTAGTTAGCTGCAATATGTTCCGGATTGTCCTCTCTTTCAGTTGGCTGTATTGTGTTCCAGATTGTTTTCCCTTTTAGTTAGCTGTAATGTGTTCCAGATTGTTCTCTATTTTAGTTGTCTGTATTGTGTTCTAAGTTGTACTCCCATTTTGTTCTCTTTCATGTATTCCAAGTTGTTCACCCTTTTAGTTCACTGTAATGTGTTCCAGGTTTTACCCTCTTTTAGTTAGCTGTAATTTGTTCCTGATTCTTCTCTCTTTTAGTTAGCTGTAATGTGTTCCAGATTATTCTCTCTTTTAGTTTGCTGTAATGTGTTCCAGATTCATCTCTCCTTTAGTTCACTGTAATGTGTTCCAGGTTTTACAATCATTTAGTTAGCCGTAATGTATTCCAGGTTTTTCTCTCTTTTAGTTAGCTCTAATAGGTTCAAAGAAGTACTCTCTTTTAGTTCGCTGTAATGTGTAACAATTTGTTCTCACTTTTAGTTAGGTGTAATGTTTTCTAGATTGTTCTCTCTTTTAGTTCGCTGTAATGTGTTGCAGATTGTTCTATCTTTTAGTTAGCTGTAATGTGTTCCATGCTGTTCTCCCTTTTTTTTTTAGCTGTAATATGTTCCGAATTGTTCTCTCTTTTATTTAGCTGTAATGTGCTCCAGATTTTTCTCTCTTTTAGTTAGCTGTAATGCCTTCCAGGTTGTTCTGTCATTTAGTTAGCTGCAATATGTTCCAGGTTGTTCTCCCTTTTAGTTAGCTGTAATGTGTTGCAGGTTGTTCTCTCTTTTACTTTGCTCTAAAGTGTTCCAGATTGTTCTCTCTTTTGCTCCTCCTTAATGTTTTCCAGATTGTTCTTTCTTTTAGTTAGTTGTAATGTGTTCCAGGTTGTTCTCTCTTTTAGTCTGCTGTAAAGAGTTCCAGATTGTTCTATCTTTTGGTCCTCCTTAATGTTTTCTAGATTGTTCTTTCTTTTAGTTTACTGTAATGTGTTCCAGATTGTTCTCCCTTTTAGTTAGCTGTAATGTCTTCCAGGTTGTTCTCTCTTTTAGTTTGCTCTAAAGTGTTCCAGATTGTTCTCTCTTTTATTTCGCTGTAATTTGTTCCAGATTGTTGTCTTTTTTGTTCGCTGTAATGTGTTCGAGGTTGTTAGCTCTTTTAGTTCGCTGTAATGTATTCCAGATTGTTCTCTCTTTTAGTTAGCTGCAATATGTTCCGGATTGTCCTCTCTTTCAGTTGGCTGTAATGTGTTCCAGATCGTTCTCCCTTTTAGTTAGCTGTAATGTGTTCCAGATTGTTCTCTATTTTAGTTGGCTGTAATGTATTCCAATTTGTACTCTCATTTAGTTCTCTTTCATGTGTTCCAAGTTGTTCACCCTTTTAGTTTGATGTAATGTATGCCAAGTTTTACACTCTTTTAGTTCTCTTTTAGTTGTTCACCCTTTTAGTTCGCTGTAATGTGTTCCAGGTTTGACACTCTTTTAGTTAGCTGTAATTTGTTCCTGATTCTTCTCTCTTTTATTTAGCTGTAATGTGTTCCAGATTATTCTCTCTTTTAGTTTGCTCTAATGTGTTCCAGAGTCGTCTCTCCTTTAGTTCACTGTAATGTGTTCCAGGTTTTACAATCTTTTAGTTAACTGTAATTTATTCCAGGTTTTTCTCTAATTTACATAGCTCTGATGTGTTCAAAGAAGTACTCTCTTTTAGTGCGCTGTAATGTGTAACAATTTGTCCACTCTTTTAGCTAGGTGTAATGTTTTCCAGATTGTTTTCTCTTTTAGTTCACTGTAATGTGTTGCAGATTGTTCTCTCTTTTAGATAGCTCCAATGTGTTCAAAGTTGTACTCTCTTTTTTTTCGCTGTAATGAGTTCCAAGTTGTACTCTCTTTTAGTTTGCTGTGATGTATTCCCGATTGTTCTCTCTTTTAGTTCTCTATAATATGTTCCAGGTTGTTCCCTGTTTTAGTTCTCTGTAAGGTGTTCCAGATTGTTCTCTCTTTTAGTTTGCTGTAAGGTGTTCCAGATTGTCCTCTCTTTTAGTTAGCTATAATGTGTTCCAGGTTGTTTACTATTTTAGTTAGCTGTAATGTGTTCCAGATTGATCTCTCTATTCATTAGCTGTTATGTGTTCCAAGTTGTACTCTCTTTTAGCTATCTGGAATATGTTCCAAGTTATACACCCTTTTAGTTTGATGTAATGTGTTCCAGATCGTTCTCTCTTTAGTACTAGGTAATGTGACCCAGGTTGTTCACTCCTTTAATTCGCTGTCATGTGTTCCAGGTTTTACCCTCTTTTAGTTAGCTGTAATATGTTCCTCATTCATCAATCTTTTAGTTAGGTGTAATGTGTTCCAGATTATTCTCTCGTTTAGTTTGCTGTAATGTGTTCCAGGTTCTTCTCTCCTTTAGTTCGCTGTAATGTCTTCCAGGTTTTACACTCTTCTGGTTAGCTGTAATGTATTCCAGGTTTTTCTCTCTTTTAGTTAGCACTAATGGGTTCAAAGAAGTACTCTCTTTTAGTTCGCTGTAATGTGTAAGAATTTGTTCTCACTTTTAGTTACGTGTAATGTTTTCTAGATTGTTCTCTCTTTTAGTTCGCGGTAATGTGTTGCAGATTGTTCTCTCTTTTTGTTATCTGTAATATGTTCCAGATTCTTCTCTCTTTTAGTTCGCTGTAATGTGTTCCAGATTGTTCTCTCTTTTAGTTAGGTGTAATGTGTTCCAGATTGTTCTCTCTTTTAGTTAGCTGTAATGTGTTCCAGATTGTTCTCTCTTTTAGTTCACTGTCATATATTCCAGATTGTTCTCCATTTAGTTTGCTGTAATGAGCTCCAAATATCTCTGTCCTTTAGTTCGCTGTAATGTCTTCCAGGTTTTACACTGTTTTAGTTAGCCGTAATGTATTCCAGGATTTTCTCTCTTTTAGTTAACTCTAATAGGTTCACTCTCTTTTAGTTCACTGTAATGTGTCACAATTTGTTCTCTCTGTTAGTTAGGTGTAATGTTTTCCAGATTGTTCTCTCTTTTAGTTCGCGGTAATGTGTTGCAGATTGTTCTCACTTTTAGTTAGCTGTAATGTGTTCCATGCTGTCCTCTCTTTTTGTTAGCTGTAATATGTTCCAAATTGTTCTCTCTTTTAGTTAGCTGGAATGTGTTCCAGGTTGTTCCCTGTTTTAGTTCTCCGTAATGTGTTCCAGGTTTTTTTCTCTTTTACTTAGCTCTAATGGGTTCAAAGAAGTACTCTCTTTTAGTTCGCTGTAATGTGTAACAATTTGTTCTCTCTTTTAGTTAGGTGTAATGTTTTCCAGATTGTTTTCTCTTTTAGTGCGCTGTATTGTGTTGCAATTGTTCTCTTTTAGGTAGCTCCAATGTGTTCCATGTTGTACTCTCTTTAATTCGTTGTAAAGTGTTCAAAGTGGTACCCTCTTTTAGTTCGCTGTAATGTGTTCCACATTGAACTCTCTTTTAGTTTGCTGTGATGTATTCCCGATTGTTCTCTCTTTTAGTTCTCTGTAATATGTTCCAGGTTGTTCCCTGTTTTAGTTCTCTGTAAGGTGTTCCAGATTGTTCTCTCTTTTAGTTTGCTGTAAGGTGTTCCAGATTGTCCTCTCTTTTAGTTAGCTATAATGTGTTCCAGATGGTTGTCTCCCTTAGTTCGCTGTAATGTGTTCCAGATTGTTCTCTCATTTCATTCGCTGGAATGTGTTCCAAGTTGTACTCTCTTTTAGTTCGCTGTTATGTGTTGAAAGATGTACTCTTTTTTAGTTTACTGTAATGGGTTCCAGATCGGTCTCTCTTTTAGTTCTATGTAATGTGACCCAGGTTGTTCACTCTTTTAGTTCGCCGTGATGTGTTCGAGATTGTTCACTCCTTTAATTCGCTGTAAATTGTTCCAGATTGTTCTCTCTTTTTGTTATCTGTAATATGTTCCAGATTCTTCTCTCTTTTAGTTCGCTGTAATGTGTTCCAGATTGTTCTCTCTTTTAGTTAGCTGTAATGTGTTCCAGATTATTCTCTCTTTTAGTTAGCTCTAATGAGTTCAAAGAAATTCTCTTGTTTAGTTCGCTGTAATTTGTAACAATTTGTTCTCACTTTTAGTTAGGTGTAATGTTTTCCAGATTGTTCTGTCTTTTAGTTCGCTGAAATGTATTCCAGATTATTCTCTTTTTTAGTTAGGTGTAACGCGTTCCAGGTTGTTCTCCCTTTTAGATAGCTCTAATGTGTTCTAGGTTGTTCTCTCTTTTAGTTTGCTGTAATTTCTTTCAGATTGTTCTGTCTTTTAGTTAGTTGTACTGTGTTCCAGATTCTTCTCTCTTTTAGATCACTGTAATGTGTTCAAGTTGTTCTCTCTTTTAGTTCGCTGTAATGTTTTCCAGATTCTTCTGCCTTTTAGCTCACTGTTATGTGTTCCAAGGTGTTCTCTCCTTTAGTTCGCTGTAATGTGTTCCAGGTTGTTCTCTCTTTTAGTTCGCTGTAATGTGTTCCAGGTGTGTCGGTCTTTTAGTTCTATGGAATATGTTCCATGTTGTGCTTTCTTTTAGTTAGTTGTAATGCATTCCAGGTTTTTCTCTCTTTTACTTAGCTGTAATGTGTTCCAGATTGTTCTCTCTTTTGCTCCTCCTCAATGTTTTCCAGATTGTTCTTTCTTTTAGTTAGTTGTAATGTGTTCCAGGTTGTTCTCCCTTTTAGTTTGCTGTAAAGTGATCCAGATGTTCTCTCTTTTGGTCCTCCTTAATGTTTTCCAGATTGTTCTTTCTTTTAGTTTACTGTAATGTGTTCTAGATTGTTCTCCCTTTTAGTTAGCTGTAATGTGTTCCAGGTTGTTCTCTCTTTTACTTTGCTCTAAAGTGTTCCAGATTGTTCTCTCTTTTATTTAGCTGCAATATGTTCCGGGTTGTCCTCTTTTTCAGTTGGCTGTAATGTGTTCCAGATTGTTCTCCCTTTTAGTTAGCTGTAATGTGTTCCAGATTGTTCTCTATTTTAGTTGGCTGCAATGTGTTCCAAGTTGTACTCTCATTTATTTCTCTTTCATGTGTTCCAAGTTGTTCAACCGTTTAGTTTGATGTAATGTGTGCCAAGTTTTACACTCTTTTAGTTCTCTTTTAGTTGTTCACACTTTTAGTTCACTGTAATGTGTTCCAGGTTTTAACCTCTTTTAGTTAGCTGTAATTTGTTCCTGATTCTTCTCTCTTTTAGTTTGCTGTAATGTGTTCCAGATTCATCTCTCCTTTAGCTCACTGTAATGTGTTCCAGGTTTTACAATCTTTTAGTTAGCTGTAATTTATTCCAGGGTTTTCTCTCTTTTACATAGCTCTAATGGGTTCAAAGAAATACTCTCTTTTCGTACGCTGTAATGTGTAACAATTTGTCCTCTCTTTTAGATAGCTCCAATGTGTTCCAAGTTGTACTCTCTTTTAGTTCGCTGTAATGTGTTCCAAGATGTTCTCTCTTTTTGTTCGCTGTAATGTGTTCCAGATTGTTCTCTCTTTTATTTTGCTGTAAGGTGTTCGAGATTGTTCTCTCTTTTATTTCTCTGTAATGTGTTCCAGGTTGTTCACGCTTTTAGTTCGCTGTAATTTGTTACAGATTGTTCTCTCTTTTAGATAGATGTGATGTGTTCCAGATTGTTCTCTCTTTTAGTTAGCTGTAATGTATTCCAGATTGTTCTCCATTTAGTTTGCTGTAATGAGCTCCAAATTCCTCTGTCCTTTAGTTCCCGGTAATGTCTTCCAGGTTTTACACTCTTTTAGTTAGCCGTAATGTATTGCAGGTTTTTCTCTCTTTTAGTTAGCTCTCATGGGTTCAAAGAAGTACTCTCTTTTAGTTCGCTATAATGTGTTCCAGATTGTTCTCTTTTTCGGTTAGCTGTAATGTTTTCCAGATTGATCTCTCTTTTTGTTTGCTGTAATGTGTTCCAGATTGTTCTCTCGTTTAGTTAGCTGTAATGTCTTCCAGGCTGTTCTCTCTTTCAGTGAGCTCTAATGTATTCCAAGTTGTACTCACTTTTAGCTAGCTGAAATATGTTCCAATTTGTACTCTCCTTTAGTTTGCTGTAATGTGTTCCAGGTTTTACCCTCTTTTAGTTTGCTGTAATGTGTTCCAGATTCGTCTCTCCTTTAGTTCACTGTAATGAGTGACAGGTTTTACAATCTTTTTGTTAGCTGTAATGTATTCCAGGTTTTTCTCTCTTTTACATATCTCTAATGGGTTCAAAGAAGTACTCTCTTTTTGTTCGCTGTAATGTTTTGCAGATTGTTCTCTCTTTTTGATAGCTCCAATGTGTTCCAAGTTGTACTCTCTTTTAGTTCGCTGTAATGTGTTGCAGATTGTTCTCTCTTTTAGATAGCTCCAATGTGTTCCAAGTTCTACTCTCTTTTTGTTCGCTGTAATGTGTTCCAAGTTGTACTCTCTTTTACTTTGCTGTAAAGTGTTCGAGATTGTTAGCTCTTTTATTTCTATGTAATGTGTTACAGGTTGTTCACGCTTTTAGTTTACTGTAATGTGTTCCAGGTTGTTCTCTCTTTTAGTTAGCTGTAGTATGTTCCAGATTTTTCTCTCATAGAGTCCACTGTAATGTGTTCCAAGTTGTTCTCCCTTTTAGTTCGCTGTAATGTGGTACAATTTGTTCTCTCTTTTCGATAGCTGTAATGTTTTCTGAATTGTTCGCACTTTTAATTCGCTGTAATGTGTTCCAGATTGTTCTCTCTTTTAGTTAGGTGTAATGCGTTCCAGATTGTTCTCTCTTTTAGTTAGCTGTAATGTGTTCCAGATTGTTCTCTCTTTTAGTTCGCTGTAATGTGTTCCAGATTGTTCTCTCTTTTAGTTTGGTGTAATGCGTTCCAGGTTGTTCTCTCTTTTAGTTAACTCTAATGTGTTCTAGTTTGTTCTCTCTTTTAGTTAGCTGTAATGTATTCCAGATTGTTCTCCATTTACTTTGCTGTAATGAGCTCCAAATACCTCTGTCCTTTAGTTCGCTGTAATGCCTTCCAGGTTTTACACTGTTTTAGTTAGCCATAATGTATTCCAAATTTTCCTCTCTTTTACTTCGCTGTAATGTGTTCCAGGTTGTTCTCTCTTTTAGTTAGCTGTAATATGTTCGAGGATGTTCTGCCTTTTAGTTCACGGTAATGTGCTCCAGATTGTTCTCTCTTTCAGTTCGCTGTAATGTGTTCCAGATTGTTCTCTCTTTTGCTCCTCCTTAATGTTTTCCAGATTGTTCTCTCTTTTATTTAGCTGTAATGTGTTCCAGATTGTTCTCTCTTTTAGTTCGCTGTAATGTGTTCCAGATTGTTCTCTCTTTTAGTTAGGTGTAATGCGTTCCAGGTTGCTCTCTCTTTTAGTTAGCTCTAATGTGTTCTAGTTTGTTCTCTCTTTTGGTTAGCTGTAATGCGTTCCAGATTGTTCTCTCTTTTAGTTAGCTGTAATGTGCTCCAGATTGATCTCTCTATTCGTTAGCTGTTATGTGTTCCAAGTTGTACTCTCTTTTAGCTCTCTGGAATATGTTCCAAGTTATACACCCTTTTAGTTTGATGTAATGTGTTCCAGATCGTTCTCTCTTTTGTACTATGTAATGTGACCCAGGTTGTTCACTCCTTTAATTCGCTGTAATGTGTTCCAGGTTTTACCCTCCTTTAGGTAGCTGTAATATGTTCCTGATTCTTAAATCTTTTAGTTAGGTGTAATGTGTTCCAGATTATTCTCTCTTTTAGTTTACTGTAATGTGTTCCAGGTTCTTCTCTCCTTTAGTTCGCTGTAATGTCTTCCTGGTTTTACACTCTTCTAGTTCGCCATAATGTATTCCAGGTTTTTCTCTCTTTTAGTTAGCTCTAATGGGTTCAAAGAAGTACTCTCTTTTAGTTCGCTGTAATGTGTAACAATTTGTTCTCACTTTTAGTTAGGTGTAATGATTTCTAGATTGTTCTCTCTTTTAGTTCGCTGTAATGTGTTGCAGATTGTTCTATCTTTTAGTTAGCTGTAATGTGTTCCATGCTGTTCTCTCTTTTTGTTAGCTGTAATATGTTCCGAATTGTTCTCTCTTTTAGTTAGCTGTAATGTGTTCCAGATTGTTCTCTCTTTTGGTTAGCTGTTATGTGTTCCAGATTGATCTCTCTTTTTGTTTGCTGTAATGTGTTCCAGATTGTTCTCTCTTTTAGTTAGCTGTAATGTGTTCCAGATTGTTCTCTCTTTTAGTTAGCTGTAATGCCTTCGCGGTTGTTCTCTCATTTAGTTAGCTGCAATATGTTCCAGGTTGATCTCCCTTTTAATTCGCTGTAATGTGTTAGAAGTTGTTCTTTCTATTAGTTTGCTGTCATGTCTTCAGATTGTTTCTCTTTTAGTTAGCTGTAATGTGTTCCAAGTTGTACTCTCTTTTAGCTCTCTGCAATGTGTTCCAAGTTGTACACCCTTTTAGTTTGCTGTCATGTATTCCAGATTTTTGTCTCTTTTAGTTAGCTGTAAGGTGTTCCACATTGTTCTCTCCTTTAATTCGCTGTAATGTGTTCCAGGTTTTACCCTCTTTTAGTTGGCTGTAATATGTTCCCTATTCTTCAATCTTTTACTTAGGTGTAATGTGTTCCAGATTATTCTCTCTTTTAGTTCGATGGAATATGTTCCATGATATGTTTTCTTTTAGTTAATTTTAATGCATTCCAGGTTGTTCTCTCTTTTACTTAGCTGTAATGTGTTCCACGTTGTATACTCTTTTAATTTGCTGTAATATGTTCCAGATTGTTCTCTCTTTTAGTTTGCTCTAAAGTGTTCCAGATTGTTCTCTCTTTTATTTCGCTGTAATTTGCTCCAGTTTGTTCTCTATTTTAGTTGGCTGTAATGTGTTCCAAGTTGTACTCTCATTTAGTTCCCTTTCATGTGTTCCAAGTTGTTCACCCTTTTAATTTGATGTAATGTGTGCCAAGTTTTACACTCTTTTAGTTCTCTTTTAGTTGTTCACCCTTTTAGTTCACTGTAATGTGTTCCAGGGTTTACAATCTTTTAGTTAGCTGTAATTTATTCCAGGTTTTTCTCTCTTTTACATAGCTCTAATGGGTTCAAAGAAGTACTCTCTTTTAGTACGCTGTAATCTGTAACAATTTGTCCTCTCTTTTTGCTAGGTGTAATGTTTTCCAGATGGTTTTCTCTTTTCGTTCACTGTAATGTGTTGCAGATTGTTCTCTCTTTTAGATAGCTCCAATGTGTTCCAAGTTGTACTCTCTTTTAGTTTGCTATAATGTGTTCCAAGATGTTCTCTCTTTTTGTTCGCTGTAATGTGATCCAAGTTGTACTCTCTTTTAGTGTGCTGTAATGTGTTCCAGATTTTTCTCTCTTTTATTTCTCTGTAATGTGTTGCAGGTTGTTCACGCTTTTAGTTCGCTGTAATTTTTTCCAGATTGTTCTATCTTTTATATAGTTGTAATGTGTTCCAGGTTGTTCTCTCTTTTAGTTTGCTGTAATGTGTTCCAGATTGTACTCTCTTTTTGATAGCTCTAATTTGTTCCAAATTTTCCTCTCTTTTACTTCGCTCTAATGTGTTCCAGGTTGTTCTCTGTTTTAGTTCGCTGATATGTGTTCCAAGTTGTTTTCTCTTTCAGTTCTCTGTAATGTTTTCCAGATAGCTCTCTCGTTTACTTAGCTGTAATGTGCTCAAAGTTGTTCTCTCCTTTAGTTCTCTGTTATTGGTTCCAGGTTCTTATCTCTTTTCGTTAGCTTTAATGTGATCCAGATTGTTCTCTCATTTTGTTATCTTTGATATGTTCCAGATTCTTCTCTCTTTTAGTTCGCTGTAATGTGTTCAAGATTGTTCTCTCTTTTAGTTAGCTGTAATGTGTTCCAGATTATTCTCTCTTTTAGTTAGCTCTAATGAGTTCAAAGAAGTTCTCTCGTTTAGTTCGCTGTAATCTGTAACAATTTGTTCTCACTTTTAGTTAGGTGTAATGTTTTCCAGATTGTTCTCTCTTTTAGTTCGCTGAAATGTGTTCCAGATTATTCTCTTTTTTAGTTAGTAGTAACGCGTTCCAGGTTGTTCTCTCTTTTAGTTAGCTCTAATGTGTTCTAGGTTGTTCTCTCTTTTAGTTCGCTGTAATTTCTTTCAGATTGTTCTGCCTTTTAGTTAGTTGTACTGTGTTCCAGATTCTTCTCTCTTTTAGATCACTGTAATGTGTTCAAGTTGTTCTCTCTTTTAGTTCGCTGTAATGTTTTCCAGATTCTTCTGCCTTTTAGCTCGCTGTTATGTGTTCCAAGGTGTTCTCTCCTTTAGTTCGCTATAATGTGTTCCAGGTTTTACCCTCTTTTAGTTAGCTGTTATATTTTCAATATTGTTCTCTCTTTTAGTTAGCTGTAATGTATTCCAGATTGTTCTCCATTTAGATTGCTGTAATGAGCTCCTAATTCCTCTGTCCTTTAGTTCGTGGTAATGTCTTCCAGGTTTTACACTCTTTTAGTTAGCCGTAATGTATTCCAGGTTTTTCTCTCTTTTAGTTAGCTCTAATGGGTTCAAAGAAGTACTCTCTTTTAGTTCGCTGTAATGTGTAACAATCTGTTCTCACTTTTAGTTAGGTGTAATGTTTTCTAGATTGTTCTCTCTTTTAGTTCGCTGTAATGTGTTGCAGATTGTTCTATCTTTTAGTTAGCTGTAATGTGTTCCATGCTGTTCTCTCTTTTTGTTAGCTGTTATATGTTCCGAATTGTTCTTTCTTTTAGTTAGCTGTAATGTGTTCCAGATTGTTCTCTCTTTTGGTTAGCTGTAATGTGTTCCAGATTGTTCTCTCTTTTGCTCCACCTTAATGTTTTCCAGATTGTTCTCTCTTTTAGTTAGCTGCAATATGTTCCAGGTTGTTCTCCCTTTTAGTTAGCTGTAATGTGTTCCAAGTTGTACACCCTTTTAGTTTGCTGTCATGTGTTCCAGATTTTTGTCTCTTTTAGTTAGCTGTAAGGTGTTTCATATTGTACACTCTTTTAGTTCTCTCTAATGTGTTCCACGTTGTTCACCCTTTTAATTCGCTGTAATTTGTTACAAGTTGTTCTTTCTATTAGTTTGCTGTAATGACTTCAGATTGTTCTCTCTTTTAGTTTGCTGTCATGTGTTCCAGATTTTTGTCTCTTTTAGTTAGCTGTAAGGTGTTCCACATTGTTCTCTCTTTTAGTTAGCTGTAATGTGTTCCAGGCTGTTCTCTCTTTCAGTGAGCTCTAATGTATTCCAAGTTGTACTCACTTTTAGCTAGCTGAAATGTGTTCCAATTTGTACTCTCTTTTAGTTTGCTGTAGTGTGCTCCAGATTGTTCTCTCTTTTAGTTGGCTGTAATATGTTCCTGATTCTTCAATCTTTTAGTTAGGTGTAATGTATTCCAGATTATTCTCACTTTTAGTTTGCTGTAATGTGTTCCAGATTGTTCTCTCTTTTGCTCCTCCTTAATGTTTTCCAGATTGTTCTTTCTTTTAGTTTGCTGTAATGTGTTCCAGGTTCTTCTCTCCTTTAGTTCGCTGTAATGTCTTCCAGGTTTTACACTCTTCTAGTTACCCGTAATGTATTCCAGGTTTTTCTCTCTTTAAGTTAGCTCTAATGGGTTCAAAGAAGTACTCTCTTTTAGTTCGCTGTAATGTGTAACAATCAGTTCACACTTTTTGTTAGGTGTAATGTTTTCTAGATTGTTCTCTCTTTTAGTTCGCTGTAAAGTGTTGCAGATTGTTCTCACTTTTAGTTAGCTGTAATGTGTTCCATGCTGTTCTCTCTTTTTGTTAGCTGTAATATGTTCTGAATTGTTCTCTCTTTTAATTAGCTGCAATATGTTCCAGATTGTCCTCTCTTTCAGTTGGCTGTAATGTGTTCCAGATCCTTCTCCCTTTTAGTTAGCTGTAATGTGTTCCAGATTGTTCTCTATTTTAGTTGGCTGTAATGTGTTCCAAGTTGTACTCTCATTAGTTCTCTTTCATGTGTTCCAAGTTGTTCACCGTTTTAGTTTGATGTAATGTGTGCCAAGTTTTACACTCTTTTAGTTCTCTTTTAGTTGTTCACCCTTTTAGTTCGTTGTAAAGTGTTCCAGGTTTTACCATCTTTTAGTTAGCTGTAATTTGTTCCTGATTCTTCTCTCTTTTAGTTAGCTGTAATGTGTTCCAGAATATTCTCTCTTTTAGTTTGCTGTAATGTGTTCCAGATTCATCTCTCCTTTAGTTCACTGTAATGTGTTCCAGGTTTTACAATCTTTTAGTTAGCTGTAATTTATTCCACATTTTTCTCTCTTTTACATTGCTCTAATGGGTTCAAAGATGTACTCTCTTTTAGTACGCTGTAATGTGTAACAATTTGTCCTCTCTTTTAGCTAGGTGTAATATTTTCCAAATTGTTTTCTCTTTTAGTTAGCTGTAATGATATCAAGATGTTCTCTCTTTTTGTTCGCTGTAATGTGTTCCATGCTGTTCTCTCTTTTTGTTAGCTGTAATATTTTCCGAATTGTTCTCTCTTTTAGTTAGCTGTAATGTGTTCCAGGTTGTTCCCTGTTTTAGTTCTCTGTAAGGTGTTCCAGGTTTTTTTCTCTTTTACTTAGCTCTAATGGGTTCAAAGAAGTACTCTCTTTTAGTTCGCTGTAATGTGTAACAATTTGTTCTCTCTTTTAGTTAGGTGTAATGTTTTCCAGATTGTTTTCTCTTTTAGTTCGCTGTAATGTGTTGCAATTGTTCTCTCTTTTAGGTAGCTCCAATGTGTTCCAAGTTGTACTCTCTTTAATTCGTTGTAAAGTGTTCAAAGTGGTACTCTCTTTTAGTTCGCTGTAATGTGTTCCACATTGAACACTCTTTTAGTTTGCTCTGATGTGTTCCCGATTGTACTCTCTTTTAGTTCTCTGTAATATGTTCCAGGTTGTTCCCTGTTTTAGTTCTCTGTAAGGTGTTCCAGATTGTATTCTCTTTTAGTTTGCTGTAAGGTGTTCCAGATTGTCCTCTCTTTTAGTTAGCTATAATGTGTTCCAGGTTGTTCACTCTTTTAGTGAGCTGTAATGTGCTCCAGATTATTTTCTCTTTTAGTTAGCTCTAATGAGTTCAAAGAAGTTCTCTCGTTTAGTTCGCTCTAATCTGTAACAATTTGTTCTCACTTTTAGTTAGGTGTAATGTTTTCCAGATTGTTCTCTCTTTTAGTTCGCAGAAATGTGTTCCAGAATATTCTCCTTTTTAGTTAGTAGTAACGCGTTCCAGGTTGTTCTCTCTTTTAGTTAGCTCTAATGTGTTCTAGGTTGTTCTCTCTTTTAGTTCGCTGTAATTTCTTTCAGATTGTTCTGCATTTTAGTTAGTTGTACTGTGTTCCAGATTCATCTCTCTTTTAGATCACTGTAATGTGTTCAAGTTGTTCTCTCTTTTAGTTCGCTGTAATGTTTTCCAGATTCTTCTGCCTTTTAGCTCGCTGCTATGTGTTCCAAGGTGTTCTCTCCTTTAGTTCGCTGTAATGTGTTCCAGGTTTTACCCTCTTTTAGTTAGCTGTTATATTTTCCAGATTGTTCTCTCTTTTAGTTAGCTGTAATGTATTCCAGATTGTTCTCCATTTAGTTTGCTGTAATGAGCTCCAAATTCCTCTGTCCTTTAGTTCGTGGTAATGTCTTCCAGGTTTTGCACTCTTTTAGTTAGCCGTAATGTATTCCAGGTTTTTCTCTCATTTAGTTAGCTCTAATGGGTTCAAAGAAGTACTCTCTTTTAGTTCGCTGTAATGTGTAACAATTTATTCTCACTTTTAGTTAGGTGTAATGTTTTCTAGATTGTTCTCTCTTTTAGTTCGCTGTAATGTGTTGCAGATTGTTCTATCTTTTAGTTAGCTGTAATGTGTTCCATGCTGTTCTCTCTTTTTGTTAGCTGTTATATGTTCCGAATTGTTCTTTCTTTTAGTTAGCTGTAATGTGTTCCAGATTGTTCTCTCTTTTGGTTAGCTGTAATGTGTTCCAGATTGTTCTCTCTTTTGCTCCTCCTTAATGTTTTCCAGATTGTTCTCTCTTTTAGTTAGCTGTAATGGGTTCCAGATTGTTCTCTCTTTTAGTTAGCTGTAATGCCTTCCAGGTTGTTCTCTCATTTAGTTCGTTGTAATGCGTTACAAGTTGTTCTTTCTATTAGTTTGCTGTAATGTCTTCAGATTGTTCTCTCTTTTAGTTAGCTGTAATGTGTTCCAAGTTGTACTCTCTTTTTGCTCTCTGCAATGTGTTCCAAGTTGTATACCCCTTTAGTTTGCTGTCATGTGTTCCCGATTTTTGTCTCTTTTAGTTAGCTGTAAGGTGTTTCATATTGTACACTCTTTTAGTTCTCTGTAATGTGTTCCACGTTGTTCACCCTTTTAATTCGCTGTAATGTGTTCCAGATTGTTCTCTCTTTTAGTTTGCTGTCATGTGTTCCAGATTTTTGTCTCTTTTAGTTTTCTGTAAGGTGTTCCACATTGTTCTCTCTTTTAGTTAGCTGTAATGTGTTCCAGGCTGTTCTCTCTTTCAGTGAGCTCTAATGTATTCCATGTTGTACTCACTTTTAGCTAGCTGAAATGCGTTCCAATTTGTACTCTCTTTTAGTTTGCTGTAGTGTGCTCCAGGTTGTTCTCTCTTTTAGTTCACTGTAATGTGTTCCAGGATTTACCCACTTTTAGTTGGCTGTAATATGTTCCTGATTCTTCAGTCTTTTAGTTAGGTGTAATGTATTCCAGATTATTCTCACTTTTAGTTCGCTGTAATGTGTTCCAGGTTGGTCAGTCTTTTAGTTCGATGGAATATGTTCCATGATGTGTTTTCTTTTAGTTAGTTGTAATGCATTCCAGGTTGTTCCCTCTTTTGCTCCTCCTTAATGTTTTCCATATTGTTCTTTCTTTTAGTTTGCTGTAATGTGTTCTAGGTTCTTCTCTCCTTTTGTTCGCTGTAATGTCTTCCAGGTTTTACACTCTTCTAGTTAGCCGTAATGTATTCCAGGTTTTTCTCTCTTTCAGTTAGCTCTAATGGGTTCAAAGAAGTACTCTCTTTTAGTTCGCTGTAATGTGTAACAATTAGTTCACACTTTTTGTTAGGTGTAATGTTTTCTAGATTGTTCTCTCTTTTAGTTCGCTGTAAAGTGTTGCAGATTGTTCTCACTTTTAGTTAGCTGTAATGTGTTCCATGCTGTTCTCTCTTTTTATTAGCTGTAATATGTTCCGAATTGTTCTCTCTTTTAGTTAGCTGTAATGTGTTCCAGATTGTTCTCTCATTTGGTTAGCTGTAATGTGTTCCAGATTGATCACTCTTTTTGTTTGCTGTAATGTGTTCCAGGTTGTTCTCTCTTTTATTTACTCTAAAATGTTCCAGATTGTTCTCTCTTTTATTTCGCTGTAATTTGTTCCAGATTGTTCTCTCTTTTAGTTCGCTGTAATGTGTTCCAGGTTGTTAGCACTTTTAGTTCGCTGTAATATATTCCAGATTGTTCTCTCTTTTAATTAGCTGCAATATGTTCCAGATTGTCCTCTCTTTCAGTTGGCTGTCATGTGTTCCAGATCCTTCTCCCTTTTAGTTAGCTGTAATGTGTTCCAGATTGTTCTCTATTTTAGTTGGCTGTAATGTGTTCCAAGTTGTACTCTCATTAGTTCTCTTTCATGTGTTCCAAGTTGTTCACCGTTTTAGTTTGATGTAATGTGTGCCAAGTTTTACACTCTTTTAGTTCTCTTTTAGTTGTTCACCCTTTTAGTTCGCTGTAATGTGTTCCAGGTTTTACCATCTTTTAGTTAGCTGTAATTTGTTCCTGATTCTTCTCTCTGTTAATTAGCTGTAATGTGTTCCAGATTGTTCTCTCTTTTTGTTTGCTGTAATGTGTTCCAGATTGTTCTCTCTTTTAGTTAGCTGTAATGCCTTCCAGGTTGTTCTCTCATTTAGTTAGCTGCAATATGTTCCAGGTGGTTCTCCCTTATAGTTCGCTGTAATTTGTTACAAGTTGTTCTTTCTATTAGTTTGCTGTAATGACTTCAGATTGTTCTCTCTTTTAGTTTGCTGTCATGTGTTCCAGATTTTTGTCTCTTTTAGTTAGCTGTAAGGTGTTCCACATTGTTCTCTCTTTTAGTTAGCTGTAATGTGTTCCAGGCTGTTCTCTCTTTCAGTGAGCTCTAATGTATTCCATGTTGTACTCACTTTTAGCTAGCTGAAATGCGTTCCAATTTGTACTCTCTTTTAGTTCGCTGTAATGTGTTCCAGGTTGTTAGCACTTTTAGTTCGCTGTAATGTATTCCAGATTGTTCTCTCTTTTAGTTAGCTGCAATATGTTCCGGATTGTCCTCTCTTTCAGTTGGCTGTATTGTGTTCCAGATTGTTTTCCCTTTTAGTTAGCTGTAATGTGTTCCAGATTGTTCTCTATTTTAGTTGTCTGTATTGTGTTCTAAGTTGTACTCTCATTTTGTTCTCTTTCATGTATTCCAAGTTGTTCACCCTTTTAGTTCACTGTAATGTGTTCCAGGTTTTACCCTCTTTTAGTTAGCTGTAATTTGTTCCTGATTCTTCTCTCTTTTAGTTAGCTGTAATGTGTTCCAGATTATTCTCTCTTTTAGTTTGCTCTAAAGTGTTCCAGATTGTTCTCTCTTTTATTTCGCTGTAATTTGTTCCAGATTGTTCTCTTTTTTGTTCGCTGTAATGTGTTCGAGGTTGTTAGCTCTTTTAGTTCGCTGTAATGTATTCCAGATTGTTCTCTCTTTTAGTTAGCTGCAATATGTTCCGGATTGTCCTCTCTTTCAGTTGGCTGTAATGTGTTCCAGATTGTTCTCCCTTTTAGTTAGCTGTAATGTGTTCCAGATTGTTCTCTATTTTAGTTGGCTGTAATGTATTCCAAGTTGTACTCTCATTTAGTTCTCTTTCATGTGTTCCAAGTTGTTCACCCTTTTAGTTTGATGTAATGTATGCCAAGTTTTGCACTCTTTTAGTTCTCTTTTAGTTGTTCACCCTTTTAGTTCGCTGTAATGTGTTCCAGGTTTGACACTCTTTTAGTTAGCTGTAATTTGTTCCTGATTCTTCTCTCTTTTATTTAGCTGTAATGTGTTCCAGATTATTCTCTCTTTTGGTTTGCTCTAATGTGTTCCAGAGTCGTCTCTCCTTTAGTTCGCTGTAATGTCTTCCAGGTTTTACACTCTTCTAGTTACCCGTAATGTATTCCAGGTTTTTCTCTCTTTAAGTTAGCTCTAATGGGTTCAAAGAAGTACTCTCTTTTAGTTCGCTGTAATGTGTAACAATCAGTTCACACTTTTTGTTAGGTGTAATGTTTTCTAGATTGTTCTCTCTTTTAGTTCGCTGTAAAGTGTTGCAGATTGTTCTCACTTTTAGTTAGCTGTAATGTGTTCCATGCTGTTCTCTCTTTTTGTTAGCTGTAATATGTTCTGAATTGTTCTCTTTTTAAATTTACTCTAAAATGTTCCAGATTGTTGTCTCTCTTATTTCGCTGTAATTTGTTCCAGATTGTTCTCTCTTTTAGTTTGCTGTAATGTGTTCCAGGTTGTTAGCACTTTTAGTTCGCTGTAATATATTCCAGATTGTTCTCTCTTTTAATTAGCTGCAATATGTTCCAGATTGTCCTCTCTTTCAGTTGGCTGTAATGTGTTCCAGATCCTTCTCCCTTTTAGTTAGCTGTAATGTGTTCCAGATTGTTCTCTATTTTAGTTGGCTGTAATGTGTTCCAAGTTGTACTCTCATTAGTTCTCTTTCATGTGTTCCAAGTTGTTCACCGTTTTAGTTTGATGTAATGTGTGCCAAGTTTTACACTCTTTTAGTTCTCTTTTAGTTGTTCACCCTTTTAGTTCGTTGTAATGTGTTCCAGGTTTTACCATATTTTAGTTAGCTGTAATTTGTTCCTGATTCTTCTCTCTTTTAGTTAGCTGTAATGTGTTCCAGAATATTCTCTCTTTTAGTTTGCTGTAATGTGTTCCAGATTCATCTCTCCTTTAGTTCACTGTAATGTGTTCCAGGTTTTACAATCTTTTAGTTAGCTGTAATTTATTCCACATTTTTCTCTCTTTTACATTGCTCTAATGGGTTCAAAGATGTACTCTCTTTTAGTACGCTGTAATGTGTAACAATTTGTCCTCTCTTTTAGCTAGGTGTAATATTTTCCAAATTGTTTTCTCTTTTAGTTCACTGTAATGATATCAAGATGTTCTCTCTTTTAGTTCGCTGTAATGATATCAAGATGTTCTCTCTTTTTGTTCGCTGTAATGTGTTCCATGCTGTTCTCTCTTTTTGTTAGCTGTAATATTTTCCGAATTGTTCTCTCTTTTAGTTAGCTGTAATGTGTTCCAGGTTGTTCCCTGTTTTATTTCTCTGTAAGGTGTTCCAGGTTTTTTTCTCTTTTACTTAGCTCTAATGGGTTCAAAGAAGTACTCTCTTTTAGTTCGCTGTAATGTGTAACAATTTGTTCTCTCTTTTAGTTAGGTGTAATGTTTTCCAGATTGTTTTCTCTTTTAGTTCGCTGTAATGTGTTGCAATTGTTCTCTCTTTTAGGTAGCTCCAATGTGTTCCAAGTTGTACTCTCTTTAATTCGTTGTAAAGTGTTCAAAGTGGTACTCTCTTTTAGTTCGCTGTAATGTGTTCCACATTGAACACTCTTTTAGTTTGCTCTGATGTGTTCCCGATTGTACTCTCTTTTAGTTCTCTGTAATATGTTCCAGGTTGTTCCCTGTTTTAGTTCTCTGTAAGGTGTTCCAGATTGTATTCTCTTTTAGTTTGCTGTAAGGTGTTCCAGATTGTCCTCTCTTTTAGTTAGCTATAATGTGTTCCAGGTTGTTCACTCTTTTAGTGAGCTGTAATGTGCTCCAGATTATTCTCTCTTTTAGTTAGCTCTAATGAGTTCAAAGAAGTTCTCTCGTTTAGTTCGCTCTAATCTGTAACAATTTGTTCTCACTTTTAGTTAGGTGTAATGTTTTCCAGATTGTTCTCTCTTTTAGTTCGCAGAAATGTGTTCCAGAATATTCTCCTTTTTAGTTAGTAGTAACGCGTTCCAGGTTGTTCTCTCTTTTAGTTAGCTCTAATGTGTTCTAGGTTGTTCTCTCTTTTAGTTCGCTGTAATTTCTTTCAGATTGTTCTGCCTTTTAGTTAGTTGTACTGTGTTCCAGATTCATCTCTCTTTTAGATCACTGTAATGTGTTCAAGTTGTTCTCTCTTTTAGTTCGCTGTAATGTTTTCCAGATTCTTCTGCCTTTTAGCTCGCTGCTATGTGTTCCAAGGTGTTCTCTCCTTTAGTTCGCTGTAATGTGTTCCAGGTTTTACCCTCTTTTAGTTAGCTGTTATATTTTCCAGATTGTTCTCTCTTTTAGTTAGCTGTAATGTATTCCAGATTGTTCTCCATTTAGTTTGCTGTAATGAGCTCCAAATTCCTCTGTCCTTTAGTTCGTGGTAATGTCTTCCAGGTTTTGCACTCTTTTAGTTAGCCGTAATGTATTCCAGGTTTTTCTCTCTTTTAGTTAGCTCTAATGGGTTCAAAGAAGTACTCTCTTTTAGTTCGCTGTAATGTGTAACAATTTATTCTCACTTTTAGTTAGGTGTAATGTTTTCTAGATTGTTCTCTCTTTTAGTTCGCTGTAATGTGTTGCAGATTGTTCTATCTTTTAGTTAGCTGTAATGTGTTCCATGCTGTTCTCTCTTTTTGTTAGCTGTTATATGTTCCGAATTGTTCTTTCTTTTAGTTAGCTGTAATGTGTTCCAGATTGTTCTCTCTTTTGGTTAGCTGTAATGTGTTCCAGATTGTTCTCTCTTTTGCTCCTCCTTAATGTTTTCCAGATTGTTCTCTCTTTTAGTTAGCTGTAATGGGTTCCAGATTGTTCTCTCTTTTAGTTAGCTGTAATGCCTTCCAGGTTGTTCTCTCATTTAGTTCGTTGTAATGCGTTACAAGTTGTTCTTTCTATTAGTTTGCTGTAATGTCTTCAGATTGTTCTCTCTTTTAGTTAGCTGTAATGTGTTCCAAGTTGTACTCTCTTTTTGCTCTCTGCAATGTGTTCCAAGTTGTATACCCCTTTAGTTTGCTGTCATGTGTTCCCGATTTTTGTCTCTTTTAGTTAGCTGTAAGGTGTTTCATATTGTACACTCTTTTAGTTCTCTGTAATGTGTTCCACGTTGTTCACCCTTTTAATTCGCTGTAATGTGTTCCAGATTGTTCTCTCTTTTAGTTTGCTGTCATGTGTTCCAGATTTTTGTCTCTTTTAGTTTTCTGTAAGGTGTTCCACATTGTTCTCTCTTTTAGTTAGCTGTAATGTGTTCCAGGCTGTTCTCTCTTTCAGTGAGCTCTAATGTATTCCATGTTGTACTCACTTTTAGCTAGCTGAAATGCGTTCCAATTTGTACTCTCTTTTAGTTTGCTGTAGTGTGCTCCAGGTTGTTCTCTCTTTTAGTTCACTGTAATGTGTTCCAGGATTTACCCACTTTTAGTTGGCTGTAATATGTTCCTGATTCTTCAGTCTTTTAGTTAGGTGTAATGTATTCCAGATTATTCTCACTTTTAGTTCGCTGTAATGTGTTCCAGGTTGGTCAGTCTTTTAGTTCGATGGAATATGTTCCATGATGTGTTTTCTTTTAGTTAGTTGTAATGCATTCCAGGTTGTTCCCTCTTTTGCTCCTCCTTAATGTTTTCCATATTGTTCTTTCTTTTAGTTTGCTGTAATGTGTTCTAGGTTCTTCTCTCCTTTTGTTCGCTGTAATGTCTTCCAGGTTTTACACTCTTCTAGTTAGCCGTAATGTATTCCAGGTTTTTCTCTCTTTCAGATAGCTCTAATGGGTTCAAAGAAGTACTCTCTTTTAGTTCGCTGTAATGTGTAACAATTAGTTCACACTTTTTGTTAGGTGTAATGTTTTCTAGATTGTTCTCTCTTTTAGTTCGCTGTAAAGTGTTGCAGATTGTTCTCACTTTTAGTTAGCTGTAATGTGTTCCATGCTGTTCTCTCTTTTTGTTAGCTGTTATATGTTCCGAATTGTTCTCTCTTTTAGTTAGCTGTAATGTGTTCCAGATTGTTCTCTCATTTGATTAGCTGTAATGTGTTCCAGATTGATCACTCTTTTTGTTTGCTGTAATGTGTTCCAGGTTGTTCTCTCTTTTATTTACTCTAAAATGTTCCAGATTGTTCTCTCTTTTATTTCGCTGTAATTTGTTCCAGATTGTTCTCTCTTTTAGTTCGCTGTAATGTGTTCCAGGTTGTTAGCACTTTTAGTTCGCTGTAATATATTCCAGATTGTTCTCTCTTTTAATTAGCTGCAATATGTTCCAGATTGTCCTCTCTTTCAGTTGGCTGTAATGTGTTCCAGATCCTTCTCCCTTTTAGTTAGCTGTAATGTGTTCCAGATTGTTCTCTATTTTAGTTGGCTGTAATGTGTTCCAAGTTGTACTCTCATTAGTTCTCTTTCATGTGTTCCAAGTTGTTCACCGTTTTAGTTTGATGTAATGTGTGCCAAGTTTTACACTCTTTTAGTTCTCTTTTAGTTGTTCACCCTTTTAGTTCGCTGTAATGTGTTCCAGGTTTTACCATCTTTTAGTTAGCTGTAATTTGTTCCTGATTCTTCTCTCTGTTAATTAGCTGTAATGTGTTCCAGATTGTTCTCTCTTTTTGTTTGCTGTAATGTGTTCCAGATTGTTCTCTCTTTTTGTTTGCTGTAATGTGTTCCAGATTATTCTCTCTTTTAGTTTGCTGTAATGTGTTCCAGATTCATCTCTCCTTTAGTTCACTGTAATGTGTTCCAGGTTTTACAATCATTTAGTTAGCCGTAATGTATTCCAGGTTTTTCTCTCTTTTAGTTAGCTCTAATAGGTTCAAAGAAGTACTCTCTTTTAGTTCGCTGTAATGTGTAACAATTTGTTCTCACTTTTAGTTAGGTGTAATGTTTTCTAGATTGTTCTCTCTTTTAGTTCGCTGTAATGTGTTGCAGATTGTTCTATCTTTTAGTTAGCTGTAATGTGTTCCATGCTGTTCTCCCTTTTTTTTTTAGCTGTAATATGTTCCGAATTGTTCTCTCTTTTATTTAGCTGTAATGTGCTCCAGATTTTTCTCTCTTTTAGTTAGCTGTAATGCCTTCCAGGTTGTTCTGTCATTTAGTTAGCTGCAATATGTTCCAGGTTGTTCTCCCTTTTAGTTAGCTGTAATGTGTTGCAGGTTGTTCTCTCTTTTACTTTGCTCTAAAGTGTTCCAGATTGTTCTCTCTTTTGCTCCTCCTTAATGTTTTCCAGATTGTTCTTTCTTTTAGTTAGTTGTAATGTGTTCCAGGTTGTTCTCTCTTTTAGTCTGCTGTAAAGAGTTCCAGATTGTTCTATCTTTTGGTCCTCCTTAATGTTTTCTAGATTGTTCTTTCTTTTAGTTTACTGTAATGTGTTCCAGATTGTTCTCCCTTTTAGTTAGCTGTAATGTCTTCCAGGTTGTTCTCTCTTTTAGTTTGCTCTAAAGTGTTCCAGATTGTTCTCTCTTTTATTTCGCTGTAATTTGTTCCAGATTGTTCTCTTTTTTGTTCGCTGTAATGTGTTCGAGGTTGTTAGCTCTTTTAGTTCGCTGTAATGTATTCCAGATTGTTCTCTCTTTTAGTTAGCTGCAATATGTTCCGGATTGTCCTCTCTTTCAGTTGGCTGTAATGTGTTCCAGATCGTTCTCCCTTTTAGTTAGCTGTAATGTGTTCCAGATTGTTCTCTATTTTAGTTGGCTGTAATGTATTCCAAGTTGTACTCTCATTTAGTTCTCTTTCATGTGTTCCAAGTTGTTCACCCTTTTAGTTTGATGTAATGTATGCCAAGTTTTACACTCTTTTAGTTCTCTTTTAGTTGTTCACCCTTTTAGTTCGCTGTAATGTGTTCCAGGTTTGACACTCTTTTAGTTAGCTGTAATTTGTTCCTGATTCTTCTCTCTTTTATTTAGCTGTAATGTGTTCCAGATTATTCTCTCTTTTAGTTTGCTCTAATGTGTTCCAGAGTCGTCTCTCCTTTAGTTCACTGTAATGTGTTCCAGGTTTTACAATCTTTTAGTTAACTGTAATTTATTCCAGGTTTTTCTCTCATTTACATAGCTCTAATGTGTTCAAAGAAGTACTCTCTTTTAGTGCGCTGTAATGTGTAACAATTTGTCCACTCTTTTAGCTAGGTGTAATGTTTTCCAGATTGTTTTCTCTTTTAGTTCACTGTAATGTGTTGCAGATTGTTCTCTCTTTTAGATAGCTCCAATGTGTTCAAAGTTGTACTCTCTTTTTGTTCGCTGTAATGAGTTCCAAGTTGTACTCTCTTTTAGTTTGCTGTGATGTATTCCCGATTGTTCTCTCTTTTAGTTCTCTGTAATATGTTCCAGGTTGTTCCCTGTTTTAGTTCTCTGTAAGGTGTTCCAGATTGTTCTCTCTTTTAGTTTGCTGTAAGGTGTTCCAGATTGTCCTCTCTTTTAGTTAGCTATAATGTTTTCCAGGTTGTTCACTATTTTAGTTAGCTGTAATGTGTTCCAGATTGATCTCTCTATTCATTAGCTGTTATGTGTTCCAAGTTGTACTCTCTTTTAGCTATCTGGAATATGTTCCAAGTTATACACCCTTTTAGTTTGATGTAATGTGTTCCAGATCGTTCTCTCTTTAGTACTAGGTAATGTGACCCAGGTTGTTCACTCCTTTAATTCGCTGTCATGTGTTCCAGGTTTTACCCTCTTTTAGTTAGCTGTAATATGTTCCTCATTCATCAATCTTTTAGTTAGGTGTAATGTGTTCCAGATTATTCTCTCGTTTAGTTTGCTGTAATGTGTTCCAGGTTCTTCTCTCCTTTAGTTCGCTGTAATGTCTTCCAGGTTTTACACTCTTCTGGTTAGCTGTAATGTATTCCAGGTTTTTCTCTCTTTTAGTTAGCTCTAATGGGTTCAAAGAAGTACTCTCTTTTAGTTCGCTGTAATGTGTAAGAATTTGTTCTCACTTTTAGTTACGTGTAATGTTTTCTAGATTGTTCTCTCTTTTAGTTCGCGGTAATGTGTTGCAGATTGTTCTCTCTTTTTGTTATCTGTAATATGTTCCAGATTCTTCTCTCTTTTAGTTCGCTGTAATGTGTTCCAGATTGTTCTCTCTTTTAGTTAGGTGTAATGCGTTCCAGATTGTTCTCTCCTTTAGTTAGCTGTAATGTGTTCCAGATTGTTCTCTCTTTTAGTTCGCTGTAATGTGTTCCAGATTGTTCTCTCTTTTAGTTAGGTGTAATGTGTTCCAGGTTGTTCTCTCTTTTAGTTAGGTCTAATGTGTTCTAGGTTGTTCTATCTTTTAGTTCACTGTAATATATTCCAGATTGTTCTCCATTTAGTTTGCTGTAATGAGCTCCAAATATCTCTGTCCTTTAGTTCGCTGTAATGTCTTCCAGGTTTTACACTGTTTTAGTTAGCCGTAATGTATTCCAGGATTTTCTCTCTTTTAGTTAACTCTAATAGGTTCACTCTCTTTTAGTTCACTGTAATGTGTCACAATTTGTTCTTTCTGTTAGTTAGGTGTAATGTTTTCCAGATTGTTCTCTCTTTTAGTTCGCGGTAATGTGTTGCAGATTGTTCTCACTTTTAGTTAGCTGTAATGTGTTCCATGCTGTCCTCTCTTTTTGTTAGCTGTAATATGTTCCAAATTGTTCTCTCTTTTAGTTAGCTGGAATGTGTTCCAGGTTGTTCCCTGTTTTAGTTCTCCGTAATGTGTTCCAGGTTTTTTTCTCTTTTACTTAGCTCTAATGGGTTCAAAGAAGTACTCTCTTTTAGTTCGCTGTAATGTGTAACAATTTGTTCTCTCTTTTAGTTAGCTGTAATGTTTTCCAGATTGTTTTCTCTTTTAGTGCGCTGTATTGTGTTGCAATTGTTCTCTTTTAGGTAGCTCCAATGTGTTCCAAGTTGTACTCTCTTTAATTCGTTGTAAAGTGTTCAAAGTGGTACTCTCTTTTAGTTCGCTGTAATGTGTTCCACATTGAACTCTCTTTTAGTTTGCTGTGATGTATTCCCGATTGTTCTCTCTTTTAGTTCTCTGTAATATGTTCCAGGTTGTTCCCTGTTTTAGTTCTCTGTAAGGTGTTCCAGATTGTTCTCTCTTTTAGTTTGCTGTAAGGTGTTCCAGATTGTCCTCTCTTTTAGTTAGCTATAATGTGTTCCAGATGGTTGTCTCCCTTAGTTCGCTGTAATGTGTTCCAGATTGTTCTCTCATTTCATTCGCTGGAATGTGTTCCAAGTTGTACTCTCTTTTAGTTCGCTGTTATGTGTTGAAAGATGTACTCTTTTTTAGTTTACTGTAATGGGTTCCAGATCGGTCTCTCTTTTAGTTCTATGTAATGTGACCCAGGTTGTTCACTCTTTTAGTTCGCCGTGATGTGTTCCAGATTGTTCACTCCTTTAATTCGCTGTAAAGTGTTCCAGATTGTTCTCTCTTTTTGTTATCTGTAATATGTTCCAGATTCTTCTCTCTTTTAGTTCGCTGTAATGTGTTCCAGATTGTTCTCTCTTTTAGTTAGCTGTAATGTGTTCCAGATTATTCTCTCTTTTAGTTAGCTCTAATGAGTTCAAAGAAATTCTCTTGTTTAGTTCGCTGTAATTTGTAACAATTTGTTCTCACTTTTAGTTAGGTGTAATGTTTTCCAGATTGTTCTGTCTTTTAGTTCGCTGAAATGTATTCCAGATTATTCTCTTTTTTAGTTAGGTGTAACGCGTTCCAGGTTGTTCTCCCTTTTAGTTAGCTCTAATGTGTTCTAGGTTGTTCTCTCTTTTAGTTTGCTGTAATTTCTTTCAGATTGTTCTGTCTTTTAGTTAGTTGTACTGTGTTCCAGATTCTTCTCTCTTTTAGATCACTGTAATGTGTTCAAGTTGTTCTCTCTTTTAGTTCGCTGTAATGTTTTCCAGATTCTTCTGCCTTTTAGCTCACTGTTATGTGTTCCAAGGTGTTCTCTCCTTTAGTTCGCTGTAATGTGTTCCAGGTTGTTCTCTCTTTTAGTTCGCTGTAATGTGTTCCAGGTTTGTCGGTCTTTTAGTTCTATGGAATATGTTCCATGTTGTGCTTTCTTTTAGTTAGTTGTAATGCATTCCAGGTTTTTCTCTCTTTTACTTAGCTGTAATGTGTTCCAGATTGTTCTCTCTTTTGCTCCTCCTCAATGTTTTCCAGATTGTTCTTTCTTTTAGTTAGTTGTAATGTGTTCCAGGTTGTTCTCCCTTTTAGTTTGCTGTAAAGTGATCCAGATGTTCTCTCTTTTGGTCCTCCTTAATGTTTTCCAGATTGTTCTTTCTTTTAGTTTACTGTAATATGTTCTAGATTGTTCTCCCTTTTAGTTAGCTGTAATGTGTTCCAGGTTGTTCTCTCTTTTACTTTGCTCAAAAGTGTTCCAGATTGTTCTCTCTTTTATTTAGCTGCAATATGTTCCGGGTTGTCCACTTTTTCAGTTGGCTGTAATGTGTTCCAGATTGTTCTCCCTTTTAGTTAGCTGTAATGTGTTCCAGATTGTTCTCTATTTTAGTTGGCTGCAATGTGTTCCAAGTTGTACTCTCATTTATTTCTCTTTCATGTGTTCCAAGTTGTTCAACCGTTTAGTTTGATGTAATGTGTGCCAAGTTTTACACTCTTTTAGTTCTCTTTTAGTTGTTCACACTTTTAGTTCACTGTAATGTGTTCCAGGTTTTAACCTCTTTTAGTTAGCTGTAATTTGTTCCTGATTCTTCTCTCTTTTAGTTTGCTGTAATGTGTTCCAGATTCATCTCTCCTTTAGCTCACTGTAATGTGTTCCAGGTTTTACAATCTTTTAGTTAGCTGTAATTTATTCCAGGGTTTTCTCTCTTTTACATAGCTCTAATGGGTTCAAAGAAGTACTCTCTTTTCGTACGCTGCTATGTGTAACAATTTGTCCTCTCTTTTAGATAGCTCCAATGTGTTCCAAGTTGTACTCTCTTTTAGTTCGCTGTAATGTGTTCCAAGATGTTCTCTCTTTTTGTTCGCTGTAATGTGTTCCAGATTGTTCTCTCTTTTATGTTGCTGTAAGGTGTTCGAGATTGTTCTCTCTTTTATTTCTCTGTAATGTGTTCCAGGTTGTTCACGCTTTTAGTTCGCTGTAATTTGTTACAGATTGTTCTCTCTTTTAGATAGATGTGATGTGTTCCAGATTGTTCTCTCTTTTAGTTAGCTGTAATGTATTCCAGATTGTTCTCCATTTAGTTTGCTGTAATGAGCTCCAAATTCCTCTGTCCTTTAGTTCGCGGAAATGTCTTCCAGGTTTTACACTCTTTTAGTTAGCCGTAATGTATTGCAGGTTTTTCTCTCTTTTAGTTAGCTCTAATGGGTTCAAAGAAGTACTCTCTTTTAGTTCGCTATAATGTGTTCCAGATTGTTCTCTTTTTCGGTTAGCTGTAATGTTTTCCAGATTGATCTCTCTTTTTGTTTGCTGTAATGTGTTCCAGATTGTTCTCTCGTTTAGTTAGCTGTAATGTCTTCCAGGCTGTTCTCTCTTTCAGTGAGCTCTAATGTATTCCAAGTTGTACTCACTTTTAGCTAGCTGAAATATGTTCCAATTTGTACTCTCCTTTAGTTCGCTGTAATGTGTTCCAGGTTTTACCCTCTTTTAGTTTGCTGTAATGTGTTCCAGATTCGTCTCTCCTTTAGTTCACTGTAATGAGTGACAGGTTTTACAATCTTTTTGTTAGCTGTAATGTATTCCAGGTTTTTCTCTCTTTTACATATCTCTAATGGGTTCAAAGAAGTACTCTCTTTTTGTTCGCTGTAATGTTTTGCAGATTGTTCTCTCTTTTAGATAGCTCCAATGTGTTCCAAGTTGTACTCTCTTTTAGTTCGCTGTAATGTGTTGCAGATTGTTCTCTCTTTTAGATAGCTCCAATGTGTTCCAAGTTCTACTCTCTTTTTGTTCGCTGTAATGTGTTCCAAGTTGTACTCTCTTTTACTTTGCTGTAAAGTGTTCGAGATTGTTTGCTCTTTTATTTCTATGTAATGTGTTACAGGTTGTTCACGCTTTTAGTTTACTGTAATGTGTTCCAGGTTGTTAACTCTTTTAGTTAGCTGTAGTATGTTCCAGATTTTTCTCTCATAGAGTCCACTGTAATGTGTTCCAAGTTGTTCTCCCTTTTAGTTCGCTGTAATGTGTTACAATTTGTTCTCTCTTTTCGATAGCTGTAATGTTTTCTGAATTGTTCACACTTTTAATTCGCTGTAATGTGTTCCAGATTGTTCTCTCTTTTAGTTAGGTGTAATGCGTTCCAGATTGTTCTCTCTTTTAGTTAGCTGTAATGTGTTCCAGATTGTTCTCTCTTTTAGTTCGCTGTAATGTGTTCCAGATTGTTCTCTCTTTTAGTTTGGTGTAATGCGTTCCAGGTTGTTCTCTCTTTTAGTTAACTCTAATGTGTTCTAGTTTGTTCTCTCTTTTAGTTAGCTGTAATGTATTCCAGATTGTTCTCCATTTACTTTGCTGTAATGAGCTCCAAATACCTCTGTCCTTTAGTTCGCTGTAATGCCTTCCAGGTTTTACACTGTTTTAGTTAGCCATAATGTATTCCAAATTTTCCTCTCTTTTACTTCGCTGTAATGTGTTCCAGGTTGTTCTCTCTTTTAGTTAGCTGTAATATGTTCGAGGATGTTCTGCCTTTTAGTTCACGGTAATGTGCTCCAGATTGTTCTCTCTTTCAGTTCGCTGTAATGTGTTCCAGATTGTTCTCTCTTTTGCTCCTCCTTAATGTTTTCCAGATTGTTCTCTCTTTTAGTTAGCTGTAATGTGTTCCAGATTGTTCTCTCTTTTAGTTCGCTGTAATGTGTTCCAGATTGTTCTCTCTTTTAGTTAGGTGTAATGCGTTCCAGGTTGCTCTCTCTTTTAGTTAGCTCTAATGTGTTCTAGTTTGTTCTCTCTTTTGGTTAGCTGTAATGCGTTCCAGATTGTTCTCTCTTTTAGTTAGCTGTAATGTGTTCCAGATTGATCTCTCTATTCGTTAGCTGTTATGTGTTCCAAGTTGTACTCTCTTTTAGCTCTCTGGAATATGTTCCAAGTTATACACCCTTTTAGTTTGATGTAATGTGTTCCAGATCGTTCTCTCTTTTGTACTATGTAATGTGACCCAGGTTGTTCACTCCTTTAATTCGCTGTAATGTGTTCCAGGTTTTACCCTCTTTTAGTTAGCTGTAATATGTTCCTGATTCTTAAATCTTTTAGTTAGGTGTAATGTGTTCCAGATTATTCTCTCTTTTAGTTTACTGTAATGTGTTCCATGTTCTTCTCTCCTTTAGTTCGCTGTAATGTCTTCCTGGTTTTACACTCTTCTAGTTCGCCATAATGTATTCCAGGTTTTTCTCTCTTTTAGTTAGCTCTAATGGGTTCAAAGAAGTACTCTCTTTTAGTTCGCTGTAATGTGTAACAATTTGTTCTCACTTTTAGTTAGTTGTAATGATTTCTAGATTGTTCTCTCTTTTAGTTCGCTGTAATGTGTTGCAGATTGTTCTATCTTTTAGTTAGCTGTAATGTGTTCCATGCTGTTCTCTCTTTTTGTTAGCTGTAATATGTTCCGAATTGTTCTCTCTTTTAGTTAGCTGTAATGTGTTCCAGATTGTTCTCTCTTTTGGTTAGCTGTTATGTGTTCCAGATTGATCTCTCTTTTTGTTTGCTGTAATGTGTTCCAGATTGTTCTCTCTTTTGGTTAGCTGTAATGTGTTCCAGATTGTTCTCTCTTTTGCTCCTCCTTAATGTTTTCCAGATTGTTCTCTCTTTTAGTTAGCTGTAATGTGTTCCAGATTGTTCTCTCTTTTAGTTAGCTGTAATGCCTTCGCGGTTGTTCTCTCATTTAGTTAGCTGCAATATGTTCCAGGTTGATCTCCCTTTTAGTTCGCTGTAATGTGTTAGAAGTTGTTCTTTCTATTAGTTTGCTGTCATGTCTTCAGATTGTTTCTCTTTTAGTTAGCTGTAATGTGTTCCAAGTTGTACTCTCTTTTAGCTCTCTGCAATGTGTTCCAAGTTGTACACCCTTTTAGTTTGCTGTCATGTATTCCAGATTTTTGTCTCTTTTAGTTAGCTGTAAGGTGTTCCACATTGTTCTCTCCTTTAATTCGCTGTAATGTGTTCCAGGTTTTACCCTCTTTTAGTTGGCTGTAATATGTTCCCTATTCTTCAATCTTTTACTTAGGTGTAATGTGTTCCAGATTATTCTCTCTTTTAGTTCGCTGTAATGTGTTCCAGGTTGGTCAGTCTTTTAGTTCGATGGAATATGTTCCATGATATGTTTTCTTTTAGTTAATTTTAATGCATTCCAGGTTGTTCTCTCTTTTACTTAGCTGTAATGTGTTCCACGTTGTATACTCTTTTAATTTGCTGTAATATGTTCCAGATTGTTCTCTCTTTTAGTTTGCTCTAAAGTGTTCCAGATTGTTCTCTCTTTTATTTCGCTGTAATTTGCTCCAGTTTGTTCTCTATTTTAGTTGGCTGTAATGTGTTCCAAGTTGTACTCTCATTTAGTTCCCTTTCATGTGTTCCAAGTTGTTCACCCTTTTAATTTGATGTAATGTGTGCCAAGTTTTACACTCTTTTAGTTCTCTTTTAGTTGTTCACCCTTTTAGTTCACTGTAATGTGTTCCAGGGTTTACAATCTTTTAGTTAGCTGTAATTTATTCCAGGTTTTTCTCTCTTTTACATAGCTCTAATGGGTTCAAAGAAGTACTCTCTTTTAGTACGCTGTAATCTGTAACAATTTGTCCTCTCTTTTTGCTAGGTGTAATGTTTTCCAGATTGTTTTCTCTTTTCGTTCGCTGTAATGTGTTGCAGATTGTTCTCTCTTTTAGATAGCTCCAATGTGTTCCAAGTTGAACTCTCTTTTAGTTTGCTATAATGTGTTCCAAGATGTTCTCTCTTTTTGTTCGCTGTAATGTGATCCAAGTTGTACTCTCTTTTAGTGTGCTGTAATGTGTTCCAGATTTTTCTCTCTTTTATTTCTCTGTAATGTGTTACAGGTTGTTCACGCTTTTAGTTCGCTGTAATTTTTTCCAGATTGTTCTATCTTTTATATAGTTGTAATGTGTTCCAGGTTGTTCTCTCTTTTAGTTTGCTGTAATGTGTTCCAGATTGTACTCTCTTTTTGATAGCTCTAATTTGTTCCAAATTTTCCTCTCTTTTACTTCGCTGTAATGTGTTCCAGGTTGTTCTCTGTTTTAGTTCGCTGATATGTGTTCCAAGTTGTTTTTTCTTTCAGTTCTCTGTAATGTTTTCCAGATAGCTCTCTCGTTTACTTAGCTGTAATGTGCTCAAAGTTGTTCTCTCCTTTAGTTCTCTGTTATTGGTTCCAGGTTCTTATCTCTTTTCGTTAGCTTTAATGTGATCCAGATTGTTCTCTCATTTTGTTATCTTTGATATGTTCCAGATTCTTCTCTCTTTTAGTTCGCTGTAATGTGTTCAAGATTGTTCTCTCTTTTAGTTAGCTGTAATGTGTTCCAGATTATTCTCTCTTTTAGTTAGCTCTAATGAGTTCAAAGAAGTTCTCTCGTTTAGTTCGCTGTAATCTGTAACAATTTGTTCTCACTTTTAGTTAGGTGTAATGTTTTCCAGATTGTTCTCTCTTTTAGTTCGCTGAAATGTGTTCCAGATTATTCTCTTTTTTAGTTAGTAGTAACGCGTTCCAGGTTGTTCTCTCTTTTAGTTAGCTCTAATGTGTTCTAGGTTGTTCTCTCTTTTAGTTCGCTGTAATTTCTTTCAGATTGTTCTGCCTTTTAGTTAGTTGTACTGTGTTCCAGATTTTTCTCTCTTTTAGATCACTGTAATGTGTTCAAGTTGTTCTCTCTTTTAGTTCGCTGTAATGTTTTCCAGATTCTTCTGCCTTTTAGCTCGCTGTTATGTGTTCCAAGGTGTTCTCTCCTTTAGTTCGCTATAATGTGTTCCAGGTTTTACCCTCTTTTAGTTAGCTGTTATATTTTCAATATTGTTCTCTCTTTTAGTTAGCTGTAATGTATTCCAGATTGTTCTCCATTTAGATTGCTGTAATGAGCTCCTAATTCCTCTGTCCTTTAGTTCGTGGTAATGTTTCCAGGTTTTACACTCTTTTAGTTAGCCGTAATGTATTCCAGGTTTTTCTCTCTTTTAGTTAGCTCTAATGGGTTCAAAGAAGTACTCTCTTTTAGTTCGCTGTAATGTGTAACAATTTGTTCTCACTTTTAGTTAGGTGTAATGTTTTCTAGATTGTTCTCTCTTTTAGTTCGCTGTAATGTGTTGCAGATTGTTCTATCTTTTAGTTAGCTGTAATGTGTTCCATGCTGTTCTCTCTTTTTGTTAGCTGTTATATGTTCCGAATTGTTCTTTCTTTTAGTTAGCTGTAATGTGTTCCAGATTGTTCTCTCTTTTGGTTAGCTGTAATGTGTTCCAGATTGTTCTCTCTTTTGCTCCACCTTAATGTTTTCCAGATTGTTCTCTCTTTTAGTTAGCTGCAATATGTTCCAGGTTGTTCTCCCTTTTAGTTAGCTGTAATGTGTTCCAAGTTGTACACCCTTTTAGTTTGCTGTCATGTGTTCCAGATTTTTGTCTCTTTTAGTTAGCTGTAAGGTGTTTCATATTGTACACTCTTTTAGTTCTCTCTAATGTGTTCCACGTTGTTCACCCTTTTAATTCGCTGTAATTTGTTACAAGTTGTTCTTTCTATTAGTTTGCTGTAATGACTTCAGATTGTTCTCTCTTTTAGTTTGCTGTCATGTGTTCCAGATTTTTGTCTCTTTTAGTTAGCTGTAAGGTGTTCCACATTGTTCTCTCTTTTAGTTAGCTGTAATGTGTTCCAGGCTGTTCTCTCTTTCAGTGAGCTCTAATGTATTCCAAGTTGTACTCACTTTTAGCTAGCTGAAATGTGTTCCAATTTGTACTCTCTTTTAGTTTGCTGTAGTGTGCTCCAGATTGTTCTCTCTTTTAGTTGGCTGTAATATGTTCCTGATTCTTCAATCTTTTAGTTAGGTGTAATGTATTCCAGATTATTCTCACTTTTAGTTTGCTGTAATGTGTTCCAGATTGTTCTCTCTTTTGCTCCTCCTTAATGTTTTCCAGATTGTTCTTTCTTTTAGTTTGCTGTAATGTGTTCCAGGTTCTTCTCTCCTTTAGTTCGCTGTAATGTCTTCCAGGTTTTACACTCTTCTAGTTACCCGTAATGTATTCCAGGTTTTTCTCTCTTTAAGTTAGCTCTAATGGGTTCAAAGAAGTACTCTCTTTTAGTTCGCTGTAATGTGTAACAATCAGTTCACACTTTTTGTTAGGTGTAATGTTTTCTAGATTGTTCTCTCTTTTAGTTCGCTGTAAAGTGTTGCAGATTGTTCTCACTTTTAGTTAGCTGTAATGTGTTCCATGCTGTTCTCTCTTTTTGTTAGCTGTAATATGTTCTGAATTGTTCTCTCTTTTAATTTACTCTAAAATGTTCCAGATTGTTCTCTCTCTTATTTCGCTGTAATTTGTTCCAGATTGTTCTCTCTTTTAGTTTGCTGTAATGTGTTCCAGGTTGTTAGCACTTTTAGTTCGCTGTAATATATTCCAGATTGTTCTCTCTTTTAATTAGCTGCAATATGTTCCAGATTGTCCTCTCTTTCAGTTAGCTGTAATGTGTTCCAGATCCTTCTCCCTTTTAGTTAGCTGTAATGTGTTCCAGATTGTTCTCTATTTTAGTTGGCTGTAATGTGTTCCAAGTTGTACTCTCATTAGTTCTCTTTCATGTGTTCCAAGTTGTTCACCGTTTTAGTTTGATGTAATGTGTGCCAAGTTTTACACTCTTTTAGTTCTCTTTTAGTTGTTCACCCTTTTAGTTCGTTGTAATGTGTTCCAGGTTTTACCATCTTTTAGTTAGCTGTAATTTGTTCCTGATTCTTCTCTCTTTTAGTTAGCTGTAATGTGTTCCAGAATATTCTCTCTTTTAGTTTGCTGTAATGTGTTCCAGATTCATCTCTCCTTTAGTTCACTGTAATGTGTTCCAGGTTTTACAATCTTTTAGTTAGCTGTAATTTATTCCACATTTTTCTCTCTTTTACATTGCTCTAATGGGTTCAAAGATGTACTCTCTTTTAGTACGCTGTAATGTGTAACAATTTGTCCTCTCTTTTAGCTAGGTGTAATATTTTCCAAATTGTTTTCTCTTTTAGTTCGCTGTAATGATATCAAGATGTTCTCTCTTTTTGTTCGCTGTAATGTGTTCCATGCTGTTCTCTCTTTTTGTTAGCTGTAATATTTTCCGAATTGTTCTCTCTTTTAGTTAGCTGTAATGTGTTCCAGGTTGTTCCCTGTTTTAGTTCTCTGTAAGGTGTTCCAGGTTTTTTTCTCTTTTACTTAGCTCTAATGGGTTCAAAGAAGTACTCTCTTTTAGTTCGCTGTAATGTGTAACAATTTGTTCTCTCTTTTAGTTAGGTGTAATGTTTTCCAGATTGTTTTCTCTTTTAGTTCGCTGTAATGTGTTGCAATTGTTCTCTCTTTTAGGTAGCTCCAATGTGTTCCAAGTTGTACTCTCTTTAATTCGTTGTAAAGTGTTCAAAGTGGTACTCTCTTTTAGTTCGCTGTAATGTGTTCCACATTGAACACTCTTTTAGTTTGCTCTGATGTGTTCCCGATTGTACTCTCTTTTAGTTCTCTGTAATATGTTCCAGGTTGTTCCCTGTTTTAGTTCTCTGTAAGGTGTTCCAGATTGTATTCTCTTTTAGTTTGCTGTAAGGTGTTCCAGATTGTCCTCTCTTTTAGTTAGCTATAATGTGTTCCAGGTTGTTCACTCTTTTAGTGAGCTGTAATGTGCTCCAGATTATTCTCTCTTTTAGTTAGCTCTAATGAGTTCAAAGAAGTTCTCTCGTTTAGTTCACTCTAATATGTAACAATTTGTTCTCACTTTTAGTTAGGTGTAATGTTTTCCAGATTGTTCTCTCTTTTAGTTCGCAGAAATGTGTTCCAGATTATTCTCTTTTTTAGTTAGTAGTAACGCGTTCCAGGTTGTTCTCTCTTTTAGTTAGCTCTAATGTGTTCTAGGTTGTTCTCTCTTTTAGTTCACTGTAATTTCTTTCAGATTGTTCTGCCTTTTAGTTAGTTGTACTGTGTTCCAGATTCATCTCTCTTTTAGATCACTGTAATGTGTTCAAGTTGTTCTCTCTTTTAGTTCGCTGTAATGTTTTCCAGATTCTTCTGCCTTTTAGCTCGCTGCTATGTGTTCCAATGTGTTCTCTCCTTTAGTTCGCTGTAATGTGTTCCAGGTTTTACCCTCTTTTAGTTAGCTGTTATATTTTCCAGATTGTTCTCTCTTTTAGTTAGCTGTAATGTATTCCAGATTGTTCTCCATTTAGTTTGCTGTAATGAGCTCCAAATTCCTCTGTCCTTTAGTTCGTGGTAATGTCTTCCAGGTTTTGCACTCTTTTAGTTAGCCGTAATGTATTCCAGGTTTTTCTCTCTTTTAGTTAGCTCTAATGGGTTCAAAGAAGTACTCTCTTTTAGTTCGCTGTAATGTGTAACAATTTATTCTCACTTTTAGTTAGGTGTAATGTTTTCTAGATTGTTCTCTCTTTTAGTTCGCTGTAATATATTCCAGATTGTTCTCTCTTTTAATTAGCTGCAATATGTTCCAGATTGTCCTCTCTTTCAGTTGGCTGTAATGTGTTCCAGATCCTTCTCCCTTTTAGTTAGCTGTAATGTGTTCCAGATTGTTCTCTATTTTAGTTGGCTGTAATGTGTTCCAAGTTGTACTCTCATTAGTTCTCTTTCATGTGTTCCAAGTTGTTCACCGTTTTAGTTTGATGTAATGTGTGCCAAGTTTTACACTCTTTTAGTTCTCTTTTAGTTGTTCACCCTTTTAGTTCGCTGTAATGTGTTCCAGGTTTTACCATCTTTTAGTTAGCTGTAATTTGTTCCTGATTCTTCTCTCTTTTAATTAGCTGTAATGTGTTCCAGATTGTTCTCTCTTTTTGTTTGCTGTAATGTGTTCCAGATTGTTCTCTCTTTTAGTTAGCTGTAATGCCTTCCAGGTTGTTCTCTCATTTAGTTAGCTGCAATATGTTCCAGGTGGTTCTCCCTTATAGTTCGCTGTAATTTGTTACAAGTTGTTCTTTCTATTAGTTTGCTGTAATGACTTCAGATTGTTCTCTCTTTTAGTTTGCTGTCATGTGTTCCAGATTTTTGTCTCTTTTAGTTAGCTGTAAGGTGTTACACATTGTTCTCTCTTTTATTTAGCTGTAATGTGTTCCAGGCTGTTCTCTCTTTCAGTGAGCTCTAATGTATTCCATGTTGTACTCACTTTTAGCTAGCTGAAATGCGTTCCAATTTGTACTCTCTTTTAGTTCGCTGTAATGTGTTCCAGGTTGTTAGCACTTTTAGTTCGCTGTAATGTATTCCAGATTGTTCTCTCTTTTAGTTAGCTGCAATATGTTCCGGATTGTCCTCTCTTTCAGTTGGCTGTATTGTGTTCCAGATTGTTTTCCCTTTTAGTTAGCTGTAATGTGTTCCAGATTGTTCTCTATTTTAGTTGTCTGTATTGTGTTCTAAGTTGTACTCTCATTTTGTTCTCTTTCATGTATTCCAAGTTGTTCACCCTTTTAGTTCACTGTAATGTGTTCCAGGTTTTACCCTCTTTTAGTTAGCTGTAATTTGTTCCTGATTCTTCTCTCTTTTAGTTAGCTGTAATGTGTTCCAGATTATTCTCTCTTTTAGTTTGCTGTAATGTGTTCCAGATTCATCTCTCCTTTAGTTCACTGTAATGTGTTCCAGGTTTTACAATCATTTAGTTAGCCGTAATGTATTCCAGGTTTTTCTCTCTTTTAGTTAGCTCTAATAGGTTCAAAGAAGTACTCTCTTTTAGTTCGCTGTAATGTGTAACAATTTGTTCTCACTTTAAGTTAGGTGTAATGTTTTCTAGATTGTTCTCTCTTTTAGTTCGCTGTAATGTGTTGCAGATTGTTCTATCTTTTAGTTAGCTGTAATGTGTTCCATGCTGTTCTCCCTTTTTTTTTTAGCTGTAATATGTTCCGAATTGTTCTCTCTTTTATTTAGCTGTAATGTGTTCCAGATTGATCTCTCTTTTTGTTTGCTGTAATGTGTTCCAGATTGTTCTCTCTTTTAGTTAGCTGTAATGCCTTCCAGGTTGTTCTGTCATTTAGTTAGCTGCAATATGTTCCAGGTTGTTCTCCCTTTTAGTTAGCTGTAATGTGTTGCAGGTTGTTCTCTCTTTTACTTTGCTCTAAAGTGTTCCAGATTGTTCTCTCTTTTATTTCGCTTTAATTTGTTCCAGATTGTTCTCTCTTTTAGTTCGCTGTAATGTGTAACAATTTTTCTCACTTTTAGTTAGGTGTAATGTTTTCTAGATTGTTCTCTCTTTTAGTTCGCAGTAATGTATTCCAGATTGTTCTCTCTTTTAGTTACCTGCAATATATTCCAAATTGTCCTCTCTTTCAGTTGGCTGTAATGTGTTCCTGATTGTTCTCCCTTTTAGTTCGCTGTAATGTGTTCCAGATTGTTCTCTCTTTTGGTTAGGTGTAATGCGTTCCAGATTGTTCTCTCTTTTAGTTAGCTGTAATGTGTTCCAGATTGTTCTCTCTTTTAGTTCGCTGTAATGTGTTCCAGATTTTTCTCTTTTTTAGTTTGGTGTAATGCGTTCCAGGTTGTTCTCTCTTTTAGTTAGCTCTAATGTGTTCTAGGTTGTTCTCTCTTTTAGTTAGCTGTAATGTATTCCAGATTGTTGTCCATTTACTTTGCTGTAATGAGCTCCAAATACCTCTGTCCTTTAGTTCGCTGTAATGTATTCCAGGTTTTACACTGTTTTAGTTAGCCGTAATGTATTCCAGGTTTTTGTCTCTTTTAGTTAACTCTAATTGGTTCAATGAAGTACTCTCTTTTAGTTCACTGTAATGTGTAACAATTTGTTCTCTCTTTTAGTTAGGTGTAATGTTTTCCAGATTGTTCTCTCTTTTAGTTCGCAGTAATGTGTTGCAGATTGTTCTCACTTTTAGTTCGCAGTAATGTATTCCAGATTGTTCTCTCTTTTAGTTAGGTGTAATGCGTTCCAGATTGTTCTCTCTTTTAGTTAGCTGCAATATGTTCCGGATTGTCCTCTCTTTCAGTTGGCTGTAATGTGTTCCAGATCGTTCTCCCTTTTAGTTAGCTGTAATGTGTTCCAGATTGTTCTCTATTTTAGTTGGCTGTAATGTTTTCCAAGTTGTACTCTCATTTAGTTCTCTTTCATGTGTTCCAAGTTGTTCACCGTTTTAGTTTGATGTAATGTGTGCCAAGTTTTACACTCTTTTAGTTCTCTTTTAGTTGTTCACCCTTTTAGTTCGTTGTAAGGTGTTCCAGGTTTTACCATCTTTTAGTTAGCTGTAATTTGTTCCTGATTCTTCTCTCTTTTAGTTAGCTGTAATGTGTTCCAGAATATTCTCTCTTTTAGTTTGCTGTAATGTGTTCCAGATTCATCTCTCCTTTAGTTCACTGTAATGTGTTCCAGGTTTTACAATCTTTTAGTTAGCTGTAATTTATTCCACATTTTTCTCTCTTTTACATTGCTCTAATGGGTTCAAAGATGTACTCTCTTTTAGTACGCTGTAATGTGTAACAATTTGTCCTCTCTTTTAGCTAGGTGTAATATTTTCCAAATTGTTTTCTCTTTTAGTTCGCTGTAATGTGTTGCAGATTGTTCTCCCTTTTAGATAGCTCCAGTGTGTTCCAAGTTGTACTCTCTTTTAGTTCGCTGTAATGATATCAAGATGTTCTCTCTTTTTGTTCGCTGTAATGTGTTCCAAGCTGTTCTCTCTTTTTGTTAGCTGTAATATTTTCCGAATTGTTCTCTCTTTTAGTTAGCTGTAATGTGTTCCAGGTTGTTCCCTGTTTTAGTTTGCTGTAAGGTGTTCCAGATTGTCCTCTCTTTTAGTTAGCTATAATGTGTTCCAGGTTGTTCACTCTTTTAATTAGCTGTAATGTGTTCCAGATTGATCTCTCTATTCGTTAGCTGTTATGTGTTCCAAGTTGTACTCTCTTTTAGCTCTCTGGAATATGTCCAAGTTATACACCCTTTTAGCTTGATGTAATGTGTTCCAGATTGTTCTCTCTTTAGTACTATTTAATGTGACCCAGGTTGTTCACTCCTTTAATTCGCTGTCATGTGTTCCAGGTTTTACCCTCTTTTAGTTAGCTGTAATATGTTCCTGATTCTTCAATCTTTTAGTTAGGTGTAATGTGTTCCAGATTATTCTCTCTTTTAGTTTGCTGTAATGTGTTCCAGGTTCTTCTCTCCTTTAGTTCGCTGTAATGTCTTCCAGGTTTTACACTCTTTTAGTTAGTCGTAATGTATTCCAGGTTTTTCTCTCTTTTAGTTAGCTCTAATGGGTTCAAAGAAGTACTCTCTTTTAGTTTGCTGTAATGTGTTCCAGATTGTCCTCTCTTTTAGTTAGCTATAATGTATTCCAGGTTGTTCACTCTTTTAGTTAGCTGTAATGTGTTCCAGATTGATCTCTCTATTCGTTAGCTGTTATGTGTTCCAAGTTGTACTCTCTTTTAGCTCTCTGGAATATGTGTTCCAGGTTGTTCTCTCTTTTAGTTAGCTGTAATATGTTCGAGGATGTTCTGCCTTTTAGTTCACGGTAATGTGCTCCAGATTGTTCTCTCTTTCAGTTCGCTGTAATGTGTTCCAGATTGTTCTCTCTTTTGCTCCTCCTTAATGTTTTCCAGATTGTTCTCTCTTTTAGTTAGGTGTAATGTGTTCCAGATTGTTCTCTCTTTTAGTTCGCTGTAATGTGTTCCAGATTGTTCTCTCATTTAGTTAGGTGTAATGCGTTCCAGGTTGCTCTCTCTTTTAGTTAGCTCTAATGTGTTCTAGTTTGTTCTCTCTTTTGGTTAGCTGTAATGTGTTCCAGATTGTTCTCTCTTTTAGTTAGCTGTAATGTGTTCCAGATTGATCTCTCTATTCGTTAGCTGTTATGTGTTCCAAGTTGTACTCTCTTTTAGCTCTCTGGAATATGTTCCAAGTTATACACCCTTTTAGTTTGATGTAATGTGTTCCAGATCGTTCTCTCTTTTGTACTATGTAATGTGACCCAGGTTGTTCACTCCTTTAATTCGCTGTAATGTGTTCCAGGTTTTACCCTCTTTTAGTTAGCTGTAATATGTTCCTGATTCTTCAATCTTTTAGTTAGGTGTAATGTGTTCCAGATTATTCTCTCTTTTAGTTTACTGTAATGTGTTCCATGTTCTTCTCTCCTTTAGTTCGCTGTAATGTCTTCCTGGTTTTACACTCTTCTAGTTCGCCGTAATGTATTCCAGGTTTTTCTCTCTTTTAGTTAGCTCTAATGGGTTCAAAGAAGTACTCTCTTTTAGTTCGCTGTAATGTGTAACAATTTGTTCTCACTTTTAGTTAGGTGTAATGATTTCTAGATTGTTCTCTCTTTTAGTTCGCTGTAATGTGTTGCAGATTTTTCTATCTTTTAGTTAGCTGTAATGTGTTCCATGCTGTTCTCTCTTTTTGTTAGCTGTAATATGTTCTGAATTGTTCTCTCTTTTAGTTAGCTGTAATGTGTTCCAGATTGTTCTCTCTTTTGGTTAGCTGTTATGTGTTCCAGATTGATCTCTCTTTTTGTTTGCTGTAATGTGTTCCAGATTGTTCTCTCTTTTAGTTTGCTGTAATGCCTTCGCGGTTGTTCTCTCATTTAGTTAGCTGCAATATGTTCCAGGTTGATCTCCCTTTTAGTTCGCTGTAATGTGTTAAAAGTTGTTCTTTCTATTAGTTTGCTGTCATGTCTTCAGATTGTTTCTCTTTTAGTTAGCTGTAATGTGTTCCAAGTTGTACTCTCTTTTAGCTCTCTGCAATGTGTTCCAAGTTGTACACCCTTTTAGTTTGCTGTCATGTATTCCAGATTTTTGTCTCTTTAAGTTAGCTGTAAGGTGTTCCACATTGTTCTCTCCTTTAATTCGCTGTAATGTGTTCCAGGTTTTACCCTCTTTTAGTTGGCTGTAATATGTTCCCTATTCTTCAATCTTTTACTTAGGTGTAATGTATTCCAGATTATTCTCACTTTTAGTTTGCTGTAATGTGTTCCAGATTGTTCTCTCTTTTATTTCGCTGTAATTTGCTCCAGTTTGTTCTCTATTTTAGTTGGCTGTAATGTGTTCCAAGTTGTACTCTCATTTAGTTCCCTTTCATGTGTTCCAAGTTGTTCACCCTTTTAATTTGATGTAATGTGTGCCAAGTTGTACACTCTTTTAGTTCTCTTTTAGTTGTTCACCCTTTTAGTTCGCTGTAATGTGTTCCAGGTTTGACCCTCTTTTAGTTAGCTGTAATTTGTTCCTGATTCTTCTCTCTTTTATTTAGCTGTAATGTGTTCCAGATTATTCTCTCTTTTAGTTTGCTGTAACGTGTTCCAGAGTCGTCTCTCCTTTAGTTCACTGTAATGTGTTCCAGGTTTTACAATCTTTTAGTTAGCTGTAATTTATTCCAGGTTTTTCTCTCTTTTACATAGCTCTAATGTGTTCAAAGAAGTACTCTCTTTTAGTGCGCTGTAATGTGTAACAATTTGTCCACTCTTTTAGCTAGGTGTAATGTTTTCCAGATTGTTTTCTCTTTTAGTTCGCTGTAATGTGTTGCAGATTGTTCTCTCTTTTAGATAGCTCCAATGTGTTCCAAGTTGTACTCTCTTTTTGTTCGCTGTAATGTGTTCCAAGTTGTACTCTCTTTTAGTTTGCTGTAAGGTGTTCGAGATTGTTCTCTCTTTTATTTCTCTGTAATGTTTTCCAAGTTGTTCACGCTTTCAGTTTGCTGTAATGTGTTCCAGGTTGTTCTTTCTTTTAGATAGTTGTAATGTGTTACAGGTTGTTCTCTCTTTTAGTTAGCTGTAGTATGTTCCAGTTTGTTCACTCTTAGTGTCCACTGTAATGTCTTCCAAGTTGTTCTCCCTTTTTGTTCGCTGTAATGTGTTACAATTTGTTTTCTCTTTTCGATAGCTGTAATGTTTTCCGAATTGTTCACTTTTTTAGTTTGCTGTCATGTGTTCCAGATTGTACTCTCTTTTTCATAGCTCTAATTTGTTCCAAATTTTCCTCTCTTTTACTTCGCTGTAATGTGTTCCAGGTTGTTCTCTGTTTTAGTTCGCTGATATGTGTTCCAAGTTGTTTTCACTTTCAGTTCTCTGTAATGTTTTCCAGATTGCTCTCTCGTTTACCTAGCTGTAATGTGCTACATGTTGTTCTCTCCTTTAGTTCTCTGTTATTGGTTCCAGGTTCTTATCTCTTTTCGTTAGCTTTAATGTGTTCCAGATTGTTCTCTCTTTTTGTTATCTGTAATATGTTCCATATTCTTCTCTCTTTTAGTTCGCTGTAATGCGTTCCAGATTGTTCTCTCTTTTAGTTAGCTGTAATGTGTTCCAGATTGTTCTCTCTTTTAGTTCGCTGTAATGTGTTCCAGATTGTTCTCTCTTTTATTTAGGTGTAATGCGTTCCAGGTTGTTCTCTCTTTTAGTTAGCTCTAATGTGTTCCAGGTTGTTCTCTCTTTTAGTTCGCTGTAATATATTCCAGATAGTTCTCCATTTAGTTTGCTGTAATGAGCTCCAAATACCTCTGTCCTTTAGTTCGCTGTAATGTCTTCCAGGTTTTACACTCTTTTAGTTAGCTGTAATGTATTCCAGGTTTTTCTCTCTTTTAGTTAACTCTAATAGGTTCAAAGAAGTACTCTCTTTTGGTTCGCTGTAATGTGTAACAATTTGTTCTCTCTTTTAGTTAGGTGTAATGTTTTCCAGATTGTTTTCTCTTTTAGTTTGCGGTAATGTCTTGCAGATTGTTCTCACTTTTAGTTAGCTGTAATGTGTTCCATGCTGTTCTCTCTTTTTGTTAGCTGTAATATGTTCCAAATTGTTCTCTCTTTTAGTTAGCTGTAATGTGTTCCAGGTTGTTCCCTGTTTTAGTTCTCTGTAAGGTGTTCCAGGTTTTTTTCTCTTTTACTTAGCTCTAATGGGTTCAAAGAAGTACTCTCTTTTAGTTCGCTCTAATGTGTAACAATTTGTTCTCTCTTTTAGTTAGGTGTAATGTTTTCCAGATTGTTTTCTCTTTTAGTGCGCTGTAATGTGTTGCAATTGTTCTCTCTTTTAGGTAGCTCCAATGTGTTCCAAGTTGTACTCTCTTTAATTCGTTTTAAAGTGTTCAACGTGGTACTCTCTTTTAGTTCGCTGTAATGTGTTCCACATTGAACTTTCTTTTAGTTTGCTGTGATGTGTTCCCGATTGTTCTCTCTTCTAGTTCTCTGTAATATGTTCCAGGTTGTTCCCTGTTTTAGTTCTCTGTCATGTGTTCCAGATTTTTGTCTCTTTTAGTTAGCTGTAAGGTGTTCCACATTGTTCTCTCTTTTAGTTAGCTGTAATGTGTTCCAGGCTGTTCTCTCTTTCAGTGAGCTCTAATGTATTCCATGTTGTACTCACTTTTAGCTAGCTGAAATGTGTTCCAATTTGTACTCTCTTTTAGTTCGCTGTAATGTGTTCCAGATTGTTCTCTCTTTTGCTCCTCCTTAATGTTTTCCAGATTGTTCTTTCTTTTAGTTTGCTGTGATGTGTTCTAGGTTCTTCTCTCCTTTAGTTCGCTGTAATGTCTTCCAGGTTTTACACTCTTCTAGTTAGCCGTAATGTATTCCAGGTTTTTCTCTCTTTTAGTTAGCTCTAATGGGTTCAAAGAAGTACTCTCTTTTAGTTTGCTGTAATGTGTAACAATTAGTTCACACTTTTTGTTAGGTGTAATGTTTTCTAGATTGTTCTCTCTTTTAGTTCACTGAAAAGTGTTGCAGATTGTTCTCACTTTTAGTTAGCTGTAATGTGTTCCATGCTGTTCTCTCTTTTTATTAGCTGTAATATGTTCCGAATTGTTCTCTCTTTTAGTTAGCTGTAATGTGTTCCAGATTGTTCTCTCTTTTGGTTAGCTGTAATGTGTTCCAGATTGATCTCTCTTTTTGTTTGCTGTAATGTGTTCCAGGTTGTTCTCTCTTTTACTTTACTCTAAAATGTTCCAGATTGTTCTCTCTTTTATTTCTCTGTAATTTGTTCCAGATTGTTCTCTCTTTTAGTTCGCTGTAATGTGTTCCAGGTTGTTAGCACTTTTAGTTCGCTGTAATATATTCCAGATTGTTCTCTCTTTCAGTTGGCTGTAATGTGTTCCAGATCGTTCTCCCTTTTAGTTAGCTGTAATGTGTTCCAGATTGTTCTCTATTTTAGTTTGCTGTAATGTGTTCCAGATTCATCTCTCCTTTAGTTCACTGTAATGTGTTCCAGGTTTTACAATCTTTTAGTTAGCTGTAATTTATTCCACGTTTTTCTCTCTTTTACATTGCTCTAATGAGTTCAAAGATGTACTCTCTTTTAGTACGCAGTAATGTGTAACAATTTGTCCTCTCTTTTAGCTAGGTGTAACGTTTTCAAAATTGTTTTCTCTTTTAGTTCGCTGTAATGTGTTGCAGATTGTTCTCTCTTTTAGATAGCTCCAGTGTGTTCCAAGTTGTACTCTCTTTTAGTTCGCTGTAATGATATCAAGATGTTCTCTCTTTTTGTTCGCTGTAATGTGTTCCAAGTTGTACTCTCTTTTAGTTTGCTTTAATGTGTTCCATGCTGTTCTCTCTTTTTGTTAGCTGTAATATTTTCCGAATTGTTCTCTCTTTTAGTTAGCTGTAATGTGTTCCAGGTTGTTCCCTGTTTTAGTTCTCTGTAAGGTGTTCCAGGTTTTTTTCTCTTTTACTTAGCTCTAATGGGTTCAAAGAAGTACACTCTTTTAGTTCGCTGTAATGTGTAACAATTTGTTCTCTCTTTCAGTTAGGTGTAATGTTTTCCAGATTGTTTTCTCTTTTAGTTCGCTGTAATGTGTTGCAATTGTTCTCTCTTTTAGGTAGCTCCAATGTGTTCCAAGTTGTACTCTCTTTAATTCGTTGTAAAGTGTTCAAAGTGGTACTCTCTTTTAGTTCGCTGTAATGTGTTCCACATTGAACACTCTTTTAGTTTGCTCTGATGTGTTCCCGATTGTACTCTCTTTTAGTTCTCTGTAATATGTTCCAGGGTGTTCCCTGTTTTAGTTCTCTGTAAGGTGTTCCAGATTGTCCTCTCTTTTAGTTAGCTATAATGTGTTCCAGGTTGTTCACTCTTTTAGTGAGCTGTAATGTGTTCCAGATTGATCTCTCTATTCGTTAGCTGTTATGTGTTCCAAGTTGTACTCTCTTTTAGCTCTCTGGAATATGTTCCAAGTTATACACCCTTTTAGTTTGATGTAATGTGTTCCAGATCGTTCTCTCTTTAGTACTATGTAATGTGACCCAGGTTGTTCACTCCTTTAATTCGCTGTAATGTGTTCCAGGTTTTACCCTCTTTTAATTAGCTGTAATATCTTCCTGATTCTTCAATCTTTTAGTTAGGTGTAATATGTTCCAGATTATTCTCTCTTTTAGTTTGCTGTAATGTGTTCCAGGTTCTTCTTTCCTTTAGTTCGCTGTAATGTCTTCCAGGTTTTACACTCTTTTAGTTAGCCGTAATGTATTCCAGGTTTTTATCTCTTTTAGTTAGCTCTAATGGGTTCAAATACGTACTCTCTTTTAGTTAGTTGTAATGTGTTCCAGGTTGTTCTCTCTTTTAGTTTGCTGTAATGTATTCCAGATTGTTGTCCATTTACTTTGCTGTAATGAGCTCCAAATACCTCTGTCCTTTAGTTCGCTGTAATGTCTTCCAGGTTTTACACTGTTTTAGTTAGCCGTAATGTATTCCAGGTTTTTCTCTCTTTTAGTTAGCTCTAATGGGTTCAAAGAAGTACTCTCTTTTAGTTCGCTGTAATGTGTAACAATTTGTTCTCTCTTTTAGTTAGGTGTAATGTTTTCTAGATTGTTCTCTCTTTTAGTTCGCGGTAATGTGTTGCAGATTGTTCTCACTTTTAGTTCGCAGTAATGTATTCCAGATTGTCCTCTCTTTCAGTTGGCTGTAATGTGTTCCAGATCGTTCTCCCTTTTAGTTAGCTGTAATGTGTTCCAGATTGTTCTCTATTTTAGTTGGCTGTAATGTGTTCCAAGTTGTACTCTCATTTAGTTCTCTTTCATGTGTTCCAAGTTGTTCACCCTTTTTGTTTGATGTAATGTGTGCCAAGTTTTACACTCTTTTAGTTCTCTTTTAGTTGTTCACCCTTTTAGTTCGCTGTAATGTGTTCCAGGTTTGACCCTCTTTTAGTTAGCTGTAATTTGTTCCTGATTCTTCTCTCTTTTATTTAGCTGTAATGTGTTCCAGATTATTCTCTCTTTTAGTTTGCTGTAATGTGTTCCAGAGTCGTCTCTCCTTTAGTTCACTGTAATGTGTTCCAGGTTTTACAATCTTTTAGTTAGCTGTAATTTATTCCAGGTTTTTCTCTCTTTTACATAGCTCTAATGTGTTCAAAGAAGTACTCTCTTTTAGTGCGCTGTAATGTGTAACAATTTGTCCACTCTCTTTTAGTTTGCTGTAAGGTGTTCGAGATTGTTCTCTCTTTTATTTCTCTGTAATGTTTTCCAAGTTGTTCACGCTTTCAGTTTGCTGTAATGTGTTCCAGGTTGTTCTTTCTTTTAGATAGTTGTAATGTGTTACAGGTTGTTCTCTCTTTTAGTTAGCTGTAGTATGTTCCAGTTTGTTCTCTCTTAGTGTCCACTGATATGTCTTCCAAGTTGTTCTCCCTTTTTGTTCGCTGTAATGTGTTACAATTTGTTCTCTCTTTTCGATAGCTGTAATGTTTTCCGAATTGTTCACTTTTTTAGTTTGCTGTCATGTGTTCCAGATTGTACTCTCTTTTTCATAGCTCTAATTTGTTCCAAATTTTCCTCTCTTTTACTTCGCTGTAATGTGTTCCAGGTTGTTCTCTGTTTTAGTTCGCTGATATGTGTTCCAAGTTGTTTTCACTTTCAGTTCTCTGTAATGTTTTCCAGATTGCTCTCTCGTTTACTTAGCTGTAATGTGCTACAAGTTGTTCTCTCCTTTAGTTCTCTGTTATTGGTTCCAGGTTCTTATCTCTTTTCATTAGCTTTAATGTGTTCCAGATTGTTCTCTCTTTTTGTTATCTGTAATATGTTCCATATTCTTCTCTCTTTTAGTTCGCTGTAATGTGTTCCAGATTGTTCTCTCTTTTAGTTAGGTGTAATGCGTTCCAGATTGTTCTCTCTTTTAGTTAGCTGTAATGTGTTCCAGATTGTTCTCTCTTTTAGTTCGCTGTAATGTGTTCCAGATTGTTCTCTCTTTTATTTAGGTGTAATGCGTTCCAGGTTGTTCTCTCTTTTAGTTAGCTCTAATGTGTTCTAGGTTGTTCTCTCTTTTAGTTCGCTGTAATATATTCCAGATAGTTTTCCATTTAGTTTGCTGTAATGAGCTCCAAATACCTCTGTCCTGTAGTTCGCTGTAATGTCTTCCATGTTTTACACTCTTTTAGTTAGCTGTAATGTATTCCAGGTTTTTCTCTCTTTTAGTTAACTCTAATAGGTTCAAAGAAGTACTCTCTTTTAGTTCGCTGTAATGTGTAACAATTTGTTCTCTCTTTTAGTTAGGTGTAATGTTTTCCAGATTGTTCTCTCTTTTAGTTTGCGGTAATGTGTTGCAGATTGTTCTCACTTTTAGTTAGCTGTAATGTGTTCCATGCTGTTCTCTCTTTTTGTTAGCTGTAATATGTTCCAAATTGTTCTCTCTTTTAGTTAGCTGTAATGTGTTCCAGGTTGTTCCCTGTTTTAGTTCTCTGTAAGGTGTTCCAGGTTTTTTTCTCTTTTACTGAGCTCTAATGGGTTCAAAGAAGTACTCTCTTTTAGTTCGCTGTAATGTGTAACAATTTGTTCTCTCTTTTAGTTAGGTGTAATGTTTTCCAGATTGTTTTCTCTTTTAGTGCGCTGTAATGTGTTGCAATTGTTCTCTCTTTTAGGTAGCTCCAATGTGTTCCAAGTTGTACTCTCTTTTATTCGTTGTAAAGTGTTCAAAGTGGTACTCTCTTTTAGTTCGCTGTAATGTGTTCCACATTGAACTTTCTTTTAGTTTGCTGTGGTGTGTTCCGGATTGTTCTCTCTTTTAGTTCTCGGTAATATGTTCCAGGTTGTTCCCTGTTTTAGTTGTCTGTAAGGTGTTCCAGATTGTTCTCTCTTTTAGTTTGCTGTAAGGTGTTCCAGATTGTCCTCTCTTTTAGTTAGCTATAATGTGTTCCAGGTTGTTCACTCTTTTAGTTAGCTGTAATGTGTTCCAGATTGATCTCTCTATTCGTTAGCTGTTATGTGTTCCAAGTTGTACTCTCTTTTAGCTCTCTGGAATATGTCCAAGTTATACACCCTTTTAGTTTGATGTAATGTGTTCCAGATTGTTCTCTCTTTAGTACTATGTAATGTGACCCAGGTTGTTCACTACTTTAATTCGCTGTCATGTGTTCCAGGTTTTACCCTCTTTTAGTTAGCGGTAATATGTTCCTGATTCTTCAATCTTTTAGTTAGGTGTAATGTGTTCCAGATTATTCTCTCTTTTAGTTTGCTGTAATGTGTTCCAGGTTCTTCTCTCCTTTAGTTCGCTGTAATGTCTTCCAGGTTTTACACTCTTTTAGTTAGCCGTAATGTATTCCAGGTTTTTCTCTCTTTTAGTTAGCTCTAATGGGTTCAAAGAAGTACTCTCTTTTAGTTTGCTGTAATGTGTAACAATTAGTTCACACTTTTTGTTAGGTGTAATGTTTTCTAGATTGTTCTCTCTTTTAGTTCACTGAAAAGTATTGCAGATTGTTCTCACTTTTAGTTAGCTGTAATGTGTTCCATGCTGTTCTCTCTTTTTATTAGCTGTAATATGTTCCGAATTGTTCTCTCTTTTAGTTAGCTGTAATGTGTTCCAGATTGTTCTCTCTTTTGGTTAGCTGTAATGTGTTCCAGATTGATCTCTCTTTTTGTTTGCTGTAATGTGTTCCAGGTTGTTCTCTCTTTTACTTTACTCTAAAATGTTCCAGATTGTTCTCTCTTTTATTTCTCTGTAATTTGTTCCAGATTGTTCTCTCTTTTAGTTCGCTGTAATGTGTTCCAGGTTGTTAGCACTTTTAGTTCGCTGTAATATATTCCAGATTGTTCTCTCTTTCAGTTGGCTGTAATGTGTTCCAGATCGTTCTCCCTTTTAGTTAGCTGTAATGTGTTCCAGATTGTTCTCTATTTTAGTTGGCTGTAATGTGTTCCAAGTTGTACTCTCATTAGTTCTCTTTCATGTGTTCCAAGTTGTTCACCGTTTTAGTTTGATGTAATGTGTGCCAAGTTTTACACTCTTTTTGTTCTCTTTTAGTTGTTCACCCTTTTAGTTTGCTGTAATGTGTTCCAGGTTTTACCATCTTTTAGTTAGCTGTAATTTGTTCCTGATTCTTCTCTCTTTTAGTTAGCTGTAATGTGTTCCAGATTATTCTCTCTTTTAGTTTGCTGTAATGTGTTCCAGATTGATCTCTCCTTTAGTTCACTGTAATGTGTTCCAGGTTTTACAATCTTTTAGTTAGCTGTAATTTATTCCACGTTTTTCTCTCTTTTACATTGCTCTAATGGGTTCAAAGATGTACTCTCTTTTAGTACGCAGTAATGTGTAACAATTTGTCCTCTCTTTTAGCTAGGTGTAACGTTTTCAAAATTGTTTTCTCTTTTAGTTCGCTGTAATGTGTTGCAGATTGTTCTCTCTTTTAGATAGCTCCAGTGTGTTCCAAGTTGTACTCTCTTTTAGTTCGCTGTAATGATATCAAGATGTTCTCTCTTTTTGTTCGCTGTAATGTGTTCCAAGTTGTACTCTCTTTTAGTTTGCTTTAATGTGTTCCATGCTGTTCTCTCTTTTTGTTAGCTGTAATATTTTCCGAATTGTTCTCTCTTTTAGTTAGCTGTAATGTGTTCCAGGTTGTTCCCTGTTTTAGTTCTCTGTAAGGTGTTCCAGGTTTTTTTCTCTTTTACTTAGCTCTAATGGGTTCAAAGAAGTACTCTCTTTTAGTTCGCTGTAATGTGTAACAATTTGTTCTTTCTTTCAGTTAGGTGTAATGTTTTCCAGATTGTTTTCTCTTTTAGTTCGCTGTAATGTGTTGCAATTGTTCTCCCTTTTAGGTAGCTCCAATGTGTTCCAAGTTGTACTCTCTTTAATTCGTTGTAAAGTGTTCAAAGTGGTACTCTCTTTTAGTTCGCTGTAATGTGTTCCACATTGAACACTCTTTTAGTTTGCTCTGATGTGTTCCCGATTGTACTCTCTTTTAGTTCTCTGTAATATGTTCCAGGGTGTTCCCTGTTTTAGTTCTCGGTAAGGTGTTCCAGATTGTCCTCTCTTTTAGTTAGCTATAATGTGTTCCAGGTTGTTCACTCTTTTAGTGAGCTGTAATGTGTTCCAGATTGATCTCTCTATTCGTTAGCTGTTATGTGTTCCAAGTTGTACTCTCTTTTAGCTCTCTGGAATATGTTCCAAGTTATACACCCTTTTAGTTTGATGTAATGTGTTCCAGATCGTTCTCTCTTTAGTACTATGTAATGTGACCCAGGTTGTTCACTCCTTTAATTCGCTGTAATGTGTTCCAGGTTTTACCCTCTTTTAATTAGCTGTAATATCTTCCTGATTCTTCAATCTTTTAGTTAGGTGTAATATGTTCCAGATTATTCTCTCTTTTAGTTTGCTGTAATGTGTTCCAGGTTCTTCTTTCCTTTAGTTCGCTGTAATGTCTTCCAGGTTTTACACTCTTTTAGTTAGCCGTAATGTATTCCAGGTTTTTCTCTCTTTTAGTTAGCTCTAATGGGTTCAAATACGTACTCTCTTTTAGTTAGTTGTAATGTGTTCCAGATTGTTCTCTCTTTTGGTCCTCCTTAATGTTTTCGAAATTGTTCTTTCTTTTAGTTTACTGTAATGTGTTCCAGATTGTTCTCCCTTTTAGTTAGCTGTAATGTCCTCCAGGTTGTTCTCTCTTTTAGTTTGCTCTAAAGTGTTCCAGATTGTTCTCTCTTTTATTTCGCTGTAATTTGTTCCAGATTGTTCTCTTTTTTAGTTCGCTGTAATTTGTTCGAGGTTGTTAGCTCTTTTAGTTCGCTGTAATGTATTCCAGATTGTTCTCTCTTTTAGTCAGCTGCAATATGTTCCGGATTGTCCTCTCTTTCAGTTGGCTGTAATGTGTTCCAGATCGTTCTCCCTTTTAGTTAGCTGTAATGTGTTCCAGATTGTTCTCTATTTTAGTTCGCTGTAATGTATTCCAAGTTGTACTCTCATTTAGTTCTCTTTCATGTGTTCCAAGTTGTTCACCCTTTTAGTTTGATGTAATGTATGCCACGTTTTACACTCTTTTAGTTCTCTTTTAGTTGTTCACCCTTTTAGTTCGCTGTAATGTGTTCCAGGTTTGACCCTCTTTTAGTTAGCTGTAATTTGTTCCTGATTCTTCTCTCTTTTATTTAGCTGTAATGTGTTCCAGATTATTCTCTCTTTTACTGTGCTCTAATGTGTTCCAGAGTCGTCTCTCCTTTAGTTCACTGTAATGTGTTCCAGGTTTTACAATCTTTTAGTTAGCTGTAATTTATTCCAGGTTTTTCTCTCATTTACATGTGTTCAAAGAAGTACTCTCTTTTAGTGCGCTGTAATGTGTAACAATTTGTCCACTCTTTTAGCTAGGTGTAATGTTTTCCAGATTGTTTTCTCTTTTAGTTCGCTGTAATGTGTTGCAGATTGTTCTCTCTTTTAGATAGCTCCAATGTGTTCCAAGTTGTACTCTCTTTTTGTTCGCTGTAATGAGTTCCAAGTTGTACTCTCTTTTAGTTTGCTGTGAAGTATTCCCGATTGTTCTCTCTTTTAGTTCTCTGTAATATGTTCCAGGTTGTTCCCTGTTTTAGTTCTCTGTAAGGTGTTCCAGATTGTTCTCTCTTTTAGTTTGCTGTAAGGTGTTCCAGATTGTCCTCTCTTTTAGTTAGCTATAATGTGATCCAGGTTGTTCACTATTTTAGTTAGCGGTAATGTGTTCCAGATTGATCTCTCTATTCATTAGCTGTTATGTGTTCCAAGTTGTACTCTCTTTTAGCTATCTGGAATATGTTCCAAGTTATACACCCTTTTAGTTTGATGTAATGTGTTCCAGGTTGTTCTCTCTTTTATTTTGCTGTAAAATGTTCCAGATTGTTCTCTCTTTTGGTCCAGATTGTTTACCAGATTGTTCTTTCTTTTAGTTTACTGTAATGTGATCCAGGTTGTTCTCCCTTTGAGTTAGCTGTAATGTGTTCCATGTTTTTCTCTCTTTTAGTTTGCTCTAAAGTGTTCCAGATTGTTCTCTCTTTTATTTCGCTGTAATTTGTTCCAGTTTGTTCTCTCTTTTAGTTCGCTGTAATGTGTTCCAGGTTGTTAGCACTTTTAGTTCGCTGTAATGTATTCCAGATTGTTCTCTCTTTTAGTTAGCTGCAATATGTTCCGGATTGTCCTCTCTTTCAGTTGGCTGTATTGTGTTCCAGATTGTTTTCCCTTTTAGTTAGCTGTAATGTGTTCCAGATTGTTCTCTATTTTAGTTGTCTGTATTGTGTTCTAAGTTGTACTCTCATTTTGTTCTCTTTCATGTATTCCAAGTTGTTCACCCTTTTAGTTCACTGTAATGTGTTCCAGGTTTTACCCTCTTTTAGTTAGCTGTAATTTGTTCCTGATTCTTCTCTCTTTTAGTTAGCTGTAATGTGTTCCAGATTATTCTCTCTTTTAGTTTGCTGTAATGTGTTCCAGATTCATCTCTCCTTTAGTTCACTGTAATGTGTTCCAGGTTTTACAATCATTTAGTTAGCCGTAATGTATTCCAGGTTTTTCTCTCTTTTAGTTAGCTCTAATGGGTTCAAAGAAGTACTCTCTTTTAGTTCGCTGTAATGTGTAGCAATTTGTTCTCACGTTTAGTTAGGTGTAATGTTTTCTAGATTGTTCTCTCTTTTAGTTCGCTGTAATGTGTTGCAGATTGTTCTATCTTTTAGTTAGCTGTAATGTGTTCCATGCTGTTCTCCCTTTTTTTATAGCTGTAATATGTTCCGAATTGTTCTCTCTTTTAGTTAGCTGTAATGTGTTCCAGATTGTTCTCTCTTTTGGTTAGCTGTAATGTGTTCCAGATTGATCTCTCTTTTTGTTTGCTGTAATGTGTTCCAGATTGTTCTCTCTTTTAGTTAGCTGTAATGCCTTCCAGGTTGTTCTGTCACTTAGTTAGCTGCAATATGTTCCAGGTTGTTCTCCCTTTTAGTTAGCTGTAATGTGTTGCATGTTGTTCTCTCTTTTACTTTGCTCTAAAGTGTTCCAGATTGTTCTCTCTTATATTTCGCTTTAATTTGTTCCAGATTGTTCTCTCTTTTAGTTCGCTGTAATGTGTAACAATTTGTTCTCACTTTTAGTTAGGTGTAATGTTTTCTAGATTGTTCTCTCTTTTGGTTTGCAGTAATGTATTCCAGATTGTTCTCTCTTTTAGTTACCTGCAATATGTTCCAAATTGTCCTCTCCTTCAGTTGGATGTAATGTGTTCCTGATTGTTCTCCCTTTTAGTTCGCTGTAATGTGTTCCAGATTGTTCTCTCTTTTAGTTAGGTGTAATGCGTTCCAGATTGTTCTCTCTTTTAGTTTGCTGTAATGTGTTCCAGATTGTTCTCTCTTTTAGTTCGCTGTGATGTGTTCCAGATTTTTCTCTTTTTTAGTTTGGTGTAATGCGTTCCAGTTTGTTCTCTCTTTTAGTTAGCTCTAATGTGTTCTAGGTTGTTCTCTCTTTTAGTTAGGTGTAATGTATTCCACATTGTTGTCCATTTACTTTGCTGTAATGAGCTCCAAATACCTCTGTCCTTTAGTTCGCTGTAATGTCTTCCAGGTTTTACACTGTTTTAGTTAGCCGTAATGTATTCCAGGTTTTTGTCTCTTTTAGTTAACTCTAATAGGTTCAATGAAGTAGTCTCTTTTAGTTCGCTGTAATGTGTAACAATTTGTTCTCTCTTTTAGTTAGGTGTAATCTTTTCCAGATTGTTCTCTCTTTTAGTTCGCGGTAATGTGTTGCAGATTGTTCTCACTTTTAGTTCGCAGTAATGTATTCCAGATTGTTCTCTCTTTTAGTTAGCTGCAAAATGTTCCGGATTGTCCTCTCTTTCAGTTGGCTGTAATGTGTTCCAGATCGTTCTCCCTTTTAGTTAGCTGTAATGTGTTCCAGATTGTTCTCTATTTTAGTTGGCTGTAATGTGTTCCAAGTTGTACTCTCATTTACTTCTCTTTCATGTGTTCCAAGTTGTTCACCCTTTTTGTTTGATGTAATGTGTGCCAAGTTTTACACTCTTTTAGTTCTCTTTTAGTTGTTCACCCTTTTAGTTCGCTGTAATGTGTTCCAGGTTTGACCCTCTTTTAGTTAGCTGTAATTTGTTCCTGATTCTTCTCTCTTTTATTTAGCTGTAATGTGTTCCAGATTATTCTCTCTTTTAGTTTGCTGTAATGTGTTCCAGAGTCGTCTCTCCTTTAGTTCACTGTAATGTGTTCCAGGTTTTACAATCTTTTAGTTAGCTGTAATTTATTCCAGGTTTTTCTCTCTTTTACATAGCTCTAATGTGTTCAAAGAAGTACTCTCTTTTAGTGCGCTGTAATGTGTAACAATTTGTCCACTCTTTTAGCTAGGTGTAATGTTTTCCAGATTGTTTTCTCTTTTAGTTCGCTGTAATGTGTTGCAGATTGTTCTCTCTTTTAGATAGCTCCAATGTGTTCCAAGTTGTACTCTCTTTTTGTTCGCTGTAATGTGTTCCAAGTTGCACTCTCTTTTAGTTTGCTGTAAGGTGTTCGAGATTGTTCTCTCTTTTATTTCTCTGTAATGTTTTCCAAGTTGTTCACGCTTTCTGTATGCTGTAATGTGTTCCAGGTTGTTCTTTCTTTTAGATAGTTGTAATGTGTTACAGGTTGTTCTCTCTTTTAGTTAGCTGTAGTATGTTCCAGTTTGTTCTCACTTAGAGTCCACTGTAATGTCTTCCAAGTTGTTCTCCCTTTTTGTTGGCTGTAATGTGTTACAATTTGTTCTCTCTTTTCGATAGCTGTAATGTTTTCCAAATTGTTCACTTTTTTAGTTTGCTGTCATGTGTTCCAGATTGTACTCTCTTTTTCATAGCTCTAATTTGTTCCAAATTTTCCTCTCTTTTACTTCACTGTAATGTGTTCCAGGTTGTTCTCTGTTTTAGTTCGCTGATATGTGTTCCAACTTGTTTTCACTTTCAGTTCTCTGTAATGTTTTCCAGATTGCTCTCTCGTTTACTTAGCTGTAATGTGCTACAAGTTGTTCTCTCCTTTAGTTCTCTGTTATTGGTTCCAGGTTCTTATCTCTTTTCATTAGCTTTAATGTGTTCCAGATTGTTCTCTCTTTTTGTTATCTGTAATATGTTCCATATTCTGCTCTCTTTTAGTTCGCTGTAATGTGTTCCAGATTGTTCTCTCTTTTAGTTAGGTGTAATGCGTTCCAGATTGTTCTCTCTTTTAGTTAGCTGTAATGTGTTCCAGATTGTTCTCTCTTTTAGTTCGCTGTAATGTGTTCCAGATTGTTCTCTCTTTTATTTAGGTGTAATGTGTTCCAGGTTGTTCTCTCTTTTAGTTAGCTCTAATGTGTTCTAGGTTGTTCTCTCTTTTAGTTCGCTGTAATATATTCCAGATAGTTCTCCATTTAGTTTGCTGTAATGAGCTCCAAATACCTCTGTCCTGTAGTTCGCTGTAATGTCTTCCAGGTTTTACACTCTTTTAGTTAGCTGTAATGAATTCCAGGTTTTTCTCTCTTTTAGTTAACTCTAATAGGTTCAAAGAAGTACTCTCTTTTAGTTCGCTGTAATGTGTAACAATTTGTTCTCTCTTTTAGTTAGGTGTAATGTTTTCCAGATTGTTCTCTCTTTTAGTTTGCGGTAATGTGTTACAGATTGTTCTCACTTTTAGTTAGCTGTAATGTGTTCCATGCTGTTCTCTCTTTTTGTTAGCTGTAATATGTTCCAAATTGTTCCCTGTTTTAGTTCTCTGTAAGGTGTTCCAGGTTTTTTTCTCTTTTACTTAGCTCTAATGGGTTCAAAGAAGTACTCTCTTTTAGTTCGCTGTAATGTCTAACAATTTGTTCTCTCTTTTAGTTAGGTGTAATGTTTTCCAGATTGTTTTCTCCTTTAGTGCGCTGTAATGTGTTGCAATTGTTCTCTCTTTTAGGTAGCTCCAATGTGTTCCAAGTTGTACTCTCTTTAATTCGTTGTAAAGTGTTCAAAGTGGTACTCTCTTTTAGTTGGCTGTAATGTATTCCAAGTTGTACTCTCATTTAGTTCTCTTTCATGTGTTCCAAGTTGTTCACCCTTTTTGTTTGATGTAATGTGTGCCAAGTTTTACACTCTTTTAGTTCTCTTTTAGTTGTTCACCCTTTTAGTTCGCTGTAATGTGTTCCAGGTTTGACCCTCTTTTAGTTAGCTGTAATTTGTTCCTGATTCTTCTCTCTTTTATTTAGCTGTAATGTGTTCCAGATTATTCTCTCTTTTAGTTTGCTGTAATGTGTTCCAGAGTCGTCTCTCCTTTAGTTCACTGTAATGTGTTCCAGGTTTTACAATCCTTTAGTTAGCTGTAATTTATTCCAGGTTTTTCTCTCTTTTACATAGCTCTAATGTGTTCAAAGAAGTACTCTCTTTTAGTGCGCTGTAATGTGTAACAATTTGTCCACTCTTTTAGCTAGGTGTAATGTTTTCCAGATTGTTTTCTCTTTTAGTTCGCTGTAATGTGTTGCAGATTGTTCTCTCTTTTAGATAGCTCCAATGTGTTCCAAGTTGTACTCTCTTTTTGTTCGCTGTAATGAGTTCCAAGTTGTACTCTCTTTTAGTTTGCTGTGAAGTATTCCCGATTGTTCTCTCTTTTAGTTCTCTGTAATATGTTCCAGGTTGTTCCCTGTTTTAGTTCTCTGTAAGGTGTTCCAGATTGTTCTCTCTTTTAGTTTGCTGTAAGGTGTTCCAGATTGTCCTCTCTTTTAGTTAGCTATAATGTGATCCAGGTTGTTCACTATTTTAGTTAGCGGTAATGTGTTCCAGATTGATCTCTCTATTCATTAGCTGTTATGTGTTCCAAGTTGTACTCTCTTTTAGCTATCTGGAATATGTTCCAAGTTATACACCCTTTTAGTTTGATGTAATGTGTTCCAGGTTGTTCTCTCTTTTATTTTGCTGTAAAATGTTCCAGATTGTTCTCTCTTTTGGTCCAGATTGTTTACCAGATTGTTCTTTCTTTTAGTTTACTGTAATGTGATCCAGGTTGTTCTCCCTTTGAGTTAGCTGTAATGTGTTCCATGTTTTTCTCTCTTTTAGTTTGCTCTAAAGTGTTCCAGATTGTTCTCTCTTTTATTTCGCTGTAATTTGTTCCAGTTTGTTCTCTCTTTTAGTTCGCTGTAATGTGTTCCAGGTTGTTAGCACTTTTAGTTCGCTGTAATGTATTCCAGATTGTTCTCTCTTTTAGTTAGCTGCAATATGTTCCGGATTGTCCTCTCTTTCAGTTGGCTGTATTGTGTTCCAGATTGTTTTCCCTTTTAGTTAGCTGTAATGTGTTCCAGATTGTTCTCTATTTTAGTTGTCTGTATTGTGTTCTAAGTTGTACTCTCATTTTGTTCTCTTTCATGTATTCCAAGTTGTTCACCCTTTTAGTTCACTGTAATGTGTTCCAGGTTTTACCCTCTTTTAGTTAGCTGTAATTTGTTCCTGATTCTTCTCTCTTTTAGTTAGCTGTAATGTGTTCCAGATTATTCTCTCTTTTAGTTTGCTGTAATGTGTTCCAGATTCATCTCTCCTTTAGTTCACTGTAATGTGTTCCAGGTTTTACAATCATTTAGTTAGCCGTAATGTATTCCAGGTTTTTCTCTCTTTTAGTTAGCTCTAATGGGTTCAAAGAAGTACTCTCTTTTAGTTCGCTGTAATGTGTAGCAATTTGTTCTCACGTTTAGTTAGGTGTAATGTTTTCTAGATTGTTCTCTCTTTTAGTTCGCTGTAATGTGTTGCAGATTGTTCTATCTTTTAGTTAGCTGTAATGTGTTCCATGCTGTTCTCCCTTTTTTTATAGCTGTAATATGTTCCGAATTGTTCTCTCTTTTAGTTAGCTGTAATGTGTTCCAGATTGTTCTCTCTTTTGGTTAGCTGTAATGTGTTCCAGATTGATCTCTCTTTTTGTTTGCTGTAATGTGTTCCAGATTGTTCTCTCTTTTAGTTAGCTGTAATGCCTTCCAGGTTGTTCTGTCACTTAGTTAGCTGCAATATGTTCCAGGTTGTTCTCCCTTTTAGTTAGCTGTAATGTGTTGCATGTTGTTCTCTCTTTTACTTTGCTCTAAAGTGTTCCAGATTGTTCTCTCTTATATTTCGCTTTAATTTGTTCCAGATTGTTCTCTCTTTTAGTTCGCTGTAATGTGTAACAATTTGTTCTCACTTTTAGTTAGGTGTAATGTTTTCTAGATTGTTCTCTCTTTTGGTTTGCAGTAATGTATTCCAGATTGTTCTCTCTTTTAGTTACCTGCAATATGTTCCAAATTGTCCTCTCCTTCAGTTGGATGTAATGTGTTCCTGATTGTTCTCCCTTTTAGTTCGCTGTAATGTGTTCCAGATTGTTCTCTCTTTTAGTTAGGTGTAATGCGTTCCAGATTGTTCTCTCTTTTAGTTTGCTGTAATGTGTTCCAGATTGTTCTCTCTTTTAGTTCGCTGTGATGTGTTCCAGATTTTTCTCTTTTTTAGTTTGGTGTAATGCGTTCCAGTTTGTTCTCTCTTTTAGTTAGCTCTAATGTGTTCTAGGTTGTTCTCTCTTTTAGTTAGGTGTAATGTATTCCAGATTGTTGTCCATTTACTTTGCTGTAATGAGCTCCAAATACCTCTGTCCTTTAGTTCGCTGTAATGTCTTCCAGGTTTTACACTGTTTTAGTTAGCCGTAATGTATTCCAGGTTTTTGTCTCTTTTAGTTAACTCTAATAGGTTCAATGAAGTAGTCTCTTTTAGTTCGCTGTAATGTGTAACAATTTGTTCTCTCTTTTAGTTAGGTGTAATCTTTTCCAGATTGTTCTCTCTTTTAGTTCGCGGTAATGTGTTGCAGATTGTTCTCACTTTTAGTTCGCAGTAATGTATTCCAGATTGTTCTCTCTTTTAGTTAGCTGCAAAATGTTCCGGATTGTCCTCTCTTTCAGTTGGCTGTAATGTGTTCCAGATCGTTCTCCCTTTTAGTTAGCTGTAATGTGTTCCAGATTGTTCTCTATTTTAGTTGGCTGTAATGTGTTCCAAGTTGTACTCTCATTTACTTCTCTTTCATGTGTTCCAAGTTGTTCACCCTTTTTGTTTGATGTAATGTGTGCCAAGTTTTACACTCTTTTAGTTCTCTTTTAGTTGTTCACCCTTTTAGTTCGCTGTAATGTGTTCCAGGTTTGACCCTCTTTTAGTTAGCTGTAATTTGTTCCTGATTCTTCTCTCTTTTATTTAGCTGTAATGTGTTCCAGATTATTCTCTCTTTTAGTTTGCTGTAATGTGTTCCAGAGTCGTCTCTCCTTTAGTTCACTGTAATGTGTTCCAGGTTTTACAATCTTTTAGTTAGCTGTAATTTATTCCAGGTTTTTCTCTCTTTTACATAGCTCTAATGTGTTCAAAGAAGTACTCTCTTTTAGTGCGCTGTAATGTGTAACAATTTGTCCACTCTTTTAGCTAGGTGTAATGTTTTCCAGATTGTTTTCTCTTTTAGTTCGCTGTAATGTGTTGCAGATTGTTCTCTCTTTTAGATAGCTCCAATGTGTTCCAAGTTGTACTCTCTTTTTGTTCGCTGTAATGTGTTCCAAGTTGCACTCTCTTTTAGTTTGCTGTAAGGTGTTCGAGATTGTTCTCTCTTTTATTTCTCTGTAATGTTTTCCAAGTTGTTCACGCTTTCTGTATGCTGTAATGTGTTCCAGGTTGTTCTTTCTTTTAGATAGTTGTAATGTGTTACAGGTTGTTCTCTCTTTTAGTTAGCTGTAGTATGTTCCAGTTTGTTCTCACTTAGAGTCCACTGTAATGTCTTCCAAGTTGTTCTCCCTTTTTGTTGGCTGTAATGTGTTACAATTTGTTCTCTCTTTTCGATAGCTGTAATGTTTTCCAAATTGTTCACTTTTTTAGTTTGCTGTCATGTGTTCCAGATTGTACTCTCTTTTTCATAGCTCTAATTTGTTCCAAATTTTCCTCTCTTTTACTTCACTGTAATGTGTTCCAGGTTGTTCTCTGTTTTAGTTCGCTGATATGTGTTCCAACTTGTTTTCACTTTCAGTTCTCTGTAATGTTTTCCAGATTGCTCTCTCGTTTACTTAGCTGTAATGTGCTACAAGTTGTTCTCTCCTTTAGTTCTCTGTTATTGGTTCCAGGTTCTTATCTCTTTTCATTAGCTTTAATGTGTTCCAGATTGTTCTCTCTTTTTGTTATCTGTAATATGTTCCATATTCTGCTCTCTTTTAGTTCGCTGTAATGTGTTCCAGATTGTTCTCTCTTTTAGTTAGGTGTAATGCGTTCCAGATTGTTCTCTCTTTTAGTTAGCTGTAATGTGTTCCAGATTGTTCTCTCTTTTAGTTCGCTGTAATGTGTTCCAGATTGTTCTCTCTTTTATTTAGGTGTAATGTGTTCCAGGTTGTTCTCTCTTTTAGTTAGCTCTAATGTGTTCTAGGTTGTTCTCTCTTTTAGTTCGCTGTAATATATTCCAGATAGTTCTCCATTTAGTTTGCTGTAATGAGCTCCAAATACCTCTGTCCTGTAGTTCGCTGTAATGTCTTCCAGGTTTTACACTCTTTTAGTTAGCTGTAATGAATTCCAGGTTTTTCTCTCTTTTAGTTAACTCTAATAGGTTCAAAGAAGTACTCTCTTTTAGTTCGCTGTAATGTGTAACAATTTGTTCTCTCTTTTAGTTAGGTGTAATGTTTTCCAGATTGTTCTCTCTTTTAGTTTGCGGTAATGTGTTACAGATTGTTCTCACTTTTAGTTAGCTGTAATGTGTTCCATGCTGTTTTCTCTTTTTGTTAGCTGTAATATGTTCCAAATTGTTCCCTGTTTTAGTTCTCTGTAAGGTGTTCCAGGTTTTTTTCTCTTTTACTTAGCTCTAATGGGTTCAAAGAAGTACTCTCTTTTAGTTCGCTGTAATGTCTAACAATTTGTTCTCTCTTTTAGTTAGGTGTAATGTTTTCCAGATTGTTTTCTCCTTTAGTGCGCTGTAATGTGTTGCAATTGTTCTCTCTTTTAGGTAGCTCCAATGTGTTCCAAGTTGTACTCTCTTTAATTCGTTGTAAAGTGTTCAAAGTGGTACTCTCTTTTAGTTGGCTGTAATGTATTCCAAGTTGTACTCTCATTTAGTTCTCTTTCATGTGTTCCAAGTTGTTCACCCTTTTTGTTTGATGTAATGTGTGCCAAGTTTTACACTCTTTTAGTTCTCTTTTAGTTGTTCACCCTTTTAGTTCGCTGTAATGTGTTCCAGGTTTGACCCTCTTTTAGTTAGCTGTAATTTGTTCCTGATTCTTCTCTCTTTTATTTAGCTGTAATGTGTTCCAGATTATTCTCTTTTTTAGTTTGCTGTAATGTGTTCCAGAGTCGTCTCTCCTTTAGTTCACTGTAATGTGTTCCAGGTTTTACAATCCTTTAGTTAGCTGTAATTTATTCCAGGTTTTTCTCTCTTTTACATAGCTCTAATGTGTTCAAAGAAGTACTCTCTTTTAGTGCGCTGTAATGTGTAACAATTTGTCCACTCTTTTAGCTAGGTGTAATGTTTTCCAGATTGTTTTCTCTTTTAGTTCGCTGTAATGTGTTGCAGATTGTTCTCTCTTTTAGATAGCTCCAATGTGTTCCAAGTTGTACTCTCTTTTTGTTCGCTGTAATGTGTTCCAAGTTGCACTCTCTTTTAGTTTGCTGTAAGGTGTTCGAGATTGTTCTCTCTTTTATTTCTCTGTAATGTTTTCCAAGTTGTTCACGCTTTCTGTATGCTGTAATGTGTTCCAGGTTGTTCTTTCTTTTAGATAGTTGTAATGTGTTACAGGTTGTTCTCTCTTTTAGTTAGCTGTAGTATGTTCCAGTTTGTTCTCACTTAGAGTCCACTGTAATGTCTTCCAAGTTGTTCTCCCTTTTTGTTGGCTGTAATGTGTTACAATTTGTTCTCTCTTTTCGATAGCTGTAATGTTTTCCAAATTGTTCACTTTTTTAGTTTGCTGTCATGTGTTCCAGATTGTACTCTCTTTTTCATAGCTCTAATTTGTTCCAAATTTTCCTCTCTTTTACTTCACTGTAATGTGTTCCAGGTTGTTCTCTGTTTTAGTTCGCTGATATGTGTTCCAACTTGTTTTCACTTTCAGTTCTCTGTAATGTTTTCCAGATTGCTCTCTCGTTTACTTAGCTGTAATGTGCTACAAGTTGTTCTCTCCTTTAGTTCTCTGTTATTGGTTCCAGGTTCTTATCTCTTTTCATTAGCTTTAATGTGTTCCAGATTGTTCTCTCTTTTTGTTATCTGTAATATGTTCCATATTCTGCTCTCTTTTAGTTCGCTGTAATGTGTTCCAGATTGTTCTCTCTTTTAGTTAGGTGTAATGCGTTCCAGATTGTTCTCTCTTTTAGTTAGCTGTAATGTGTTCCAGATTGTTCTCTCTTTTAGTTCGCTGTAATGTGTTCCAGATTGTTCTCTCTTTTATTTAGGTGTAATGCGTTCCAGGTTGTTCTCTCTTTTAGTTAGCTCTAATGTGTTCTAGGTTGTTCTCTCTTTTAGTTCGCTGTAATATATTCCAGATAGTTCTCCATTTAGTTTGCTGTAATGAGCTCCAAATACCTCTGTCCTGTAGTTCGCTGTAATGTCTTCCAGGTTTTACACTCTTTTAGTTAGCTGTAATGAATTCCAGGTTTTTCTCTCTTTTAGTTAACTCTAATAGGTTCAAAGAAGTACTCTCTTTTAGTTCGCTGTAATGTGTAACAATTTGTTCTCTCTTTTAGTTAGGTGTAATGTTTTCCAGATTGTTCTCTCTTTTAGTTTGCGGTAATGTGTTACGGATTGTTCTCACTTTTAGTTAGCTGTAATGTGTTCCATGCTGTTCTCTCTTTTTGTTAGCTGTAATATGTTCCAAATTGTTCCCTGTTTTAGTTCTCTGTAAGGTGTTCCAGGTTTTTTTCTCTTTTACTTAGCTCTAATGGGTTCAAAGAAGTACTCTCTTTTAGTTCGCTGTAATGTCTAACAATTTGTTCTCTCTTTTAGTTAGGTGTAATGTTTTCCAGATTGTTTTCTCCTTTAGTGCGCTGTAATGTGTTGCAATTGTTCTCTCTTTTAGGTAGCTCCAATGTGTTCCAAGTTGTACTCTCTTTAATTCGTTGTAAAGTGTTCAAAGTGGTACTCTCTTTTAGTTCGCTGTAATGTGTTCCACATTGAACTTTCTTTTAGTTCGATGGAATATGTTCCATGATATGTTTTCTTTTAGTTAATTTTAATGCATTCCAGGTTGTTCTCTCTTTTACTTAGCTGTAATGTGTTCCAGATTGTTCTATCTTTTGGTCCTCCTTAATGTTTTCTAGATTGTTCTTTCTTTTAGTTTACTGTAATGTGTTCCAGATTGTTCTCTATTTTAGTTGGCTGTAATGTATTCCAAGATGTACTCTCATTTAGTTCTCTTTCATGTGTTCCAAGTTGTTCACCCTTTTAGTTTGATGTAATGTATGCCAAGTTTTACACTCTTTTAGTTCTCTTTTAGTTGTTCACCCTTTTAGTTCGCTGTAATGTGTTCCAGATTGTTCTCTCTTTTGCTCCTCCTTAATCTTTTCCAGATTGTTCTTTCTTTTAGTTAGTTGTAATGTGTTCCAGGTTGTTCTCTCTTTTAGTCTGCTGTAAAGTGTTCCAGAATGTTCTATCTTTTGGTCCTCCTTAATGTTTTCCAAATTGTTCTTTCTTTTAGTTAGCTGTAATGTGTTACAGGTTGTTCCCTGTTTTCGTTCTCTGTAAGGTGTTCCAGGTTTTTTTCTCTTTTACTTAGCTCTAATGGGTTCAAAGAAGTACTCTCTTTTAGTTCGCTGTAATGTGTAACAATTTGTTCTCTCTTTTAGATAGGTGTAATGTTTTCCAGATTGTTTTCTCTTTTAGTTCGCTGTAATGTGTTCCACATTGAACTCTCTTTTAGTTTGCTGTGATATGTTCACGATTGTTCTCTCTTCTAGTTCTCTGTAATATGTTCCAGGTTGTTCCCTGTTTTAGTTCTCTGTAAGGTGTTCCAGATTGTTCTCTCATTTAGTTTGCTGTAAGGTGTTCCAGATTGTCCTCTCTTTTAGTTGGCTATAATGTGTTGCAGGTTGTTCTCTCTTTTAGTTTGCTGTAAAGTGTTCCAGATTGTTCTCTCTTTTATTTCGCTGTAATTTGTTCCAGATTGTTCTCTTTTTTAGTTCGCTGTAATGTATTCCAGGTTTTACCCTCTTTTAGTTGGCTGTAATATGTTCCTGATTCTTCAATCTTTTAGTTAGGTGTAATGTGTTCTAGATTATTCTCTCTTTTAGTTCGCTGTAATGTGTTCCAGGTTGGTCAGTCTTTTAGTTCGATGGAATATGTTCCATGATATGTTTTCTTTTAGTTAATTTTAATGCATTCCAGGTTGTTCTCTCTTTTACTTAGCTGTAATGTGTTCCAAGTTGTATACTCTTTTAGTTCGCTGTAATGTGTTCCACATTGTTCTCTCTTTTGCTCCTCCTTAATGTTTTCCAGATTATTCTCTCTTTTAGTTTGCTGTAATGTGTTCCAGAGTCGTCTCTCCTTTAGTTCACTGTAATGTGTTCCAGGTTTTACAATCTTTTAGTTAGCTGTAATTTATTCCAGGTTTTTCTCTCTTTTACATAGCTCTAATGTGTTCAAAGAAGTACTCTCTTTTAGTGCGCTGTAATGTGTAACAATTTGTCCACTCTTTTAGCTAGGTGTAATGTTTTCCAGATTGTTTTCTCTTTTAGTTCGCTGTAATGTGTTGCAGATTGTTCTCTCTTTTAGATAGCTCCAATGTGTTCCAAGTTGTACTCTCTTTTTGTTCGCTGTAATGTGTTCCAAGTTGCACTCTCTTTTAGTTTGCTGTAAGGTGTTCGAGATTGTTCTCTCTTTTATTTCTCTGTAATGTTTTCCAAGTTGTTCACGCTTTCTGTATGCTGTAATGTGTTCCAGGTTGTTCTTTCTTTTAGATAGTTGTAATGTGTTACAGGTTGTTCTTTCTTTTAGTTAGCTGTAGTATGTTCCAGTTTGTTCTCACTTAGAGTCCACTGTAATGTCTTCCAAGTTGTTCTCCCTTTTTGTTGGCTGTAATGTGTTACAATTTGTTCTCTCTTTTCGATAGCTGTAATGTTTTCCAAATTGTTCACTTTTTTAGTTTGCTGTCATGTGTTCCAGATTGTACTCTCTTTTTCATAGCTCTAATTTGTTCCAAATTTTCCTCTCTTTTACTTCACTGTAATGTGTTCCAGGTTGTTCTCTGTTTTAGTTCGCTGATATGTGTTCGAACTTGTTTTCACTTTCAGTTCTCTGTAATGTTTTCCAGATTGCTCTCTCGTTTACTTAGCTGTAATGTGCTACAAGTTGTTCTCTCCTTTAGTTCTCTGTTATTGGTTCCAGGTTCTTATCTCTTTTCATTAGCTTTAATGTGTTCCAGATTGTTCTCTCTTTTTGTTATCTGTAATATGTTCCATATTCTGCTCTCTTTTAGTTCGCTGTAATGTGTTCCAGATTGTTCTCTCTTTTAGTTAGGTGTAATGCGTTCCAGATTGTTCTCTCTTTTAGTTAGCTGTAATGTGTTCCAGATTGTTCTCTCTTTTAGTTCGCTGTAATGTGTTCCAGATTGTTCTCTCTTTTATTTAGGTGTAATGTGTTCCAGGTTGTTCTCTCTTTTAGTTAGCTCTAATGTGTTCTAGGTTGTTCTCTCTTTTAGTTCGCTGTAATATATTCCAGATAGTTCTCCATTTAGTTTGCTGTAATGAGCTCCAAATACCTCTGTCCTGTAGTTCGCTGTAATGTATTCCAGGTTTTACACTCTTTTAGTTAGCTGTAATGAATTCCAGGTTTTTCTCTCTTTTAGTTAACTCTAATAGGTTCAAAGAAGTACTCTCTTTTAGTTCGCTGTAATGTGTAACAATTTGTTCTCTCTTTTAGTTAGGTGTAATGTTTTCCAGATTGTTCTCTCTTTTAGTTTGCGGTAATGTGTTACAGATTGTTCTCACTTTTAGTTAGCTGTAATGTGTTCCATGCTGTTCTCTCTTTTTGTTAGCTGTAATATGTTCCAAATTGTTCCCTGTTTTAGTTCTCTGTAAGGTGTTCCAGGTTTTTTTCTCTTTTACTTAGCTCTAATGGGTTCAAAGAAGTACTCTCTTTTAGTTCGCTGTAATGTCTAACAATTTGTTCTCTCTTTTAGTTAGGTGTAATGTTTTCCAGATTGTTTTCTCCTTTAGTGCGCTGTAATGTGTTGCAATTGTTCTCTCTTTTAGGTAGCTCCAATGTGTTCCAAGTTGTACTCTCTTTAATTCGTTGTAAAGTGTTCAAAGTGGTACTCTCTTTTAGTTGGCTGTAATGTATTCCAAGTTGTACTCTCATTTAGTTCTCTTTCATGTGTTCCAAGTTGTTCACCCTTTTTGTTTGATGTAATGTGTGCCAAGTTTTACACTCTTTTAGTTCTCTTTTAGTTGTTCACCCTTTTAGTTCGCTGTAATGTGTTCCAGGTTTGACCCTCTTTTAGTTAGCTGTAATTTGTTCCTGATTCTTCTCTCTTTTATTTAGCTGTAATGTGTTCCAGATTATTCTCTCTTTTAGTTTGCTGTAATGTGTTCCAGAGTCGTCTCTCCTTTAGTTCACTGTAATGTGTTCCAGGTTTTACAATCTTTTAGTTAGCTGTAATTTATTCCAGGTTTTTCTCTCTTTTACATAGCTCTAATGTGTTCAAAGAAGTACTCTCTTTTAGTGCGCTGTAATGTGTAACAATTTGTCCACTCTTTTAGCTAGGTGTAATGTTTTCCAGATTGTTTTCTCTTTTAGTTCGCTGTAATGTGTTGCAGATTGTTCTCTCTTTTAGATAGCTCCAATGTGTTCCAAGTTGTACTCTCTTTTTGTTCGCTGTAATGTGTTCCAAGTTGCACTCTCTTTTAGTTTGCTGTAAGGTGTTCGAGATTGTTCTCTCTTTTATTTCTCTGTAATGTTTTCCAAGTTGTTCACGCTTTCTGTATGCTGTAATGTGTTCCAGGTTGTTCTTTCTTTTAGATAGTTGTAATGTGTTACAGGTTGTTCTCTCTTTTAGTTAGCTGTAGTATGTTCCAGTTTGTTCTCACTTAGAGTCCACTGTAATGTCTTCCAAGTTGTTCTCCCTTTTTGTTGGCTGTAATGTGTTACAATTTGTTCTCTCTTTTCGATAGCTGTAATGTTTTCCAAATTGTTCACTTTTTTAGTTTGCTGTCATGTGTTCCAGATTGTACTCTCTTTTTCATAGCTCTAATTTGTTCCAAATTTTCCTCTCTTTTACTTCACTGTAATGTGTTCCAGGTTGTTCTCTGTTTTAGTTCGCTGATATGTGTTCCAACTTGTTTTCACTTTCAGTTCTCTGTAATGTTTTCCAGATTGCTCTCTCGTTTACTTAGCTGTAATGTGCTACAAGTTGTTCTCTCCTTTAGTTCTCTGTTATTGGTTCCAGGTTCTTATCTCTTTTCATTAGCTTTAATGTGTTCCAGATTGTTCTCTCTTTTTGTTATCTGTAATATGTTCCATATTCTGCTCTCTTTTAGTTCGCTGTAATGTGTTCCAGATTGTTCTCTCTTTTAGTTAGGTGTAATGCGTTCCAGATTGTTCTCTCTTTTAGTTAGCTGTAATGTGTTCCAGATTGTTCTCTCTTTTAGTTCGCTGTAATGTGTTCCAGATTGTTCTCTCTTTTATTTAGGTGTAATGCGTTCCAGGTTGTTCTCTCTTTTAGTTAGCTCTAATGTGTTCTAGGTTGTTCTCTCTTTTAGTTCGCTGTAATATATTCCAGATAGTTCTCCATTTAGTTTGCTGTAATGAGCTCCAAATACCTCTGTCCTGTAGTTCGCTGTAATGTCTTCCAGGTTTTACACTCTTTTAGTTAGCTGTAATGAATTCCAGGTTTTTCTCTCTTTTAGTTAACTCTAATAGGTTCAAAGAAGTACTCTCTTTTAGTTCGCTGTAATGTGTAACAATTTGTTCTCTCTTTTAGTTAGGTGTAATGTTTTCCAGATTGTTCTCTCTTTTAGTTTGCGGTAATGTGTTACGGATTGTTCTCACTTTTAGTTAGCTGTAATGTGTTCCATGCTGTTCTCTCTTTTTGTTAGCTGTAATATGTTCCAAATTGTTCCCTGTTTTAGTTCTCTGTAAGGTGTTCCAGGTTTTTTTCTCTTTTACTTAGCTCTAATGGGTTCAAAGAAGTACTCTCTTTTAGTTCGCTGTAATGTCTAACAATTTGTTCTCTCTTTTAGTTAGGTGTAATGTTTTCCAGATTGTTTTCTCCTTTAGTGCGCTGTAATGTGTTGCAATTGTTCTCTCTTTTAGGTAGCTCCAATGTGTTCCAAGTTGTACTCTCTTTAATTCGTTGTAAAGTGTTCAAAGTGGTACTCTCTTTTAGTTCGCTGTAATGTGTTCCACATTGAACTTTCTTTTAGTTCGATGGAATATGTTCCATGATATGTTTTCTTTTAGTTAATTTTAATGCATTCCAGGTTGTTCTCTCTTTTACTTAGCTGTAATGTGTTCCAGATTGTTCTATCTTTTGGTCCTCCTTAATGTTTTCTAGATTGTTCTTTCTTTTAGTTTACTGTAATGTGTTCCAGATTGTTCTCTATTTTAGTTGGCTGTAATGTATTCCAAGATGTACTCTCATTTAGTTCTCTTTCATGTGTTCCAAGTTGTTCACCCTTTTAGTTTGATGTAATGTATGCCAAGTTTTACACTCTTTTAGTTCTCTTTTAGTTGTTCACCCTTTTAGTTCGCTGTAATGTGTTCCAGATTGTTCTCTCTTTTGCTCCTCCTTAATCTTTTCCAGATTGTTCTTTCTTTTAGTTAGTTGTAATGTGTTCCAGGTTGTTCTCTCTTTTAGTCTGCTGTAAAGTGTTCCAGAATGTTCTATCTTTTGGTCCTCCTTAATGTTTTCCAAATTGTTCTTTCTTTTAGTTAGCTGTAATGTGTTACAGGTTGTTCCCTGTTTTCGTTCTCTGTAAGGTGTTCCAGGTTTTTTTCTCTTTTACTTAGCTCTAATGGGTTCAAAGAAGTACTCTCTTTTAGTTCGCTGTAATGTGTAACAATTTGTTCTCTCTTTTAGATAGGTGTAATGTTTTCCAGATTGTTTTCTCTTTTAGTTCGCTGTAATGTGTTCCACATTGAACTCTCTTTTAGTTTGCTGTGATATGTTCACGATTGTTCTCTCTTCTAGTTCTCTGTAATATGTTCCAGGTTGTTCCCTGTTTTAGTTCTCTGTAAGGTGTTCCAGATTGTTCTCTCATTTAGTTTGCTGTAAGGTGTTCCAGATTGTCCTCTCTTTTAGTTGGCTATAATGTGTTGCAGGTTGTTCTCTCTTTTAGTTTGCTGTAAAGTGTTCCAGATTGTTCTCTCTTTTATTTCGCTGCAATTTGTTCCAGATTGTTCTCTTTTTTAGTTCGCTGTAATGTATTCCAGGTTTTACCCTCTTTTAGTTGGCTGTAATATGTTCCTGATTCTTCAATCTTTTAGTTAGGTGTAATGTGTTCTAGATTATTCTCTCTTTTAGTTCGCTGTAATGTGTTCCAGGTTGGTCAGTCTTTTAGTTCGATGGAATATGTTCCATGATATGTTTTCTTTTAGTTAATTTTAATGCATTCCAGGTTGTTCTCTCTTTTACTTAGCTGTAATGTGTTCCAAGTTGTATACTCTTTTAGTTCGCTGTAATGTGTTCCACATTGTTCTCTCTTTTGCTCCTCCTTAATGTTTTCCAGATTGTTCTTTCTTTTAGTTAGTTGTAATGTGTTCCAGGTTGTTCTCTCTTTTAGTCTGCTTTAAAGAGTTCCAGATTGTTCTATCTTTTGGTCCTCCTTAATGTTTTCTAGATTGTTCTTTCTTTTAGTTTACTGTAATGTGTTCCAGATTGTTCTCCCTTTTAGTTAGCTGTAATGTCTTCCAGGTTGTTCTCTCTTTTAGTTTGCTCTAAAGTGTTCCAGATTGCTCTCTCTTTTATTTCGCTGTAATTTGTTCCAGATTGTTCTCTTTTTTAGTTCGCTGTAATGTGTTCGAGGTTGTTAGCTCTTTTAGTTCGCTGTAATGTATTCCAGATTGTTCTCTCTTTTAGTTAGCTGCAATATGTTCCGGATTGTCCTCTCTTTCAGTTGGCTGTAATGTGTTCCAGATCGTTCTCCCTTTTAGTTAGCTGTAATGTGTTCCAGATTGTTCTCTATTTTAGTTGTCTGTAATGTATTCCAAGTTGTACTCTCATTTAGTTCTCTTTCATGTGTTCCAAGTTGTTCACCCTTTTAGTTTGATGTAATGTATGCCAAGTTTTACACTCTTTTAGTTCTCTTTTAGTTGTTCACCCTTTTAGTTCGCTGTAATGTGTTCCAGGTTTGACCCTCTTTTAGTTAGCTGTAATTTGTTCCTGATTCTTCTCTCTTTTATTTAGCTGTAATGTGTTCCAGATTATTCTCTCTTTTAGTTTGCTCTAATGTGTTCCAGAGTCGTCTCTCCTTTAGTTCACTGTAATGTGTTCCAGGTTTTACAATCTTTTAGTTAGCTGTAATTTATTCCAGGTTTTTCTCTCATTTACATAGCTCTAATGTGTTCAAAGAAGTACTCTCTTTTAGTGCGCTGTAATGTGTAACAATTTGTCCACTCTTTTAGCTAGGTGTAATGTTTTCCAGATTGTTTTCTCTTTTAGTTCACTGTAATGTGTTGCAGATTGTTCTCTCTTTTAGATAGCTCCAATGTGTTCAAAGTTGTACTCTCTTTTTGTTCGCTGTAATGAGTTCCAAGTTGTACTCTCTTTTAGTTTGCTGTGATGTATTCCCGATTGTTCTCTCTTTTAGTTCTCTGTAATATGTTCCAGGTTGTTCCCTGTTTTAGTTCTCTGTAAGGTGTTCCAGATTGTTCTCTCTTTTAGTTTGCTGTAAGGTGTTCCAGATTGTCCTCTCTTTCAGTTAGCTATAATGTGTTCCAGGTTGTTCACTATTTTAGTTAGCTGTAATGTGTTCCAGATTGATCTCTCTATTCATTAGCTGTTATGTGTTCCAAGTTGTACTCTCTTTTAGCTATCTGGAATATGTTCCAAGTTATACACCCTTTTAGTTTGATGTAATGTGTTCCAGATCGTTCTCTCTTTAGTACTAGGTAATGTGACCCAGGTTGTTCACTCCTTTAATTCGCTGTCATGTGTTCCAGGTTTTACCCTCTTTTAGTTAGCTGTAATATGTTCCTCATTCATCAATCTTTTAGTTAGGTGTAATGTGTTCCAGATTGTCCTCTCTTTTAGTTAGCTATAATGTGTTCCAGGTTGTTCACTATTTTAGTTAGCTGTAATGTGTTCCAGATTGATCTCTCTATTCATTAGCTGTTATGTGTTCCAAGTTGTACTCTCTTTTAGCTATCTGGAATATGTTCCAAGTTATACACCCTTTTAGTTCGCTGTAATGTGTTCCAGATCGTTCTCTCTTTAGTACTAGGTAATGTGACCCAGGTTCTTCTCTCCTTTAGTTCGCTGTAATGGCTTCCAGGTTTTACACTCTTCTGGTTAGCTGTAATGTATTCCAGGTTTTTCTCTCTTTTAGTTAGCTCTAATGGGTTTAAAGAAGTACTCTCTTTTAGTTCGCTGTAATGTGTAAGAATTTGTTCTCACTTTTAGTTACGTGTAATGTTTTCTAGATTGTTCTCTCTTTTAGTTCGCGGTAATGTGTTGCAGATTGTTCTCTCTTTTTGTTATCTGTAATATGTTCCAGATTCTTCTCTCTTTTAGTTCGCTGTAATGTGTTCCAGATTGTTCTCTCTTTTAGTTAGGTGTAATGCGTTCCAGATTGTTCTTTCTTTTAGTTAGCTGTAATGTGTTCCAGATTGTTCTCTCTTTTAGTTCGCTGTAATGTGTTCCAGATTGTTCTCTCTTTTAGTTAGGTGTAATGTGTTCCATGTTGTTCTCTCTTTTAGTTAGGTCTAATGTGTTCTAGGTTGTTCTATCTTTTAGTTCACTGTAATATATTCCAGATTGTTCTCCATTTAGTTTGCTGTAATGAGCTCCAAATATCTCTGTCCTTTAGTTCGCTGTAATGTCTTCCAGGTTTTACACTCTTTTAGTTAGCCGTAATGTATTCCAGGATTTTCTCTCTTTTAGTTAACTCTAATAGGTTCACTCTCTTTTAGTTCACTGTAATGTGTCACAATTTGTTCTCTCTGTTAGTTAGGTGTAATGTTTTCCAGATTGTTCTCTCTTTTAGTTCGCGGTAATGTGTTGCAGATTGTTCTCACTTTTAGTTAGCTGTAATTTGTTCCTGATTCTTCTCTCTTTTATTTAGCTGTAATGTGTTCCAGATTATTCTCTCTTTTAGTTTGGTCTAATGTGTTCCAGAGTCGTCTCTCCTTTAGTTCACTGTAATGTGTTCCAGGTTTTACCCTCTTTTAGTTAGCTGTAATTTGTTCCTGATTCTTCTCTCTTTTAGTTAGCTGTAATGTGTTCCAGATTATTCTCTCTTTTAGTTTGCTGTAATGTGTTCCAGATTCATCTCTCCTTTAGTTCACTGTAATGTGTTCCAGGTTTTACAATCATTTAGTTAGCCGTAATGTATTCCAGGTTTTTCTCTCTTTTAGTTAGCTCTAATGGGTTCAAAGAAGTACTCTCTTTTAGTTCGCTGTAATGTGTAACAATTTGTTCTCACGTTTAGTTAGGTGTAATGTTTTCTAGATTGTTCTCTCTTTTAGTTCGCTGTAATGTGTTGCAGATTGTTCTATCTTTTAGTTAGCTGTAATGTGTTCCATGCTGTTCTCCCTTTTTTTTTTAGCTGTAATATGTTCTGAATTGTTCTCTCTTTTAGTTAGCTGTAATGTGTTCCAGATTGTTCTCTCTTTTGTTTAGCTGTAATGTGTTCCAGATTGATCTCTCTTTTTGTTTGCTGTAATGTGTTCCAGATTGTTCTCTCTTTTAGTTAGCTGTAATGCCTTCCAGGTTGTTCTGTCATTTAGTTAGCTGCAATATGTTCCAGGTTGTTCTCCCTTTTAGTTAGCTGTAATGTGTTGCAGGTTGTTCTCTCTTTTACTTTGCTCTAAAGTGTTCCAGATTGTTCTCTCTTATATTTCGCTTTAATTTGTTCCAGATTGTTCTCTCTTTTAGTTCGCTGTAATGTGTAACAATTTGTTCTCACTTTTAGTTAGGTGTAATGTTTTCTAGATTGTTCTCTCTTTTAGTTCGCAGTAATGTATTCCAGATTGTTCTCTCTTTTAGTTACCTGCAATATGTTCCAAATTGTCCTCTCCTTCAGTTGGATGTAATGTGTTCCTGATTGTTCTCCCTTTTAGTTCGCTGTAATGTGTTCCAGATTGTTCTCTCTTTTAGTTAGGTGTAATGCGTTCCAGATTGTTCTCTCTTTTAGTTAGGTGTAATCTTTTCCAGATTGTTCTCTCTTTTAGTTCGCGGTAATGTGTTGCAGATTGTTCTCACTTTTAGTTCGCAGTAATGTATTCCAGATTGTTCTCTCTTTTAGTTAGCTGCAAAATGTTCCAGATTGTTCTCTCTTTTAGTTCGCTGTAATATGTTCCAGATTTTTCTCTTTTTTAGTTTGGTGTAATGCGTTCCAGTTTGTTCTCTCTTTTAGTTAGCTCTAATGTGTTCTAGGTTGTTCTCTCTTTTAGTTAGGTGTAATGTATTCCAGATTGTTGTCCATTTACTTTGCTGTAATGAGCTCCAAATACCTCTGTCCTTTAGTTCGCTGTAATGTCTTCCTGGTTTTACACTGTTTTAGTTAGCCGTAATGTATTCCAGGTTTTTGTCTCTTTTAGTTAACTCTAATAGGTTCAATGAAGTAGTCTCTTTTAGTTCGCTGTAATGTGTAACAATTTGTTCTCTCTTTTAGTTAGGTGTAATCTTTTCCAGATTGTTCTCTCTTTTAGTTCGCGGTAATGTGTTGCAGATTGTTCTCACTTTTAGTTCGCAGTAATGTATTCCAGATTGTTCTCTCTTTTAGTTAGCTGCAAACTGTTCCGGATTGTCCTCTCTTTCAGTTGGCTGTAATGTGTTCCAGATCGTTCTCCCTTTTAGTTAGCTGTAATGTGTTCCAGATTGTTCTCTATTTTAGTTGGCTGTAATGTGTTCCAAGTTGTACTCTCATTTAGTTCTCTTTCATGTGTTCCAAGTTGTTCACCCTTTTTGTTTGATGTAATGTGTGCCAAGTTTTACACTCTTTTAGTTCTCTTTTAGTTGTTCACCCTTTTAGTTCGCTGTAATGTGTTCCAGGTTTGACCCTCTTTTAGTTAGCTGTAATTTGTTCCTGATTCTTCTCTCTTTTATTTATCTGTAATGTGTTCCAGATTATTCTCTCTTTTAGTTTGCTGTAATGTGTTCCAGAGTCGTCTCTCCTTTAGTTCACTGTAATGTGTTCCAGGTTTTACAATCTTTTAGTTAGCTGTAATTTATTCCAGGTTTTTCTCTCTTTTACATAGCTCTAATGTGTTCAAAGAAGTACTCTCTTTTAGTGCGCTGTAATGTGTAACAATTTGTCCACTCTTTTAGCTAGGTGTAATGTTTTCCAGATTGTTTTCTCTTTTAGTTCGCTGTAATGTGTTGCAGATTGTTCTCTCTTTTAGATAGCTCCAATGTGTTCCAAGTTGTACTCTCTTTTTGTTCGCTGTAATGTGTTCCAAGTTGTACTCTCTTTTAGTTTGCTGTAAGGTGTTCGAGATTGTTCTCTCTTTTATTTCTCTGTAATGTTTTCCAAGTTGTTCACGCTTTCTGTATGCTGTAATGTGTTCCAGGTTGTTCTTTCTTTTAGATAGTTGTAATGTGTTACAGGTTGTTCTCTCTTTTAGTTAGCTGTAGTATGTTCCAGTTTGTTCTCACTTAGAGTCCACTGTAATGTCTTCCAAGTTGTTCTCCCTTTTTGTTGGCTGTAATGTGTTACAATTTGTTCTCTCTTTTCGATAGCTGTAATGTTTTCCGAATTGTTCACTTTTTTAGTTTGCTGTCATGTGTTCCAGATTGTACTCTCTTTTTCATAGCTCTAATTTGTTCCAAATTTTCCTCTCTTTTACTTCACTGTAATGTGTTCCAGGTTGTTCTCTGTTTTAGTTCGCTGATATGTGTTCCAACTTGTTTTCACTTTCAGTTCTCTGTAATGTTTTCCAGATTGCTCTCTCGTTTACTTAGCTGTAATGTGCTACAAGTTGTTCTCTCCTTTAGTTCTCTGTTATTGGTTCCAGGTTCTTATCTCTTTTCATTAGCTTTAATGTGTTCCAGATTGTTCTCTCTTTTTGTTATCTGTAATATGTTCCATATTCTTCTCTCTTTTAGTTCGCTGTAATGTGTTCCAGATTGTTCTCTCTTTTAGTTAGGTGTAATGCGTTCCAGATTGTTCTCTCTTTTAGTTAGCTGTAATGTGTTCCAGATTGTTCTCTCTTTTAGTTTGCTGTAATGTGTTCCAGAGTCGTCTCTCCTTTAGTTCACTGTAATGTGTTCCAGGTTTTACAATCTTTTAGTTAGCTGTAATTTATTCCAGGTTTTTCTCTCTTTTACATAGCTCTAATGTGTTCAAAGAAGTACTCTCTTTTAGTGCGCTGTAATGTGTAACAATTTGTCCACTCTTTTAGCTAGGTGTAATGTTTTCCAGATTGTTTTCTCTTTTAGTTCGCTGTAATGTGTTGCAGATTGTTCTCTCTTTTAGATAGCTCCAATGTGTTCCAAGTTGTACTCTCTTTTTGTTCGCTGTAATGTGTTCCAAGTTGCACTCTCTTTTAGTTTGCTGTAAGGTGTTCGAGATTGTTCTCTCTTTTATTTCTCTGTAATGTTTTCCAAGTTGTTCACGCTTTCTGTATGCTGTAATGTGTTCCAGGTTGTTCTTTCTTTTAGATAGTTGTAATGTGTTACAGGTTGTTCTTTCTTTTAGTTAGCTGTAGTATGTTCCAGTTTGTTCTCACTTAGAGTCCACTGTAATGTCTTCCAAGTTGTTCTCCCTTTTTGTTGGCTGTAATGTGTTACAATTTGTTCTCTCTTTTCGATAGCTGTAATGTTTTCCAAATTGTTCACTTTTTTAGTTTGCTGTCATGTGTTCCAGATTGTACTCTCTTTTTCATAGCTCTAATTTGTTCCAAATTTTCCTCTCTTTTACTTCACTGTAATGTGTTCCAGGTTGTTCTCTGTTTTAGTTCGCTGATATGTGTTCCAACTTGTTTTCACTTTCAGTTCTCTGTAATGTTTTCCAGATTGCTCTCTCGTTTACTTTGCTGTAATGTGCTACAAGTTGTTCTCTCCTTTAGTTCTCTGTTATTGGTTCCAGGTTCTTATCTCTTTTCATTAGCTTTAATGTGTTCCAGATTGTTCTCTCTTTTTGTTATCTGTAATATGTTCCATATTCTGCTCTCTTTTAGTTCGCTGTAATGTGTTCCAGATTGTTCTCTCTTTTAGTTAGGTGTAATGCGTTCCAGATTGTTCTCTCTTTTAGTTAGCTGTAATGTGTTCCAGATTGTTCTCTCTTTTAGTTCGCTGTAATGTGTTCCAGATTGTTCTCTCTTTTATTTAGGTGTAATGTGTTCCAGGTTGTTCTCTCTTTTAGTTAGCTCTAATGTGTTCTAGGTTGTTCTCTCTTTTAGTTCGCTGTAATATATTCCAGATAGTTCTCCATTTAGTTTGCTGTAATGAGCTCCAAATACCTCTGTCCTGTAGTTCGCTGTAATGTATTCCAGGTTTTACACTCTTTTAGTTAGCTGTAATGAATTCCAGGTTTTTCTCTCTTTTAGTTAACTCTAATAGGTTCAAAGAAGTACTCTCTTTTAGTTCGCTGTAATGTGTAACAATTTGTTCTCTCTTTTAGTTAGGTGTAATGTTTTCCAGATTGTTCTCTCTTTTAGTTTGCGGTAATGTGTTACAGATTGTTCTCACTTTTAGTTAGCTGTAATGTGTTCCATGCTGTTCTCTCTTTTTGTTAGCTGTAATATGTTCCAAATTGTTCCCTGTTTTAGTTCTCTGTAAGGTGTTCCAGGTTTTTTTCTCTTTTACTTAGCTCTAATGGGTTCAAAGAAGTACTCTCTTTTAGTTCGCTGTAATGTCTAACAATTTGTTCTCTCTTTTAGTTAGGTGTAATGTTTTCCAGATTGTTTTCTCCTTTAGTGCGCTGTAATGTGTTGCAATTGTTCTCTCTTTTAGGTAGCTCCAATGTGTTCCAAGTTGTACTCTCTTTAATTCGTTGTAAAGTGTTCAAAGTGGTACTCTCTTTTAGTTGGCTGTAATGTATTCCAAGTTGTACTCTCATTTAGTTCTCTTTCATGTGTTCCAAGTTGTTCACCCTTTTTGTTTGATGTAATGTGTGCCAAGTTTTACACTCTTTTAGTTCTCTTTTAGTTGTTCACCCTTTTAGTTCGCTGTAATGTGTTCCAGGTTTGACCCTCTTTTAGTTAGCTGTAATTTGTTCCTGATTCTTCTCTCTTTTATTTAGCTGTAATGTGTTCCAGATTATTCTCTCTTTTAGTTTGCTGTAATGTGTTCCAGAGTCGTCTCTCCTTTAGTTCACTGTAATGTGTTCCAGGTTTTACAATCTTTTAGTTAGCTGTAATTTATTCCAGGTTTTTCTCTCTTTTACATAGCTCTAATGTGTTCAAAGAAGTACTCTCTTTTAGTGCGCTGTAATGTGTAACAATTTGTCCACTCTTTTAGCTAGGTGTAATGTTTTCCAGATTGTTTTCTCTTTTAGTTCGCTGTAATGTGTTGCAGATTGTTCTCTCTTTTAGATAGCTCCAATGTGTTCCAAGTTGTACTCTCTTTTTGTTCGCTGTAATGTGTTCCAAGTTGCACTCTCTTTTAGTTTGCTGTAAGGTGTTCGAGATTGTTCTCTCTTTTATTTCTCTGTAATGTTTTCCAAGTTGTTCACGCTTTCTGTATGCTGTAATGTGTTCCAGGTTGTTCTTTCTTTTAGATAGTTGTAATGTGTTACAGGTTGTTCTCTCTTTTAGTTAGCTGTAGTATGTTCCAGTTTGTTCTCACTTAGAGTCCACTGTAATGTCTTCCAAGTTGTTCTCCCTTTTTGTTGGCTGTAATGTGTTACAATTTGTTCTCTCTTTTCGATAGCTGTAATGTTTTCCAAATTGTTCACTTTTTTAGTTTGCTGTCATGTGTTCCAGATTGTACTCTCTTTTTCATAGCTCTAATTTGTTCCAAATTTTCCTCTCTTTTACTTCACTGTAATGTGTTCCAGGTTGTTCTCTGTTTTAGTTCGCTGATATGTGTTCCAACTTGTTTTCACTTTCAGTTCTCTGTAATGTTTTCCAGATTGCTCTCTCGTTTACTTAGCTGTAATGTGCTACAAGTTGTTCTCTCCTTTAGTTCTCTGTTATTGGTTCCAGGTTCTTATCTCTTTTCATTAGCTTTAATGTGTTCCAGATTGTTCTCTCTTTTTGTTATCTGTAATATGTTCCATATTCTGCTCTCTTTTAGTTCGCTGTAATGTGTTCCAGATTGTTCTCTCTTTTAGTTAGGTGTAATGCGTTCCAGATTGTTCTCTCTTTTAGTTAGCTGTAATGTGTTCCAGATTGTTCTCTCTTTTAGTTCGCTGTAATGTGTTCCAGATTGTTCTCTCTTTTATTTAGGTGTAATGCGTTCCAGGTTGTTCTCTCTTTTAGTTAGCTCTAATGTGTTCTAGGTTGTTCTCTCTTTTAGTTCGCTGTAATATATTCCAGATAGTTCTCCATTTAGTTTGCTGTAATGAGCTCCAAATACCTCTGTCCTGTAGTTCGCTGTAATGTCTTCCAGGTTTTACACTCTTTTAGTTAGCTGTAATGAATTCCAGGTTTTTCTCTCTTTTAGTTAACTCTAATAGGTTCAAAGAAGTACTCTCTTTTAGTTCGCTGTAATGTGTAACAATTTGTTCTCTCTTTTAGTTAGGTGTAATGTTTTCCAGATTGTTCTCTCTTTTAGTTTGCGGTAATGTGTTACGGATTGTTCTCACTTTTAGTTAGCTGTAATGTGTTCCATGCTGTTCTCTCTTTTTGTTAGCTGTAATATGTTCCAAATTGTTCCCTGTTTTAGTTCTCTGTAAGGTGTTCCAGGTTTTTTTCTCTTTTACTTAGCTCTAATGGGTTCAAAGAAGTACTCTCTTTTAGTTCGCTGTAATGTCTAACAATTTGTTCTCTCTTTTAGTTAGGTGTAATGTTTTCCAGATTGTTTTCTCCTTTAGTGCGCTGTAATGTGTTGCAATTGTTCTCTCTTTTAGGTAGCTCCAATGTGTTCCAAGTTGTACTCTCTTTAATTCGTTGTAAAGTGTTCAAAGTGGTACTCTCTTTTAGTTCGCTGTAATGTGTTCCACATTGAACTTTCTTTTAGTTCGATGGAATATGTTCCATGATATGTTTTCTTTTAGTTAATTTTAATGCATTCCAGGTTGTTCTCTCTTTTACTTAGCTGTAATGTGTTCCAGATTGTTCTATCTTTTGGTCCTCCTTAATGTTTTCTAGATTGTTCTTTCTTTTAGTTTACTGTAATGTGTTCCAGATTGTTCTCTATTTTAGTTGGCTGTAATGTATTCCAAGATGTACTCTCATTTAGTTCTCTTTCATGTGTTCCAAGTTGTTCACCCTTTTAGTTTGATGTAATGTATGCCAAGTTTTACACTCTTTTAGTTCTCTTTTAGTTGTTCACCCTTTTAGTTCGCTGTAATGTGTTCCAGATTGTTCTCTCTTTTGCTCCTCCTTAATCTTTTCCAGATTGTTCTTTCTTTTAGTTAGTTGTAATGTGTTCCAGGTTGTTCTCTCTTTTAGTCTGCTGTAAAGTGTTCCAGAATGTTCTATCTTTTGGTCCTCCTTAATGTTTTCCAAATTGTTCTTTCTTTTAGTTAGCTGTAATGTGTTACAGGTTGTTCCCTGTTTTCGTTCTCTGTAAGGTGTTCCAGGTTTTTTTCTCTTTTACTTAGCTCTAATGGGTTCAAAGAAGTACTCTCTTTTAGTTCGCTGTAATGTGTAACAATTTGTTCTCTCTTTTAGATAGGTGTAATGTTTTCCAGATTGTTTTCTCTTTTAGTTCGCTGTAATGTGTTCCACATTGAACTCTCTTTTAGTTTGCTGTGATATGTTCACGATTGTTCTCTCTTCTAGTTCTCTGTAATATGTTCCAGGTTGTTCCCTGTTTTAGTTCTCTGTAAGGTGTTCCAGATTGTTCTCTCATTTAGTTTGCTGTAAGGTGTTCCAGATTGTCCTCTCTTTTAGTTGGCTATAATGTGTTGCAGGTTGTTCTCTCTTTTAGTTTGCTGTAAAGTGTTCCAGATTGTTCTCTCTTTTATTTCGCTGCAATTTGTTCCAGATTGTTCTCTTTTTTAGTTCGCTGTAATGTATTCCAGGTTTTACCCTCTTTTAGTTGGCTGTAATATGTTCCTGATTCTTCAATCTTTTAGTTAGGTGTAATGTGTTCTAGATTATTCTCTCTTTTAGTTCGCTGTAATGTGTTCCAGGTTGGTCAGTCTTTTAGTTCGATGGAATATGTTCCATGATATGTTTTCTTTTAGTTAATTTTAATGCATTCCAGGTTGTTCTCTCTTTTACTTAGCTGTAATGTGTTCCAAGTTGTATACTCTTTTAGTTCGCTGTAATGTGTTCCACATTGTTCTCTCTTTTGCTCCTCCTTAATGTTTTCCAGATTGTTCTTTCTTTTAGTTAGTTGTAATGTGTTCCAGGTTGTTCTCTCTTTTAGTCTGCTGTAAAGAGTTCCAGATTGTTCTATCTTTTGGTCCTCCTTAATGTTTTCTAGATTGTTCTTTCTTTTAGTTTACTGTAATGTGTTCCAGATTGTTCTCCCTTTTAGTTAGCTGTAATGTCTTCCAGGTTGTTCTCTCTTTTAGTTTGCTCTAAAGTGTTCCAGATTGCTCTCTCTTTTATTTCGCTGTAATTTGTTCCAGATTGTTCTCTTTTTTAGTTCGCTGTAATGTGTTCGAGGTTGTTAGCTCTTTTAGTTCGCTGTAATGTATTCCAGATTGTTCTCTCTTTTAGTTAGCTGCAATATGTTCCGGATTGTCCTCTCTTTCAGTTGGCTGTAATGTGTTCCAGATCGTTCTCCCTTTTAGTTAGCTGTAATGTGTTCCAGATTGTTCTCTATTTTAGTTGTCTGTAATGTATTCCAAGTTGTACTCTCATTTAGTTCTCTTTCATGTGTTCCAAGTTGTTCACCCTTTTAGTTTGATGTAATGTATGCCAAGTTTTACACTCTTTTAGTTCTCTTTTAGTTGTTCACCCTTTTAGTTCGCTGTAATGTGTTCCAGGTTTGACCCTCTTTTAGTTAGCTGTAATTTGTTCCTGATTCTTCTCTCTTTTATTTAGCTGTAATGTGTTCCAGATTATTCTCTCTTTTAGTTTGCTCTAATGTGTTCCAGAGTCGTCTCTCCTTTAGTTCACTGTAATGTGTTCCAGGTTTTACAATCTTTTAGTTAGCTGTAATTTATTCCAGGTTTTTCTCTCATTTACATAGCTCTAATGTGTTCAAAGAAGTACTCTCTTTTAGTGCGCTGTAATGTGTAACAATTTGTCCACTCTTTTAGCTAGGTGTAATGTTTTCCAGATTGTTTTCTCTTTTAGTTCACTGTAATGTGTTGCAGATTGTTCTCTCTTTTAGATAGCTCCAATGTGTTCAAAGTTGTACTCTCTTTTTGTTCGCTGTAATGAGTTCCAAGTTGTACTCTCTTTTAGTTTGCTGTGATGTATTCCCGATTGTTCTCTCTTTTAGTTCTCTGTAATATGTTCCAGGTTGTTCCCTGTTTTAGTTCTCTGTAAGGTGTTCCAGATTGTTCTCTCTTTTAGTTTGCTGTAAGGTGTTCCAGATTGTCCTCTCTTTTAGTTAGCTATAATGTGTTCCAGGTTGTTCACTATTTTAGTTAGCTGTAATGTGTTCCAGATTGATCTCTCTATTCATTAGCTGTTATGTGTTCCAAGTTGTACTCTCTTTTAGCTATCTGGAATATGTTCCAAGTTATACACCCTTTTAGTTTGATGTAATGTGTTCCAGATCGTTCTCTCTTTAGTACTAGGTAATGTGACCCAGGTTGTTCACTCCTTTAATTCGCTGTCATGTGTTCCAGGTTTTACCCTCTTTTAGTTAGCTGTAATATGTTCCTCATTCATCAATCTTTTAGTTAGGTGTAATGTGTTCCAGATTGTCCTCTCTTTTAGTTAGCTATAATGTGTTCCAGGTTGTTCACTATTTTAGTTAGCTGTAATGTGTTCCAGATTGATCTCTCTATTCATTAGCTGTTATGTGTTCCAAGTTGTACTCTCTTTTAGCTATCTGGAATATGTTCCAAGTTATACACCCTTTTAGTTCGCTGTAATGTGTTCCAGATCGTTCTCTCTTTAGTACTAGGTAATGTGACCCAGGTTCTTCTCTCCTTTAGTTCGCTGTAATGGCTTCCAGGTTTTACACTCTTCTGGTTAGCTGTAATGTATTCCAGGTTTTTCTCTCTTTTAGTTAGCTCTAATGGGTTTAAAGAAGTACTCTCTTTTAGTTCGCTGTAATGTGTAAGAATTTGTTCTCACTTTTAGTTACGTGTAATGTTTTCTAGATTGTTCTCTCTTTTAGTTCGCGGTAATGTGTTGCAGATTGTTCTCTCTTTTTGTTATCTGTAATATGTTCCAGATTCTTCTCTCTTTTAGTTCGCTGTAATGTGTTCCAGATTGTTCTCTCTTTTAGTTAGGTGTAATGCGTTCCAGATTGTTCTTTCTTTTAGTTAGCTGTAATGTGTTCCAGATTGTTCTCTCTTTTAGTTCGCTGTAATGTGTTCCAGATTGTTCTCTCTTTTAGTTAGGTGTAATGTGTTCCATGTTGTTCTCTCTTTTAGTTAGGTCTAATGTGTTCTAGGTTGTTCTATCTTTTAGTTCACTGTAATATATTCCAGATTGTTCTCCATTTAGTTTGCTGTAATGAGCTCCAAATATCTCTGTCCTTTAGTTCGCTGTAATGTCTTCCAGGTTTTACACTCTTTTAGTTAGCCGTAATGTATTCCAGGATTTTCTCTCTTTTAGTTAACTCTAATAGGTTCACTCTCTTTTAGTTCACTGTAATGTGTCACAATTTGTTCTCTCTGTTAGTTAGGTGTAATGTTTTCCAGATTGTTCTCTCTTTTAGTTCGCGGTAATGTGTTGCAGATTGTTCTCACTTTTAGTTAGCTGTAATTTGTTCCTGATTCTTCTCTCTTTTATTTAGCTGTAATGTGTTCCAGATTATTCTCTCTTTTAGTTTGGTCTAATGTGTTCCAGAGTCGTCTCTCCTTTAGTTCACTGTAATGTGTTCCAGGTTTTACAATCTTTTAGTTAGCTGTAATTTATTCCAGGTTTTTCTCTCATTTACATAGCTCTAATGTGTTCAAAGAAGTACTCTCTTTTATTTTGCTGTAAAATGTTCCAGATTGTTCTCTCTTTTGGTCCTCCTTAATGTTTACCAGATTTTTCTTTCTTTTAGTTTACTGTAATGTGATCCAGGTTGTTCTCCCTTTGAGTTAGCTGTTATGTGTTCCATGTTTTTCTCTCTTTTAGTTTGCTCTAAAGTGTTCCAGATTGTTCTCTCTTTTATTTCGCTGTAATTTGTTCCAGTTTGTTCTCTCTTTTAGTTCGCTGTAGTGTGTTCCAGGTTGTTAGCACTTTTAGTTCGCTGTAATGTATTCCAGATTGTTCTCTCTTTTAGTTAGCTGCAATATGTTCCGGATTGTCCTCTCTTTCAGTTGGCTGTATTGTGTTCCAGATTGTTTTCCCTTTTAGTTAGCTGTAATGTGTTCCAGATTGTTCTCTATTTTAGTTGTCTGTATTGTGTTCTAAGTTGTACTCTCATTTTGTTCTCTTTTATGTATTCCAAGTTGTTCACCCTTTTAGTTCACTGTAATGTGTTCCAGGTTTTACCCTCTTTTAGTTAGCTGTAATTTGTTCCTGATTCTTCTCTCTTTTAGTTAGCTGTAATGTGTTCCAGATTATTCTCTCTTTTAGTTTGCTGTAATGTGTTCCAGATTCATCTCTCCTTTAGTTCACTGTAATGTGTTCCAGGTTTTACAATCATTTAGTTAGCCGTAATGTATTCCAGGTTTTTCTCTCTTTTAGTTAGCTCTAATGGGTTCAAAGAAGTACTCTCTTTTAGTTCGCTGTAATGTGTAACAATTTGTTCTCACGTTTAGTTAGGTGTAATGTTTTCTAGATTGTTCTCTCTTTTAGTTCGCTGTAATGTGTTGCAGATTGTTCTATCTTTTAGTTAGCTGTAATGTGTTCCATGCTGTTCTCCCTTTTTTTTTTAGCTGTAATATGTTCTGAATTGTTCTCTCTTTTAGTTAGCTGTAATGTGTTCCAGATTGTTCTCTCTTTTGTTTAGCTGTAATGTGTTCCAGATTGATCTCTCTTTTTGTTTGCTGTAATGTGTTCCAGATTGTTCTCTCTTTTAGTTAGCTGTAATGCCTTCCAGGTTGTTCTGTCATTTAGTTAGCTGCAATATGTTCCAGGTTGTTCTCCCTTTTAGTTAGCTGTAATGTGTTGCAGGTTGTTCTCTCTTTTACTTTGCTCTAAAGTGTTCCAGATTGTTCTCTCTTATATTTCGCTTTAATTTGTTCCAGATTGTTCTCTCTTTTAGTTCGCTGTAATGTGTAACAATTTGTTCTCACTTTTAGTTAGGTGTAATGTTTTCTAGATTGTTCTCTCTTTTAGTTCGCAGTAATGTATTCCAGATTGTTCTCTCTTTTAGTTACCTGCAATATGTTCCAAATTGTCCTCTCCTTCAGTTGGATGTAATGTGTTCCTGATTGTTCTCCCTTTTAGTTCGCTGTAATGTGTTCCAGATTGTTCTCTCTTTTAGTTAGGTGTAATGCGTTCCAGATTGTTCTCTCTTTTAGTTAGGTGTAATCTTTTCCAGATTGTTCTCTCTTTTAGTTCGCGGTAATGTGTTGCAGATTGTTCTCACTTTTAGTTCGCAGTAATGTATTCCAGATTGTTCTCTCTTTTAGTTAGCTGCAAAATGTTCCAGATTGTTCTCTCTTTTAGTTCGCTGTAATGTGTTCCAGATTTTTCTCTTTTTTAGTTTGGTGTAATGCGTTCCAGTTTGTTCTCTCTTTTAGTTAGCTCTAATGTGTTCTAGGTTGTTCTCTCTTTTAGTTAGGTGTAATGTATTCCAGATTGTTGTCCATTTACTTTGCTGTAATGAGCTCCAAATACCTCTGTCCTTTAGTTCGCTGTAATGTCTTCCTGGTTTTACACTGTTTTAGTTAGCCGTAATGTATTCCAGGTTTTTGTCTCTTTTAGTTAACTCTAATAGGTTCAATGAAGTAGTCTCTTTTAGTTCGCTGTAATGTGTAACAATTTGTTCTCTCTTTTAGTTAGGTGTAATCTTTTCCAGATTGTTCTCTCTTTTAGTTCGCGGTAATGTGTTGCAGATTGTTCTCACTTTTAGTTCGCAGTAATGTATTCCAGATTGTTCTCTCTTTTAGTTAGCTGCAAACTGTTCCGGATTGTCCTCTCTTTCAGTTGGCTGTAATGTGTTCCAGATCGTTCTCCCTTTTAGTTAGCTGTAATGTGTTCCAGATTGTTCTCTATTTTAGTTGGCTGTAATGTGTTCCAAGTTGTACTCTCATTTAGTTCTCTTTCATGTGTTCCAAGTTGTTCACCCTTTTTGTTTGATGTAATGTGTGCCAAGTTTTACACTCTTTTAGTTCTCTTTTAGTTGTTCACCCTTTTAGTTCGCTGTAATGTGTTCCAGGTTTGACCCTCTTTTAGTTAGCTGTAATTTGTTCCTGATTCTTCTCTCTTTTATTTATCTGTAATGTGTTCCAGATTATTCTCTCTTTTAGTTTGCTGTAATGTGTTCCAGAGTCGTCTCTCCTTTAGTTCACTGTAATGTGTTCCAGGTTTTACAATCTTTTAGTTAGCTGTAATTTATTCCAGGTTTTTCTCTCTTTTACATAGCTCTAATGTGTTCAAAGAAGTACTCTCTTTTAGTGCGCTGTAATGTGTAACAATTTGTCCACTCTTTTAGCTAGGTGTAATGTTTTCCAGATTGTTTTCTCTTTTAGTTCGCTGTAATGTGTTGCAGATTGTTCTCTCTTTTAGATAGCTCCAATGTGTTCCAAGTTGTACTCTCTTTTTGTTCGCTGTAATGTGTTCCAAGTTGTACTCTCTTTTAGTTTGCTGTAAGGTGTTCGAGATTGTTCTCTCTCTTATTTCTCTGTAATGTTTTCCAAGTTGTTCACGCTTTCTGTATGCTGTAATGTGTTCCAGGTTGTTCTTTCTTTTAGATAGTTGTAATGTGTTACAGGTTGTTCTCTCTTTTAGTTAGCTGTAGTATGTTCCAGTTTGTTCTCACTTAGAGTCCACTGTAATGTCTTCCAAGTTGTTCTCCCTTTTTGTTGGCTGTAATGTGTTACAATTTGTTCTCTCTTTTCGATAGCTGTAATGTTTTCCGAATTGTTCACTTTTTTAGTTTGCTGTCATGTGTTCCAGATTGTACTCTCTTTTTCATAGCTCTAATTTGTTCCAAATTTTCCTCTCTTTTACTTCACTGTAATGTGTTCCAGGTTGTTCTCTGTTTTAGTTCGCTGATATGTGTTCCAACTTGTTTTCACTTTCAGTTCTCTGTAATGTTTTCCAGATTGCTCTCTCGTTTACTTAGCTGTAATGTGCTACAAGTTGTTCTCTCCTTTAGTTCTCTGTTATTGGTTCCAGGTTCTTATCTCTTTTCATTAGCTTTAATGTGTTCCAGATTGTTCTCTCTTTTTGTTATCTGTAATATGTTCCATATTCTTCTCTCTTTTAGTTCGCTGTAATGTGTTCCAGATTGTTCTCTCTTTTAGTTAGGTGTAATGCGTTCCAGATTGTTCTCTCTTTTAGTTAGCTGTAATGTGTTCCAGATTGTTCTCTCTTTTAGTTCGCTGTAATGTGTTCCAGATTGTTCTCTCTTTTATTTAGGTGTAATGCGTTCCAGGTTGTTCTCTCTTTTAGTTAGCTCTAATGTGTTCTAGGTTGTTCTCTCTTTTAGTTCGCTGTAATATATTCCAGATAGTTCTCCATTTAGTTTGCTGTAATGAGCTCCAAATACCTCTGTCCTGTAGTTCGCTGTAATGTCTTCCAGGTTTTACACTCTTTTAGTTAGCTGTAATGAATTCCAGGTTTTTCTCTCTTTTAGTTAACTCTAATAGGTTCAAAGAAGTACTCTCTTTTAGTTCACTGTAATGTGTAAAAATTTGTTCTCTCTTTTAGTTAGGTGTAATGTTTTCCAGATTGTTCTCTCTTTTAGTTTGCGGTAATGTGTTACAGATTGTTCTCACTTTTAGTTAGCTGTAATGTGTTCCATGCTGTTCTCTCTTTTTGTTAGCTGTAATATGTTCCAAATTGTTCTCTCTTTTAGTTAGCTGTAATGTGTTCCAGGTTGTTCCCTGTTTTAGTTCTCTGTAAGGTGTTCCAGGTTTTTTTCTCTTTTACTTAGCTCTAATGGGTTCAAAGAAGTACTCTCTTTTAGTTCGCTGTAATGTCTAACAATTTGTTCTCTCTTTTAGTTAGGTGTAATGTTTTCCAGATTGTTTTCCCTTTTAGTGCGCTGTAATGTGTTGCAATTGTTCTCTCTTTTAGGTAGCTCCAATGTGTTCCAAGTTGTACTCTCTTTAATTCGTTGTAATGTGTTCAAAGTGGTACTCTCTTTTAGTTCGCTGTAATGTGTTCCACATTGAACTTTCTTTTAGTTCGATGGAATATGTTCCATGATATGTTTTCTTTTAGTTAATTTTAATGCATTCCAGGTTGTTCTCTCTTTTACTTAGCTGTAATGTGTTCCAGTTTGTTCTATCTTTTGGTCCTCCTTAATGTTTTCTAGATTGTTCTTTCTTTTAGTTTACTGTAATGTGTTCCAGATTGTTCTCTATTTTAGTTGGCTGTAATGTATTCCAAGTTGTACTCTCATTTAGTTCTCTTTCATGTGTTCCAAGTTGTTCACCCTTTTAGTTTGATGTAATGTATGCCAAGTTTTACACTCTTTTAGTTCTCTTTTAGTTGTTCACCCTTTTAGTTCGCTGTAATGTGTTCCAGATTGTTCTCTCTTTTGCTCCTCCTTAATCTTTTCCAGATTGTTCTTTCTTTTAGTTAGTTGTAATGTGTTCCAGGTTGTTCTCTCGTTTAGTCTGCTGTAAAGTGTTCCAGAATGTTCTATCTTTTGGTCCTCCTTAATGTTTTCCAAATTGTTCTTTCTTTTAGTTAGCTGTAATGTGTTCCAGGTTGTTCCCTGTTTTCGTTCTCTGTAAGGTGTTCCAGGTTTTTTTCTCTTTTACTTAGCTCTAATGGGTTCAAAGAAGTACTCTCTTTTAGTTCGCTGTAATGTGTAACAATTTGTTCTCTCTTTTAGTTAGGTGTCATGTTTTCCAGATTGTTTTCTCTTTTAGTTCGCTGTAATGTGTTCCACATTGAACTCTCTTTTAGTTTGCTGTGATATGTTCACGATTGTTCTCTCTTCTAGTTCTCTGTAATATGTTCCAGGTTGTTCCCTGTTTTAGTTCTCTGTAAGGTGTTCCAGATTGTTCTCTCATTTAGTTTGCTGTAAGGTGTTCCAGATTGTCCTCTCTTTTAGTTGGCTATAATGTGTTGCAGGTTGTTCTCTCTTTTAGTTTGCTGTAAAGTGTTCCAGATTGTTCTCTCTTTTATTTCGCTGTAATTTGTTCCAGATTGTTCTCTTTTTTAGTTCGCTGTAATGTATTCCAGGTTTTACCCTCTTTTAGTTGGCTGTAATATGTTCCTGATTCTTCAATCTTTTAGTTAGGTGTAATGTGTTCTAGATTATTCTCTCTTTTAGTTCGCTGTAATGTGTTCCAGGTTGGTTAGTCTTTTAGTTCGATGGAATATGTTCCATGATATGTTTTCTTTTAGTTAATTTTAATGCATTCCAGGTTGTTCTCTCTTTTACTTAGCTGTAATGTGTTCCAAGTTGTATACTCTTTTAGTTCGCTGTAATGTGTTCCACATTGTTCTCTCTTTTGCTCCTCCTTAATGTTTTCCAGATTGTTCTTTCTTTTAGTTAGTTGTAATGTGTTCCAGGTTGTTCTCTCTTTTAGTCTGCTGTAAAGAGTTCCAGATTGTTCTATCTTTTGGTCCTCCTTAATGTTTTCTAGATTGTTCTTTCTTTTAGTTTACTGTAATGTGTTCCAGATTGTTCTCCCTTTTAGTTAGCTGTAATGTCTTCCAGGTTGTTCTCTCTTTTAGTTTGCTCTAAAGTGTTCCAGATTGCTCTCTCTTTTATTTCGCTGTAATTTGTTCCAGATTGTTCTCTTTTTTAGTTCGCTGTAATGTGTTCGAGGTTGTTAGCTCTTTTAGTTCGCTGTAATGTATTCCAGATTGTTCTCTCTTTTAGTTAGCTGCAATATGTTCCGGATTGTCCTCTCTTTCAGTTGGCTGTAATGTGTTCCAGATCGTTCTCCCTTTTAGTTAGCTGTAATGTGTTCCAGATTGTTCTCTATTGTAGTTGGCTGTAATGTATTCCAAGTTGTACTCTCATTTAGTTCTTTCATGTGTTCCAAGTTGTTCACCCTTTTAGTTTGATGTAATGTATGCCAAGTTTTACACTCTTTTAGTTCTCTTTTAGTTGTTCACCCTTTTAGTTCGCTGTAATGTGTTCCAGGTTTGACCCTCTTTTAGTTAGCTGTAATTTGTTCCTGATTCTTCTCTCTTTTATTTAGCTGTAATGTGTTCCAGATTATTCTCTCTTTTAGTTTGCTCTAATGTGTTCCAGAGTCGTCTCTCCTTTAGTTCACTGTAATGTGTTCCAGGTTTTACAATCTTTTAGTTAGCTGTAATTTATTCCAGGTTTTTCTCTCATTTACATAGCTCTAATGTGTTCAAAGAAGTACTCTCTTTTAGTGCGCTGTAATGTGTAACAATTTGTCCACTCTTTTAGCTAGGTGTAATGTTTTCCAGATTGTTTTCTCTTTTAGTTCACTGTAATGTGTTGCAGATTGTTCTCTCTTTTAGATAGCTCCAATGTGTTCAAAGTTGTACTCTCTTTTTGTTCGCTGTAATGAGTTCCAAGTTGTACTCTCTTTTAGTTTGCTGTGATGTATTCCCGATTGTTCTCTCTTTTAGTTCTCTGTAATATGTTCCAGGTTGTTCCCTGTTTTAGTTCTCTGTAAGGTGTTCCAGATTGTTCTCTCTTTTAGTTTGCTGTAAGGTGTTCCAGATTGTCCTCTCTTTTAGTTAGCTATAATGTGTTCCAGGTTGTTCACTATTTTAGTTAGCTGTAATGTGTTCCAGATTGATCTCTCTATTCATTAGCTGTTATGTGTTCCAAGTTGTACTCTCTTTTAGCTATCTGGAATATGTTCCAAGTTATACACCCTTTTAGTTTGATGTAATGTGTTCCAGATCGTTCTCTCTTTAGTACTAGGTAATGTGACCCAGGTTGTTCACTCCTTTAATTCGCTGTCATGTGTTCCAGGTTTTACCCTCTTTTAGTTAGCTGTAATATGTTCCTCATTCATCAATCTTTTAGTTAGGTGTAATGTGTTCCAGATTATTCTCTCGTTTAGTTTTCTGTAATGTGTTCCAGGTTCTTCTCTCCTTTAGTTCGCTGTAATGTCTTCCAGGTTTTACACTCTTCTGGTTAGCTGTAATGTATTCCAGGTTTTTCTCTCTTTTAGTTAGCTCTAATGGGTTCAAAGAAGTACTCTCTTTTAGTTCGCTGTAATGTGTAAGAATTTGTTCTCACTTTTAGTTACGTGTAATGTTTTCTAGATTGTTCTCTCTTTTAGTTCGCGGTAATGTGTTGCAGATTGTTCTCTCTTTTTGTTATCTGTAATATGTTCCAGATTCTTCTCTCTTTTAGTTCGCTGTAATGTGTTCCAGATTGTTCTCTCTTTTAGTTAGGTGTAATGCGTTCCAGATTGTTCTCTCTTTTAGTTAGCTGTAATGTGTTCCAGATTGTTCTCTCTTTTAGTTCGCTGTAATGTGTTCCAGATTGTTCTCTCTTTTAGTTAGGTGTAATGTGTTCCATGTTGTTCTCTCTTTTAGTTAGGTCTAATGTGTTCTAGGTTGTTCTATCTTTTAGTTCACTGTAATATATTCCAGATTATTCTCCATTTAGTTTGCTGTAATGAGCTCCAAATATCTCTGTCCTTTAGTTCGCTGTAATGTCTTCCAGGTTTTAAACTGTTTTAGTTAGCCGTTATGTATTCCAGGATTTTCTCTCTTTTAGTTAACTCTAATAGGTTCACTCTCTTTTAGTTCACTGTAATGTGTCACAATTTGTTCTCTCTGTTAGTTAGGTGTAATGTTTTCCAGATTGTTCTCTCTTTTAGTTCGCGGTAATGTGTTGCAGATTGTTCTCACTTTTAGTTAGCTGTAATGTGTTCCATGCTGTCCTCTCTTTTTGTTAGCTGTAATATGTTCCAAATTGTTCTCTCTTTTAGTTAGCTGGAATGTGTTCCAGGTTGTTCCCTGTTTTATTTCTCCGTAATGTGTTCCAGGTTTTTTTCTCTTTTACTTAGCTCTAATGGGTTCAAAGAAGTACTCTCTTTTAGTTCGCTGTAATGTGTAACAATTTGTTCTCTCTTTTAGTTAGGTGTAATGTTTTCCAGATTGTTTTCTCTTTTAGTGCGCTGTATTGTGTTGCAATTGTTCTCTTTTAGGTAGCTCCAATGTGTTCCAAGTTGTACTCTCTTTAATTCGTTGTAAAGTGTTCATAGTGGTACTCTCTTTTAGTTCGCTGTAATGTGTTCCACATTGAACTCTCTTTTAGTTTGCTGTGATGTATTCCCGATTGTTCTCTCTTTTAGTTCTCTGTAATATCTTCCAGGTTGTTCCCTGTTTTAGTTCTCTGTAAGGTGTTCCAGATTGTTCTCTCTTTTAGTTTGCTGTAAGGTGTTCCAGATTGTCCTCTCTTTTAGTTAGCTATAATGTGTTCCAGGTTGTTCACTATTTTAGTTAGCTGTAATATGTTCCAGATTGATCTCTCTATTCGTTAGCTGTTATGTGTTCCAAGTTGTACTCTCTTTTAGCTCTCTGGAATATGTTCCAAGTTATACACCCTTTCAGTTTGATGTAATGTGTTCCAGATCGTTCTCTCTTTAGTACTATGTAATGTGACCCAGGTTGTTCACTCCTTTAATTCGCTGTCATGTGTTCCAGGTTTTACCCTCTTTTAGTTAGCTGTAATATGTTCCTGATTCATCAATCTTTTAGTTAGGTGTAATGTGTTCCAGATTATTCTCTCTTTTAGTTAGCTGTAATGTGTTCCAGGTTCTTCTCTCTTTTAGTTCGCTGTAATGTGTTCCAGATTGTTCTCTCTTTTAGTTAGGTGTAATGTGTTCCATGTTGTTCTCTCTTTTAGTTAGGTCTAATGTGTTCTAGGTTGTTCTATCTTTTAGTTCACTGTAATATATTCCAGATTGTTCTCCATTTAGTTTGCTGTAATGAGCTCCAAATATCTCTGTCCTTTAGTTCGCTGTAATGTCTTCCAGGTTTTACACTGTTTTAGTTAGCCGTAATGTATTCCAGGATTTTCTCTCTTTTAGTTAACTCTAATAGGTTCACTCTCTTTTAGTTCACTGTAATGTGTCACAATTTGTTCTCTCTGTTAGTTAGGTGTAATGTTTTCCAGATTGTTCTCTCTTTTAGTTCGCGGTAATGTGTTGCAGATTGTTCTCACTTTTAGTTAGCTGTAATGTGTTCCATGCTGTCCTCTCTTTTTGTTAGCTGTAATATGTTCCAAATTGTTCTCTCTTTTAGTTAGCTGGAATGTGTTCCAGGTTGTTCCCTGTTTTAGTTCTCCGTAATGTGTTCCAGGTTTTTTTCTCTTTTACTTAGCTCTAATGGGTTCAAAGAAGTACTCTCTTTTAGTTCGCTGTAATGTGTAACAATTTGTTCTCTCTTTTAGTTAGGTGTAATGTTTTCCAGATTGTTTTCTCTTTTAGTGCGCTGTATTGTGTTGCAATTGTTCTCTTTTAGGTAGCTCCAATGTGTTCCAAGTTGTACTCTCTTTAATTCGTTGTAAAGTGTTCAAAGTGGTACTCTCTTTTAGTTCGCTGTAATGTGTTCCACATTGAACTCTCTTTTAGTTTGCTGTGATGTATTCCCGATTGTTCTCTCTTTTAGTTCTCTGTAATATGTTCCATGTTGTTCCCTGTTTTAGTTCTCTGTAAGGTGTTCCAGATTGTTCTCTCTTTTAGTTTGCTGTAAGGTGTTCCAGATTGTCCTCTCTTTTAGTTAGCTATAATGTGTTCCAGGTTGTTCACTATTTTAGTTAGCTGTAATATGTTCCAGATTGATCTCTCTATTCGTTAGCTGTTATGTGTTCCAAGTTGTACTCTCTTTTAGCTCTCTGGAATATATTCCAAGTTATACACCCTTTCAGTTTGATGTAATGTGTTCCAGATCGTTCTCTCTTTAGTACTATGTAATGTGACCCAGGTTGTTCACTCCTTTAATTCGCTGTCATGTGTTCCAGGTTTTACCCTCTTTTAGTTAGCTGTAATATGTTCCTGATTCATCAATCTTTTAGTTAGGTGTAATGTGTTCCAGATTATTCTCTCGTTTAGTTTGCTGTAATGTGTTCCAGGTTCTTCTCTCCTTTAGTTTGCTGTAATGTCTTCCAGGTTTTACACTCTTCTGGTTAGCTGTAATGTATTCCAGGTTTTTCTCTCTTTTAGTTAGCTCTAATGGGTTCAAAGAAGTACTCTCTTTTAGTTCGCTGTAATGTGTAAGAATTTGTTCTCACTTTTAGTTAGGTGTAATGTTTTCTAGATTGTTCTCTCTTTTAGTTCGCGGTAATGTGTTGCAGATTGTTCTCTCTTTTTGTTATCTGTAATATGTTCCAGATTCTTCTCTCTTTTAGTTCGCTGTAATGTGTTCCAGATTGTTCACTCTTTTAGTTAGGTGTAATGCGTTCCAGATTGTTCTCTCTTTTAGTTAGCTGTAATGTGTTCCAGATTGTTCTCTCTTTTAGTTCGCTGTAATGTGTTCCAGATTGTTGTCCATTTACTTTGCTGTAATGAGCTCCAATTACCTCTGTCCTTTAGTTCGCTGTAATGTCTTCCTAGTTTTACACTGTTTTAGTTAGCCGTAATGTATTCCAGGTTTTTGTCTCTTTTAGTTAATTCTAATAGGTTCAATGAAGTACTCTCTTTTAGTTCGCTGTAATGTGCAACAATTTGTTCTCTCTTTTAGTTAGGTGTAATGTTTTCCAGATTGTTCTCTCTTTTAGTTCGCGGTAATGTGTTCCATGCTGTTCTCTCTTTTTGTTAGCTGTAATATGTTCGTAATTGTTCTCTCTTTTAGTTAGCTGTAATGTGTTCCAGGTTGTTCCCTGTTTTAGTTCTCTGTAAGGTGTTCCAGGTTTTTTTCTCTTTTACTTAACTCTAATGGGTTCAAAGAAGTACTCACTTTTAGTTCGCTGTAATGTGTAACAATTTGTTCTCTCTTTTAGTTAGGTGTAATGTTTTCCAGACTGTTTTCTCTTTTAGTTCGCTGTAATGTGTTCCACATTGAACTCTCTTTTAGTAGGGTGTGATATGTTCACGATTGTTCTCTCTTCTAGTTCTCTGTAATATGTTCCAGGTTGTTCCCTGTTTTAGTTCTCTGTAAGGTGTTCCAGATTGTTCTCTCATTTAGTTTGCTGTAACGTGTTCCAGATTGTCCTCTCTTTTAGTTGGCTATAATGTGTTGCAGGTTGTTCTCTCTTTTAGTTAGCTATAATGTGTTCCAGATTGTTCTCTCTTTTGGTCCTCATTAATGTTTTCGAAATTGTTCTTTCTTTTAGTTTACTGTAATGTGTTCCAGATTGTTCTCCCTTTTAGTTAGCTGTAATGTGTTCCAGAGTCATCTCTCCTTTAGTTCACTGTAATGTGTTCCAGGTTTGTCAGTCTTTTAGTTCGATGGAATATGTTCCATGATATGTTTTCTTTAGTTAATTGTAATGCATTCCAGGTTGTTCTCTCTTTTACTTAGCTGTAATGTGTTCCAGATTGTTCTTTTTTTAGTCTGCTGTAAAGTGTTCCAGATTGTTCTATCTTTTGCTCCTCCTTAATGTTTTCCAGATTGGTCTTTCTTTTAGTTAGTTGTAATGTGTTCCAGGTTGTTCTCTCTTTTAGTCTGCTGTAAAGTGTTCCAGATTGTTCTATCTTTTGGTCCTCCTTAATGTTTTCTAGATTGTTCTTTCTTTTAGTTTACTGTAATGTGTTCCAGATTGTTCTCCCTTTTAGTTAGCTGTAATGTCTTCCAGGTTGTTCTCTCTTTTAGTTTGCTCTAAAGTGTTCCAGATTGTTCTCTCTTTTATTTCGCTGTAATTTGTTCCAGATTGTTCTCTTTTTTAGTTTGCTGTAATGTGTTCCAGGTTGTTAGCTCTTTTAGTTCGCTGTAATGTATTCCAGATTGTTCTCTCTTTTAGTTAGCTGCAATATGTTCCGGATTGTCCTCTCTTTCAGTTGGCTGTAATGTGTTCCAGATCGTTCTCCCTTTTAGTTAGCTGCAATGTGTTCCAGATTGTTCTCTATTTTAGTTGGCTGTAATGTATTCCAAGTTGTACTCTCATTTAGTTCTTTCATGTGTTCCAAGTTGTTCACCCTTGTTGTTTGATGTAATGTGTGCCAAGTTTTACACTCTTTTAGTTCTCTTTTAGTTGTTCACCCTTTTAGTTCGCTGTAATGTGTTCCAGGTTTGACCCTCTTTTAGTTAGCTGTAATTTGTTCCTGATTCTTCTCTCTTTTATTTAGCTGTAATGTGTTCCAGATTATTCTCTCTTTTAGTTTGCTGTAATGTGTTCCAGAGTCGTCTCTCCTTTAGTTCACTGTAATGTGTTCCGGGTTTTACAATCTTTTAGTTAGCTGTAATTTATTCCAGGTTTTTCTCTCTTTTACATAGCTCTAATGTGTTCAAAGAAGTACTCTCTTTTAGTGCGCTGTAATGTGTAACAATTTGTCCACTCTTTTAGCTAGGTGTAATGTTTTCCAGATTGTTTTCTCTTTTAGTTCGCTGTAATGTGTTGCAGATTGTTCTCTCTTTTAGATAGCTCCAATGTGTTCCAAGTTGTACTCTCTTTTTGTTCGCTGTAATGTGTTCCAAGTTGTACTCTCTTTTAGTTTGCTGTAAGGTGTTCGAGATTGTTCTCTCTTTTATTTCTCTGTAATGTTTTCCAAGTTGTTCACGCTTTCTGTATGCTGTAATGTGTTCCAGGTTGTTCTTTCTTTTAGATAGTTGTAATGTGTTCCAGGTTGTTCTCTCTTAGAGTCCACTGTAATGTCTTCCAAGTTGTTCTCCCTTTTTGTTGGCTGTAATGTGTTACAATTTGTTCTCTCTTTTCGATAGCTGTAATGTTTTCCGAATTGTTCACTCTTTTAGTTTGCTGTCATGTGTTCCAGATTGTACTCTCTTTTTGATAGCTCGAATTTGTTCCAAATTTTCCTCTATTTTACTTCGCTGTAATGTGTTCCAGGTTGTTCTCTGTTTTAGTTCGCTGATATGTGTTCCAAGTTGTTTTCTCTTTCAGTTCTCTGTAATGTTTTTCAGATTGCTCTCTCGTTTACTTAGCTGTAATGTGCTACAAGTTGTTCTCTCCTTTAGTTCTCTGTTATTGGTTCCAGGTTTTTATCTCTTTTCGTTAGCTTTAATGTGTTCCAGATTGTTCTCTCTTTTTGTTATCTGTAATATGTTCCATATTCTTCTCTCTTTTAGTTAGCTATAATGTGTTCCAGGTTGTTCACTATTTTAGTTAGCTCTAATGTGTTCCAGATTGATCTCTCTATTCATTAGCTGTTATGTGTTCCAAGTTGTACTCTCTTTTAGCTCTCTGGAATATGTTCCATGTTATACACCCTTTCAGTTTGATGTAATGTGTTCCAGATCGTTCTCTCTTTAGTACTATGTAATGTGACCCAGGTTGTTCACTCCTTTAATTCGCTGTCATGTGTTCCAGGTTTTACCCTCTTTTAGTTAGCTGTAATATGTTCCTGATTCATCAATCTTTTAGTTAGGTGTAATGTGTTCCAGATTATTCTCTCTTTTAGTTTGCTGTAATGTGTTCCAGGTTCTTCTCTCCTTTAGTTCGCTGTAATGTCTTCCAGGTTTTACACTCTTTTAGTTAGCCGTAATGTATTCCAGGTTTTTCTCTCTTTTAGTTAGCTCTGATGGGTTCAAAGAAGTACTCTCTTTTAGTTCGCTATAATGTGTAACAATTTGTTTTCACTTTTAGTTACGTGTAATGTTTTCTAGATTGTTCTCTCTTTTAGTTCGTGGTAATGTGTTGCAGATTGTTCTCTCTTTTTGTTATCTGTAATATGTTCCAGATTCTTCTCTCTTTTAGTTCGCTGTAATGTGTTCCAGATTGTTCTCTCTTTTAGTTAGGTGTAATGCGTTCCAGATTGTTCTCTCTTTTAGTTAGCTGTAATGTGTTCCAGATTGTTCTCTCTTTTAATTCGCTGTAATTTGTTCCAGATTGTTCTCTCTTTTAGTTAGGTGTAATGTATTCCAGGTTGTTCTCTCTTTTAGTTAGCTCTAATGTGTTCTAGGTTGTTCTATCTTTTAGTTCACTGTAATATATTCCAGATTGTTCTCCATTTAGTTTGCTGTAATGAGCTCCAAATACCTCTGTCCTTTAGTTCGCTGTAATGTCTTCCAGGTTTTACACTGTTTTAGTTAGCCGTATTGTATTCCAGGATTTTCTCTCTTTTAGTTAACTCTAATAGGTTCACTCTCTTTTAGTTCACTGTAATGTGTAACAATTTGTTCTCTCTGTTAGTTAGGTGTAATGTTTTCCAGATTTTTCTATCTTTTAGTTCGCGGTAATGTGTTGCAGATTGTTCTCACTTTTAGTTAGCTGTAATGTGTTCCATGCTGTCCTCTCTTTTTGTTAGCTGTAATATGTTCCAAATTGTTCTCTCTTTTAGTTAGCTGGAATGTGTTCCAGGTTGTTCCCTGTTTTAGTTCTCTGTAAGGTGTTCCACGTTTTTTTCTCTTTTACTTAGCTCTAATGGGTTCAAAGAAGTACTCTCTTTTAGTTCGCTGTAATGTGTTCCACATTGAACTCTCTTTTAGTTTGCTGTGATGTATTCCCGATTGTACTCTCTTTTAGTTCTCTGTAATATCTTCCAGGTTGTTCCCTGTTTTAGTTCTCTGTAAGGTGTTCCAGATTGTTCTCTCTTTTAGTTTGCTGTAAGGTGTTCCAGATTGTCCTCTCTTTTAGTTAGCTAAAATGTATTCCAGGTTGTTCACTATTTTAGTTAGCTGTAATGTGTTCCAGATTGATCTCTCTATTCGTTAGCTGTTATGTGTTCCAAGTTGTACTCTCTTTTAGCTCTCTGGAATATGTTCCAAGTTATACACCCTTTTAGTTTGATGTAATGTGTTCCAGATCGTTCTCTCTTTAGTACTATGTAATGTGACCCAGGTTGTTCACTCCTTTAATTCGCTGTCATGTGTTCCAGGTTTTACCCTCTTTTAGTTAGCTGTAATATGTTCCTGATTCATCAATTTTTTGTTAGGTGTATTGTGTTCCAGATTATTATCTCTTTTAGTTTGCTGTAATGTGTTCCAGGTTCTTCTCTCCTTTAGTTCGCTGTAATGTCTTCCAGGTTTTACACTCTTCTGGTTAGCCGTAATGTATTCCAGGTTTTTCTCTCTTTTAGTTAGCTCTAATGGGTTCAAAGAAGTACTCTCTTTTAGGTCGCTGTAATGTGTAAGAATTTGTTCTCACTTTTAGTTAAGTGTAATGTTTTCTAGATTGTTCTCTCTTTTAGTTCGCGGTAATGTGTTGCAGATTGTTCTCTCTTTTTGTTATCTGTAATATGTTCCAGATTCTTCTCTCTTTTAGTTCGCTGTAATGTGTTCCAGATTGTTCACTCTTTTAGTTAGGTGTAATGCGTTCCAGATTGTTCTCTCTTTTAGTTAGCTGTAATGTGTTCCAGATTGTTCTCTCTTTTAGTTCGCTGTAATGTGTTCCAGATTGTTGTCCATTTACTTTGCTGTAATGAGCTCCAATTACCTCTGTCCTTTAGTTCGCTGTAATGTCTTCTTAGTTTTACACTGTTTTAGTTAGCCGTAATGTATTCCAGGTTTTTGTCTCTTTTAGTTAATTCTAATAGGTTCAATGAAGTACTCTCTTTTAGTTCGCTGTAATGTGCAACAATTTGTTCTCTCTTTTAGTTAGGTGTAATGTTTTCCAGATTGTTCTCTCTTTTAGTTCGCGGTAATGTGTTGCAGATTGTTCTCACTTTTAGTTAGCTGTAATGTGTTCCATGCTGTTCTCTCTTTTTGTTAGCTGTAATATGTTCGTAATTGTTCTCTCTTTTAGTTAGCTGTAATGTGTTCCAGGTTGTTCCCTGTTTTAGTTCTCTGTAAGGTGTTCCAGGTTTTTTTCTCTTTTACTTAACTCTAATGGGTTCAAAGAAGTACTCACTTTTAGTTCGCTGTAATGTGTAACAATTTGTTCTCTCTTTTAGTTAGGTGTAATGTTTTCCAGACTGTTTTCTCTTTTAGTTCGCTGTAATGTGTTCCACATTGAACTCTCTTTTAGTAGGGTGTGATATGTTCACGATTGTTCTCTCTTCTAGTTCTCTGTAATATGTTCCAGGTTGTTCCCTGTTTTAGTTCTCTGTAAGGTGTTCCAGATTGTTCTCTCATTTAGTTTGCTGTAACGTGTTCCAGATTGTCCTCTCTTTTAGTTGGCTATAATGTGTTGCAGGTTGTTCTCTCTTTTAGTTAGCTATAATGTGTTCCAGATTGTTCTCTCTTTTGGTCCTCATTAATGTTTTCGAAATTGTTCTTTCTTTTAGTTTACTGTAATGTGTTCCAGATTGTTCTCCCTTTTAGTTAGCTATAATGTCTTCCAGGTTGTTCTCTCTTTTAGTTTGCTCTAAAGTGTTCCAGATTGTTCTCTCTTTTATTTCGCTGTAATTTGTTCCAGATTGTTCTCTTTTTTAGTTCGCTGTAATGTATTCCAGGTTGTTAGCTCTTTTAGTTCGCTGTAATGTATTCCAGATTGTTCTCTCTTTTAGTTAGCTGCAATATGTTCCGGATTGTCCTCTCTTACAGTTGGCTGTAAATTGTTCCAGATCGTTCTCCCTTTTAGTTAGCTGTAATGTGTTCCAGATTGTTCTCTATTTTAGTTGGCTGTAATGTGTTCCAAGTTGTACTCTCATTTAGTTCTCTTTCATGTGTTCCAAGTTGTTCACCCTTTTAGTTTGATGTAATGTATGCCAAGTTTTACACTCTTTTAGTTCTCTTTTAGTTGTTCACCCTTTTAGTTCGCTGTAATGTGTTCCAGGTTTGACCCTCTTTTAGTTAGCTGTAATTTGTTCCTGATTCTTCTCTCCTTTAGTTAGGTGTAATGCGTTCCAGATTGTTCTCTCTTTTAGTTAGCTGTAATGTGTTCCAGATTGTTCTCTCTTTTAGTTCGCTGTAATGTGTTCCAGATTGTTCTCTCTTTTATTTAGGTGTAATGCGTTCCAGGTTGTTCTCTCTTTTAGTTAGCTCCAATGTGTTCTAGGTTGTTCTCTCTTTTAGTTCGCTGTAATATATTCCAGATAGTTTTCCATTTAGTTTGCTGTAATGAGCTCCAAATACCTCTGTCCTGTAGTTCGCTGTAATGTCTTCCAGGTTTTACACTCTTTTAGTTAGCTGTAATGTATTCCAGGTTTTTCTCTCTTTTAGTTAACTCTAATAGGTTCAAAGAAGTACTCTCTTTTAGTTCGCTGTAATGTGTAACAATTTGTTCTCTCTTTTAGTTCGCTGTAATGTGTTCCAGGTTGTTAGCACTTTTAGTTCGCTGTAATGTATTCCAGATTGTTCTCTCTTTTAGTTAGCTGCAATATGTTCCGGATTGTCCTCTCTTTCAGTTGGCTGTATTGTGTTCCAGATTGTTTTCCCTTTTAGTTAGCTGTAATGTTTTCCAGATTGTTCTCTATTTTAGTTGTCTGTATTGTGTTCTAAGTTGTACTCTCATTTTGTTCTCTTTCATGTTTTCCAAGTTGTTCACCCTTTTAGTTCACTGTAATGTGTTCCAGGTTTTACCCTCTTTTAGTTAGCTGTAATTTGTTCCTGATTCTTCTCTCTTTTAGTTAGCTGTAATGTGTTCCAGATTATTCTCTCTTTTAGTTTGCTGTAATGTGTTCCAGATTCATCTCTCCTTTAGTTCACTGTAATGTGTTCCAGGTTTTACAATCATTTAGTTAGCTGTAATGTATTCCAGGTTTTTCTCTCTTTTAGTTAGCTCTAATGGGTTCAAAGAAGTACTCTCTTTTAGTTCGCTGTAATGTGTAACAATTTGTTCTTACTTTTGTTTTCTAGATTGTTCTCTCTTTTAGTTCGCTGTAATGTGTTGCAGATTGTTCTATCTTTTAGTTAGCTGTAATGTGTTCCATGCTGTTCTCCCTTTTTTTTTAGCTGTAATATGTTCCGAATTGTTCTCTCTTTTAGTTAGCTGTAATGTGTTCCAGATAGTTCTCTCTTTTGGTTAGCTGTAATGTGTTCCAGATTGATCTCTCTTTTTGTTTGCTGTAATGTGTTCCAGATTGTTCTCTCTTTTAGTTAGCTGTAATGCCTTCCAGGTTGTTCTGTCATTTAGTTAGCTGCAATATGTTCCAGGTTGTTCTCCCTTTTAGTTAGCTGTAATGTGTTGCAGGTTGTTCTCTCTTTTACTTTGCTCTAAAGTGTTCCAGATTTTTCTCTCTTATATTTCGCTTTAATTTGTTCCAGATTGTTCTCTCTTTTAGTTCGCTGTAATGTGTAACAATTTGTTCTCACTTTTAGTTAGGTGTAATGTTTTCTAGATTGTTCTCTCTTTTAGTTCGCAGTAATGTATTCCAGATTGTTCTCTCTTTTAGTTACCTGCAATATGTTCCAAATTGTCCTCTCCTTCAGTTGGATGTAAGGTGTTCCTGATTGTTCTCCCTTTTAGTTCGCTGTAATGTGTTCCAGATTGTTCTCTCTTTTAGTTAGGTGTAATGCGTTCCAGATTGTTCTGTCTTTTAGTTTGCTGTAATGTGTTCCAGATTGTTCTCTCTTTTAGTTCGCTGTAATGTGTTCCAGATTTTTCTCTTTTTTAGTTTGGTGTAATGCGTTCCAGGTTGTTCTCTCTTTTAGTTAGCTCTAATGTGTTCTAGGTTGTTCTCTCTTTTAGTTAGCTGTAATGTATTCCAGATTGTTGTCCATTTACTTTGCTGTAATGAGCTCCAAATACCTCCGTCCTTTAGTTCGCTGTAATGTCTTCCAGATTTTACACTGTTTTAGTTAGCCGTAATGTATTCCAGGTTTTTGTCTCTTTTAGTTAACTCTAATAGGTTCAATGAAGTAGTCTCTTTTAGTTCGCTGTAATGTGTAACAATTTGTTCTCTCTTTTAGTTAGGTGTAATCTTTTCCAGATTGTTCTCTCTTTTAGTTCGCGGTAATGTGTTGCAGATTGTTCTCACTTTTAGTTCGCAGTAATGTATTCCAGATTGTTCTCTCTTTTAGTTAGCTGCAAAATGTTCCGGATTGTCCTCTCTTTCAGTTGGCTGTAATGTGTTCCAGATCGTTCTCCCTTTTAGTTAGCTGTAATGTGTTCCAGATTGTTCTCTATTTTAGTTGGCTGTAATTTGTTCCAAGTTGTACTCTCATTTAGTTCTCTTTCATGTGTTCCAAGTTGTTCACCCTTTTTGTTTGATGTAATGTGTGCCAAGTTTTACACTCTTTTAGTTCTCTTTTAGTTGTTCACCCTTTTAGTTCGCTGTAATGTGTTCCAGGTTTGACCCTCTTTTAGTTAGCTGTAATTTGTTCCTGATTCTTCTCTCTTTTATTTATCTGTAATGTGTTCCAGATTATTCTCTCTTTTAGTTTGCTCTAATGTGTTCCAGAGTCGTCTCTCCTTTAGTTCACTGTAATGTGTTCCAGGTTTTACAATCTTTTAGTTAGCTGTAATTTATTCCAGGTTTTTCTCTCTTTTACATAGCTCTAACGTGTTCAAAGAAGTACTCTCTTTTAGTGCGCTGTAATGTGTAACAATTTGTCCACTCTTTTAGCTAGGTGTAATGTTTTCCAGATTGTTTTCTCTTTTAGATAGCTCCAATGTGTTCCAAGTTGTACTCTCTTTTTGTTCGCTGTAATGTGTTCCAAGTTGTACTCTCTTTTAGTTTGCTGTAAGGTGTTCGAGATGGTTCTCTCTTTTATTTCTCTGTAATGTTTTCCAAGTTGTTCACGCTTTCAGTTTGCTGTAATGTGTTCCAGGTTGTTCTTTCTTTTAGATTGTTGTAATGTGTTACAGGTTGTTCTCTCTTTTAGTTAGCTGTAGTATGTTCCAGTTTGTTCTCTCTTAGTGTCCACTGTAATGTCTTCCAAGTTGTTCTCCCTTTTTGTTCGCTGTAATGTGTTACAATTTGTTCTCTCTTTTCGATAGCTGTAATGTTTTCCGAATTGTTCACTTTTTTAGTTTGCCGTCATGTGTTCCAGATTGTACTCTCTTTTTCATAGCTCTAATTTGTTCCAAATTTTCCTCTCTTTTACTTCACTGTAATGTGTTCCAGGTTGTTCTCTGTTTTAGTTCGCTGATATGTGTTCCAACTTGTTTTCACTTTCAGTTCTCTGTAATGTTTTCCAGATTGCTCTCTCGTTTACTTAGCTGTAATGTGCTACAAGTTGTTCTCTCCTTTAGTTCTCTGTTATTGGTTCCAGGTTCTTATCTCTTTTCATTAGCTTTAATGTGTTCCAGATTGTTCTCTCTTTTTGTTATCTGTAATATGTTCCATATTCTTCTCTCTTTTAGTTCGCTGTAATGTGTTCCAGATTGTTCTCTCTTTTAGTTAGGTGTAATGCGTTCCAGATTGTTCTCTCTTTTAGTTAGCTGTAATGTGTTCCAGATTGTTCTCTCTTTTAGTTCGCTGTAATGTGTTCCAGATTGTTCTCTCTTTTATTTAGGTGTAATGCGTTCCAGGTTGTTCTCTCTTTTAGTTAGCTCTAATGTGTTCTAGGTTGTTCTCTCTTTTAGTTCGCTGTAATATATTCCAGATAGTTCTCCATTTAGTTTGCTGTAATGAGCTCCAAATACCTCTGTCCTGTAGTTCGCTGTAATGTCTTCCAGGTTTTACACTCTTTTAGTTAGCTGTAATATATTACAGGTTTTTCTCTCTTTTAGTTAACTCTAATAGGTTCAAAGAAGTACTCTCTTTTAGTTCGCTGTAATGTGTAACAATTTGTTCTCTCTTTTAGTTAGGTGTAATGTTTTCCAGATTGTTCTCTCTTTTAGTTTGCGGTAATGTGTTGCAGATTGTTCTCACTTTTAGTTAGCTGTAATGTGTTCCATGCTGTTCTCTCTTTTTGTTAGCTGTAATATGTTCCAAATTGTTCTCTCTTTTAGTTAGCTGTAATGTGTTCCAGGTTGTTCCCTGTTTTAGTTCTCTGTAAGGTGTTCCAGGTTTTTTTCTCTTTTACTTAGCTCTAATGGGTTCAAAGAAGTACTCTCTTTTAGTTCGCTGTAATGTGTAACAATTTGTTCTCTCTTTTAGTTAGGTGTAATGTTTTCCAGATTGTTTTCTCTTTTAGTGCGCTGTAATGTGTTGCAATTGTTCTCTCTTTTAGGTAGCTCCAATGTGTTCCAAGTTGTACTCTCTTTAATTCGTTGTAAAGTGTTCAAAGTGGTACTCTCTTTTAGTTCGCTGTAATGTGTTCCACATTGAACTTTCTTTTAGTTCGATGGAATATGTTCCATGATATGTTTTCTTTTAGTTAATTTTAATGCATTCCAGTTTGTTCTCTCTTTTACTTAGCTGTAATGTGTTCCAGATTGTTCTATCTTTTGGTCCTCCTTAATGTTTTCTAGATTGTTCTTTCTTTTAGTTTACTGTAATGTGTTCCAGATTGTTCTCTATTTTAGTTGGCTGTAATGTATTCCAAGTTGTACTCTCATTTAGTTCTCTTTCATGTGTTCCAAGTTGTTCACCCTTTTAGTTTGATGTAATGTATGCCAAGTTTTACACTCTTTTAGTTCTCTTTTAGTTGTTCACCCTTTTAGTTCGCTGTAATGTGTTCCAGATTGTTCTCTCTTTTGCTCCTCCTTAATCTTTTCCAGATTGTTCTTTCTTTTAGTTAGTTGTAATGTGTTCCAGGTTGTTCTCTCTTTTAGTCTGCTGTAAAGTGTTCCAAAATGTTCTATCTTTTGGTCCTCCTTAATGTTTTCCAAATTGTTCTTTCTTTTAGTTAGCTGTAATGTGTTCCAGGTTGTTCCCTGTTTTCGTTCTCTGTAAGGTGTTCCAGGTTTTTTTCTCTTTTACTTAGCTCTAATGGGTTCAAAGAAGTACTCTCTTTTAGTTCGCTGTAATGTGTAACAATTTGTTCTCTCTTTTAGTTTGCTGTGATATGTTCACGATTGTTCTCTCTTCTAGTTCTCTGTAATATGTTCCAGGTTGTTCCCTGTTTTAGTTCTCTGTAAGGTGTTCCAGATTGTTCTCTCATTTAGTTTGCTGTAAGGTGTTCCAGATTGTCCTCTCTTTTAGTTGGCTATAATGTGTTGCAGGTTGTTCTCTCTTTTAGTTTGCTGTAAAGTGTTCCAGATTGTTCTCTCTTTTATTTCGCTGTAATTTGTACCAGATTGTTCTCTTTTTTAGTTCGCTGTAATGTATTCCAGGTTTTACCCTCTTTTAGTTGGCTGTAATATGTTCCTGATTCTTCAATCTTTTAGTTAGGTGTAATGTGTTCCAGATTATTCTCTCTTTTAGTTCGCTGTAATGTGTTCCAGGTTGGTCAGTCTTTTAGTTCGATGGAATATGTTCCATGATATGTTTTCTTTTAGTTAATTTTAATGCATTCCAGGTTATTCTCTCTTTTACTTAGCTGTAATGTGTTCCAAGTTGTATACTCTTTTAGTTCGCTGTAATGTGTTCCACATTGTTCTCTCTTTTAGTCTGCTGTAAAGAGTTCCAGATTGTTCTATCTTTTGGTCCTCCTTAATGTTTTCTAGATTGTTCTTTCTTTTAGTTTACTGTAATGTGTTCCAGATTGTTCTCCCTTTTAGTTAGCTGTAATGTCTTCCAGGTTGTTCTCTCTTTTAGTTTGCTCTAAAGTGTTCCAGATTGTTCTCTCTTTTATTTTGCTGTAATTTGTTCCAGATTGTTCTCTTTTTTAGTTCGCTGTAATGTGTTCCAGGTTGTTAGCTCTTTTAGTTCGCTGTAATTTATTACAGATTGTTCTCTCTTTTAGTTAGCTGCAATATGTTCCGGATTGTCCTCTCTTTCAGTTGGCTGTAATGTGTTCCAGATCGTTCTCCCTTTTAGTTAGCTGCAATGTGTTCCAGATTGTTCTCTATTTTAGTTGGCTGTAATGTGTTCCAAGTTGTACTCTCATTTAGTTCTCTTTCATGTGTTCCAAGTTGTTCACCCTTTTTGTTTGATGTAATGTGTGCCAAGTTTTACACTCTTTTAGTTCTCTTTTAGTTGTTCACCCTTTTAGTTCGCTGTAATGTGTTCCAGGTTTGACCCTCTTTTAGTTAGCTGTAATTTGTTCCTGATTCTTCTCTCTTTTATTTAGCTGTAATGTGTTCCAGATTATTCTCTCTTTTAGTTTGCTGTAATGTGTTCCAGAGTCGTCTCTCCTTTAGTTCACTGTAATGTGTTCCGGGTTTTACAATCTTTTAGTTAGCTGTAATTTATTCCAGGTTTTTCTCTCTTTTACATAGCTCTAATGTGTTCAAAGAAGTACTCTCTTTTAGTGCGCTGTAATGTGTAACAATTTGTCCACTCTTTTAGCTAGGTGTAATGTTTTCCAGATTGTTTTCTCTTTTAGTTCGCTGTAATGTGTTGCAGATTGTTCTCTCTTTTAGATAGCTCCAATGTGTTCCAAGTTGTACTCTCTTTTTGTTCGCTGTAATGTGTTCCAAGTTGTACTCTCTTTTAGTTTGCTGTAAGGTGTTCGAGATTGTTCTCTCTTTTATTTCTCTGTAATGTTTTCCAAGTTGTTCACGCTTTCTGTATGCTGTAATGTGTTCCAGGTTGTTCTTTCTTTTAGATAGTTGTAATGTGTTACAGGTTGTTCTCTCTTTTAGTTAGCTGTAGTATGTTCCAGTTTGTTCTCACTTAGAGTCCACTGTAATGTCTTCCAAGTTGTTCTCCCTTTTTGTTGGCTGTAATGTGTTACAATTTGTTCTCTCTTTTCGATAGCTGTAATGTTTTCCGAATTGTTCACTCTTTTAGTTTGCTGTCGTGTGTTCCAGATTGTACTCTCTTTTTGATAGCTCTAATTTGTTCCAAATTTTCCTCTATTTTACTTCGCTGTAATGTGTTCCAGGTTGTTCTCTGTTTTAGTTCGCTGATATGTGTTCCAAGTTGTTTTCTCTTTCAGTTCTCTGTAATGTTTTTCAGATTGCTCTCTCGTTTACTTAGCTGTAATGTGCTACAAGTTGTTCTCTCCTTTAGTTCTCTGTTATTGGTTCCAGGTTTTTATCTCTTTTCGTTAGCTTTAATGTGTTCCAGATTGTTCTCTCTTTTTGTTACCTGTAATATGTTCCATATTCTTCTCTCTTTTAATTAGCTATAATGTGTTCCAGGTTGTTCACTATTTTAGTTAGCTGTAATGTGTTCCAGATTGATCTCTCTATTCATTAGCTGTTATGTGTTCCAAGTTGTACTCTCTTTTATCTCTCTGGAATATGTTCCAAGTTATACACCCTTTCAGTTTGATGTAATGTGTTCCAGATCGTTCTCTCTTTAGTACTATGTAATGTGACCCATGTTGTTCACTCCTTTAATTCGCTGTCATGTGTTCCATGTTTTACCCTCTTTTAGTTAGCTGTAATATGTTCCTGATTCATCAATCTTTTAGTTAGGTGTAATGTGTTCCAGATTATTCTCTCTTTTAGTTTGCTGTAATGTGTTCCAGGTTCTTCTCTCCTTTAGTTCGCTGTAATGTCTTCCAGGTTTTACACTCTTTTAGTTAGCCGTAATGTATTCCAGGTTTTTCTCTCTTTTAGTTAGCTCTGATGGGTTCAAAGAAGTACTCTCTTTTAGTTCGCTATAATGTGTAACAATTTGTTTTCACTTTTAGTTACGTGTAATGTTTTCTAGATTGTTCTCTCTTTTAGTTCGTGGTAATGTGTTGCAGATTGTTCTCTCTTTTTGTTATCTGTAATATGTTCCAGATTCTTCTCTCTTTTAGTTCGCTGTAATGTGTTCCAGATTGTTCTCTCTTTTAGTTAGGTGTAATGCGTTCCAGATTGTTCTCTCTTTTAGTTAGCTGTAATGTGTTCCAGATTGTTCTCTCTTTTAATTCGCTGTAATTTGTTCCAGATTGTTCTCTCTTTTAGTTAGGTGTAATGTATTCCAGGTTGTTCTCTCTTTTAGTTAGCTCTAATGTGTTCTAGGTTGTTCTATCTTTTAGTTCACTGTAATATATTCCAGATTGTTCTCCATTTAGTTTGCTGTAATGAGCTCCAAATACCTCTGTCCTTTAGTTCGCTGTAATGTCTTCCAGGCTTTACACTGTTTTAGTTAGCCGTATTGTATTCCAGGATTTTCTCTCTTTTAGTTAACTCTAATAGGTTCACTCTCTTTTAGTTCACTGTAATGTGTAACAATTTGTTCTCTCTGTTAGTTAGGTGTAATGTTTTCCAGATTATTCTCTCTTTTAGTTCGCGGTAATGTGTTGCAGATTGTTCTCACTTTTAGTTAGCTGTAATGTGTTCCATGCTGTCCTCTCTTTTTGTTAGCTGTAATATGTTCCAAATTGTTCTCTCTTTTAGTTAGCTGGAATGTGTTCCAGGTTGTTCCCTGTTTTAGTTCTCTGTAAGGTGTTCCAGGTTTTTTTCTCTTTTACTTAGCTCTAATGGGTTCAAAGAAGTACTCTCTTTTAGTTCGCTGTAATGTGTAACAATTTGTTCTCTCTTTTAGTTAGGTGTAATGTTTTCCAGATTGTTTTCTCTTTTAGTGCACTGTATTGTGTTGCAATTGTTCTCTCTTTTAGGTAGCACCAATGTGTTCCAAGTTGTACTCTCTTTAATTCGTTGTAAAGTGTTCAAAGTGGTACTCTCTTTTAGTTCGCTGTAATGTGTTCCACATTGAACTCCCTTTTAGTTTGATGTGATGTATTCCCGATTGTTCTCTCTTTTAGTTCTCTGTAATATCTTTCAGGTTGTTCCCTGTTTTAGTTCTCTGTAAGGTGTTCCAGATTGTTCTCTCTTTTAGTTTGCTGTAAGGTGTTCCAGATTGTCCTCTCTTTTAGTTAGCAATAATGTATTCCAGGTTGTTCACTATTTTAGTTAGCTGTAATGTGTTCCAGATTGATCTCTCTATTCGTTAGCTGTTATGTGTTCCAAGTTGTACTCTCTTTTAGCTCTCTGGAATATGTTCCAAGTTATACACCCTTTTAGTTTGATGTAATGTGTTCCAGATCGTTCTCTCTTTAGTACTATATAATGTGACCCAGGTTGTTCACTCCTTTAATTCGCTGTCATGTGTTCCAGGTTTTACCCTCTTTTAGTTAGCTGTAATATGTTCCTGATTCATCAATTTTTTGTTAGGTGTAGTGTGTTCCAGATTATTATCTCTTTTAGTTTGCTGTAATGTCTTCCAGGTTCTTCTCTCCTTTAGTTCGCTGTAATGTCTTCCAGGTTTTACACTCTTCTGGTTAGCCGTAATGTATTCCAGGTTTTTCTCTCTTTTAGTTAGCTCTAATGGGTTCAAAGAAGTACTCTCTTTTAGTTCGCTGTAATGTGTAAGAATTTGTTCTCACTTTTAGTTAGGTGTAATGTTTTCTAGATTGTTCTCTCTTTTAGTTCGCGGTAATGTGTTGCAGATTGTTCTCTCTTTTTGTTATCTGTAATATGTTCCAGATTCTTCTCTCTTTTAGTTCGCTGTAATGTGTTCCAGATTGTTCACTCTTTTAGTTAGGTGTAATGCGTTCCAGATTGTTCTCTCTTTTAGTTAGCTGTAATGTGTTCCAGATTGTTCTCTCTTTTAGTTAGCTGTAATGTATTCCAGATTGTTCTCTCTTTTAGTTAGCTGCAATATGTTCCGGATTGTCCTCTCTTTCAGTTGGCTGTATTGTGTTCCAGATTGTTTTCCCTTTTAGTTAGCTGTAATGTGTTCCAGATTGTTCTCTATTTTAGTTGTCTGTATTGTTTTCTAAGTTGTACTCTCATTTTGTTCTCTTTCATGTATTCCAAGTTGTTCACCCTTTTAGTTCACTGTAATGTGTTCCAGGTTTTACCCTCTTTTAGTTAGCTGTAATTTGTTCCTGATTCTTCTCTCTTTTAGTTAGCTGTAATGTGTTCCAGATTATTTTCTCTTTTAGTTAGCTCTAATGTGTTCCAGATTGATCTCTCTTTTTGTTTGCTGTAATGTGTTCCAGATTGTTCTCTCTTTTAGTTAGCTGTAATGCCTTCCAGGTTGTTCTGTCATTTAGTTAGCTGCAATAAGTTCCAGGTTGTTCTCCCTTTTAGTAAGCTGTAATGTGTTGCAGGTTGTTCTCTCTTTTACTTTGCTCTAAAGTGTTCCAGATTTTTCTCTCTTATATTTCGCTTTAATTTGTTCCAGATTGTTCTCTCTTTTAGTTCGCTGTAATGTGTAACAATTTGTTCTCACTTTTAGTTAGGTGTAATGTTTTCTAGATTGTTCTCTCTTTTAGTTCGCAGTAATGTATTCCAGATTGTTCTCTCTTTTAGTTACCTGCAATTTGTTCCAAATTGTCCTCTCCTTCAGTTGGATGTAATGTGTTCCTGATTGTTCTCCCTTTTAGTTCGCTGTAATGTGTTCCAGATTGTTCTCTCTTTTAGTTAGGTGTAATGCGTTCCAGATTGTTCTCTCTTTTAGTTAGGTGTAATGCGTTCCAGATTGTTCTCTCTTTTAGTTCGCTGTAATGTGTTCCAGATTGTTCTCTCTTTTATTTAGGTGTAATGCGTTCCAGGTTGTTCTCTCTTTTAGTTAGCTCTAATGTGTTCTAGGTTGTTCTATCTTTTAGTTCGCTGTAATATATTCCAGATAGTTCTCCATTTAGTTTGCTGTAATGAGCTCCAAATACCTCTGTCCTGTAGTTCGCTGTAATGTCTTCCAGGTTTTACACTCTTTTAGTTAGCTGTAATGTATTCCAGGTTTTTCTCTCTTTTAGTTAACTCTAATAGGTTCAAAGAAGTACTCTCTTTTAGTTCGCTGTAATGTGTAACAATTTGTTCTCTCTTTTAGTTAGGTGTAATGTTTTCCAGATTGTTCTCTCTTTTAGTTTGCGGTAATGTGTTGCAGATTGTTCTCACTTTTAGTTAGCTGTAATGTGTTCCATGCTGTTCTCTCTTTTTGTTAGCTGTAATATGTTCCAAATTGTTCTCTCTTTTATTTAGCTGTAATGTGTTCCAGGTTGTTCCCTGTTTTAGTTCTCTGTAAGGTGTTCCAGGTTTTTTTCTCTTTTACTTAGCTCTAATGGGTTCAAAGAAGTACTCTCTTTTAGTTCGCTGTAATGTGTAACAATTTGTTCTCTCTTTTAGTTAGGTGTAATGTTTTCCAGATTGTTTTCTCTTTTAGTGCGCTGTAATGTGTTGCAATTGTTCTCTCTTTTAGGTAGCTCCAATGTGTTCCAAGTTGTACTCTCTTTAATTCGTTGTAAAGTGTTCAAAGTGGTACTCTCTTTTAGTTCGCTGTAATGTGTTCCACATTGAACTTTCTTTTAGTTCGATGGAATATGTTCCATGATATATTTTCTTTTAGTTAATTTTAATGCATTCCAGGTTGTTCTCTCTTTTACTTAGCTGTAATGTGTGCCAGATTGTTCTATCTTTTGGTCCTCCTTAATGTTTTCTAGATTGTTCTTTCTTTTAGTTTACTGTAATGTGTTCCAGATTGTTCTCTATTTTAGTTGGCTGTAATGTATTCCAAGTTGTACTCTCATTTAGTTCTCTTTCATGTGTTCCAAGTTGTTCACCCTTTTAGTTTGATGTAATGTATGCCAAGTTTTACACTCTTTTAGTTCTCTTTTAGTTGTTCACCCTTTTAGTTCGCTGTAATGTGTTCCAGATTGTTCTCTCTTTTGCTCCTCCTTAATCTTTTCCAGATTGTTCTTTCTTTTAGTTAGTTGTAATGTGTTCCAGGTTGTTCTCTCTTTTAGTCTGCTGTAAAGTGTTCCAGAATGTTCTATCTTTTGGTCCTCCTTAATGTTTTCCAAATTGTTCTTTCTTTTAGTTAGCTGTAATGTGTTCCAGGTTGTTCCCTGTTTTCGTTCTCTGTAAGGTGTTCCAGGTTTTTTTCTCTTTTACTTAGCTCTAATGGGTTCAAAGAAGTACTCTCTTTTAGTTCGCTGTAATGTGTAACAATTTGTTCTCTCTTTTAGTTAGGTGTAATGTTTTCCAGATTGTTTTCTCTTTTAGTTCGCTGTAATGTGTTCCACATTGAACTCTCTTTTAGTTTGCTGTGATATGTTCACGATTGTTCTCTCTTCTAGTTCTCTGTAATATGTTCCAGGTTGTTCCCTGTTTTAGTTCTCTGTAAGGTGTTCCAGATTGTTCTCTCATTTAGTTTGCTGTAAGGTGTTCCAGATTGTCCTCTCTTTTAGTTGGCTATAATGTGTTGCAGGTTGTTCTCTCTTTTAGTTTGCTGTAAAGTGTTCCAGATTGTTCTCTCTTTTATTTCGCTGTAATTTGTTCCAGATTGTTCTCTTTTTTAGTTCGCTGTAATGTATTCCAGGTTTTACCCTCTTTTAGTTGGCTGTAATATGTTCCTGATTCTTCAATCTTTTAGTTAGGTGTAATGTGTTCCAGATTATTCTCTCTTTTAGTTCGCTGTAATGTGTTCCAGGTTGGTCAGTCTTTTAGTTCGATGGAATATGTTCCATGATATGTTTTCTTTTAGTTAATTTTAATGCATTCCAGGTTGTTCTCTCTTTTACTTAGCTGTAATGTGTTCCAAGTTGTATACTCTTTTAGTTCGCTGTAATGTGTTCCACATTGTTCTCTCTTTTGCTCCTCCTTAATGTTTTCCAGATTGTTCTTTCTTTTAGTTAGTTGTAATGTGTTCCAGGTTCTTCTCTCTTTTAGTCTGCTGTAAAGAATTCCAGATTGTTCTATCTTTTGGTCCTCCTTAAAGTTTTCTAGATTGTTCTTTCTTTTAGTTTACTGTAATGTGTTCCAGATTGTTCTCCCTTTTAGTTAGCTGTAATGTCTTCCAGGTTGTTCTCTCTTTTAGTTTGCTCTAAAGTGTTCCAGATTGTTCTCTCTTTTATTTCGCTGTAATTTGTTCCAGATTGTTCTCTTTTTTAGTTCGCTGTAATGTGTTCGAGGTTGTTAGCTCTTTTAGTTCGCTGTAATGTATTCCAGATTGTTCTCTCTTTTAGTTAGCTGCAATATGTTCCGGATTGTCCTCTCTTTCAGTTGGCTGTAATGTGTTCCAGATCGTTCTCCCTTTTAGTTAGCTGTAATGTGTTCCAGATTGTTCTCTATTTTAGTTCGCTGTAATGTATTCCAAGTTGTACTCTCATTTAGTTCTCTTTCATGTGTTCCAAGTTGTTCACCCTTTTAGTTTGATGTAATGTATGCCAAGTTTTACACTCTTTTAGTTCTCTTTTAGTTGTTCACCCTTTTAGTTCGCTGTAATGTGTTCCAGGTTTGACACTCTTTTAATTAGCTGTAATTTGTTCCTGATTCTTCTCTCTTTTATTTAGCTGTAATGTGTTCCAGATTATTCTCTCTTTTAGTTTGCTCTAATGTGTTACAGAGTCGTCTCTCCTTTAGTTCACTGTAATGTGTTCCAGGTTTTACAATCTTTTAGTTAGCTGTAATTTATTCCAGGTTTTTCTCTCATTTACATTGCTCTAATGTGTTCAAAGAAGTACTCTCTTTTAGTGCGCTGTAATGTGTAACAATTTGTCCACTCTTTTAGCTAGGTGTAATGTTTTCCAGATTGTTTTCTCTTTTAGTTCACTGTAATGTGTTGCAGATTGTTCTCTCTTTTAGATAGCTCCAATGTGTTCAAAGTTGTACTCTCTTTTTGTTCGCTGTAATGAGTTCCATGTTGTACTCTCTTTTAGTTTGCTGTGATGTATTCCCGATTGTTCTCTCTTTTAGTTCTCTGTAATATGTTCCAGGTTGTTCCCTGTTTTAGTTCTCTGTAAGGTGTTCCAGATTGTTCTCTCTTTTAGTTTGCTGTAAGGTGTTCCAGATTGTCCTCTCTTTTAGTTAGCTATAATGTGTTCCAGGTTGTTCACTATTTTAGTTAGCTGTAATGTGTTCCAGATTGATCTCTCTATTCATTAGCTGTTATGTGTTCCAAGTTGTACTCTCTTTTAGCTATCTGGAACATGTTCCAAGTTATACACCCTTTTAGTTTGATGTAATGTGTTCCAGATCGTTCTCTCTTTAGTACTAGGTAATGTGACCCAGGTTGTTCACTCCTTTAATTCGCTGTCATGTGTTCCAGGTTTTACCCTCTTTTAGTTAGCTGTAATATGTTCCTCACTCATCAATCTTTTAGTTAGGTGTAATGTGTTCCAGATTATTCTCTCGTTTAGTTTGCTGTAATGTGTTCCAGGTTCTTCTCTCCTTTAGTTCGCTGTAATGTCTTCCAGGTTTTACACTCTTCTGGTTAGCTGTAATGTATTCCAGGTTTTTCTCTCTTTTAGTTAGCTCTAATGGGTTCAAAGAAGTACTCTCTTTTAGTTCGCTGTAATGTGTAAGAATTTGTTCTCACTTTTAGTTAGGTGTAATGTTTTGTACATTGTTCTCTCTTTTAGTTCGCGGTAATGTGTTGCAGATTGTTCTCACTTTTAGTTAGCTGTAATGTGTTCCATGCTGTTCTCTCTTTTTGTTAGCTGTAATATGTTCGTAATTGTTCTCTCTTTTAGTTAGCTGTAATGTGTTCCAGGTTGTTCCCTGTTTTAGTTCTCTTTAAGGTGTTCCAGGTTTTTTTCTCTTTTACTTAGCTCTAATGGGTTCAAAGAAGTACTCTCTTTTAGTTCGCTGTAATGTGTAACAATTTGTTCTCTCTTTTAGTTAGGTGTAATGTTTCCAAATTGTTTTCTCTTTTAGTTCGCTGTAATGTGTTCCACATTGAATATCTTTTAGTTTGCTGTGATATGTTCACGATTGTTCTCTCTTCTAGTTCTCTGTAATATGTTCCAGGTTGTTCCCTGTTTTAGTTCTCTGTAAGGTGTTCCAGATTGTTCTCTCATTTAGTTTGCTGTAAGGTGTTCCAGATTGTCCTCTCTTTTAGTTAGCTATATTGTGTTGCAGGTTGTTCTCTCTTTTAGTTTGCTGTAAAGTGTTCCAGATTGTTCTCTCTTTTGGTCCTCCTTAATGTTTTCGAATTTGTTCTTTCTTTTAGTTTACTGTAATGTGTTCCAGATTGTTCTCCCTTTTAGTTAGCTGTAATGTGTTCCAGAGTCATCTCTCCTTTAGTTCACTGTAATGTGTTCCAGGTTTGTCAGTCTTTTAGTTCGATGGAATATGTTCCATGATATGTTTTCTTTTAGTTAATTGTAATGCATTCCAGGTTGTTCTCTCTTTTACTTAGCTGTAATGTGTTCCAGATTGTTCTCCCTTTTAGTCTGCTGTAAAGTGTTCCAGATTGTTCTATCTTTTGCTCCTCCTTAATGTTTTCCAGATTGGTCTTTCTTTTAGTTAGTTGTAATGTGTTCCAGGTTGTTCTCTCTTTTAGTCTGCTGTAAAGTGTTCCAGATTGTTCTATCTTTATGTCCTCCTTAATGTTTTCTAAATTGTTCTTTCTTTTAGTTTACTGTAATGTGTTCCAGATTGTTCTCCCTTTTAGTTAGCTGTAATGTCTTCCAGGTTGTTCTCTCTTTTAGTTTGCTCTAAAGTGTTCCAGATTGTTCTCTCTTTTATTTCGCTGTAATTTGTTCCAGATTGTTCTCTTTTTTAGTTCGCTGTAATGTGTTCCAGGTTGTTAGCTCTTTTAGTTCGCTGTAATTTATTACAGATTGTTCTCTCTTTTAGTTAGCTGCAATATGTTCCGGATTGTCCTCTCTTTCAGTTGGCTGTAATGTGTTCCAGATCGTTCTCCCTTTTAGTTAGCTGCAATGTGTTCCAGATTGTTCTCTATTTTAGTTGGCTGTAATGTGTTCCAAGTTGTACTCTCATTTAGTTCTCTTTCATGTGTTCCAAGTTGTTCACCCTTTTTGTTTGATGTAATGTGTGCCACGTTTTACACTCTTTTAGTTCTCTTTTAGTTGTTCACCCTTTTAGTTCGCTGTAATGTGTTCCAGGTTTGACCCTCTTTTAGTTAGCTGTAATTTGTTCCTGATTCTTCTCTCTTTTATTTAGCTGTAATGTGTTCCAGATTATTCTCTCTTTTAGTTTGCTGTAATGTGTTCCAGAGTCGTCTCTCCTTTAGTTCACTGTAATGTGTTCCGGGTTTTACAATCTTTTAGTTAGCTGTAATTTATTCCAGGTTTTTCTCTCTTTTACATAGCTCTAATGTGTTCAAAGAAGTACTCTCTTTTAGTGCGCTGTAATGTGTAACAATTTGTCCACTCTTTTAGCTAGGTGTAATGTTTTCCAGATTGTTTTCTCTTTTAGTTCGCTGTAATGTGTTGCAGATTGTTCTCTCTTTTAGATAGCTCCAATGTGTTCCAAGTTGTACTCTCTTTTTGTTCGCTGTAATGTGTTCCAAGTTGTACTCTCTTTTAGTTTGCTGTAAGGTGTTCGAGATTGTTCTCTCTTTTATTTCTCTGTAATGTTTTCCAAGTTGTTCACGCTTTCTGTATGCTGTAATGTGTTCCAGGTTGTTCTTTCTTTTAGATAGTTGTAATGTGTTCCAGGTTGTTCTCTCTTTTAGTTAGCTGCAGTATGTTCCAGTTTGTTCTCACTTAGAGTCCACTGTAATGTCTTCCAAGTTGTTCTCCCTTTTTGTTGGCTGTAATGTGTTACAATTTGTTCTCTCTTTTCGATAGCTGTAATGTTTTCCGAATTGTTCACTCTTTTAGTTTGCTGTCATGTGTTCCAGATTGTACTCTCTTTTTGATAGCTCTAATTTGTTCCAAATTTTCCTCTATTTTACTTCGCTGTAATGTGTTCCAGGTTGTTCTCTGTTTTAGTTCGCTGATATGTGTTCCAAGTTGTTTTCTCTTTCAGTTCTCTGTAATGTTTTTCAGATTGCTCTCTCGTTTACTTAGCTGTAATGTGCTACAAGTTGTTCTCTCCTTTAGTTCTCTGTTATTGGTTCCAGGTTTTTATCTCTTTTCGTTAGCTTTAATGTGTTCCAGATTGTTCTCTCTTTTTGTTATCTGTAATATGTTCCATATTCTTCTCTCTTTTAGTTAGCTATAATGTGTTCCAGGTTGTTCACTATTTTAGTTAGCTCTAATGTGTTCCAGATTGATCTCTCTATTCATTAGCTGTTATGTGTTCCAAGTTGTACTCTCTTTTAGCTCTCTGGAATATGTTCCAAGTTATACACCCTTTCAGTTTGATGTAATGTGTTCCAGATCGTTCTCTCTTTAGTACTATGTAATGTGACCCAGGTTGTTCACTCCTTTAATTCGCTGTCATGTGTTCCAGGTTTTACCCTCTTTTAGTTAGCTGTAATATGTTCCTGATTCATCAATCTTTTAGTTAGGTGTAATGTGTTCCAGATTATTCTCTCTTTTAGTTTGCTGTAATGTGTTCCAGGTTCTTCTCTCCTTTAGTTCGCTGTAATGTCTTCCAGGTTTTACACTCTTTTAGTTAGCCGTAATGTATTCCAGGTTTTTCTCTCTTTTAGTTAGCTCTGATGGGTTCAAAGAAGTACTGTCTTTTAGTTCGCTATAATGTGTAACAATTTGTTTTCACTTTTAGTTACGTGTAATGTTTTCTAGATTGTTCTCTCTTTTAGTTCGTGGTAATGTGTTGCAGATTGTTCTCTCTTTTTGTTATCTGTAATATGTTCCAGATTCTTCTCTCTTTTAGTTCGCTGTAATGTGTTCCAGATTGTTCTCTCTTTTAGTTAGGTGTAATGCGTTCCAGATTGTTCTCTCTTTTAGTTAGGTGTAATGTGTTCCAGATTGTTCTCTCTTTTAATTCGCTGTAATTTGTTCCAGATTGTTCTCTCTTTTAGTTAGGTGTAATGTATTCCAGGTTGTTCTCTCTTTTAGTTAGCTCTAATGTGTTCTAGGTTGTTCTCTCTTTTAGTTAGCTCTAATGTGTTCTAGGTTGTTCTCTCTTTTAGTTAGCTGTAATGTGTTCCAGATTGTTCTCTCTTTTAGTTCGCTGTAATGTGTTCCAGATTGTTCTCTTTTTTAGTTAGGTGTAATGCGTTCCAGGTTGTTCTCTCTTTTAGTTAGCTCTAATGTGTTCTAGGTTGTTCTCTTTTTTAGTTAGCTGTAATGTATTCCAGATTGTTGTCCATTTACTTTGCTGTAATGAGCTCCAAATACCTCTGTCCTTTAGTTCGCTGTAATGTCTTCCAGGTTTTACACTGTTTTAGTTAGCCGTAATGTATTCCAGGTTTTTGTCTCTTTTAGTTAACTCTAATAGGTTCAATGAAGTACTCTCTTTTAGTTCGCTGTAATGTGCAACAATTTGTTCTCTCTTTTAGTTAGGTGTAATGTTTTCCAGATTGTTCTCTCTTTTAGTTCGCGGTAATGTGTTGCAGATTGTTCTCACTTTTAGTTAGCTGTAATGTGTTCCATGCTGTTCTCTCTTTTTGTTAGCTGTAATATGTTCGTAATTGTTCTCTCTTTTAGTTAGCTGTAATGTGTTCCAGGTTGTTCCCTGTTTTAGTTCTCTGTAAGGTGTTCCAGGTTTTTTTCTCTTTTACTTAGCTCTAATGGGTTCAAAGAAGTACTCTCTTTTAGTTCGCTGTAATGTGTAACAATTTGTTCTCTCTTTTAGTTAGCTGTAATGTTTTCCAGATTGTTTTCTCTTTTAGTTCGCTGTAATGTGTTCCACATTGAATCTCTTTTAGTTTGCTGTGATATGTTCACGATTGTTCTCTCTTCTAGTTCTCTGTAATATGTTCCAGGTTGTTCCCTGTTTTAGTTCTCTGTAAGGTGTTCCAGATTGTTCTCTCATTTAGTTTGCTGTAAGGTGTTCCAGATTGTCCTCTCTTTTAGTTAGCTATATTGTGTTGCAGGTTGTTCTCTCTTTTAGTTTGCTGTAAAGTGTTCCAGATTGTTCTCTCTTTTGGTCCTCCTTAATGTTTTCGAAATTGTTCTTTCTTTTAGTTTACTGTAATGTGTTCCAGATTGTTCTCCCTTTTAGTTAGCTGTAATGTGTTCCAGAGTCATCTCTCCTTTAGTTCACTGTAATGTGTTCCAGGTTTGTCAGTCTTTTAGTTCGATGGAATATGTTCCATGATATGTTTTCTTTTAGTTAATTGTAATGCATTCCAGGTTGTTCTCTCTTTTACTTAGCTGTAATGTGTTCCAGATTGTTCTCTCTTTTAGTCTGCTGTAAAGTGTTCCAGATTGTTCTATCTTTTGCTCCTCCTTCATGTTTTCTAGATTGTTCTTTCTTTTAGTTTACTGTAATGTGTTCCAGATTGTTCTCCCTTTTAGTTAGCTGTAATGTCTTCCAGGTTGTTCTCTCTTTTAGTTAGCTCTAAAGTGTTCCAGATTGTTCTCTCTTTTATTTCGCTGTAATTTGTTCCAGATTGTTCTCTTTTTTAGTTCGCTGTAATGTGTTCCAGGTTGTTAGCTCTTTTAGTTCGCTGTAATTTATTACAGATTGTTCTCTCTTTTAGTTAGCTGCAATATGTTCCGGATTGTCCTCTCTTTCAGTTGGCTGTAATGTGTTCCAGATCGTTCTCCCTTTTAGTTAGCTGCAATGTGTTCCAGATTGTTCTCTATTTTAGTTGGCTGTAATGTGTTCCAAGTTGTACTCTCATTTAGTTCTCTTTCATGTGTTCCAAGTTGTTCACCCTTTTTGTTTGATGTAATGTGTGCCAAGTTTTACACTCTTTTAGTTCTCTTTTAGTTGTTCACCCTTTTAGTTCGCTGTAATGTGTTCCAGGTTTGACCCTCTTTTAGTTAGCTGTAATTTGTTCCTGATTCTTCTCTCTTTTATTTAGCTGTAATGTGTTCCAGATTATTCTCTCTTTTAGTTTGCTGTAATGTGTTCCAGAGTCGTCTCTCCTTTAGTTCACTGTAATGTGTTCCGTGTTTTACAATCTTTTAGTTAGCTGTAATTTATTCCAGGTTTTTCTCTCTTTTACATAGCTCTAATGTGTTCAAAGAAGTACTCTCTTTTAGTGCGCTGTAATGTGTAACAATTTGTCCACTCTTTTAGCTAGGTGTAATGTTTTCCAGATTGTTTTCTCTTTTAGTTCGCTGTAATGTGTTGCAGATTGTTCTCTCTTTTAGATAGCTCCAATGTGTTCCAAGTTGTACTCTCTTTTTGTTCGCTGTAATGTGTTCCAAGTTGTACTCTCTTTTAGTTTGCTGTAAGGTGTTCGAGATTGTTCTCTCTTTAATTTCTCTGTAATGTTTTCCAAGTTGTTCACGCTTTCTGTATGCTGTAATGTGTTCCAGGTTGTTCTTTCTTTTAGATAGTTGTAATGTGTTCCAGGTTGTTCTCTCTTTTAGTTAGCTGTAGTATGTTCCAGTTTGTTCTCTCTTAGAGTCCACTGTAATGTCTTCCAAGTTGTTCTCCCTTTTTGTTGGCTGTAATGTGTTACAATTTGTTCTCTCTTTTCGATAGATGTAATGTTTTCTGAATTGTTCACTCTTTTAGTTTGCTGTCATGTGTTCCAGATTGTACTCTCTTTTTGATAGCTCTAATTTGTTCCAAATTTTCCTCTATTTTACTTCGCTGTAATGTGTTCCAGGTTGTTCTCTGTTTTAGTTCGCTGATATGTGTTCCAAGTTGTTTTCTCTTTCAGTTCTCTGTAATGTTTTTCAGATTGCTCTCTCGTTTACTTAGCTGTAATGTGCTACAAGTTGTTCTCTCCTTTAGTTCTCTGTTATTGGTTCCAGGTTTTTATCTCTTTTCGTTAGCTTTAATGTGTTCCAGATTGTTCTCTCTTTTTGTTATCTGTAATATGTTCCATATTCTTCTCTCTTTTAGTTAGCTATAATGTGTTCCAGGTTGTTCACTATTTTAGTTAGCTCTAATGTGTTCCAGATTGATCTCTCTATTCATTAGCTGTTATGTGTTCCAAGTTGTACTCTCTTTTAGCTCTCTGGAATATGTTCCAAGTTATACACCCTTTCAGTTTGATGTAATGTGTTCCAGATCGTTCTCTCTTTAGTACTATGTAATGTGACCCAGGTTGTTCACTCCTTTAATTCGCTGTCATGTGTTCCAGGTTTTACCCTCTTTTAGTTAGCTGTAATATGTTCCTGATTCATCAATCTTTTAGTTAGGTGTAATGTGTTCCAGATTATTCTCTCTTTTAGTTTGCTGTAATGTGTTCCAGGTTCTTCTCTCCTTTAGTTCGCTGTAATGTCTTCCAGGTTTTACACTCTTTTAGTTAGCCGTAATGTATTCCAGGTTTTTCTCTCTTTTAGTTAGCTCTGATGGGTTCAAAGAAGTACTCTCTTTTAGTTCGCTATAATGTGTAACAATTTGTTTTCACTTTTAGTTACGTGTAATGTTTTCTAGATTGTTCTCTCTTTTAGTTCGTGGTAATGTGTTGCAGATTGTTCTCTCTTTTTGTTATCTGTAATATGTTCCAGATTCTTCTCTCTTTTAGTTCGCTGTAATGTGTTCCAGATTGTTCTCTCTTTTAGTTAGGTGTAATGCGTTCCAGATTGTTCTCTCTTTTAGTTAGCTGTAATGTGTTCCAGATTGTTCTCTCTTTTAATTCGCTGTAATTTGTTCCAGATTGTTCTCTCTTTTAGTTAGGTGTAATGTATTCCAGGTTGTTCTCTCTTTTAGTTAGCTCTAATGTGTTCTAGGTTGTTCTATCTTTGAGTTCACTGTAATATATTCCAGATTGTTCTCCATTTAGTTTGCTGTAATGAGCTCCAAATACCTCTGTCCTTTAGTTCGTTGTAATGTCTTCCAGGTTTTACACTGTTTTAGTTAGCCGTATTGTATTCCAGGATTTTCTCTCTTTTAGTTAACTCTAATAGGTTCACTCTCTTTTAGTTCACTGTAATGTGTAAGAATTTGTTCTCTCTGTTAGTTAGGTGTAATGTTTTCCAGATTTTTCTCTCTTTTAGTTCGCGGTAATGTGTTGCAGATTGTTCTCACTTTTAGTTAGCTGTAATGTGTTCCATGCTGTCCTCTCTTTTTGTTAGCTGTAATATGTTCCAAATTGTTCTCTCTTTTAGTTAGCTGGAATGTGTTCCAGGTTGTTCCCTGTTTTAGTTCTCTGTAAGGTGTTCCAGGTTTTTTTCTCTTTTACTTAGCTCTAATGGGTTCAAAGAAGTACTCTCTTTTAGTTCGCTGTAATGTGTAACAATTTGTTCTCTCTTTTAGTTAGGTGTAATGTTTTCCAGATTGTTTTCTCTTTTAGTGCACTGTATTGTGTTGCAATTGTTCTCTCTTTTAGGTAGCACCAATGTGTTCCAAGTTGTACTCTCTTTAATTCGTTGTAAAGTGTTCAAAGTGGTACTCTCTTTTAGTTCGCTGTAATGTGTTCCACATTGAACTCTCTTTTAGTTTGCTGTGATGTATTCCCGATTGTTCTCTCGTTTAGTTCTCTGTAATATCTTCCAGGTTGTTCCCTGTTTTAGTTCTCTGTAAGGTGTTCCAGATTGTTCTCTCTTTTAGTTTGCTGTAAGGTGTTCCAGATTGTTCTCTCTTTTAGTTTGCTGTAAGGTGTTCCAGATTGTCCTCTCTTTTAGTTAGCTACAATGTATTCCAGGATGTTCACTATTTTAGTTAGCTGTAATGTGTTCCAGATTGATCTCTCTATTCGTTAGCTGTTATGTGTTCCAAGTTGTACTCTCTTTTAGCTCTCTGGAATATGTTCCAAGTTATACACCCTTTTCGTTTGATGTAATGTGTTCCAGATCGTTCTCTCTTTAGTACTATGTAATGTGACCCAGGTTGTTCACTCCTTTAATTCGCTGTCATGTGTTCCAGGTTTTACCCTCTTTTAGTTAGCTGTAATATGTTCCTGATTCATCAATTTTTTGTTAGGTGTATTGTGTTCCAGATTATTATCTCTTTTAGTTTGCTGTAATGTGTTCCAGGTTCTTCTCTCCTTTAGTTCGCTGTAATGTCTTCCAGGTTTTACACTCTTCTGGTTAGCCGTAATGTATTCCAGGTTTTTCTCTCTTTTAGTTAGCTCTAATGGGTTCAAAGAAGTACTCTCTTTTAGTTCGCTGTAATGTGTAAGAATTTGTTCTCACTTTTAGTTAGGTGTAATGTTTTCTAGATTGTTCTCTCTTTTAGTTCGCGGTAATGTGTTGCAGATTGTTCTCTCTTTTTGTTATCTGTAATATGTTCCAGATTCTTCTCTCTTTTAGTTCGCTGTAATGTGTTCCAGATTGTTCACTCTTTTAGTTAGGTGTAATGCGTTCCAGATTGTTCTCTCTTTTAGTTAGCTGTAATGTGTTCCAGATTGTTCTCTCTTTTAGTTCGCTGTAATGTGTTCCAGATTGTTCTCTTTTTTAGTTAGGTGTAATGCGTTCCACATTGTTCTCTCTTTTAGTTAGCTGTAATGTGTTCCAGATTGTTCTCTCTTTTAGTTCGCTGTAATGTGTTCCAGATTGTTCTCTCTTTTAGTTAGGTGTAATGCGTTCCAGGTTGTTCTCTCTTTTAGTTAGCTCTAATGTGTTCTAGGTTGTTCTCTCTTTTAGTTCGCTGTAATATATTCCAGATTGTTCTCCATTTAGTTTGCTGTAATGAGCTCCAAATACCTCTGTCCTTTAGTTCGCTGTAATGTCTTCCAGGTTTTACACTGTTTTAGTTAGCTGTAATGTATTCCAGGTTTTTCTCTCTTTTAGTTAACTCTAATAGGTTCAAAGAAGTACTCTCTTTTAGTTCGCTGTAACGTGTTCCAGATTGTTCTCTCTTTTAGTTCGCTGTAATGTGTTCCAGATTGTTCTCTCTTTTAGTTAGGTGTAATGCGTTCCAGGTTGTTCTCTCTTTTAGTTAGCTCTAATGTGTTCTAGGTTGTTCTCTCTTTTAGTTCGCTGTAATATATTCCAGATTGTTCTCCATTTAGTTTGCTGTAATGTGTTCCAGGTTCTTCTCTCCTTTAGTTCGCTGTAATGTCTTCCAGGTTTAACAATCTTCTGGTTAGCCGTAATGTATTCCAGGTTTTTCTCTCTTTTAGTTAGCTCTAATGGGTTCAAAGAAGTACTCTCTTTTAGTTCGCTGTAATGTGTAAGAATTTGTTCTCACTTTTAGTTAGGTGTAATGTTTTCTAGATTGTTCTCTCTTTTAGTTCGCGGTAATGTGTTGCAGATTGTTCTCTCTTTTTGTTATCTGTAATATGTTCCAGATTCTTCTCTCTTTTAGTTCGCTGTAATGTGTTCCAGATTGTTCACTCTTTTAGTTAGGTGTAATGCGTTCCAGATTGTTCTCTCTTTTAGTTAGCTGTAATGTGTTCCAGATTGTTCTCTCTTTTAGTTCGCTGTAATGTGTTCCAGATTGTTCTCTTTTTTAGTTAGGTGTAATGCGTTCCACATTGTTCTCTCTTTTAGTTAGCTGTAATGTGTTCCAGATTGTTCTCTCTTTTAGTTCGCTGTAATGTGTTCCAGATTGTTCTCTCTTTTAGTTAGGTGTAATGCGTTCCAGGTTGTTCTCTCTTTTAGTTAGCTCTAATGTGTTCTAGGTTGTTCTCTCTTTTAGTTCGCTGTAATATATTCCAGATTGTTCTCCATTTAGTTTGCTGTAATGAGCTCCAAATACCTCTGTCCTTTAGTTCGCTGTAATGTCTTCCAGGTTTTACACTGTTTTAGTTAGCTGTAATGTATTCCAGGTTTTTCTCTCTTTTAGTTAACTCTAATAGGTTCAAAGAAGTACTCTCTTTTAGTTCGCTGTAACGTGTTCCAGATTGTTCTCTCTTTTAGTTCGCTGTAATGTGTTCCAGATTGTTCTCTCTTTTAGTTAGGTGTAATGCGTTCCAGGTTGTTCTCTCTTTTAGTTAGCTCTAATGTGTTCTAGGTTGTTCTCTCTTTTAGTTCGCTGTAATATATTCCAGATTGTTCTCCATTTAGTTTGCTGTAATGAGCTCCAAATACCTCTGTCCTTTAGTTCGCTGTAATGTCTTCCAGGTTTTACACTGTTTTAGTTAGCTGTAATGTATTCCAGGTTTTTCTCTCTTTTAGTTAACTCTAATAGGTTCAAAGAAGTACTCTCTTTTAGTTCGCTGTAATGTGTAACAATTTGTTCTCTCTTTTTGTTAGGTGTAATGTTTTCCAGATTGTTCTCTCTTTTAGTTTGCGGTAATGTGTTGCAGATTGTTCTCACTTTTAGTTAGCTGTAATGTGTTCCTTGCTGTTCTCTCTTTTTGTTAGCTGTAATATGTTCCATATTGTTCTCTCTTTTAGTTACCTGTAACGTGTTCCAGGTTGTTCCCTGTTTTAGTTCTCTGTAAGGTGTTCCAGGTTTTTTTCTCTTTTACTTAGCTCTAATGGGTTCAAAGAAGTACTCTCTTTTAGTTCGCTGTAATGTGTAACAATTTGTTCTCTCTTTTAGTTAGGTGTAATGTTTTCCAGATTGTTTTCTCTTTTAGTGCGCTGTAATGTGTTGCAATTGTTCTCTCTTTTAGGTAGCTCCAATGTGTTCCAAGTTGTACTCTCTTTAATTCGTTGTAAAGTGTTCAAAGTGGTACTCTCTTTTAGATCGCTGTAATGTGTTCCACATTGAACTTTCTTTTAGTTTGCTGTGATGTGTTCCCGATTGTTCTCTCTTTTAGTTCTCTGTAATATGTTCCAGGTTGTTCCCTGTTTTAGTTCTCTGTAAGGTGTTCCAGATTGTTCTCTCTTTTAGTTTGCTGTAAGGTGTTCCAGATTGTCCTCTCTTTTAGTTAGCTATAATGTGTTCCAGGTTTTTCACTCTTTTAGTTAGCTGTAATGTGTTCCAGATTGATCTCTCTATTCGTTAGCTGTTATGTGTTCCAAGTTGTACTCTCTTTTAGCAATCTGGAATATGTCCAAGTTATACACACTTTTAGTTTGATGTAATGTGTTCCAGATTGTTCCCTCTTTAGTACTATGTAATGTGACCCAGGTTGTTCACTCCTTTAATTCGCTGTCATGTGTTCCAGGTTTTACCCTCTTTTAGTTAGCTGTAATATGTTCCTGATTCATCAATCTTTTAGTTAGGGGTAATGTGTTCCAGATTATTCTCTCTTTTAGTTTGCTGTAATGTGTTCCAGGTTCTTCTCTCCTTTAGTTCGCTGTAATGTCTTCCAGGTTTAACAATCTTCTGGTTAGCCGTAATGTATTCCAGGTTTTTCTCTCTTTTAGTTAGCTCTAATGGGTTCAAAGAAGTACTCTCTTTTAGTTTGCTGTAATGTGTTCCAGATTGTTCTCTCTTTTGCTCCACCTTAATCTTTTACATATTGTTCTTTCTTTTAGTTAGTTGTAATGTGTTCCAGGTTGTTCTCTCTTTTAGTCTGCTGTAAAGTGTTCCAGAATGTTCTATCTTTTGGTCCTCCTTAATGTTTTCCAGATTGTTCTTTCTTTTAGTTAGCCGTAATGTGTTCCAGGTTGTTCCCTGTTTTCGTTCTCTGTAAGGTGTTCCAGGTTTTTTTCTCTTTTACTTAGCTCTAATGGGTTCAAAGAAGTACTCTCTTTTAGTTCGCTGTAATGTGTAACAATTTGTTCTCTCTTTTAGTTAGGTGTAATGTTTTCCAGATTGTTTTCTCTTTTAGTTCGCTGTAATGTGTTCCACATTGAACACTCTTTTCGTTTGCTGTGATATGTTCACAATTGTTCTCTCTTCTAGTTCTCTGTAATATGTTCCAGGTTGTTTCCTGTTTTAGTTCTCTGTAAGGTGTTCCAGATTGTTCTCTCATTTAGTTTGCTGTAAGGTGTTCCAGATTGTCCTCTCTTTTAGTTAGCTATAATGTGTTGCAGGTTGTTCTCTCTTTTGGTCCTCCTTAATGTTTTCGAAATTGTTCTTTCTTTTAGTTTACTGTAATGTGTTCCAGATTGTTCTCCCTTTTAGTTAGCTGTAATGTCTTCCAGGTTGTTCTCTGTTTTAGTTCGCTGATATGTGTTCCAAGTTGTTTTCTCTTTCAGTTCTCTGTAAAGTTTTCCAGATTGCTCTCTCGTTTACTTAGCTGTAATGTGCTACAAGTTGTTCTCTCCTTTAGTTCTCTGTTATTGGTTCCAGGTTCTTATCTCTTTTCGTTAGCTTTAATGTGTTCCAGATTGTTCTCTCTTTTTGTTATCTGTAATATGTTCCATATTCTTCTCTCTTTTAGTTCGCTGTAATGTGTTCCAGATTGTTCTCTCTTTTAGTTAGGTGTAATGCGTTCCACATTGTTCTCTCTTTTAGTTAGCTGTAATGTGTTCCAGATTGTTCTCTCTTTTAGTTCGCTGTAATGTGTTCCAGATTGTTCTCTCTTTTAGTTAGGTGTAATGCGTTCCAGGTTGTTCTCTCTTTTAGTTAGCTCTAATGTGTTCTAGGTTGTTCTCTCTTTTAGTTCGCTGTAATATATTCCAGATTGTTCTCCATTTAGTTTGCTGTAATGAGCTCCAAATACCTCTGTCCTTTAGTTCGCTGTAATGTCTTCCAGGTTTTACACTGTTTTAGTTAGCTGTAATGTATTCCAGGTTTTTCTCTCTTTGAGTTAACTCTAATAGGTTCAAAGAAGTACTCTCTTTTAGTTCGCTGTAATGTGTAACAATTTGTTCTCTCTTTTAGTTAGGTGTAATGTTTTCCAGATTGTTCTCTCTTTTAGTTTGCGGTAATGTGTTGCAGATTGTTCTCACTTTTAGTTAGCTGTAATGTGTTCCTTGCTGTTCTCTCTTTTTGTTAGCTGTAATATGTTCCATATTGTTCTCTCTTTTAGTTAGCTGTAACGTGTTCCAGGTTGTTCCCTGTTTTAGTTCTCTGTAAGGTGTTCCAGGTTTTTTTCTCTTTTACTTAGCTCTAATGGGTTCAAAGAAGTACTCTCTTTTAGTTCGCTGTAATGTGTAACAATTTGTTCTCTCTTTTAGTTATGTGTAATGTTTTCCAGATTGTTTTCTCTTTTAGTGCGCTGTAATGTGTTGCAATTGTTCTCTCTTTTAGGTAGCTCCAATGTGTTCCAAGTTGTACTCTCTTTAATTCGTTGTAAAGTGTTCAAAGTGGTACTCTCTTTTAGATCGCTGTAATGTGTTCCACATTGAACTTTCTTTTAGTTTGCTGTGATGTGTTCCCGATTGTTCTCTCTTTTAGTTCTCTGTAATATGTTCCAGGTTGTTCCCTGTTTTAGTTCTCTGTAAGGTGTTCCAGATTGTTCTCTCTTTTAGTTTGCTGTAAGGTGTTCCAGATTGTCCTCTCTTTTAGTTAGCTATAATGTGTTCCAGGTTTTTCACTCTTTTAGTTAGCTGTAATGTGTTCCAGATTGATCTCTCTATTCGTTAGCTGTTATGTGTTCCAAGTTGTACTCTCTTTTAGCAATCTGGAATATGTCCAAGTTATACACACTTTTAGTTTGATGTAATGTGTTCCAGATTGTTCCCTCTTTAGTACTATGTAATGTGACCCAGGTTGTTCACTCCTTTAATTCGCTGTCATGTGTTCCAGGTTTTACCCTCTTTTAGTTAGCTGTAATATGTTCCTGATTCATCAATCTTTTAGTTAGGTGTAATGTGTTCCAGATTATTCTCTCTTTTAGTTTGCTGTAATGTGTTCCAGGTTCTTCTCTCCTTTAGTTCGCTGTAATGTCTTCCAGGTTTAACAATCTTCTGGTTAGCCGTAATGTATTCCAGGTTTTTCTCTCTTTTAGTTAGCTCTAATGGGTTCAAAGAAGTACTCTCTTTTAGTTTGCTGTAATGTGTTCCAGATTGTTCTCTCTTTTGCTCCACCTTAATCTTTTACATATTGTTCTTTCTTTTAGTTAGTTGTAATGTGTTCCAGGTTGTTCTCTCTTTTAGTCTGCTGTAAAGTGTTCCAGAATGTTCTATCTTTTGGTCCTCCTTAATGTTTTCCAGATTGTTCTTTCTTTTAGTTAGCCGTAATGTGTTCCAGGTTGTTCCCTGTTTTCGTTCTCTGTAAGGTGTTCCAGGTTTTTTTCTCTTTTACTTAGCTCTAATGGGTTCAAAGAAGTACTCTCTTTTAGTTCGCTGTAATGTGTAACAATTTGTTCTCTCTTTTAGTTAGGTGTAATGTTTTCCAGATTGTTTTCTCTTTTAGTTCGCTGTAATGTGTTCCACATTGAACACTCTTTTCGTTTGCTGTGATATGTTCACAATTGTTCTCTCTTCTAGTTCTCTGTAATATGTTCCAGGTTGTTCCCTGTTTTAGTTCTCTGTAAGGTGTTCCAGATTGTTCTCTCATTTAGTTTGCTGTAAGGTGTTCCAGATTGTCCTCTCTTTTAGTTAGCTATAATGTGTTGCAGGTTGTTCTCTCTTTTGGTCCTCCTTAATGTTTTCGAAATTGTTCTTTCTTTTAGTTTACTGTAATGTGTTCCAGATTGTTCTCCCTTTTAGTTAGCTGTAATGTCTTCCAGGTTGTTCTCTGTTTTAGTTCGCTGATATGTGTTCCAAGTTGTTTTCTCTTTCAGTTCTCTGTAAAGTTTTCCAGATTGCTCTCTCGTTTACTTAGCTGTAATGTGCTACAAGTTGTTCTCTCCTTTAGTTCTCTGTTATTGGTTCCAGGTTCTTATCTCTTTTCCTTAGCTTTAATGTGTTCCAGATTGTTCTCTCTTTTTGTTATCTGTAATATGTTCCATATTCTTCTCTCTTTTAGTTCGCTGTAATGTGTTCCAGATTGTTCTCTCTTTTAGTTAGGTGTAATGCGTTCCACATTGTTCTCTCTTTTAGTTAGCTGTAATGTGTTCCAGATTGTTCTCTCTTTTATTTCGCTGTAATTTGTTCCAGATTGTTCTCTTTTTTAGTTCGCTGTAATGTGTTCCAGGTTGTTAGCTCTTTTAGTTCGCTGTAATTTATTACAGATTGTTCTCTCTTTTAGTTAGCTGCAATATGTTCCGGATTGTCCTCTCTTTCAGTTGGCTGTAATGTGTTCCAGATCGTTCTCCCTTTTAGTTAGCTGCAATGTGTTCCAGATTGTTCTCTATTTTAGTTGGCTGTAATGTGTTCCAAGTTGTACTCTCATTTAGTTCTCTTTCATGTGTTCCAAGTTGTTCACCCTTTTTGTTTGATGTAATGTGTGCCAAGTTTTACACTCTTTTAGTTCTCTTTTAGTTGTTCACCCTTTTAGTTCGCTGTCATGTGTTCCAGGTTTGACCCTCTTTTAGTTAGCTGTAATTTGTTCCTGATTCTTCTCTCTTTTATTTAGCTGTAATGTGTTCCAGATTATTCTCTCTTTTAGTTTGCTGTAATGTGTTCCAGAGTCGTCTCTCCTTTAGTTCACTGTAATGTGTTCCGTGTTTTACAATCTTTTAGTTAGCTGTAATTTATTCCAGGTTTTTCTCTCTTTTACATAGCTCTAATGTGTTCAAAGAAGTACTCTCTTTTAGTGCGCTGTAATGTGTAACAATTTGTCCACTCTTTTAGCTAGGTGTAATGTTTTCCAGATTGTTTTCTCTTTTAGTTCGCTGTAATGTGTTGCAGATTGTTCTCTCTTTTAGATAGCTCCAATGTGTTCCAAGTTGTACTCTCTTTTTGTTCGCTGTAATGTGTTCCAAGTTGTACTCTCTTTTAGTTTGCTGTAAGGTGTTCGAGATTGTTCTCTCTTTAATTTCTCTGTAATGTTTTCCAAGTTGTTCACGCTTTCTGTATGCTGTAATGTGTTCCAGGTTGTTCTTTCTTTTAGATAGTTGTAATGTGTTCCAGGTTGTTCTCTCTTTTAGTTAGCTGTAGTATGTTCCAGTTTGTTCTCTCTTAGAGTCCACTGTAATGTCTTCCAAGTTGTTCTCCCTTTTTGTTGGCTGTAATGTGTTACAATTTGTTCTCTCTTTTCGATAGATGTAATGTTTTCCGAATTGTTCACTCTTTTAGTTTGCTGTCATGTGTTCCAGATTGTACTCTCTTTTTGATAGCTCTAATTTGTTCCAAATTTTCCTCTATTTTACTTCGCTGTAATGTGTTCCAGGTTGTTCTCTGTTTTAGTTCGCTGATATGTGTTCCAAGTTGTTTTCTCTTTCAGTTCTCTGTAATGTTTTTCAGATTGCTCTCTCGTTTACTTAGCTGTAATGTGCTACAAGTTGTTCTCTCCTTTAGTTCTCTGTTATTGGTTCCAGGTTTTTATCTCTTTTCGTTAGCTTTAATGTGTTCCAGATTGTTCTCTCTTTTTGTTATCTGTAATATGTTCCATATTCTTCTCTCTTTTAGTTAGCTATAATGTGTTCCAGGTTGTTCACTATTTTAGTTAGCTCTAATGTGTTCCAGATTGATCTCTCTATTCATTAGCTGTTATGTGTTCCAAGTTGTACTCTCTTTTAGCTCTCTGGAATATGTTCCAAGTTATACACCCTTTCAGTTTGATGTAATGTGTTCCAGATCGTTCTCTCTTTAGTACTATGTAATGTGACCCAGGTTGTTCACTCCTTTAATTCGCTGTCATGTGTTCCAGGTTTTACCCTCTTTTAGTTAGCTGTAATATGTTCCTGATTCATCAATCTTTTAGTTAGGTGTAATGTGTTCCAGATTATTCTCTCTTTTAGTTTGCTGTAATGTGTTCCAGGTTCTTCTCTCCTTTAGTTCGCTGTAATGTCTTCCAGGTTTTACACTCTTTTAGTTAGCCGTAATGTATTCCAGGTTTTTCTCTCTTTTAGTTAGCTCTGATGGGTTCAAAGAAGTACTCTCTTTTAGTTCGCTATAATGTGTAACAATTTGTTTTCACTTTTAGTTACGTGTAATGTTTTCTAGATTGTTCTCTCTTTTAGTTCGTGGTAATGTGTTGCAGATTGTTCTCTCTTTTTGTTATCTGTAATATGTTCCAGATTCTTCTCTCTTTTAGTTCGCTGTAATGTGTTCCAGATTGTTCTCTCTTTTAGTTAGGTGTAATGCGTTCCAGATTGTTCTCTCTTTTAGTTAGCTGTAATGTGTTCCAGATTGTTCTCTCTTTTAATTCGCTGTAATTTGTTCCAGATTGTTCTCTCTTTTAGTTAGGTGTAATGTATTCCAGGTTGTTCTCTCTTTTAGTTAGCTCTAATGTGTTCTAGGTTGTTCTATCTTTTAGTTCACTGTAATATATTCCAGATTGTTCTCCATTTAGTTTGCTGTAATGAGCTCCAAATACCTCTGTCCTTTAGTTCGTTGTAATGTCTTCCAGGTTTTACACTGTTTTAGTTAGCCGTATTGTATTCCAGGATTTTTTCTCTTTTAGTTAACTCTAATAGGTTCACTCTCTTTTAGTTCACTGTAATGTGTAACAATTTGTTCTCTCTGTTAGTTAGGTGTAATGTTTTCCAGATTTTTCTCTCTTTTAGTTCGCGGTAATGTGTTGCAGATTGTTCTCACTTTTAGTTAGCTGTAATGTGTTCCATGCTGTCCTCTCTTTTTGTTAGCTGTAATATGTTCCAAATTGTTCTCTCTTTTAGTTAGCTGGAATGTGTTCCAGGTTGTTCCCTGTTTTAGTTCTCTGTAAGGTGTTCCAGGTTTTTTTCTCTTTTACTTAGCTCTAATGGGTTCAAAGAAGTACTCTCTTTTAGTTCGCTGTAATGTGTAACAATTTGTTCTCTCTTTTAGTTAGGTGTAATGTTTTCCAGATTGTTTTCTCTTTTAGTGCACTGTATTGTGTTGCAATTGTTCTCTCTTTTAGGTAGCACCAATGTGTTCCAAGTTGTACTCTCTTTAATTCGTTGTAAAGTGTTCAAAGTGGTACTCTCTTTTAGTTCGCTGTAATGTGTTCCACATTGAACTCTCTTTTAGTTTGCTGTGATGTATTCCCGATTGTTCTCTCGTTTAGTTCTCTGTAATATCTTCCAGGTTGTTCCCTGTTTTAGTTCTCTGTAAGGTGTTCCAGATTGTTCTCTCTTTTAGTTTGCTGTAAGGTGTTCCAGATAGTTCTCTCTTTTAGTTTGCTGTAAGGTGTTCCAGATTGTCCTCTCTTTTAGTTAGCTACAATGTATTCCAGGATGTTCACTATTTTAGTTAGCTGTAATGTGTTCCAGATTGATCTCTCTATTCGTTAGCTGTTATGTGTTCCAAGTTGTACTCTCTTTTAGCTCTCTGGAATATGTTCCAAGTTATACACCCTTTTCGTTTGATGTAATGTGTTCCAGATCGTTCTCTCTTTAGTACTATGTAATGTGACCCAGGTTGTTCACTCCTTTAATTCGCTGTCATGTGTTCCAGGTTTTACCCTCTTTTAGTTAGCTGTAATATGTTCCTGATTCATCAATTTTTTGTTAGGTGTATTGTGTTCCAGATTATTATCTCTTTTAGTTTGCTGTAATGTGTTCCAGGTTCTTCTCTCCTTTAGTTCGCTGTAATGTCTTCCAGGTTTTACACTCTTCTGGTTAGCCGTAATGTATTCCAGGTTTTTCTCTCTTTTAGTTAGCTCTAATGGGTTCAAAGAAGTACTCTCTTTTAGTTCGCTGTAATGTGTAAGAATTTGTTCTCACTTTTAGTTAGGTGTAATGTTTTCTAGATTGTTCTCTCTTTTAGTTCGCGGTAATGTGTTGCAGATTGTTCTCTCTTTTTGTTATCTGTAATATGTTCCAGATTCTTCTCTCTTTTAGTTCGCTGTAATGTGTTCCAGATTGTTCACTCTTTTAGTTAGGTGTAATGCGTTCCAGATTGTTCTCTCTTTTAGTTAGCTGTAATGTGTTCCAGATTGTTCTCTCTTTTAGTTCGCTGTAATGTGTTCCAGATTGTTCTCTTTTTTAGTTAGGTGTAATGCGTTCCACATTGTTCTCTCTTTTAGTTAGCTGTAATGTGTTCCAGATTGTTCTCTCTTTTAGTTCGCTGTAATGTGTTCCAGATTGTTCTCTCTTTTAGTTAGGTGTAATGCGTTCCAGGTTGTTCTCTCTTTTAGTTAGCTCTAATGTGTTCTAGGTTGTTCTCTCTTTTAGTTCGCTGTAATATATTCCAGATTGTTCTCCATTTAGTTTGCTGTAATGAGCTCCAAATACCTCTGTCCTTTAGTTCGCTGTAATGTCTTCCAGGTTTTACACTGTTTTAGTTAGCTGTAATGTATTCCAGGTTTTTCTCTCTTTTAGTTAACTCTAATAGGTTCAAAGAAGTACTCTCTTTTAGTTCGCTGTAACGTGTTCCAGATTGTTCTCTCTTTTAGTTCGCTGTAATGTGTTCCAGATTGTTCTCTCTTTTAGTTAGGTGTAATGCGTTCCAGGTTGTTCTCTCTTTTAGTTAGCTCTAATGTGTTCTAGGTTGTTCTCTCTTTTAGTTCGCTGTAATATATTCCAGATTGTTCTCCATTTAGTTTGCTGTAATGAGCTCCAAATACCTCTGTCCTTTAGTTCGCTGTAATGTCTTCCAGGTTTTACACTGTTTTAGTTAGCTGTAATGTATTCCAGGTTTTTCTCTCTTTTAGTTAACTCTAATAGGTTCAAAGAAGTACTCTCTTTTAGTTCGCTGTAATGTGTAACAATTTGTTCTCTCTTTTAGTTAGGTGTAATGTTTTCCAGATTGTTCTCTCTTTTAGTTTGCGGTAATGTGTTGCAGATTGTTCTCACTTTTAGTTAGCTGTAATGTGTTCCTTGCTGTTGTCTCTTTTTGTTAGCTGTAATATGTTCCATATTGTTCTCTCTTTTAGTTACCTGTAACGTGTTCCAGGTTGTTCCCTGTTTTAGTTCTCTGTAAGGTGTTCCAGGTTTTTTTCTCTTTTACTTAGCTCTAATGGGTTCAAAGAAGTACTCTCTTTTAGTTCGCTGTAATGTGTAACAATTTGTTCTCTCTTTTAGTTAGGTGTAATGTTTTCCAGATTGTTTTCTCTTTTAGTGCGCTGTAATGTGTTGCAATTGTTCTCTCTTTTAGGTAGCTCCAATGTGTTCCAAGTTGTACTCTCTTTAATTCGTTGTAAAGTGTTCAAAGTGGTACTCTCTTTTAGATCGCTGTAATGTGTTCCACATTGAACTTTCTTTTAGTTTGCTGTGATGTGTTCCCGATTGTTCTCTCTTTTAGTTCTCTGTAATATGTTCCAGGTTGTTCCCTGTTTTAGTTCTCTGTAAGGTGTTCCAGATTGTTCTCTCTTTTAGTTTGCTGTAAGGTGTTCCAGATTGTCCTCTCTTTTAGTTAGCTATAATGTGTTCCAGGTTTTTCACTCTTTTAGTTAGCTGTAATGTGTTCCAGATTGATCTCTCTATTCGTTAGCTGTTATGTGTTCCAAGTTGTACTCTCTTTTAGCAATCTGGAATATGTCCAAGTTATACACACTTTTAGTTTGATGTAATGTGTTCCAGATTGTTCCCTCTTTAGTACTATGTAATGTGACCCAGGTTGTTCACTCCTTTAATTCGCTGTCATGTGTTCCAGGTTTTACCCTCTTTTAGTTAGCTGTAATATGTTCCTGATTCATCAATCTTTTAGTTAGGGGTAATGTGTTCCAGATTATTCTCTCTTTTAGTTTGCTGTAATGTGTTCCAGGTTCTTCTCTCCTTTAGTTCGCTGTAATGTCTTCCAGGTTTAACAATCTTCTGGTTAGCCGTAATGTATTCCAGGTTTTTCTCTCTTTTAGTTAGCTCTAATGGGTTCAAAGAAGTACTCTCTTTTAGTTTGCTGTAATGTGTTCCAGATTGTTCTCTCTTTTGCTCCACCTTAATCTTTTACATATTGTTCTTTCTTTTAGTTAGTTGTAATGTGTTCCAGGTTGTTCTCTCTTTTAGTCTGCTGTAAAGTGTTCCAGAATGTTCTATCTTTTGGTCCTCCTTAATGTTTTCCAGATTGTTCTTTCTTTTAGTTAGCCGTAATGTGTTCCAGGTTGTTCCCTGTTTTCGTTCTCTGTAAGGTGTTCCAGGTTTTTTTCTCTTTTACTTAGCTCTAATGGGTTCAAAGAAGTACTCTCTTTTAGTTCGCTGTAATGTGTAACAATTTGTTCTCTCTTTTAGTTAGGTGTAATGTTTTCCAGATTGTTTTCTCTTTTAGTTCGCTGTAATGTGTTCCACATTGAACACTCTTTTCGTTTGCTGTGATATGTTCACAATTGTTCTCTCTTCTAGTTCTCTGTAATATGTTCCAGGTTGTTCCCTGTTTTAGTTCTCTGTAAGGTGTTCCAGATTGTTCTCTCATTTAGTTTGCTGTAAGGTGTTCCAGATTGTCCTCTCTTTTAGTTAGCTATAATGTGTTGCAGGTTGTTCTCTCTTTTGGTCCTCCTTAATGTTTTCGAAATTGTTCTTTCTTTTAGTTTACTGTAATGTGTTCCAGATTGTTCTCCCTTTTAGTTAGCTGTAATGTCTTCCAGGTTGTTCTCTGTTTTAGTTCGCTGATATGTGTTCCAAGTTGTTTTCTCTTTCAGTTCTCTGTAAAGTTTTCCAGATTGCTCTCTCGTTTACTTAGCTGTAATGTGCTACAAGTTGTTCTCTCCTTTAGTTCTCTGTTATTGGTTCCAGGTTCTTATCTCTTTTCGTTAGCTTTAATGTGTTCCAGATTGTTCTCTCTTTTTGTTATCTGTAATATGTTCCATATTCTTCTCTCTTTTAGTTCGCTGTAATGTGTTCCAGATTGTTCTCTCTTTTAGTTAGGTGTAATGCGTTCCACATTGTTCTCTCTTTTAGTTAGCTGTAATGTGTTCCAGATTGTTCTCTCTTTTAGTTCGCTGTAATGTGTTCCAGATTGTTCTCTCTTTTAGTTAGGTGTAATGCGTTCCAGGTTGTTCTCTCTTTTAGTTAGCTCTAATGTGTTCTAGGTTGTTCTCTCTTTTAGTTCGCTGTAATATATTCCAGATTGTTCTCCATTTAGTTTGCTGTAATGAGCTCCAAATACCTCTGTCCTTTAGTTCGCTGTAATGTCTTCCAGGTTTTACACTGTTTTAGTTAGCTGTAATGTATTCCAGGTTTTTCTCTCTTTTAGTTAACTCTAATAGGTTCAAAGAAGTACTCTCTTTTAGTTCGCTGTAATGTGTAACAATTTGTTCTCTATTTTAGTTAGGTGTAATGTTTTCCAGATTGTTCTCTCTTTTAGTTTGCGGTAATGTGTTGCAGATTGTTCTCACTTTTAGTTAGCTGTAATGTGTTCCTTGCTGTTCTCTCTTTTTGTTAGCTGTAATATGTTCCATATTGTTCTCTCTTTTAGTTAGCTGTAACGTGTTCCAGGTTGTTCCCTGTTTTAGTTCTCTGTAAGGTGTTCCAGGTTTTTTTCTCTTTTACTTAGCTCTAATGGGTTCAAAGAAGTACTCTCTTTTAGTTCGCTGTAATGTGTAACAATTTGTTCTCTCTTTTAGTTATGTGTAATGTTTTCCAGATTGTTTTCTCTTTTAGTGCGCTGTAATGTGTTGCAATTGTTCTCTCTTTTAGGTAGCTCCAATGTGTTCCAAGTTGTACTCTCTTTAATTCGTTGTAAAGTGTTCAAAGTGGTACTCTCTTTTAGATCGCTGTAATGTGTTCCACATTGAACTTTCTTTTAGTTTGCTGTGATGTGTTCCCGATTGTTCTCTCTTTTAGTTCTCTGTAATATGTTCCAGGTTGTTCCCTGTTTTAGTTCTCTGTAAGGTGTTCCAGATTGTTCTCTCTTTTAGTTTGCTGTAAGGTGTTCCAGATTGTCCTCTCTTTTAGTTAGCTATAATGTGTTCCAGGTTTTTCACTCTTTTAGTTAGCTGTAATGTGTTCCAGATTGATCTCTCTATTCGTTAGCTGTTATGTGTTCCAAGTTGTACTCTCTTTTAGCAATCTGGAATATGTCCAAGTTATACACACTTTTAGTTTGATGTAATGTGTTCCAGATTGTTCCCTCTTTAGTACTATGTAATGTGACCCAGGTTGTTCACTCCTTTAATTCGCTGTCATGTGTTCCAGGTTTTACCCTCTTTTAGTTAGCTGTAATATGTTCCTGATTCATCAATCTTTTAGTTAGGTGTAATGTGTTCCAGATTATTCTCTCTTTTAGTTTGCTGTAATGTGTTCCAGGTTCTTCTCTCCTTTAGTTCGCTGTAATGTCTTCCAGGTTTAACAATCTTCTGGTTAGCCGTAATGTATTCCAGGTTTTTCTCTCTTTTAGTTAGCTCTAATGGGTTCAAAGAAGTACTCTCTTTTAGTTTGCTGTAATGTGTTCCAGATTGTTCTCTCTTTTGCTCCACCTTAATCTTTTACATATTGTTCTTTCTTTTAGTTAGTTGTAATGTGTTCCAGGTTGTTCTCTCTTTTAGTCTGCTGTAAAGTGTTCCAGAATGTTCTATCTTTTGGTCCTCCTTAATGTTTTCCAGATTGTTCTTTCTTTTAGTTAGCCGTAATGTGTTCCAGGTTGTTCCCTGTTTTCGTTCTCTGTAAGGTGTTCCAGGTTTTTTTCTCTTTTACTTAGCTCTAATGGGTTCAAAGAAGTACTCTCTTTTAGTTCGCTGTAATGTGTAACAATTTGTTCTCTCTTTTAGTTAGGTGTAATGTTTTCCAGATTGTTTTCTCTTTTAGTTCGCTGTAATGTGTTCCACATTGAACACTCTTTTCGTTTGCTGTGATATGTTCACAATTGTTCTCTCTTCTAGTTCTCTGTAATATGTTCCAGGTTGTTCCCTGTTTTAGTTCTCTGTAAGGTGTTCCAGATTGTTCTCTCATTTAGTTTGCTGTAAGGTGTTCCAGATTGTCCTCTCTTTTAGTTAGCTATAATGTGTTGCAGGTTGTTCTCTCTTTTGGTCCTCCTTAATGTTTTCGAAATTGTTCTTTCTTTTAGTTTACTGTAATGTGTTCCAGATTGTTCTCCCTTTTAGTTAGCTGTAATGTCTTCCAGGTTGTTCTCTGTTTTAGTTCGCTGATATGTGTTCCAAGTTGTTTTCTCTTTCAGTTCTCTGTAAAGTTTTCCAGATTGCTCTCTCGTTTACTTAGCTGTAATGTGCTACAAGTTGTTCTCTCCTTTAGTTCTCTGTTATTGGTTCCAGGTTCTTATCTCTTTTCGTTAGCTTTAATGTGTTCCAGATTGTTCTCTCTTTTTGTTATCTGTAATATGTTCCATATTCTTCTCTCTTTTAGTTCGCTGTAATGTGTTCCAGATTGTTCTCTCTTTTAGTTAGGTGTAATGCGTTCCACATTGTTCTCTCTTTTAGTTAGCTGTAATGTGTTCCAGATTGTTCTCTCTTTTATTTCGCTGTAATTTGTTCCAGATTGTTCTCTTTTTTAGTTCGCTGTAATGTGTTCCAGGTTGTTAGCTCTTTTAGTTCGCTGTAATTTATTACAGATTGTTCTCTCTTTTAGTTAGCTGCAATATGTTCCGGATTGTCCTCTCTTTCAGTTGGCTGTAATGTGTTCCAGATCGTTCTCCCTTTTAGTTAGCTGCAATGTGTTCCAGATTGTTCTCTATTTTAGTTGGCTGTAATGTGTTCCAAGTTGTACTCTCATTTAGTTCTCTTTCATGTGTTCCAAGTTGTTCACCCTTTTTGTTTGATGTAATGTGTGCCAAGTTTTACACTCTTTTAGTTCTCTTTTAGTTGTTCACCCTTTTAGTTCGCTGTCATGTGTTCCAGGTTTGACCCTCTTTTAGTTAGCTGTAATTTGTTCCTGATTCTTCTCTCTTTTATTTAGCTGTAATGTGTTCCAGATTATTCTCTCTTTTAGTTTGCTGTAATGTGTTCCAGAGTCGTCTCTCCTTTAGTTCACTGTAATGTGTTCCGTGTTTTACAATCTTTTAGTTAGCTGTAATTTATTCCAGGTTTTTCTCTCTTTTACATAGCTCTAATGTGTTCAAAGAAGTACTCTCTTTTAGTGCGCTGTAATGTGTAACAATTTGTCCACTCTTTTAGCTAGGTGTAATGTTTTCCAGATTGTTTTCTCTTTTAGTTCGCTGTAATGTGTTGCAGATTGTTCTCTCTTTTAGATAGCTCCAATGTGTTCCAAGTTGTACTCTCTTTTTGTTCGCTGTAATGTGTTCCAAGTTGTACTCTCTTTTAGTTTGCTGTAAGGTGTTCGAGATTGTTCTCTCTTTAATTTCTCTGTAATGTTTTCCAAGTTGTTCACGCTTTCTGTATGCTGTAATGTGTTCCAGGTTGTTCTTTCTTTTAGATAGTTGTAATGTGTTCCAGGTTGTTCTCTCTTTTAGTTAGCTGTAGTATGTTCCAGTTTGTTCTCTCTTAGAGTCCACTGTAATGTCTTCCAAGTTGTTCTCCCTTTTTGTTGGCTGTAATGTGTTACAATTTGTTCTCTCTTTTCGATAGATGTAATGTTTTCCGAATTGTTCACTCTTTTAGTTTGCTGTCATGTGTTCCAGATTGTACTCTCTTTTTGATAGCTCTAATTTGTTCCAAATTTTCCTCTATTTTACTTCGCTGTAATGTGTTCCAGGTTGTTCTCTGTTTTAGTTCGCTGATATGTGTTCCAAGTTGTTTTCTCTTTCAGTTCTCTGTAATGTTTTTCAGATTGCTCTCTCGTTTACTTAGCTGTAATGTGCTACAAGTTGTTCTCTACTTTAGTTCTCTGTTATTGGTTCCAGGTTTTTATCTCTTTTCGTTAGCTTTAATGTGTTCCAGATTGTTCTCTCTTTTTGTTATCTGTAATATGTTCCATATTCTTCTCTCTTTTAGTTAGCTATAATGTGTTCCAGGTTGTTCACTATTTTAGTTAGCTCTAATGTGTTCCAGATTGATCTCTCTATTCATTAGCTGTTATGTGTTCCAAGTTGTACTCTCTTTTAGCTCTCTGGAATATGTTCCAAGTTATACACCCTTTCAGTTTGATGTAATGTGTTCCAGAACGTTCTCTCTTTAGTACTATGTAATGTGACCCAGGTTGTTCACTCCTTTAATTCGCTGTCATGTGTTCCAGGTTTTACCCTCTTTTAGTTAGCTGTAATATGTTCCTGATTCATCAATCTTTTAGTTAGGTGTAATGTGTTCCAGATTATTCTCTCTTTTAGTTTGCTGTAATGTGTTCCAGGTTCTTCTCTCCTTTAGTTCGCTGTAATGTCTTCCATGTTTTACACTCTTTTAGTTAGCCGTAATGTATTCCAGGTTTTTCTCTCTTTTAGTTAGCTCTGATGGGTTCAAAGAAGCACTCTCTTTTAGTTCGCTATAATGTGTAACAATTTGTTTTCACTTTTAGTTACGTGTAATGTTTTCTAGATTGTTCTCTCTTTTAGTTCGTGGTAATGTGTTGCAGATTGTTCTCTCTTTTTGTTATCTGTAATATGTTCCAGATTCTTCTCTCTTTTAGTTCGCTGTAATGTGTTCCAGATTGTTCTCTCTTTTAGTTAGGTGTAATGCGTTCCAGATTGTTCTCTCTTTTAGTTAGCTGTAATGTGTTCCAGATTGTTCTCTCTTTTAATTCGCTGTAATTTGTTCCAGATTGTTCTCTCTTTTAGTTAGGTGTAATGTATTCCAGGTTGTTCTCTCTTTTAGTTAGCTCTAATGTGTTCTAGGTTGTTCTATCTTTTAGTTCACTGTAATATATTCCAGATTGTTCTCCATTTAGTTTGCTGTAATGAGCTCCAAATACCTCTGTCCTTTAGTTCGTTGTAATGTCTTCCAGGTTTTACACTGTTTTAGTTAGCCGTATTGTATTCCAGGATTTTCTCTCTTTTAGTTAACTCTAATAGGTTCACTCTCTTTTAGTTCACTGTAATGTGTAACAATTTGTTCTCTCTGTTAGTTAGGTGTAATGTTTTCCAGATTTTTCTCTCTTTTAGTTCGCGGTAATGTGTTGCAGATTGTTCTCACTTTTAGTTAGCTGTAATGTGTTCCATGCTGTCCTCTCTTTTTGTTAGCTGTAATATGTTCCAAATTGTTCTCTCTTTTAGTTAGCTGGAATGTGTTCCAGGTTGTTCCCTGTTTTAGTTCTCTGTAAGGTGTTCCAGGTTTTTTTCTCTTTTACTTAGCTCTAATGGGTTCAAAGAAGTACTCTCTTTTAGTTCGCTGTAATGTGTAACAATTTGTTCTCTCTTTTAGTTAGGTGTAATGTTTTCCAGATTGTTTTCTCTTTTAGTGCACTGTATTGTGTTGCAATTGTTCTCTCTTTTAGGTAGCACCAATGTGTTCCAAGTTGTACTCTCTTTAATTCGTTGTAAAGTGTTCAAAGTGCTATTCTCTTTTAGTTCGCTGTAATGTGTTCCACATTGAACTCTCTTTTAGTTTGCTGTGATGTATTCCCGATTGTTCTCTCGTTTAGTTCTCTGTAATATCTTCCAGGTTGTTCCCTGTTTTAGTTCTCTGTAAGGTGTTCCAGATTGTTCTCTCTTTTAGTTTGCTGTAAGGTGTTCCAGATTGTCCTCTCTTTTAGTTAGCTATAATGTATTCCAGGATGTTCACTATTTTAGTTAGCTGTAATGTGTTCCAGATTGATCTCTCTATTCGTTAGCTGTTATGTGTTCCAAGTTGTACTCTCTTTTAGCTCTCTGGAATATGTTCCAAGTTATACACCCTTTTCGTTTGATGTAATGTGTTCCAGATCGTTCTCTCTTTAGTACTATGTAATGTGACCCAGGTTGTTCACTCCTTTAATTCGCTGTCATGTGTTCCAGGTTTTACCCTCTTTTAGTTAGCTGTAATATGTTCCTGATTCATCAATTTTTTGTTAGGTGTATTGTGTTCCAGATTATTATCTCTTTTAGTTTGCTGTAATGTGTTCCAGGTTCTTCTCTCCTTTAGTTCGCTGTAATGTCTTCCAGGTTTTACACTCTTCTGGTTAGCCGTAATGTATTCCAGGTTTTTCTCTCTTTTAGTTAGCTCTAATGGGTTCAAAGAAGTACTCTCTTTTAGTTCGCTGTAATGTGTAAGAATTTGTTCTCACTTTTAGTTAGGTGTAATGTTTTCTAGATTGTTCTCTCTTTTAGTTCGCGGTAATGTGTTGCAGATTGTTCTCTCTTTTTGTTATCTGTAATATGTTCCAGATTCTTCTCTCTTTTAGTTCGCTGTAATGTGTTCCAGATTGTTCACTCTTTTAGTTAGGTATAATGCGTTCCAGATTGTTCTCTCTTTTAGTTAGCTGTAATGTGTTCCAGATTGTTCTCTCTTTTAGTTCGCTGTAATGTGTTCCAGATTGTTCTCTTTTTTAGTTAGGTGTAATGCGTTCCACATTGTTCTCTCTTTTAGTTAGCTGTAATGTGTTCCAGATTGTTCTCTCTTTTAGTTCGCTGTAATGTGTTCCAGATTGTTCTCTCTTTTAGTTAGGTGTAATGCGTTCCAGGTTGTTCTCTCTTTTAGTTAGCTCTAATGTGTTCTAGGTTGTTCTCTCTTTTAGTTCGCTGTAATATATTCCAGATTGTTCTCCATTTAGTTTGCTGTAATGAGCTCCAAATACCTCTGTCCTTTAGTTCGCTGTAATGTCTTCCAGGTTTTACACTGTTTTAGTTAGCTGTAATGTATTCCAGGTTTTTCTCTCTTTTAGTTAACTCTAATAGGTTCAAAGAAGTACTCTCTTTTAGTTCGCTGTAACGTGTTCCAGATTGTTCTCTCTTTTAGTTCGCTGTAATGTGTTCCAGATTGTTCTCTCTTTTAGTTAGGTGTAATGCGTTCCAGGTTGTTCTCTCTTTTAGTTAGCTCTAATGTGTTCTAGGTTGTTCTCTCTTTTAGTTCGCTGTAATATATTCCAGATTGTTCTCCATTTAGTTTGCTGTAATGAGCTCCAAATACCTCTGTCCTTTAGTTCGCTGTAATGTCTTCCAGGTTTTACACTGTTTTAGTTAGCTGTAATGTATTCCAGGTTTTTCTCTCTTTTAGTTAACTCTAATAGGTTCAAAGAAGTACTCTCTTTTAGTTCGCTGTAATGTGTAACAATTTGTTCTCTCTTTTAGTTAGGTGTAATGTTTTCCAGATTGTTCTCTCTTTTAGTTTGCGGTAATGTGTTGCAGATTGTTCTCACTTTTAGTTAGCTGTAATGTGTTCCTTGCTGTTCTCTCTTTTTGTTAGCTGTAATATGTTCCATATTGTTCTCTCTTTTAGTTACCTGTAACGTGTTCCAGGTTGTTCCCTGTTTTAGTTCTCTGTAAGGTGTTCCAGGTTTTTTTCTCTTTTACTTAGCTCTAATGGGTTCAAAGAAGTACTCTCTTTTAGTTCGCTGTAATGTGTAACAATTTGTTCTCTCTTTTAGTTAGGTGTAATGTTTTCCAGATTGTTTTCTCTTTTAGTGCGCTGTAATGTGTTGCAATTGTTCTCTCTTTTAGGTAGCTCCAATGTGTTCCAAGTTGTACTCTCTTTAATTCGTTGTAAAGTGTTCAAAGTGGTACTCTCTTTTAGATCGCTGTAATGTGTTCCACATTGAACTTTCTTTTAGTTTGCTGTGATGTGTTCCCGATTGTTCTCTCTTTTAGTTCTCTGTAATATGTTCCAGGTTGTTCCCTGTTTTAGTTCTCTGTAAGGTGTTCCAGATTGTTCTCTCTTTTAGTTTGCTGTAAGGTGTTCCAGATTGTCCTCTCTTTTAGTTAGCTATAATGTGTTCCAGGTTTTTCACTCTTTTAGTTAGCTGTAATGTGTTCCAGATTGATCTCTCTATTCGTTAGCTGTTATGTGTTCCAAGTTGTACTCTCTTTTAGCAATCTGGAATATGTCCAAGTTATACACACTTTTAGTTTGATGTAATGTGTTCCAGATTGTTCCCTCTTTAGTACTATGTAATGTGACCCAGGTTGTTCACTCCTTTAATTCGCTGTCATGTGTTCCAGGTTTTACACTCTTTTAGTTAGCTGTAATATGTTCCTGATTCATCAATCTTTTAGTTAGGGGTAATGTGTTCCAGATTATTCTCTCTTTTAGTTTGCTGTAATGTGTTCCAGGTTCTTCTCTCCTTTAGTTCGCTGTAATGTCTTCCAGGTTTAACAATCTTCTGGTTAGCCGTAATGTATTCCAGGTTTTTCTCTCTTTTAGTTAGCTCTAATGGGTTCAAAGAAGTACTCTCTTTTAGTTTGCTGTAATGTGTTCCAGATTGTTCTCTCTTTTGCTCCACCTTAATCTTTTACATATTGTTCTTTCTTTTAGTTAGTTGTAATGTGTTCCAGGTTGTTCTCTCTTTTAGTCTGCTGTAAAGTGTTCCAGAATGTTCTATCTTTTGGTCCTCCTTAATGTTTTCCAGATTGTTCTTTCTTTTAGTTAGCCGTAATGTGTTCCAGGTTGTTCCCTGTTTTCGTTCTCTGTAAGGTGTTCCAGGTTTTTTTCTCTTTTACTTAGCTCTAATGGGTTCAAAGAAGTACTCTCTTTTAGTTCGCTGTAATGTGTAACAATTTGTTCTCTCTTTTAGTTAGGTGTAATGTTTTCCAGATTGTTTTCTCTTTTAGTTCGCTGTAATGTGTTCCACATTGAACACTCTTTTCGTTTGCTGTGATATGTTCACAATTGTTCTCTCTTCTAGTTCTCTGTAATATGTTCCAGGTTGTTCCCTGTTTTAGTTCTCTGTAAGGTGTTCCAGATTGTTCTCTCATTTAGTTTGCTGTAAGGTGTTCCAGATTGTCCTCTCTTTTAGTTAGCTATAATGTGTTGCAGGTTGTTCTCTCTTTTGGTCCTCCTTAATGTTTTCGAAATTGTTCTTTCTTTTAGTTTACTGTAATGTGTTCCAGATTGTTCTCCCTTTTAGTTAGCTGTAATGTCTTCCAGGTTGTTCTCTGTTTTAGTTCGCTGATATGTGTTCCAAGTTGTTTTCTCTTTCAGTTCTCTGTAAAGTTTTCCAGATTGCTCTCTCGTTTACTTAGCTGTAATGTGCTACAAGTTGTTCTCTCCTTTAGTTCTCTGTTATTGGTTCCAGGTTCTTATCTCTTTTCGTTAGCTTTAATGTGTTCCAGATTGTTCTCTCTTTTTGTTATCTGTAATAAGTTCCATATTCTTCTCTCTTTTAGTTCGCTGTAATGTGTTCCAGATTGTTCTCTCTTTTAGTTAGGTGTAATGCGTTCCACATTGTTCTCTCTTTTAGTTAGCTGTAATGTGTTCCAGATTGTTCTCTCTTTTAGTTCGCTGTAATGTGTTCCAGATTGTTCTCTCTTTTAGTTAGGTGTAATGCGTTCCAGGTTGTTCTCTCTTTTAGTTAGCTCTAATGTGTTCTAGGTTGTTCTCTCTTTTAGTTCGCTGTAATATATTCCAGATTGTTCTCCATTTAGTTTGCTGTAATGAGCTCCAAATACCTCTGTCCTTTAGTTCGCTGTAATGTCTTCCAGGTTTTACACTGTTTTAGTTAGCTGTAATGTATTCCAGGTTTTTCTCTCTTTTAGTTAACTCTAATAGGTTCAAAGAAGTACTCTCTTTTAGTTCGCTGTAATGTGTAACAATTTGTTCTCTCTTTTAGTTAGGTGTAATGTTTTCCAGATTGTTCTCTCTTTTAGTTTGCGGTAATGTGTTGCAGATTGTTCTCACTTTTAGTTAGCTGTAATGTGTTCCTTGCTGTTCTCTCTTTTTGTTAGCTGTAATATGTTCCATATTGTTCTCTCTTTTAGTTAGCTGTAACGTGTTCCAGGTTGTTCCCTGTTTTAGTTCTCTGTAAGGTGTTCCAGGTTTTTTTCTCTTTTACTTAGCTCTAATGGGTTCAAAGAAGTACTCTCTTTTAGTTCGCTGTAATGTGTAACAATTTGTTCTCTCTTTTAGTTAGGTGTAATGTTTTCCAGATTGTTTTCTCTTTTAGTGCGCTGTAATGTGTTGCAATTGTTCTCTCTTTTAGGTAGCTCCAATGTGTTCCAAGTTGTACTCTCTTTAATTCGTTGTAAAGTGTTCAAAGTGGTACTCTCTTTTAGATCGCTGTAATGTGTTCCACATTGAACTTTCTTTTAGTTTGCTGTGATGTGTTCCCGATTGTTCTCTCTTTTAGTTCTCTGTAATATGTTCCAGGTTCTTCCCTGTTTTAGTTCTCTGTAAGGTGTTCCAGATTGTTCTCTCTTTTAGTTTGCTGTAAGGTGTTCCAGATTGTCCTCTCTTTTAGTTAGCTATAATGTGTTCCAGGTTTTTCACTCTTTTAGTTAGCTGTAATGTGTTCCAGATTGATCTCTCTATTCGTTAGCTGTTATGTGTTCCAAGTTGTACTCTCTTTTAGCAATCTGGAATATGTCCAAGTTATACACACTTTTAGTTTGATGTAATGTGTTCCAGATTGTTCCCTCTTTAGTACTATGTAATGTGACCCAGGTTGTTCACTCCTTTAATTCGCTGTCATGTGTTCCAGGTTTTACCCTCTTTTAGTTAGCTGTAATATGTTCCTGATTCATCAATCTTTTAGTTAGGTGTAATGTGTTCCAGATTATTCTCTCTTTTAGTTTGCTGTAATGTGTTCCAGGTTCTTCTCTCCTTTAGTTCGCTGTAATGTCTTCCAGGTTTAACAATCTTCTGGTTAGCCGTAATGTATTCCAGGTTTTTCTCTCTTTTAGTTAGCTCTAATGGGTTCAAAGAAGTACTCTCTTTTAGTTTGCTGTAATGTGTTCCAGATTGTTCTCTCTTTTGCTCCACCTTAATCTTTTACATATTGTTCTTTCTTTTAGTTAGTTGTAATGTGTTCCAGGTTGTTCTCTCTTTTAGTCTGCTGTAAAGTGTTCCAGAATGTTCTATCTTTTGGTCCTCCTTAATGTTTTCCAGATTGTTCTTTCTTTTAGTTAGCCGTAATGTGTTCCAGGTTGTTCCCTGTTTTCGTTCTCTGTAAGGTGTTCCAGGTTTTTTTCTCTTTTACTTAGCTCTAATGGGTTCAAAGAAGTACTCTCTTTTAGTTCGCTGTAATGTGTAACAATTTGTTCTCTCTTTTAGTTAGGTGTAATGTTTTCCAGATTGTTTTCTCTTTTAGTTCGCTGTAATGTGTTCCACATTGAACACTCTTTTCGTTTGCTGTGATATGTTCACAATTGTTCTCTCTTCTAGTTCTCTGTAATATGTTCCAGGTTGTTCCCTGTTTTAGTTCTCTGTAAGGTGTTCCAGATTGTTCTCTCATTTAGTTTGCTGTAAGGTGTTCCAGATTGTCCTCTCTTTTAGTTAGCTATAATGTGTTGCAGGTTGTTCTCTCTTTTGGTCCTCCTTAATGTTTTCGAAATTGTTCTTTCTTTTAGTTTACTGTAATGTGTTCCAGATTGTTCTCCCTTTTAGTTAGCTGTAATGTCTTCCAGGTTGTTCTCTGTTTTAGTTCGCTGATATGTGTTCCAAGTTGTTTTCTCTTTCAGTTCTCTGTAAAGTTTTCCAGATTGCTCTCTCGTTTACTTAGCTGTAATGTGCTACAAGTTGTTCTCTCCTTTAGTTCTCTGTTATTGGTTCCAGGTTCTTATCTCTTTTCGTTAGCTTTAATGTGTTCCAGATTGTTCTCTCTTTTTGTTATCTGTAATAAGTTCCATATTCTTCTCTCTTTTAGTTCGCTGTAATGTGTTCCAGATTGTTCTCTCTTTTAGTTAGGTGTAATGCGTTCCACATTGTTCTCTCTTTTAGTTAGCTGTAATGTGTTCCAGATTGTTCTCTCTTTTAGTTCGCTGTAATGTGTTCCAGATTGTTCTCTCTTTTAGTTAGGTGTAATGCGTTCCAGATTGTCCTCTCTTTTAGTTAGCTATAATGTGTTGCAGGTTGTTCTCTCTTTTGGTCCTCCTTAATGTTTTCGAAATTGTTCTTTCTTTTAGTTTACTGTAATGTGTTCCAGATTGTTCTCCCTTTTAGTTAGCTGTAATGTCTTCCAGGTTGTTCTCTGTTTTAGTTCGCTGATATGTGTTCCAAGTTGTTTTCTCTTTCAGTTCTCTGTAAAGTTTTCCAGATTGCTCTCTCGTTTACTTAGCTGTAATGTGCTACAAGTTGTTCTCTCCTTTAGTTCTCTGTTATTGGTTCCAGGTTCTTATCTCTTTTCGTTAGCTTTAATGTGTTCCAGATTGTTCTCTCTTTTTGTTATCTGTAATATGTTCCATATTCTTCTCTCTTTTAGTTAGCTGTAATGTGTTCCAGATTGTTCTCTCTTTTAGTTCGCTGTAATGTGTTCCAGATTGTTCTCTCTTTTAGTTAGGTGTAATGCGTTCCACATTGTTCTCTCTTTTAGTTAGCTGTAATGTGTTCCAGATTGTTCTCTCTTTTAGTTCGCTGTAATGTGTTCCAGATTGTTCTCTCTTTTAGTTAGGTGTAATGCGTTCCAGGTTGTTCTCTCTTTTAGTTAGCTCTAATGTGTTCTAGGTTGTTCTCTCTTTTAGTTCGCTGTAATATATTCCAGATTGTTCTCCATTTAGTTTGCTGTAATGAGCTCCAAATACCTCTGTCCTTTAGTTCGCTGTAATGTCTTCCAGGTTTTACACTGTTTGAGTTAGCTGTAATGTATTCCAGGTTTTTCTCTCTTTGAGTTAACTCTAATAGGTTCAAAGAAGTACTCTCTTTTAGTTCGCTGTAATGTGTAACAATTTGTTCTCTCTTTTAGTTAGGTGTAATGTTTTCCAGATTGTTCTCTCTTTTAGTTTGCGGTAATGTGTTGCAGATTGTTCTCACTTTTAGTTAGCTGTAATGTGTTCCTTGCTGTTCTCATTTTTTGTTAGCTGTAATATGTTCCATATTGTTCTCTCTTTTAGTTAGCTGTAACGTGTTCCAGGTTGTTCCCTGTTTTAGTTCTCTGTAAGGTGTTCCAGGTTTTTTTCTCTTTTACTTAGCTCTAATGGGTTCAAAGAAGTACTCTCTTTTAGTTCGCTGTAATGTGTAACAATTTGTTCTCTCTTTTAGTTAGGTGTAATGTTTTCCAGATTGTTTTCTCTTTTAGTGCACTGTATTGTGTTGCAATTGTTCTCTCTTTTAGGTAGCACCAATGTGTTCCAAGTTGTACTCTCTTTAATTCGTTGTCAAGTGTTCAAAGTGGTACTCTCTTTTAGTTCGCTGTAATGTGTTCCACATTGAACTCTCTTTTAGTTTGCTGTGATGTATTCCCGATTGTTCTCTCGTTTAGTTCTCTGTAATATCTTCCAGGTTGTTCCCTGTTTTAGTTCTCTGTAAGGTGTTCCAGATTGTTCTCTCTTTTAGTTTGCTGTAAGGTGTTCCAGATTGTCCTCTCTTTTAGTTAGCTATAATGTATTCCAGGATGTTCACTATTTTAGTTAGCTGTAATGTGTTCCAGATTGATCTCTCTATTCGTTAGCTGTTATGTGTTCCAAGTTGTACTCTCTTTTAGCTCTCTGGAATATGTTCCAAGTTATACACCCTTTTCGTTTGATGTAATGTGTTCCAGATCGTTCTCTCTTTAGTACTATGTAATGTGACCCAGGTTGTTCACTCCTTTAATTCGCTGTCATGTGTTCCAGGTTTTACCCTCTTTTAGTTAGCTGTAATATGTTCCTGATTCATCAATTTTTTGTTAGGTGTATTGTGTTCCAGATTATTATCTCTTTTAGTTTGCTGTAATGTGTTCCAGGTTCTTCTCTCCTTTAGTTCGCTGTAATGTCTTCCAGGTTTTACACTCTTCTGGTTAGCCGTAATGTATTCCAGGTTTTTCTCTCTTTTAGTTAGCTCTAATGGGTTCAAAGAAGTACTCTCTTTTAGTTCGCTGTAATGTGTAAGAATTTGTTCTCACTTTTAGTTAGGTGTAATGTTTTCTAGATTGTTCTCTCTTTTAGTTCGCGGTAATGTGTTGCAGATTGTTCTCTCTTTTTGTTATCTGTAATATGTTCCAGATTCTTCTCTCTTTTAGTTCGCTGTAATGTGTTCCAGATTGTTCACTCTTTTAGTTAGGTATAATGCGTTCCAGATTGTTCTCTCTTTTAGTTAGCTGTAATGTGTTCCAGATTGTTCTCTCTTTTAGTTCGCTGTAATGTGTTCCAGATTGTTCTCTTTTTTAGTTAGGTGTAATGCGTTCCACATTGTTCTCTCTTTTAGTTAGCTGTAATGTGTTCCAGATTGTTCTCTCTTTTAGTTCGCTGTAATGTGTTCCAGATTGTTCTCTCTTTTAGTTAGGTGTAATGCGTTCCAGGTTGTTCTCTCTTTTAGTTAGCTCTAATGTGTTCTAGGTTGTTCTCTCTTTTAGTTCGCTGTAATATATTCCAGATTGTTCTCCATTTAGTTTGCTGTAATGAGCTCCAAATACCTCTGTCCTTTAGTTCGCTGTAATGTCTTCCAGGTTTTACACTGTTTTAGTTAGCTGTAATGTATTCCAGGTTTTTCTCTCTTTTAGTTAACTCTAATAGGTTCAAAGAAGTACTCTCTTTTAGTTCGCTGTAACGTGTTCCAGATTGTTCTCTCTTTTCGTTCGCTGTAATGTGTTCCAGATTGTTCTCTCTTTTAGTTAGGTGTAATGCGTTCCAGGTTGTTCTCTCTTTTAGTTAGCTCTAATGTGTTCTAGGTTGTTCTCTCTTTTAGTTCGTTGTAATATATTCCAGATTGTTCTCCATTTAGTTTGCTGTAATGAGCTCCAAATACCTCTGTCCTTTAGTTCGCTGTAATGTCTTCCAGGTTTTACACTGTTTTAGTTAGCTGTAATGTATTCCAGGTTTTTCTCTCTTTTAGTTAACTCTAATAGGTTCAAAGAAGTACTCTCTTTTAGTTCGCTGTAATGTGTAACAATTTGTTCTCTCTTTTAGTTAGGTGTAATGTTTTCCAGATTGTTCTCTCTTTTAGTTTGCGGTAATGTGTTGCAGATTGTTCTCACTTTTAGTTAGCTGTAATGTGTTCCTTGCTGTTCTCTCTTTTTGTTAGCTGTAATATGTTCCATATTGTTCTCTCTTTTAGTTACCTGTAACGTGTTCCAGGTTGTTCCCTGTTTTAGTTCTCTGTAAGGTGTTCCAGGTTTTTTTCTCTTTTACTTAGCTCTAATGGGTTCAAAGAAGTACTCTCTTTTTCAGTTCGCTGTAATGTGTAACAATTTGTTCTCTCTTTTAGTTAGGTGTAATGTTTTCCAGATTGTTTTCTCTTTTAGTGCGCTGTAATGTGTTGCAATTGTTCTCTCTTTTAGGTAGCTCCAATGTGTTCCAAGTTGTACTCTCTTTAATTCGTTGTAAAGTGTTCAAAGTGGTACTCTCTTTTAGATCGCTGTAATGTGTTCCACATTGAACTTTCTTTTAGTTTGCTGTGATGTGTTCCCGATTGTTCTCTCTTTTAGTTCTCTGTAATATGTTCCAGGTTGTTCCCTGTTTTAGTTCTCTGTAAGGTGTTCCAGATTGTTCTCTCTTTTAGTTTGCTGTAAGGTGTTCCAGATTGTCCTCTCTTTTAGTTAGCTATAATGTGTTCCAGTTTTTTCACTCTTTTAGTTAGCTGTAATGTGTTCCAGATTGATCTCTCTATTCGTTAGCTGTTATGTGTTCCAAGTTGTACTCTCTTTTAGCAATCTGGAATATGTCCAAGTTATACACACTTTTAGTTTGATGTAATGTGTTCCAGATTGTTCCCTCTTTAGTACTATGTAATGTGACCCAGGTTGTTCACTCCTTTAATTCGCTGTCATGTGTTCCAGGTTTTACACTCTTTTAGTTAGCTGTAATATGTTCCTGATTCATCAATCTTTTAGTTAGGGGTAATGTGTTCCAGATTATTCTCTCTTTTAGTTTGCTGTAATGTGTTCCAGGTTCTTCTCTCCTTTAGTTCGCTGTAATGTCTTCCAGGTTTAACAATCTTCTGGTTAGCCGTAATGTATTCCAGGTTTTTCTCTCTTTTAGTTAGCTCTAATGGGTTCAAAGAAGTACTCTCTTTTAGTTTGCTGTAATGTGTTCCAGATTGTTCTCTCTTTTGCTCCACCTTAATCTTTTACATATTGTTCTTTCTTTTAGTTAGTTGTAATGTGTTCCAGGTTGTTCTCTCTTTTAGTCTGCTGTAAAGTGTTCCAGAATGTTCTATCTTTTGGTCCTCCTTAATGTTTTCCAGATTGTTCTTTCTTTTAGTTAGCCGTAATGTGTTCCAGGTTGTTCCCTGTTTTCGTTCTCTGTAAGGTGTTCCAGGTTTTTTTCTCTTTTACTTAGCTCTAATGGGTTCAAAGAAGTACTCTCTTTTAGTTCGCTGTAATGTGTAACAATTTGTTCTCTCTTTTAGTTAGGTGTAATGTTTTCCAGATTGTTTTCTCTTTTAGTTCGCTGTAATGTGTTCCACATTGAACACTCTTTTCGTTTGCTGTGATATGTTCACAATTGTTCTCTCTTCTAGTTCTCTGTAATATGTTCCAGGTTGTTCCCTGTTTTAGTTCTCTGTAAGGTGTTCCAGATTGTTCTCTCATTTAGTTTGCTGTAAGGTGTTCCAGATTGTCCTCTCTTTTAGTTAGCTATAATGTGTTGCAGGTTGTTCTCTCTTTTGGTCCTCCTTAATGTTTTCGAAATTGTTCTTTCTTTTAGTTTACTGTAATGTGTTCCAGATTGTTCTCCCTTTTAGTTAGCTGTAATGTCTTCCAGGTTGTTCTCTGTTTTAGTTCGCTGATATGTGTTCCAAGTTGTTTTCTCTTTCAGTTCTCTGTAAAGTTTTCCAGATTGCTCTCTCGTTTACTTAGCTGTAATGTGCTACAAGTTGTTCTCTCCTTTAGTTCTCTGTTATTGGTTCCAGGTTCTTATCTCTTTTCGTTAGCTTTAATGTGTTCCAGATTGTTCTCTCTTTTTGTTATCTGTAATAAGTTCCATATTCTTCTCTCTTTTAGTTCGCTGTAATGTGTTCCAGATTGTTCTCTCTTTTAGTTAGGTGTAATGCGTTCCACATTGTTCTCTCTTTTAGTTAGCTGTAATGTGTTCCAGATTGTTCTCTCTTTTAGTTCGCTGTAATGTGTTCCAGATTGTTCTCTCTTTTAGTTAGGTGTAATGCGTTCCAGGTTGTTCTCTCTTTTAGTTAGCTCTAATGTGTTCTAGGTTGTTCTCTCTTTTAGTTCGCTGTAATATATTCCAGATTGTTCTCCATTTAGTTTGCTGTAATGAGCTCCAAATACCTCTGTCCTTTAGTTCGCTGTAATGTCTTCCAGGTTTTACACTGTTTTAGTTAGCTGTAATGTATTCCAGGTTTTTCTCTCTTTTAGTTAACTCTAATAGGTTCAAAGAAGTACTCTCTTTTAGTTCGCTGTAATGTGTAACAATTTGTTCTCTCTTTTAGTTAGGTGTAATGTTTTCCAGATTGTTCTCTCTTTTAGTTTGCGGTAATGTGTTGCAGATTGTTCTCACTTTTAGTTAGCTGTAATGTGTTCCTTGCTGTTCTCTCTTTTTGTTAGCTGTAATATGTTCCATATTGTTCTCTCTTTTAGTTAGCTGTAACGTGTTCCAGGTTGTTCCCTGTTTTAGTTCTCTGTAAGGTGTTCCAGGTTTTTTTCTCTTTTACTTAGCTCTAATGGGTTCAAAGAAGTACTCTCTTTTAGTTCGCTGTAATGTGTAACAATTTGTTCTCTCTTTTAGTTAGGTGTAATGTTTTCCAGATTGTTTTCTCTTTTAGTGCGCTGTAATGTGTTGCAATTGTTCTCTCTTGTAGGTAGCTCCAATGTGTTCCAAGTTGTACTCTCTTTAATTCGTTGTAAAGTGTTCAAAGTGGTACTCTCTTTTAGATCGCTGTAATGTGTTCCACATTGAACTTTCTTTTAGTTTGCTGTGATGTGTTCCCGATTGTTCTCTCTTTTAGTTCTCTGTAATATGTTCCAGGTTCTTCCCTGTTTTAGTTCTCTGTAAGGTGTTCCAGATTGTTCTCTCTTTTAGTTTGCTGTAAGGTGTTCCAGATTGTCCTCTCTTTTAGTTAGCTATAATGTGTTCCAGGTTTTTCACTCTTTTAGTTAGCTGTAATGTGTTCCAGATTGATCTCTCTATTCGTTAGCTGTTATGTGTTCCAAGTTGTACTCTCTTTTAGCAATCTGGAATATGTCCAAGTTATACACACTTTTAGTTTGATGTAATGTGTTCCAGATTGTTCCCTCTTTAGTACTATGTAATGTGACCCAGGTTGTTCACTCCTTTAATTCGCTGTCATGTGTTCCAGGTTTTATCCTCTTTTAGTTAGCTGTAATATGTTCCTGATTCATCAATCTTTTAGTTAGGTGTAATGTGTTCCAGATTATTCTCTCTTTTAGTTTGCTGTAATGTGTTCCAGGTTCTTCTCTCCTTTAGTTCGCTGTAATGTCTTCCAGGTTTAACAATCTTCTGGTTAGCCGTAATGTATTCCAGGTTTTTCTCTCTTTTAGTTAGCTCTAATGGGTTCAAAGAAGTACTCTCTTTTAGTTTGCTGTAATGTGTTCCAGATTGTTCTCTCTTTTGCTCCACCTTAATCTTTTACATATTGTTCTTTCTTTTAGTTAGTTGTAATGTGTTCCAGGTTGTTCTCTCTTTTAGTCTGCTGTAAAGTGTTCCAGAATGTTCTATCTTTTGGTCCTCCTTAATGTTTTCCAGATTGTTCTTTCTTTTAGTTAGCCGTAATGTGTTCCAGGTTGTTCCCTGTTTTCGTTCTCTGTAAGGTGTTCCAGGTTTTTTTCTCTTTTACTTAGCTCTAATGGGTTCAAAGAAGTACTCTCTTTTAGTTCGCTGTAATGTGTAACAATTTGTTCTCTCTTTTAGTTAGGTGTAATGTTTTCCAGATTGTTTTCTCTTTTAGTTCGCTGTAATGTGTTCCACATTGAACACTCTTTTCGTTTGCTGTGATATGTTCACAATTGTTCTCTCTTCTAGTTCTCTGTAATATGTTCCAGGTTGTTCCCTGTTTTAGTTCTCTGTAAGGTGTTCCAGATTGTTCTCTCATTTAGTTTGCTGTAAGGTGTTCCAGATTGTCCTCTCTTTTAGTTAGCTATAATGTGTTGCAGGTTGTTCTCTCTTTTGGTCCTCCTTAATGTTTTCGAAATTGTTCTTTCTTTTAGTTTACTGTAATGTGTTCCAGATTGTTCTCCCTTTTAGTTAGCTGTAATGTCTTCCAGGTTGTTCTCTGTTTTAGTTCGCTGATATGTGTTCCAAGTTGTTTTCTCTTTCAGTTCTCTGTAAAGTTTTCCAGATTGCTCTCTCGTTTACTTAGCTGTAATGTGCTACAAGTTGTTCTCTCCTTTAGTTCTCTGTTATTGGTTCCAGGTTCTTATCTCTTTTCGTTAGCTTTAATGTGTTCCAGATTGTTCTCTCTTTTTGTTATCTGTAATATGTTCCATATTCTTCTCTCTTTTAGTTCGCTGTAATGTGTTCCAGATTGTTCTCTCTTTTAGTTAGGTGTAATGCGTTCCACATTGTTCTCTCTTTTAGTTAGCTGTAATGTGTTCCAGATTGTTCTCTCTTTTAGTTCGCTGTAATGTGTTCCAGATTGTTCTCTCTTTTAGTTAGGTGTAATGCGTTCCAGGTTGTTCTCTCTTTTAGTTAGCTCTAATGTGTTCTAGGTTGTTCTCTCTTTTAGTTCGCTGTAATATATTCCAGATTGTTCTCCATTTAGTTTGCTGTAATGAGCTCCAAATACCTCTGTCCTTTAGTTCGCTGTAATGTCTTCCAGGTTTTACACTGTTTTAGTTAGCTGTAATGTATTCCAGGTTTTTCTCTCTTTGAGTTAACTCTAATAGGTTCAAAGAAGTACTCTCTTTTAGTTCGCTGTAATGTGTAACAATTTGTTCTCTCTTTTAGTTAGGTGTAATGTTTTCCAGATTGTTCTCTCTTTTAGTTTGCGGTAATGTGTTGCAGATTGTTCTCACTTTTAGTTAGCTGTAATGTGTTCCTTGCTGTTCTCATTTTTTGTTAGCTGTAATATGTTCCATATTGTTCTCTCTTTTAGTTAGCTGTAACGTGTTCCAGGTTGTTCCCTGTTTTAGTTCTCTGTAAGGTGTTCCAGGTTTTTTTCTCTTTTACTTATCTCTAATGGGTTCAAAGAAGTACTCTCTTTTAGTTCGCTGTAATGTGTAACAATTTGTTCTCTCTTTTAGTTAGGTGTAATGTTTTCCAGATTGTTTTCTCTTTTAGTGCGCTGTAATGTGTTGCAATTGTTCTCTCTTTTAGGTAGCTCCAATGTGTTCCAAGTTGTACTCTCTTTAATTCGTTGTAAAGTGTTCAAAGTGGTACTCTCTTTTAGATCGCTGTAATGTGTTCCACATTGAACTTTCTTTTAGTTTGCTGTGATGTGTTCCCGATTGTTCTCTCTTTTAGTTCTCTGTAATATGTTCCAGGTTCTTCCCTGTTTTAGTTCTCTGTAAGGTGTTCCAGATTGTTCTCTCTTTTAGTTTGCTGTAAGGTGTTCCAGATTGTCCTCTCTTTTAGTTAGCTATAATGTGTTCCAGGTTTTTCACTCTTTTAGTTAGCTGTAATGTGTTCCAGATTGATCTCTCTATTCGTTAGCTGTTATGTGTTCCAAGTTGTACTCTCTTTTAGCAATCTGGAATATGTCCAAGTTATACACACTTTTAGTTTGATGTAATGTGTTCCAGATTGTTCCCTCTTTAGTACTATGTAATGTGACCCAGGTTGTTCACTCCTTTAATTCGCTGTCATGTGTTCCAGGTTTTACCCTCTTTTAGTTAGCTGTAATATGTTCCTGATTCATCAATCTTTTAGTTAGGTGTAATGTGTTCCAGATTATTCTCTCTTTTAGTTTGCTGTAATGTGTTCCAGGTTCTTCTCTCCTTTAGTTCGCTGTAATGTCTTCCAGGTTTAACAATCTTCTGGTTAGCCGTAATGTATTCCAGGTTTTTCTCTCTTTTAGTTAGCTCTAATGGGTTCAAAGAAGTACTCTCTTTTAGTTTGCTGTAATGTGTTCCAGATAGTTCTCTCTTTTGCTCCACCTTAATCTTTTACATATTGTTCTTTCTTTTAGTTAGTTGTAATGTGTTCCAGGTTGTTCTCTCTTTTAGTCTGCTGTAAAGTGTTCCAGAATGTTCTATCTTTTGGTCCTCCTTAATGTTTTCCAGATTGTTCTTTCTTTTAGTTAGCCGTAATGTGTTCCAGGTTGTTCCCTGTTTTCGTTCTCTGTAAGGTGTTCCAGGTTTTTTTCTCTTTTACTTAGCTCTAATGGGTTCAAAGAAGTACTCTCTTTTAGTTCGCTGTAATGTGTAACAATTTGTTCTCTCTTTTAGTTATGTGTAATGTTTTCCAGATTGTTTTCTCTTTTAGTTCGCTGTAATGTGTTCCACATTGAACACTCTTTTCGTTTGCTGTGATATGTTCACAATTGTTCTCTCTTCTAGTTCTCTGTAATATGTTCCAGGTTGTTCCCTGTTTTAGTTCTCTGTAAGGTGTTCCAGATTGTTCTCTCATTTAGTTTGCTGTAAGGTGTTCCAGATTGTCCTCTCTTTTAGTTAGCTATAATGTGTTGCAGGTTGTTCTCTCTTTTGGTCCTCCTTAATGTTTTCGAAATTGTTCTTTCTTTTAGTTTACTGTAATGTGTTCCAGATTGTTCTCCCTTTTAGTTAGCTGTAATGTCTTCCAGGTTGTTCTCTGTTTTAGTTCGCTGATATGTGTTCCAAGTTGTTTTCTCTTTCAGTTCTCTGTAAAGTTTTCCAGATTGCTCTCTCGTTTACTTAGCTGTAATGTGCTACAAGTTGTTCTCTCCTTTAGTTCTCTGTTATTGGTTCCAGGTTCTTATCTCTTTTCGTTAGCTTTAATGTGTTCCAGATTGTTCTCTCTTTTTGTTATCTGTAATATGTTCCATATTCTTCTCTCTTTTAGTTCGCTGTAATGTGTTCCAGATTGTTCTCTCTTTTAGTTAGGTGTAATGCGTTCCACATTGTTCTCTCTTTTAGTTAGCTGTAATGTGTTCCAGATTGTTCTCTCTTTTAGTTCGCTGTAATGTGTTCCAGATTGTTCTCTCTTTTAGTTAGGTGTAATGCGTTCCAGGTTGTTCTCTCTTTTAGTTAGCTCTAATGTGTTCTAGGTTGTTCTCTCTTTTAGTTCGCTGTAATATATTCCAGATTGTTCTCCATTTAGTTTGCTGTAATGAGCTCCAAATACCTCTGTCCTTTAGTTCGCTGTAATGTCTTCCAGGTTTTACACTGTTTGAGTTAGCTGTAATGTATTCCAGGTTTTTCTCTCTTTGAGTTAACTCTAATAGGTTCAAAGAAGTACTCTCTTTTAGTTCGCTGTAATGTGTAACAATTTGTTCTCTCTTTTAGTTAGGTGTAATGTTTTCCAGATTGTTCTCTCTTTTAGTTTGCGGTAATGTGTTGCAGATTGTTCTCACTTTTAGTTAGCTGTAATGTGTTCCTTGCTGTTCTCATTTTTTGTTAGCTGTAATATGTTCCATATTGTTCTCTCTTTTAGTTAGCTGTAACGTGTTCCAGGTTGTTCCCTGTTTTAGTTCTCTGTAAGGTGTTCCAGGTTTTTTTCTCTTTTACTTAGCTCTAATGGGTTCAAAGAAGTACTCTCTTTTAGTTCGCTGTAATGTGTAACAATTTGTTCTCTCTTTTAGTTAGGTGTAATGTTTTCCAGATTGTTTTCTCTTTTAGTGCGCTGTAATGTGTTGCAATTGTTCTCTCTTTTAGGTAGCTCCAATGTGTTCCAAGTTGTACTCTCTTTAATTCGTTGTAAAGTGTTCAAAGTGGTACTCTCTTTTAGATCGCTGTAATGTGTTCCACATTGAACTTTCTTTTAGTTTGCTGTGATGTGTTCCCGATTGTTCTCTCTTTTAGTTCTCTGTAATATGTTCCAGGTTCTTCCCTGTTTTAGTTCTCTGTAAGGTGTTCCAGATTGTTCTCTCTTTTAGTTTGCTGTAAGGTGTTCCAGATTGTCCTCTCTTTTAGTTAGCTATAATGTGTTCCAGGTTTTTCACTCTTTTAGTTAGCTGTAATGTGTTCCAGATTGATCTCTCTATTCGTTAGCTGTTATGTGTTCCAAGTTGTACTCTCTTTTAGCAATCTGGAATATGTCCAAGTTATACACACTTTTAGTTTGATGTAATGTGTTCCAGATTGTTCCCTCTTTAGTACTATGTAATGTGACCCAGGTTGTTCACTCCTTTAATTCGCTGTCATGTGTTCCAGGTTTTACCCTCTTTTAGTTAGCTGTAATATGTTCCTGATTCATCAATCTTTTAGTTAGGTGTAATGTGTTCCAGATTATTCTCTCTTTTAGTTTGCTGTAATGTGTTCCAGGTTCTTCTCTCCTTTAGTTCGCTGTAATGTCTTCCAGGTTTAACAATCTTCTGGTTAGCCGTAATGTATTCCAGGTTTTTCTCTCTTTTAGTTAGCTCTAATGGGTTCAAAGAAGTACTCTCTTTTAGTTTGCTGTAATGTGTTCCAGATTGTTCTCTCTTTTGCTCCACCTTAATCTTTTACATATTGTTCTTTCTTTTAGTTAGTTGTAATGTGTTCCAGGTTGTTCTCTCTTTTAGTCTGCTGTAAAGTGTTCCAGAATGTTCTATCTTTTGGTCCTCCTTAATGTTTTCCAGATTGTTCTTTCTTTTAGTTAGCCGTAATGTGTTCCAGGTTGTTCCCTGTTTTCGTTCTCTGTAAGGTGTTCCAGGTTTTTTTCTCTTTTACTTAGCTCTAATGGGTTCAAAGAAGTACTCTCTTTTAGTTCGCTGTAATGTGTAACAATTTGTTCTCTCTTTTAGTTAGGTGTAATGTTTTCCAGATTGTTTTCTCTTTTAGTTCGCTGTAATGTGTTCCACATTGAACACTCTTTTCGTTTGCTGTGATATGTTCACAATTGTTCTCTCTTCTAGTTCTCTGTAATATGTTCCAGGTTGTTCCCTGTTTTAGTTCTCTGTAAGGTGTTCCAGATTGTTCTCTCATTTAGTTTGCTGTAAGGTGTTCCAGATTGTCCTCTCTTTTAGTTAGCTACAATGTGTTGCAGGTTGTTCTCTCTTTTGGTCCTCCTTAATGTTTTCGAAATTGTTCTTTCTTTTAGTTTACTGTAATGTGTTCCAGATTGTTCTCCCTTTTAGTTAGCTGTAATGTCTTCCAGGTTGTTCTCTGTTTTAGTTCGCTGATATGTGTTCCAAGTTGTTTTCTCTTTCAGTTCTCTGTAAAGTTTTCCAGATTGCTCTCTCGTTTACTTAGCTGTAATGTGCTACAAGTTGTTCTCTCCTTTAGTTCTCTGTTATTGGTTCCAGGTTCTTATCTCTTTTCGTTAGCTTTAATGTGTTCCAGATTGTTCTCTCTTTTAGTTAGCTGTAACGTGTTCCAGGTTGTTCCCTGTTTTAGTTCTCTGTAAGGTGTTTCAGGTTTTTTTCTCTTTTACTTAGCTCTAATGGGTTCAAAGAAGTACTCTCTTTTAGTTCACTGTAATGTGTAACAATTTGTTCTCTCTTTTAGTTAGGTGTAATGTTTTCCAGATTGTTTTCTCTTTTAGTGCGCTGTAATGTGTTGCAATTGTTCTCTCTTTTAGGTAGCTCCAATGTGTTCCAAGTTGTACTCTCTTTAATTCGTTGTAAAGTGTTCAAAGTGGTACTCTCTTTTAGATCGCTGTAATGTGTTCCACATTGAACTTTCTTTTAGTTTGCTGTGATGTGTTCCCGATTGTTCTCTCTTTTAGTTCTCTGTAATATGTTCCAGGTTGTTCCCTGTTTTAGTTCTCTGTAAGGTGTTCCAGATTGTTCTCTCTTTTAGTTTGCTGTAAGGTGTTCCAGATTGTCCTCTCTTTTAGTTAGCTATAATGTGTTCCAGGTTTTTCACTCTTTTAGTTAGCTGTAATGTGTTCCAGATTGATCTCTCTATTCGTTAGCTGTTATGTGTTCCAAGTTGTACTCTCTTTTAGCAATCTGGAATATGTCCAAGTTATACACACTTTTAGTTTGATGTAATGTGTTCCAGATTGTTCCCTCTTTAGTACTATGTAATGTGACCCAGGTTGTTCACTCCTTTAATTCGCTGTCTTGTGTTCCAGGTTTTACCCTCTTTTAGTTAGCTGTAATATGTTCCTGATTCATCAATCTTTTAGTTAGGTGTAATGTGTTCCAGATTATTCGCTCTTTTAGTTTGCTGTAATGTGTTCCAGGTTCTTCTCTCCTTTAGTTCGCTGTAATGTCTTCCAGGTTTAACAATCTTCTGGTTAGCCGTAATGTATTCCAGGTTTTTCTCTCTTTTAGTTAGCTCTAATGGGTTCAAAGAAGTACTCTCTTTTAGTTTGCTGTAATGTGTTCCAGATTGTTCTCTCTTTTGCTCCACCTTAATCTTTTACATATTGTTCTTTCTTTTAGTTAGTTGTAATGTGTTCCAGGTTGTTCTCTCTTTTAGTCTGCTGTAAAGTGTTCCAGAATGTTCTATCTTTTGGTCCTCCTTAATGTTTTCCAGATTGTTCTTTCTTTTAGTTAGCCGTAATGTGTTCCAGGTTGTTCCCTGTTTTCGTTCTCTGTAAGGTGTTCCAGGTTTTTTTCTCTTTTACTTAGCTCTAATGGGTTCAAAGAAGTACTCTCTTTTAGTTCGCTGTAATGTGTAACAATTTGTTCTCTCTTTTAGTTAGGTGTAATGTTTTCCAGATTGTTTTCTCTTTTAGTTCGCTGTAATGTGTTCCACATTGAACACTCTTTTCGTTTGCTGTGATATGTTCACAATTGTTCTCTCTTCTAGTTCTCTGTAATATGTTCCAGGTTGTTCCCTGTTTTAGTTCTCTGTAAGGTGTTCCAGATTGTTCTCTCATTTAGTTTGCTGTAAGGTGTTCCAGATTGTCCTCTCTTTTAGTTAGCTATAATGTGTTGCAGGTTGTTCTCTCTTTTAGTTTGCTGTAAAGTGTTCCAGATTGTTCTCTCTTTTGGTCCTCCTTAATGTTTTCGAAATTGTTCTTTCTTTTAGTTTACTGTAATGTGTTCCAGATTGTTCTCCCTTTTAGTTAGCTGTAATGTCTTCAAGGTTGTTCTCTCTTTTAGTTTGCTCTAAAGTGTTCCAGATTGTTCTCTCTTTTATTTCGCTGTAATTTGTTCCAGATTGTTCTCTTTTTTAGTTCGCTGTAATGTGTTCCAGGTTGTTAGCTCTTTTAGTTCGCTGTAATGTATTCCAGATTGTTCTCTCTTTTAGTTAGCTGCAATATGTTCCGGATTGTCCTCTCTTTCAGTTGGCTGTAATGTGTTCCAGATCGTTCTCCCTTTTAGTTAGCTGTAATGTGTTCCAGATTGTTCTCTATTTTAGTTGGCTGTAATGTGTTCCAAGTTGTACTCTCATTTAGTTCTCTTTCATGTGTTCCAAGTTGTTCACCCTTTTGGTTTGATGTAATGTATGCCAAGTTTTACACTCTTTTAGTTCTCTTTTAGTTGTTCACCCTTTGAGTTCGCTGTAATGTGTTCCAGGTTTTACCCTCTTTTAGTTGGCTGTAATATGTTCCTGATTCTTCAATCTTTTAGTTAGGTGTAATGTGTTCCAGATTATTCTCTCTTTTAGTTTGCTGTAATGTGTTCCAGATTGTTCTCTCTTTTGCTCCTCCTTAATGTTTTCCAGATTGGTCTTTCTTTTAGTTAGTTGTAATGTGTTCCAGGTTGTTCTCTCTTTTAGTCTGCTGTAAAGTGTTCCAGATTGTTCTATCTTTTGGTCCTCCTTAATGTTTTCTAGATTGTTCTTTCTTTTAGTTTACAGTAATGTGTTCCAGATTGTTCTCCCTTTTAGTTAGCTGTAATGTGTTCCAGGTTGTTCTCTCTTTTAGTTTGCTCTAAAGTGTTCCAGATTGTTCTCTCTTTTATTTCGCTGTAATTTGTTCCAGATTGTTCTCTTTTTTAGTTCGCTGTAATGTGTTCCAGGTTGTTAGCTCTTTTAGTTCGCTGTAATGTATTCCAGATTGTTCTCTCTTTCAGTTAGCTGCAATATGTTCCGGATTGTCCTCTCTTTCAGTTGGCTGTAATGTGTTCCAGATCGTTCTCCCTTTTAGTTAGCTGTAATGTGTTCCAGATTGTTCTCTATTTTAGTTGGCTGTAATTTGTTCCAAGTTGTACTCTCATTTAGTTCTCTTTCATGTGTTCCAAGTTGTTCACCCTTTTAGTTTGATGTAATGTATAGCAAATTTTACACTCTTTTAGTTCCCTTTTAGTTGTTCACCCTTTTAGTTCGCTGTAATGTGTTCCAGGTTTGACCCTCTTTTAGTTAGCTGTAATTTGTTCCTGATTCTTCTCTCTTTTATTTAGCTGTAATGTGTTCCAGAGTCATCTCTCCTTTAGTTCACTGTAATGTGTTCCAGGTTTTACAATCTTTTAGTTAGCTGTAATTTATTCCAGGTTTTTCTCTCTTTTACATAGCTCTAATGTGTTCAAAGAAGTACTCTCTTTTAGTGCGCTGTAATGTGTAGCAATTTGTCCACTCTTTTAGCTAGGTGTAATGTTTTCCAGATTGTTTTCTCTTTTAGTTCGCTGTAATGTGTTGCAGATTGTTCTCTCTTTTAGATAGCTCCAATGTGTTCCAAGTTGTACTCTCTTTTTGTTCGTTGTAAAGTTTTCCAAGTTGTACTCTCTTTTAGTTTGCTGTAAGGTGTTCGAGATTGTTCTCTCTTTTATTTCTCTATAATGTGTTCCAAGTTGTTCACGCTTTTAGTTTGCTGTAATGTGTTCCAGGTTGTTCTTTCTTTTAGATAGTTGTAATGTGTTCCAGGTTGTTCTCTCTTTTAGTTAGCTGTAGTATGTTCCAGTTTGTTCTCTCTTAGAGTCCACTGTAATGTCTTCCAAGTTGTTCTCCCTTTTTGTTGGCTGTAATGTGTTACAATTTGTTCTCTCTTTTCGATAGCTGTAATGTTTTCCGAATTGTTCACTCTTTTAGTTTGCTGTCATGTGTTCCAGATTGTACTCTCTTTTTGATAGCTCTAATTTGTTCCAAATTTTCCTCTCTTTTACTTCGCTGTAATGTGTTCCAGGTTGTTCTCTGTTTTAGTTCGCTGATATGTGTTCCAAGTTGTTTTCTTTTTCAGTTCTCTGTAATGTTTTCCAGATTGCTCTCTCGTTTACTGAGCTGTAATGTGCTACAAGTTGTTCTCTCCTTTAGTTCTCTATTATTTATTCCAGGTTCTTATCTCTTTTCGTTAGCTTTAATGTGTTCCAGATTGTTCTCTCTTTTTGTTATCTGTAATATGTTCCATATTCTTCTCTCTTTTAGTTAGCTGTAATGTGTTCCAGATTGTTTGCTCTTTTAGTTCGCTGTAATGTGTTCCAGATTGTTCTCTCTTTTACTTAGGTGTAATGCGTTCCAGGTTGTTCTCTCTTTTAGTTAGCTCTAATGTGTTTTAGGTTGTTCTCTCTTTTAGTTCGCTGTAATATATTCCAGATTGTTCTCCATTTAGTTTGATGTAATAAGCTCCAAATACCTCTGTCCTTTAGTTCGCTGTAATGTATTCCAGGTTTTTCTTTCTTTTAGTTAACTCTAATAGGTTCAAAGGAGTACTCTCTTTTAGTTCGCTGTAATGTGTAACAATTTGTTCTCTCTTTTAGTTAGTTGTAATGTTTTCCAGATTGTTCTCTCTTTTAGTTTGCGGTAATGTGTTGCAGATTGTTCTCACTTTTAGTTAGGTGTAATGTGTTCCATGCTGTTCTCTCATTTTGTTAGCTGTAATATGTTCCAAATTGTTCTCTCTTTTACTTAGCTGTAATGTGTTCCAGGTTGTTGCCTGTCTTAGTTCTCTGTAAGGTGTTCCAGGTTTTTTTTTCTCTTTTACTTAGCTCTAATGGGTTCAAAGAAGTACTCTCTTTTAGTTCGCTGTAATGTATAACAATTTGTTCTCTCTTTTAGTTAGGTGTAATGTTTTCCAGATTGTTTTCTCTTTTAGTGCGCTGTAATGTGTTGCAATTGTTCTCTCTTTTAGGTAGCTCCAATGTGTTCCAAGTTGTACTCTCTTTAATTCGTTGTAAAGTGTTCAAAGTGGTACTCTCTTTTAGTTCGCTGTAATGTGTTCCACATTGAACTTTCTTTTAGTTTGCTGTGGTGTGTTCCCAATTGTTCTCTCTTTTAGTTCTCGGTAATATGTTCCAGGTTGTTCCCTGTTTTAGTTCTCTGTAAGGTGTTCCAGATTGTTCTCTCTTTTAGTTTGCTGTAAGGTGTTCCAGATTGTCCTCTCTTTTAGTTAGCTATAATGTGTTCCAGGTTGTTCACTCTTTTAGTTAGCTGTAATGTGTTCCAGATTGATCTCTCTATTCATTAGCTGTTATGTGTTCCAAGTTGTACTCTCTTTTAGCTCTCTGGAATATGTTCCAAGTTATACACCCTTTTAGTTTGATGTAATGTGTTCCAGATTGTTCTCTCTTTAGTACTATGTAATGTGACCCAGGTTGTTCACTCCTTTAATTCGCTGTCATGTGTTCCAGGTTTTACCCTCTTTTAGTTAGTTATGATATGTTCCTGATTCATCAATCTTTTAGTTAGGTGTAATGTGTTCCAGATTATTCTCTCTTTTAGTTTGCTGTAATGTGTTCCAGGTTCTTCTCTCCTTTAGTTCGCTGTAATGTCTTCCAGGTTTTACACTCTTCTGGTTAGCCGTAATGTATTCCAGGTTTTTCTCTCTTTTAATTCGCTCTAATGGGTTCAAAGAAGTACCCTCTTTTAGTTCGCTGTAATGTGTAACAATTTGTTCTCACTTTTAGTTAGGTGTCACGTTTTCTAGATTGTTCACTCTTTTAGTTTGCGGTAATGTGTTGCAGATTGTTCTCTCTTTTTGTTATCTGTAATATGTTCCAGATTCTTCTCTCTTTTAGTTCGCTGTAATGTGTTCCAGATTGTTATCTCTTTTAGTTAGGTGTAATGCGTTCCAGATTGTTCTCCCTTTTAGTTAGCTGTAATGTGTTCCAGATTGTTCTCTATTTTAGTTGGCTGTAATTTGTTCCAAGTTGTACTCTCATTTAGTTCTCTTTCATGTGTTCCAAGTTGTTCACCCTTTTAGTTTGATGTAATGTATGGCAAGTTTTACACTCTTTTAGTTTCCTTTTAGTTGTTCACCCTTTTAGTTCGCTGTAATGTGTTCCAGGTTTGACCCTCTTTTAGTTAGCTGTAATTTGTTCCTGATTCTTCTCTCTTTTATTTAGCTGTAATGTGTTCCAGATTGTTCTCTATTTTAGTTGGCTGTAATTTGTTCCAAGTTGTACTCTCATTTAGTTCTCTTTCATGTGTTCCAAGTTGTTCACCCTTTTAGTTTGATGTAATGTATGGCAAGTTTTACACTCTTTTAGTTCCCTTTTAGTTGTTCACCCTTTTAGTTCGCTGTAATGTGTTCCAGGTTTGACCCTCTTTTAGTTAGCTGTAATTTGTTCCTGATTCTTCTCTCTTTTATTTAGCTGTAATGTGTTCCAGATTATTCTCTCTTTTAGTTTGCTGTAATGTGTTCCAGAGTCATCTCTCCTTTAGTTCACTGTAATGTGTTCCAGGTTTTACAATCTTTTAGTTAGCTGTAATTTATTCCAGGTTTTTCTCTCTTTTACATAGCTCTAATGTGTTCAAAGAAGTACTCTCTTTTAGTGCGCTGTAATGTGTAACAATTTGTCCACTCTTTTAGCTAGGTGTAATGTTTTCCAGATTGTTTTCTCTTTTAGTTCGCTGTAATGTGTTGCAGATTGTTCTCTCTTTTAGATAGCTCCAATGTGTTCCAAGTTGTACTCTCTTTTTGTTCACTGTAATGTGTTCCAAGTTGTACTCTCTTTTAGTTTGCTGTAAGGTGTTCGAGATTGTTCTCTCTTTTATTTCTCTGTAATGTGTTCCAATTTGTTCACGCTTTTAGTTTGCTGTAATGTGTTCCAGGTTGTTCTTTCTTTTAGATAGTTGTAATGTGTTCCAGGTTGTTCTCTCTTTTAGTTAGCTGTAGTATGTTCCAGTTTGTTCTCTCTTAGAGTCCACTGTAATGTCTTCCAAGTTGTTCTCCCTTTTTGTTCGCTGTAATGTGTTACAATTTGTTCTCTCTTTTCGATAGCTGTAATGTTTTCAGAATTGTTCACTCTTTTAGTTTGCTGTCATGTGTTCCAGATTGTACTCTCTTTTTGATAGCTCTAATTTGTTCCAAATTTTCCTCTCTTTTACTTCGCTGTAATGTGTTCCAGGTTGTTCTCTGTTTTAGTTCGCTGATATGTGTTCCAAGTTGTTTTCTCTTTCAGTTCTCTGTAATGTTTTCCAGATTGCTCTCTCGTTTACTGAGCTGTAATGTGCTACAAGTTGTTCTCTCCTTTAGTTCTCTATTATTTATTCCAGGTTCTTATCTCTTTTCGTTAGCTTTAATGTGTTCCAGATTGTTCTCTCTTTTTGTTATCTGTAATATGTTCCATATTCTTCTCTCTTTTAGTTAGGTGTAATGTGTTCCAGATTGTTCGCTCTTTTAGTTCGCTGTAATGTGTTCCAGATTGTTCTCTCTTTTACTTAGGTGTAATGCGTTCCAGGTTGTTCTCTCTTTTAGTTAGCTCTAATGTGTTTTAGGTTGTTCTCTCTTTTAGTTCGATGTAATATATTCCAGATTGTTCTCCATTTAGTTTGATGTAATAAGCTCCAAATACCTCTGTCCTTTAGTTCGCTGTAATGTCTTCCAGGTTTTACACTCTTTTAGTTAGCCGTAATGTATTCCAGGTTTTTCTCTCTTTTAGTTAACTCTAATAGGTTCAAAGAAGTACTCTCTTTTAGTTCGCTGTAATGTGTAACAATTTGTTCTCTCTTTTAGTTAGTTGTAATGTTTTCCAGATTGTTCTCTCTTTTAGTTTGCGGTAATGTGTTGCAGATTGTTCTCACTTTTAGTTAGCTGTAATGTGTTCCATGCTGTTCTCTCATTTTGTTAGCTGTAATATGTTCCAAATTGTTCTCTCTTTTACTTAGCTGTAATGTGTTCCAGGTTGTTGCCTGTCTTAGTTCTCTGTAAGGTGTTCCAGGTTTTTTTCTCTTTTACTTAGCTCTAATGGGTTCAAAGAAGTACTCTCTTTTAGTTCGCTGTAATGTATAACAATTTGTTCTCTCTTTTAGTTAGGTGTAATGTTTTCCAGATTGTTTTCTCTTTTAGTGCGCTGTAATGTGCTGCAATTGTTCTCTCTTTTAGGTAGCTCCAATGTGTTCCAAGTTGTACTCTCTTTAATTCGTTGTAAAGTGTTCAAAGTGGTACTCTCTTTTAGTTCGCTGTAATGTGTTTCACATTGAACTTTCTTTTAGTTTGCTGTGGTGTGTTCCGGATTGTTCTCTCTTTTAGTTCTCGGTAATATGTTCCAGGTTGTTCCCTGTTTTAGTTGTCTGTAAGGTGTTCCAGATTGTTCTCTCTTTTAGTTTGCTGTAAGGTGTTCCAGATTGTCCTCTCTTTTAGTTAGCTATAATGTGTTCCAGGTTGTTCACTCTTTTAGTTAGCTGTAATGTGTTCCAGATTGATCTCTCTATTCATTAGCTGTTATGTGTTCCAAATTGTACTCTCTTTTAGCTCTGTGGAATATGTTCCAAGTTATACACCCTTTTATTTTGATGTAATGTGTTCCAGATTGTTCTCTCTTTAGTACTATGTAATGTGACCCAGGTTGTTTACTCCTTTAATTCGCTGTCATGTGTTCCAGGTTTTACCCTCTTTTAGTTAGTTGTAATATGTTCCTGATTCATCAATGTTTTAGTTAGGTGTAATGTGTTCCAGATTATTCTCTCTTTTATTTTGCTGTAATGTGTTCCAGGTTCTTCTCTCCTTTAGTTCGCTGTAATGTCTTCCAGGTTTTACACTCTTCTGGTTAGCCGTAATGTATTCCAGGTTTTTCTCTCTTTTAATTAGCTCTAATGGGTTCAAAGAAGTACTCTCTTTTAGTTCGCTGTAATGTGTAACAATTTGTTCTCACTTGTAGTTAGGTGTAACGTTTTCTAGATTGTTCACTCTTTTAGTTTGCGGTAATGTTTTGCAGATTGTTCTCTCTTTTTGTTATCTGTAATATGTTCCAGATTCTTCTCTCTTTTAGTTCGCTGTAATGTGTTCCAGATTGTTATCTCTTTTAGTTCGCTGTAATGTGTTCCAGATTGTTCTCCCTTTTAGTTAGCTGTAATGTGTTCCAGGTTGTTCTCTCTTTTAGTTTGCTCTAAAGTGTTCCAGATTGTTCTCTCTTTTATTTCGCTGTAATTTGTTCCAGATTGTTCTCTTTTTTAGTTCGCTGTAATGTGTTCCAGGTTGTTAGCTCTTTTAGTTCGCTGTAATGTATTCCAGATTGTTCTCTCTTTCAGTTAGCTGCAATATGTTCCGGATTGTCCTCTCTTTCAGTTGGCTGTAATGTGTTCCAGATCGTTCTCCCTTTTAGTTAGCTGTAATGTGTTCCAGATTGTTCTCTATTTTAGTTGGCTGTAATTTGTTCCAAGTTGTACTCTCATTTAGTTCTCTTTCATGTGTTCCAAGTTGTTCACCCTTTTAGTTTGATGTAATGTATAGCAAATTTTACACTCTTTTAGTTCCCTTTTAGTTGTTCACCCTTTTAGTTCGCTGTAATGTGTTCCAGGTTTGACCCTCTTTTAGTTAGCTGTAATTTGTTCCTGATTCTTCTCTCTTTTATTTAGCTGTAATGTGTTCCAGAGTCATCTCTCCTTTAGTTCACTGTAATGTGTTCCAGGTTTTACAATCTTTTAGTTAGCTGTAATTTATTCCAGGTTTTTCTCTCTTTTACATAGCTCTAATGTGTTCAAAGAAGTACTCTCTTTTAGTGCGCTGTAATGTGTAGCAATTTGTCCACTCTTTTAGCTAGGTGTAATGTTTTCCAGATTGTTTTCTCTTTTAGTTCGCTGTAATGTGTTGCAGATTGTTCTCTCTTTTAGATAGCTCCAATGTGTTCCAAGTTGTACTCTCTTTTTGTTCGTTGTAAAGTTTTCCAAGTTGTACTCTCTTTTAGTTTGCTGTAAGGTGTTCGAGATTGTTCTCTCTTTTATTTCTCTATAATGTGTTCCAAGTTGTTCACGCTTTTAGTTTGCTGTAATGTGTTCCAGGTTGTTCTTTCTTTTAGATAGTTGTAATGTGTTCCAGGTTGTTCTCTCTTTTAGTTAGCTGTAGTATGTTCCAGTTTGTTCTCTCTTAGAGTCCACTGTAATGTCTTCCAAGTTGTTCTCCCTTTTTGTTGGCTGTAATGTGTTACAATTTGTTCTCTCTTTTCGATAGCTGTAATGTTTTCCGAATTGTTCACTCTTTTAGTTTGCTGTCATGTGTTCCAGATTGTACTCTCTTTTTGATAGCTCTAATTTGTTCCAAATTTTCCTCTCTTTTACTTCGCTGTAATGTGTTCCAGGTTGTTCTCTGTTTTAGTTCGCTGATATGTGTTCCAAGTTGTTTTCTTTTTCAGTTCTCTGTAATGTTTTCCAGATTGCTCTCTCGTTTACTGAGCTGTAATGTGCTACAAGTTGTTCTCTCCTTTAGTTCTCTATTATTTATTCCAGGTTCTTATCTCTTTTCGTTAGCTTTAATGTGTTCCAGATTGTTCTCTCTTTTTGTTATCTGTAATATGTTCCATATTCTTCTCTCTTTTAGTTAGCTGTAATGTGTTCCAGATTGTTTGCTCTTTTAGTTCGCTGTAATGTGTTCCAGATTGTTCTCTCTTTTACTTAGGTGTAATGCGTTCCAGGTTGTTCTCTCTTTTAGTTAGCTCTAATGTGTTTTAGGTTGTTCTCTCTTTTAGTTCGCTGTAATATATTCCAGATTGTTCTCCATTTAGTTTGATGTAATAAGCTCCAAATACCTCTGTCCTTTAGTTCGCTGTAATGTATTCCAGGTTTTTCTTTCTTTTAGTTAACTCTAATAGGTTCAAAGGAGTACTCTCTTTTAGTTCGCTGTAATGTGTAACAATTTGTTCTCTCTTTTAGTTAGTTGTAATGTTTTCCAGATTGTTCTCTCTTTTAGTTTGCGGTAATGTGTTGCAGATTGTTCTCACTTTTAGTTAGGTGTAATGTGTTCCATGCTGTTCTCTCATTTTGTTAGCTGTAATATGTTCCAAATTGTTCTCTCTTTTACTTAGCTGTAATGTGTTCCAGGTTGTTGCCTGTCTTAGTTCTCTGTAAGGTGTTCCAGGTTTTTTTTTCTCTTTTACTTAGCTCTAATGGGTTCAAAGAAGTACTCTCTTTTAGTTCGCTGTAATGTATAACAATTTGTTCTCTCTTTTAGTTAGGTGTAATGTTTTCCAGATTGTTTTCTCTTTTAGTGCGCTGTAATGTGTTGCAATTGTTCTCTCTTTTAGGTAGCTCCAATGTGTTCCAAGTTGTACTCTCTTTAATTCGTTGTAAAGTGTTCAAAGTGGTACTCTCTTTTAGTTCGCTGTAATGTGTTCCACATTGAACTTTCTTTTAGTTTGCTGTGGTGTGTTCCCAATTGTTCTCTCTTTTAGTTCTCGGTAATATGTTCCAGGTTGTTCCCTGTTTTAGTTCTCTGTAAGGTGTTCCAGATTGTTCTCTCTTTTAGTTTGCTGTAAGGTGTTCCAGATTGTCCTCTCTTTTAGTTAGCTATAATGTGTTCCAGGTTGTTCACTCTTTTAGTTAGCTGTAATGTGTTCCAGATTGATCTCTCTATTCATTAGCTGTTATGTGTTCCAAGTTGTACTCTCTTTTAGCTCTCTGGAATATGTTCCAAGTTATACACCCTTTTAGTTTGATGTAATGTGTTCCAGATTGTTCTCTCTTTAGTACTATGTAATGTGACCCAGGTTGTTCACTCCTTTAATTCGCTGTCATGTGTTCCAGGTTTTACCCTCTTTTAGTTAGTTATGATATGTTCCTGATTCATCAATCTTTTAGTTAGGTGTAATGTGTTCCAGATTATTCTCTCTTTTAGTTTGCTGTAATGTGTTCCAGGTTCTTCTCTCCTTTAGTTCGCTGTAATGTCTTCCAGGTTTTACACTCTTCTGGTTAGCCGTAATGTATTCCAGGTTTTTCTCTCTTTTAATTCGCTCTAATGGGTTCAAAGAAGTACTCTCTTTTAGTTCGCTGTAATGTGTAACAATTTGTTCTCACTTTTAGTTAGGTGTAACGTTTTCTAGATTGTTCACTCTTTTAGTTTGCGGTAATGTGTTGCAGATTGTTCTCTCTTTTTGTTATCTGTAACATGTTCCAGATTCTTCTCTCTTTTAGTTCGCTGTAATGTGTTCCAGATTGTTATCTCTTTTAGTTAGGTGTAATGCGTTCCAGATTGTTCTCCCTTTTAGTTAGCTGTAATGTGTTCCAGATTGTTCTCTATTTTAGTTGGCTGTAATTTGTTCCAAGTTGTACTCTCATTTAGTTCTCTTTCATGTGTTCCAAGTTGTTCACCCTTTTAGTCTGATGTAATGTATGGCAAGTTTTACACTCTTTTAGTTTCCTTTTAGTTGTTCACCCTTTTAGTTCGCTGTAATGTGTTCCAGGTTTGACCCTCTTTTAGTTAGCTGTAATTTGTTCCTGATTCTTCTCTCTTTTATTTAGCTGTAATGTGTTCCAGATTGTTCTCTATTTTAGTTGGCTGTAATTTGTTCCAAGTTGTACTCTCATTTAGTTCTCTTTCATGTGTTCCAAGTTGTTCACCCTTTTAGTTTGATGTAATGTATGGCAAGTTTTACACTCTTTTAGTTCCCTTTTAGTTGTTCACCCTTTTAGTTCGCTGTAATGTGTTCCAGGTTTGACCCTCTTTTAGTTAGCTGTAATTTGTTCCTGATTCTTCTCTCTTTTATTTAGCTGTAATGTGTTCCAGATTATTCTCTCTTTTAGTTTGCTGTAATGTGTTCCAGAGTCATCTCTCCTTTAGTTCACTGTAATGTGTTCCAGGTTTTACAATCTTTTAGTTAGCTGTAATTTATTCCAGGTTTTTCTCTCTTTTACATAGCTCTAATGTGTTCAAAGAAGTACTCTCTTTTAGTGCGCTGTAATGTGTAACAATTTGTCCACTCTTTTAGCTAGGTGTAAAGTTTTCCAGATTGTTTTCTCTTTTAGTTCGCTGTAATGTGTTGCAGATTGTTCTCTCTTTTAGATAGCTCCAATGTGTTCCAAGTTGTACTCTCTTTTTGTTCACTGTAATGTGTTCCAAGTTGTACTCTCTTTTAGTTTGCTGTAAGGTGTTCGAGATTGTTCTCTCTTTTATTTCTCTGTAATGTGTTCCAATTTGTTCACGCTTTTAGTTTGCTGTAATGTGTTCCAGGTTGTTCTTTCTTTTAGATAGTTGTAATGTGTTCCAGGTTGTTCTCTCTTTTAGTTAGCTGTAGTATGTTCCAGTTTGTTCTCTCTTAGAGTCCACTGTAATGTCTTCCAAGTTGTTCTCCCTTTTTGTTCGCTGTAATGTGTTACAATTTGTTCTCTCTTTTCGATAGCTGTAATGTTTTCAGAATTGTTCACTCTTTTAGTTTGCTGTCATGTGTTCCAGATTGTACTCTCTTTTTGATAGCTCTAATTTGTTCCAAATTTTCCTCTCTTTTACTTCGCTGTAATGTGTTCCAGGTTGTTCTCTGTTTTAGTTCGCTGATATGTGTTCCAAGTTGTTTTCTCTTTCAGTTCTCTGTAATGTTTTCCAGATTGCTCTCTCGTTTACTGAGCTGTAATGTGCTACAAGTTGTTCTCTCCTTTAGTTCTCTATTATTTATTCCAGGTTCTTATCTCTTTTCGTTAGCTTTAATGTGTTCCAGATTGTTCTCTCTTTTTGTTATCTGTAATATGTTCCATATTCTTCTCTCTTTTAGTTAGGTGTAATGTGTTCCAGATTGTTCGCTCTTTTAGTTCGCTGTAATGTGTTCCAGATTGTTCTCTCTTTTACTTAGGTGTAATGCGTTCCAGGTTGTTCTCTCTTTTAGTTAGCTCTAATGTGTTTTAGGTTGTTCTCTCTTTTAGTTCGATGTAATATATTCCAGATTGTTCTCCATTTAGTTTGATGTAATAAGCTCCAAATACCTCTGTCCTTTAGTTCGCTGTAATGTCTTCCAGGTTTTACACTCTTTTAGTTAGCCGTAATGTATTCCAGGTTTTTCTCTCTTTTAGTTAACTCTAATAGGTTCAAAGAAGTACTCTCTTTTAGTTCGCTGTAATGTGTAACAATTTGTTCTCTCTTTTAGTTAGTTGTAATGTTTTCCAGATTGTTCTCTCTTTTAGTTTGCGGTAATGTGTTGCAGATTGTTCTCACTTTTAGTTAGCTGTAATGTGTTCCATGCTGTTCTCTCATTTTGTTAGCTGTAATATGTTCCAAATTGTTCTCTCTTTTACTTAGCTGTAATGTGTTCCAGGTTGTTGCCTGTCTTAGTTCTCTGTAAGGTGTTCCAGGTTTTTTTCTCTTTTACTTAGCTCTAATGGGTTCAAAGAAGTACTCTCTTTTAGTTCGCTGTAATGTATAACAATTTGTTCTCTCTTTTAGTTAGGTGTAATGTTTTCCAGATTGTTTTCTCTTTTAGTGCGCTGTAATGTGCTGCAATTGTTCTCTCTTTTAGGTAGCTCCAATGTGTTCCAAGTTGTACTCTCTTTAATTCGTTGTAAAGTGTTCAAAGTGGTACTCTCTTTTAGTTCGCTGTAATGTGTTTCACATTGAACTTTCTTTTAGTTTGCTGTGGTGTGTTCCGGATTGTTCTCTCTTTTAGTTCTCGGTAATATGTTCCAGGTTGTTCCCTGTTTTAGTTGTCTGTAAGGTGTTCCAGATTGTTCTCTCTTTTAGTTTGCTGTAAGGTGTTCCAGATTGTCCTCTCTTTTAGTTAGCTATAATGTGTTCCAGGTTGTTCACTCTTTTAGTTAGCTGTAATGTGTTCCAGATTGATCTCTCTATTCATTAGCTGTTATGTGTTCCAAATTGTACTCTCTTTTAGCTCTCTGGAATATGTTCCAAGTTATACACCCTTTTATTTTGATGTAATGTGTTCCAGATTGTTCTCTCTTTAGTACTATGTAATGTGACCCAGGTTGTTTACTCCTTTAATTCGCTGTCATGTGTTCCAGGTTTTACCCTCTTTTAGTTAGTTGTAATATGTTCCTGATTCATCAATGTTTTAGTTAGGTGTAATGTGTTCCAGATTATTCTCTCTTTTATTTTGCTGTAATGTGTTCCAGGTTCTTCTCTCCTTTAGTTCGCTGTAATGTCTTCCAGGTTTTACACTCTTCTGGTTAGCCGTAATGTATTCCAGGTTTTTCTCTCTTTTAATTAGCTCTAATGGGTTCAAAGAAGTACTCTCTTTTAGTTCGCTGTAATGTGTAACAATTTGTTCTCACTTGTAGTTAGGTGTAACGTTTTCTAGATTGTTCACTCTTTTAGTTTGCGGTAATGTTTTGCAGATTGTTCTCTCTTTTTGTTATCTGTAATATGTTCCAGATTCTTCTCTCTTTTAGTTCGCTGTAATGTGTTCCAGATTGTTATCTCTTTTAGTTCGCTGTAATGTGTTCCAGATTGTTCTCTCTTTTAGTTAGGTGTAATGCGATCCAGGTTGTTCTCTCTTTTAGTTAGCTCTAATGTGTTCTAGGTTGTTCTCTCTTTTAGTTAGCTGTAATGTATTCCAGATTGTTCTCCATTTACTTTGCTGTAATGAGCTCCAAATACCTCTGTCCTTTAGTTCGCTGTAATGTCTTCCAGGTTTTACACTGTTTTAGTTAGCCGTAATGTATTCCAGGTTTTTGTCTCTTTTAGTTAACTCTAATAGGTTCAATGAAGTACTCTCTTTTAGTCCGCTGTAATGTGCAACAATTTGTTCTCTCTTTTAGTTAGGTGTAATGTTTTCCAGATTGTTCTCTCTTTTAGTTCGCGGTAATGTGTTCCAAATTGTTCTCTCTTTTAGTTAGCTGTAATGTGTTCCAGGTTGTTCCCTGTTTTAGTTCTCTGTAAGGTGTTCCAGGTTTTTTTCTCTTTTACTAACCTCTAATGGGTTCAAAGAAGTACTCTCTTTTAGTTCGCTGTAATGTGTAACAATTTGTTCTCTCTTTTAGTTAGGTGTAATGTTTTCCAGATTGTTTTCTCTTTTAGTTCGCTGTAATGTGTTCCACATTGAACTCTCTTTTAGTTTGCTGTGATATGTTCACGATTGTTCTCTCTTCTAGTTCTCTGTAATATGTTCCAGGTTGTTCCCTGTTTTAGTTCTCTGTAAGGTGTTCCAGATTGTTCTCTCATTTAGTTTGCTGTAAGGTGTTCCAGATTGTCCTCTCTTTTAGTTAGCTATAATGTGTTGCAGGTTGTTCACTCTTTTAGTTTGCTGTAAAGTGTTCCAGATTGTTCTCTCTTTTGGTCCTCCTTAATGTTTTCGAAATTGTTCTTTCTTTTAGTTTACTGTAATGTGTTCCAGATTGTTCTCCCTTTTAGTTAGCTGTAATGTCTTCCATGTTGTTCTCTCTTTTAGTTTACTCTAAAGTATTCCAGATTGTTCCCTCTTTTATTTCGCTGTAATTTGTTCCAGATTGTTCTCTTTTTTAGTTCGCTGTAATGTGTTCCAGGTTGTTAGCTCTTTTAGTTCGCTGTAATGTATTCCAGATTGTTCTCTCTTTTAGTTATCTGCAATATGTTCCGGATTGTCCTCTCTTTCAGTTGGCTGTAATGTGTTCCAGATCATTCTCCCTTTTAGTTAGCTGTAATGTGTTCCAGATTGTTCTCTATTTTAGTTGGCTGTAATTTGTTCCAGATTGTTCTCTTTTTTAGTTCGCTGTAATGTGTTCCAGGTTGTTAGCTCTTTTAGTTCGCTGTAATGTATTCCAGATTGTTTTCTCTTTTAGTTAGCTGCAATAATTTCCGGATTGTCCTCTCTTTCAGTTGGCTGTAATGTGTTCCAGATCGTTCTCCCTTTTAGTTAGCTGTAATGTGTTCCAGATTGTTCTCTATTTTAGTTGGCTGAAATGTGTTCCAAGTTGTACTCTCATTTAGTTCTCTTTCATGTGTTCCAAGTTGTTCACCCTTTTAGTTCACTGTAATGTGTTTCGGGTTTTACCCTCCTTTAGTTAGCTGTAATTTGTTCCTGATTCTTCTCTCTTTTAGTTAGCTGTAATGTGTTCCAGATTATTCTCTCTTTTAGTTTGCTGTAATGTGTTCCAGATTCGTCTCTCCTTTAGTTCACTGTAATGTGTTCCAGGTTTTACTATCTTTTAGTTAGCTGTAATTTATTCCGGTTTTTTCTCTCTTTTACATATCTCTAATGGGTTCAAAGAAGTATTCTCTTTTAGTACGCTGTAATGTGTAACAATTTGTCCTCACTTTTAGCTACGTGTAATGTTTTCCAGATTGTTTTCTCTTTTAATTGACTGTAATGTGTTGCAGATTGTTCTCCCTTTTAGATAGCTCAAATATGTTCCAAGTTGTACACTCTTTTAGTTCGCTGTAATGTGTTCCAAGATGTTCTCTCTTTTAGATAGCTCCAATGTGTTCCAAGTTCTACTCTCTTTTTGTTCGCTGTAATGTGTTCCAAGTTGTACTCTTTTTTAGTTTGCTGTAAGGTGTTCGAGATTGTTCTCTCTTTTATTTCTCTGTAATGTGTTCCAGGTTGTTCACGCTTTTAGTTTGCTGTAATGTGTTCCAGGTTGTTCTTTCTTTTAGATAGTTGTAATGTGTTCCAGGTTGTTCTCTCTTTTAGTTTGCAGTAATATGTTCCAGGTTCTTCTCTCCTTTAGTTCGCTGTAATGTCTTCCAGGTTTTACACTCTTCTAGTTAGCCGTAATGTATTCCAGGTTTTTATCTCTTTTAGTTAGCTCTAATGGGTTCAAAGAAGTACTCTCTTAGAGTTCGCTGTAATGTGTAACAATTTGTTCTCACTTTTAGTTAGGTGTAATGTTTTCTAGATTGTTCTCTCTTTTAGTTCGCGGTAATGTGTTGCAGATTGTTCTCTCTTTTTGTTATCTGTAATATGTTCCAGATTCTTCTCTCTTTTAGTTCGCTGTAATGTGTTCCAGATTCTTCTCTCTTTTAGTTAGGTGTAATGCGTTCCAGATTGTTCTCTCTTTTAGTTCGCTGTAATGTGTAACAATTTGTTCTCTCTTTTAGTTAGGTGTAATGTTTTCCAGATTGTTTTCTCTTTTAGTGCGCTGTAATGTGCTGCAATTGTTCTCTCTTTTAGGTAGCTCCAATGTGTTCCAAGTTGTACTCTCTTTAATTCGTTGTAAAGTGTTCAAAGTGGTACTCTCTTTTAGTTCGCTGTAATGTGTTCCACATTGAACTCTCTTTTAGTTTGCTGTGATGTATTCCCGATTGTTCTCTCTTTTAGTTCTCTGTAATATCTTCCAGGTTGTTCCCTGTTTTAGTTCTCTGTAAGGTGTTCCAGATTGTTCTCTCTTTTAGTTTGCTGTAAGGTGTTCCAGATTGTCCTCTCTTTTAGTTAGCTATAATGTATTCCAGGTTGTTCACTATTTTAGTTAGCTGTAATGTGTTCCAGATTGATCTCTCTATTCGTTAGCTGTTATGTGTTCCAAGTTGTACTCCCTTTTAGCTCTCTGGAATATGTTCCAAGTTATACACCCTTTTAGTTTGATGTAATGTGTTCCAGATCGTTCTCTCTTTAGTACTATGTAATGTGACCCAGGTTGTTCACTCCTTTAATTCGCTGTCATGTGTTCCAGGTTTTACCCTCTTTTAGTTAGCTGTAATATGTTCCTGATTCATCAATTTTTTGTTAGGTGTATTGTGTTCCAGATTATTATCTCTTTTAGTTTGCTGTAATGTGTTCCAGGTTCTTCTCTCCTTTAGTTCGCTGTAATGTCTTCCAGGTTTTACACTCTTCTGGTTAGCCGTAATGTATTCCAGGTTTTTCTCTCTTTTAGTTAGCTCTAATGGGTTCAAAGAAGTACTCTCTTTTAGTTCGCTGTAATGTGTAAGAATTTGTTCTCACTTTTAGTTAGGTGTAATGTTTTCTAGATTGTTCTCTCTTTTAGTTCGCGGTAATGTGTTGCAGATTGTTCTCTCTTTTTGTTATCTGTAATATGTTCCAGATTCTTCCCTCTTTTAGTTCACTGTAATGTGTTCCAGATTGTTCACTCTTTTAGTTAGGTGTAATGCGTTCCAGATTGTTCTCTCTTTTAGTTAGCTGTAATGTGTTCCAGATTGTTCTCTCTTTTAGTTCGCTGTAATGTGTTCCAGATTGTTCTCTTTTTTAGTTAGGTGTAATGCGTTCCAGGTTGTTCTCTCTTTTAGTTAGCTCTAATGTGTTCTAGGTTGTTCTCTCTTTTAGTTAGCTGTAATGTATTCCAGATTGTTGTCCATTTACTTTGCTGTAATGAGCTCCAATTACCTCTGTCCTTTAGTTCGCTGTAATGTCTTCCTAGTTTTACACTGTTTTAGTTAGCCGTAATGTATTCCAGGTTTTTGTCTCTTTTAGTTAATTCTAATAGGTTCAATGAAGTACTCTCTTTTAGTTCGCTGTAATGTGCAACAATTTGTTCTCTCTTTTAGTTAGGTGTAATGTTTTCCAGATTGTTCTCTCTTTTAGTTCGCGGTAATGAGTTGCAGATTGTTCTCACTTTTAGTTAGCTGTAATGTGTTCCATGCTGTTCTCTCTTTTTGTTAGCTGTAATATGTTCCAAATTGTTCTCTCTTTTAGTTAGCTGTAATGTGTTCCAGGTTGTTCCCTGTTTTAGTTCTCTGTAAGGTGTTCCAGGTTTTTTTCTCTTTTACTTAACTCTAATGGGTTCAAAGAAGTACTCACTTTTAGTTCGCTGTAATGTGTAACAATTTGTTCTCTCTTTTAGTTAGGTGTAATGTTTTCCAGATTGTTTTCTCTTTTAGTTCGCTGTAATGTGTTCCACATTGAACTCTCTTTTAGTAGGGTGTGATATGTTCACGATTGTTCTCTCTTCTAGTTCTCTGTAATATGTTCCAGGTTGTTCCCTGTTTTAGTTCTCTGTAAGGTGTTCCAGATTGTTCTCTCATTTAGTTTGCTGTAACGTGTTCCAGATTGTCCTCTCTTTTAGTTGGCTATAATGTGTTGCAGGTTGTTCTCTCTTTTAGTTAGCTATAATGTGTTCCAGATTGTTCTTTCTTTTGGTCCTCCTTAATGTTTTCGAAATTGTTCTTTCTTTTAGTTTACTGTAATGTGTTCCAGATTGTTCTCCCTTTTAGTTAGCTATAATGTCTTCCAGGTTGTTCTCTCTTTTAGTTTGCTCTAAAGTGTTCCAGATTGTTCTCTCTTTTATTTCGCTGTAATTTGTTCCAGATTGTTCTCTTTTTTAGTTCGCTGTAATGTATTCCAGGTTGTTAGCTCTTTTAGTTCGCTGTAATGTATTCCAGATTGTTCTCTCTTTTAGTTAGCTGCAATATGTTCCGGATTGTCCTCTCTTACAGTTGGCTGTAATGTGTTCCAGATCGTTCTCCCTTTTAGTTAGTTGTAATGTGTTCCAGATTGTTCTCTATTTTAGTTGGCTGTAATGTGTTCCAAGTTGTACTCTCATTCAGTTCTCTTTCATGTGTTCCAAGTTGTTCACCCTTTTAGTTTGATGTAATGTATGCCAAGTTTTACACTCTTTTAGTTCCCTTTTAGTTGTTCACCCTTTTAGTTCGCTGTAATGTGTTCCAGGTTTGACCCTCTTTTAGTTAGCTGTAATTTGTTCCTGTTTCTTCTCTCTTTTATTTAGCTGTAATGTGTTCCAGATTATTCTCTCTTTTAGTTTGCTCTAATGTGTTCCAGAGTCGTCTCTCCTTTAGTTCACTGTAATGTGTTCCAGGTTTTACAATCTTTTAGTTAGCTGTAATGTATTCCAGGTTTTTCTCTCTTTTACATACCTCTAATGTGTTCAAAGAAGTACTCTCTTTTAGTGCGCTGTAATGTGTAACAATTTGTCCACTCTTTTAGCTAGGTGTAATGTTTTCCAGATTGTTTTCTCTTTTAGTTCGCTGTAATGTGTTGCAGATTGTTCTCTCTTTTAGATAGCTCCAATGTGTTCCAAGTTGTACTCTCTTTTTGTTCGCTGTAATGAGTTCCAAGTTGTACTCGCTTTTAGTTTGCTGTGATGTATTCCCGATTGTTCTCTCTTTTAGTTCTCTGTAATATGTTCCAGGTTGTTCCCTGTTTTAGTTCTCTGTAAGGTGTTCCAGATTGTTCTCTATTTTAGTTTGCTGTAAGGTGTTCCAGATTGTCCTCTCTTTTAGTTAGCTATAATGTGTTCCAAGTTGTTCACTATTTTAGTTAGCTGTAATGTGTTCCAGATTGATCTCTCTATTCATTAACTGTTATGTGTTCCAAGTTGTACTCTCTTTTAGCTATCTGGAATATGTTCCAAGTTATACACCCTTTTAGTTTGATGTAATGTGTTCCAGATCGTTCTCTCTTTAGTACTAGGTAATGTGACCCAGGTTGTTCACTCCTTTAATTCGCTGTCATGTGTTCCAGGTTTTACCCTCTTTTAGTTAGCTGTAATATGTTCCTGATTCATCAATCTTTTAGGTAGGTGTAATGTGTTCCAGATTATTCCCTCTTTTAGTTTGCTGTAATGTGTTCCAGGTTCTTCTCTCATTTAGTTCGCTGTAATGTCTTCCAAGTTTTACACTCTTTTAGTTAGCCGTAATGTATTCCAGGTTTTTCTCTCTTTTATTTAGCTCTAATGGGTTCAAAGAAGTACTCTCTTTTAATTCGCTGTAATGTGTAACAATTTGTTTTCACTTTTAGTTACGTGTAATGTTTTCTAGATTGTTCTCTCTTTTAGTTCGTGGTAATGTGTTGCAGATTGTTCTCTCTTTTTGTTATCTGTAATATGTTGCAGATTCTTCTCTCTTTTAGTTCGCTGTAATGTGTTCCAGATTGTTCTCTCTTTTAGTTAGGTGTAATGCGTTCCAGATTGTTCTCTCTTTTAGTTAGCTGTAATGTGTTCCAGATTGTTCTCTCTTTTAGTTCGCTGTAATGTGTTCCAGATTGTTCTCTCTTTTAGTTAGGTGTAATGTGTTCCAGGTAGTTCTCTCTTTTAGTTAGGTCTAATGTGTTCTAGGTTGTTCTATCTTTTAGTTCACTGTAATATATTCCAGATTGTTCTCCATTTAGTTTGCTGTAATGAGCTCCAAATATCTCTGTCCTTTAGTTCACTGTAATGTCTTCCAGGGTTTACACTGTTTTAGTTAGCCGTAATGTATTCCAGGATTTTCTCTCTTTTAGTTAACTCTAATAGGTTCACTCTCTTTTAGTTCACTGTAATGTGTAACAATTTGTTCTCTCTGTTAGTTAGGTGTAATGTTTTCCAGATTTTTCTCTCTTTTAGTTCGCGGTAATGTGTTGCAGATTGTTCTCACTTTTAGTTAGCTGTAATGTGTTCCATGCTGTCCTCTCTTTTTGTTAGCTGTAATATGTTCCAAATTGTTCTCTCTTTTAGTTAGCTGGAATGTGTTCCAGGTTGTTCCCTGTTTTAGTTCTCTGTAATGTGTTCCATGTTTTTTTCTCTTTTACTTAGCTCTAATGGGTTCAAAGAAGTACTCTCTTTTAGTTCGCTGTAATGTGTAACAATTTGTTCTCTCTTTTAGTTAGGTGTAATGTTTTCCAGATTGTTTTCTCTTTTAGTGCGCTGTATTGTGTTGCAATTGTTCTCTTTTAGGTAGCTTCAATGTGTTCCAATTTGTACTCTCTTTAATTCGTTGTAAAGTGTTCAAAGTGGTACTCTCTTTTAGTTCACTGTAATGTGTTCCACATTGAACTCTCTTTTAGTTTGCTGTGATGTATTCCCGATTGTTCTCTCTTTTAGTTCTCTGTAATATCTTCCAGGTTGTTCCCTGTTTTAGTTCTCTGTAAGGTGTTCCAGATTGTTCTCTCTTTTAGTTTGCTGTAAGGTGTTCCAGATTGTCCTCTCTTTTAGTTAGCTATAATGTGTTCCAGGTTGTTCACCCTTTTAGTTAGCTGTAATGTGTTCCAGATTGATCTCTCTAATCGTTAGCTGTTATGTGTTCCAAGTTGTACTCTCTTTTAGCTCTCTGGAATATGTTCCAAGTTATACACCCTTTCACTTTGATGTAATGTGTTCCAGATCGTTCTCTCTTTAGTACTATGTAATGTGACCCAGGTTGTTCACTCCTTTAATTCGCTGTCATGTGTTCCAGGTTTTACCCTCTTTTAGTTAGCTGTAATATGTTCCTGATTCATCAATTTTTTGTTAGGTGTATTGTGTTCCAGATTATTCTCTCTTTTAGTTTGCTGTAATGTGTTCCAGGTTCTTCTCTCCTTTAGTTCGCTGTAATGTCTTCCAGGTTTTACACTCTTCTGGTTAGCCGTAATGTATTCCAGGTTTTTCTCTCTTTTAGTTAGCTCTAATGGGTTCAAAGAAGTACTCTCTTTTAGTTCGCTGTAATGTGTAAGAATTTGTTCTCCCTTTTAGTTAGGTGTAATGTTGTCTAGATTGTTCTCTCTTTTAGTTCGCGGTAATGTGTTGCAGATTGTTCTCTCTTTTTGTTATCTGTAATATGTTCCAGATTCTTCTCTCTTTTAGTTCGCTGTAATGTGTTCCAGATTGTTCACTCTTTTAGTTAGGTGTAATGCGTTCCAGATTGTTCTCTCTTTTAGTTAGCTGTAATGTGTTCCAGATTGTTCTCTCTTTTAGTTCGCTGTAATGTGTTCCAGATTGTTCTCTTTTTTAGTTAGGTGTAATGCGTTCCAGGTTGTTCTCTCTTTTAGTTAGCTCTAATGTGTTCTAGGTTGTTCTCTCTTTTAGTTAGCTGTAATGTATTCCAGATTGTTGTCCATTTACTTTGCTGTAATGAGCTCCAATTACCTCTGTCCTTTAGTTCGCTGTAATGTCTTCCAAGTTTTACACTGTTTTAGTTAGCCGTAATGTATGCCAGGTTTTTGTCTCTTTTAGTTAATTCTAATAGGTTCAATGAAGTACTCTCTTTTAGTTCGCTGTAATGTGCAACAATTTGTTCTCTCTTTTAGTTAGGTGTAATGTTTTCCAGATTGTTCTCTCTTTTAGTTCGCGGTAATGTGTTGCAGATTGTTTTCACTTTTAGTTAGCTGTAATGTGTTCCATGCTGTTCTCTCTTTTTGTTAGCTGTAATATGTTCCAAATTGTTCTCTCTTTTAGTTAGCTGTAATGTGTTCCAGGTTGTTCCCTGTTTTAGTTCTCTGTAAGGTGTTCCAGGTTTTTTTCTCTTTTACTTAGCTCTAATGGGTTCAAAGAAGTACTCACTTTTAGTTCGCTGTAATGTGCAACAATTTGTTCTCTCTTTTAGTTAGGTGTAATGTTTTCCAGATTGTTCTCTCTTTTAGTTCGCGGTAATGTGTTGCAGATTGTTCTCACTTTTAGTTAGCTGTAATGTGTTCCATGCTGTACTCTCTTTTTGTTAGCTGTAATATATTCCAAATTGTTCTCTCTTTTAGTTAGCTGTAATGTGTTCCAGGTTGTTCCCTGTTTTAGTTCTCTGTAAGGTGTTCCAGCTTTTTTTTCTCTTTTACTTAGCTCTAATGGGTTCAAAGAAGTACTCTCTTTTAGTTCGCTGTAATGTGTAACAATTTGTTCTCTCTTTTAGTTAGGTGTAATGTTTTCCAGATTGTTTTCTCTTTTAGTTCGCTGTAATGTGTTCCACATTGAACACTCTTTTCGTTTGCTGTGATATGTTCACGATTGTTCTCTCTTCTAGTTCTCTGTAATATGTTCCAGGTTGTTCCCTGTTTTAGTTCTCTGTAAGGTGTTCCAGATTGTTCTCTCATTTAGTTTGCTGTAAGGTGTTCCAGATTGTCCTCTCTTTTAGTTAGCTATAATGTGTTGCAGGTTGTTCTCTCTTTTAGTTTGCTGTAAAGTGTTCCAGATTGTTCTCTCTTTTGGTCCTCCTTAATGTTTTCGAAATTGTTCTTTCTTTTAGTTTACTGTAATGTGTTCCAGATTGTTCTCCCTTTTAGTTAGCTGTAATGTCTTCCATGTTGTTCTCTCTTTTAGTTTGCTCTAAAGTGTTCCAGATTGTTCTCTCTTTTATTTCGCTGTAATTTGTTCCAGATTGTTCTCTTTTTTAGTTCGCTGTAATGTGTTCCAGGTTGTTAGCTCTTTTAGTTCGCTGTAATGTATTCCAGATTGTTCTCTCTTTTAGTTAGCTGCAATATGTTCCGGATTGTCCTCTCTTTAAGTTGGCTGTAATGTGTTCCAGATCGTTCTCCCTTTTAGTTAGCTGTAATGTGTTCCAGATTGTTCTCTATTTTAGTTGGCTGTAATGTGTTCCAAGTTGTACTCTCATTTAGTTCTCCTTCATGTGTTCCAAGTTGTTCACCCTTTTAGTTTGATGTAATGTGTGCCAAGTTTTACACTCTTTTAGTTCTCTTTTAGTTGTTAACCCTTTTAGTTCGCTGTAATGTGTTCTAGGTTTTACCCTCTTTTAGTTGGCTGTAATATGTTCCTGATTCTTCAATCTTTTAGTTAGGTGTAATGTGTTCCAGATTATTCTCTCTTTTAGTTCGCTGTAATGTGTTCCAGGTTGGTCAGTCTTTTAGTTCGATGGAATATGTTCCATGATATGTTTTCTTTTAGTTAATTGTAATGCATTCCAGTTTGTTCTCTCTTTTACTTAGCTGTAATGTGTTCCAGATTGTTCTCTCTTTTAGTCTGCTGTAAAGTGTTCCAGATTGTTCTCTCTTTTGTTCCTCCTTAATGTTTTCTAGATTGTTCTTTCTTTTAGTTTACTGTAATGTGTTCCAGATTGTTCTCCCTTTTAGTTAGCTGTAATGTCTTCCAGGTTGATGTCTCTTTTAGTTTGCTCTAAAGTGTTCCAGATTGTTCTCTCTTTTATTTCACTGTAATTTGTTCCAGATTGTTCTCTTTTTTAGTTCGCTGTAATGTGTTCCAGGTTGTTAGCTCTCTTAGTTCGCTGTAATTTATTACAGATTGTTCTCTCTTTTAATTAGCTGCAATATGTTCCGGATTGTCCTCTCTTTCAGTTGGCTGTAATGTGTTCCAGATCGTTCTCCCTTTTAGTTAGCTGTAATGTGTTCCAGATTGTTCTCTATTTTAGTTGGCTGTAATGTGTTCCAAGTTGTACTCTCATTTAGTTCTCTTTCATGTCTTCCAAGTTGTTCACCCTTTTTGTTTGATGTAATGTGTGCCAAGTTTTACACTCTTTTAGTTCTCTTTTAGTTGTTCACCCTTTTAGTTCGCTGTAATGTGTTCCTGATTTGACCCTCTTTTAGTTAGCTGTAATTTGTTCCTGATTCTTCTCTCTTTTATTTAGCTGTAATGTGTTCCAGATTATTCTCTCTTTTAGTTTGCTGTAATGTGTTCCAGAGTCGTCTCTCCTTTAGTTCACTGTAATGTGTTCCAGGTTTTACAATCTTTTAGTTAGCTGTAATTTATTCCAGGTTTTTCTCTCTTTTACATAGCTCTAATGTGTTCAAAGAAGTACTCTCTTTTAGTGCGCTGTAATGTGTAACAATTTGTTCACTCTTTTAGCTAGGTGTAATGTTTTCCAGAATGTTTTCTCTTTTAGTTCGCTGTAATGTGTTGCAGATTGTTCTCTCTTTTAGATAGCTCCAATGTGTTCCAAGTTGTACTCTCTTTTTGTTCGCTGTAATGTGTTCCAAGTTATACTCTCTTTTAGTTTGCTGTAAGGTGTTCGATATTGTTCTCTCTTTTATTTCTCTGTAATGTTTTCCAAGTTGTTCACGCTTTCAGTTTGCTGTAATGTGTTCCAGGTTGTTCTTTCTTTTAGATAGTTGTAATGTGTTACAGGTTGTTCTCTCTTTTAGTTAGCTGTAGTATGTTCCAGTTTGTTCTCTCTTAGAGTCCACTGTAATGTCTTCCAAGTTGTTCTCCCTTTTTGTTGGCTGTAATGTGTTACAATTTGTTCTCTCTTTTCGATAGCTGTAATGTTTTCCGAATTGTTCACTCTTTTAGTTTGCTGTCATGTGTTCCAAATTGTACTCTCTTTTTGATAGCTCTAATTTGTTCCAAATTTTCCTCTATTTTACTTCGCTGTAATGTGTTCCAGGTTGTTCTCTGTTTTAGTTCGCTGATATGTGTTCCAAGTTGTTTTCTCTTTCAGTTCTCTGTAAAGTTTTCCAGATTGCTCTCTCGTTTACTTAGCTGTAATGTGCTACAGGTTGTTCTCTCCTTTAGTTCTCTGTTATTGGTTCCAGGTTCTTATCTCTTTTCGTTAGCTTTAATGTGTTCCAGATTGTTCTCTCTTTTTGTTATCTGTAATATGTTCCATATTCTTCTCTCTTTTAGTTCGCTGTAATGTGTTCCAGATTGTTCTCTCTTTTAGTTAGGTGTAATGCGTTCGACATTGTTCTCTCTTTTAGTTAGCTGTAATGTGTTCCAGATTGTTCTCTCTTTTAGTTCGCTGTAATGTGTTCCAGATTGTTCTCTCTTTTAGTTAGGTGTAATGCGTTCCAGGTTGTTCTCTCTTTTAGTTAGCTCTAATGTGTTCTAGGTTGTTCTCTCTTTTAGTTCGCTGTAATATATTCCAGATTGTTCTCCATTTAGTTTGCTGTAATGAGCTCCAAATACCTCTGTCCTTTAGTTCGCTGTAATGTATTCCAGGTTTTTCTCTCTTTTAGTTAACTCTAATAGGTTCAAAGAAGTACTCTCTTTTAGTTTGCTGTAATGTGTAACAATTTGTTCTCTCTTTTAGTTAGGTGTAATGTTTTCCAGATTGTTCTCTCTTTTAGTTTGCGGTAATGTGTTGCAGATCGTTCTCACTTTTAGTTAGGTGTAATGTGTTCCATGCTGTTCTCTCATTTTGTTAGCTGTAATATGTTCCAAATTGTTCTCTCTTTTACTTAGCTGTAATGTGTTCCAGGTTGTTGCCTGTCTTAGTTCTCTGTAAGGTGTTCCAGGTTTTTTTCTCTTTTACTTAGCTCTAATGGGTTCAAAGAAGTACTCTCTTTTAGTTCGCTGTAATGTGTAACAATTTGTTCTCTCTTTTAGTTATGTGTAATGTTTTCCAGATTGTTTTCTCTTTTAGTGCGCTGTATTGTGTTGCAATTGTTCTCTCTTTTAGGTAGCACTAATGTGTTCCAAGTTGTACTCTCTTTAATTCGTTGTAAAGTGTTCAAAGTGGTACTCTCTTTTAGTTCGCTGTAATGTGTTCCACATTGAACTCTCTTTTAGTTTGCTGTGATGTATTCCCGATTGTTCTCTCTTTTAGTTCTCTGTAATATCTTCCAGGTTGTTCCCTGTTTTAGTTCTCTGTAAGGTGTTCCAGATTGTTCTCTCTTTTAGTTTGCTGTAAGGTGTTCCAGATTGTCCTCTCTTTTAGTTAGCTATAATGTATTCCAGGTTGTTCACTATTTTAGTTAGCTGTAATGTGTTCCAGATTGATCTCTCTATTCGTTAGCTGTTATGTGTTCCAAGTTGTACTCTCTTTTAGCTCTCTGGAATATGTTCCAAGTTATACACCCTTTTAGTTTGATGTAATGTGTTCCAGATCGTTCTCTCTTTAGTACTATGTAATGTGACCCAGGTTGTTCACTCCTTTAATTCGCTGTCATGTGTTCCAGGTTTTACCCTCTTTTAGTTAGCTGTAATATGTTCCTGATTCATCAATTTTTTGTTAGGTGTATTGTGTTCCAGATTATTCTCTCTTTTAGTTTGCTGTAATGTGTTCCAGGTTCTTCTCTCCTTTAGTTCGCTGTAATGTCTTCCAGGTTTTACACTCTTCTGGTTAGCCGTAATGTATTCCAGGTTTTTCTCTCTTTTAGTTAGCTCTAATGGGTTCAAAGAAGTACTCTCTTTTAGTTCGCTGTAATGTGTAAGAATTTGTTCTCACTTTTAGTTAGGTTTAATGTTTTGTACATTGTTCTCTCTTTTAGTTCGCGGCAATGTGTTGCAGATTGTTCTCTCTTTTTGTTATCTGTAATATGTTCCAGATTCTTCTCTCTTTTAGTTCGCTGTAATGTGTTACAGATTGTTCACTCTTTTAGTTAGGTGTAATGCATTCCAGATTGTTCTCTCTTTTAGTTAGCTGTAATGTGTTCCAGATTGTTCTCTCTTTTAGTTCGCTGTAATGTGTTCCAGATTGTTCTCTTTTTTAGTTAGGTGTAATGCGTTCCAGGTTGTTCTCTCTTTTAGTTAGCTCAAATGTGTTCTAGGTTGTTCTCTCTTTTAGTTAGCTGTAGTGTATTCCAGATTGTTGTCCATTTACTTTGCTGTAATGAGCTCCAATTACCTCTGTCGTTTAGTTCGCTGTAATGTCTTCCAAGTTTTACACTGTTTTAGTTAGCTGTTATGTATTCCAGGTTTTTTTCTCTTTTAGTTAATTCTAATAGGTTCAATGAAGTACTCTCTTTTAGTTCGCTGTAATGTGCAACAATTTGTTCTCTCTTTTAGTTAAGTGTAATGTTTTCCAGATTGTTCTCTCTTTTAGTTCGCGGTAATGTGTTGCAGATTGTTCTCACTTTTAGTTAGCTGTAATGTGTTCCATGCTGTTCTCTCTTTTTGTTAGCTGTAATATGTTCCAAATTGTTCTCTCTTTTAGTTAGCTGTAATGTGTTCCTGGTTGTTCCCTGTTTTAGTTTTCTGTAAGGTGTTCCAGGTTTTTTTCTCTTTTACTTAGCTCTAATGGGTTCAAAGAAGTACTCACTTTTAGTTCGCTGTAATGTGTAACAATTTGTTCTCTCTTTTAGTTAGGTGTAATGTTTTCCAGATTGTTTTCTCTTTTAGTTCGCTGTAATGTGTTCCACATTGAACTCTCTTTTAGTTTGCTGTGATATGTTCACGATTGTTCTCTCTTCTAGTTCTCTGTAAAATGTTCCAGGTTGTTCCCTGTTTTAGTTCTCTGTAAGGTGTTCCAGATTGTTCTCTCATTTAGTTTGCTGTAAGGTCTTCCAGATTGTCCTCTCTTTTAGTTAGCTATAATGTGTTGCAGGTTGTTCTCTCTTTTAGTTTGCTGTAAAGTGTTCCAGATTGTTCTCTCTTTTGGTCCTCCTTAATGTTTTCGAAATTGTTCTTTCTTTTAGTTTACTGTAATGTGTTCCAGATTGTTCTCCCTTTAAGTTAGCTGTAATGTCTTCCAGGTTGTTCTCTCTTTTAGTTTGCTCTAAAGTGTTCCAGATTGTTCTCTCTTTTATTTCGCTGTAATTTGTTCCAGATTGTTCTCTTTTTTAGTTCGCTGTAATGTGTTCCAGGTTGTTAGCTCTTTTAGTTCGCTGTAATTTATTCCAGATTGTTCTCTCTTTTAGTTAGCTGCAATATGTTCCGGATTGTCCTCTCTTTCAGTTGGCTGTAATGTGTTCCAGATCGTTCTCCCTTTTAGTTAGCTGTAATGTGTTCCAGATTGTTCTCTATTTTAGTTGGCTGTAATGTGTTCCAAGTTGTACTCTCATTTAGTTCTCCTTCATGTGTTCCAAGTTGTTCACCCTTTTAGTTTGATGTAATGTGTTCCAGGTTTTACCCTCTTTTAGTTGGCTGTAATATGTTCCTGATTCTTCAATCTTTTAGTTAGGTGTAATGTGTTCCAGATTATTCTCTCTTTTAGTTCGCTGTAATGTGTTCCAGGTTGGTCAGTCTTTTAGTTCGATGGAATATGTTCCATGATATGTTTTCTTTTAGTTAATTGTAATGCATTCCAGGTTGTTCTCTCTTTTACTTAGCTGTAATGTGTTCCAGATTGATCTCTCTTTTAGTTTGCTGTAATGTGTTCCAGATTGTTCTCTCTTTTGCTCCTCCTTAATGTTTTCCAGATTGGTCTTTCTTTTAGTAAGTTGTAATGTGTTCCAGGTTGTTCTCTCTTTTAGTCTGCTGTAAAGTGTTCCAGATTGTTCTATCTTTTGGTCCTCCTTAATGTTTTCTAGATTGTTCTTTCTTTTAGTTTACTGTAATGTGTTCCAGATTGTTCTCCCTTTTAGTTAGCTGTAATGTCTTCCAGGTTGATGTCTCTTTTAGTTTGCTCTAAAGTGTTCCAGATTGTTCTCTCTTTTATTTCGCTGTAATTTGTTCCAGATTGTTCTCTTTTTTAGTTCGCTGTAATGTGTTCCAGGTTGTTAGCTCTCTTAGTTCGCTGTAATTTATTACAGATTGTTCTCTCTTTTAGTTAGCTGCAATATGTTCCGGATTGTCCACTCTTTCAGTTGGCTGTAATGTGTTCCAGATCGTTCTCCGTTTTAGTTAGCTGTAATGTGTTCCAGATTGTTCTCTATTTTAGTTGGCTGTAATGTGTTCCAAGTTGTACTCTCATTTAGTTCTCTTTCATGTCTTCCAAGTTGTTCACCCTTTTTGTTTGATGTAATGTGTGCCAAGTTTTACACTCTTTTAGTTCTCTTTTAGTTGTTCACCCTTTTAGTTCGCTGTAATGTGTTCCCGATTTGACCCTCTTTTAGTTAGCTGTAATTTGTTCCTGATTCTTCTCTCTTTTATTTAGCTGTAATGTGTTCCAGATTATTCTCTCTTTTAGTTTGCTGTAATGTGTTCCAGAGTCGTCTCTCCTTTAGTTCACTGTAATGTGTTCCGGGTTTTACAATCTTTTAGTTAGCTGTAATTTATTCCAGGTTTTTCTCTCTTTTGGTTAGCTCTAATGGGTTCAAAGAAGTACTCTGTTTCAGTTCGCTGTAATGTGTAACAATTTGTTTTCACTTTTAGTTAGGTGTAATGATTTCTAGATTGTTCTCTCTTTTAGTTTGCGGTAATGTGTTGCAGATTGTTATCTCTTTTTGTTATCTGTAATATGTTCCAGATTCTTCTCTCTTTTAGTGCGCTGTAATGTGTTACAATTTGTCCACTCTTTTAGCTAGGTGTAATGTTTTCCAGATTGTTTTCTCTTTTAGTTCGCTGTAATGTGTTGCAGATTGTTCTCTCTTTTAGATAGCTCCAATGTGTTCCAAGTTGTACTCTCTTTTTGTTCGCTGTAATGTGTTCCAAGTTATACTCTCTTTTAGTTTGCTGTAAGGTGTTCGATATTGTTCTCTCTTTTATTTCTCTGTAATGTTTTCCAATTTGTTCACGCTTTCAGTTTGCTGTAATGTGTTACAGGTTGTTCTCTCTTTTAGTTAGCTGTAGTATGTTCCAGTTTGTTCTCTCTTAGAGTCCACTGTAATGTCTTCCAAGTTGTTCTCCCTTTTTGTTGGCTGTAATGTGTTACAATTTGTTCTCTCTTTTCGATAGCTGTAATGTTTTCCGAATTGTTCACTCTTTTAGTTTGCTGTCATGTGTTCCAAATTGTACTCTCTTTTTGATAGCTCTAATTTGTTCCAAATTTTCCTCTATTTTACTTCGCTGTAATGTGTTCCAGGTTGTTCTCTGTTTTAGTTCGCTGATATGTGTTCCAAGTTGTTTTCTCTTTCAGTTCTCTGTAAAGTTTTCCAGATTGCTCTCTCGTTTACTTAGCTGTAATGTGCTACAAGTTGTTCTCTCCTTTAGTTCTCTGTATTGGTTCCAGGTTCTTATCTCTTTGCGTTAGCTTTAATGTGATCCAGATTGTTCTCTCTTTTTGTTATCTGTAATATGTTCCAGATTCTTCTCTCTTTTAGTTCGATGTAATGTCTTCCAGAATGTTCTCTCTTTTAGTTAGGTGTAATGCGTTCCAGATTGCTCTCTCTTTTAATTAGCTGTAATGTGTTCCAGAATGTTCTCTCTTTTAGGTAGCTGCATTGTGTTCCAGATTGTTCTCTCTTTTAGTTCTCTGTAATGTGTTCCAGGTTGTTGACTCTTTTAATTCGCTGTAATGTGTTCCAGGTTGTTCTTTCTTTTGCTTAGCTGTAATGTTTCCTAGATTGTTCTCTTTTAGTTAGCTGTAATGTTTTCCAGATTCTTCTCTCTTTTAATTAGCTCTAATGTGTTCCAAGTTGTACACTCCTTTAGTTCGCTGTAATGTGTTCCATATTGTTCTCTCTTTTAATTGGCTTTGATGTGTTCCAAGTTGTACTTTCTTTTAGTTCTCTTTAATGTGTTCCAAATTGTACACCCTTTTAGTTTGCTGTAATGTGTTCCAGATTGTTCTCTCTTATAGTTAGCTGTAATGTGTTCCAGATTGTTCTCTCGTTTAGTTCGCTGTAATGTGTACCAAATTGTTTTCTCTTTTTGTTATCTGTAATATGTTCCGGATTGTTCTCTCTTTTAGTTTCGTGTAATGTGCTCCAGATTGTTCTCTCTTATAGTTAGGTTTAATGCGTTTCAGGTTGTTCTCTCTTTTAGTTAGCTGTAATGTGTTCCAGATTGCTTTCTCTTTTAGATCGCTGATATGTGATCCAGATTGCTCTCTCATTTAGTTAGCCTAATGTGCTCAATGTTGTTCTCTCCTTTAGTTCACTGTAATGTGTTCCTGCTTGATATCTATTTTAGTTGGCTGTAATGTGTTCCAGATTGTTCTCTCTTTTAGTTCGCTATAATGTGTTCCTCGTTGTTATCTCTTTCAGTTTGCTGTAATGTGTTCCAGATTTTACTCTCTTTTAGTTAGCTGTAATGTGTTCCAGGTTGTTATCTCTTTTAGTTCGCTCTAATGCGTTCCAGGTTGTTCTCTCTTTTAGTTCGCTGTAATGTGTTCAACGTTGTGATCTATTTAAGTTCGCTGTAATGTATTCCAGGTTGTTCTCTCTTTTAGTTAGCTGTAATGTTTTCCAGATTGTTCTTTCTTTTAATTAGCTCTAATGTGTTCCAAGTTGTACTGTCTTTTCGTTCACTGTAATTTGTTCCAAGTTGTACACTGTTTTAGTTCGCTGTAATGTGTTCCGGATTGTTCTCTCTTTTCGCTAGCTGCATTGTGTTGCAGATTGTTCTTTCTTTTAGTTCGCTGTAATATGTTTCAGGTTGTTATCTATTTAAGTTCGCTGTAATGTATTCCAGGTTGTTCTCTCTTTTAGTTCACTGTAATGTGTTCAAGGTTGTGATCTATTTAAGTTCGCTGTAATGTATTCCAGGTTGTTCTCTCTTTTAGTTAGCTGTAATGTTTTCCAGATTGTTCTCTCTTTTAATTAGCTCTAATGTGTTCCAAGTTGTACTCTCTTTTAGTTCGCTGTATTGTGTTCCAGATTGTGCTCTCTTTTTGTTAGCTGCATTGTGTTCCAGATTGTTCTCTCTTTTAGTTCTCTGTAATGTGTTCCAGGTTGTTCTCTCCTTTAGTTCGATGTTATTGGTTCCAGATTTTTCTCTGTTTTCGTTAGCTGTAATGTGTTCCAGATTGTTTTCTCTTTTTGTTATCTGTAATATGTTCCAGATTGTTCTCTCTTTTAGTTCGCTGAAATGTGTTCCAAATTGTTCTCTCTTTTAGTTAGGTGTAATGCGTTCCAGGTTGTTCTCTCTTTTAGTTAGCTCTAATCTGTTCTTGGTTGTTCTCTCTTTTAGTTCACTGTAATGTGTTCCAGATTATTCTCTCTTTTAGTTAGCTCTAATGAGTTCAAAGAAGTTCTCTCGTTTAGTTCGCTGTAATGTGTAACAATTTTTTCTCACTATTAGTTAGGTGTAATGTTTTCAAGATTGTTCTCTCTTTTAGTTAGCTGTAATGTGTTCCAGATTATTCTCTCTTTTAGTTAGCTCTAATGAGTTCAAAGAAGTTCTCTCGTTTAGTTCGCTGTAATGTGTAACAATTTGTTCTCACTATTAGTTAGGTGTAATGTTTTCCAGATTGTTCTCTCTTTTAGTTCGCTGAAATGTGTTCCAGATTATTCTCTTTTTTAGTTAGGTGTAATGCGTTCCAGGTTGTTCTCTCTTTTAGTTAGTTCTAATGTGTTCTAGGTTGTTCTCTCTTTTAGTTTGCTGTAATTTCTTTCAGATTGTTCTGTCTTTTAGTTAGTTGTACTATGTTCCGGATTGTTCTCTCGTTTAGTTCGCTGTAATGTGTACCAAATTGTTTTCTCTTTTTGTTATCTGTAATATGTTCCGGATTGTTCTCTCTTTTAGTTTCATGTAATGTGCTCCAGATTGTTCTCTCTTATAGTTAGGTTTAATGCGTTTCAGGTTGTTCTCTCTTTTAGTTAGCTGTAATGTGTTCCAGATTGTTTTCTCTTTTAGATCGCTGATATGTGATCCAGATTGCTCTCTCATTTAGTTAGCCTAATGTGCTCAATGTTGTTCTCTCCTTTAGTTCACTGTAATGTGTTCCTGCTTGATATCTATTTTAGTTTGCTGTAATGTGTTCCAAATTTTACTCTCTTTTAGTTAGCTGTAATGTGTTCCAGGTTGTTATCTCTTTTAGTTCGTTCTAATGCGTTCCAGGTTGTTCTCTCTTTTAGTAAGGTGTAATGCGTTCAAGGTTGTTCTTTCTTTTAGTTCGCTGTAATGTGTTCAAGGTTGTGATCTATTTAAGTTCGCTGTAATGTATTCCAGGTTGTTCTCTCTTTTAGTTAGCTGTAATGTTTTCCAGATTGTTCTCTCTTTTAATTAGCTCTAATGTGTTCCAAGTTGTACTCTCTTTTCGTTCACTGTAATTTGTTCCAAGTTGTACACTGTTTTAGTTCGCTGTAATGTGTTCCAGATTGTTCTCTCTTTTCGCTAGCTGCATTGTGTTGCAGATTGTTCTTTCTTTTAGTTCGCTGTAATGTGTTTCAGGTTGTTATCTATTTAAGTTCGCTGTAATGTATTCCAGGTTGTTCTCTCTTTTAGTTCGCTGTAATGTGTTCAAGGTTGTGATCTATTTAAGTTCGCTGTAATGTATTCCAGGTTGTTCTCTCTTTTAGTTAGCTGTAATGTTTTCCAGATTGTTCTCTCTTTTAATTAGCTCTAATGTGTTCAAAGTTGTACTCTCTTTTAGTTCGCTGTATTGTGTTCCTGATTGTGCTCTCTTTTTGTTAGCTGCATTGTGTTCCAGATTGTTCTCTCTTTTAGTTCTCTGTAATGTGTTCCAGGTTGTTCTCTCCTTTAGTTCGATGTTATTGGTTCCAGATTTTTCTCTGTTTTCGTTAGCTGTAATGTGTTCCAGATTGCTTTCTCTTTTAGATCGCTGATATGTGATCCAGATTGCTCTCTCATTTAGTTAGCCTAATGTGCTCAATGTTGTTCTCTCCTTTAGTTCACTGTAATGTGTTCCTGCTTGATATCTATTTTAGTTTGCTGTAATGTGTTCCAGATTGTTCTCTCTTTTAGTTCGCTATAATGTGTTCCTCGTTGTTATCTCTTTCAGTTTGCTGTAATGTGTTCCAGATTTTACTCTCTTTTAGTTAGCTGTAATGTGTTCCAGGTTGTTATCTCTTTTAGTTCGCTCTAATGCGTTCCAGGTTGTTCTCTCTTTTAGTTCGCTGTAACGTGTTCAAGGTTGTGATCTATTTAAGTTCGCTGTAATGTATTCCAGGTTGTTCTCTCTTTTAGTTAGCTGTAATGTTTTCCAGATTGTTCTTTCTTTTAATTAGCTCTAATGTGTTCCAAGTTGTACTCTCTTTTCGTTCACTGTAATTTGTTCCAAGTTGTACACTGTTTTAGTTCGCTGTAATGTGTTCCAGATTGTTCTCTCTTTTCGCTAGCTGCATTGTGTTGCAGATTGTTCTTTCTTTTAGTTCGCTGTAATATGTTTCAGGTTGTTATCTATTTAAGTTCGCTGTAATGTATTCCAGGTTGTTCTCTCTTTTAGTTCACTGTAATGTGTTCAAGGTTGTGATCTATTTAAGTTCGCTGTAATGTATTCCAGGTTGTTCTCTCTTTTAGTTAGCTGTAATGTTTTCCAGATTGTTCTCTCTTTTAATTAGCTCTAATGTGTTCCAAGTTGTACTCTCTTTTAGTTCGCTGTATTGTGTTCCAGATTGTGCTCTCTTTTTGTTAGCTGCATTGTGTTCCAGATTGTTCTCTCTTTTAGTTCTCTGTAATGTGTTCCAGGTTGTTCTCTCCTTTAGTTCGATGTTATTGGTTCCAGATTTTTCTCTGTTTTCGTTAGCTGTAATGTGTTCCAGATTGTTTTCTCTTTTTGTTATCTGTAATATGTTCCAGATTGTTCTCTCTTTTAGTTCGCTGAAATGTGTTCCAAATTGTTCTCTCTTTTAGTTAGGTGTAATGCGTTCCAGGTTGTTCTCTCTTTTAGTTAGCTCTAATCTGTTCTTGGTTGTTCTCCCTTTTAGTTCACTGTAATGTGTTCCAGATTATTCTCTCTTTTAGTTAGCTCTAATGAGTTCAAAGAAGTTCTCTCGTTTAGTTCGCTGTAATGTGTAACAATTTGTTCTCACTATTAGTTAGGTGTAATGTTTTCCAGATTGTTCTCTCTTTTAGTTCGCTGAAATGTGTTCCAGATTATTCTCTTTTTTAGTTAGGTGTAATGCGTTCCAGGTTGTTCTCTCTTTTAGTTAGTTCTAATGTGTTCTAGGTTGTTCTCTCTTTTAGTTTGCTGTAATTTCTTTCAGATTGTTCTGTCTTTTAGTTAGTTGTACTATGTTCCGGATTGTTCTCTCGTTTAGTTCGCTGTAATGTGTACCAAATTGTTTTCTCTTTTTGTTATCTGTAATATGTTCCGGATTGTTCTCTCTTTTAGTTTCATGTAATGTGCTCCAGATTGTTCTCTCTTATAGTTAGGTTTAATGCGTTTCAGGTTGTTCTCTCTTTTAGTTAGCTGTAATGTGTTCCAGATTGTTTTCTCTTTTAGATTGCTGATATGTGATCCAGATTGCTCTCTCATTTAGTTAGCCTAATGTGCTCAATGTTGTTCTCTCCTTTAGTTCACTGTAATGTGTTCCTGCTTGATATCTATTTTAGTTTGCTGTAATGTGTTCCAAATTTTACTCTCTTTTAGTTAGCTGTAATGTGTTCCAGGTTGTTATCTCTTTTAGTTCGTTCTAATGCGTTCCAGGTTGTTCTCTCTTTTAGTAAGGTGTAATGCGTTCAAGGTTGTTCTTTCTTTTAGTTCGCTGTAATGTGTTCAAGGTTGTGATCTATTTAAGTTCGCTGTAATGTATTCCAGGTTGTTCTCTCTTTTAGTTAGCTGTAATGTTTTCCAGATTGTTCTCTCTTTTAATTAGCTCTAATGTGTTCCAAGTTGTACTCTCTTTTCGTTCACTGTAAATTGTTCCAAGTTGTACACTGTTTTAGTTCGCTGTAATGTGTTCCAGATTGTTCTCTCTTTTCGCTAGCTGCATTGTGTTGCAGATTGTTCTTTCTTTTAGTTCGCTGTAATGTGTTTCAGGTTGTTATCTATTTAAGTTCGCTGTAATGTATTCCAGGTTGTTCTCTCTTTTAGTTCGCTGTAATGTGTTCAAGGTTGTGATCTATTTAAGTTCGCTGTAATGTATTCCAGGTTGTTCTCTCTTTTAGTTAGCTGTAATGTTTTCCAGATTGTTCTCTCTTTTAATTAGCTCTAATGTGTTCCAAGTTGTACTCTCTTTTAGTTCGCTGTATTGTGTTCCTGATTGTGCTCTCTTTTTGTTAGCTGCATTGTGTTCCAGATTGTTCTCTCTTTTAGTTCTCTGTAATGTGTTCCAGGTTGTTCTCTCCTTTAGTTCGATGTTATTGGTTCCAGATTTTTCTCTGTTTTCGTTAGCTGTAATGTGTTCCAGATGGTTTTCTCTTTTTGTTATCTGTAATATGTTCCAGATTGTTCTCTCTTTTAGTTCGCTGAAATGTGTTCCAGATTGTTCTCTCTTTTAGTTAGGTGTAATGCGTTCCAGGTTGTTCTCTCTTTTAGTTAGCTCTAATCTGTTCTTGGTTGTTCTCTCATTTAGTTCACTGTAATGTGTTCCAGATTATTCTCTCTTTTAGTTAGCTCTAATGAGTTCAAAGAAGTTCTCTCGTTTAGTTCGCTGTAATGTGTAACAATTTGTTCTCACTATTAGTTAGGTGTAATGTTTTCCAGATTGTTCTCTCTTTTAGTTCGCTGAAATGTGTTCCAGATTATTCTCTTTTTTAGTTAGGTGTAATGCGTTCCAGGTTGTTCTCTCTTTTAGTTAGTTCTAATGTGTTCTAGGTTGTTCTCTCTTTTAGTTTGCTGTAATTTCTTTCAGATTGTTCTGTCTTTTAGTTAGTTGTACTGTGTTCCGGATACTTCTCTCTTTTAGATCACTGTAATGTGTTCAAGTTGTTCTCTCTTTTAGTTCGCTGTAATATTTTCCAGATTCTTCTGCCTTTTAGCTCGCTGTTATGTGTTCCAAGGTGTACTCTCTTTTAGTTCGCTGTAATGTGTAACAATTTGTTCTCACTTTTAGTTAGGTGTAATGTTTTCTAGATTGTTCTCTCTTTTAGTTCGCTGTAATGTGTTGCAGATTGTTCTTTCTTTTAGTTAGCTGTAATGTGTTCCATGCTGTTCTCTCTTTGTGTTAGCTGTAATAAGTTCCGAATTGTTCTCTCTTTTAGTTAACTGTAATGTGTTCCAGATTGATCTCTCTTTTAGTTAGCTGTAATGTGTTCCAGATTGATCTCTCTTTTTGTTTGCTATAATGTGTTCCAGATTGTTCTCTCTTTTAGTTAGCTGTAATGCCTTCCAGGTTGTTCTCTCATTTAGTTAGCTGCAATATGTTCCAGGTTGTTCTCCCTTTTAGTTAGCTGTAATGTGTTCCAAGTTGTACTCTTTTTTAGCTCTCTGCAATGTGTTCCAAGTTGTACATCCTTTTAGTTTGCTGTCATGTGTTCCAGATTTATGTCTCTTTTAGTTAGCTGTAAGGTGTTCCACATTGTTCTCTCTTTTAGTTAGCTGTAATGTGTTTCAGGCTGTTCTCCCTTTCAGTGAGCTCTAATGTGTTCCAGGTTGTTCTCTCTTTTAGTTAGCTGTAATATGTTCGAGGAAGTTCTGCCTTTTAGTTGACTGTAATGTGCCCCAGATTGTTCTCTCTTTTATTTCGCTGTAATGTGTTCCAGATTCGTCTCTCCTTTAGTTCATTGTCATGTGTTACAGCTTTTACAATCTTTTAGTTAGCTGTAATGTATTCCAGGTTTTTCTCTCTTTGACATAGCTCTAATGGGTTCAAAGAAGTACTCTCTTTCAGTACGCTGTAATGTGTAACAATTTGTCCTCTCTTTTAGCTAGGTGTAATGTTTTCCAGATTGTTTTCTCTTTTAGTTCGCTGTAATGTGTTGCAGATTGTTCTCTCTTTTAGATAACTCCAATGTGTTCCAAGTTCTACTCTCTTTAAGTTCGCTGTAAAGTTTTCCAAGTTGTACTCTCTTTTAGTTTGCTGGAATGTGTTCCAGGTTGTTCACGCTTTTAGTTCACTGTAATGTGTTCCAGGTTGTTCTCTCTTTTAGTTAGCTGTAATATGTTCCAGGTTGGTCAGTCCTTTAGTTCGATGGAATATGTTCCATGTTGTGCTTTCTTTTACTTACTTGTAATGCATTCCAGGTTGTTATCTCTTTTACTTAGCTGTAATGTGTTCCAAGTTGTTCTCCCTTTTAGTTCTTTGCAATGTGTTACAACTTGTTCTCTCTTTTCGATTGCTTTAATGTTTTCCGAATTGTTCTCTCTTTTAGTTTGCTGTCATGTTTTCCAGATTCTTCTGCCTTTTAGCTCGCTGTTATGTGTTCCAAGGTGTTCTCTCCTTTAGTTCGCTGTAATGTGTTCCAGGTTTTACCCTCTTTTAGTTAGCTGTTATATTTTCCAGATTTTTCTCTCTTATAGTTAGCTGTAATGTGTTCCAGATTGTTCTCTCGTTTAGTTCGCTGTAATGTTTACCAAATTGTTTTCTCTTTTTGTTATCTGTAAAATGTTTCGGATTGTTCTCTCTTTTAGTTTCGTGTAATGTGCTCCAGATTGTTCTCTCTTATAGTTAGGTTTAATGCGTTTCAGGTTGTTCTCTCTTTTAGTTAGCTGTAATGTGTTCCAGATTGTTTTCTCTTTTAGATCGCTGATATGTGATCCAGATTGCTCTCTCATTTAGTTAGCCTAATGTGCTCAATGTTGTTCTCTCCTTAAGTTCACTGTAATGTGTTCCTGCTTGATATCTATTTTAGTTTGCTGTAATGTGTTCCAGATTGTTCTCTCTTTTAGTTTGCTGTAATGTGTTCCAGATTGTTCTCTCTTATAGTTAGGTGTAATGTGTTCCAGATTGTTCTCTCGTTTAGTTCGCTGTAATGTGTACCAAATTGTTTTCTCTTTTTGTTATCTGTAATATGTTCCGGATTGTTCTCTCTTTTAGTTTTGTGTAATGTGCTCCAGATTGTTCTCTCTTATAGTTAGGTTTAATGCGTTTCAGGTTGTTCTCTCTTTTAGTTAGCTGTAATGTGTTCCAGATTGTTTTCTCTTTTAGATCGCAGATATGTGATCCAGATTGCTCTCTCATTTAGTTAGCCTAATGTGCTCAATGTTGTTCTCTCCGTTAGTTCACTGTAATGTGTTCCTGCTTGATATCTATTTTAGTTGGCTGTAATGTGTTCCAGATTGTTCTCTCTTTTAGTTCGCTATAATGTGTTCCTCGTTGTTATCTCTTTCAGTTTGCTGTAATGTGTTCCAGATTTTTCTCTCTTTTAGTTAGCTGTAATATGTTCCAGGTTGTTATCTCTTTTAGTTCGCTCTAATGCGTTCCAGGTTGTTCTCTCTTTTAGTAAGGTGTAATGCGTTCCAGGTTGTTCTTTCTTTTAGTTCGCTGTAATGTGTTCAAGGTTGTGATCTATTTAAGTTCGCTGTAATGTATTCCAGGTTGTTCTCTCTTTTAGTTAGCTGTAATGTTTTCCAGATTGTTCTCTCTTTTAATTAGCTCTAATGTGTTCCAAGTTGTACTCTCTTTCGTTCGCTGTAATTTGTTCCAAGTTGTACACTGTTTTAGTTCGCTGTAATGTGTTCCAGATTGTTCTCTCTTTTCGCTAGCTGCATTGTGTTGCAGATTGTTCTTTCTTTTAGTTCGCTGTAATGTGTTTCAGGTTGTTATCTATTTAAGTTCGCTGTAATGTATTCCAGGTTGTTCTCTATTTTAGTTCGCTGTAATGTGTTCAAGATTGTGATCTATTTAAGTTCACTGTAATGAATTCCAGGTTGTTCTCTCTTTTAGTTAGCTGTAATGTTTTCCAGATTGTTCTCTCTTTTAGTTCGCTGAAATGTGTTCCAGATTATTCTCTTTTTTAGTTAGGTGTAACGCATTCCAGGTTGTTCTCTCTTTTAGTTAGCTGTAATGTGTTCTAGGTTGTTCTCTCTTTTAGTTTGCTGTAATTTCTTTCAGATTGTTCTGTCTTTTAGTTAGTTGTTCTCTGTTCCAGATTCTTCTCTCTTTTAGTTCACTGTAATGTGCTCTAGATTGTTCTCTTTTAGTACGCTGTAATGTGTTCCAGGTTGGTCAGTCCTTTAGTTTGATGGAATATGTTCCATGTTGTGCTTTCTTTTAGTTAGTTGTAATGCATTCCAGGTTGTTCTCTCTTTTACTTAGCTGTAATGTGTTCCAAGTTGTTCACGCTTTTACTTCGCTGTAATTTTTTCCAGATTGTTCTCTCTTTTAGATAGTTGTAATGTGTTCCAGGTTGTTCTCTCTTTTAGTTAGCTTTAGTATGTTCCAGATTGTTCTCTCTTTTTGTTAGCTCTAATGAGTTCAAAGAAGTTCTCTCGTTTTGTTAGCTGTAATGTGTAACAATTTGTTCTCACTTTTAGTTAGCTGTAATGTGTTCTAGGTTGTTCTCTCTTTTTGTTATCTGTAATATGTTCCAGATTGTTCTCTCTTTTAGTTTGCTGAAATGTGTTCCAGATTGTTCTCTCTTTTAGTTAGGTGTAATGCGTTCCAGATTGCTCTCTCTTTTAGTTAGCTGTAATGTGTTCCAGAATGTTCTCTCTTTTAGGTAGCTGCATTGTGTTCCAGATTGTTCTCTCTTTTAGTTCTCTGTAATGTGCTCCAGGTTGTTGACTCTTTTAATTCGCTGTAATGTGTTCCAGGTTGTTCTTTCTTTTGCTTAGCTGTAATGTTTCCTAGATTGTTCTCTTTTAGTTAGCTGTAATGTTTTCCAGATTGTTCTCTCTTTTAATTAGCTCTAATGTGTTCCAAGTTGTACTCTCTTTTAGTTCGCTGTAATTTGTTCCAAGTTGTACACTCTTTTAGTTCGCTGTAATGTGTTCCATATTGTTCTCTCTTTTAGTTGGGTTTGATGTGTTCCAAGTTGTACTTTCTTTTAGTTCTCTTTAATGTGTTCCAAGTTGTACACCCTTTTAGTTTGCTGTAATGTGTTACAGATTGTTCTCTCTTATAGTTAGCTGTAATGTGTTCCAGATTGTTCTCTCGTTTAGTTTGCTGTAATGTGTTCCAAGTTGTACTCTCTTTTAGTTCGCTTTAAAGTGTTCAAAGAGGTACTCTCTTTTAGTTCGCTGTAATGTGTACCAAATTGTTTTCTCTTTTTGTTATCTGTAATATGTTCCGGATTGTTCTCTCTTTTAGTTTCGTGTAATGTGCTCCAGATTGTTCTCTCTTATAGTTAGGTTTAATGCGTTTCAGGTTGTTCTCTCTTATAGTTAGCTGTAATGTGTTCCAGATTGTTTTCTCTTTTAGATCGCTGATATGTGATCCAGATTGCTTTCTCATTTAGTTAGCCTAATGTGCTCAATGTTGTTCTCTCCGTTAGTTCACTGTAATGTGTTCCTGCTTGATATCTATTTTAGTTGGCTGTAATGTGTTCCAGATTGTTCTCTCTTTTAGTTCGCTATAATGTGTTCCTCGTTGTTATCTCTTTCAGTTTGCTGTAATGTGTTCCAGATTTTTCTCTCTTTTAGTTAGCTGTAATATGTTCCAGGTTGTTATCTCTTTTAGTTCGCTCTAATGCGTTCCAGGTTGTTCTCTCTTTTAGTAAGGTGTAATGCGTTCCAGGTTGTTCTTTCTTTTAGTTCGCTGTAATGTGTTCAAGGTTGTGATCTATTTAAGTTCGCTGTAATGTATTCCAGGTTGTTCTCTCTTTTAGTTAGCTGTAATGTTTTCCAGATTGTTTTTCTCTTTTAATTAGCTCTAATGTGTTCCAAGTTGTACTCTCTTTCGTTCGCTGTAATTTGTTCCAAGTTGTACACTGTTTTAGTTCGCTGTAATGTGTTCCAGATTGTTCTCTCTTTTCGCTAGCTGCATTGTGTTGCAGATTGTTCTTTCTTTTAGTTCGCTGTAATGTGTTTCAGGTTGTTATCTATTTAAGTTCGCTGTAATGTATTCCAGGTTGTTCTCTATTTTAGTTCGCTGTAATGTGTTCAAGATTGTGATCTATTTAAGTTCACTGTAATGTATTCCAGGTTGTTCTCTCTTTTAGTTAGCTGTAATGTTTTCCAGATTGTTCTCTCTTTTAGTTCGCTGAAATGTGTTCCAGATTATTCTCTTTTTTAGTTAGGTGTAACGCATTCCAGGTTGTTCTCTCTTTTAGTTAGCTGTAATGTGTTCTAGGTTGTTCTCTCTTTTAGTTTGCTGTAATTTCTTTCAGATTGTTCTGTCTTTTAGTTAGTTGTTCTCTGTTCCAGATTCTTCTCTCTTTTAGTTCACTGTAATGTGCTCTAGATTGTTCTCTTTTAGTACGCTGTAATGTGTTCCAGGTTGGTCAGTCCTTTAGTTTGATGGAATATGTTCCATGTTGTGCTTTCTTTTAGTTAGTTGTAATGCATTCCAGGTTGTTCTCTCTTTTACTTAGCTGTAATGTGTTCCAAGTTGTTCACGCTTTTACTTCGCTGTAATTTTTTCCAGATTGTTCTCTCTTTTAGATAGTTGTAATGTGTTCCAGGTTGTTCTTTCTTTTGCTTAGCTGTAATGTTTCCTAGATTGTTCTCTTTTAGTTAGCTGTAATGTTTTCCAGATTGTTCTCTCTTTTAATTAGCTCTAATGTGTTCCAAGTTGTACTCTCTTTTAGTTCGCTGTAATTTGTTCCAAGTTGTACACTCTTTTAGTTCGCTGTAATGTGTTCCATATTGTTCTCTCTTTTAGTTGGGTTTGATGTGTTCCAAGTTGTACTTTCTTTTAGTTCTCTTTAATGTGTTCCAAGTTGTACACCCTTTTAGTTTGCTGTAATGTGTTACAGATTGTTCTCTCTTATAGTTAGCTGTAATGTGTTCCAGATTGTTCTCTCGTTTAGTTTGCTGTAATGTGTTCCAAGTTGTACTCTCTTTTAGTTCGCTTTAAAGTGTTCAAAGAGGTACTCTCTTTTAGTTCGCTGTAATGTGTACCAAATTGTTTTCTCTTTTTGTTATCTGTAATATGTTCCGGATTGTTCTCTCTTTTAGTTTCGTGTTATGTGCTCCAGATTGTTCTCTCTTATAGTTAGGTTTAGATCGCTGATATGTGATCCAGATTGCTCTCTCATTTAGTTAGCCTAATGTGCTCAATGTTGTTCTCTCCTTTAGTTCACTGTAATGTGTTCCTCGTTTTTATCTCTTTCAGTTTGCTGTAATGTGTTCCAGATTTTTCTCTCTTTTAGTTCGCTGTAATGCGTTCCAGGTTGTTCTCTCTTTTAGTAAGGGGTAATGCGTTCCAGGTTGTTCTTTCTTTTAGTTCGCTGTAATATGTTCAAGGTTGTGATCTATTTAAGTTCGCTGTAATGTATTTCAGATTGTTCTCTCGTTTAGTTAGCTGTAATGTTTTCCAGATTGTTCTCTCTTTTAATGAGCTCTAATGTGTTCCAAGTTGTACTCTCTTTTCTTTCGCTGTAATTTGTTCCAAGTTGTACACTGTTTTAGTTCGCTGTAATGTGTTCCAGATTGTTCTCTCTTTTCGTTAGCTGCATTGTGTTGCAGATAGTTCTTTCTTTTAGTTCGCTGTAATGTGTTTCAGGTTGTTATCTATTTAAGTTCGCTGTAATGTATTCCAGGTTGTTCTCTCTTTTAGTTAGCTGTAATGTTTTCCAGATTGTTCTCTCTTTTAATTAGCTCTAATGTGTTCCAAGTTGTACTCTCTTTTAGTTCGCTGTAATGTGTTCCAGATTGTGCTCTCTTTTTGTTAGCTGCATTGTGTTCCAGATTGTTCTCTCTTTTAGTTCTCTGTAATGTGTTCCAGGTTGTTCTCTCCTTTAGTTCGATGTTATTGGTTCCAGATTTTTCTCTCTTTTCGTTAGCTGTAATGTGTTCCAGATTGTTCTCTCTTTTTGTTATCTGTAATATGTTCCAGATTGTTCTCTCTTTTAGTTTGCTGAAATGTGTTCCAGATTGTTCTCTCTTTTAGTTAGGTGTAATGCATTCCAGGTTGTTCTCTCTTTTAGTTAGCTCCAATCTGTTCTTGGTTGTTCTCTCTTTTAGTTCACTGTAATTTCTTTCAGATTGTTCTCTCTTTTATTTATTTGTACTGTGTTCCAGATTCTTCTCTCTTTTAGATCACTGTAATGTGTTCAAGTTGTTCTCTCTTTTAGTTCGCTGTAATGTTTTCCAGATCCTTCTCCCTTTTAGCTCGCTGTTATGTGTTCCAAGGTGTTCTCTCCTTTAGATTGCTTTAATATGTTCCATATTCTTCTCTCCTTTATTTCACTGTAATGTGTTCCAGGTTTTGCCCTGTTTTAATTAGCTGTAATATTTTCCAGATTGTTCTCTCTTTTAGTTAGCTGTAATGTATTCCAGATTGTTCTCTCTTTTAGTTTGCTCTAATGTGCTCCAGATTCCTCTGTCCTTTAGTTCGCTGTAATGTCTTCCAGGTTTTACTCTCTTTTAGTTATCCGTCATGTATTTCAGGTTTTTCTCTCTTTTAGTTAGCTCTAATAGGTTCAAAGAAGTACTCTCTTTTAGTTCACTGTAATGTGTAACAATTTGTTCACACTTTTAGTTAGGTGTAATATTTTCCAGATTCTTCTCTCTTTTAGTTCGCTGTAATGTGTTCCAGATTGATTTCTCATTTAGTTGGCTGTTATGTTTTCCAGATTGTTCTCTCTTTTAATTAGCTCTAATGTGTTCCAAGTTCTACTCTCTTTTAGTTCGCTGTAATTTGTTCCAAGTTGTACACTCTTTTAGTTCGCTGTAATGTGTTCCAGATTGTTCTCTCTTTTAGTTAGCTCTAATCTGTTCTAGGTTGTTCTCTCTTTTAGTTTGCTGTAATTTCTTTCAGATTGTTCTGTCTTTTAGTTAGTTGTACTGTGTTCCAGATTCTTCTCTCTTTTAGATCACTGTTATGTGTTCAAGTTGTTCTCTCTTTTAGTTCGCTGTAATGTTTTCCAGATTCTTCTCCCTTTTAGCTCGCTGTTATGTGTTCCAAGGTGTTCTCTCCTTTAGATCGCTGTATGTGTTCCATATTCTTCTCTCCTTTAGTTCGCTGTAATGTTTTCCAGGTTTTACCCTCTTTTAGTTAGCTGTAATATGTTCCAGATTGTTCTCTCTTTTAGTTAGCTGTAATGTGTTCCAGATTGTTCTCTCTTTTAGTTTGCTGTAATGTGCTCCAGATTCCTCTGTCCTTAAGTTCGCTGTAATGTCTTCCAGGTTTTACACTCTTTTAGTTAGCCATAATGTTTTCCAGATTTTTCTCTCTTTTAGTTAGCTCTAATCGGTTTAAAGAGATGCTCTCTTTTAGTTCGCTGTAATGTGAAACCATTTGTTCTCTCTTTTTGTTAGCTGTAATATGTTCCTGATTGTTCTCTCTTTTAGATTGCTGATATGTGATCCAGATTGCTCTCTCATTTAGTTAGCCTAATGTGCTCAATTTTGTTCTCTCCTTTCATTCGCTGTAATGTGTTCCTGGTTGTTACCTCTTTTAGTTCGCTGTAATGTGTTCCTGGTTCTTATTTCTTTTAGTTCGCTGTAATGTTTTCAGATTGTTCTCTCTTTTAATTAGCTCTAACATGTTCCAAGTTTTACTCCCTTTTACTTCGCTGTAATTTGTTCCAAGTTGTACACTCTTTTAGTTCGCTGTAATGTGTTCCAGATTGTTCTCTCTTTTAGTTAGCTGCAATGTGTTCCAGATTGTTCTCTCTTTTAGTTCTCTGTAATGTGTTCCAGGTTGTTGACTCTTTTAATTCGCTGTAATGTGTTCCAGGTTGTTCTTTCTTTTGCTTAGCTGTAATGTTTCCTACATTGTTCTCTCTTTTAGTTAGCTGTAATGTGTTCCACGTTGTTCTCACTTTTAGTTCACTGTAATGTATTCCAGATTGTTCTCTCTTTTAGTTAGCTGTAATGTTTTCCAGATTGTTCTCTCTTTTAATTAGCTCTAACATGTTCCAAGTTGTATTCCCTTTTACTTCGCTGTAATTTGTTCCAAGTTGTACACTCTTTTAGTTCGCTGTAATGTGTTCCAGATTGTTCTCTCTTTTAGTTAGCTGCAATGTGTTCCAGATTGTTCTCTCTTTTAGTTCTCTGTAATGTGTTCCAGGTTGTTGACTCTTTTAATTTGCTGTAATGTGTTCCAGGTTGTTCTTTCTTTTGCTTAGCTGTAATGTTTCCTACATTGTTCTCTCTTTTAGTTAGCTGTAATGTGTTCCATATTGTTCTCTCTTTTAGTTGGCAGTAATGTGTTCCAAGTTGTACATTCTTTTAGTTCTCTTTAATGTGTTCCAAGTTGTACTCTCTTTTCGTTCGCTGTAATTTGTTTAAATTTGTACACTCTTTTAGTTCGCTGTAATGTGTTCCAGATAGTTCTCTCTTTTCGTTAGCTGCATTGTGTTCCAGATTGTTCTTTCTTTTATTTCGCTGTAATGTGCTCCAAGTTGTTATCTATTTAAGTTCACCGTAATGTATTCCAGATTGTTCTCTCTTTTAGTTAGCTGTAATGTTTTCCAGATTGTTCTCTCTTTTAATTAGCTCTATTGTGTTCCAAGTTGTACTCTCTTTTAGTTCGCTGTAATGTGTTCAAAGATGTACTCTCTTTTAGTTCGCTGTAATGCGTCGAGATTTTTCTCTTTTAGTTAGCTGTGATGTGTTCCAGATTGTTCTCTCTTTTAGTTGTCTGTAATGTGTTCCAGGTTGTTCACTCTTTTAATTCGCTGCCATGTGTTCCAGAATGTTCTCTCTTTTAGTTCGCTGTAATGTGTTCCTCGTTGTTATGTCTTTCAGTTTTCTGTAATGTGTTCCAGATTTTTCTCTCTTTTAGTTAGCTGTAATGTGTTCCAGGTTGTTATCTATTTTAGTTCGCTGTAATGTGTTCCTGGTTGTTCTTTCTTTTGCTTTGCTGTAATGTGTTCCAGATTGTTCTCTCTTTTAGTTAGCTGCAATGTGTTCCAGATTGTTCTCTCTTTTAGTTCTCTTTAATGTGTTCCAAGTTGTACACCCTTTTAGTTTGCTGTAATGTGTTCCAGATTACTCTCCCATTTAGTTAGCTGTAATGTGCTCAAGGTTGTTCTCTCCTTTATTTTGCTGTATTGTGTTCCAGCTTCCTCTCTCCTTTCATTCGCTGTTATGTGTTCCAGGTTTTCTCTCTTTTCATTAGTTGTAATGTGTTCCAGACTGTGTTCTCTTTTAGTTTGCTGTAACGTGTTCCACGTTGTTCTCTCTTTTAGTTCACTGTAATGTGTTCCATATTCTTCTCTCCTTTAGTTCGCTGTTATGTGTTCCATATTCTTCTCTCCTTTAGTTCGCTGTAATCTGTTCCAGATTGTTCTCTATTTTAGTTAGCTGTAATGTGTTCCAGGTTGTTCACTCTTTTAATTCGCTGCCATGTGTTCCAGAATGTTCTCTTTTTTAGTTCGCTGTATTGTGTTCCAGGTTGTTCTTTCTTTTAGTTCTTTGTCATGTGTTCCAGATTGTTCTCTCTTTTAGTTATCTGTAATTTGTTCCAGATTGTTCTCTGTTTTAATTAGCTCTAATGTGTTACAGGTTGTACTCTCTTTTAGTTCTCTGTAATGTGTTCCAGGTTGTTCTCTCTTTTAATTAGCTCTAATGTGTTACAAGTTGTACTCTCTTTTATTTCGCTGTAATGTGTTCCAAGTTGTACACTCTTTTAGTTTGCTGTCATGTGTTCCAGATTGTTCTCTCTTTTCGTTCTCTGTAATGTGTTCCAGTTTGTTCACTCTTTTAATTCGCTGTAATCTGTTCCAGATTGTTCTCTCTTTTAGTTATCTGTAATTTGTTCCAGATTGTTCTCTGTTTTAATTAGCTCTAATGTGTTCCAAGTTGTACTCTCTTTTCGTTCGCTGTAATATGTTCCAAGTTGTACACTCTTTTAGTTTGCTGTCATGTGTTCCAGATTGTTCTCTCTTTTAGTTCTCTGTAATGTGTTCCAGGTTGTTCACTCTTTTAATTCGCTGTGATCTGTTCCAGATTGTTCTATCTTTTAGTTAGCTGTAATTTGTTGCAGATTGTTCTCTCTTTTCGTTAGCTGTGATGTGTTCCGGATTGTTCGCTCTTTTAGTTTGCTCTAATGTGCTCCAGGTTTTTCTCTGTTTATATCATCTTCCATATAAATACTGTTTTTTTATTCTTTACTAAGCGTGCATTCAATTATATGTTTGCAGCAATATTTTGAACAACTTTCAATTCGAAAATGAAGCACATCTGGATGATGACTTTAACAGCTGTGTAAACTCATTAATGGAGGGTGTGGCCCATTAGATTGAACCTGAGACGTCAGGGCTGGCCTCACCATTGGCAGAACATTGTACAATGGACATCTGTGTAAAGAGTTTAAAAACATCTGGATGTGTCACCAACTCCAGATACCTGTGATTACATTGCCCCCTGTTTTGGTTTTTTTTGTCAGGAAGGAATATCTTTATCATGTATTTGCTGACAGTTCAGAGGAGGACTTCAAGCCAAGTCGTCTTCATGGGTCAGACTTCCTCATCTGTGCCTTGCAGCATAAACAAACTAGTGCTTGTGAATCTGACTTCCCAATCTGCATCTGAAGTGGGCACACTGAGCCAAGGTCCCTTGGCTTTGGGCCTCCCAACTTCATGCTCCAGTTTGAATGAGCTAGATGGGTAAACTATGAGAGATCTTTTTTTTTCAGCATTAATTTTATTTCAGTTAAATGTCTTAAATTTGTTATTTAAATTTTTAACTATGTCTATTGTGCCCTGTTCTCAAGTAACTGGTTTTCCAGAGCCATTTAGAAGAAGTTGAAAGATGTCAGAAGGCCATCTGGAGGTGGGGCCGGAGGCACCACCGTCTGAGTGGGGTCACAGTGGGCTGTGGAGATGAGTTTCAGATTCATTGTCAGAATATAAACATGGCATCACATCCAACCCTGAGATTCTGTTCCCAGTGGGCAAGGCAGATTTACCAGATAAATAAACTTAAACTGTGCAATAGAGAGAGAAAAAAATCAATAAAGTGCACAAGTAAGAGTCCTTAAATGATTGAGTTTGTCGTTGAGGAGTCTGATGGTGGAGGGGGAGCAGCTGTTCCTGAACCTGGTGGTGCGAGTCTTGTGGCGCTGATACCCCTTTCCTGATGGCAGCAGCGAGAATAGGGCGTGCGCTGGGTGGTGTGGATCCTTCATGATGGCTGCTGCTGCTCTGACAGCAGCGTTTCCTGTCGATGTTCTCAATGGTGGGGAGCGTTCCACCTGGGATGTCCTGAACTGCATCCGCTACCTTTTGCAGGGATTTATGCTGTGGGGCACTGATGTCCCCCGTACCAGCCGGTCAGCACAACTTCTACCGCACATCTGTAGAAATCTGCCAGCATTTCTGATGTCACACCAAAACTCTGCAAACTGCCGAGGAAGTAGAGGCGCTGGTGTGTTTTCTTCACAATGTCATTAGTGTGTTGGGTCCAGGAAAGATCCTCCAAGGTAGTGACTTCAAAGAACTTAAATTTGCTCACTCTCTCCATCTCTGATTCCCCCAATGATCATTGGATTTTATTTCTGCGACCACAGATTTTATTTCCGGTGAGGGAAGTGTGAGCTAGAGGATGGGCTGTGTACAATGCAACCCCATTTCTTCATTGTTGTCTGAAAGGATTTCTAAGTGGGATTGTTGTTTTAAGGCCAATAAAGAGAGGATGATATTCCTTTCCACCAATCACAGTTGATTGGTCATTATTCAGGATCTGAGTAATAGCTCTTGGTCATGCTGATACCTGGTGGCTCGAGAAGGTGGGGGGATGGTGAGCCACCTTGGTCCATTGTCTTTCTTTATTGATGGGTGGTCCCACAGGACTGTGGAGTGGAGGACTGTAGGATGAAGGCCTAGTGATGATGCAGGGAAAAGGCAATGTCAAGTTGGAGAAAACCTGCAAATGGTGGGGTTTCAATGCATGGGGTTACCCTTCCTTTTGTGATGGCCACAGTCATTGGTTGGACTAATGGCTAATAGCTGCAGGTAGATGATGTACACTACATCCGTGGTATACTGTTGATGAAGGCAACAAGTATTCAGGGCAGTTGAAGGCTCTTGAGCCTTTTTGCAAGCAGGTGAAGGGTATTCTGGGACACTCCTGAATGTGCAAATGGTGAACAAGCCTCAGGGTGTCTGAGGTTAATCACTCATAGCTCTATTAAGCAAATTATTTATACGGTTGAGTTCCTGGTCAGTAGTGATCTGCAGAATATGGTTCTGCTAACTCCAAGGTGGTAGGCATGCAGCTGAAGAAGTTTGTGGTAAATCCCTGACCAGTGTGACCAATACAACATGCATACCATTCATCCCACTGGAACCATAACAGTTCATGGAAGGGAAAGGCTGTGCCAATTTGATCTCAAACTTGCACCCACTTGGGGAATCAAAACTAATGTTGGAAATCACTTGGAGGAATCTCTGCTTGATAACACTGGACAATGAAGGTTTTACTTCCTGAACACTTAATGGTTTTCTTTTTGGATTTTGAGCTGCTGGAGGGGAAGTGTGAGCAGCCAGATGTCTTGGTCAACATGGGGACCAATGACATAGATAGGAGTAGGGATGAGGTCCTGAAGAGGGAATATAGGGAGTTAGAAAAGAAGTTTAAAAAGCAGGACCTCAAGGGTAGTGATCTCAGGGTTGCAGTGATTTCAGGATTGCTGCCTGTGCCACACGCCAGAGAGGGTAGGAACAGGAAGTTGTGGCAGATGAATGCATAGCTGAAGAGTTGGGGCAGGGGTTCAGATACGTGGAACATTGGGATCAATTCTGGGGAAGGCCTGACCTGAACAAAAAGGATGAGCTGCATCTGAACTGGAAAGGGACAATATCTTGGCAGCCAGATTTGGTTAAGCTATTGGGTTGAAAATGTGGTCGCAGAAATAAAGCCAGAAGGCCAAAAGCATGATTCTATGTGTTCTGAGTTTGTGAGGAAAGACAGGCAGGGGAGAAAACATAAATGTAACCAGTTAGAGGGTTTGAAATGTGTCTATTTCAACACATGGAGAATTAGGAATAAAGGGGATGAATTCAGAGTGGAACTACAATGTTGTGGCCATTACAGAAACTTGGCTGGAGGAAGGGCAGAATTGGCTGATACGGGTTCTGGAGTTTAGATGTTTTAAAAAGGAATAGGATGAGAGGTAAGAGAGGGAGGAGGATCATTAATGGTCAGGGACAGTATCACAGCTCCAAAAAGGGAGAAGGCTGTAGAGGGAGTGTCCAATGAGTCAGTGTGGATGAAAGCCAGAAATGGGAAGGCAATCACTGTGCTGGGAGTAGTCTATAAACCCCTAAAGAGCACTCGGGACATCATGGAGCAGATAACCAGGCAGAATTTGGAATGGTAGAGGAAATACAAAGATGGGGCAGTCGCTATGATCTTTGAGTTTTTTTTGGCTACAGTGAAGGTGCTGGAAGATTAGAGAATGGCAAATGTAGTCCCTTTATTTAACAAAGGAAATAAGGAGAATCCAGGGAATTACAGACCACTGAGTCTTACATCAATGGTGTGCAAACTATTGGAGGGGATTTGGAGAAATACTGTCTACTCAAGGGTAATCAGCATGGCTTTGCGAAGGGAAGGTCCTGCCTCATGGGCTTCATTGAGATTTTTGAGAAGATAACAAAGGAAGGTTACAAAAGGACAAAGACAGGATGCAGAGTTGGGCAGCAAAGTGGCAGATGGAGTTCAACCCGGAGAAGTGTGAGGTGATGCATTTTGGAAGGACAAACCAGAAGGCTGAGTACAGGGTTAGTGGTCAGTCAATTAAGAGTGTGGATGAACAGAGGGACCTGGAGATGCAAATCCATACATCCCTAAAGATTGCAGCACCAGTTGATAGGATAGTTAAGAAGGCCTATGGGATTGGGGGATTGAATTCAGAAGTAGAGAGGCTATGTTGTAACTCTACACCATCATCGTGGCCCATCCCTTCACGAGCGAAGATGAACATGGTGCCTTGTACCTCTTCTGCCCTCACAGAAATTATTGTAGTTGTTGCCACATTGCGATGTGCAACAATGCAGTGCGATTTTTTTTTTATTATTTTTGCAAGGCCCTCCCAGTTAGTATGGTTGACATGGAATGACTGGAGATCATGCTTGATTACATCTTTGTAGCGAAGACATGAGTGGCCAACAGGGCGGGGAGCATCTGGTAGCCCATCTTTGGGCAATCGGGCCATCCTCCATACAGACAATGTGGCCAGCCCACCGCAGGCAGTGAGTGCGGATGATTGAGTAGAGGTCCATACTTTCAGCCTTCTCCAGGACTTGGACGTTTGTGACTGTCATGCCATGAGTAGCCTAGGATGGATCTGAGGCAGCGGAAATGGAATGCGTTAAGGCGGGGTGTTCTTGCTTTTTGTATGTGACCCAGGATTCACAGCTGTGGAGAAGAGTACTCAGCATGTAGGCCTCATAGACTCAGATCTTCAACTTGGTGGAGAGTTGACAGTTGTCCCACACGTGGGCACGGAGGTGTCTGAAAGAAGTGGATGCTTTTCCCAGACATGTGACCAGTTCAGCGTCGAGTGAGTTTGTTGTTGTCATGGTGGAGCCATTGTAGCAGAATTTCTTGACATTGGCAAGCACTGACCCATTGATGGTAATTGATGGAGTGTCGTGGGTTTGTTGGCAAAAGATGACTGTCTTGCCCAGGCTGATTTTCAGGCCAAATTCAGTGCAGGCAGATGCAAATGCATTGCACAATGTTTACAGCTCTAGCTGGGAGTGAGCCACAAAGGCAGCATCACTTAGAGTATGGTGATCGGTTCTGGTCTACTCATTATAGGAAGGATGTGGAGAATTCATAGGAGATTTACCAGGATGATGCCTGGTTTGGGAAACAAGTCTTATGAGGCAAGTATAGCAGAGCTGGGACTTTTTCTTTGGAGCACAGAAGAATGAGAGGGACTTAATAGAGGTCTATAAGATTATGAGAGGCATAGATAGGGTGGACAGCCAGTGCCTGTTTCCCAGGGCAAGAGTAGCAAACACCAGAGGACATGAGTACAAAGTGAAGGGAGGGAAGTTGAAGGGGAGACATCAGGGATAAGTTTTTTTCTCAGAGAATTGTGGGTGGCTGGAGTGCCATGGCAGGGATGGTGGTAGAGGCTGAAACATTAGGAGCATTTAAGAGATTCGTAGTCAGGCACATGGATGGAAGAAAAATAGAGGGTTACGGGGTAGGGTGGGGTTAGTATTTTTTTAAAGGAACATATGAGTTTGCACAACATCGAGGGCTGAAGGGCCTGGACTGTGTTGTAGTGTTCTATGTCGATCATGAAAGTCTCCTTAAATTTTTCCTATCACGTATCATTTTTTTTTAGATATAATCTATTTTTTGTGGTTTCCTGCCATATTTTAAGTCTACTTCAAGCAGACAAAACCAATGAACATGTCACTGAAAATTCAATTTCTGCATTTGCACTTTCCTGCTGATCTCCATGCCGTAAGTGATAAACATGGGCATTGCGACCATGGGAAAGCAGTATCAGAGCAACTGGAATCCATCAGCTATTGTGGACACTGACATGAGAGGCATCAGATGCTGAGGACCAACAAAAATCATCAGCAAAATATTTTTGGGTCAGTTCAACTAACGCAATATGTCAACATCTCCAACTTCCTGCCTGATGCAGCAGTCTAAAAATTATCTTTATGTTCAGCTTGAAATTGTCTATCATAATCCCCAATTTTTTTTCAGGAAGCGAACCTTTAGAAAAATCTTGTTGCTGACTGTAATCTATGGCCCAGCTAGAAACTTGTCCAATTTTCAGTGGAGTGACTTGGTATCTGATGCACAGTACAGCAGGCTGTTCCAGCATCCACTGGTCTTGGAGAAGAGAACTTCTGCTGGGACTAGCCATAGATCTGGCCACTTATCTGCTTCAGGTTGTCGTGTGATTGCATTTGTTACTTTAATAGGCAGGAGATCCAATCTACTCAAATGGAAAGATCCGAAACCACCTACCATATTTCAATAGTTTTCCCAAACTAGAATCTATTTAAATTTAGAAATAAATCAGAAGTTGTACTCTTGACCCTTTAGTTAAATCTGAAGAAACATGGAGGCCATTTATTCAGAATTTTCATATGATGTAAGTTGATCCTTTCCGAATCCTTTTCAACATTTTTCTTCTGAGTGCAGAGGAGCGGAATTAATCACAAAATAATTGTTTAATGACTGAAACCTGGTAGCCCAGCTTTTGTTTCCTTTTTTACTTTGTTTCTTAGTTAGGGGGATATTTCTGTATTAAAATTTTATGTTTGGCCTTGAAGAGATTGGAAGGTTCAGTTTACATATGTTGCTTGATATCTGTGTTTGTAGATGTTAACCGCCCCATCTCTTTAGATCATTCATTAATTCATTTATTAATCAGAAGCTTTAATACAAAGATTGAAACAGAAAGAGGTCGATTTTAAAAAGGGTACTTGAGACGACAGAAGCAGTCAACGTGGAGCAAACACAACAGAAGGTAGAGCCAACAGTGAAGTGAAAAACTAGGAATGGTAAAAGAGGTGATAGATGGGCAGAGATCTCAAAAGTCTGAAGGAAACTACTGAGGTAGACAAGGTTGAGCATGACGGTGATAATTTTAGCATCAAACTGTTAGTGCCTCTAGAGGCATAATAGATCATAGAGACAAGTGATAATGGGAATGTTGTCATGTTTTATGGTTCATTTTGTTGAGTTCAAATTTATGAAGAGACAAAAAAAATATAAAAAGATTATAGACATTGCAAATGCTGGAAACAATAGGTCAAGCTGACCTGAAAAAGAAAGGAGTTAACATTTCAGGTTTTGTTAGATGTCTATGGGAGGTGATCTTCTACCGACCAAGCAGACTATTGATTTTATTGTTGATTTTTTTTCCCCATCTCATTCCACCCTCTCTGTGCACCTTTCTCTCACTTTCCAGTTCATATAAAAGTCCTTCCCTCCCCTGCCCCCACCCCACCATCTGCCTGATTTTTCAGGACTCCTGTAAAAGGGCTCATGCCAAAAATATCAGCTGCCTTTTTACTCTCGACTTGTCCTGTTGAGTTTCTCCAGTACTTTTGTGTCCAGCATCTGCAAATGTTCTTGTTTATCTCAACCCAACATGTTAATAACTTTTTCTCTCCTCATTTGCTGAGTATCCTCTGCTTTGTTTGTATTTTAGAAAGGTTTGCGCATTCACATTTGTATTTTTCTCTTGCAATAACACATTAATTTTTGCAAAGGGCAGTGAAATTCATCATGCTGGCTTGAGTTGGTTTGTTATTACTGTATGAGAACTCTGAAGTTGCCTCTGTATTTCAAGGCAATAATATCTCTTTAAGACTAAATTGTGTTTATTTTCCTATCACTTGAACCAAAATGCCACGATTTCATTGGCGATGCTGTTGTTAACTGAGCTCGGCAGGGGAGGAAGCTGACTGAAAACAAACAATCTGAGGAAACACCGTGTGGGTTGTGATCAGGACATTTGAGACCTTGAAGTGATATTGTATGACTGTTAATGCACTTGCACGAAGCACGTTGCCATGTAATTGTTCATCCACTCTCTATCAATGGAGACAGACCTGGATTTTCCTGCCAAACCGGCAGGGAGTTTTGTGCAAAATGATGTTAGTGTCCAGGATACACAAACATGTGGTGGGGAAGGAATACTTCAAGTCTCTGGATAATACTTGCTGAATTAAACGGCTGCAGAAAATTCGGACTGGGTCAGACTAGCACAAATTTCATTGGTTGGCCGTGAAAATTTGCCGGCTTCTTCCATCCTGCTGTCATAATTGTTTTGTGGATCTTGTTTGTAAATTGGCTGCTGCGTTTCCAATGTAACTTTCACTTCAAAAGTAATTCATTGCCTATAACGGTCCAAGGAGCAACCAGACGTAGTAAAAGGAAGCAAAAAATTACACAAAAATGAAAGTAATTTCTGTGCTGAAGGAAATTAATTTCAGAGAAGAAACAAAGCTATAATTTTGTGGCTTTCATTGCTGGGAAATGGGCATTTCTGTTCAAACCAACATTTAAATCTCATTCCTAATTACCGTTAAAGAAGAGTTTAAAAACTGCTGCGATGCTGAGTAACTTGGAGGAGAGGAAGAGTCAAGAATCAGCACTTTTTATTGAACTGCTGTTTTTTTGGTGGGGGAATCAGACAATCGATGGAGAACAGGACATACCCTTCAATATCCTTCCTTTGTTTACTTTCCAGATGGTCTGATAAATGAAATACATCTGTGCTACTTCAGTCTCAGAGGAAATGCCCCTAATTTTTTTTCAAATGAAACAGTTAAGCTTGTTGTTTTTCTGGGTATTTTTAAAAAGGTTGTTTGGCTTTAATTTGATGAGGCTTCCGCCTATGTTGGCAGCAGAGCCATGTTCCTCATGCTAAATTCCACAAATCTCATGGCCACCAATACTCCTTCTATTTCACACCCATTCAGGATTCAGGCCCTCGTACATCCGGGACACCCTTCATGGCCTGCACCATTTTGTTAAAATTCCATTTCCCTGGACACAACCAGCTTACTTTTATCATGGACATCCAGTATTTAAGATCACCCATATCCCATCAGAAAGGTCGTGTGGCTTTCTTTTATTGACCAAAGACCCGGCCAGTTCCCCTCCACTAACACTCTCGTCTGCTTTGTCAGAACCTTTCCTCAGCAACTTCTCCTTCAAGGAGGGTGTCCCCTCCCTCCTTTAACCTCCTCCTGTCTGTGTGATGGTGCTCCTCCCCTTGCCCCTCCCCCCACCATTTTGTTTGGGCACCTGCCTACATTTGGCTGACACCTTGAGGAAGGGCTCAAGCCTGAAACATTGGTTACGCATCTTTATCTTTGCTACATGACGTCCACTGTTTGACCTGCTGAGTTTCTCCAGCATTGTGCTTTTAACCTCAATCGTGGTGTCTGCAGACTTTTGTGTTTTACTCCCTGGTTTCAATTTCTCCCACCTTCTGCAGGTTAAAGTTGTAGCCATAAGCCCTATTAATATCTGTCTCTATTAATGTTATGTGGAACAGTCCTCGAGCTTTATCTGACACACCCCTAAATCTTCCTCTGCTACATCAGTTATCCAATTGGTGTTGCTTCTTGCCCTTGTGTAGAACTTGTCATTTACATCACCTTTGCCACCAAATGTGTCTCTTTTTCTATAGTTCATTGTCTTCAACACATCTGTTTTCAAGATGAGGTCTTCTGAAATGTTCTTCCTGGGATGTAGTTTCCCCCTACCATCGTTGATGGGGCACCGGCATGAATTTCCTTCACCTCCCACATATCTCCTTTCACGGTCAAAATAATGATGCTTTTCTTGGTCTTTACCTTTTTAATCCATCATTATCCACATCTATCATCCTTCACCATTTCTCTCAGCTCCAACATTATCCCACCATCAGTCACATCACACACACACCCAGAAACATCTGTACTCATGTCTGTGCTCATATCGCTGTATGTAGATCCATCTGTACATTCTCATCCTCGCCGTCTCACAAAATGTGAAGAAGCATTGTCATGCCATGATACCTCATGGATATCCAAAGGTCCCCCAATCTAATGTACACTGATGCCGCTCAATTTTCACACCACTGGTCTGTAGACGATTCAGGTGAATATGTGATGCTTTCCACAAGATTGGGCCCCACTCTGGCAGAGGAGAAGGCCAAGGATGGACAGTTTGTCATGGGAATGGTGAAGGGAGTTAAAATCTCATGCAGCCAGGGTTTTATGAAGGTCATTACAGACAGAGGGCAGATGTTGTGCCAATCAATCCCCAAGTCTGTGCTCATTCTCGCCCATATAGAGGAGGCCACTTCTGAAACAGTAAATGCAGTAGATAAGGTTGGACGGGGCCTGCACATGAGCTTGATTTTCACATCCTTCTCAATCGGATCAAAAGCTGTGCTAGGGTATTTAAGAGAGTGGTGAATTTTATCTGTGATGTTTGCCTCAAGATGTGGGAAGTAGTCCACATTTTAAACTGTCTCCTTGTGAACTTTTATTGTTTGAAAGAGTCCAGTACTGCTGGGTCAAGTTGATAAATAACTTTGGTTGTGTGAACATTTGTGTGTGACCCATCCTTTTAAACAGGTGTCTGTCGCATCAGATTCAAGAACAAAGGGCAATAGAATTTATGTGCATTTATACCATGGGAAGGAAGCAATTGGTATCCTTTATCAGTAGATGTCATGCCATATGTAGCATTGACACAAACAGATGAAGGCCAAACCAATGTTTTCCAAAGGTTCAGCATGACTTGACTGCTTTTATACTCTCTGCTTCTATTGACAAACCGCTGAACTGTGTACATTACATGAACCATTTTCTCAATTCGCTTGCCTTCTCAATTCGTCTGCCTTTGATAACTCGTGGATCCAAACCTCAGGGCTTTCTTTGAGCTTTGATGCCGATATTTCAGGAAAGCTCCTAGTCCATTTAGGTTGCCTGCTGCAGTTCAATAGGTTGCAAGAATCCCGCTAACCTGCTGCCGAAACACAAATATATTTTATGAGACCTATTATTTCTATTGTAAAACTGGGAGTGTGCTGTGTTTCCTTGTGGTCTCAGTTGCGTTAATTGATCTCAGCTGGGAAATTACAATTGGTTTCTGTGTCTATGATGGAGGATGAGGAAAGGCCAGGACTACTATTCTTCAGCCAAAACCAAGTGGAATCTGAAGGAAAGAGAAGCTGTGGACCACTGCCACAAGGCACAATTAAAATTGGCACCTCTCTGTTCCTTCCAGATCTCAGACCTCAGCCAAAGCTGTTAGCGTTTGTGAGATGAATCAGGATTAAGGAGTCTCTAAAGTGTTTGGAGATATTGCAACTGGTAAAATCTGCTGCCCAATTTTTTTTTGGAGTTTGTAAAGCTGTGTGAGTTGATAAAATATCTATCATTATTGAACTTCACCAAGGGGGTTGGAAAATTAATTGAAGGATAGCATTAAGAAACCACCTTTAGTGCAAAATTTCATGCCAAATTCCATTTCACAATAAATCTTAAACTGTTCTTTGAAAAGGGATATATACCAAACCAGGTTAGAAAACAGCACTTTAATGAACTGTACCAGTAACTAAGTGGTTTCTCTGTGGAATGTCGCCAACACTGATCTCATCAGAGAATACCTCTCTTTCTAACAAAATAGTTTGGTTTGGGTCTTGAAATTTGCACTTTGCACAACAGTTTAATTTTGGTCCCATGTATTTTGTGGTCAAGTGTGGAGACACTTGGTTGTCAGTGTTGTCGAGGCCATGGCTGACTGAAGTGAAGTAAGTGACCGCAGTTACCAAACGTTGCCACATCACCAGGGACAAGAGAAGTTATACAGACGCAACAGTGTCTGATGAAATGTAGAGCTCAGTAATTTCTTTCACCAACATAATTTCCTCCATAAACTTGAACTCCTCGCAAACTCTGCTGCTAACATCCAGGCTCACACCAAGCCCTGTTAATCCATCATTCCCCTGCATCTCAAATTCTACCAAAACTCCTGGTTTGAAATTCTTGTCCATTTCCAATTCCTTTCACTTTTTTAAAAAAACATTAGACACATAAGCATGGTAACTTGCTCAGCATTTTTGCTCGGTCTGTATCAGTGACAGGGCCAACCACTTCTGTGCCTCACTCCCACGCTCGCATGTCTGCCCATGGCCTCATATCCCAAATTGGAGGAACAACACTTGATTTTCCACCTGGACACTCTTCAATCGAATGGCATTAACATTGACTTCTCTGGTTTCTGTTAGCCTACTCTCCCTTCTCCCTCCCTCTGTCTTCTTCCTCCAGCTCTCCACCCCCTTCCCTTTCTATTCACAGAGCCATCTCTCCCTCCCCCTGTTTGCTGGTGTGCCCTCCCTCCTTTATTCATCTATTGTGTCCTGCCTGTAGGACTGCACTCCTCCCCTGCCCCTCCCCCCCACAATTCTGTTTGAGCGCCTGCCTACATTTTGAAGGGCTTTAGTCCGAAACGTTGGTTATACGTTGCTACATAAAATTCACTGTTTGACCACCTGAGTTTCTCCAGCATTGTGTTTTTACTCTTTTACAGCCCTTTTAGCCCACAAGCCCGTACCGCCCAATTACATTCAATTGACCTGCCACCCTGGTATATTTTTGAACGGTGGGAGGAAACCAGAGCCTTCAGGGAAAACCCATGCAGAGACAGGGAGAACGTACAAACTCCTTACAGACAGTGCCAAGTTCAAACCCTGGCCACTGGTGCTGTAACAGCACTGCTCTAACCACTACACTATCCGTGCCACCCTGTTCATATGACATAGACCATCTTGTCGATGCCACCATTGATTGTCTATCTCTAATTGCCCCTGAACTTGGTTGGCAGTTAACAGCCAATCACATGGATGGGACTGGTGTCCCATAAATGCCAGACTGGATAACAGTGCTAGATTTGCCGTCTTAACGGGGAACTGACTAACTAGGTGTGGCTTTAAACAATTTGGTTCTCTCCCAGTTACCATTAGTGACACAATCATTTAATTTCCCAGCTAGTAGAGTGAGATTTGAACTCTTGTTCCTGTTTAGAATGGTTCAGAACTGCAGCAGCCGGTTATTATGCTGCCATGAACATAAATGTTATCAGCCCTGCAACATGTCATGAACATGTAACAAAATTTGTTGTTTTGTGGCAGCCTTTTTGTGTGAATATTGCTAGAAAATTACATTTAAAAATAAATAAGTTTGTGCAAAAGTAAGAGAAAGTGAGGCAGTGTCTGTGGTTCATGAATCATTCAGAAATCTGATGGCAGAGGGGAAGAAGCTGTCCTTGTGCCGCTGAGTGCTCACCTTCAGGCTCCTGTACCTCCTTCCTTTTGGTAGCAGTGTGAAGAGGGCATGGCCTGGGTGCTGAGGGTCCTTGAGGGTAGAGACTGCTTTCTTCAGACACCAACCTCTTTTAGATGTCCTCGGAGGAGTGAAGACTGATGCCCGTGATGCCACTGGCTGAGTCCACAACCCTCTGTAGTCTGTTTACCTGAAAAAAAACCCAGACAGAAATGCTGGAGGAACTCAGCCAGTCTTGGAGTGTCCAAAGGAGATAAAGCTGCTCGAGTGGGTTGCCAGATATTTTTTTTAAAAGAAGTGTGTCGTCAGTTATGTTTTTTAGACTCCAGGCCTGTAATAGCACAATCAAGGGATTTTTCCGCTACACGGTCAGTCTGAAAAGGAACATGCATGAATTTTGAGTCAATTCCTGCCCCGCAATTTATCCTACAGGACCCCAACTACTATTTGGAGGAAGCCTGCAGTGTAAATCGTACTGTAATAATTCATTGTTGGTCATTCACTCTACTGCACCGGGACTGTTCCACACAGTCTAAAAAGGCGCCCAGTGTAAACAAATACACGGGCAGTAATTATGTTAAATTTTCTGCAATTTTCCCAACATTGCTGTCTTAAAACCCTAAGTGTTATGAGGGAAATAAGCACTACACTTTCCAAACAGGAACATGAGACCCAAGGACTTTGCTGCTTCACTCAGGCCAGGGTGAGGTGTATCTCCAGGTTGGAGTGGAGAGGGATTGGTGATCCAATTGTCACAGTTCACGTGGGTACCGGCAGTGGAGGGAGGGCAAGGTTGCCGTGGAGAGTTTTTAGGTAGCAAAGAATTGAATGACTTGAGCCATGAGCAAATTACCTCAAATTACTAGGTTTAAAAAAATAGGAAAGTAGGTTTCAATATTTGGGGCACTAAACTTAGTGCTGGGGAAAGTGAGCAGTATCTTTGGGATGTTCTATACCTGAATCATGCTGGAATTAGAGTTCCAATCAATTGAATAATGAGAGGAGAGAGCAAGGACTGGAGAGAAAATCTCGATGGAGAAAAATTTAGAGTGCAAAAGATAAAAACAGGAAACTGTTCCGAAAATCAATCATGGAACCAGATAGATATTATGTAAGCAAACAAAAAAAATTAGAAAATAATTGAATATGTAACACATTTTTAATCTGGTAAGTTAATTAATAATGCAATAACAATAACACACCATCAAGGTGTCCAAGGTGCAGGGTGACTGAACCAGGAAGCTAATATCCAAGGTGATTCGATACCTACAGTGTGGTGTGGCACCAAGAAAAGAGGTGCAGTGGGATTGTTAGTGAAGGAAGCAAACAGAAAAATATTGCAAAAGAACATTGGCTCAGATATTTATTGTATAATTTATCATGAGAAACAAAGAAACGGCATTTTAAATTAACAGTTAAAATTTATTGGTTCTGTCTTCACAGAAAAGAACATAAATAACTTCCCAGAAAAAGACACCAAGAAACAAATGAAAAGAAAAAGCAAACAAAGGGTCATTAGTTCATAGACAGGGATGAGGCCCTGAAGAGGGAGTAGAGGGAGTTAGGAAAGGTCCTCAAGGGTGGTCATCTTGGTATTGCTGCCTGCCCCACGCGCCAGAGAGGGTAGGAACAGAAAGTTGTGGCAGATGAATGCGCGGCTGAAGAGTTGGTACCAGAGGATAGGGGTTCAGATGTGTGGATCATTGGAATCTCTTCTGGGGAATGCATGACCTGTACGAAAAGGACAGATTACACCTGAACTGGAGGGGGACCAATATCCTGGTGGGTGGGATTCCTAGAGCTGTTGGGGAGTGTTTGAAATAGTTTTGCAGAGGGGTTGGAATCCAGATGTGAGGGCATAGAGCAAAAGGTGGAAAGGCGGTGCAATGTGTTGTGGGTTTGTGAGGGAGGGCTGGCAGGGGAGGAAGCATAAACATAGTCAGTGGAGGGTTTGTAATGCATCTACTTCAATGCAAGGTGTATTCAGAATAAGGAATATGATGTTACAGAGACTGGGCTGATGCAAGGACAAGATTTGCTGATAGGGGTTTAGATGGTTTAAAAGTGTGACAGATTATGTTGTGTTTGGATTGTATATAGATATGATTTTGGGAGATAAATTGGGGCTAATTTTTTAGTGTAGGTCACATACAAACACTTTAAAACAGATCTTATTTAAAATACTGGAGCTCTGCTCATGCTAAACCTGTTAGGGCCAACAGCCTTTTCAAAAGCTTTGGAGAGTGCCCAAGAGCTGTCACTAATGGATTGTTGTTTACAAAAAGGCAAGAGATGAAAGAACTTGTCAGAGCTGCAGACTGTCTGGAGGGGAACTTGCTGTTCTAAGAGGGTAATGTGATTTTTACAAGCAGAGAGAGTAAAACAGGCTTTCTGAGAGAGCGGGAATTCAGTTCTGCAGTGTTACAGTCAGCAGCAGCAGCAGCTGGGACTGGAATAGGACAAGCTTGTGGAAAACCCCATTTGGAAGATGAGTTGTGAGTGCTTGGTTCACCCTGGTCAAAGCCCTTGTGGTTTGTGTAAGAGGAGAGGACTGGCTGTCTAATGTTTCACTTGAAATAAGAGATAGGGTAAAGGGTTGGGGGGGGAGTAGCATTACTGGTCAGGGATAGTATCACAGCGGCAGAAAGGACACTATGGAGAAAGTGTCGACTGAGTCTGGGTCAGAAATAGGAAGGGAGCGATCACTATTAGGATTAGTCTTTAGGTCCCCAATATAGCCCTCGGGTTGTCCAAGAAGGATTCCAGATACAGTATATGGACCAGCCAACTAGAGGAGAGGCCATACTGGGTCTAGAATTGGTCATTAACCTAGTCAGGTAACAGACCTCTTGGTGTGGGAAAATTTGGAGAGAGTGACCACAACTCCCTGAGCTATGGACAAGGATAAAAGCAGCCAAAATGGGAAAGTGTTGAGTTGGGGAAGGGTGAATTCGGACGAGATGAGGCAGGAACTAGGGAGAGTAAATTGGGAATAAATATTCTTGGGGGAAAGCACAGAAGTAATGTGGAAGATATTTAGGGACCACTTGTGTGGGGTTCTGCAAAGGTTTGTCTCACTGAGGCAGAGAAAAGATGGTACGTAAAGATGGTTGACAAAAGAGCTGAGGCAGCCAGTGAAGAGGAAGAAAGAAGCAAGTGTTAGATTTAGGAAGCAATATACAGGAAGGGCTCATGTTCTCATGATATGGTAGCCAGGAAGAAGCTTAAGAAAGGACTGATGAGAGCTAGAAGGCAGCACGTAGGATAAAGAAAAAAACTGAGGCATTCCGTGCATACGTCAAGAACAGATAGATGATGAGAGTGAAGGTAGGAACACAAGGATAAAGGAGCCAACATGCCTAGAGGTGAAGGAGGGTTTGGGAGGTCCTAAGAAAATAGTTTGGTTCAATATTCATCAGAGAAAAGGACATTAGTCAAAGTGAGGTCAGAATAGAACAAGCTGATGTGCTGGACCACATTGAGATTAAGAAAGAGGATCTTCTTAAAAACTTAGGTTGATAAGTCCCTGCGACCAGATAAGATATACCCCAGGTTACTATGGGAAGAGAGGGAAGAAATTGTTGGATTCTTGGCAATGATCTTTGTTCCTCCTTGGCCAGAGGATTGAAGAATGGTAAATGTGGTCCCCTTGCTTAAAAAAATGTAATAGGGAAAATCCTCATAATTATAGTCCAGTGAGTCTTACATCAATGGTGGGAAAATTATTGGAGAGGATTCTTCAGGATAGGATTTATGAGCATTTAGAGAAGAACATTCTTATCAGTGATAGTCAACATGGCTTTGTGAGGGGATGGTCATGCCTCGTTAGCTAATTGAGTTTTTGAGGAGGTAACAAAAAAAATTGATGAAGGTAGGGGAATAGATGTGGTTGATATGCCATAAGCAAGGACCAGACTTGTATCATTCTGTTGGCTTTTATTAACAGAAGAAGCCACCTCTACTGACCAGTACATCTGTTATTCCGGTAGGGTGGAGCCAATCTACAGTCATAACCAATAGCAAACAGTCAGCATAATACATTACATCACTACAGTGTGGTCTATATAGATTTTAAGGCATTTGACAAGATCCCCATGAGAGAATCGTGAGGCATGGGATCCATTGAATGCCACCTGTGTGGATTCAGAATTGGCTTGCCTGTAGAAATCAGAGAGTAGTAGTGGATGGGAAGAATTCTGCCTGGGGGTCAGTGACTAGTGGAGTTCCACAGGAATCTGTTCTGAGACCCATGTTCTTTGTAATTTTTATAAATGACTTGGACAAAGTTGTATAGGGATGGGTCAGAAAGTCTGCGAATGATATGAAGGTTGAAGGAGTTGTGGATAGTGTTGAAGGTTGACATAGGTTACAATAGGATATAGACAGGATGCAGAGTTGAACAGAAAAGTGGCAGATGGAGTTCAATCCCAATAATAGTGAAGTGTTGCATTTTGAAAGGTCAAACTTGAAGACTGGGTACATGGATAATTAGTATGGAAGAACAGAAGGACCTTGGGGTCCAAATCCATAGATCTCGCAAGGTTTCTGCACAGTTTGATGGTTAGTTAAGAAGGCCTATGGTACACTGAGCTTCGTTATGGGATTGAGTTAGTTTAGGAGCTGATGATGCAACTCTATAAATCTCTGTTTCAGTCACCTCATTACAGGAAGGATGTGGAAGCTATGGCTATGGAGAGGATGTAGAGGAGATTTACTGGGATGTTGCCAGGCTTGGAAAGGTTAACAGAGCCAGGGGTTTTCTCTTTGGAGCAAAGGGTGAGAGGCAAATAAATAAAGGTCTACAAGATGAGCTAAGGTAGACAGCCAGCATGATTTTCCCAGGGCGGGAGTAGACAACACGAGGGCATAGGGGAATCATCAGGGGGTTAGACTTTTACAGGGTGCCAGGAATGCATTGCCAGGGATGGTGGTGGAGGCTGGAACAGTATTGGCATTTAAGAGACTCTTGGATGAAGGAAAAATAGAGGGTTATGAGGGAGGGAGGGTTTAGTTTTTTTAAGTATGTATAGGTCGGCATCTTAAGGTGTGAAATCCCCAGGGTCTGAAGATCAGTAATCCTGAGTAATTCGAGATGTGACATCTGACTGGCACATTTTTTGACCATGTCATTACCAACATTGCATGTTCAGTTAAGTTCCAACTGCCTAATTTTGTTTTCATGTATTTCCATCCATCATCCCGCATCCTCCTGTGCTACCTCTCCCTCTGCTTATCGCCCCTCTACCTTGTTACTCCTGGTACAGGGTCCTGACTTGAAATTTCTGCTGTTCCTTGGCCTCCGCAGATACTGCTGAATTTGCGGAATTCTCCCAATAATTTCTTTATGTGTGCGTCATTGAAGAACCATGTGTGTCTTGCCCAATATGTACCTTGTACTAAATGCCTTATTTTGCAATAATGCTTTATTTTATGACATGAAGGTGATGTCATTCTCCACTCTCCAGCACTTGTGAGGCGAATGAAGTGGGTTTGTTCAGAGCTGAACACTTGGAGTTCACCTCTATTCATTAGCAGTGTGCTGATCATAACTTTAGCTATTTTGCAGTAGACACTCCTAAAATCCATTATTTGTTCAGTCGCAATAGGTTCATTCTGTTCCATTGCAACATTTTGCTTCGTGTATTGCTGAAAACACAATTTCATTGGTCCAAAAGTTATCTGTTGCAATTTAAGATCATTTCACAACCACCGTTCAAAGAAAACTTCTTTGATGCCATCTTGGTGGAGCTGCAACACAAGACTGCATGTATGCTTAACTTAAAAAAAACGCTAACAAATGAAGTGATCTCACAACCAGTGACTCTGCTGCCCAGCCGCATCGGGTCATGAAAGAAAATACTGGAAACACTCTGCAGGTCAGAGAGAACAGAATTAACATTTCAGATTGAAAAGGCTTTGTCAGAACAGGGTAAAGAGGGAAATCTAGTTAGGTTTAAGTTGCAGAAAGGGTTGGCGAGGAATGGATAGGACAAAGGAAATTTCTCTGAGGGTGAGGCCAATGTTTGCCATGAAGATAATCGGTAAAGGTTATCCAATTGATGGGGCGGTTCGGGGAGGGGAACAAAGAAGAATTCTCTGTGATTGTATAGTTGGAGATGAGAATACAAAGAAATGTGTGTGAAATGCAGGTTTACAGGTCACAACATGCAATTTGAGAGAGAAAAACTCCACGTAACATAGAGAAACTGTCAGGATAGTGTCTGAATTCAATATTATCTTAAGAAGGTTGCAAAATGCTCAGAGTGAAGCTTACAACAAGCACGGGACTAGTCAATAGGCTTGTGATAGGTGAAGGATGGCAGACAATTAAACCACCAGGCTGTGGAGGAGGTTCTATAAACATTTCAACAATCACATATGATTTTGAAAGGATGAAACATTTTCAATCATACTCAACCAAAAATGGTAATTGTATAAATCACTTGAGGGCTGCATGGTTGGTGTAATGCTATTCCAGCGACTTGGGTTCAAATCCAGCAGTCTGTAAGGAGTTTGCACGTTCTCCTGTGTCTGAGTGGGTTTCCCCCGAGGGGTCTGGTTTCCTTGCACATTCCAAAGACTTACAGGATTAGGTTCATTGGTCAGATGAGTGTACAGTAAAACCCTTGGTATCCGGCACCTACGATAGAGGCCGGAGAAGTGAAATTTCCGGTTGCATGATTGGCAAATTAATGGCGAGGCACACCAATTTTAGACCTGTATTTTTTTATCTTTTTATTTTCTGCAATTTTTTTTCGCTGGTTGCTTGAGGCTCACCGTTTCTATAATTCTGGATAACAGGTTTTTAATTGTATTTGGGCTGCGCAGGCTCGTGGGCCGCAATAGCCTGTTACCCTGCTGCATCTCTCAAAATGTAAAAAAAAATTCTAAACACGAATTTATAGTATCCCTATACTCCACGTGACATCATGAAATGACTGAGAGCTCCGGATATCACAGAGAAAATGAAAACAGACAACACCTCAGTTCTCAGGACTTTGTTCTTGGCCAGACACTAGCCATAAGTTACAACTGTACATTTGCAGAGCTTTCATTTATCAATCAGTGTGTCAATTACCCAGCTTGTCAATGAAAAGCAAGGCAAGAGTAAAACACGAAAGTCTGCAGACATTGTGGTTGGAAAAAAAAAACCCACAACGCTGGAGAAACTCAGCAGGTCAAACAGATACATAACTGATGTTTCGGGCTTGAGCCCTTCATGAAAGTATGAGTAAAATGTAGGCAGGTGCCCAAACCAACTGTGGAGCACGGGCAAATAAAGGAAAAATATCTTTGTCCCAAACATTATGGAGGGCTCTGTACATGTCTTGTATACATGCGTTTAAAAAAACCTTGACAATAATCAGTAGTCTTGCTGCTCATGGGTAGAAGCTGTTCCTTAGCCGAGTGAATCTGGCTCTAATACTTATGTACCTCTTTCCCAATGGGAGTAGCTGAAAGATGCTGTGTGTGGGGCGATTGGGCTCCTTGCAAATTTTGCAAGTTCCCTTTAAACAAGATCCTGGTAAATCAAATTGATGGGGGTTGGGAGGGAGATCCCAGGGATTCTCTCCTTCCAAGGAGATTCCATTCCCCAACACGGATCCACCAAGGTGTACGTCCCACTTTCCCCAGCACTTGTGCCAGTACCCTATGAACCAGAACCCACTTTACCACACCAGTCTTCAAAGCATGGATTTGTTTTTCTAATCTTATTTCTGCTATGATAATTTGCATATTATGACGGTAACAATCTCCAATCTGGAGATAATTACCTTCAAGGCTATGCTTCTTACTTCTCCAAAGGACTTCTCACTCTTTCTTTATCTTGCCAGTATTGTTGATGAATCCTTTCCCTCTAGTCCAGGGCAGAAATCCAGAATCATATCATTGCACAAGCAATCTTCCCTTTGAACACTGCAGTAAATGGCATAAAATCCTGCTCTAGCCTGACCCTATTTTAATATAATTTGGACATAGAGCATGGTAATAGGGTCTTTCAGCCTATGAGCCCATACTGCCCAATTACACCCAAATGACCAACAACCGTGGGACATTTTGAATGGTAGGAGGAAACCAGATCCCCCGGGAAAATCCCAAGCAGACAGCATGGTCACTGGTGCTGTAACAGCGTTATGCAAACTACTACACTAACCATTCTTGAATGTGGGCGAAGGATCTGTAAGGACAACGGCCAGCGAGCACGGACTTAAAACAGACCACCGCGGGGAAATCCCGTGTCACTCTGGCTGCCGTGCCTCGCACTCCGCCAGGTTCAGTGGCATGGAACCCAGAGGGAGGCGTTTGTCCTGGGCAAGCTCTCACCTCCAAGTCCTTGGCCCGGCACCCGGTGCCTAAAGCTGAAAAACTACAAGGCACCATGTTCATCTTTGCTTGTAAAGGGATGGGCCATGGATGGATGATGGATGGATAAACCTGAGTGGCTTCTGGATCACTGTGTCGTGATGAGAGAGCTCATTTGTCCTCCAGTCCCCACTCACAGAAACCAGCTGAATGAACTTGGTGCAGCATCCTGCACTCGTACCCTCTTGGCCCACTTAATCTGAGTGACCCAAATCTGCAGATGTGCTGATTGTAGTAAAAACACACTGAATTGTTGGAGGAACTCAGCTGGTCTTTTCAGCATCTATAGGAGACAAAGATATATTGCCAATGTTTCAGGCCTGAGCCCTTCTTCAAGGAATAAGCCAGAAGCAGGAAAGAAAGTCTCAGAATTCAAACAAAGGGGGAGGAATCCAGACCAACAAAATGGTTAATTGGATGTGATAAGAGATAAGGTAAGAATTTATCATGTTTGTGTGAAAGGAGACAGAATGGAGAGGTAGAGATAGGTGGAGAGATGGGGGAAGAAAGGGGGCGGGTTTAAAAAAAGCCAGAGAAGTCAATATTAATGCCGTCTGGTTGGAGGGTGTTGTTCCTCCAATTTACGGGTGGTCTCAGTCTGGCAGTACACGAGACCATGCACAGACATGTAAGCAAGTGAATGGGTTGGAGAATTGAAATGGGTGGTCACTGGGAAATCCATGCTATTGTGGCAGACAGAGCTGAAGTGCTCAACAAAATGATCTCCCAGCCTGCGCCCAGTCTATCTGATGTAGAGGAGTCCACAACGGGAGCACAGGATGCAGCAGATTCGCAAGTGAAATGTTGCTTCACTTGGAAGGACTGTTTGGGGCCTGAATAGTGGTGAGGGAGGAGGTGTGGGTGTAAGTGGAGCATCTTCTGCAGTCAGGGGTTTGACCCAAGGGGATGATCAGTGGGGAGGGAGGAGTGGACAAGGGAGTCATGGAGGGAGCAGTCCCTGCAAAAGGCACAGAGGGGATATGTGTCTAGTGGTAGGATCACAAGGTAGGTGACGGAAAAGGATGTGTTGGATGTGAGGCTGGTGAGGACAAGAGGAATCCTGTCCTTGTTGCGCATGGGGGCGGAGGGGGCCAGGGCAGATGTACGGGTAATGGAGGATATACATGTAAGTGCCAAGTTGATGGTGGTAGAGGGAAAGCCACGTTTTTTGAAGAAGGAGGACCATTGTCCACTTTTCTGCCTGGGAGTCACCTGTCACTGACCACTAACAAAATCATAGGGCCCTTTAATGAGCTGTGAGCATTTATGTAACTTAACCCTTTTCTATTGTATTTCAGTGTCTGAATCTCAGACGTCTGCCCAAAGGTCTCTGATCTGTAAATGTTTATTGCATGACCACAGTAGTATCTAGGAGCTTCCAAGTGCTGCAAAAACAACACATCAGCTGTCCTGCCATCTTTAGATTTTAATTTAATTTTTAATTTAGGTGTACAATACAGTAACAGGCCATTTAGCCCACAAGCCCATACTGCCAATTTACACCCAATTAACCTACACCCCCGGTACATTTTGAACAGTAGGAGGAAACCGAGCCCCTGAGGAAATCCCACGCAGACACTGGGAGAACGTACAAACTCCTTACAGACAGCGTGGATTCAAACCCCAGTCCTGACTGCTGGCGCTGTAAAGGCATTGTGCTAACCGCTATGTCAACCATGCCCTCCTCTGATCTTAACCAGGTGACCAACAAGCTGTAAGATCTGTTGTGTTTCTCCAGCATTTGCACTAGACCCCAGCAGCTGCGTATATTTTCTTGTTTAACTCCAAAGATATAACTTAATTCCCCAACTTCTTGTGCTCTATGAAAAGTTATATTCACTTTTATTGATGGCTTATAAAATAGAAATTTGCCAGATATGAAAATATTCACCAGCCAGCTACCAGGTTTGACCAAAGCCACACATTCAAGCCAACACTGATGTTACACTTTGTTACAATGTTGCTCCCCTCAGAGGACTGTTGTATTACAAATCATCTTGCATTTTAGAAGCTCTACTTTTAAATACCTTAGTTGAAATTAGCTGAATTCATTTGACAAAAATATGATAAAACAGGCATCACAGTTACAATGGAGGTTAATACTCAAATGAAAATTACAGCTAAATGCCACAAAGCTACAAAACAGTAACTTTAATCTAAATTTACTGTATTTTATTCAGTAAAGCCCCTGGTCTCCAGCACCTATGGGGATTGGTAGATGCCAGAGAAATGAATTTTCAGTTGCGTGATTGGTGAACTAACGGCAAAGCGAGCTAATTTGAAACTTCTGTGTGTTTTTTGTTTACCTTTTTGTGTTCTGCAATTTTTTTTTTGCTGATTGCTTGAATTCTGGATCACAGGGATTTTACTGTGATTTAAGATGAAATTAAATGAACTAACCCTTACCAATCAAACATCCTGGGGAAAACTCTACTTTGGCCTTTTCCTGTTTTTACGTACTAATAATATCATCCACCAAACCCAAGTAATCACTTATACCAGTCATGAAATTACATTACTTTGGTTGTAACAGCTTGTGCCTCCAAACACAAAGCCGTGTATCTGTGGTAATCCAATTCCTACCATGCTCTATAGATACTGTAGTATTTTAACCTAATATTATTACCTATTTTAGAGGACCCATTAATTCTACTTAAGGTAATTCAATAATATAATTCATACTTGCGAAGGTCCTGGGGTAAATTAAGAATGTGGTGGTAAAGCCGTTGTTTGCATTGCATGAATAATATGCCAATGGGAGTGAACAGTCGTTAAGGATCAGATCGCAAAACAATTCCAAGTGATAGCGAGCCACCTCTTAGAAACGGAAACTTAACAGAATTGTTTTCGCAGTCCAAGAATGACAACACATGGTTTATTGGTTTTATAAAAGCCTTGGAATAATGGTAGTGATTCAGTGAATGATTGCATTGACTGCTTGTGGTAAATCATTAAGATCGAAGGAATAAATGTACCTCCCACATAAATAGATTGGCAGATACCTGTAACTCATCTCAATTGATAAAATGTTTAATTGAAGGAAATAAATTTGCAAGGAAATTAAAACCCTTGAATGAATAAACTGGAAAAATACTTTCAATCATCAATTTAAAAGGTTACATGTAATCATGAGATGACTGAATTTTGTGCAGTTTGCTTTTAGCACGTGTTCTAACAGACCTGAATAGAGCTTGTTTCTACAAGCCATGGCAAAATTCTTCTTTATTTCTTTTGCCATTTCCTCCTTCTGCATCTGTGGATTAACTAACATGCATTAACTATCTTTAAGGATGTCTTGGTTTCCGCAACGGTATTGTCCTGGAATAGTTCCAAAAGAAAGTTGGAGGGGGAGGAGATGAATGTGGTGGCACACAAATAGCTGCTCGTAAAAGCCATTTAATCCCTTGCTCATATCCTGAACAACACACGAAGGAAACCTCAACACAATTCAGAAACTCCGAGAAATGCACATAATTTATTCATCGGTGAAAGGAAAGATTAACATTCTAATTGGGCAGGAAACCAGTCTTGATAAAGGATTGGGACCCAAAATGTTGACTGATCACTTCAACCCACAGATGCTGTCTTCACCTGCTGAGTTCTTCCAGTAATTCTTTGTTAGCTCAAGGTTCCAGCATTTATAGCTCTTGTGTTTCTCAGGAAACTGAATGATCTGAGAGTCATAGGAAGGTTGAAAAGGAACAAACAGTTATCACAAACAATGAATCCTGCCACGGAATTGAGTCAACAAACTGTCCTATTTCCGTAATTTTACTGTCCTGACGTTTCTGCCCTTATACAATCTAATTTTTCCTGGAGTCGACATTGCAGAATTGGTGTGGTCTTCAGCACATTCCAGCTCCAATAATCTAGAATCGGCGTGGTCTTCGGCACATTCCAGCTCCAGTAATCTTGAATAGGCGTGGTCTTCGGCATATTCCAGCTCCAGTAATCTAGAATCGGCGTGATCTTCGGCATATTCCAGCTCCAGTAATCTAGAATTGGCGTGATCTTCGGCACATTCCAGCTCCAGTAATCTAGAATCGGCACTTTTAAGATGCAGCACCTGGGTAGCCCTCCTGGGACCTGGGTGGCATTACTGGGGCAAAGGTGCATCCAGCACTTTTATGCTGCAGGGTGATCGACCTATTAAATTGCCAACCTGGCGATTTAAGGGGGATCCTGACCCCGCGATGACGCAGTAAGTGACATATCATGCACTCATGAAAACTATTGGAAAGCCTCCCCTGCCCCCCACCGGCTGTCAATCACCACCCCCTCAGTCAGTCACCCTCCCCCATTATTTGCGACCACCACCATCAATCAAAATCCTGTCAATCACCCCCCACCCCCAACCCTCAGCACCATCCTGTTGCCGTGACTGTCACAACTGGAGTGGTGTTCACAGCTGTGGCAGATCGCCATCCCCCACTTCCCCGCCCCCCCACCGCGGCTGCAACCTCTCCCCTCCTCCGCAGTAGTGATCCCTCTCCCAGCCACAGCAGCGTCCTCTCTCCCACTGATCATGCCTGTGACATCAACCTCTCCCCCCAGGGCAGCAACCTCACTCACCAAATTGTGCCCCCCCTCCTCTCATTGTAGTGACCTCTCCCGCCCTGGGTCCTGTGGCAGCGACCCCCCCCCCTACTTCCAGATCGCAGCAAGCGCTGATATCACAGGAGTAATTGGGTCGGCCGTTTTGCTGTTCAAGCTGCTGGTGGACTACCTCTGAGGTAGATCAGGGACCCGGTTGGATTTGGACCATGCTGACCAGGTCAGACCCTTTCAAGCTGCCATGTGAGTGGGGCACTAACTGGGCAAATTGCCCAGTTAAGCCCATTTTACATGACAGCTTGAAAGTCCTACTATTGTATTCCATCTTCAGTAATCTAGAATCAACATGGCATTCAGCACATTTCAGCTCCAGGAAACCAGAACAAATGCATCATCCAAACACCTGCCAACACCAGGAAACCAGGATCCATGACGATTTCAATACATTACAATTCTGGGAAACCAAGTCCTGCTGCTTGCAGGCACAAATGGCTATAGTTATACTGGTCAGGACCTACTGTTTTACTCATTTAAGAATTCTTATTTGTTCATTAGTTATTACTAAATATTTTTTTCTGTATTTGCAGTTCATTTATAACCATATAACAATTACAGCATGGAAACAGGCCATCTTGGCCCTTCTAGTTTGCACTGAACCAAGTACTCTCCTCTAGTCCCACCTACCTGCACCTTGCCCATTCCCCTCCCATCCATATACCTATCCAACTTTTCCTTAAATGACAAAATTGATCCTGCCGCCACTACTTCTCCTGGAAGCTCATTCCATTCAGCCACCATTCTCTGAATGAAGAAGTCCCCCTCATGTGGATACTTTTGACCCTTAACTCATGACCTCTTGTTTAACTCTTTCCTACTCTCAATGGAAAAAGCCTATCCACATCAACCCTATCTGTCCCTCTCATAATCTTAAATACCTCTATCAAATCCCCCCCTCAACCTTCTATGCTCTAAAGAATAAAAACCTAATCTGGTTAATCTCTCTTTGTAATCCAGATGCTGAAACCCAGGTAACATTTTCGTAAATCTTCTCTGCACTCTCTCTACATTGTTGATATCCTTCCTATAATTCGGTGACCAGAACTCTACACGGTACTCTAAATTTGGCCTCACCAATGCCTTGAACAGTCTCAGCATCACCTCCCAACTCCTGTATTCGATGCATTGATTTATAAAGGCCAGCACAATAAAAGCCTTCTTCACCACTCTATCCACATGAGATTCTACCTTCAGGGAACGATGCACCGTTATATTCCGGTCAGGAAAAAGGGCAGCAAGGGAGGGAAAAATCAACCATGGTTAACAAAGGAAATAAAGGAGAGTATAAAATTGAAGGCGCAGGTGTACAAAGCTGCAAAGAGCAGTGGGAAACTGGTAGACTGGGACAACTTTAAGAGACAACAAGGGGTTTCAAAGCAGGTAATAAGAAATGGGAAAAAGGATTATGAAAGTAAATTGGCGCAAAATATAAAAACAGAAAGCAAAAAATTTTATAAATATATAAAACGGAAGAGGGTGGCCAGAGTTAACATCGGACCCTTGGAGGATGAGAAAGATAAACTGGTAGCAAAAAATGAGGAAATGCCCGAGGCATTGAACAAATATTTTGTGTCAGTCTTCACGGTGGAAGACACGTCCAGCATGCCCAAGTGTGGAGTTAAGGATGCGAATGTTGGGGAGGGCCTTGATAAAATAGTTGTTACAAAGGAAGTAGTGATGGAGAAATTAATGGGACTAAAGCCAGACAAATCACCTGGTCCTGATGATATGCATCCAAGGGTTCTGAAGGAAATGGCAGAAGTTATAGTTGATGCATTGGTGGTCATATACCAAAATTCATTGGATTCTGGGCAGATCCCGGCAGACTGGAAGACAGCAAAGTCACGCCACTTTTTAAGAAGAGATGTAGGCAGAAGACTGGAAATTATCAGCCAATTAACTTGACATCTGTAGTTGGAAAAATTCTTGAAGCCGTCATTAAAGATGAAATAGTGAAACTTTTGGAACGTAAGGGTTCAATCAGGCAGACGCAGCATGGTTTTAGAAAGGGAAGATCTTGTTTAACAAACTTGTTAGGATTCTTTTAGGATATAATGGGTGCAGTGGATAGAGGGGAACAGGTTGATGTTGTATATTTGGATTTCCAGAAAGCGTTTGATAAGGTGCCACACAAGAGACTTATCAGTAAGTTACAGGAAAGTGGAGTCCGGTGAAGTATATTGGCATGGATCGAAAATTGGTTGTCTGACAGGAGGCAGAGAGTCGGGATAAGTGGGATTTTTTCAGGTTGGCAGAGAGTGGTAAGTAGGGTGCCGCAGGGGTCGGTGCTAGGCCCACAACTGTTCATCATTTACATTGATGATTTGGAGGAGGGGACAAAATGTGGTGTAGCCAAGTTTGCAGATGACACCAAATTGAGTGGAAGAGCAAATTGTAATGAGGATGTGGAGAATCTGCAGAGGGATATAATTAAGCTGGATGAATGGGAAAAGGTCTGGCAGATGGCGTACAATGTTAGTAAGTGTGAGATTATCTACTTTGGCAAGAAAAATAAAAGAGCTGAATATTATTTAAAGGGTGAAAAACTATAGCATGCTGTTGTGCAGAGGGACTTGGGAGTGCTTGTGCATGAATCGCAAAAAGTTAGGCTGCAGGTGCAGCAGGTGATTAAGAAGGCAAATGGAATGTTGGCCTTCATCACTAGAGGAATTGAATTCAGGAGTAGGGACGTAATGTTGCAACTGTATAAGGTACTGGTGAGACCGGACCTGGAGTACTGTGTCCAGTTCTGGTCTCCATATTTGAGGAAGGATATACTGGCTTTGGAGATGCTCCAGAGGAGGTTTACTAGGTTGATCCCTGGGATGAAGGAGTTGACTTATGATGAAAGATTAAATTGTCTAGGATTGTATTCGCTTGAGTTCAGAAGAATGAGAGGAGATCTTATAGAAACATATAGAACTATGAAGGGTATGGATAGGATAGATGTAGGAAGGTTTTTTGAGCTGGCCGGGGAAACTAAAACAAGAGGACACAGTCTCAAGATTCGGGGGAGTAGATTTATGACAGAGATGAGGAAAAATAGTTTTTCCCAGAGTAGTGAATGTTTGGAATTCTCTATCCAGGGAAGTGGTTGAGGCTGCTTCATTAAACATATTTAAAATTCAGTTAGATAAATTTTTACATGATAGAGGAATTAGGGGAGATGGGGAGAAGGCAGGTAGGTGGAGTTAGGTCATAAATTAGATCAGCCATTATCTTATTGAATGGCGGAGCAGGCTTGATGGGCTATTTTTGGCCTACTCCTGTTCCTACTTCCTATGTTATTCCAAGATATTTCTGCTCCACTGCATTCCTCGTCCTCCCATTTACTACGCATGTCCTGTTTTGATTATTCCCACCAAAGTGAAGCACTTCAAACTTATCCGCATTAAACTCCATCTGCCATCTTTCAGCCCACTCTTCTAAGCCGTCCAAATCCCTCTGCAATCTTTGAAAGCCTTCTTCATTATCCACAATTCCACCTATTTTAGTAATTGAAATCAAAAATTAACTAGGTCACCTGTGTCATTGAGATGCCTGATCGTTGAAGAGAGACACGTGAACATGCTTAAACTTTACTTTGAAAAAATGACTGAGGAGGAGACTAGGATTCCAACCAAGGTGCTAGTTATAGAGGAAAGTTAAAAGGAGATAAGTTTTGTGGAAAGTCATGGAGCACAGAAAGTGATAAACTCCAGGCTGGAAAATTCTATAGTTTTGCAAAACTTAGACACCAAGTTAATGCATTTGACTAAATCAGAAAGGGAAGAAATGAAGACATTATTTATGAAATTTAAGGATATATTCCCAAATGTTCCAATAAGAACTACTGTGGCTTGTCATGATGTGGAGGTCAGTGATGCTAAGCCTATTAAGTAGCATCCTTACCAAGTTAATCAGGAAAAGAGCAGATTGTTGGATCAAGAGGTGGATTATATGCTCAAAAATGACATCATCTGAAAATCAAGTTCAAATTGGAGTTCACCCTGTGTTCTGGTGCCTAAGCCAGATGAGTGAATTAGGTTTTGTACAGATTATCGAAAGGTAAACTGATGCATTCCCTATTCCCAAAATAGATGATTGTATAGATAAGGTGGGGAAGGCTAAGTTTCTTACAAAGATTGATCTCTTAAAAGTATACTGGTGTGTTCCTTTGACAAAGAAAGGCAGGGACATTTCTGCATTTGTTAAACATTTGGGATTGTATGAGTATAATGTTATGTCTTTTGGGATGAAAAATGCACCTGGCATATTTTGGAGAATGATTAATACAGTAATTCAGGCTTTAGAGCACACAGAAGCCTATATCAATGATTTAGTAATTAGTACGGATACATGGGAAGAACACATGCTTGCAGTTATTTCAGAGACTGGTGGAAGCACACCTCACAGTGAATTTGCACAAGAGTGAGCTTGGACATGCCACTGTAATTTATCTGGGTTATGTGGTAGGACAGGGACAGGTGGCACCGGTTGGACCGAAAGTATTGGCTATCACTGTGTTCCCTATCCCTGGCAATAAGAAAGCTCTTCGGAGATTTCTAGGTATGATTGGCTACTATCGTAGATTTTGTAAAAACTTTGCAAAAATTGCACTCCCATTAACAAAACTACTTGGAAAGAAAGAAAACTTTATCTGGTCAGATTCATGCCGGGAAGCGTTTCTGAATTTGAAGGCCATTTCATGCCATCAGCCTGTACTTGTGTCCCCTAACTTTGAAAAGCCATTCTCTTTAGCTGTGGACACTAGTGATGAAGCAGTTGGTGCTGTACTGTTACAGAAGAAGATGTTGATGGAGTAGAAAATCCTATTTCGTACTTCTCAAAAAGGTTTAATGACCATCAATGAAATTATTCAACCATTGAGAAGGAGTTATTTGCGCTTGTTTTAGCATTGCAACATTTTGATGTGTATATTTGTACTGCTCAAAAACCATTAAAAATATATACTGATCATAATCCATTAGTTTTTCTGTCTAAATGAAAAATAAGAACAGACAATTATTGAACTGGAGCGTAATGTTACAAGAGTATGATTTAATTTTTATCCACATAAAGAGGATGGATAATGTAATAGCAGATTGTTTGTCAAGATGTTAATCTGGGTAGATATGAATCTAATCACATACTTATTTTTTTAATGGAGTGTTTATTTTATTTTATTTTATTTTATTTATGTAATACTTCCATTTATTGTTAAAAATTTGTTCCTGTGGACCAATTTTTTTAGCAGGAGAGGTGTTACAGAGTTCTATATTGTGTATTGGCCTATGTGTTGTGTGGTTTTATGTTAGAATTGACAGTTTGTCTTAGAGAGCCAAGGTGAAGGTGGACTGCTGAGAGACTGGGAGACGAACTGAGCAGGTGCAGAAAATTATATTAAAAATTTCTGGACTTGGATGATAAACCACCACTGGGTGGTGCTGTGGAGTAGAAGAAGGCCCAGAGCATGAGTCATGGTCTGGATGACAGTTTAGATTGTTGGGATTTTGAAAAGGATGAACATTCTGAAGGTAGTCAGAAGGATCCAGAGCAAGCCAGTTGTTCCTCTCTCTGCAACTAACACAAGATCACTTCGAATTTTGTGCTCTCTCTCTCTCTCTCTCTCTCTCTCTCTCTCCAAGATCTTTTGGCTTCAGTTTACCAAACAAACTGAATTTTGTTTATGATCTTTGCTTTGGTTGAGATCGAAGTTTTGTGAGTCTTGTGTGTTTTGTGTTTGTTTTGTATCTAAGTTTTCTGTGGGCTGGATGTAAATATAACTTAGACTTTAATTACATATGTTATATTTAGGCTGGGGAATTTATTAGTTTTACAATGTTATATAAATTTGCATAGTAACCAGTGGGCATTGTTATAAAAGGGGGGATTTTGAATTAAAGTTTGAAGGTGAATTTTTATTAATAAAGTAATCATTCATCTATACCCCTGTGTGATATGTCTTCTTTGTGGTTGCTGGTTTGATCTTGTAACATAAGGATGGAGTCTTAATGTCATTTGAACAAATTAAGCAAAATTATGATGCTCCAAATGGTACCTTTCTTTGCTATCTGTAATTAAGAAAGCTGGGGAAATAATATGACTCCACAGGGATGAGTCAATTGGAACACACATTATGGATGGATAATATACCTACATTTATAACTCAAATATAGTGTGCCCTGAAAATGGATGGGAAAAAGTGTGGAATTCATTGGCCCCGGGTAAGATGGGAAGGGGATCTAGAAGTGAACTTATCGGGACAATCTTGGGCTGAATGGTGTAAGGATTGGGGTAACCAATTATTAATGTGAGGTACAGTTTGGTACAATACAATTTTCTCCATCAATTATATTTGACTCCACAAAGATTGCACAAATCAAAGCCATAGAAGGAACATTTTTCCACTCCATGTGGGTGTGTTGAAAGTTAATGTTTTATGGCAAGAGGTATTGGAAGTGTTAACAAAGATTTAGTAGAGTCAACTTTCCTGGTAATCCAGAACTATATCTATTGGGGAACTTCATAGATATCAGTATCCACTTAACTGAGTTTCACATATTGCACTGGTCAAGAAATGTGTCACAGTCACATGGAAGTCAGACACATCGTTTCTTTGAAAAGATGGATAGCAGAAATGGATAGCTATATTCCCATGGAAAATTACTTATAATTTAAGAAATAAACAATGGACATTCCTGAAGACCTGGCAACCGTATTTGAATTACATTGGTGCACAAGGAAAATATTGTTGCTGTAAATTTGTGATCTGCTCTCAATTTTATATTATTATTTTTATTAGTCAAATAGACTGTGAGCTCCGGTAATGGACGGAAAGACTCTGATTCCGTTAATCTCGTTTAAGTTAAGGGGAAATGGGGGGCTAGAATGTTTTTGTTTTGGGATTTTATTTTGGTTATGTTGTAGATATGTGTGGATGTTGGATTTTTTTTATCTAAAAAAGAGGATTTATATTTTGTATGTAAGTGATATATTGGCTATTTTGCTATATTTATGTAAAGGCTGATATATGCTTGAAAACCAAAAATAAAATTTATATAAAAAACAAAATGGTACTTTGCTGGATTACACTCAACAATGAAGATTTTGCTTCCTGAACCTGAGTGTATTATATGGATTTTCTTATCACATACCGTTTTGTAGATATAAACTATTTTTGTGATTTCCTATCGTATTTTAAGTCTACTTCGAGAATACAAAGCCATGAAATGCAACATTTCATTGAAAATTAATTTTCTGTATTTTCACTTGGGCTTCTTCCCAGCTGATCTTGGTGCAGTCAGTGACGAATGCTATGACCATGAAAAAAGCAGTATCAGGCCAAATGGAATGCATCAATGCTGACGCAAGAGGCATCAGATGCTGAGTACAAACAAAAATCAGCAGCAAAACATTTTTAGGTCAGTTGAACTAACTCAATGTTTCAGCGTCATTATGCGAATAAACACGCTAAATTCAAGAAAAGTGAATTTAATGTTTCTCCAACTTCCTGCGTAATTTCAGATTTGTTGTATCATGTTTGTGTTCAGCTTGAAGTTGTCTGGCATAATCCCAATTATTTTTCAGGAAGCAAACGAGAAAAAAATTGTTGTCCAGTGTTAATTTTTAATTTAGTTTACAGCGTGGTAACAAGCCCTTTAGCCCACGAGCCCGTGTTGCCCAATTACACCCAATTAACCAACTACCCCGGTACATTTTGAAGGGAGGGAGGAAACTGTTGAAAACCCACGCAGACACAGGAAGAACATGCGGGATCAGAGTCCCAGCCGCTGGCACTGTAACAGCATTGCGCTAACCATGATGCCTGTATTATCTGAGAATATACCAGAGGAGTACACTTACAATTAAAGGAATTGCAAACATTACTTTGGCAATGAGAAAACACAGCAACCAAAAAATCTAACACATGGGCAGACAATGAATCTGAGAAGGATTTCAACTCACCATAGTTTTGATTTTATCCCTTTCTCTGCATTCTCTCCCTTTAATTTTCTTCTTTAGATGTATCAAGTATATTTTTTAAACAAACTAACCAATTGAGCATCAACCAACATTGCATTTCTTGATGTATTCCACGATTTCAGCTGAAATTGCTCTTGTTTCTAAATTGAATAGCTCCAGTGTCAGGTCCTACTCCAGAGACAGGAGCACAAAATTCTAGTTTGGTGCAGTACAAGGCTGAGTTGCACTGTCAGAAGTACTATTTCCCAGATTCCATGCCACTATTTTGAAAAATAGCAGAATTTAGATTTCAGATTTATGGTCAAAGTACACACAGCACATCACATACAACCCTGAGATTCTTTTATCTGCGAGTGAGACAGAATTACCACTTAATGGTTGTGCAAAAAAAAACTGTACTCAATGTACACGTGGAAACAAATAAAGAAAAGTAAACAAACTGACAGTGCAATACAGAGAAAAAAAATCAATAAAGTGCACAAGAGTCTTTAAATGTGTCCCTGATTGAGTTTGTTGTTGAGGAGTCTAATGGTGGAGGGGTAGCTGCTGTTCCTGAACCTGGTGGTACGAACCTTGTGGCACCTAGACTTCTTTCCTGGCAGCACTGAGAACAGAGCATGTGCTGGGTGGCGTGAATCCTTGATGATCGCTGCTGCTCTCCAACGGCAGCGTTCCCTGTAGATGTTCTCGATGGCAGAGAGGGTTTTACTCGTGATGTCCTGAGCTATCTTCTCTACATTTGCAGGGCCTTATGCTCAGGAGTATTGGTGTCCCTATACCAGACCGTGATGCAGCTGGTCAGCACATGTCCCACCACATATCTGTAGAATTTTGCTAGGGTTTCTGATGTCGTGCCAAACCTCCGAAAACTCCTGAGGTGGTAGAGGCATTGACTTTGATGTCCATACTATTTGCCTTTTCAGCATTGCTACGACTACTGTAGTTTTCAGCAGTTTCAATTTTTTTGTAATGGCAATAACAAAATAAAATTGGCCTTGGGGTATCATGGGTAGTTGCAGTGATTTGAGCACCCACCCAAATAGGAACGTTTCAATGTTTGTGCTAGGGATTTTCACCATATAAAATATCTAAACCAGCCTCACTCTCTTGCTCATTACCTAATCCCTTAATCGTCCTTTTTTTCCCAAGACTCTCCTGTAACTCCCATTTTTTGGCTGCATTTACTTCACTTACTCGTGATTTAATAGCCTATTCATTGCAGACTTCCTGTATGCATAAGGGTGTTGGGAATCAAATGTATCACAGGGAAACTGGAAGCCACAGCTGTTTTCAGTCTAACATCGGAAAGAAAAAACCTGGTTTGGAAATTTCACTTTAATCAAGCAACAAATATTTCCTTGATTTTTCATGAATTGCCTGTAAACAACGATTGTCCGCACTTCTTATTGTCAAACTATTATTTCTCAGACTTTGAATTACTGTCCATAATGGATTCAGTGTACCACAGCACACAGGTTTTATTTTCCATCCACCTTCCTGATATGAGTATCAGTTTTTACGGCTATTCCTTCACCATGATTAATTGGTGGTGGTGAGGGGAGACAGGGATTAAAAATACTACGGTAGCTTCCACAATCTGAAATGAAATTCCAGGCACCCACAACTTTTTGTGCATAAAAAAAAATACCCCAGATGTCTCCCCTAAACGTTCCTCCCTTCACTTTGTCATCTGGTGTAGCCTTTCACTACTGATGTCCTCTGGTGTTTGCTACCCCAGCCCTGAGATGAAGGTGCTGACTGTCTACCTTATCTATCCCTCTCATTTTCTTGTAGACCTCTAGTTATTCACCTCTCATCCTTATTTGCTCGAAAGAGAAAAGCACTAGCTCTGCTAACCTTGCCTCAAAACACATATTTTTTAATCCAGACAATATTCTGGTAAATCTCCTCTGCACCTTCTCCATAGCTTCCACATCCTTCCTGTAATGAGGTGACCAGAACTGAATACAATACTCCAAGTGTGGTCTAAGTGTGGTCTCACCAGAGATTTAAAGAGCTGCAATATTACCTTACGACTCCTGTATTCAATCCCTCAATTCATGAAGCCCAGCATATCAAAGGTCTTCTTAACTGTCCTATCAACTTGTGTGGTAACCTTAAGAGATCTGTGGATTTGTACCCAAAGGCCCCTCTGTTTTTCCACACTGTTAAATTACCACTAATCATGTACTCTGCCTTTAAGTTTGACCCACCGAAATGCAGCATCTCACATTTATCAGGATTGAACTCCTTCTGCCACTTTTCCACCCAAAACTGCATCCTGACTATACCCTGTTGTAACCTACGACAGTCTTTCACACAATCCACACATCTCCAACCTTCATTACCTACTGCAAACCTACTGTCTAATCCCTCTATTTCTTTGTCCAGGTCATTTATAAAAATCACAGAGCAGGGATCCCAGAACAGATCCCTGCAGAACCCCACTAGTCCTTGACCTGCAGGCAGAGTACCTTCTGTCCACTACTGCTCTCTGCTTTCAACATGAATGTCAATTCTGAATCCATACAGCCAAGGTTCCATGGATCCCATGCTCTCATGACTTGCTAAAATACTCTCCCATGGGGGACTTTGCTAAATGCCTTACTAAAATCAATATGCACCACATCTACTGCCTGACCTTCATCAATTTCTTTTGTTACTTCCTCAAAAAACTCAATTAGCCTTGTGAAACATGACCTTCCCCTCACTTTTCCAAATGCTTGTAAATCTTGTTCTTAAATATCCTCTCCAATAGTTTGCCCACTACTGATTCAAGACTCACTGCTCAATAATTCCTTGGATTCTCCCTATTACTTTTTATAAACAAGGGGACCATATTTGCCATTCTCCAATCTTCTGGCACCTTCTTTGTGGCCAAAGAAGTCACAAAGATCATTGCCAGAGTAGCAGCAATCTCTTCCCTCCTTATAGCAACGTCGGGTTTATCTCTTCCAGACCCGTGGACTTATTAATCCTCATGCTATTAAGATCCTCTTTCTTAATCTCAACGTAGTCCAGCACACAAGTTTGTTCTGTTCTGAGCTCACCTTGACCAAGGTCCTTTTCTCTGGAAATACTGAAACGAACTGTTCATTTAGGTCCTCCTCAACCTCCTGCACGACCAGGCACATGTTTGCCATCTTTATCCTTAAGCGGCCCTAACTTCACTCTCATCATCCTTCTGTTCTTCATGTAAGCATAGAAGGCCTTAGAGATTTTCTTAATCCCACTAACTAAGGCCTTCCTGGCTACCATATAATTCTCATGGACCCTTCCTGTTTTTTGCTTCCTTCTTCCTTTTAATTAGCTGCCTCACCTATTTTGTCAACCACAGTTCTCTTTTCTTACCATCTTTCCCATTTCAGTGGGACAAACCTGTCCAGAACCCTGTACAAGTGGTCCCTATTCATCCTCCACATTACTTCTCTGCTTTCTCCCGTGAATATCTGTTCCCAATTTACTCTCCCTGGTTCCTACCTCATCCCATTGTAATGAGCCCTTCCCCAATTAAACACGTTCCCATTTTGTCTGCTTTTATCCTTGTCTATGGTTCTGCTAAAGCTCAGGAAGTTGGGTCACTGCTCCCCCACTGAGAGGTTTGTCACCTGACCAGATTCATTACCCAGTACTAGATCTAGTATGGCCTTTCCTCCAGTTGGCTGGTCCATGTACCATGTCAGGAATCCTTCTAGGATACACCTGACAAATTCTGTCCCATAAATCCCTCTTGCAGTAAGGAGATACCAGTCAATATTTGGGAAGTTGAAGTCTCCCATAACTACAACCCAGTTATTTTTTTTCTCCATGGCAAAATCTGCCTGCTAATACATTCATCAGTGTCTCGGGTCCCTTTGAGCATGTATAGACTACTCCAAATCCAGTGATTGCTCCCTTCCTATTTCTGACTTCCACCCACACTGACACAGTGTTTCCTTTATAACATCATCCCTTTCTGTAGCAGTGATACTAACCCTGACCAGTAATGCTATCCCCCTCTTTTACCCCCATCATATCCCCTTTAAAACATTTAAACCCCAGTATCTACATCAGCCAATCCTGTCCTTGCATCAGCCAAGTCTCTGTAACGCCAACAACATTGTAATTCCACATACTGATCCATGCTCTAAGTTCATCTCCTTGTATCGAAATAGGCACATTTCAAACCCTCCAACTGACTACATTTGTGCTTTCTCCCCACCTGTCCTTTTTCACAAACCCACAACACACTGTATCATCCTTTTCACCTTCTGCTCTATTCGGCCGTCAAATTCTGGTTCCCATCCCCCTGCCAAACTAGTTTAAGCCCTCCCCAACAGTTCTACCAAACCTACCCACCAGAATGCTGGTCCCCCTCCAGTTCAGATATGGCCCATCCTTTTGGTACAGGTCAGACCTTCCCCAGAAGAGATCACAATGACCCACAAACTGAATGCCTGCATCAACTCTTCTGCCTCAGCTTCCCATTCTTCCCTTCACTCATGCGTGGCACAGGCAGCAACCCTCAGATGACCACCCTTGAGGTCCTGCTTCTCAGCTTCCTTCCTAACTTCCTATATTTCCTCCAGGAACTCATCCCACTCCTCTCTATGTGATCAGTTCCCATAAGGACCATAGGATCTGGCTGCTCTGCTTCCCGCTTATGAATGTTATGGACTTGATATGAGATGGTCCCTGACTCTGGTGCCTGGGAGAATGATCTTGTTCACAGAACCACTTGTCTGTTCGCTTAACTATTGAATCTCTATCATTCTCCTCTTCTCCCTCTTTCCCTTCCCAGACAAAGTTGCAGTCCCTGTACCAGAGACCTGTCCACTACAACATGTCCCTGGTAGATTGTCCTCCAACCTCCATAACAGTATACATTGATGAGGGTATTGGCCACAGGTGTGCACTGCACTGAATGCCTATTCTCATTCCAATATTCACCCAGTTACCTGCCTCCTGCTGTTTGGGTGTGACTGTCTCTCTATCACTTCAGGAAGCCTCTGTGGAGTGAAAAGGAAACTGAGTTAATATTTCAGGTCAATTATCTCTTGTGTTTGAGAAACCAAAAGCAGGTTGGGCAACTGCTTTACAGAATTTCTTCAATCTGCCCAAAAGGGTGCTCCACTTACTGATCATTTTAACTCTTCATTGCATTCCCTCTCTATCCCTTAGACCTGTCTCTGTTTCAATAAAGCTTTTGATGTCTGAGGAGCAGCATCTCATCTTTCAACAAGGCATATTACAGCCCTCAGGTGCAATAGATTTCTGTTGACCTTTAATTTAATGTTTAACTATATTTCTTTTATTAGTCAAATAAATTATAGTGTTAGAATATTGTATATGTATTCTTAGTAACTGTTAGCTGTGGGTTGGTGCAGGGTAACAGCACATTTATAGAGAACCATTGTTTTCTGAGAAGAGGGCTCATTCTCGGAGTCAAGGTGTCTGGGACAGATGGAGCTAATAGATTTCAAGTGGGTCTTGATTATTCAAGAACTGCTGAGGAAGCCATCTGTTTTTAATCAAAGTCTCTTAAGCCTCGAACAGAGATGAGGTCAGAGGTTGTTATAGATATGGAATGGTTTTTAAAAAGGAACAGAATTTTGGTATAACTAAAACTGATGGTCATGTGGTTTCCAAGAATTGGGACTCACCTCAGTGATGATTAATGGTCACATGATTTGGAGAAATCTATTACAGAATTCAGACATTTTGAGTTCAGTTTTTGCAACAGTTCAGTTTGGAGAGTACAGAAGTCAAAACCCTGTGATGCACAGGGGTTGAAACCTTGTGAAAGACAGGGTTGAGTTACAGTAACCAGAATTGGTGCTGTTGATACTTGTTATTCCTGGGAAAGATGGAACACAGAATCAGTGGCTTTTGAAATAAGGAAGACCACTTTTCAGTCTCTTTGGAAAAGAGGACAGATTTCTACTGGGTCTGTATTTGTTTACAGCCACTTCGTTTGACCCTTGTCTGATTTGTGACTTCATCATGGAAGAAAATAACCACATTTGTTTAACCTTTGTCTGGGTTTGTGAATTCATCGTGGAAGAAAATAACTACAATGTGAGTAAAAAAGGCCTGAAGATATAATGTTTAAAAGAGCTTTATAATTATTCTGAACTGAGAATTTAAGATCTTCAAGCAAGACTAAAATAAATAAAAAAAAATTTAAAAAAAAGCAAGACTAAAATGAAGCTGAACTTTTAAAACTGACTTTTCAAAGTGTGACTTACACACACACACGCATGCATGCACGTGCACACACACACATTTGTGCATGGGTTAAATTTAGAGTTAGGTAAGTTTAGAGATAAGTAAGAAATGTTATGTTATTAATAGTTTAATAAAAACTATTATTTTGAATTTACCAGTGTCTGGTGAATTTTCCATTGCTATTCCTGTGTTAGTGCTAACAAAGTCCTTTTAGTCCCAAAAATAATTGAAAGGGTTGTTAGTTCGTAACAGAGGTCTCAATACTGAATTCAGTCATTTTAGATAACCAGTGTCAGAGCGGCCTGTTTCGATGAAAGATCATCAACCTGCTCTATTCATTATTTTTTTGTTTTTTTTCTCTCTGCAATGTGCTCCACAGAATTCATTTTTATTTCACATTTGCCACAATTGCATCACACTGTTCCATATTTTTCTTGGCTTGCTTTTATCTTTCTCTTTCTTATACCCACATTTATGAGCAGCACAGTTTGCACAGCTCCAGCGATCGGGACCGCGCTGTCAGGAGTTTGTATGTTCTCCCCGTATCTGCATGAGTTTTCCCCAAGGGCTCTGGTTTCCTCTCACTGTTCCAAAAAAAAATGTATTGTGGATTATAGTTTAATTGGGCCAAAAGGGCCTTTTACCGTGCTGTATGTCTAAATTAAATGCTAAATTAAAATTTATTCCCTCATTTACACCTCCCCCAGACACATTCTCCAGCTAACACCAGCCCCATTTAAATAATTCCATGTTTCCTCATCTGTATTTGTGGACAGACATTCCTTTTGCCCTTTCCACTCTCCCCCATTTCTCTCCAACTTCAAACATGCTTGATTTCTGATTCTTTCTATTCTGATGAAGTAATCACCCTGAAATATTAAGCGTTCGTCTCCCCACAGATGCTGTCTGACTGCTGAATAGCTTCAGAATTTAATTTAATTTTATAGCTTATTGCTGACAATAATATGTATTTTAAATCACATTTATATTTTTGACCATACATGGCGTCAATTACAAAATTTTTAAAAATACAAAAGTAAACACAGTGTTTACTCCATGATGGTTATACCCCAACCTCCACCCAGCCAGAAAAAGACCCCAAAGAAAAGATGTATATAAAAAGAAAAAGATAAAGAAATTGGAAAGAAGGAAATTAAGGCAGAATTGATTGTTGAAAAGTGCCACAGATCATAAATTCATATTCAATTAATTTTCTTTGGAGAAGATCAATGCAGATTTCAAGGATTGGGGTGAACATAATCAAAGATTTACACCTGAGATTTGTAAATAGGGATGCCAAACTTGTAAAAATATGTTGTACTTATTTCTTAAGTTATAGGTAATTTTATTAAGGGGAATACCACTATGTATTTCTGGATTCCAACGTGCCATACCCAGAGGTGAATCAGACTTCAATGCAACTGCTATACATATTCCAACCACTGCCAACACAATTTTAACAAATTCTGTTTGATGTTTGTTTAGGTCTGATCCCTGTAATGTCACCCAGTAAAAATAATTCTGTTTTTTTGTGGAAAGTTGATTGCTGTGATCTGCTCTAGTAAATTTCCTAGATCAACCCAAAGGGGACTTGCTTTAGAACATAACCAAGTTGAGATTCATACCTAAAACATCGGTCTGATAGACCGGAATCTAATTCATTTAATTTTTGTGGTGTGAGATATAATTGATGCAAAAAAATTATATTGTGCTAATCTATATCTTACATTTATCTTGTTAGTCAAACTATCCCGACATGGTTCAGACCAGGTTTGCTTATCGATTCTTACATTTAAGTCTGATTCCCATCTCTACCTGGACTTATGGACCCTCTATTTGGAGGCTCCCATTTGACATAAAAGATACATCGCTGAAGTAAATTTCTTTGTACCTCCCTTTCGATCAGAGTCTCTACATCACTACAATTTGGTAAAAACATTGTTGGGCCTAATTTATCCTCTAGATACACTCTTATTTGAAAATAGCAGAAGATTATATTGTTAGGAATTCCATACTTATTTTTTAATTGTTCAAATGACATCAATTGTCCCCGCTCATTACAATCTTCAATATAATTGGTTTCTTTATGAGACCAGATTTCAAAAATTTGGTTACCCATAAGCCTGTTTTGAGTCAGAGTAGTTTTAGGAGGTAAGCCAACTTATCTTAATGAAACTTGTTCAAGTTTCACTATTTATTTTATACCAGATGTTAATTAAATATTTTAACAATGGGGTTTCTCTGTCACCACCTATTAATTTGTGTATAAAATCCACTGTCATTCTTTCTTTTATTTTATCCACTTCTATTTTCATCTCCTTCTTCAAAGAGGAGGGTAAGAAATCTCATCTGAGCCGCTCTATAATTTTTAAAATTAGGGAGTTGCAAACGTCCCAGTTCGTATTTCCAGGTTAGTTTTGCTCGAGAGACCCTTGATATTTTACCTTGCCAAAGAAATTTTCTGACGTATTTATTTAACTGATTTTAAAAAAAACCTCTGAGATAATGGTATGGGCAGTGATTGAAAGAGATATTGTACTCTTGGAAATATATAAGAGCTACTAGTTGATAATCCTTAAGGCAGGTTACTATGCTCCCTTGGGGATTGGTATGATTGACACCTGTTTGAAATAGGTGAGTACCATACCAGAGTGAGATGTTGAAAATATTCATGAATACACTGGCAAGTTGATCAGCACAGATTTTTAATTCTCGGCCAGGTACTTCGTCCAGGCCAGATACTTTCCTTGGATTCACTCTCCAGAAGGCAGCACACACTTCATCCTCAGATATGGACAGAATGGGATCATCAGGGGACAAAGGGGTGCAGGAGATAGCTTTTCACAGGTCATACCTGCTCATCCTGCATTAATATGAATCTCCAGACTTAAATACCTGTGATCTGGCTCTCAGCAGTTTCTGGAGTTCATTGTTCATTCAGGGTTTGTGATTGGGGAAAATCATCCGCAGCTGTTTTGATGAAGCCTGTATTAGCCCTGGTGTAGTTGTTCAGATCCTCAGCTGAGTCCTTGAACACCATTCAGTATACTGAATGGAGGAAGTCCTGTCACCATTCTTCAGCCTGCTGCAACAACATTCTGGCTGACTTGATTTCCAGATCCTCTCTTTTTAGGCTCTGTCAGTATGAAGGCAGATGGACCACAGCCAGGTGATTCAACTCCAGAAAGAGCAGAAGACCAAAATGTAGTGGGGAATGGGGCACGTGTACAGTCAGTGTGCTATGGGGAACAGGATAGGTGTACAGCCAGTGTTTAGTACGGAATGGACCAGATCTACAGCCAGAGTCCAGTGGGGAATGGGCCAGTGTACAACCAGAGTGCAGTGAGGAATAGGCCAGGTGTACACAGTGGTGTCACTAGGGTTGATGTCACTCAGTGCGGTAACTCATGGTGTCAACTCCCCCGCCATGAACCTTCTCCTAAACCAAATCCTTCGTAATGGTTTTTGTACCAATGTTACTCATTTATCATAATTCCCGTACATCACTGAATGCAATGGCAATAGTAGTGAGATAAACAACGAGCAAAATTAAAATTACACCTTTAAATTACAAAATCATATGCAATAGCAGCAATGAAAACAACAGCGCATGCTTCTGCAGATGAAATCATGAGATTCAAAGCATCATTGTAATTGGGTAATAATGACAGCTCTGACCGAAGCACATTAGAAGATTCAAAAAGTAAATTTTAGCCTTGTAGGTATATTGATACAGGTAAGCTCGTCTTATCAAAAAAATGTTTTTGTTATTATATCTAACTACAGGGATATTTTTATAAAAATTAACATTTCTGCTGAAACTCTGCCCCCAAAATTTTATAGACAGTTATTTTGGTGTCACCTCATGGCACTAGTGGGTGGACAGCTAGAGTGCTGTGCATTTGAGGCCAATTGTACATCCCCCTTTAATCTTTCTTCCCTCCATCCCCTTGCCTTTTTTAGTCAGATGACTGCCTGCTTTTTGCTTAAACCTTGATGTAGGGCTCAGACTTTTAATGGTTTCTATCTTTGCTCCTCCGGATTTTGTGAGACCCGCTGAGTTGGGAGAAGGCCATTATGACCAGCTTTTCTCCATAGCAAAACGTCATTGTTGGACAGATTTCTAGTTATTACAATACTCTCAACAGTATAAAAAGATGCCAATATCTGAGCTGGTGACTGCAAATGCCAGATTGAGTAATAGAGTGTTTTTATCTTGACATTTTTATGGCTTAGCCAGCCTCCAAATAGGAGTTGTTGAATATGAAATTCATCTATTTATTGTATATTCACATGTATAGTTCTGCTTGGTAATCTGACATACATTACATTTATTCATAGATTGGTGTTGATTTCATTATCGCCACGCAAATTATACTGTGATTTTCACAGTTCGATGCAAATTATGTTTATCGTCCCTGAAAGGCTCTGAGCGTTGGGTTAAACAAATGCCCAATTTATATGGGTCAGGACTTGTTTGATGATCTCATACAAAATATAATTTTTTCCTCAAGAACGAGAGGTGTAAAATTATCAGAGAATTGTCCAGTCTTGCTCATTTCTCACAGACCTACGAATTTGGGCCAAACCTATGTTCTGGATAAATCATCGTAACTGAATTTCCATACCTGCACTCAGAAATCCATTGTGACGGCAAAGAAATATTCCCCCACTGACTGAGCATTGCTGGCTGATTAAAAGCAGTCTGACGAAATGAGTGGCAAAATATAATTGAGGCCTCTCTTCTGGGAACTAGGTTGTAATGTAACCACATGGCAGGAATGAGAAAGCCTCCTGCTGCTGCCGAAACCTGGTCCCAAAAGAAATTAATTCAGCCATCCCCGTCAAGGAGAACATTTCCATGAATCACTGCAGATTGGCTACTACCCCACATGTATTGAAGAATGACTGTGTCCATAGTTGATTTGATGTTAATACCCTGGTGGGAAATGAAGTAGAGGAAGATTTTGCTGTAAATATGACAAAATTTGGCATGAGGCAATCAAGTTAGTTGCCAAGTCTGATTCTCAGACATTTTAAACAATCATCACATAAATTATCTCTACCTTCTGCTTTTCTTTCCACTGCAGCTCACCTTGACCTCTTTTGCAACACTGCTCCACAAGTGGGGTTATTCTTCTTACCACATTTTTCTTATGGTTTCCCTCATGGTCTCCCTGGTACACAGGGATTTCTGCTTGCATGGGCAATCCCTTATCCATTTCTGCAAATCATGGAGAGTTCTCTCCCTCTCATTTGATTACAAGTCGATGTGTGTTGCTGCTGTTTGACTGCCACATGCAGTGTTTCTTTGAGGGATGATGTCCTTCTGTGATTGACATACAACAAAGTAGTGGCAGAATAGTTTTGATTGTGAACTGCGTAGGGCATGTATTCATTTTCTTTCTGATTGGGAAAACACACTGATATCTTTAATCGCTTACTTTCAGCATTATTTTAGCATCCCAAAGATAAATTTAAGCTCATTTCATTTATTTTTTTTTGAGACATTAAACATGTTCTCTTGTTGCTATTTATAGATCTTTTATCTTCTCAATCAAAGGCCAAATTTCCATAAATACTGCAATATAAATGGAAGATGCAAGAAATATTTAACAAGTTAAGCTGATAAATAACAATTACACCAAATTATTATTGGAAATGACCTTTTTTATTACTTCTGTCAATGTCAATTTCTTGGTATTTTATCCTGGAAAGGGATATTGAAGTAGGGTCATGGGAATTACTCAATCTAAAGACTGTGATTGAGTATTTAGATGAGTTTTTGGGAGATAAATTGGGAAAAGTTTGTTAGAGTAGGTTACATACAAACACTTTAAAACAGATCTTATTTGAAATACTGGAGCTCTGCTAATGCTAGACATATCGGCCCTCAACCTTTGCAAGAACTTTGGAGAGTGCCGAGGAGACCACTAATGGATTGTTGTTTACAAAAAGGCAACAGATGAAAGAGCTTTTCGGAGCCACCTTCTGTCTAGAAGGGAACTTGCTGTTCTAGGAGGGTCATGTGGTTTTGCAAGCAGAGAGAGAGAGAGAGACATACACACACACACAGATCACCTACAGTGTTACAGTCAGCAACAACAGCTGGGACTGGAACAGGACAAGCTGGCAAGCTTTGGAAAACCCCATTTGAAAGACTGGTTCTTATTTCAGCCTGATCAAAGCTCTTTGTGGTTTATGCAAGAGGAGAGGACTGGCTGTCTAATGTTTCACTTGGAATAAGAAAAACAAAAAGGAACTCTGTGGTGACCTAAAAAAAAGAGGTTATCATCTGGAGAACCCTGAGGGGGCAAGACACTGGAGTGGCTGATTAAAATGGAATCAGTTGTGGATGTCATTGTACAACAAATCTCCCTCTGAAAACCAATAAGAACCTTCCTGAGTGGTAACCATTTACCTTTCAAGCACAAAGCCTGGTGAACTTTATAAATGTTAAATTCTGTGCACAGTATAATAATTGCCTGCAACCAGTGAACTTGGAGGAATGAGAAGTGAGATTGGACTGTGAACCAAAGAACTTTTCTGAATTTACACACGCACATTACGTACATGTGCACTTAGAATTAGAAGGGGGTTAGTTAAGTCAATAGTTTTTTTTTTAAAACTTTGTTTAAAATTTTATAACATGAATAACATATAGGATTACATTTTTAAAAAATTAAGATAAAATAATAAAAATTACAATACAGTATCCGTAATCTAAATAAACTATACCCTCCCCATTAATTATTACACATTAATAACCCAACTCAAATTAGTCCAACCCCCCCTTTCCCCCCCAAAATAAAGAGTGAAGAATTAATCAAGTTAATAATATGTGAGAAAAAAACCCACTTACAAAAAAAACAAAAACATAACTGATTAAAATACTAACAAAAAGAAAAATAATTAATACCAAAATATCAGACTTACAAAAACATATTTAAATCAAACTTAAATGCATATATTTCACAAATGGGGTTAATTAATATAAAAAATTAGTAAAGTTAGTAACATTATCTATCAAAAATTCTTAAACAATAATCAATTCTTAAAAAAAATTGTAGCATGAAAAAAAATGAAAAAAAAACTTTCTTTATAGAGATAAACATTCACCAAATATCAACTAACTTCACATCTATCATCATATTAGTCACATAAACCACCATCTTAAAACAAAATTCAAACCTCATTAAGCATTGTGAAAGGAGTGGTAATTCTGGTGTATATTATTTTGCTATTTTAGTTATAGAACGAAGGGAATAATGGTGAAAGTTATAAATTGAATTGTACAATTCTTAATGAGGCTTGAATTTTGTTTGTGGTTTATGCTCCATTTGTTGAAGATATAGATTTCGTTGTAGATGTGTTTTTATTATTTGGATATCTGAATTTTAACGTAATGATTGGGGATATTTAAATGTGGTATTGGAGCTTTTATTGGATAACTATTCAAGAGTAAAAGGGAAAAATGGTGTAAGAGTTCAAAATTGAATTGAGTTAAGTCAATAGTGATGTTAAAGTGGGATTCTGTTTTCATGTTTAAAAATAATTAAAAACAACTTTTGTTTAAGTAACCAATATTTGTTTGGATAGACACAGAGAAATTATATTCTCTAGTGGAAATCAGAATTAAAGAGCATAATTGTAAAATTAGAGGCAGCTTATTTATTGTTGAAATTAGGAAACATTTTTAAAATTAAGAAAAGTTGAGAAAAATGATGAAATATCTCATTAAAGCTTTGAAATTGTTTCTATATTTTATCTTTTCATCTGATTTCCCAATTTAACCTTTGCAGTTTTTTTTTAACTTCAAACACTAATCTATCTATGAAGCACATGGGAGGGTGTGCCCACTGATACGTGATAAACTGTAAGCTTTGTGCTGGGTTTAAGGTCTTACTTTTCAAATACATTTCCTCAATCAGAGGACAACTGAATTGGAAGCAGGTTTTTCAGATTTATTGTCAGAGTCCATACATGACCTAACCTGAGATTCTTTTTCCAAAAGGTGAGTCACTTATTGTTAGTGCAAAAAAAAAACTAAAAATACTAACTCAATGTACACATGTAAATAGATAAATATTAACAACTGACTGTGCAATATAGAGATTTAAAAAATCAATGAAGTACAAAAGTCCTTAAATTAGTCCCTGATTGAATTTGTCGTTGAGGAGTCTGTTGGTGGAGGGGTAGCAGCTGTTCCTGAACCTAGTGGTGCGAATCTTGTGGCACCGATACCTCTGTCCTGATGGTACCAGTGAGAACAGAGTGTGTGCTGGGTGGTGTGGATCCTTGATGACTGTTTCTGCTCTCTGATGGCAGTGTTCCCTGTAGATGTTCTCAATGGTGGGGAGGGTTTTGCCTGTGATGTCCTGGGCTGTGCTGTGTTCCCTTCCTTTGCTCAGGGGTATTGGTATCCCCATATCAGACCATGATGCAGCCAGTCAGCACACTTTCCACCACACATCTGCATAAGTTTGCCAGGGTTTCCGATGTCATACTAAACCTGCACAAACACCTGAGGTGCTGACATGCTTTCTTCATGATGCCATTTGTGTGTTGGGTCCAGAAATGATCCTCTGAGAACTTAAATTTTCTCACCCTCTTTGCCTCCAGCAGCACTGAATCTTTGACTCTGCCTTTGCTATGAAATGTTTTCCAGAGCCTTGAGGGGTGATCTTTGTAGAGTTCCTGGTTCGATTCTTGTATAATACCTAACCATTGTGAACATAGCTATCCTAGACACCCATTCTACATCTCGATCTTCAGATACTTACATTTGTTAATTTTCCCTCTTGAGACATGATATGTTTCCAGTTTGTGATAGTACAGATTCTATCACCAATGTGCATATGTACAGATGGTAGTGTAGGATGACTGTGATTGGCTGAGTGTAGCCACACCTACTGGCAGGTCTTAAAGGATTGCTCCTAGCCAGAATAGGCCATTCTGGACTGGTCGACCTACTTGTGATATGCTCCAGTCTCCAGTCTTTTAGTTAATAAAAGCCTTGGTTTGGATCAACAAGTCTTTGGTTGTTTCCACACGCGCTACACAATTGAAGGGTTGTTCCAGGAACTAATTAACAATTTTAGTTAACAATTAAACTTATTAAACTACCTTGATGTTTGTTGATGAAATATGGGAAGTTCCAGTAAGGTGGAGAGAGGAGTAAAACATTTGCACTTTAAATAAATGCTGATCAAAATAATCGAACAAGTGATTTTTAAGTAAGAATTTAGTACATTTTTTTAAAGTGTAAATTGGTGAAAAATATTCTAGAAATATAGAGACCAGCTATCCAATTAAGGAATCACAATGTTTACCCTCCTCAGACCCAAGGCACAACCAAGAAGGTCAATGTGACCATAACTTCTATACGTGTGAACTTAAAAGTAAATGAACCTTCCTCCTTCTCTGTATTCAAAATCTCACTCAATTCTATATCAATGGACGCACATTCCGACCCCTGCAACTAGAAATCTGCTTCCATTTACCCTATCTATCTCATTATTTTTTTAAATTAAGAATAATCATTTCAATGTCACAAATTTGACTCACGTGAATGAAGTCCAATCTTTAAAAAAAATTTTTTTTTTTAAATTTCCTTGTATATTAACCTTTAAGTTTGAAGTGCATTCTCTCCAAAACATTCCTCTGGTGATAAGCCTGATTTTCCTCAATATGTAATATTTTTTATCTTAATTTGTAGCAGCAGCTACCCTGCTCCTGAAAGAACACGTGCAACCAGACGGGTTGAGCTCAGTGAGCAGACTAGTTTATTGCAGGCTGCTGGGCTGTACTTATACTCCCAGCCCGGATCTGGCTAAGAACTGTGTTGGAGGGCGCTGACATCACCCAGGCATCATGTGGTTTCCCAGCGTGGGTTTCTGAGCCCTGTGCTGGGAGGAAGGGAACACCCCCGACAGCGCCATTTTGGCCGGCTGCCCCGCCGCGTGGCTTACAAACGGGGCCGGTTCGCCTGCCTAGTGGTGAGCCACCACAAATTTATCATTACATATTGGCATTACACTCAATATCATAGATTGATAGAGTTAAACAGCACGGAAATAGGATCTTTAGCCCAGCTTGCGCCAGCATATCAGAATCAGAATTTATTGTCACGAACAAGTCATGAAATTTGGTGTTTTGGGGCAGCATCATAGTGCAAACATAAAATATTATAGTCACCTTACAGCATTTCTATATAAAAAAATAACAGTGCATGAAGAGTGAGGCCGTGTCCTTGGTTCATTGATTATTCAGGAATCTGATGGCAGTGGGGAAGAAGCCGTCCTTGTGCCGTTGAGTGCTCGTCTTCAGGTCCTGTACCTTTTTCCCGATTTGGCCATGTATCTCTCCATGAACCTGTCTAAATGCCTTTTCAACTTTGTAATTGTCCCCAGATGCAGCTTGTACTACAAACCCACTATCCTCTGTGTTTAAAAGAAGCTCAATTTTTTTCAAAATTATGAAAAATAAATGCAAACATTTATATTAATTACATTTATAAAACACTCCATAACAGTTATTAGTATTCTGTTCCCTTAGTTTCCACACCTTTATCCTTACTTGGTGAGAATTTCTTTTATAAACAGCTCATACAAGCTTCCTCACAAGCCCTTCTACACATGCATTCGCATCCTTTGGTGTAATTACAGACAGAGAAGGGGATTGTTCATACATTTTGGTCCAATTCCAAATTTATTTTGTAATGGCAAAAATATAAATATATGCATTAAATGAACAAGTCATAAGGCAACACCCAATGCTTTGTTACAAGGGATTTAAAGAGTGTGGAAAATGTACAATATTTCAGGGTATTGCCTTGTTCAACCAATCTAAAATCATAATTTATACTATTAGTTATTTAGATCTCCTGGGATATATGTACATAGATGATCAGAGCACTGAACATTATTTGCAATCCCTTATCTGAAATTCATGGGACCAAAAGTATTTCAGATTTTGGAATTTTTTTTGTATTTTGGAATGTGTTTAGGTAACGAAGTAGCACAGTAGCATCAGCAGAATACCAGTGTCAGCTGTTTGTTAAACAACAAAAACAAACAACGGCAGGGTTTCAGTCTCCACCTGCAATGCTGTTTTGATCAAAAGGTTTCAGACGAACTTCAGATTTTACATGAAAATAATGTTTTGTACTTACCAAAAAAAAACTTGATCCCTGCTTACAAAGGAAGATACGTGCAACACCAAATGCTAGAGATTCTGCTGGATGGTTTTTTTTAATATTTTCTCCAGAGTCATCTGCCTCATTAACAATGGCTTTCGTCTTAGAAGCCTCTCTTTGCTTTCTGACACGATTTCTTGTTCTGTTCTGAATGCATGCTGCCCCAGTACTTCAGTAAGTCCATCACACATTTTCACCATGTCGTTTCATGACCAGATTTCCATTGTGGCATGTGTTCAGTGCAGCACTAATGATGGATCCACTCTTTCAATACACGATCAGGATCTTCACATTTAGCTTTATGCAGTGTTTTTCTATTTTTCATCACTCTCTAAATAGAACTTCAAGTTTATCTTTCTGTTTCTTCAGATCATTGACGGTGGTCATTCCAACACCAGTGGCACAAGATAGGGCCTATGGCAAGCACTGAAATTGCACCCCCCTTCCCATTTTTAAAAAAAGGACATAAAATTGACAGTTGAGTGATTTTCACACATGATTGGGCTGGCACTAACCACACCAACTGTGCCACCCAACATATCTTTGTAAATTTCACATGTGTGTTGTAATTTATTAGAAGTGAACCAGTGAATTAATTCCCACCCAGGCCCCTAGGCTGAGCTTCAGTAAGGGAAAGGGCCCCCCCCCCACTTTCTCATTCCCCTCCTCTCGCTCCTCCTTCCTCTTGCTCCCCCTAGCTTCCTCCCTCACTAATAGCACCCTCAATTACGAACCATGCCACTCCATGTTGTGGTTTATTATTCCCAGTCACCAAGACATGGGACACCAGCCTGCATTGAAGTGACCCAAGCCTCATGTTTATTACCTGCCGTTCCTGGCTGGAAGCTGCAGCCTCCATAGGGAAAATGGCCATCTTCCTGCATTTCCCAGCTGCATGGGGGATTATGGGAAACGAAGACAGCCATTGCTCAATTTACACGTATGTGAATATCGCAATTCAAAAATTAAAAATCGTGGACAGAATCTTTTGAATTATAAAATACAATGTTTTTTTTTGTTTTTTTCAATTCTATATTCTTGTCTCCAATGTATACACTTTGATGAGGAATGTATTTTAACACAAGATATCCCATGCCCAACCATGTGAAAATACATTTTTAAAAATTTCTTTGCTCAAGTATAGATTACTACTTGTTGTTATAAAAAGGCTTTTTATAAAAACATGTAGCTCCCATGAAAATCAGCTGCTGGTACTTACACTCAGAAACACTGGAAACGTGAGTGTAGACACTCATCCAGCACCATGGGTGGTCAGCTTGCATTCATGTGGCGCCGCAGAGTTGCTGAGTACTTGTCGTCAAGAGGAGAGGTGGCGATCCCAGCAGCCACCAGGACACACACAGGCCAAGCTTGGCAATCATGCCCGGCACTCAATGGCAGTGCTGAAGTTGGCCCGGCTGCGGCAATTGTTGCTGCTTCTCCCGGTGCTCCTGTGCTTCTCGGTGAACTACTTTGCCAGCACTTGGGAGAGGGCAGGGGTGCCGGAGACAAGCTATTGGATGGACAGCCGCTACTGTTTGAAGACCTTTGCCGTCCTGAGTGCTTCAGGGCAGATGATCTTCACCCAGATGAGTGACGGCGCTGAAATAGTCAAAGCCATTTTGCGCACTCCAGCAGATATTAATGCACTGCATATATGTTTTCTTGGCTAATTTGTCTGTACGTATTGAAATGTAAATTAAATGTAAACAGCAATCTATTTTCCTGGAAATATTATATGGTAGTCTGTATGAAGGTAAACACTCGATATCTCTTCTAATACTCCTAAAATTTGTTTTGTACAGATTAAGTTTTATTAAATATTTTTTATTCATAATTAAAGCGAGCACCTTCAGATAACATGTAGATTCTTTATTCTTTTAATGAAGTGTCCTTTGCACAGTTTAACGTCTGGATGATGGACGTGACATCATCTGTGGCATGGCCTAGCATCTGTGCCAAGTTTTAGCATTTTCAGCCATGGACCACGTTCCTTAGCTTCAAGACAAATTAGGTACAAATTCATGCAAACATAAAACTGTGGTGTGACTTCCAGGTATGAAATTTTGATTGGGAGTTTGGAGAGTGATAATGATTAATCTAACATTAATGTGCTTATTGATCTATTCATGGTTATAAATTAACTTTACAATGAGATTAGGTCAATAAGCTTCCTAGGTCTCTTAATCACCCATTTACAAATCAGTTCGACTTGGCTTGATTTCCATCAGAAAGCAAAATGTGTCAGTGTCATTAAAGAACATCAGATCCATACCTCAAAGTTCTTTTGTCAGATAGCGATTTTTTTTTAGTTGGGCTCGGGAGTTCGATATTGGGCAGGCGAGCTGAGGACAATGACACCCCCCTTCAAGTGGCACCCAAGGGATGTGCCATGGCTACCATACCCTAGATACACCTGTAAGATGCTTTACAGTTTCTCCAACAACTTGACTTTCTGTGCTATAGGTAAACATAAATACTTGCTCTCTTTCTTATCACTGTTCCCCATATTGGTATCTGCATGTCTTTTTGACATTTTCAACCATATCTTTGTACCACAGAGCAGAGATTAAGCAAAGTAAAAATGAGTATTGCAAGTAAGTCTGGAGGTGATGATGGTTGGTAACAAATTGTCACCAACAGAGCATCAGAGACCCACATGGGCGAGTGAGATCAGGTGTGGAATTTACCACTTGTGGCGCCACGTCTGCACTCAAAAGATTTCAGATTTTGTAAGAGCTTGTGGGAAAAAACAGAACAAATTATATATCTCTGCATTAACAGGAAATAAGGTTTCAATTCACATGGGTTAGACATCAAGCTATAGAAATTCTTTTGCACTTTTGAGGATTATGACTGATGTACTAACAACTTCTAAAATGTTGATGGCCATCGTTACACAATGCAAGGAAATATTGAATAGCATCAAAGCAACTCCCCAATAATTGAATATAGTCTAAAAGTGACTTCGTTGAAAGAGCTCCTGATATGAATTCGATTGTGGTTTTGAACACAAAATCTTGGCTTATTCCAAGAATCATTAAGAAAGTATTGCATTATTCTTCAGATATATTTTCACGCACCTACTTTCTTAAATTGGCACATTAGATCATGTGATGTTATTGCAAGAAAAAAATGGAACTGCCCCCAGCCTTATTAACAATATTTATTCCAAAACAAATATAATTAAAATCAATTAGGCTACATTGAGCACAGATAGAACCATCAAATAGGCCTTTTCAGCCCTTCTTGTCAGTGCTGAACCATTTTTTTTTGCCTTGTCCAACTGAGTCCATTGTCCTCCATTCCACTCCCATCCATGTACCTGTCCAATTTCTTCTTAAATGTTAAAATTGAGCCTGCATTTACCACCTCAGCGGACTGCTCATTCCACACTCGCACCACTCTCTGTGGGAAGAAGTTCCCTTTCACATTTGCCTTAAAACCTCAGTGGAAAAAGCCTATCTACATTTACCCTGTCCATCCCCTTCATAATTTTAAATACCTCTATCAAATCTCCTCTTGTTCTTCTACGTTCTAGGGAATAAAGTCCTTCCCTTCTAACTCAGTTCCTGATGTCCAGGCAACATCCTATTAAATCTCTCTCTTTCCATTTTATTGATATATTTCCTGTAGTTAGGTGACCAACACGACACATAATATTCCAAATTTGTCCTCACCAATGTTTTATACAACTTTACCATAACAGCCCAGCTCTTGTACTCAGTGCTTTGATTTATGAAGAACAATATGCTTTCTTTACAACCCTACCCACCCGTCACTCCACTTTCAGGGAATTATGTATCTGTATTCTCAGTTCCCTCTCTTCTGCTGCACTCCTCAATGGCCTATTATTCACTGTGTACATTTCTTTCTTTATCCTTCCAAAATGCAGCACCTCACACCTTAAATTCCATCTGCTATTTTTCAGCCCATTTTTCCACATTGTCTAGCCCAATAGTCAACGAGAATTGGAGGATTAAATCTGAAATGTTCACCTAGACATAATTCTGTCTCGTTCCCTAAGAGTAGATCCAGTCTCTTTAGTTGGTACCTCTATATATATATTGATTTAGGAAACTTTCCTGAATGCTTTTCACAAAATCAAAGCAATCCAGCCCTTTTATAGAATGGGAGCCCCAATCAATATGTGGAAAATGAAAATCCCCTACTATCACATCCTTATGTTTCTCGCAGCTGTCTGCTATCTCTCTTCAGATTTAATCCTCCAATTCTCATTGACTATTGGGCGGTCTATAATATAACCCCATGAGTGTGGTTATACCTTTCTTATTCCTTAGCTCCACCCATAGAGCCTCAGTAGGCAAGCCCTCTGATCTGTCCTGCCTGACCACAACTGTGATATTTTCCCTGATGAGCAATGCCACTCCTCCCCCTTTCATTTCTCACCCCACACCCCACGGTCTATCATGCCTAAAGCAACAGAAGCCTGGAACATTGAGCTGCCACCCCTGCCCCTCTGGCAGCCAATTTTCACTAATGGCTACAATGTCATAATTACACTTTGCCAATCCATGCTCTGAGCTCACCTGCCTTTTCTACAATACTCTTTATATTGAAATAGATGCACTTTAGAAAATTTTCACCTCTTTTGACTTCTAATGGTGCATGTAATTTTCACATAAACTTTTTCCTCCTCTACTGCTCTATCTGTTCTGGCACTCTGGTTCCCATCCCCCTGCAAATCTAGTTTAAACTTACTGGAGCAGCACTCGCACTTCCCGCAAGGATATTAGTCCCCCTCCAGTTCAGATGCAAACCGTCCCATTGGAACAGGTCCCACCTTCCCTAGAAGAGTGCCCAATGATCCAGAAACCTAAAGCCCTCCATCCTGCACAATGTCTTTATCCACATTTTAAGCTTCATTATTCTCCTATCTCTAACCTCACTAGCACTTTGCATGGATTGCAATCCTGAGAACACAACCTAGCGCCAAACTCCCTGAATTGTTCTTGCAGGACCTCCCCACCCCTCACCCACATCAAAAATCACTATATGGACCACGACATCTGGCTGCACATCCTTGCTCCTGAGAATGCCATGAATTTGATCTGAGGTATCTCGGACCCTGGCAACAGGGAGGCAACCTACCATCCGGGATAGTTGATCTCTTTTACAGGACCTCTTATCTGTCCCCCCTATGAAATCTCCTATCACTGCAGCTTGCCTCTTCTCCTCCCTTTCCTTCTTAGCCACAGGACCAAACTCCTTCCCAGAGACCTAACCACTGTGGCTTGTGCCTGGTAGGTTGTTCCCACCCCAACAGTATCTAAAATGGCATAATTAGAACAGCCACAGGGGTGCCCTGCACCGCCTGCCTATTCCCTTTCCCTCTCCTGTCATCCATCTACCCTCCTGTCTCCTAGGTGTGATAGTGTCCCAGAAATCCCTGTCTATCACCACCTCTGCCTCCCAAATGATCCAGAGTTCATTCTCCTCCAGCTCCAGTCCCTTAACTTGGCTTGTCAGGAGCTGCAGCTGGATGCACTTCTCACAGATGAAGTAATCAATCAGGGATACTGCTGGCTTCGCTGATGACCCATGTTCTGCAAGAGGAGCATTCCCCTGCCTTGGCTGCCATTCCCATTGTTTCTGACTCGAGGAACAAAATTATTAGGGTTACAACTATGAGTCAGTCCACTCTTTTCTTTTAAACTTTATTTAGTATTTTTTCAATGAAAATAAACAGACTTTTACAGAATAAGTAATCTAATAATAAAACAAACCCATCTCCTCCCTCCTCCCACAATAGATCCCTAAAGGGAAGCATTAAAAATAAACAAAAACATTCAATTATTTACAATATTATTAAATTCATATTCTTCATATATGGTGTCCACATCTTAACCAAAAAAATCATAATTATTATGTAAATCATGTTATTTTCTATATAAATACACGACTTCAACTCATGATGCCATCGAACTACATTTAACTCTGCTTCATCTTTCCAAGACATACCAATACATTTACGAGCAACTGTCAATGTTAGACGAATAAACGCTGTCTGAAACTTATCCAAACCCAAGTCCACTAATGGAGTAAAATAACCTAACAAAAAAAATTTGGATCTAAAGGAAATTTAATTTTAAACGAATTTTGAAGAAATTCCATAATTTTAAACCAGAAAGGATTAACTTTATCACAAAACAAAACAGAAGGTAGAAATGTTCCAACCAATCATCCACAAATCTGAATTACTAAATCCATATTTTTTCAATTTTTCAGGGGTTAAATATAACTGATGCAAAAAATTAAAATTAACCATACTATATCTTACATTAATTAACTTAGTCAACCCATCATAACACATATTTTCCCAATCCACCCGACTCATCTCACAACTTAAATCACGCTCCCATTTAATCCTAGATGTATCTAAAAAAAATTAACCATTGTATCTTGTAATAAGGCATACATTTCTGATATAAATCCTTTATCTGAAAAATATGAAACCATAAATTCAAATTTAGTTAACTTCAAAATTTTCATTTCTCTTACAAAATTATCTTTCACTAATGCCCTAATTTGATAATAAGCAGAGAATTCTCTAAAATCCCAAATTTCTCTTTAAGTTGATTAAATGATAAAAATTCCCTTCTTCAAAACAATCCTGCAATCTTTTTATTCCTTTAATCCACCAATTTTCTAAAACTATTATTCAATGAAAAAGGAATCCATTTATTTTGATATATTGGGGTTTGAATTGATAAACTATTTTTTGATCCTATTAATAAATGCCTTTTAGTCCAAATTTCTAATAAATATTTCAAAATTGGTACAGTATATTTCTGTAGTAAGACAGTATTCCATTTAAATACAAACTGATGGGGACAAGGTTCCAATATCGCAGTCAATTCCACCATAGCCCAACTAGGAGGGTTCCAAATATCTAACATATGATTAATAAATCTCAATTGAGCTGCTTCATAATAATTTTAAAATTATTGCAAACCTCCCAAAGTATAATTTATGCATCGCTACTCTTGCTAATTTTACTTTCCATAAAAATTCTCAAACTACATTATTTAAATCTTGAAAAAAGGATTTCGGAAGAGAACAAGGAATCGAATGAAACAAATATTGAATTCGTAGAAAAATATTCATCTTTATTCAATTTACTCGACCCATTAAAGTTAAAGGTAAATCTTTCCATTTAATCAAATCCGCTTTAATCTTTCTCATTAATGGTACACAATTTAAATTAGACAATGTTTGAAAATTTACATCAATCATTACCCCTAAGTACTTATTTTTATCAATCCATCGAAATTTACTAATTTGTCTAGATTGATCGTAATTTCCTTCAGAAATTGGTAGTATTTCACTTTTATCCCAATTCATTTTATATCCAGATAATTTACCATACAATTTTTAACAATTTTGGAAATAAATTAAAGATTGATCCAGATTAATTAAATATATCAAAACATCATCAGCAAATAAATTAATCTTATATTCACCTGTCCAATCCTTATACCTGTAATATTCTGCCTGATAGCCTGAGCCAACAGTTCAATGACCAAAGCATATAGGGCTGGCAATAAAGGACAACCTTGACAGTTGAACACGTTAATTTAAAAATGGAAGAAGTTTGACCATTTGTTGCCAGCCTTGCTACAGGATTATTATACAATGCCTTCACCCAACCAATAAATGAGGGTCCAATTTTATATTTCTCCAAAACTTTAAATAAAAAATTCTATTTGACCCTATCAAAAGCTTTTTCAGCATCTAATGATTCTACCATTGGTAGGTTGGGTTGTTGACGTGAAGCACTGATCAATGAAATCACTCTAAGAATATTATCCGAAGCATACCTATCTTTAATAAAACCAGCCTGGTCAGAATGTATTAATTGTATTAAATACTTTGCTAATCTATTTGCTAATAATTTAGCTATTATTTTATAATCCACATTTAATAAAGAAATTGGTTGATAAGAAGAAACCTTCAAAGGGTCTGCCTTTTTTTGGTATAACTGTTATTATTGCACTCAAACATGAGGCTGGTAAAGCTTGTTCCTGAGTTGCCTGATTAAGAACATCCATGAATACAGAGGACAGATCATCATCATAAAAAAAACTTTATAAAATTCACCAGGGTAACATCCTTTATTTCTAAATCTGTAAAAGGAGAATCCAACTTTCTCACATCCTCGAGTCAGTCCACTCTGACGGCGAATGCTCCTTTGCATCATCAATGTAATAACCAACCTACTAAGTCTGGATGCCACAGATCATGACCATGACCGGACCTCAGTCAGTGGCTCTTGAGGTCCAGCTGCCAGCTGATAGATCACCTCTAAAAAGGGCTGTCCAGTTTTTGTTTAAAGTATGCTTGGTAGTCAACATTTAAAAATAGTTCAGGTAAATTTAAAATATCCTGTAAATGACTAGAAATTAAAAACATCGATTCTATAAAAAAGAGAGCTATGGGTGAGAGATCAGGAAGAATTAGATTGTTGCTGAGATTTACATAGTCAGTACAACATTGTGGGCCTGTATTCTGCTGTAAATGTTCTAGAAAAAAATCAAAGAAAAATAAAGTAACAATTATCTTTCTAATGCAAGACTCACTTCCTCCTCCTCCATTTTATCCAGGCCTTTCATTCATACCTTGACAAAGGGCTCAGGCCTAAAATGTTGGGGTTATATCCCTTTGCTTCCTATAGATGCTGCATGACCTGCTGACTTTCTCCAGCACGTTTGTGTATTGCACTACAATCACAGTATCTGCAGACTTTCCTGTTTAACAGCATTATCTTTCTAATCAAGGTTACCAATTCCATTCAAAAGAATGCGGCTATTATACTTTCAACAACCTTGTCACGCATAAAGATGAGATGTGAAACTTGCCTAGCCCTTGATCTCTGTACATGTGTTACATTACTTGAATCAGGAGTGAGTTCAACAGTGGAGCAGGTCAGAAACGCTGCAGCTGATGTCTACCTTGCCGAATTTCTCCATTTCGATCACATGGAAATTAGAAGTGTGTGGACCTCTAAGGAAGTCACTCTTATGGAACCAGCAACCCTAAGCAAGTGTATTTTGGTTCATGATCTGATGTTTTGTCAATTTGTTATTGATGCATCAGTTCTTTCAAAACTCCATAGATTATGGAATGGTGCATGGATCTAGATTGGAGCCTGGTCAATGTAAGATCGCCTTTTGTTAGGAAAGTGCACGAGAAAACATGGAAATTACAGACCATTTAGTCTAACACCAGAAGTCTTGGAAAAGACAGAGGTTATAGTAAAGGAGGCAATAATAGTTTACCTAATCAATATAGATTAATGAAAGGCCTCAACCGGAAGAAATTAATCTCTTTCAAAATGGTCAGCCTGTCTGCTGGGGTGCCAGGAAGAGATCAGGATTTGCGTATCAGCAATTAATGCTATATAATCAATAATTTGAGGGAAATTATTGTAATACTTCTAATTTTGCCAACACCACCAGCAGGGCAGCACTGTTGGTGTAGGGCAGTAGTTCTCAACCTTTTTCTTTCCACTCTCATACCACTTTAAGTAATCCCTATACCATAGGTGCTCTGTGATTAGTAAGGAATTGTGTAAGGTGATATGTGCGTGGAAAAGTTTGAAAACCACTGTTTTAATTGTACCTAATTGACTCGTAATGTGCACGGTTTCATAACTTCAAAGGAAATGGGCTAATGACAATTTTTCTCAAGCAAAATATTTCACTGTCAATTAAATCTACACCAGTGGTTTTCAACTTTCCCTTCCCACTCACATACCACCTTAAACCATCCCTTACTAATCACTGAGCACTGATGGCGTAGGGATTGCTTAAAGTGGTAAGTGAGTGGAAAGAAAATGGTTGAGAATCACTGGTGTAGAGGTTAGTGCAACACCTTTACAGAGCCAGCGATTGGGACTGGACCAGGGGGTTTCAGTCCCAAGTTATCTGCAAGGAGTTAGTTTGTTTTCTGCATGGATTTTGTCTGGGGGCTCCGGTTTCCTCCCACTGTTCAAAAAATGTACTGGGGCATAAGGATAATGGGGTGTCAATTGGGCAGCAAGGATTTGTGGGCTCAAATGTTCAAATTTTAATTTAATAAATTGAAAAGGTGGGTGAGGTTGCTTCAAGCTTCTTTGGATGGAGTAGCAAATACATGGCAAATAAGAACAGCATGGTATTTTGAATCGGGAAACAATGATGAAAAGGATCGGTGTAAAGGTTCAGGAAATAGTTTAGACAAATTGTATGTGGCCCTTCATTGCAAAGCATAGGAGTACAAACTTAAATCAATGGTACCATAATGGGCACAGTTTTTTTGGGTTCCTTACCTGAGAGAGGACAGTTGGCATGGATTTGGGGTTGGCTTTTTCTTTCCACTCACATTCTACCTTTAAGTAATCCCTATGCCTTTGATGCTCCAAGATGAGTGGAAAGTAAAAGGTTGAAAAATCACTGTTTTAACTGTACCTAATTGACTCATTATGCGTGCTGTTGTATAATTCCAAAGGAAATGGGCCAATGACATTTTTCCTCCAGCAAAAATATAACAAGTACTTCTTAATCTTTCCCCCCACCCCCCAACTCACACACCACCTTTAAGCAATCCCTGACTAATCACAGAGCACCTGTGGCATAGGGAGTACTTAAGGTGGTGTGTGAGTGGATAGAAAAAGGTAGAAAACCTCAGAGTGCTCTGCAATTAGTAAGGGGTTAAAGGTTGGATAGGTGGAAGGGGGAGGGGGAGGGGGGAGGGTTGGGGGGAGGGTTGGGGGGAGGGTTGGGGGGGAGGGTTGGGGGGGAGGGTTGGGGGGGAGGGTTGGGGGAGGGGGAAGGTTGGGGGAGGGGGAAGGTTGGGTGGGAGAGGGAGTGGGGGGAGATTGGATGGGTGGGGGAAGATTGGATGGGAGAGGGAGTGGGGGGGAAGATTGGATGGGAGAGGGAGTGGGGGGATTGGATGGGAGAGGGAGTGGGGGAAGATTGGTTGGGAGAGGGAGTGGAGGGGGAAGGTTGGATGGGAGAGGGAGTTGGGGGGAAGATTGAATGGGAGAGGGAGTGGGGGGGGAAGATTGGATGGGAGAGGGAGTGGGGGGGAAGATTGGATGGGAGAGGGAGTGGGGGGGAAGATTGGATGGGAGAGGGAGTGGGGGGGAAGATTGGATGGGATAGGGAGTGGGGGAAGATTGGTTGGGAGAGGGAGTGGAGGGGGAAGGTTGGATGGGAGAGGGAGTTGGGGGGAAGATTGGATGGGAGAGGGAGTTGGGGGGAAGATTGGATGGGAGAGGGAGTGGGGGGAAGATTGGTTGGGAGAGGGAGTGGAGGGGGAAGGTTGGATGGGAGAGGGAGTGGGGGGGAAGATTGAATGGGAGAGGGAGTGGGGGGGAAGATTGGATGGGAGAGGGAGTGGGGGGGGAAGATTGGATGGGAGAGTGAGTGGGGGGAAGATTGGATGGGAGAGTGAGTGGGGGGGAAGATTGGATGGGAGAGGGAGTGGGGGGGAAGTTTGGATGGGAGAGGGAGTGGGGGGAAGATTGGATGGGAGAGGGAGTGGGGGGAAGATTGGATGGGAGAGGGAGTGGGGGAAGATTGGTTGGGAGAGGGAGTGGGGGGAAGATTGGATGGGAGAGGGAGTGGGGGGGAAGATTGGATGGGAGAGGGAGTGGGGGGAAGATTGGATGGGAGAGGGAGTGGGGGGGAAGATTGGATGGGAGAGGGAGTGGAGGGGGAAGGTTGGATGGGAGAGGGAGTGGGGGAAGGTTGGGTTGAACACTCTGGAAACAAAGGGGGCTTATCCACAGATTTATGATAAATGGAAAGGTCTGATGAAATTCTATATCCCAGACAACTCGAGACCAGATTACTGAATATATTGGAAAAGGGGAGTGAGGCATATTCTAGACACTGAATTCTCACAGGAAAAAAGTGTGAATGGTGGACTAAGCTCAAAGTGCTGAATGGACAATGTTTCCATCTGAGTGCAAACTGTTTTAGGTTTTCTACATTCTAAATGTCAATATAAATTCAAAAAGCACTTTGTTCTGAAAATTGCCATATTTTTTTTAAAAACTTTGGTTCCTCTTTTTTCAGTAGCAGAGGCAAGAATCAAAAGCAAGACCTTTTTATTTTTTTATAGAATTTAAATTTGATTCATGCAGAATATTATAATAATCTTGAATTAATACAAGCAGCCATGTTCATATCGAAGCCAGCCAGATCTGAGTGCAACTTTGTACATTTTTAAGTCCCTGCAATCTGATACCAGACCGACCAGGATTAGCTTTTTTAAAAGAAAACAGGTTTTTATTTGTACACCCAGTCTGGATGTGTCTCTCTGCCTGGCACCATCTACAGCAAATTGTTGGCCAATAGCCATGCTGCCGAACAATTTGCCAGTAGCCCAGTGCATAACCCACAACTGAATTACGAGGACCCACATTTCCTTGTACCATTCTTTAACGGATTGCCAAACCACAATCCACCACAGACTCAAGCCAACTCACTATATGCCCCCTTCTTCTACACCATCAACCACCACAACCATTATTATTCAAAACCAAAATAATTCTGACCAGAAACTGCACCTGAACTTTGTAAACTTCTCTGTACAATAGACAAAAAAAAAGAATCAATACATATCTATTTCTCTCTTGTTTAAGAAAATTGCAAATGTATTAGTAGGAGGAAATGTACACACATTAGCTCTTGGCATTTTAAGTACAGGTAGTTAAATTCAAATCCCTGTACGTGTTTTTATCTTAGGGAAACGTACTTGAGCAACACAGATTGCTTTTATATTTTGCAATAAAAATCATAACAGGCAACACAAATGTAAAGAAAATCAATTAGACTTTATTAAATACATTTTAAAGTACAAGTTTAATTCTGATGACGTTGGCAAGATTCTCCTACCGTTTTAATTCAAAATTAGAAAACAGAAATTCTTCTGTGTTATTTTCAAATTTTTTCACAAACCTGAATCTCATACGGCAATTTATTTTAAATATTAATGACTTCTTATTCCTTAAATTAAACAAATACAAGACAGGCAGGGGCAGCTTATTAGAAATAACTGTATATGCTTCCTCAACCCTCTCCAACATGAAAGGATGACTTATTGTCAGTGTTTCAACTTTTAGCTTATGTTGAATCCCATCACACATTTCTGGCTTACTTGTCTTCATGTAGAGTGCTTCATAAAAGCACAGTTTCACTTATAGGAGATGGAGACAACAGAATGGTGAGAGGGAAGAAGAATATCAAATACAGTGCATCTCAGCAATTCCATGACTCCTTTATCAAGCCAACTGAGGAACGTTTGAAGGGAAGCATAAATTATTGGTCCTGACCAAAAGCAGAACATTTTATACAGTACTATACCATCTGACCTATTAACTCAATATTAATTTGAAATGACAAAACATTTTTTCACCATCATATTTTCCCAAAAACAGCAATTGGATTTGACTTGTGGCAAATAGTTGAGAAACTGGAAAGTAAAAGTACACAAGGAACATTTAAATTGCCCCTCATCCATTATTTTATTAAATAAACATGACCAAGCGTTCTGGAAATTTACACTGTTTCCATCTGGTCTTAAAAGATTAAGGAACAGATAACTACTGGCCACTTCCACTACTATATGATAATCAGTCAACAAATCTTCCTGCTTTCACCACCATCAATAATTTTTTTTAATAGATTCAAGGATAATTCCACCTCCAAAATCCTGTACAAGTTTTTTTTTTAAACTATAATGGCAGTACGAGACTCTGGTTGAAACAGACTGGCTTTGAACTGAAGCAGAAGATGCTGCACCTAATTCCTTGCTCCTCTTGCTAAAGATAAAGATGGCACCAGTATCTCGTATTTCAACCTAGGTCAAAACCATCCATTATTTCAATTCAGGGACAAAAATTCCATATATGTGCAACAGATTGGCAAACCAAGACCTTCCTCACCATATTTCTTAAGGACTAGGTCTCAGAAAATGGAGTTCAACCGTAGAGTGCCCAAGAGCCAATCTTGGTTAGGACAAGAAAAGGAGGTGAAAATATGGACTATTTTTTGATTAACAAAAGTTTTGCACGTTTGTTGAAGTTGATCAACAATGGAGAAAGAATGGGGGAAGTGCGCATGGGACAAAAGAACAGTGCGCACATTTGTTTTGGTTTTAAGTATGTTAAAAGCAGTGATTAAGAAATCAGCATTTCTTAATCTGAAAATATTTTTTTCCTTCCTGTTACTACAATACCTTAGTCACCAAACTGTGGATAGTCAAATCAGTGTTTTTTTAAAACAAAACTGGGACATTATTGGCTCCCGTTTCTTTTTCAATTCATTTACAAAGTGCTGCCAGACTTCAACGTCAAACTGACAATTTACTTGAGGAAATTACCAGTGTAAAAATAAATTCAAAAATGTCTTTACGTACCTTTACTCAGCTAATCCTGACAATGCTTGATTGTTCTTTTATCAGTGGTTCTCAATTTTTTCTCCCACGCACATACCACCTTCAGATGTCATAGTAATCCTTTACTAACCACAAAGCACCTAGGGCATAGGATAAGACAGGATGCCAAGTGGATGTTTTCATCCTTTTTCTTTCGACTCACATTCCACCTTTTAAGTAATCCCTATGCCCTTGGTGCTCTGTGATTAGTGATTACTTAAAGATGAGTGGAAAGTAAAAGGTTGAAAAATCACTGTTTTAACTGTACCTAATTGACTCATTATGTGTGCTGTTGTATAATTCCAAAGGAAATGGGCCAATGACATTTTTTCCTCAAGCAAAAATATAACAAGTAGTTCTTAATCTTTCCCCCCACCCCCCAACTCACACACCACCTTTAAGCAATCCCTGACTAATCACAGAGCACCTGTGGCATAGGGCGTACTTAAGGTGGTGTGTGAGTGGATAGAAAAAGGTAGAAAACCTCGGAGTGCTCTGCAATTAGTAAGCGGTTAAAGGTTGGGTGGGAGAGGGAGGTTGGGGGAGGTGGGGGTGGGGAAGGGGGGGTTGGGAGGAGGAGGAGGAGGGGGGGTTGGTGGGGGGGAGGAGGAGGAGGAGGGGGGTTGGTGGGGGGGAGGAGGAGGAGGAGGGGGGTTGGTGGGGGGGAGGAGGAGGAGGAGGGGGGTTGGTGGGGGGGAGGAGGAGGAGGAGGAGGGGGGTTGGTGGGGGGGAGGAGGAGGAGGAGGAGGGGGGTTGGTGGGGGGAGGAGGAGGAGGAGGAGGGGGGTTGGTGGGGGGGAGGAGGAGGAGGAGGGGGGTTGGTGGGGGGGAGGAGGAGGAGGAGGGGGGTTGGTGGGGGGGAGGAGGAGGAGGAGGGGGGTTGGTGGGGGGGAGGAGGAGGAGGAGGGGGGTTGGTGGGGGGGAGGAGGAGGAGGAGGGGGGTTGGTGGGGGGGAGGAGGAGGAGGAGGGGGGTTGGTGGGGGGGAGGAGGAGGAGGAGGGGGGTTGGTGGGGGGGAGGAGGAGGAGGAGGGGGGTTGGTGGGGGGGAGGAGGAGGAGGAGGGGGGTTGGTGGGGGGGAGGAGGAGGGTTTGTGGGGAGGAGATGGGGGGTTGAAAACGACTGCTAAATGATTCCCTCTGCACTCCAGCCAAGTCCCTGATGCCGAGACGGCGCTGGCATGGGGTCACCCGTCGCTGACATTGATGCGCACTTTCTTGGCACAGACCAGGGTCCGGTTCTGGACGATGTCCCACATCCGCAGGAGGCCCTCGGGGCTGAGTTTGTGGATGACCACCAGGTTCTTGTAGAAGCACGGGTCGCTGTTCATGGGGCTGACCCGGCGCCGGACGATGCCGAACGTCCTGAAGGCCGAGTGCCCCTGGGGCTGGACGCCGAGCCGCTGCAGGCACATGCCCAGGTAGACGTCGTCGATGGGGTAGAGGGGCACGGTGTCGGCGGCGGCCGCCAGCCGGCGGGCCAGGGGCGCGGCCATGAGGAAGCCGCCGCCGCCCGCGTACGGCGGGTAGGGCCGGTCGTGCAGCTGCGGGGGGATGAAGTACTTGCTCTGGTGGTTGCGGATGGGCAGCGCCCGGGTGATGAGGTCGCCGGCGAACAGGTCGTCGGGCCCGGGGCCCTCGCCCTGCGAGGCCAGGAACTCGAGCAGGTTGTCGGTGTGCACGAAGACGTCGTCGTCGCCCTTGAAGACGAAGCGGGTGCGGGGGCAGTAGAGGGCGAACCAGCGGAGAAAGTTCACCTCCTTGAGGGTGAGGTTGAAGAAGGTGTCCATGAAGTCCCACTGCAGGATGTCGCCGTGCAGCCGGTCCTCCAGCTCCAGCAGCGCCTGCAGGTTGCGCCGGTCCTTGCCGGCCGAGGGCGCGCCCAGCAGGAAGAGCGTGCGCACGGCGCGGCCGCCCGCGCGCCGCTCGCGGCCCCACGTCTGGCGGACGGCGGCGCGCCGGTCGTGCTGCTCGATCACCGACTTGACCACGATGAGGAGGTGGGTGGGCGCCGCGCACTTCTCCGGGTGGTTGAGCAGCATCGGGTAGTGGCGGCAGTGGCGGTACAGCACGTACTGCTGGAAGCGGGCGTCCAGCGCCGAGAACCCGCTCAGGCCGCGCACCGATCCGTTCGGGCGGCAGGGGCTCGCCGTCACGCCCCAGGCCGGGGGCGCCTCCTCCTCCTCCTCGCTGGGCCCCGGGTCCTCGCTGGCGTTGGGCCGCGCGTCGCGCCAGCCCGGGACCGGCCCGTCGGCCGACTTGAGCTTCTGGACGAAGGCCACGGTGGCGAAGAGCAGCGACAGGCTGAGCAGCAGCGTCTTGAGCAGCTTCCTCTTGCGGAAGCCGTACTCCATGGCCCGAGAGAGGGGAGAGGGGCTTCAGGGGACCGTGGGGCACAGCCCTCCTCGGAGCCCCGGGCCGCCGAAGCCCGGGCACATGGTCCTTCCCCGCGGCCGGGAGCGACAGCAAGGGGTGGGGGCGAGGGCGAGGGGGGACGGACCCTCCTCTGCTCTCGGGAGCTGCTCACTCGGGGACGCCGAACCTGAGACTGAAGCAGTCGCCAGACGAGGTGGGGGGGGGGGGGGGGGAGGGAACCTCTCGCCGCTTAATGAGGACATGCAACGCACCATTTGCCAGCAACCCCCACCCCCTTGGCACCTTGCTCCTTCTTTCCTCCTCCCACCGGGGGGGGGGGGGGGAAGGTCCGAGCACGTTCAGCTTCTTCTCACCGGCTCCGCTGCCCGCCTCCTTGGAAGGTTGTTTCCAATCCCGAGTGAAGTTCACCCCGTCCCGTCTGCGTCAAATGGAGCCAGGACCAAGATACGGGACCACCGGGCTCCAACTCGGAGCTCCAGCCCGAAACCCTTGCGAGATCAGGCGCCCGACGTTAAGTTTGCACTTCACGGCAGCCAAAGTTTTTGGGTGGGTGGGTGTGGACCCGAGCAATGACTTTGCACTTGAAACCTCTGAGCTCGCCCTCAAACTGTTCAATGAAACAACATCCAGTGAAGCGAGCGACTCTTTCGGGTTGAATAAACCCCCGAGTTGGGAGAGATTTGCAACATATTGACCTGCTTCCAGAGGCGGGCATTCGATTAAAAGTGTATTCAGTGCCAAAGGAGGGGGCAGAAAATCAAATCCACAATGCTTCCGTCTTGTCTGCGTCTCCGAGGGGGACACACAGGTGATTTGACGGGATTCTTGTGGACTGTAGTGTGTGTGTGTGTGGGGGGGTGGGGGGTTGTACTTTCCGCACCGCACTTGCGAACGTTTCTTCGGGAGAGCTCTCGCACACTGCAGTCGGACGAGGGAGCGGGGTGGCAGGAAACCCCCTGATGATGGTCAGTTTTGGCAGCCGTTCGGAGGGTCGGGTTTAGTTACAGGGTTTATTTAAAGAAGTATCACATTAAATTATCCAGAAACATAATCGTTGAATGTTTTTCAATCGAATTACAGAACAGAAAACCAATGCCAAATCAGGGAGGTGACATTTTTTTTTAATGGGCTTAAGGATTAAACCGGCTATGTAATAAGTGAGATGTGTTTTTTTTAAAATAATATTAAAGCAATCAAACCCAGACGGAGTAGATCCCTGGTTTATAGAATACCAGTTATCAAAGAAAGAATGTTGTCGCAAAGGAGGAAATGATAGATAAGACAGGTAAGTTTTAAGACTTAGAACATCGAATGAATGGCATCGAGGGGAGTGGTTCAAGTGCTGAACCAAAGGGCTGCTCAACTCAATGATTTGGCTGCAAGGAGCCAGGTTCCGTTGTTCAATTTGCAAATAACACAAGGATAGATCGGCAAGTAAGTTGTGAAGAAACGGGCGTAACAGCGTTGAGTGTGACAAGGTGCAAAGGTGTGAAATTCTTAATGTTAGCAGAAAAATAATTCCCCACGCTTCTAAACGGTGAGAGATTGCAGAAATAGCTGATTGTCCTTTCAATTTGTATTTTGAATTGATATAGAAAAAAGCTTCATTTTACGATAAGGCAAGTAAACATTCAATAACAAATAAATGAACTGTGGTGAGCAGTGTGCCAAATAGTGCCAGGTTTTTCAGAAAATTATAGTTGGTGGAGGGGACATTGGATGTTTGATGGTCTGAGCAGTGTTTCTTGCAGACTGGGGCAGAGCAGTTCAAGTGGTGATGTATTACAGTAGGATACATTTGTAAAATTTAGTAAGAACTCTTGGGAACATGCCACATTTCCTCAGGCAACTGAGGAACATTCTTGGTTGTAATGCTGTATCGAAGCGGTTGGACAGCTGTTTGATTTTATTCCTCAAAACCTGAAGCTCCACCATCTCTACTACAGAACTGTTCGTATCTACAGAGATGTGCAGTCCATTAGTCTGCCTCATTGTTGTTTGAGATTCGGTCTGTTGATGATGGTGTCATATCATGATCCAGGATTTCCAATAAACTTGTGTGTTGGCAGAACAAATAATTAGGTAAGCAAACCGGAACATTTTTAATATTCTGATGGAATTTGAACACGATTATCAGTAAGAGCAAGGAGCTGCTGGTCAACATTAGAAAAGGAAAACCGGAAGTCAAGTCCAAGTCAACTTTTATTTATCATTCATGATAGGACAAGATAGCATTTTTCCAGGACCATGAAGCCTATTTACAAAGATACAAATTAAGAAAGCAGTTAACACATTAAAATATCAAGGTATTAAGATGTATACACAATGTCCACGGCACACGATGCACATCTGTACTGGGAGTTCAGGAACCTGACGGCTTGGACGGGAAAAGCTGTTGACCACTCTGGACATAAAGGCCCAAGTGGCAGAAGGGAGAACAGTTTGCATGTGAAGTCCTTCACAGTGTTTATTGCTTTCTGCCTGCATCGAGTGTAGTAGGTGCCCTTCATGCTAGGAAGAGGTTCCCCCATGGTCTTTTCTGCTGACTTCACTATCCTCTGCAGGGTCTTATGGTCCAAGGTGGTACAGCTTCCAAGCCAGGCGGTGAGTGATACAGTTGCATTGGATGCTCTCAATACATCCTCTGCAGTATGGAGTGTGGGAAGTTGGCTTTCCTCAGCCTTTGCAGGAAGTAGAGGCACTGCTGGGCTTTCTTGACTATGAAGCTGGTGTTAAGGGACCAGGTGAGGTTTTGTGCCAGGTGCACTCCTAGGAACTTAATTCTCTTGACCTCAGTGATATTCGAGTTGTCATTGGTCAGGGGTGCATGATCTCCCTGGGCCCTCCTGAAGTCGACAACCATCTCTCTTGGTTTTTTAACGTTCAGATACAGGTTGTTGGCTCTGCACCAGTTTGTTAGTGTCAACGAATTTTCCCTTGCAACCGCTGCAATCGTGTCTGCCTGTCCCGCATCGGACTTGTCAGCCACAAACGAGCCTGCAGCTGACGTGGACTTTTTACCCCCTCCATAAATCTTCGTCTGCGAAGCCAAGCCAAAGAAAGAAAAGAAAAGTATGCTGCCTCTTCATTCTTACTGATAAGGCCCACCACTGTCGTGTCGTCAGCAAACTTGATGATGCTGTTGGAGCTGCGTTTAGCTGCACAATTGTGGGTCAGCAGAGTGAACAACAATGGACTAAGCACACAGCCCTGGGGTCCCCTGTCCTCAGTCTCAGAAGTGATGTTTCCGATCCGGACTGCTTGAGGTCTCTCTGTCAGGAAGTTAAGAATCCAATTGCAGAGAGAGTTTAATCCCAGCAGGCTCAACTTCAGGTGCTGAGGTATGGTCATATTGAATACTGAAATGAAGTCGATAAACAGCATTCGAACATACGAGTCTTTATTTTCCAGGTGGGTAAGGGGGAGATGAAGGGTGGTGGCACTGTGTCATTCGTGGATCAGTTGGATCTATATGCAAACTGGAGCGGGTCCAGTGAGGGAGGCAGCAGGAGCTTGATGTGCCCTATGAGAACCTCTCGAAGCACTTCATGATGGATGTGAATGTTGGTACCATAGTGCTCCTCATGGAGAGGTAAGGATGTTGGTGAGAACATCTGCTAGCTAAGCTGCACATCCCGAGCACTCTGCTGGGAATGCTATCCAGTCCAGCAGCTTTCTGTGGGTTGACCTTGCCCAATTCTCTCTTCACATCGACCACTGAAAGACACAACACCTGATTGTTTAGAGGAGAGGTGGTCTTTACTGCCACGTCATTTTTGCCTCAAAATCCACTTAGAAGTTCGGTGCATCTGGGAGGGAGGCATCACCAGCACAGGCAGATGGTGTAGTCGGTGATATCTTGGATGCCCTTCATGTGCGTCGCATGTCCTTGCTGTTCAGGATTTGACATTGGGCATGTGCACGCTTTGCTTCCCTGACAACCTTGTACAGCGTGGTTCTTGCAATAGCTCGTCGTCCGCTTTGAAGGCAGCATCAACAGTTCCTGAGCAGCACACGCACCATCACAGTCCTCCATGGCTTCTGATTAGACCGAGTGGTGATGGACTTGGTCACTGTTGCTGTATACTCCTCCATATTGATGCAGTTGCCAATGGTTGCTGCTTGCTTGAACATGTACCAGTCAGTGAGCTCGAAGTAGTCTTGAAGTGTGTGAATGGCCTCTGCTGGCCAGGCTTTAACCTACTTTTGGGCTGGCTGGAGCATCCAGCGAACGGTCTGTGCTGGGATTAGCATTAGAGATGTGGTCTGAGTATCTGAGGTGGGGTCAGGGCTCCACCTGATACGCATCAGAGATGTTCATGTAGATAAGGTCCACCGTGTTTGTGCCTCTCATAGCAACCTACACATACTGATGGATATTGGGTAGCCCTGACTTGAGATTCGTCTGTCTGAAGTCCCCAGCGATGATGATTGGTCCATCTGGGTGTGCAGTCTGCATTTTGTTTATTGCCTCATATAGTACCCAGATCGCCTCCTTAGCATTCGTGCTGGGGGGTTGTACACACCTTCTATGAGCACCATGGTAGATAAAATGATATGCATCTGACGGTCGCAAATTCCACCAGCGTTGAGCAGTGACTGGAGACTCGTACTGAATCTGTACACCATTCTGTGTTGATGTAAACGCACAGGCCATGAGCTTTTCCCACACAGAGCAGCATCTCTGTCAGGTCGAAATAAAATGCCACGTTTTGGTGAAAATCAAAGCACAGCAGTCCCTGTTCTTGTACTGCGCAGCCTTCTGGAGTCGGATGTCATCCATTTTATTCACCAGTGAGCAAACGTTGATGAGCAAGATTTATGGCAGGGGTTTGGTCTCAGCCTAGCATGGACTCCTGCTCACGCACCGCTTCCTTCTCCTCTGTGATCCCGAGGCTTTATGGCCTAGTCCTCTCAGCAGCCCGTGGTTGCATAGCTCGGCCCCGAGGTTTTCCCGGAGGTAAGTAGATACATTTCTAACTAACCTTTAAATATTTTAAACTGTCGCGAAGGGTAGTCATGACTTTACATACTGAAATTGTATAACACTTTGGAACCGACTGCTACAAAGAAACACACACACTCGCAGTGTGGAAGGTTAAGCTCAGAGATGTATTGAGGCTGGAAAGGCTCCTTTTATACAGTTGGGGTTTTGTTTGGCTGACATCAGCCTCATGAATAACATGCGGGAACATTCTTGCATGCACCCTTCCCCAGCCTGTTATTGATCGTATACTGGGAAGCTTGGCCAGTGGCATTTTAGGGCTGCTGATCTTTTACTGCTTCAGCTTTCAACCTCGCCGGTTCTCGGTGTTGAGGGACGTGTTACAGTGTGTTATGCTGCTGTTTACTACTGTATGTGCCGCGTGATGAGCCGGCTCGATCTCCGCGGTGGCGGGCTGCCACAACTTTAACTAAACTATTTAACTGTAATTAAAAGAAAAACAAGTGCATCTACAAGTGTCTTGGAGAGGCCGTTGCATCCGACGTCGCACCGCATCCTTCCATGCAGGATGTGTGAAGTCTTTCTTAATGTTTATTGCTTTTCCTCCTGAATCGAGTGTAGTATATGATCCAGTGATTCTTGGGGGAATCAGAAGTAGAGCAAATTTAAATTTCTGGGAGTCACTATCTTGGAGGACCTTTCCTGAACCAATCACACGAATACCATTATGGTCAAAGGAGTTTGCGGAGGTTCGGTACAACGTTGAAAACCTTGACAAACCTCTACAAATATGTAGTGGGAAGTGTGCTGACCGGCTGCATAACAGCCTGGCAAAACCTGCAAAAGGTAGAGGACCATCATAGTACATCACGGGCAAAACTCTCCCCACCATCGAGTACATCTACATGGAATGTCACCGTTGGAGAGCAGCAGGAATCATGAAGGATCAATGTCACCCAGGACATGCTCTGTTCTTGTTGCTGTCATCAGGAAAGAAGAACAGGTGCAACAGGACCCATAAGACAGAGGAGCTGAAATAGACTATTCAACCTATCTTGTCTGCCCTGCCATTTAATCATGAACTGATCCATTTTCCCATTTAGCTCCACTGCTCTACCTTCTCCCCATGACCTTTGATGCCCTGGCTAATCGAAAACCTATCAATCTCTGCCTTAAATGCACCTAATGACTAGACCTCTACAACTACCTGTGGTAACAAATTCCACAGATTTACTACCCTCTGGCTAAAGAAAATCCTCTGTATTTCTGTACTTAGCAGACACTCCCTCAATCCTGAAACTGTGCCCTCTTGTCCTAGACTCTCCCACCATGAGAAACAGCCTTTCTACATCTACTGTCCATACCTTTCAACATTAGAAATTTTTCAGTGAGATCTCCCCCTCATTCTCCTAAATTCCAATGAATACGGGCAAAGAGCCGTCAAATATTTATCATATGATAACCCTTTCAATCCTGGAATCATTTCAGTGAACCTCCCCAGAACCCTCTCCATCCTTTCTTCAATGAGCTCCCGCCCCCAAACTGCCTTATAAAGTCTCAAATAACTCATAACCAGGTTCAGGAATATCTGCTGCCCTTCCACCATCAGACTCCTGAACAAGACTCATTCTGAAACTCATTTAAGGACTCTTACTTTGCTTATTACTTATGACTGAATTTTATTTCTGTATTTGCACAGTTTGTTTACATTCCTTTCTTTTGTATACATTTCTTTCTTCTTGAATAAAGTTTACAGTTACCGGTAATTAGATATTCTGCCTGGCCTGCAGGAAAAAGAATCTCAAGGTTGTATGTAATGTTCTGTATGTATTCTGACAATAAATATCAAATTTGAACTTTGAAATACAGGGAGGTTGTACTTCAGTTATATACATCAAAGATTCTTATTTAAGGAAGGATGTAAAGGTGAGAGCAGTTCAGAGGTTTTCTAGTCTTGTATCCAAAATGAGTAGCAGGAAACATTGTGAGAAGGAAACATTGGTGATATTTTACTTTCTGGAGTTTAGAAGAGTGAGAGCAAACTATAGGAATAGTGGATACTTTGGTTACAAACCAACAACATTTTATGAATTTTAGATGAATTCTTGTCGATTGGGGGGGGTGGGGTTGCAGGTCTGACCCCAAATATAAAAGAATGGTGTGAGAAAACTCATCTGTTAGCCGAATGCAGGTAGAAAGGAAAATAACAAATGTATGAAGCATGTAATAATAAAATATCATCAGGCCATAAGACATAGGATCAGATTTGGGCAGTTTGGCCTATCAAGTCCACACCATGGCTGATGTATTATCCTTATCAACCCCATTCTCCTGCCTTCTCCCCTATCCCTTGAGTTCCTTCCTTTCTAATAAATTTGCCCAATGACTTGGCCTCCCTGTCCATCTGCTGCAGCGAGTTCCACAGATTCGCTATGCTCTGGATGAAGAAAATCCTCCTTGTTTCTGCTATTAAGGATTTTTTTTTTATTCTGAGGCTGGGCCCTCTGATCCCAGACTCCCCCACCATAGGAAACATTTTCTCCAAGCCCATTTTCTCCAGTCCTTTCTGTATTCAATGGGTTTCAATTAGATCATCATTCTTCTGAACCTCTGTGAGTACAGACCCAGAGCCATCAAAGGTTCCTCATATGATACACATGAAGCTCCTCCAGACTCTCTCCAATGCCAACACTTTGGATAAGGATACTGAAACTGCTCACAATACTCAAAGTGCAGTCTGACCAATTCCTTTTGAAGCCTCAGCAATACATCCCTGCATTTATGGTCAATTCTTCTCAAAATTATGCACAAATTGTATTTGCCTTCCTTACCACTATTTCCAAGTTAATCGTTAGGGAATCTTGCACAAGGACTTCCAAGTCCCTCTGCACCTCTGATTTCTGAACTCGTTGCCCATTCAGAAAATAGTCCGCACCTTTATTCCTTCCACCAAAGTGCATGGTCGTAGACTTCTCAACACTGTCTTCTACCTGCCATTTCCTTGCCCAATCTCCTAACATACTAGGTCCTTCTATTGACTCAGTGCTTCCTCAACACCACCTGTCCCTCTTCCTTTCTTTGCATTGTCTGCAAACTTGGCCACAAATCCATCAATTCCATATAAATACCTGGAAAAGAATAACAGGAACATGTGCAGTCAGCATGGGTTTAGGAAAGGAAAATTACGTTTGATTTATCTACTTTTGTTCTTTGAGAATCTGATTAACATATTAATTAAAGAGTAACACCTATTTGGTGACTAACAGTGCACCAGTGGATATTGTGCATTAAAAAGTGTCTTAAAAAGATCCGACATAGGGGTTTGATCATCAAGTAAGAGAGTGTAGAACTGGGATTAATTTTTGATTCAAATTGTGTTTGGCAGGTAGAAATCAAAGGGTAAAAATAAATAAATCTTTCTGAGGTTGGCAGGATATGGCCTGTAAGATATTGCAAGGATTGATTCTGGGGTGCCAGCTCTTCATAATCTATATATATGGTTGATGGAACCACGTGCCAGAGTTCCTAATTGGTTGATACAAACCCAGGTGGGATTGTGAGCAGAGAGAAGATAGCTAACTTTTAATTCAGATGCCTGTCTGCTTTTTGTTCATACGTTAACTCAAGACTCAAGCCCAAAATGTTGGTTATATATCTTTGCCTGTCTGCTTTTTGTTCGTACGTTAATTCAAGACTCAAGCCTAAAATGTTAGTTATATATCTTTGCTTGTCTGCTTTTTGTTCGTACGTTAACTCAAGACTCAAGCCTAAAATGTTGGTTATATATCTTTGTCTTCTTTGGACGTTGCAAGACCTGCTGAGTTTCTCCTGCACTTTTGGGTATCTTTTGTGGATGTGCTGCAGAGGTAGGTGTATTGGAGTGGGTCAAGGGTGACTCTTAGGCTGGAGATAATGTGATCCATGACCAACCTTTCGAAGTACTTCACGACTGTGGATATCAGAGACACTGGCTGGTAGTCATTGGTTGTCACAGTTATTCTTCTTTGGCCCCAGAATGATAGTGGTCTCAAAAGCAGGTGGGTTCTCAAGCCATAGGAGAAGTTGAAGATGAATGTTCCCCACCAGCTGATCTACACAGATCTGGACGACAAATCCAAGGACTCTCTCTGAGCCAATTGCTTTTCGTGGGCTCATTCTCTGGAAGCTGATCTGATGACTGAGGATGTGGGTAGGCCTGAAATTACAGATGCGTGTTGTCACTGGGTTGCTAGCCTCCAGCCTGAAGCAAGTGTACAATTCATTGTCTAGGAGGGATGTTACTTTGGCCAATTTCATTTGATTGCTTGTGGTGGCTCGAATATAGCTTATTCTGACACATATCTGATACTCTCCCAAGATTTACACCTTCTGGGAAGTAAGTGACTGTTACAGAGTTCTGTGTTGAGTATTGGCCCATGTGTTATGTGGTTTTATGTTAAAAAGTAACAGTTTGCCTTAGAAAGCCAAAGTGAAGGTGGACTGCTGAGAGAGTGGGAGACAGACCGAGCATGTGCAGAAAATGAAAAAAACTTCTGGACTTGGATAATAAACCACCACTGGGTGGAGCATGAGTCATGGTCTGGAGGACAGTTTAGAATGTTGGGATTTCAAAAAGGGATGAACATTTCGAAGGCAGCCAAAAGGATCCAGACCAAGCCCGTGGTTCCTCTCTCTGCAAGCAACACAAGACAACTTTGAATTTCGTGCTCTCTCTCAAAGATCTTTTGGCTTCAGTTTACCAAATAAACTGAATTTTGTTCATGATCTTTGCTTCAGTTGAGATCGAAGTTTTGTGAGTCTTGTTTGTTTTGTGTCTAAATTTTTCTGTGGGCAGGTTGGAAATATAACTTAGACTTTAATTACGTATTTAGGTTGGGGAATTTATTAGTTTTACACTGATAGAAATTTGTATAGTAACCAGTGGGTATTATAAAAGGGGGGATTTTGAATTAAAGTTTGAAGGTAAATTTTTGTTAATAAAGTAATTGTTCATCTTTACCCCTGTGTGATCTGCCTTCTTTGTGGTTTGATCTTGTAACATAATTTGGGGGAATCATCCGGGATCAAACCAATTTGGAAACTTTAGGGGCGATTGACTTGTGCTTAGTTATCTGTCGTCTGAGTTTGACTCAACCTCCAGCTTGAAATTAAAAAGTAAATGATGAGAGTATAAATCACCAGCAGAAAAACCAGCAACTATGAATATTGACCAGTTCATAGAGAACCCGTCAGTGGTTAATTTAAAAATGGCTAAAATGTCAGAACTGATGGTTATAATTGGCAAGTTAAAACTTATTACAGTAAGAACTGGGATGAAAAAAAAAAGGAAATTGGCCAAAAGATTGTTAAGCACTATGTAGGAAAGGGAGTATTTGAAGAAGCTGCATTAGGACAGTTTCCAAAGGAGAAAACTTCAGAGGAAGTAAAATTGGCTTTGAGAAAACGAGAGTTAGAGGAAAAAAGAGAGGCAGAAAGGAAAGCTGAATGGGAAGCAGTAAGGCAGGCAGAAAGAAAGGAGAGAGCAGCCACAATGGAGGAGAGAGAGAAAGAATGGAAACATGAGCTAGAACTAGCTAAATTGAGGCAGACCCTAACCCAAGGAGAGGGAGAAGCCCAAAATCCACGTGCTGGTCAGGAGGAGAGGTTTCTGGTCAGTAGAGAAGTGAGGTTAGTTCTTCCATTTGAGGAAGCTGAAATAGACCAGTATTTTCAGCATTTTGAGAAAGTAACTGTAAATTTAAAATGGCCAACCGAACAGTGGTCACTCCTACAAAGTGTTCTTTAAGGGAAAGCCCAACAGGTGCACTCGTTTCTCACTGTACAACAAGCAGCTGATTACGAATTTGTAAAGCAGGCTATACTCCGATCTTATGAACTAGTCCCAGAGGCTTATAGACAAAACTTCAGGAATTTTTAAAAAAGCAGCAACTCAATCTTACCTGGATTTTGCTTATAGGAAGGTTGTGTGTTTTGAACGGTGGTGTGTCGCAATGAAAGTAGAAAAACTTTGATTTATTGAGGGAAATCATTCTGATTGAGGAGATTAAAAATTGTGTTCCTGACTATATTCAAGTGTACTTGGCAGAGAAAAATATAAAAGCTTGGCAAGAATTGGCTAAATTCACAGAGGAATATGCTTTAACCCACAAATCTAAGTGGACACTAAGGAAAACCTTTCAAAGGAATACTGCTGATAATCTAAGTAAAGTAGAAAGAAAATCTAGAAGTGAGGGTAAGAGAAGAGAGGAAGGGAAATGGCACTATTGTAAGAAGCCAGGGCACATAATAGCAAATGTCCTGTACTGAAAAGGAAGAAAGAGAAAAGGGTGGTGCCTGTGTTCAGAGTGAGAAAGTTAGAGATATTTTGAAACCATTCATGACTGAAGGTTTCATTTTGGTTAAAGAAGGATCCAATCAAGTGCCGGTTAAAATCATGCGGGATACTGGATTAGCCCAATCGCTTGTATTAAATGATGTTTTGAATTTTGGTGAGGAAATCGATACTGGAGATGTGAATTTAATTAAAGGTATTGGTAGTGAAGCAGAGCCTATACCTTTGCATAGAATAGTGATGAAATCAGACAGTTAGTGGCCCGGTTACGATAGGGATAAGATCAAGTCTGCTGGTGGATGGTGTTTCTCTTTTCTTGGGGAATGATTTAGCAGAGGGTAAAGTCATACCTGTGGTGAAACTCACAAGGAAACCATTGGTTTATGAATCCAAAAATGATTTGGAAATCTACCTTACGTGTGCCATTACTAGAGCCATGTCTAGAAAAAAAGGTAGAAGTAGAGAAAGTCTGTGATGATCTTGGCAAGCATTGAGGACAAATCTAAGGATCCAGCTTTGCTGTTATCAAGAGAAGAATTAATAGCCAGACAAAACCATGATCCTGATCTTGCTGGGATAAGAGATAAGATTCTGTCTAACCAGGAAATTGAAAGTGTGCCAGTAAGTTACTTTGTTCAAGATGGAATATTGATAAGAAAGTGCAGACCACAAGTGATACCTGCCAGTGAAAACTGGGCAGTAGTAACACAAATTGTAATTCCCAAAAACTTGGAGGAATTAAATATTAAAGTTGGATCATAGTGCACCTTTAGGAGGTCATCTTGGAGTGAAGATGGTAGAAAAGATAAGGACACAGTTTTATTGGCCAAATTAAGAAAGGATGTTGTGAACTTTTGTAGAACCTGTCACACTTGTCAACTGGCGGGCAAGCCTAATCAAGGACCACCAGTGGCACCTTCACAACCCATCTCTGCTTTCGGGGAGCCCTTCTCAAAAGTGATAGTGGATTGTGTTGGCCCATTGCCAAAAACCAAAGCGGGAAATTAATATTTATTAACACTCATGTGCACAGCTTCAAGGTTTCCAGAGGCTATTCCCCTAAGAAACATTAAAGCAAAGACGATTGTGAAGGCTATGCTAATTTTTTTCACACTGTTTGGCCAACCAAGGGAAATTCAGTCGGACCAAAGGAGTAATTTTATGTCTGGAATATTTCAACAGGTGGTGTATGAATTGGGACCCTATCAAATTGTGTCATCTGCCTATCATCCTGAAAGTCAAGGGGCTTTGGAAAGCTTCCATTTAACTGTGGAAAAATATGATGAGGGCTTATTGCATGGAAAATAATAAGGATTGGGATGAAGGAATCCATTTGTTATTGTTTGCTGTTAGAGAGGCAACTCAGGAGTCTCTTGGCTTTAGTCCATTTGAGTTGGTGTTTGGTCATGAAGTCAGGGGCCCATTACTATTGTTGAAGGAACAGTGGATACATGATGATATACAATCAAATCTGTTAAATTATGTTTTCAAATTTAAAAACAGATTACATCAGGCTTGAGAGATGGCAAGGAAAAATTTTAAAACTGCTCAGGGAAAAATGAAAATTTGGTATGATCAAAAAGCAAAAATTAGGTAATTAAACCTGGTTACAAAGATTTGGTTTTGTTTCCAATGCAGTCAAACCCTTTGAGAGCTCAGTTTTCAGGACCATATAAGGTGAAATCAAAAATTAGCCAGGTCACCTTTGTCATTGAGACGCTTGATCGTCGAAGAGAAACACAGGTCTGTCACGTGAACATGCTTAAACCTTACTTTGAGAAAATTACTGAGGAGGAGACTAGGATTCCGACCAAGGTCCTAGTTATAGAGGAAAGTAAGGAGGAGATAAGTTTCAGGGAAGGTCATGGAGCACAGAAGGTGATAAGCCCCAAGCTGGAGGAAAATTTCATAGTTTTTCAAAACGTAGAAGCCAAGTTAATGCATTTGACTAAATCAGAAAAGGAAGAATTGAAGACATTACATGAAATTTAAGGACATATTCCCATATGTTCCAAGAAGAACTACTGTGGCTTGTCATGATGTGAAGATCGGTGATGCTAAGCCTATTAAGCAGCATCCTTACCAGGTTAATCAGGAAAAGAGCAGATTGTTGGATCAAGAGGTGGATTATATGCTCAAAAATGACATCATCTGAAAATCGTTCAAATTGGAGTTCACTCTGTGTTCTGGTGCCTAAGCCAGATGAGTGAATAAGGTTTTGTACAGATTATCGAAAGGTAAACTGATGCATTCCCTATTCCCAGAATAGATAATTGTATAGATAAGGTGGGGAAGGCAAAGTTTCTTACAAAGATTGATCTCTTAAAAGTATACTGGTGTGTTCCTTTGACAGAGAAAGGCAGGGAGATTTCTGCATTTGTTACACCTTTGGGATTGTATGAGTATAATGTTATGTCTTTCGGGATGAAAAATGCACCTGGCATATTTTGGAGAATGATTAATGCAGTAATTCAGACTTTAGAGCACACAGAAGCCTATATCAATGATTTAGTAATTAGTACGGATACATGGGAAGAACACATGCTTGAATTAGAGCAGTTATTTCAGAGACTGGTGGAAGCACACCTCACAGTGAATTTGCACAAGAGTGAGTTTGGACATGCCACTGTAATTTATCTGGGTTATGTAGTAGGACAGGAGCAGGTGGCACCGGTTGGACTGAAAATATTGGCTATCACTGTGTTCCCTATTCCCGTTAATAAGAAAGCTCTTCAGAGATTTCTAGGTATGATTGGCTACTATCGTAGATTTTGTAAAAACTTTGTAGAAATTGCACTCCTATTAACAAAAAAAGAAATAAAAATTTATCCGGTCAGATGCATGCCAGGAAGCATTTCTGAAGTTAAAGGCCATTTTATGTCATCAGCCTGTACTTGTGTCCCCTAACTTTGAAAAGCCATTCTTTTTAGCCATGGACGCCAGTGACGAAGCGGTTGATGCTGTACTGTTACAGAAGAAGGATGGTGATGGAGTAGATCATTCTATTTCTTACTTCTCGAAAAAGTTTAACAACCATCAATGAAATTATTCAACCATTGAGAAGGAGTTATTAGTGCTTGTTTTAGTGTTGCAACATTTTGATGTGTATATTTGCACTGCTCAAAAACCGTTAATAATATATACTGATCATAATCCATTAGTTTTTCTGTCTAAAATGAAAAATAAGAACAGACGGTTATTGAATTAGGGCTTACTATTACAAGATTTTCTTATTACACATAATAGCAGATTGTTTGTCAAGATGTTAATCTGGTTAGATATGAATCTAATCACATCGTTATTGTAAAAAAATGAGTGTTTATTTTATTTATGTAATATTTCCATTAATTGTTAAAAATGTGTTGTTGTGGACCACATTTTTTTTTGTTGTGTATTGGCCTATATGTTTGGCTTTATGTTAAAAAGTGACAGTTTGTCTGAGAGAGCCAAGGTGAAGGTGGACTGCTGAGAGAGTTGGAGATGGACTGAGCATGTGCAGACAATGATCTAAACATTTCTGGACTTGGATGATAAACCACCACTGGGTGGTGCTGTGGAGTAGAAGGCACCCCAGAGCATGAGTCATGGTCTGGAGGACAGTTTAGAATGTTGGGATTTCAAAAAGGGACCAAGCCCGTGGTTCCTCTCTCTGCAAGCAACACAAGCTTGAATTTTGTCCTCTCTCTCTCTCTCTCTCACAAAGATCTTTTGGCTTCACTTTACTAAACAAACGTAATTTTGTTTATGATCTTTGCTTCAGTTGAGATAGAAGTTTTGTGAGTCTTGTGTGTTTTGTGTTTGTTTTGTATCTAAGTTTTTCTGTGGGCTGGTTGGAAATATAACTTACACTTTAATTAGCTTTACACTGTTATAGAGATTTGCATAGTAACCAGTGGGCATTGTTATAAAAGGGGGGGGATTTTGAATTAAAGTTTGAAGGAAAAATTTTGTTAATAAAGTAATTGTTCATCTTTACCCCTGTGTGATATGCCTTCTTTGTGGTTGCCGGTTTGATCTTGTAACAGTGACCTATTTTGTCTTCCAAACTGTAATGAGTTGTATTTATCTCTACACAGCTTCATTTGCTAATTATTTACCATTCTGCAATTGCTGAAGACTGCAAAAAAAAACTGCTGAGAGTAGTAAACAAGCTGAGGCCATCATGAAAACCAACCTCCCCTCTATCAACTTTGTCTTCAGGTCCCACCATCTCGAAAGAGCTGGAAGCAAATTAAAGGACTCCTCCCTTTCCAGTGATACTCTTCTTCCCTATCCCCCATTCCATCAATAGAAGATTGTCAAGGACAATCCCTTTTGGACATTTATCAGACTCTTCCATAAATCAGGTCAGATTGGGCCTATTAGTCCATGCCGAACATTTTCTCCCGTCTAGTCTTACTGACTCGCATTTGGCCCATGACCCTCCACACCTCTCCTGTCAATATACCTATTCAACTTTTCCTGGAATATTAACATCGATCTGGCTTCTACCACCTCTGCTGGAAGTTCATTCCATACCCCCACCACCCTCTGCTGAAGAATTCCCCCTTGTGTTTCCGTTTGAATCTCCCCCACTCTCAACGGAAAAAGCCTATCCACTTTGACTCTATCTTTTCCCCTTATAATTTTGAATACCTCTATTCCCTGGTGCGTAGAAGATTGAGGGATGATTTGTTAAAGTCACAGCCTGCTCAATCTTTCCCTGTAACTCAAACCCTGAAACCCCAGCAACATTCTTGTAAATTTCCTCTGCACTCTCTCCATACTGTTTATATCCTTCCTGTAATTCGGCAACCAAAACTGCACACAGTATTCCAAATTTGGCCTCACCAATGCCTTATACAATTTCAACATAACATCCCAACTCCTTTATTCAGTACTTGGATTTATGAAAGCCAACATACTAAATGCCTTCTTCACCACCCTATTGTTAGGAATTAAAGTACCTTTAAAGAAATTGCTCGAGACAAAAATTGAGAACAAAGAACATTTATTACTACAACAATGCAAAGTTGGGTGCTTCCCCTTACCCTGGGAATACACACACATACTGGGGCTCACCCAACTTTTATACAGTCAATTTCAGTATCAGAATGCCCTCCCCCTTACATTCTTCTGCCCCCTGGATGGGTTTGGCATAGGTAATTCTTCCTGCCTACGTGCAGTTTCAGTACACTTGGAGGACCAGGGGGTATCCTGTGGGTGCCCCATCATGTCATTGTCCTTATTCACACCTTCCTGATTCTCTGGGCTACAGTCTCTTAATATGCAGAGTTGACTCATTCTATCTAGGGTTGGCTAATTTCATATGTATAAATCTGTGTATGGTTAGCTAATTAGAAATGTATGACTTGGTACTTCTGTCCAGGGCTAGGAGACCCTTATCTGATCCAGACTACCTCAACTTCCTACATTCTATTGTACCTTACCATTCCTTATCTTAGTCCTATGGTCTTGTCACAAAGGATAGAAGATTCTTATGTTAATCGTGCTGACTCTGCTTTCCTGCATCCTAAGCCCCAAACTTATCCTGTTTGAACTGGTTTCAGCCATTTTACTGATGAACTTTAGTTTCTTCCATGTTCATAATTTTAGGTCAATTTTCCCATCTCTCACAATCCTCACTTTTCTTTTAGATCAGTAATACTGATCTTTCACCATGATCAGTGTTACTGATCTTTGGTTACTAGTGTCAGTGTGACTGATCCCCCCCCCCCCTCTCCTCACTTTTCTTTTAGATCAGTAACACTGATCTTTCAAGTGTAAGGTGTAGTTTTACCCAGCTGGTCAATAACCGAATTGTAATGTCTGTGTAAAGTCTTTAGGTAGGGGAGCACCATGAAGGTCAGGGGAGTGAGTCCAGCTGCTTATTAGGGTTTGGAGTCTCAGGCTCCAGTTCTCAGTAAAGAGTCTAGTCCATCCCATACGTTGAAATATTGAAGCAGTGTCTTTGAAGCACACGACCTTTGTAAGTGTTGTCCCGACGAAGTCTGTGAGAGGCGCTGCCTTCAGCAGCGAACGAGTAGCAGTCTATGAGAAGCGCTGCCTTCAGCAGCGAACGAGTAGCAGTCTATGAGAAGCGCTGCCTTCAGCAGCGAACGAGTAGCAGTAGTCAGGCGGTTCCGTTTGATTGTGGCTCGTATCTGATGTCCTCTTCAGCCCCGAACCCTAGGGCCACCGATCTCCGAAGGCTGTTTGGAGCCTGATATTAAAGTGTCAAGCAGCTCACGTTGTTGGAAACTGGTGCTCCCTTTCATGGGGTGATGAAAAGTGACCAAGCTGGGGGGGATTGTTTCTTGTGATTTAACTGTGTGTTGCAGCTTGTCTGCTAACATTAGCATATGTATCATTGAACTTGTGAGTTGCAGCCTGTCTGTGTACATTAGCATATGTATTAACTCTCTCTCTCTCTCTGTTACATGTACAATGCTGACTACCATTCTGTCTGTCTTTGTCCCACCATGTCCTTTGTGCTATCGCTTCAAAACTCCTGTCTTTAATACCTGTGTAGGCTATGATACAAATTAGATGTACTCCACTAAAGCTGTTTAATTCCCCTGGTCCGTATTGGGATCCCTTATATCCCATTATGATTATACATTAAATCTATGCCCTGTCTACATTCTAAAGGAGCTGAATTGTAACCTCTGCTGCCCCTATTCCAGGGGGGCTTAAAACATTAACGAACAATATTCCAAAGAAATTAGTAAACAACAATGAACAATACATGTAAAGCTCATTAAAAACAGCATTAAAATACAATAAGAACTGAATAAAGCACAATAAATGTAAAGCTCATTGAAAACTGCAATAAAATACAATAAGAACTGAATAAAACCACAATAAATGTCAAGCTCATTGAAAACTGCAATAAAATACAACAATAACTGAATAATCAAAAGACAAGTAAAATACAACAATAACTGAATAAACCATTAAAGAAACGAAAAAAAATGTTAAATTACGGCACTTTGTAACAATCTGACTTTCCTTTGTGTTAGTGTAAAAATTGTAAAATGAAACACAAACCATATTTGCATGGGTTTTGAATATGTTAGACCTTATTAAAATGCAGTTGGAGCTGCTTGTCTGTATGGGGCACAACCCTCCAATTTGTTAGAGTGAGTACATAACAGACATTGCAGCACAAGAGCCCCTGCAAGAGAACTTGAAACATATTCAACCTTTAGTTCTGCCTTAAGTAAAATGCCTTGTGCCACAGCTCACAGGAGCTGGCCTTATTTAAAACAGTCTGTAAAACAGGCACCAAAAAAAGTTAAAGATGTTCTTATGAAGATTGCACACACAATAATTTAAGTACAGGCTAGTTTCTATTATATTCCACTTAAAAGTTCTGCTGCATGAATCCTGGAGCTTGTGGAGTCATTATTGAATCAAGAAATATTGGTACCATGCCAATCTCATTCTAACATGCCAATTTCTCCAGTCCTTAAGTCAAGATGTACTGAATAGCATCCGGTACAAGATCTGTGAGTTCTTAATGATATTATTATTCTTATGCACCCAATTGTTCTGAACTATGCCACCAATTTAAATCATATTCCACCTATTGCAGTACTCACACAGCACCATAGACCAGTTCGCAGGTTTATTTCTCCATTAAGCTGAATCCAGTTGCGCAGGATTTACCTCCGTGATTATTTACAATGTAACTTCCGCACTACCGGATTTAAATATAAACCTGATGAATGGGGGAAAGTTATCATGAATTAAATAACAGCGGCAATACAGAGAAATTGTGCTGAGGCATTAATTTCACTCCAGAGGAAAATGCACCAGAGAAATGAATGATTAAACTTATAGGAATCCCCATAGGAATCCCCAGAGGTATCTTTATTCTCCAGAGGTGGGTGATCTTTAAACTCACGGACCTTGACTGCTGAATGTGTAGAAGAAATGTATTAAATGTGTTGATAGGGCTCCATACCTCTAACTGCAAGACAAGAGCCTGAAGCCTCAATTTCAAGTGCCACAGTGCACTTAAAGGGACATGCACACTCCCCCTTCAACTGGCTGATCCAGCCACTTTACACATCAGATCCTTTCTTTATCTCACATACACTTAAAGTTAAGATGTATAGAACTCACCCTATTTGCGCAAACATTTCTCCCTGCAAATGTTATAACATCACTCAACTCTCAGGTACTCCCTGTGCAAAATCACATTTAAATACAATTTATTTCATAAATTGGAATTAACTGGTAGTTAAATTCGCTAATTCTACAGTATTGAAAAACGATCATTTATGACATTTAATTTTTAGCATGAATTTTAATCAATATTGGTCAGTGACTGAAGTGGGAAGTCGTGATTTATGAAATTATCTCTGGTCTCTACTCTCCCACTCCCTGCACTTCTCCCAACATTCAGGAGCTGGCACACAGTCCCTGCCTTTTTTCATGTTACTCATCTACTATTCCTTTAACTGCTTGCATCAAAATGTTAGCCTTTGCTTTCTGCTTATCCTCAGATGTCTGGACAAATGCTTTTTGTGTGATCTGTAGAAGCTGGGTTATTCCCTGCTCATGCCAATTTTCTGTCTTTTGTAATTTTCTCTTAATGTCTGGGGCTGAGTTGGAAACAAAACCTGTTAGTACCAATTGTTCCCCTGCTGGGGATTCTATGTCGAGACCCCCATATTGTATATATATATATGGTCCCAAAAATTGGTCTAACTGTTCGGCACATCCCTGGGGATCTTCTATCAGGGAGGTCAGTTCTTTCTTAAAGTTACACACTTCAGTACTGGTCAGGGGCACATTTACGAAACCGAGACCCTCTCCCATGGGAACTTCCCGCAGTGGTCTCATCCAATTGGTTTCTGGCTTATTAGGTCTGGGTTCCTGCTCCCTGGGAAATGAATCAAAGGGTTCTGCCCTTTCTTCCTGAAGAGTCTCACGCTGTTCTGAATTAAAGTTACCTCTCTCTCCTGCCAACAGAGGTGGTAATCGAGTGCTTTGTGAGCAAGTTATCATACCACTCCTGCTCTCTTCTCTCTTCTCTAGTGGTGGGGGAGGTGGGGAAGGTGCAGAAGGGTAGGTCATAGGAGGGGAAGGAAAGATAGGAGCCGGCATAGGAGGAACATAGGGTGCAGGGAGGGAATGTAACACATCCCAACCCTGTGATTCAGGGACAAGAGGTTCCTCCTCTCTCTTATCCCTGGATTCTTTCTCATTCAAAACCAGCTGTTCAATGGATCCCTTGAGCCAGCAGGCTGCATATTCCCTGCTCTCAACATTGTCTGGCTGGTTTTGATAGAGCCATAAGTTCAAAGCTTCACACATCCATTCATCCTCGGATCCGAATTTTGGCCAGTACACGGAGCTCCCTTTAACCGGGTATCCCACCCATTCATTACAACAATACCTGACCGTCGTCAGTTTGTCTTTACCGCGGGTCTTTCCTGTGCCCCACTCAGATAACATCATCCCAAGCGGGCTGTACGTAGCTATCTGGTGGTCACGTCCTGTGTCAGGACTCTCATCTCTACTGCCCGCTATTCCCATACTTAGGAACAAGTAAAATACTCTTACCGAGTTCTGGCAGTACTGCTCTAGCGCGCGTCCTTCCGCCGTTTGTTCTCAATGCCTCTTCTCGGATATCACTCGCTTCTTCCACTGACCAGCCACCCGTCGCCCGTGAGTCCAGCTGAATCAGCCGGGGTGCACCTACTCTCGTCGTCGGGGTACTCTGTCAGTGGAGGGAGTGTGATCCCGGACGAGCCCCCATTTGTTAGGAATTAAAGTACCTTTAAAGAAATTGCTCGAGACAAAAATTGAGAACAAAGAACATTTATTACTACAACAATGCAAAGTTGGGTGCTTCCCCTTACCCTGGGAATACACACACATACTGGGGCTCACCCAACTTTTATACAGTCAATTTCAGTATCAGAATGCCCTCCCCCTTACATTCTTCTGCCCCCTGGATGGGTTTGGCATAGGTAATTCTTCCTGCCTACGTGCAGTTTCAGTACACTTGGAGGACCAGGGGGTATCCTGTGGGTGCCCCATCATGTCATTGTCCTTATTCACACCTTCCTGATTCTCTGGGCTACAGTCTCTTAATATGCAGAGTTGACTCATTCTATCTAGGGTTGGCTAATTTCATATGTATAAATCTGTGTATGGTTAGCTAATTAGAAATGTATGACTTGGTACTTCTGTCCAGGGCTAGGAGACCCTTATCTGATCCAGACTACCTCAACTTCCTACATTCTATTGTACCTTACCATTCCTTATCTTAGTCCTATGGTCTTGTCACAAAGGATAGAAGATTCTTATGTTAATCGTGCTGACTCTGCTTTCCTGCATCCTAAGCCCCAAACTTATCCTGTTTGAACTGGTTTCAGCCATTTTACTGATGAACTTTAGTTTCTTCCATGTTCATAATTTTAGGTCAATTTTCCCATCTCTCACACTATCCACATGTGATTCAACTTTCAGAGAATTATGTACCATGACTCTTAAATCCCTTTGTTCCACTGCACTCCTCAATTAGCCTGTATAACCTATTTGATTGGTCCTACCAAAATATAGCACCTCACATTTATCAGTATTAAACTCCATCTGCCATCTTTCAGCCCACTCTTCTAACTATCCTATATCACTCTGTAAGCTTTGATCATCTAACTCGCTGTCCACAACACTGCCAACCTTTGTATGATCTGCAAATGTACTCATCAAGTTGCCACCCTATCATCTAGATCATTAATATGACAAACAGCAGTGGATCCTGCCTCCAATTCGACAAACAATTTTCCACCACTACTTTCTGGCATCACCCATCTAATCATTGCCAAATCCATTTTAGTACTTCATCATTAATACCTAATGCTTCCACCTCCCTTACTAACCTCTTATGGGGAACCTTGTCAAAACCCTTACTAAAGTCCAAATAAACAACATCCACCACCTTCCCCTCATCAAACATTTTAGTAACCTCCTCAAAAAACTATTAAGATTTGTTAAACATGACCTACCATGTACAAAACCAAGCTGACTACTCCAAATCAATCCCTGTCTTTCCAAATAGTTGTATATGTCACCTCTAAGAACACTTTCCATTAATTTACACACAATGTCAGACTTAGAGGCCTATAATTACCAGGTTTACTTTTGGATCCTTTTTTGAACAGCAGAACAACATGAGCCAACCCCCAGTCCTCCGGCACTTACCGCATGGCCAGTGACTTTTTAAATATTTCTGTCAATGCCCCCACTAACCTCCCTCAGGGTCCAAGAGAATATTTTGTCAGGACCTGGAGATTTATCCAACTTGATCTTTTTTAAGATAGCCAACACTATCTCCTCATTTATCCTTGTATTATCCATGACCTCCCTACCATAGTTCTTTGCTTCATCTGGCTCAATATTTTTTTCCTTAGCGAATACTGAAGAAACAAATCATTTAAAATTTCTCCCATCCCCTCTGACTTCTCATGGATCCTATCCCCCTGATCTTCAAGGGGTCCAATTTTATCCCTCCCTATTCTTTTACTTTTAATCTACCTATATAAACCCTTTGGGTTTATTTTCACTTTGCCTGCCAAAGCAGTTTCATATCTCCTTTTAGCCTTTCTAGTTTATTTCTTGGTTTTTTTTTTCACACATTCCTTATATTTCTGATGCAATTCAGTTATTCCCTACTGTTTATAGCTGTTGTACACATCCCTCTTCCTCCAAGTTCCCAATATTTTTTGAAAACAAAGGCTCCCTACAGTATCTAACCTTTTCTTTAATCCTCACAGGAACATACCGACTCTTGTGCTCTCAGAATTTCTCCTTTAAATATCTTCCATTTATCTGCTACATTCTTCCCTGAAAATATTCCAATCCACACCCTCCAAATCTTTTCTTATCTCCTTGAAATTTGCTTTCTTCCAATCCAGAATCTCACCTTTGGCCCATCTCTTCTTTTCCATTACTAGGCTAAAACTAATAGTATTGTGATCACTAGACCCAAAGTGTTCTCCAACACAAGCGTCTGTCATCTGACCTATCTCATTTCCTAATAGGAAATTCAATACTGTCCCCTCTCAAGTCGGTGGTTCCATGTATTGATTAAGAAAACTTTCCTGAACATACTTAACAAACTCTACCCCATTCAGGCCTCTTACTGTATGGGCGTCGCAGTTAATGTTTGGAAGGTTGAAATCTCCCATAACTACCACCTATGTTTATTACGCATATATCCAATCTCCTTACAAATTTGCTCCTCTATTTCCCTCAGCCCATTTGGTGGTCTATTTCTTTCTTTGGCTTGGCTTCGCGGACGAAGATTTATGGAGGGGGTAAAAAGTCCACGTCAGCTGCAGGCTCGTTTGTGGCTGACCAGTCCGATGCGGGACAGGCAGACACGATTGCAGCGGTTGCAAGGGAAAATTGGTTGGTTGGGGTTGGGTGTTGGGTTTTTCCTCCTTTGCCTTTTGTCAGTGAGGTGGGCTCTGCGGTCTTCTTCAAAGGAGGCTGCTGCCCGCCAAACTGTGAGGCGCCAAGATGCACGGTTTGAGGCGTTATCAGCCCACTGGCGGTGGTCAATGTGGCAGGCACCAAGAGATTTCTTTAGGCAGTCCTTGTACCTTTTCTTTGGTGCACCTCTGTCACGGTGGCTCACAAACTCAAGCTAGCATGCTGGAACATCAGAACCATGCTAGACAAGACTGACAGCCACCGACCTGAACGTCGGTCTGCCCTCATTGCACATGAACTCCTCAGACTTGACATCGACATAGCCGCTCTCAGTGAAGTCCGCCTGGCAGATGTAGGCAGCCTCCAAGAACGCGGCGCGGGCTACACACTCTACTGGTCTGGCAAGCCTTCGGATGAACGATGCCTATCTGGTGTAGGCTTCATGGTCAAGAGCTTCATTGCCTCCAAACTCGAAAACCTTCCGACAGGCCTCTCGGACCGAATCATGTCCATGCGACTCCCACTTCAAAACAAGCGTCACATCACCCTCATCAGTGTCTATGCTCCAACCCTCCAGGCGGAACCAGCAGAAAAGAACAAGTTCTACACCGACCTGCGCAACCTCATCCAACATACCCCTACAGCCGACAAGGTTGTCATCCTAGGCGACTTCAACGCTCGTGTCGGCAAAGACTCAGAAACCTGGCCAGGAATCCTGGGCAAGCATGGCGTCGGCAAGTGCAACGACAATGGGCGCCTCCTGTTGGAGCTCTGCGCAGAACAGCGGCTTGTCATTACAAACACCCTTTTTCAGCAGAGGGACAGCCTTAAGACCACCTGGATGCATCCCCGATCCAAACACTGGAACCTCCTGGACTACATCCTGGTGCGAGAAAGTGACAAACAAGATGTGCTCCACACCAGGGTCATGCCTAGCGCGGAATGCCACACTGACCACCGGCTGGTTCGCTGCAAGCTCAACCTTCACTTCAAGCCAAAGCCCAGGAACAATAAAGCCCCCAGAAAGAGGTTCAATGTTGGAAAACTGCAGTCAGACGAAGCGAGAGGAAACTTCCAGGCAAACCTCAAAGCAAAGCTCGACGTTGCAACCCGCCTCACGGACCCGTCCCCTGAAACCCTCTGGGATCAGTTGAAGACTACCATACTGCAATCCACTGAAGAGGTACTGGGCTTCTCCTCCAGGAAAAACAAGGACTGGTTTGACGAAAACAGCCAGGAAATCCAGGAGCTGCTGGCAAAGAAGCGAGCTGCCCACCAGGCTCACCTTACAAAGCCGTCCTGTCCAGAGAAGAAACAAGCCTTCCGTCGCGCATGCAGCCATCTTCAGCGCAAACTCCGGGAGATCCAAAATGAGTGGTGGACTAGCCTCGCCAAACGAACACAGCTCAGCGCGGACATTGGCGACTTCAGGGGTTTCTACGAGGCTCTAAAGGCTGTGTACGGCCCCTCACCCCAAGTCCAAAAGGTGGTCTATAATACACCCTCATTAATGTAATCATGCCTCTGCCATTCCTAAATTCTACCCAAATAGCCTCACTGGACAATCCCACCAAACCATCCTGCCACAGCAATGCTATGATGTTCTCTCTAATAAGCAACACAACTCCTCCACCTTTTATCCCCCCTGTTCTATCATGCCTAAAACAGAATCCTGGAATATTTAACTGCCAAATATGCCCTTCCTGCAACCAAGTTTCACTGATGGCCACAATATTGTATTTTCATGTGTCTATCTGTGCCTTAAGATCATTCTCCTTATTTACAATGCTCTTTGCATTAAAATATTTGCACTTGAGAGAATGTCCTCCACATATACTCCTACCTTTACCTTCTTCCCTCCATTTACTTTTATGTTCTGTTGCCTCCATTCCTTCCACTCTAAGTGTTCTTCCTCCCTAATCTCTGTACTCTCATTCTGATTCCCATCCCCCTACCAAACTAGTTTAAAACCTCCCATTCAGCTCTAGCAAACCTGCCTGCCAGGTTATTATTCCCCCTCCATTTCAAGTCCAGCCCGTCCCTTTTGTACAGGTCAGACTTTCTCCTGAAGAGATCCCAACGATCCAGAAATCTAAACCTCTGCCCCCAGCACCAGCTCCTGGGCCACGCATTCATCCTCCACAACTTCCTATTTCTACCCTCACTAGAGTGTGGCACAGGCATCAATCCTGAGATTGCCACCCTTGGGTCCTGCTTTTCAACTTCTTTTCAACTCTATGTAATCCTTTTTCAGGACCTCATTCCCACTTTTAACTATGTCATTCATCCCTATGTGGACCATGACTTGGCTGCTCGCCCTCCCACTCTAGAATGCTGTGGACTCCATCAGAGACATCCCTGATCCTGGCACCTGGAAGGCAACATATCAACCAGGAGCCCTGATCTATCCAGCAAATCTCCTATCTGCTCCCCTAACCAGCAAGTCCCTAACTACAAGAGCCCTTCCCTTCTGACCCCCTGTGCCAGAGACCAGACCTCCATGATGTCCCCTGTACATCATTCCCCCCCCCCCCCCCCACAAAAGCAGTATACTTGTTGTTGAGGGGAACAGCCATAGTGGTACTCTGTCTCCCTGCTTTCCCTTTCCTCGCATACACTAATTGTTAGGGGTGACTGTCTCCCTATAACTCTTATCTATCTCTGCCTCCCTTATGATCTGCAGTTCATCCAGCTGCAACTGCAGTTCCCTAACCCAGTTCTTCAGAGTTCCTACCAATGCCACACGCAGGTGAGTTTAGGAATAGTAAGATTATAAGGATCAACATTTGGCTTCAGGAGTGAGGGTTTCAGATTTATTGACCATTGGGCAGTTTTCCAGGGAAGGTGGGACCTGTATTGACAGAATGGTTTGCATCTGAACTAGAGGGGATGCAAATATTCTTGCAGGTAGGTTTTGCTGAAGAGGCACAGGTGCATTTAAAGTAGATCAGAAGGGGGAGGGGAACCAGAGGGTGGGGGAGGAGAACAAGTGGGTAGGGGAGAAGAAAGAAAATAGTAAGGTTGTTGACACTGTTTGTGATCAGTAGAAAGTTAGAGGTGGAGAAGATCTTAAATGTCTATTTTAATGCTAGGAGCATTGTAAGAAAGGTAGATGCACTTAAAACATGGATTGATTCTTGGACATACGATGTTGTAGCTATTAGTGAGATATGGTTGCAGGAGGGGTGCGATTGGCAATAAAATATTCCTGCTTCAGGTGTGATAGAATAGGAAGAAGGTGTTACATTGCTTGCCAGAGAAAATATTATTGCGGTGCTTTGGCAGGAGGCTCACCTAGGGAGGCTATCTGGCTGTAAATGAGGTGTGGAAAAGGCAAAGTATTATAGACCACCTAATGGGGAGCGAGAACTGGAGGAGCAAATTTATAAGGAGATTGCAGATCTGTGCAGAAAACACAGGGTGGTGATTGAGGGAGATTTTAAATTTTCAAACATAGACTGGGAGACCCATACGGTAATGGGGCTGGGTGGTTTGAAGTTTATAAAATGTGTGTAAGAGATGGTTTTGTTTTGTTTTTTTTTTGCAGCAATACATAGAGGTACCAAGTCTCCTGTTAGCGAATGAGATATGTCTAGTGACAGGTGTGTTTTCAGGAGATTTTCGGGAGGAGCGATCATAATGCCATAAGTTTCAAAATAGTTATGGAGAAGGATAGGTCTGGACCCAGGGTTGAGACTTTTTTGATTGGAGAAAGGCTAACTTTGAGGCAGGATTCAAATGGAGTGGATTGGGGTGATTTGTTTTCTGGGAAGGATGTCAAGGAGAAATGGTGGTCATTTAAATGTGAAATTTTGAGGGTAAAACGTTCCTGTTAGATTGAAAGGAAAGGTTAAAGGATTGAGGGAGCCATGGTTTTTAAGGGAAATTGGAAACGTCTTCAAGAAAAGAGAGATGCAGCATGGAGAAAGAGGTGCTTGAGGAATGTAAAAAGGATCTGAAGAAAGAAGTTATGAAAGCAACAAAAAAAATACAAGGTTGCTTTGGCAACTAAGGTGAAAGTAAATTCAGTTCTTTTAACAGCAAGAGGATAGTGAGGGATCAAATTAGTCTCTTAGAGAATCAGTGGTCAGCTGTGTGTGGAAGCAAAAGACATTGGGGAGATTTTGAACAATTTCTTTTCTTCAATATTTACTAAGGAGAAAGATATTGAAATGTGTACGGTAAGGGGAAACAAGTAGGGAAGTTATGGAAACTGATGATAGAAGAGGAGGAAGTTCTAGAGCTTTTGAGAAATATAAAGATGTATAAGTCTCTGGGTCCTAACAGGATATTTCCCTAGGACTTTGAGGGAAGTCAGTGTAGAAATATCAGGGGCACTGTCAGAAATATTTAAAATGTCATTAGTGACGGGGAGGGTGTTGGAGGATTGGCGGATTGCACACATTTTTCCATTGTATAAAATGGATTCAAGGAGTAAACCGAGCAACTACCGACCTGTAAGTTTGATGTCAGTGGTTGGGAAACTAATGGAAATTGTTCTTAGAGATGGTATTGTAGCTAGCTGCTACAAGATATAGATATAGTGCAGGAGAGGTTATAGCTGTATGCAGGTTAGTTCAGAAAGAATGACATGAACCCCAGTTGAGTGTAGTTAATACTGAGCTTTATCAGGCTCACAGCCATGCTTTTATTCTCAAGATGAGGGGTGTGGTCAAAGCCCCCTAGGCACTGATTGGTGCATTTGCGATCTGCTTTCCTTGTTAGGTTCCTTTAGTTGTGGCCAATTGGATGGCAGCGCTGAGGGCCTTGTGCAGCCTGCTGGATCATTGCGTTTGTCCTTCATTTTGTGAGGTGCCCCGAGGGGGCTGCGAGGGGCCGCCACAGTGTATATAATTATCTGGATAGACATGGTATGATTAGGAACAGTCAACATGGATTTGTGTGTGGAAGGTCATGTTTGACAAATCTGATTGAATTTTTTGAAGACGTTACCAGGAAAATTGACTGGGGTAAGGTGGTGGATGATGTCTATATGGACTTCAATAAGGCCTTTGACAAGGACCCACATGGAAGGTTAGTTAGGAAGGATCATTTGTTAGGTGTGAATATGGAAGTAGTAAAATGGATTCAACAGTGACTGGATGGAAGATGCCAGAGAGTGGTGGTGGATAACTGTTTGTCAGATTGGAGGCTGGTGGCTAGTGGTGTGCCTCAAGGATTTGTACTGGGCCCAATGTTGTTTGTGATATGCATTAATGATCTAGATGATGGAGTGGTAAATTGGATTAGTAAGTATGCAGATCATACAGGTGGCATTGTGGATAGTGAGGACAGTTTTCAAATCTTGCAGAGAGATTTAGGAAAATTAGAAGAGTTTAATGCTGACAAGTGTAAAGTGCTACATTTTGGTAGGACTAATTAAAATAGGACATGGTTGAATGGTAGGCATTAAAGAATGCAGTTGAACAGAGAGATCTAGGAATAATGGTACACAGTTCCCTAAAAGTGGAATCTCGGGTGGATAATAGTACAGTGAAGAAGGCCTTTGGAATGCTGGCCTTTATAAATCAGAGCAAAGAGTATATAAAGCTGGGAGGCAATGTTAAAATTGTACAAGGCATTGTTGAGGCCAAATTTGAAATATTGTGTTCAGTTCTGGTCACCAAATTACAGGAAGAATGTGAACAAAATATAGTACAGAGAAGATTCACCAGGTTTCAGCACCTAAATTGTAGAGAAACAAGTTAGGTCTTTATTCCTTGGAGCATAGAAGGCTGAAGGGGGAATTTGATAGAACATAGAAGGCTGAAGGGGGAATTTGACAGAACATAGAAGGCTGAAGGGGGAATTTGACAGAACATAGAATGCTGAAGGGGGAATTTGATAGAACATAGAAGGCTGAAGGGGGAATTTGATAGAACATAGAAGGCTGAAGGGGGAATTTTATAGTCTTTAAAATTTTGAGGGGGATAGATAGATGTGGATAGACTCTTTCCCTTGATAAGGGAGATTCAAACAAGAGGGCATGAGCTGAGAATTGGGAGGCAAAAGTTTAGGTGCAACACAAGGGGAAGGTTCTTTACTCATTTTCTGGGTGGAATGAGCTTCCAGTGGAGGCAGATATATTTTAAAGAAAAATCTGGATAGGTACATGGATGTAAAAGGTATGGCAGTTTATGGGCAGAATGCAGGTCAGTGGGACTAGGAGAGTAGAAGTGTTTCGGCACAGACAAGAAGGGCCATGATGGCCTGTTTCCATGCTGTAATTGTTATATGGTTACTGGAGACTGTCTCCTGGGAGCAAGGTATTGGAACTGAGATTCAGGAGGTGCGGAAGGCAAGAAAAGCTCACAAAGGTCCTTGGCCTTAGTGCTGAAGGCTTCCTGATCGTATCAGAGGCTTGGATCTGGAGTTCAGGTTCAGGAATCTATTGGGCTGAAGAAGCTGTGTGAGCGCTGGAGGCAAACTCACAGACTCTGAGGGGACTCTTGCTTAACTTCCTCTTATTGTTAAGGGCATTAGGCAGTATTAATGGCAATTCTTTATTTGCATGAAGCAAGTAAAATTTGAGGTATATTATGTACATTACATTTTTTTTGTATGTGACGAAAGTAATCTGGGAATCTTGATTTTGACTATTGTAACCACACCCGACACTGTTGTCTTGTGTTTGTTCACTCAGCATAAAACATTACAGCACAGTAAATATAGATATTTTAAGAATTTAGACATGCAGGTGATTTCAGCCCACGACCCCGTGCCGCCCAATTAAACTACAACCTCCGGTGCGTTTCGAATGGCAGGTGGAAACTGGGGAACCCACACCAACGCGAGGAGAACTACAAACTCCTTACAGACAGCACGGGAGGTACTGTAAAAGCATTGCATTAATGACTACATCATCCATGCCAATGTTGTTATTGCACTATGTGCATTATCACTTAGCTACCACACAAAATGAAGCTTTTTATTGTATCTTGTACATGACAATGAAACAATTCAATACACAATGCTCATTAATAAAAAATGAGTCATGGTATCGAGTGGAAACTGACTTGGAGTCGAGTTACATTGCGAGAATTTCCACTGTATAAATTGCAAGATCTTATCGAAAGATCATTACCAGAATTGTCATTTGAATTTGCACCACAGCCCTTTCTCTGGAAGAATGTAAATCAGACATGCCAAATAACATTTATGATTTGATTGTGGTTTCATTTATAAGAAGTTTAAAGGGGGTTCTTCTTGCTGAAGTACTTGGCCCTTAAAATATAAAAGCTTGATTCAATGGAGATCAGAATTGAATGTTGACATAAGAGATATACATTTATTTTGAATTGAAACATTTTTACATTTCTAACTGCCTTTAGAGATGATAATTTGAGGAAGTTACTAGGAAAGTTGATGAGGGTAAGGCAGTGGATGTTGTATTTAGAGAGTTTGATAAGGAGTCTTTGATAAGGTTCCTCAGGGAAGATTAGTTAGGAAGGTTCAATCATTAGGTATTAACAGTGAAGTAATAAAACAGTGGTTGAATGGGAGATGTCAGAGAGTAGTGGTAGATAACTAACTTGGAAGCTGGTAACTGTATGGCTCAGGGTTCAGTATTGGGTCTACTGTTTGTCATATATATTAATGATCTGGATGAGGAGGTAAATTGGATGATACAATGCAGATGATACTAAAGATAGGTGGAGCTGTGGATAGTGAAGGGTTTAAAAGCTTGCAGGGGATTTAGGTCAGAAGAGTGGGCTGAAAGATGGCAGATGGAGTTTAATGCAGATGAGTGTGAGATGTTACATTTTGGTAGGGCTAATTGAAATAGGACATACATGGTGAATGGTAAGAAATTGAAGGGTGCAGTAGAACAGTGGGATTTAGGAATAATGGTATATAGTTCCCTAAATGTGAAGTCACATGAAGAAAGCTTATGGTATGTTGGCCTTTGTAAATCAAAGCATTGAGTATAGGAGCTGGGATGTAACGTTAAAATTGTACAAGGCATTGGTGAGGCCAAACTTGGAGTATTGTGTACAGTTTTGGCAACCAAAGTATAGGAAAGATATCAACAAACTGGAGCGAGTGCAGAAAATATTTACTAAAATGTTGCTGGGGTTACAGGGTCTAAGTTGTAGGGAAAGATTAAATGTTAGGTCTCTATTCTTTGGTTGAGAGGGGATTTAATTGAGGTATTTAAGAGTTGACACGGAGAGACTTTTTCCTTTAAGAGAGGAGATACACACAGGGCATGAGTTGAGAGTTAGGGGTCAAAAGTTTAGAGGAAACATGAGGGCGGAAACTTGTTTACTGAGTGTGAAACTAGCATCCATTTGAAGTGGCGGAAACAGGTTTAATATTGGCATTTAAGGAAAAGTTGGATATATATATATGTATGGAAAAGGAATTGAGGGTTATGGGTTGAGTGTAGGTCAGTGGGGTTAGTTGGGAGAATGTTCGCCATGGACTAGAAAGGCCAAGTTGGCCTGTTTCTATATTGTAATTGTTATTTTATGAATAATTTGTGTGCAACTTTGCAAATGCACTTGTTACATTTTTGAGCCATTATTTTTAATAAAACATCTTTTCAGAATCAAGCACTGACCAACATTTATTGTGATTTACTGTAAGCTTTTAACAAGATTTAAAGAAAACAGAAAGGGTGACATGGTGTACTGGTTAGGGCCAGCGATCGGGATTGGGGTTCAAATCCCACACTGTCCGTAATGAGTTTGTACACACTCCCCGTATCTGCGTGGGTTTTTTCTCCAGTGATTTCTCACCATTTGAAACGTACCAGGAGTGTAGGTTAATGGGTGTAATTGGGCTGCACGGCCTCGTGGGCTGTTACCTTGCTGTATATCTAAGGTTTTAAAAATGTAAGTAATTTAAATGTTAATTTTATCCTTTGTTGGATCAGTACCGAATGTTTTTAAATACGAAGAAAGCATTAATGATGATTTCACCAGCCTCAAATGGGACCCGGCAAAGCCAAACCTTGCAGAAGTGGAGCCTGTGGATTTTTATTGGATTTGGGACCTAGAAGTCTGAGGCACAGGAGTGAATACATTTTTCTTTGCTTTTGAGCTAAGAAATCTTAGCACTGACAAAGTGTTTCACTGTGAGCATGACTCTTGGCTTTACTGCAGGGACAGATTATCGATTACGCATGAGAGGACACAATGAAACCTATTGTGCCTGTGGCTCCATGCCCACCTTTCTTCCATTTTATTAAAAGTGTCCATTTTAAAATACTAAATGTATTTAGTTTTAAAAATATATCAACTGCTCTGACCACAAGTTCTGAATATAACATCTGGATGCGGAAGGGATGTTTCCAATAGTGCGGAGTCCAGAACCCGGGGCCATGGTTCGAGGATAATAGGCAAACCATTTAGAACCGAGATGAGGAATTTCTTTACCCAGAGGGTGGTGAATCTGTGGAATTCATTGCCACAGAGAGCAGTAGAGGAAGGTTCATTGAATCTATTTAAGAGGGAATTAGATATATTTCTTCAGTATAAGGGAATTGGGGGTTATGGAGAGAAGGCGGGGACGGAGTACTGAACTTTAAGATCAGCCATGATCTCGTTGAATGGCGGAGCAGGCTCGAAGGGTCGAATGACCTACTCCTGCTCCTATCTTCTATGTTTCTATGATTTGTTGAAGGTCTTCACTAACACAAGAGAGCCCCCTATGGGTTCTTTGCTTCCAAACTTCTCAACTGTTAGCATGAACACTTTTCAACATTGAAGCATTATATATGTGCTATTTCACAACAGCATGTTTAAGAATAAATTCATTTGATCACAATTTCTTGCTTGTTTTTACACCACATTTTGCTCAGGGTAGAGTGGGGGAAGGGAGAAAACATTTGATCTAAATTTCAATGAAGTCTGTGATCAGAGTCTTTAGTGCAGAAATTCAGATGTCTGTTAGGCTGGAGGAGGTTTAGAGAGTGATGCTGCTGTCTTAACAGTTCCAGTGACCCAGGCATGTCTGCTCACACAGACTGTCTGTCTGTGTGGAGTTTCCCTGTGACCAAGAGGGTTTCCTCCAGGTGCTCCAGGATCCTCTCCCTCCCAAGATGTACCAGTTGTTGCATTAACTGGCTACCCCAGAGCATGAATGATAGGAAAATGAGCGAGGAATTAAAGAGCACGTGCGAGAGAATAACATAGAACATTACAGTACTGTACACGCCCTCTTACCCACAATATTGTGCTGACCTACATGAACCTACTCGAAAAATCTCCTTCCAACATCTCCCCTAAAATTTCTACCACTCAGGATGGGTTGTGGGGAAATTTGATTGATGTGAGAACAAAGACCCACTGTCCTACATTTTAAACAAGTATAAAATCCAAAATACAATTGCTTTTAATATGTACAGAAAATTAACAGTATACTAAATCAAAAGTAAGTGTTGTTTCCCTTGGACAAGCAAGTAGAATTGCACATTTAACTCCCTCAACTTGTTCCACTGTTCAATGACTAATGCGTGACATGACCTTGTAGGCCCATATTTGGCCATATGACTGTTAATTTGATGGGACAGTTTCAATCAGTCACACTGTCCAGAATAGATCCCAAGGATAATGTTTAACTTTTATTTCATTGGCTTCCATATGACGTAGATTCAGAATTGAGCCATTCAGCCCATCAAACCTGTCTTGCCATTCTGCTCACGGCTGATGTATTTTTGCTCTCAATCCCATTCTCCCCATAACCTTTGACACCCTTACTAATTGGGAACCTGTCAACCTCTGCTTTAAATATACCCAATAGCCGACCAGCCTCTGCAGATTGCATAAAAATAAAGTCATCAATGTACCTGGATTGCAATGGGATTTATTGCATGTACAAATCCAGGCATGATCTGTTTCAAATGGTACATAGCAGGTTTGCCAATGAATAAAGCTGTGGGTTTTGTGGAGGATGTGAACAAGTGCATTGGCAAGGATAGAGCTCAGGAAATATAATGTGGAAAAATCTGAAGTAGAAAAGTAGAGGGTTTTTTAAATAGTGAAAGATTGAGAAGTATCTGAGGACCAGGCTGCCCTTGTACACGAATGGCTGAAAATCGATCAGTATGTACAGTCCGTGACTGAAAAACAAAATGTATATTGTCTGTAACTGAGAGAATTTGAATACAAGATTAAAGACGTCCTGTGTTGACTATTTATTGCCTTGGTAAGCCGGTTTCTGGAATACTGTGTGTAAATCTAATCTTCCTACTCAAAATACAATATTCTTGCAGTAAAGGTTCACCAGCTGGATTTGTGGGATGGAGGACTTGCTTATGTTTGAGAAGATGTTAAACGGACTGGACTAATAACACTTGAATTTGGAAAATGAGACATGATCTCACTGAAAGGCACAAAATTCCTGCAGATTTGATAGGGTAGAAGTTATTTTGAGCTAATGTCTAGACAGCCAAGTTTGGGTTCCAGAATCAGTGGTCAGAGGATTTAAAATAAGGAGTTCGCCATTTGCACAACATAAGAAATTTCTTCCAGAGAGTATTGAATTTTTGGATCCCCTTCCCCAAGAGATTGTCAAGACGTCACTGAGAATGTCCTTTGGATATCCAGGGATATCGGAATTGCAGGAAGTGGTGCTGAAGTGAAAGATCGGCCATTATCTTATTGAAAGAGAAGGGCCGATGGGCTAAATGTTCTAATCCCGCTGGCATTTATTATGTCTTGATCATAAATTTGATTGTTTTCCTCTGTGGCTATCTTGGTTTTGATCGGATCTACCACAATGGAGATGATTGTAAGGGGAACAGAATCAGTTCCCCTTATAAACAGGTTTCTTGAAAGGTATGTGCGTGATGTAATGATGTCTTGAAGCAGCTGTATGACATTCCAGAAGAGAAGGATAAACAGATACAAGTTGTGGATGGTACTTGCAACATGGTTGCAAAGGGGTATGAGATCAGGTTGTGTGAATTTAAGGAGCCTTGTTGTCATAGATTAAAGAGCAGGGTCTTTAAGATTGGTCAGATGAATGGATGGCTAAAGGGATGGTGTAGGAGGGATGTCAAGAGGGAAAATAGACAAACTCTACCTCCCACTGCTTGAAACGAGTGAATTATGGAGTTTCAGGCTTTCACTTGTTCTGTGTAGCTCTATCTTGTACCACAAACTGCATCAGAAAATTTGTAAAGCCTATTGGATCCATTATGACCGTGTACTTTAAACCTTTCATAATCCTTTTACAAAGACAGTTTTCTATGAACTTTATTGTGAATATTTACAAAACAGCACAAACATTAAAAACAAAATAATTTACTTCAATTAACATGGTTAATACATAAATTTGTTCTCATACATTGTTTAAAGATTTTACAAATTTATTAGAGCAATTATGCCCTTTTCCTTCAAAATAACTGCATTAAATTTCTTTTCATTAAAACTTATTATTCATCCTTTGTCATTTAATAAAAACTCCAATTGTGAGTCAGTTAAAATACTAATATTATAAAATGAAGCCAACTTTGCTATGGTTTTCAAAGCAGACCATAAAAAAATGTGACTGCATATTCAACCTTCAGTGAAACTTATATCTTAAAAAAATGTTTGCTGCAATCTGAATGTACACATTCCAAGAACAAATAAAAATAAGTCAAGATTTCTCAGATACATAGTGGACGACGAAGGAAGAGCAGGAACGGTGAAAGCAGATTAAGTTAATAAACTGAAGTAATGATTTGATAAAATGTGACTGATGACTTGAGCCAAGTGGAAGATTTGTCATTATTTTAACTTTATATACATTTAAAATTTTTGCAAGAATAGCAGTTCATGGGCCATTGAAATGTTGGATACAGGTCTCAAAACAACAAACAACATCTCACTTACAGGCAAGTTTTTGTAGAATGACAAGAGGAGTTGAGACCCCATCCCCTCAAACTGCTGTGTAAAATGGGATTAATTTGCCCAGTTAGTGCCCCAGCTATGCAGCAGTTAGAAAAGGTCCAACCCAGTCAACCCCCTTAGAATCCAACTGGGTCCTTGACCTACCTGATAAGCCTTTAGGACAGTAGTTTCTGAGCAGTTGGGGCTGCAGCAACATTGGATGAGGCCTTTGACAGGCTCATCTCAAGTTGCTGTTTGGAGTAGTAAAGACACAAGGGAGAAAAACTATAACAAATACCTTAAAACCAATACTTTATTGTAACCGTTGTGCATCAGGCAATGTCCATGAAAGGATTGCTTTTGTTTTTCTTGCGCTTAGTTTTGGCAGAGGGAGCATGGAGTTCCAGTGATTCCAAACGGAAAGGCCTTGGTGCGGGCATATCATTTGGCAATGTTGGAGACACTGCATTCAGATTGGAGATAGCATGGGAAGATGATCCATTATTAGGAGGTATGTTGTGCACTGTTACAGGAAAGAATAGAACAATATGAAAAATCACAGTAGAATTCAATAGATTTGTAAACATACCAATTAATGTCACATTGTATATGAGGGGACTGTTTACATTGGAAGAGTTTGGCCAGATTCATTACAAATGCAGTATTCTGAGCCAAGTTCTGAATTATTTACTCATTCCATTGAAAATTGCTTAATTTCAATCTGATCTCATATTGAAAATTTTTGTTTTAATGTGATTATTTTGCTTTGTACAATTGTCATAGCATTGTTATAAAATAACTAAAGATATGGCTGGGACAGTTGGTGTAGCGGTTAATGCATTGACTTTACAGCACCGGTGATCGGGACAGGTTTGAATCCAAAGTTGTCCAAGGAGTTTGTACATTCTTTCCAAGTTTGCATGGGTTTCCCCAAGGGTTACGGTTTCCTCCCACTGTTTAAAATGTACCAGAGGTGTAGGTTAATTGAGCGGCAGGGGCTCATGGGCCGCAATGGCCTGTTATCATGCTGTATATCTAAATTTAGAAATATATTTATAATTTAAAGATCTAATCTCGTGGCCATGTTGCTCATTATTATATGTCAGCAGGCAATTCAAAATTGACAAACATCCAAACTTATAAATCAGAAGGAATGAAAAAAACAAAGACCAAGTCTTATACATGAAGCCGTCTCCCTAATGTTGCATCTAGAATTGATGATTTTATCATCTTACAACTGGAAGAATTTAGGTAATTGATATAATTCACGAATCATGAAGGTGGCTTGCAAGCAGCTATACTTTGTGAGGAGTTTGACGAGAGTTGGTATGTTACTCCTGCAAATTTCTCCAGGTGTACTGTGAAGAGCATTCTGACTGGTTGCATCTCTCTCTGGTGTGGAGGGGCCAATGCACAGGGCAGGTCAAGGACATAGAGGTATGAACTTGGCCAGCGCCATCATGGTCATTAGTCTTTACTCCATTAAGGACATCTACAAGAGGCAATGTCTCAAGAAAGCAGCCTCTGTCATCAAGGACCCTCACCACCCAGTCCAGGCCCTCTTCACACTGCTACCATCAGGAAGGAGGTACAGGAGCCTGAAGACAAATACCCAATGGTACAAAAACAGCTTCTTCCCCTCTGCCATCAGAGTTCTGAATGAACCACAGACACGGCCTCATCTTTTCTCTTCTCTTACAGTAATTTATTCTGATAATTCTGGGTCAATTCACTTCGGAGATAAAAGCAACTATAATTCAGGAATTATAGTGTGCTAATAATAAATACAAAGGAAAAGCAGTCTTCAAACTTGTTTCAATTATTAGCTGCAAGTTTTAATCAGTCTTGAAATGAGCACAAGCAGCACTGTGTGAAGACAGCAGCCTGCCGGCTCACAGCAAGAGGCTACTTAAGAGACATGATTTGGAAACTGACCTGGCCATGAATCATTCTTGTATGTATTGGCCAAACATCTAGACAATATAGCTATATTAATTCAGCTACCTCAAGACAGGATCTGACATTTTGCATCATTTATGACAGAGAATGGATAGGTTATTTTGGCACTTAAAACTTGGTCATGTGACAAGGTATAAAACGTGTACAGATGAGCACTTGAATGGACATTGGGAGAGGGAGTTGATGCGGAAGGATACCCCACTCGTCAGCGTGGATGGTGAATGGTCTGTTTCCATACTGTACTATTCGATGAGTGACCAGTTTCTCCCACCAGAAGTCTCCAACTGCCAGCCTGTGCTGAGTAAAGACTTGCTGCATCTACAGTTGCAGTCTCTGTGTGGCTCTTTCAACGTCACAAGAGAAATAACTAAGCAAACTAGCCTTTTTATGTGTGGTCAATCCTGTTATTACTGACTTTCACAGGAGGTAAAACTAGGTTTAATGTGAGGGTAATGACTTGAAAGAATTTTCAGAGGTAAGTTTTCCCACAGAGGGGGTGGGTTTGTGGAACAAACTGCCAGGGAAAGTGAAAGAGGCAGGTACAATTAGAGTATTTAAAAACATTTAGATATTGCTGCTTGGCTGGTACTTTTCTCATGGGGCATAATAGGAGTTTATTAAATCATGAGGGACATGTAAAAGGTAAATAGTCTTTTATCTGTGGTGGGGCAAACTAGGGCATAGATTTAGGGCAAGAGGGGAAGATTTAAAAGGGATCTGAGGGGTACCTTCTTTGCACAAGAAGGGAATGAGCTACCAGAGAAAGTGACAAAGTGGGAACAATTGTAATATGCAAAAGACATTTTGGCAGGTAAAGATTCCATTTTTTTGTCACATAATGTAACAAATGAAATTTTTTGACTACTGTAAGAAAGATGAAGAGTCACCACTTTGTCCAGCGACCCTCACAGGAGAGGCCGTAACAAAGAACTAACTCGTAACCCCTGGTTTACAAGACCAGTGCTCTAACCACTGAGCTATCGTACATGGATAGGAAAACTTCATAGGAATGTAGAGCAAATGCAAGTAAATGAGAATAACTTGGACAAGTTCGACCAAAGGGCCTGTTTACTGGAATAGATCTTGATAAATCTACAACTCTGTGTGGATGGGGATGGTTCAGAAGGATATGGGCCAAAGGCAGGCAAATAGCATTAGCTTAGATAGGCATCTTGGACACATGGACGAGTTGGGTCCAAGGGCTTGTTTCTGTGCTTTATAACTCTAACTTGTGTGCTAACATACAGAACTGCACTTCCTCTCAAGTAATAAAAGGAATTTAGCAGAGTGGCAACAGCAAAATAGATCAAAATCATTGCAAAATAATGTTAACACCAAAACACCCTGACTTACTAAATCCTTTTTAATTTAGCCTCCTTAATTTGTAGCAGTCGAGTGACAGGCATTATGTGAAAATGATACTTTAAGAGAATCAAAAATGAAGGAAGCTACTTAGCAAATTCAGTATCAGACTAAAAGACTGATTTTAAAAGGCATCCTCATCTCTTAATGAGATTTTTAAGATTGGTATAATGCAGTCATGGGGAATGTTGAAACATATTTTGTATTTCATATAATTGAACAAGAAAAAAAAACCTCTGATAAAACAGAAATCACCTTGTTTCCACGATTTTTCTGAGTCGTTCACAGCTAATCAGTATCTCTAAGGACATGGTCTTGGGGAAATTGAAGGGATTGAAGGCCGATAAATCCCAAGGGCCTGATAATCTACATCCTAGGGTACTTAAAGAAGTGGACATTCAGATAGCAGATGCTTTAAGAATTATTTTCCAGAACTCGATAGACTCAGGATCTGATAGAGATTGGAGGGTAGCTAATGTTACCCCACTATTTAAAAAGGGGGGGGGGGGTAGAGAAAAAGTGGGGAATTGTAGGCCGGTGAGCCTTAAATCAGTAGTGGGCAAAATGATGGAACCCATTATTAAGGATGCAATAGCGGAGCATATAACTAGCAGAGAAGGGATCGGACAGAGAGTCAACATGGATTTACAAAAGGTAAAATGTGCTTGACAAATCTATTGGAATTCTTTGAGGTGGTGACAGGTAAAATAGATGGGGGAGAGCCAGTGGATGTGGTGTACCTGGATTTCCAAACGCCTTCGATAAGGTCCCACATAAATGACTGGCATGCAAAATCAAGGCTCATGGGAATGGGGGCAAGGTATTGATGTGGATTGAGAACTGGCTGGCAGATAGAAGACAGAGAGTTGGGATAAATGGCTTGTTTTCTGAGTGGCAGGCGGTGACCAGTGGGGTGCCACAGGGATCTGTACTGGGACCCCAGCTGTTCACAATTTACATTAATGATCTAGATGAGGGGATTGGATGTAATAGCTCCAAATTTGCAGACAACACTAAGCTAGGAGGGGTTGTGTGCTCTGAAGAGGGGGTCAGGAAGCTCCAGTGGGATTTGGATAAATTGGGGGACTGGGCAGATACATGGCAAATGCACTACAATGTGGATAAATGTGAGGTTATCCACTTTGGTAATACAAACTGGAGGGCAGATTACTATTTGAATGGCAATAGATTGGGAGATGGGGAAGTGCAGAGAGACCTAGGGTTTCTTGTGCACCAGTCACTGAAGGTGAGCATGCAGGTACAGCAGGCGGTTAAAAAGGCAAATGGTATGTTGGCCTTCATATCAAGAGGGTTTGAGTATAGGAACAAGGATACCTTACTGCAGCTGTACAGGGCCTTGGTGAGACCACACCTGGAGTATTGTGTGCAGTTTTGGTCGCCTTATCTGAGGAAGGATGTTCTTGCAATGGAGGGAGTGCAAAGGCGATTCACCAGGCTGATACCTGGAATGGCAGGAATAACATGAGGAATGATTGCGCAATTTGGGATTGTACTCGCTGGAGTTTAGAAGATTGAGAGGGGATCTCATAGAGACCTATAAAATTCTGGCAGGACTGGACAGAATGGATGCAGAAGGGATGTTTCCAAAGGGAGAGTCCAGAACCCGGGGCCATGGTTCGAGGATAATAGGCAAACCATTTAGAACCGAGATGAGGAGGAATTTCTTTACCCAGAGGGTGGTGAATCTGTGAAATTCATTGCCACAGAGGGCAGTAGAGGCAGGTTCATTAAATATATTTAAGAGGGAATTAGATCTATTTCTTCAGTATAAGGGTATTAAAGGTTACGGAGAGAAGGCGGGGACGGGGTACTGAACTTTAAGATCAGCCATGATCTCATTGAATGGTGGAACAGGCTCGAAGGGCCAAATGACCTACTTCTATGCTTCTATGTTTAATTTCTGACTTGAACTTTGCCATTTCTGCTTCTATAGAATAATGTCCATACTCCGATGAGTGGTTTCTTAACTGTTTTAGTTAAATGAACTGTGATGATACTTACGGAGACTTCGTACAGAATCCGTTTTCAAGATCTGACTGGCGCGCTTTGACCTGAAGTAGTTGATGGCAATATTTTCACTGTCACTGCGGTTGAGCATTTGTTTGTAACGATCTTCTTCCTATAAATCAATCAAATATATTTTCATGCATTTGTTCCTTATCAAAACAGGAACAGTTGATTCACAGTGGAAATTGCTATTTAAACAAGAGATTGGGGGAGAAAATGATGATATTGTAGAGAAAAAGGTTGAAAAGGAGAAAGAGGAAAAATAACTGCAGAACACCCCAGCAAAGACTGTAAAAGTTTAACCAAGCAAGCAGTATCTGTGGAAAGAAGAAAGTCTCAGCAATAAATCTACCCTGAACCAAACCTAACTTTTGCAGATTCTCCCATAAATTTTGGTGTTAGCCTGTACTCCTCCCCTTGCCGTTTCTTCCCCCAACCCACCTTTTTATTCAGGTGCCTGTGTGCTTTTTGCTCGGACCCTTGAGTGTCCTGCTGAGTTTCTTTAGCACTGTAGTGCCAAACAGACACATTGTTTTTAAGAACACAGCTGCCAGTTCAGAGTTGGAGGACACAAAAAATTTGCTTTGGAAATTGACCAGGCAAATCTCTTTTGTTTAATTTATAAAAGGTTTAATTAAACTTTTAAGGCCGTGGAAGCCAGCTGTTGGACATGGGACATTATGATTCTGCACTATTGTAACTACACAGGTTAAGACAATAAATGTTTGTGTTAATCGATCCTCATTGACACTTTTAATTTAAGACTTGTGTAGAATTTGTTCAGGGACAATTCTCAAGAAATGAACTCTTGAGTAATCTGGGAGGACTGCTTTATACTTAATAAGCAATATCACTAATCCCATGTGTGGTGGCTCCTAAACTCAGGCCATCCTTTTGATGATTCACTTTATTGTCATTGTCTAGTAAAGCTAAATAAAACACTCAGTTTAGAGTTACAAAACCTAACAATACTACACGATTAGTTATTAGAGTTTAGACATAGTAACTCAGGTTGCAACAAGATATTAAAATGCTCGCCATTCAGATGGAGAAGAACACTTCCTCTAATCTCCGAGGCCACTGCAGATTACACGTGCTACCCCATACCAAGTTCGGTTCAACCGCTCCCCATGAGAGTCCACTGGCGTTAGGGAGAATCTACACTGCCCAGTCGCATTTCATGAAGCTTCCCGAACCCTGGTCGTGGCTGCCATGAGGCTCGGGGTAGAGCATCTCGGAGTCCTTCAATTCCAGCACAGATCTGCAGCTCCCGGTCGCACTCAGATGCTCTGCTGCTCCAACTTTGTTCTTCGTCCTTCGATGACAGGAACCCCAGCCATGACCCAAAGAAGTCTGAAAACTCTCAGACTGCCACAACAGTGGCTCGACCCCTCTGCTAGACCACATCCAGAGCTTTATATTCATGAGCGATCGAGTCCTTAGCACATCCATACGAATCGACTCCTGTTTGGCTCTCTCCCCTGCCATGCACAGCTCGCTGCAGTCCGATACCCAACCTCATCGAATTAAAAGGTGAGTACGGCTCCATCATCTGTGTTTCATTTGCAGCAACTGCGGCTGAGAAAAGTCGTAGCAGACCTGGCCCGTGCTACTATCTTGTGGACACCTGGGATCAAGATTTCCTGTTCAATGGGTTATGATAAAGCCAATGGGCACATTCTTGAATCTTTTTCTCTGCCCATTGGTATTCTCAGGCACAGATTGGATTAGTATATCTGTTTGAGGCATTGGGCATCTGAATAATATGGCCACTCAACGTTACAGGGGATACTGGCCAGTAAATTTGAAACTTTTCCATTGATGGTGTTTTTCAATTGCCTTTTGATACCAGATAGCAGTAATTCAAGTCTTAGAAGACAATGATCTTTGGTGCCTGGTACATCTTGAGATTTATGACTGGTCTTGATCTTCAAATAATATTTTCCTTAATCGACTAAAGGCTGTGCTGGTACATTAAGGGCATTGGTAAATTTTATCATTGATGTCTCAATTTACTGCGGCTTGGTTTCAGATTTATTGTCAGAGTACACACATGACATCATATACAACCCTGAGATTCCTTTTTCCCGCTGCGCGGCAGAATTACCCCTAAATGATAGTGCAAAAATAAACTGTACACAGCATGAACTTGTAAACAAATAAAAACCGTGAACAGATAACTAATGAAAACAAAATGATTACAATACAGAGAACAGAAAAAAATCAATCAAAATGCACAAGAGTCCTTAAACAAATCTCCAATTTTTCTTTGTCTTTGAGGAGACTGATCGTGGAGCAGCAGTTCCTGAACCTGGTGGTGCGAGTCCTGTGGCACCTGTACCTCTTTCCTGATGGCAGCAGTGAGAACAGAGCATGTGCTGGGTAGTATGGGTCTTTGATGGTTGCTGCTGCCCTCCAAAGGCAGTTTTACCAGCAAAATTCTGGGCTGTGTCCACTACCTTTTGGAGGGCTTTACACTCAGGGGTATTGGTGTTCCCATACAGTACCATGAACACAGCCGGTCAGCAGACTTTCCACCACATCTCTAGAAATTTACCTGGGTTTCTGATGTCATACCAAACCTCCACAAACTCCTCTGAGGAAGTAGAGGCACTGACATGCTTTCTTTATGATGCCATTGGTGTGTTTTGTCTAGGAAAATCCTTGGAGACAAGAACCTAAATTTGCTCACCCTCTTTACCTCTGATTTCCCCCAATGATCACTGGACTGTATTCCTCTGGCTTTCCAATCAGCTCCTTAGTTTTAGTGACGTTGATGAAGGTTGTTGTTGGTGGACCATTCAGCCAAGTTTCCAATCTCCATCCTGTGTGCTAACTCATCCCCTTCCTTTATACAACCACCACCGTGGAATCATTATCCCAGCCCATCCTCCATTCACAATATTTTTTAAATTGATTATATTTAAACATAGCTAGTGTTCCAGTACCAATCAACCGACCAGTGAAGATGTATTCTGACAGTGAATGGCTGTTAATTAATTGCACCCTGTTTTCATGGGCGACCTAATTTACCCATTATTTCTAAAGACTTGGGTTTATCAAATGTACATAACAGTCATTCTCCTACTGAGTTTTATTCCTATCAGCTGAGATACAAATTTAAGGCGCCATCTGTTCCTCCAGTTGGATATAGCTGGTACGATGACATTACTTCAAGGTAAATTGAGAGAGTTGAGCAATATTTGTTCTTCAATCTTTTGGTCTGGGTGCCTTAGTTCCTGGCTTTTCTCCCGTCACTATGGTGAACTTTTACCATGAACCTAAAGTTTGGAAGCACACATCAAATATTGAAATATCATGAACATCAGCAAAAGCCGTGAATATTTCCTAACTTTTATCATCTTTATTTATATAATTTACCCTTCAATATTGAAATAAGTTTGCTCTAGTAACTTTTTTTTCTGCAGTATATTAGTGACTGATGAGATCGATTTATGATGATAAGTAATTTGGAACAAACATCTTCAGATTTAACAAGAAACAAACTTCTGCAAGAACTCAGCAGGTAAACCAACAGTTTTACTGATTTAACAGGTGCCATTCTCATTCAATATCAGTAATGCAAGTCTCTGAGTGTGGTTCCTCTGCAATTTAAAACAAAAAAAAAATCACCTGTTATTCCCATTTCTGGACATTATGAGAATTTCTTTAAAATATTTCATAAGCTATCTATCTTTTTTCTTTTTTTTTTAATTTTTTATTTTTCACACCATAAATCACATTAGCCATGATATACACTATTTCTTTTTCACACATATACAGTGACTTTTTCTCCCCCCCCCCCCTTTCCTCCCAAACCACCCCCCCACCCCCCCCTCTCATCTATTTTAGGTATACAATCTAGGTTGCATTAAGCCAGTCAGACAATGTTGTCATTCAACAAAATTACACCAGAAATTCTACTGAGTCCATTCTTTTCTTTCCTTCTCCTTCCATCAACTTAGGTAATGTTTGTCCCCGGTAGGTTTTCGATGGGTACTATCTGGCTTAGTAGGCACTGCTGTGGCACAGAATCGGAGATCTTGGGTTTGATCCTGATCTTGGCTGCTGCCTGTGTGGAATTTGTGTGTTTTTGGCCCAAGTGTTCTGGTTTGTTTCCACATCCTAACATCTTATCGATTGATTGGCTATAGTAATTGACATGAATAATCAGTTCATTTCTTTCTAGTGATGCTATAAGCAAATTGTTAGCCAAACATCCAGAGATCAATCTTCTTCAATTAATGTACTGCTGGATTCACTTCAGCCAAAAGTACAGACACACAAGACTGTCACCTTAATATTCCAATCAAGTCTCACCACCTTTAATAGTTGCACCAAATTATCAATCTACAGTTTCTGTTCAAGTCATATTATGGACTGGAATCTACAACCTTCTGACATTGCAACCGAGTGCTGAGAATTTTATTTTACTGAAGGAAATTCAAGTACTCCTTATGACTGCCTATACTCATTTGTATTTTTAGTGATAATTCATTCACAGGCTGTGGAAATTTGTGATAAAGTCAGCATTTATTGACCAATTGTTCATGAGATGAGCCTTGCAGCCAAACCATAACAATTCACACTTGGAGCAATAAAAAACTACTGTAGCAACTCAGTGGGTCAGGCAACATCTGGAGGGAAATGGACAATAGACAATTTGGTTTCAGACCTTTCATTTGACCTGAAAGAGGTGAGGGGGAGGGGTGGGGCAATAACTGGTAAGCAATATAATCCAAGTAAAGAGGTCTTGATTAATATACATACCTGTCTATCCTTGTAGACGCCTCACTTATTTCAGATACATTAAGCAACTGGAAATACTAAAGGTACCATGTCCTCTTTTACAGGATTTGAGTCCAAGAAGATAAATGCCTAGCTCTATTTGTGATAGATGGAGTTTAGTGTAGGTTAACCAGATTGGTTACTGCGATGGTACTTTTATCATGTGTTCAGAAAGATGCAAGGTCATTTTATTGAAACAAACAAAATCTTAAGGGTTTGACAGGCATACTATTTCCCCTGCTGAAGTGTAAGGACAGTCTCAAGGCAGAGGTGAGAAATGTCTTCACCCACAGTAGTGAATCTTCAGAATTCTCTCACTAAGTTAACTATATTTGAAACAGAGTCGTGGGTTCTTTTTAGAGAATAAGGAATGTGGAGTTAGTGCAAGAATGTGGTATCAAGGTATCAGCTATGTTCTAATTTATAGAACAGCAGGCAAAAAGGGGGAATGGTTTATTTCTGCTCCAGGTCTTTGAGTTAATCTGTATAACAGAAAATATATATTCTGTGTGACCAAGGCAAAAGTTACCAGGTAGAAGAGGCCAGAGATATTACTGTATTCAAATGCTCAAGTACATCTTTCCTATGGAATAATGTTCAGACCTATTGGGTTGATTTAATTTTTAAGGCTATGGGTGGGATTCTGATTATGGCAGCTAGAGAAGTGTCAAGTATACCATCAGACTTTGGGAGGTGAGAGAGAGACAGACAAAAAAGTGAGAGATACCTTGATGAAGGGCTCAAGCCCAAAACGGTGGTTATGTTTCTTTTTCTTTGCTATATAAGGTGTACTGTTTGACATGCTAAGTTTCTTCAGCATTGCATTTTTACATCAATCACAGTGTCTGCAGAATTTTGTGTTTTACTTCAGAGAGGTGTTGGGAACCAAAAACTAAGCAGAGCAAAGGGAAGGATAATTATCATCACAGCTGGTCAGTATCAACATGAGAATGTAGCAGAAACAGTTTTACAACCCACTGTGAACAATCTGGAGAAAATGACAAACTAGTGGGGGTGACATTTTATGAAAGTGACAATCTGGAAAATTGTAAACCATGAACTGACAGTTTGATCATTGCAGGATCATATGGCTGAATTGGTTTTGGAATGGTATTAAAGCAAATATCTATGAGGTATACAACGAGATAGATCAAGTGCCTTCACAGCAGTGAATATGAAGACCAATCCCCAACAAGGAAGAAAGGGGACTCATTAAGATCAAACACTGGTCAGCTTCATCAACAGTTGGTAAGAACTGAATACAAGTACTGTAGTGGGTTTTGGAAATTCACAAACTAAAGTGTTAGGCAATTGTCTAAATAAGTGTTGAATCTTTGAGTTGTTTAATCTAATCCCAATTAATAAAAGTAGCATTATTATTGGAGAAAGTTATTGTCTGGGGTTTTATCGTGTGTTGCATTTAATTGGCCATATGATCAATAAGGTTATGTTGTGCTGTATCCTTTTGTGTTTCTCAAGTGTTATGGGGGCTGAATTTCCCCCAGGCAAGAAGAGGTTTTTCCACTACGCTTCTGGTTTGTAGATGGTAGAAAAAGCTTTGGAAATCGGGTGAATGCTTGCTTTTTGATACAAGTATGTCGTTGGCCTAATTAAACCTCAGATTAATAATTTGGATTGATGAAAGCTCATATTTCAGCTTTAAATATTCAAACAAAATGAATCTCAATTTGCAGAAGGTATACTCTGTAGACTCGACAGTGTAGAGCATGGGTAAATTAGAGTGAATGATGCTTACCATTGAGCAATCTCCAATCTCATTAGCAAAGACTTTCACCCCTTGCTTATTTGACACCACACAGGTACCAGCTAAAAAAAAAGTTTAAAGATATAAAATATCAATTTGAAAAGATTTAAACCCATTTCACTTCAACTTCTGATCCACAACCTTTTTTCAAACTTTTACCATTTTCAAGCTGTTGAGTCTCCAGTAAACATTCAATTTTTATGTGAGATGTGAAGTAAATACAACTAAACTTTATCTATTAACCAATGATTCAGAAAGTTTATTATTAGACTGTTTAACAGAAAAAAATGAGTCATTAATTATGTTGGCATATTAACAAAAACATTTTTTGTCCAGAAAATACACTAGCCTAGCACTAACAAAGTCCCAAGGGTGACATTGAACTAAGTGTTTCTGTATTTAGCTGAATGACTCCATCCATTTTAGTGACCTTGGCAATGTAGATTTTTTTCAACCTAAAGATGGAGATCACCTCACTGCTAGATTATTTCATTGAAGATAATCTAGTAGTTAATTCCTCTTTCAGAACGCAAAAGGAGCAAATAAAGTTAAGCATCAGAACTTTAATCTTTGACATGATATTTTAAATCATTTTTCAAACCATTAACAATGTCAATAGTTAGTGCAATTACAAACGTATAAAGTGGAGAAGAACATAATGAAAATAAAGCAAAAGTATTATGAGCTAGAAGAAAAAAAACACGCAAAATATTAGCCTAGCAACTTAAAACAGAAAAAGCTAAAAGAATTGTATTGGCATCAAGGAAAAAGGACAAACAAATTACATATAATCCAATGGAGATTAATGAACTTTAAGGAATTTTATGAACAATTATACCAAACTGAGAATGAGGGGAAAGATGATAAAATAGAAGAGTTTTTAGCTAAAATTGAACTGCCGAAATTGCAAGAGGAGCAAAACAAGCTGATAAAATCATTTGAAATAGAGTACAGGATATATTAAAAAAGCTGTCGAACAATAAAACGCCTGGAGAGGATGGATTCCCAATAGAATTCTATGAAACATTTAACGAGTTATTAATTCCTCCTCTCCTGGAAGTAATGAACCAGATAGAAGAAACACAAAACTTGCCAGATTCATATAAGACAGCAATTACAGTAATACCAAACATGGGGAAGGATCCACTAACACCAGCATCATATAGACCAATATCTCTACTTAATTCAGATTAGAAGATAATATCAAAATTATTAGCAAACAGATTGGCTGATTGTGTACCAAAAATAGTAAAACAAGATCAAACTGGATTTATTAGGAAAAGACGAACTGCGGATAATGTCTGTCAATTTATTAATTTAATTCATGCAGTTCAAGGAAATAAGATGCCAACAGTGGCTGTTGCTTTAGACGCAGAAAAAGCCTTTGACAGGGTAGAATGGAATTATTTATTCAAAGTATTACAGAGGTTCAATCTACCAGAAAAATATATTAATTGGATTAAAGCGTTATATAAGGGATCATTGGTGATGTATCAAACCAATTTAAATTAAGTAGGTCAACTAGGCAGGAATGTCCACTATATCCCTCACTGTTCGCTTTTGCAATAGAACCATTGGCAGAACTGATAAGAACAGAAAATAAAATAAAAGGGATAAAAATAAAGGAGAAGGGGTATAAAATCAGTTTATTTGCAGATGACATCATAGTATACTTAACAGAACCAGAAATATCAATAAAAGAAATACAAGAAATTGAAGGAATATGGAATAATATCGGGGTACAAGATCAACACAAATAAAAGTGAAGCGATGCCAATGAGTAATGCGGATTATACAGAATTTAAAAAAGAATCACCATTTAAATGGGAAACACAAGCAATCCGATACCTAGGTATTAATTAGATAATAATTTAAGACACCTGTACAAATTAAATTATCAGCCATTAATAAAGAAATTAGAGGAAGACTTAGAACATTGGAAAGAATTACTACTAATGTTGATAGGGAGGGTAAATTGCATTAAAATGAATGTCTTCCCAATGAAACAATACTTATTTCAATCATTACCAATTCCCTTAACAGAGAAATTCTTTAATGAACTAAAGAGAATAATAAGGATTTTTTTATGGAAAGGGGAGAAACCGAGGATAGTGTTAGATAAATTAACAGAGAGGTACAACCAAGGTGGTTTGCAGTTACCAAACTTTAAAAATTATTATAGAGCAGCTCAATTAAGATATTTATCGGATTTTTATCAGACAAGGGAAAAACTAGATTGGACTAAGATAAAATAGGGGAGAAGGTACTGGAACATATACTTTATAAGTGGGATGATAAGCTGTTGCGATATAAAAGCTCACCAGTACTGCATCATTTACTCAATATATGGAAGAAGATTCACTTAGAAAGGAAAAAAAACAAATTACCAACTACCAAAATTATTATTGGCGCAAACTCAGCTAATCCCTTTTACAATAGATAACCTTTCCTTTAGAGAATGGGAGAGAAAAGGAATTAAAAGAATAGAAAATTGTTTTTTGGGATATAATTTATTAACATTTGAACAAATGAAATACAAATATGGAATAACTCATGGTACAATGTTTGCATACCATTAACTGAAAGCCTACTTAAAGGATAAATTGGGAAACAGACTGAGATTACCAGAAGGAGGCAGCTGTGAATATGTGATTACAGAAACAATAATAATAAAAAGATTTATAATGAACATGTACATCGCTGCAAAAGAAGGAAAATGATGAAATAAGCTATAAACCCAAACAAAAGTGGGAAAAAGATTTAAACATAAAGATAAAAAATGAAACATGGGAAAAGTTATGCTCTGGAATGATGAAGAATATAATAAACACAAGGTTACGCATGATACAGTATTATTGGTTACACAGGTTATATATCACACCTCAAAAGTTAAATAAATGGGACCCAACATTATCAGATAGATGTTTTCGCTGTAAGAAGGAAATGGGAACAACAGTACATGCAATTTGGGCATGTGAGAAAGTGAAAAGTTTTGGGAAGATCTAAATCAGATATTAAATAAAATCACAAAAAGCAACATACCAAAAAATCCAGAGATCTTTCTTCTAAGTAATATAAGAAGTAAAGAATTAGGCCTCAAACTGGATGAAGCGCGAAAAAGATTTATTATGATAGCCTTAGCAGTAGCAAAAAAATGTATAATGTCAACTGGAAATCAGAAGAGAGCCTGAGAGTACAGCAATGGTACATGGAAATGAATAAATGTATTCCATTGGAAAAAATAACATATAATTTTAAAAATAAAGTCGCGTTATTTGAACAAATTTGGGGACCGTACATGGAACATCACAGAGCAGGCTTACCGCAGACCTCCACCCCTAAAATGATAAGAAGACAAAATGACTTGATCCAGTGTGTAAAAGTAGATGACACAATTTTCTTGTTTATTTTCATTGTGTGATGACATTGTTTAATGGTTTTATCGTATTGTATATGTTGAGCGTTTAATGGGTTTGGAGGGGGGTGGGAAGGGGGGAGGGAAGGTAGGGGGGAAAAAGGGGAGAAAAATTCCACTGTGTATATTTAAGAGGGAAATTTTTGTATTTATTTTAATTGATATGGTTCACAGTGTGAAAAATTTTTAAAAATTAAAAAAAGAAATTATTAAAATGTATTTAACTTGTGAACATGTGTTCTGGTTTCAGCTGAGATGCCAACGGCATCTAATTCAGTCATAGAACAAATCCAACTTATTTAAGATAACCTGCTGAGATTGTGGCTGTTTTAGCAACATACACAGATATGAAAAATATTGAAAAATGCTTTGTAGCTTTACCTCTGGATTGTTTCTGAGGTAACTTTATAAAGAAAAACAATATAACCAAAGACGTCCACGACCACTTACCAGAAGGAAGAGTGATTTTTTGAAGAACTGTTTCTGGTAATTTCCAGCAACCACTTTCTTCATCCCAAACACTTTCCCGCTTTATTTTGTCTATATTGCTGTAGTTACATTCACGCCGAATTAAAGGCTGGATTTTTTCTAGGATTTGTTGCAGTAGAATGTGTTCTCGCTCCTGCCTCCTTATGGTGGACAGATAGTCAATGCGCTCAAATTCAAACTCCGAATGAAGATCAGAAATTTCTATCTCAGCAACCTTTAGCTTAAATAAAATGAAAGGTAAACAAATTAATAAACAACCCCAAGGTTCTGCTTATCTTTCTCCTCAAGATTTTATATACCTCTAAAAGGTCACCCTCAGCCTCCTACACTTCAGGGAAAGGTCTATCCAGCCTCCCCTTTTAACTCAACCCTTTGAGACCTAGTAAAATCTGATGAATCTTTTCTGCACTGATTCCAGCTTAAGGATATCCTTCCGATAGTCCGACGACCAGAATGGCACACAATACTTGAAATGTGGTCTCACCAACATCTTGTACCATTTCAACTCCAGTACTCAATGCCCTTTCTGATGAAGGCAAACATGCCAAATGTCTTCTTCACCAATGAAAGGTTTAGAGAGCAAGGGAATGTTACAAAGAAAAGGCATTACCTTTTTCTGCAAGTTTTCTATGTTTTTGGTTTTTGCTCGAACTTCGTCTTGAATTGATTCATAGACATTGATCAAGATAGTAGGATCATCCTGGTCTGCGTGTTTTAGTGTCTCTGCAAGTTGATTCTTTCGCTCATCAGCATACTTCTTACGTCGTTTCTGTTTCTCCTTTAGCTCTTCATTTTTGGCCTGTTCTCCACCTACAATCTCATTCTCCAACATCTTAAGCCTACAGAAAACAATAGATAATTTTATTAACTCGTCTGACACAAAAGAGTTGATTTGACTTTTGGGGGGCTAACTAGTGGTGCACACTGGTTTGTTGCCTGCCCAGGAGGAAACAATGCCCATGAACAAGATCAATAATCAAGTTCAGCTTTATCATCTGAGTACATTTACAATCAGATGAAACAGTATTTTTTTCACTCTAATGGAAATATCACTGCCTATAATGGTGCCAATTGTTCAAATTTACATAATTTCACATTAATAGTCCATTAACATATTCTCTAATGCCTAATGATTAAGGAAAATAGATATTCCCTGTTTTAGTCAATTTACCAAGTATGTAATCGAGCAATTTATTACCAGAAATTGTACATTTTCTGTTGTATAAAGCAATGTAATATCTTATTGCTGAACATGATTGGGTCACTTTTTAAAACTATTATATATCCTTCAATGCAGAGGTTGCTTGTGGAATACCATACAAAGCAAGTTTTGAAATCTTCAAATTAGACCCAGAGGAGAGCAGTTGTTTCTGAGAAAATGTTTCTTAATTCATACTCGTAACTTTGGGGGTACAGTCATAGGTACTGTTTGCAGACTTATTAAGTAGACTGAAAGCAAATGGAACAATTGATACAAGACTGGAAATCCTGCACAGAAAGTGAAGCTGCAGGATTTTCCATATCCAGTGCAGACAGTGCCTTAAGAAAGCCTTTGACAGAGTAGAATGGAATTATTTATTCAAAGTACTACAAAAATTCAACCTACCAGAGAAATATATTAATTGGATTAAAGCATTATATAAGGGACCATTGGCGAAAGTGACAGTAAATGGATATATATCAAACCAATTTAAATTAAGCAGATCAACAAGGCAGGGATGTCCACTATCTCCATCACTGTTCGCGTTAGCTATAGAACCACTAGCAGAACTGATAAGAACAGAAAATAAAATATGAGGGATAAAAATAAAAGAGAAGGAATATAAAATCAGTCTATTTGCAGATGACATTATAATATACTTAACAGAACCAGAAATATCAATAAAAGAATTACATAAGGAATTGAAGGAATATGGAGAAGTATCCGGGTACAAGATCAACGCAAATAAAAGTGAAGCAATGCCAATGAATAATGCGGATTTCACAAAGTTTAAGGAAGAATCACCATTTAGATGGCAAACACAAGCAATTCGATACCTCGGTATCGAACTAAATACAACTAAATAATAATCTCGGGCATCTATATAAACTAAATTATCAGCCATTAATGAAAAAAATTACAAGACGACTTAGAGCACTGGAAAGACTTACCACTAACACTGATAGGAAGGATAAACTTATTAAAATGAACATCTTCCCAAGAATACAATACCTATTTCAATCATTACCAATTCACCTAACAGAGAAATTCTTCAAGGAGCTAAAGAAAATAATAAGGAAATTCTTATGGAAAGGGGGGAAACCGAGGATAACGCTAGATAAATTAACAGAATGGTACAAACAAGGAGGCTTACAACTACCAAACTTTAAGAATTATTACAGAGCATCACAATTAAGATACCTATCAGGTTTTTATCAAACAAGGGAAAAACCAGATTGGACCAGATTAGAGCTAGATAAAATAGGGGAGAAGATACCTGAGCATATACTCTATAAGTGGGATGAAAAATTGGTGCAACATAGGAATTCACCAGTATTGCACCATCTGCTCAACATTTGGAAGAAGATTCACGTAGAAAGAAATAAAATAAATTATCAACTATCAAAATGAATATTGACACAAAATCCCTTTCACAATAAATAACCTTTCTTTCAGAGAATGGGAGAGAAATGGGATCAAAAGAATAGAAAATTGTTTTTGGGAAATAAATTATTATCTTTTGAACAAATGAAGGACAAATATAATATAACTCACGATACAAGGTTTGCATACCACCAACTGAAAACCTACTTGAAGGACAAATTGGGAAACAGTGCGAGGTTACCAGAAGGAAGCAATTTTGAATATGTGATTACAGACACAATGATAATTTAAAAATTTATAACAAACATGTACATCAAACTGCAAGAAAAGAAGAACAAGGAAACAAACTGTAAACTTAAACAAAAATGGGAACAAGATCTAAACATAAAGATAAAGAATGAAACATGGGAAAAGCTATGCTCCGGAACTATGAGAAATACAACAAACACGAGGTTACGCATGATACAATATAATTGGTTACACAGGCTATACATCACACCCCAAAAGTTAAATGAATGGGACCCAACAGTATCAGACAGATGTTTTTGCTGTAAAAACGAAACGGGAACAACAATACATGCAATTTGGGCATGTGAGAAAGTGAAAAAATTTTGGGAAGATCTAAACCAGAGATTAAATAAAATCACAAAAAGCAATATACCAAAAAGCCCAGAGATCTTCCTTCTAAGTAATATAAGAAATAAAGAATTTGGACTCGATTTGGATGGAGCACAAAAAAGATTTATTATGATAGCCCTAGCTGTAGCAAAAAAATGTATTATGTCAACCTGGAAATTAGAAGACAACTTGAGAATACAACAATGGTACATAGAAATAAATAAATGTATTCCATTAGAAAAAAATAACAATTTAAGAAATAACATCACAATATTCGAACAAATATGGGAACCATACATGAAATACAATAGAGAAATCCTACCACGGACCTCCACCACCTAAAATGACAGAAGGAGAAGACAACGAAATGAACTGACTCAGTATATAAAAGTAAAAGATAAAAATTTCTTGTTTATTTTATTAAGTGACGACATTGTTTAACGGATTTAATGTATCTTATAGATTGAACTTTGAATAAATGGGAATGGGGGAGAGGGATGGAGGGAAGGGAGGGGGGAAAAAGGGGAGAAAATGACACTATATATGCAAGAGAAAAATGTCTGTATGTATTTTGGTCAGTATGGTTTATTGTGTGAAAAATAAAAAAATTTTAAAAGAAAGAAAGCAGCCTATATCCTCAAGGACCCTCTCCACTCAAGCCATGCCCTCTTCACACTGCTACCATCAGAAAGGAGATGGAGGAGCCTGAAGACAAACACCCAATGGTACAAAAGCAGCTTCTCCTTTGCCATTAGATTTGTGAATGGACAATAAACCACAAACATTATTTCTATTTTTTGCACTAATTTTAAAAAATTTGCAATAATATTTGCACCTGTAATGCTGCCGCAAAACAACAAATTTTGTGACGTGCATGACGATAAATTCTGATTTGGATATGATCTAGTTAATCACGGAACACTTGTAGAACTGACCTTGCAAGTACCTCTTGCTGATCCAAGGTGGCAGGTGATGAACCAGCTGGAGAGTATTCTGGTATAATCTCTACCTTTGATGGTTGTGGACCTAATAGAGGACGTTGCTCTTCATTACATGCCATATTTTTCAGGCTGCTGCTGTTTTGTTCAGTTATTTCTCGATTTGGTTCAACCAACTTGAAAAATGTGATAATAAAACCAAATTATTGAAGCAATATTTTATATTTGTCAAGAAACCTTGTCAGTCATACAAAACTGCACATTCTCCTATCATATTTGACATGTTGGTCATTGACAAATCATGTTTAAAGCAAAGAACTGCGAACTTTTCCTTGGTTTATTTTATTATTAATTCCGAAAACAACCTAACTTACGAGGTTCCTTTGTACACTATGCATACTTGAGACTCTATTTGTATCAGAAGCTCTTCTACAAACAACTGATAAGCCACATATTGTTTTAACACATGAAACAGTATTTTTGTTTCAAAAGATTAATAGTGCATGTTTCACTCTTCACAGTACCATTTGTAAGTGGCTGTATTTTTTGTCTACTCCTTATTCCATATTTTCTAAGCTATTTTTAATCATATAAAAGTTGCTGAACGCTTCAGAATACATGGATAGTGTTACAGAGTTCTGTGTTTATTGGCCTATGTGTTGTGTGGTTTTATGTTAAAAAGTGAGTTTGCCTTTAAGAGCCAAGGTGAAGGTGGATTGCTGAGAGAGTGGGAGACAAACTGAGCATGTGCAGAAAATGATCTAAAAATTTCTGGACTTGGATGATAAACCACCACTGGGTGGTGCTGTGGAGTGGAAGGAAGCCCAGAGCATGAGTCATGGTCTGGAGGACAGTTTAGAATGTTGGGATTTCAAAAAGGATGAACATTCCGAAGGCAGCCAGAAGGATCTGGACCAGGCCAATGGTTCCTCTCTCTGCAGCAACACAAGACCACTTCGAATTTTGTGCTCTCTCTCTCTCAAAGATCTTTTCGCTTCATTTTACCAAACAAACTGAATTTTGTTTATTATCTTTGCTTCGGTTGAGATCGAAGTTTTGTGAGTCTTGTGTGTTTTGTGTTTGTTTTGTGTCTAAGTTTTTCTGTGGGCTGGTTGGAAATATAACTTAGACTTAAATTACATATGTTATATTTAGGTTGGGGAATTTATTAGTTTTACACTGTTATAGAGATTTGCATAGTAACCAGTGGGCATTGTTATAAAAGGGGGGATTTTTGTTAATAAAATAATTGTTCATCTTTACTCCTGTGTGATATGCCTTCTTTGTGGTTGCTGGTTTGATCTTGTAACAATAGACTGAATAGGTAAGATGGTAGATGGAGTAGAATAGTTGAAGGTGTGAGGTTCCCCTTTTTAATAGTGAGTATTTGTATGCAGTGGGTCTTGTCTTGCTGATTCAGGGAATGCAAATTAATCTTTTTGGCCTTTACTGAAGGGACAGGAGTAGAAAATGAGGATGTATGCTGAGGAAGTAGAAGATTAATGATGGAATTGACCTCCATAATTTGTTTTGAGAAAAAAATTTTTTTTTCTTTATTTGCCTCCGTGCTATTAGTAGAAATACAAGTAATTTGTTTAAACTAAATTATTTTCCATTGTTTAAAAAAATTGGAAGAGGATTTGAAAAGATGGAAAAATTTACCAATAATGTTAATAGGACAAGTGAATTGTATTAAAATGAATATTTTTCAAGAATACAATATTTGTTTAAATCATTGCCTTTTCTTTTGACACTTAAATAAAATAACGTGAATTTCTTTGGAAAGGTCAGATGTCAAGAATTGGTTTAGAAAAAGTGATGTGGAAATTTGATCAGGGTGGACTGACTACCAAATTTTAAGAATTATTTTAAAGCAGCTCAATTGAGGTTTTTGTCCTCCTGTTTTCAATGGGATGAAAAACCAGCTTGGATTCAAATAGAAATGAATAAAATTGGTAAGACTATTCCAGAGTTAATTTTGTATAAATTTAATGGAACTAAAGATTTTTCCATATTGAAACATATTTTAAACATCTGGAATAGAATTCATATTGAGACACAAATTAAAAATGATCAATTACCAAAAATGTTGTTAAAACATTTTACTTTGAATAATTCTTTATTTGATCATTGGTATAGTAAAAGTATACAGAGAATAAAAGATTGTTTCTTAGGATTTTTTCTTAACTTTTGATCAATTAAAAGATAAATATAATTTTTGCATATTAACAATTAAAAATGTATTTGAAAAAGAGACTGGGAGCAGATTTAAAACTCCCTAAACAAAGTCAATTTGAAGATATAATAAGATACATTTGTTGTTAAGAAATTTATTACTAATACGTATATAAAATTACAAGAGACTGTAAAGAAAAAAGATTTGTATAAATCAAAAATCTGATGGGAGAAAGATTTAAATATACAAATTCAGGAGGAGATTTGTTCAAAATTATGTTATGAAAGTGTTACGAATATAGTAACTGTTTGATATCAAATAGTTCAAGATAATTTTCTTCATCAATTGTATTATACTCCACATCAGTTAAATGGACTTAATCCTAATTATTCAAGTAAGTGTTTTCGATGTGCGAAAGAAAGAGGGACTTTTATGCATTTTCAGTGTGGTCTTGTGAAAAAATGGAAAGGTTTTGGAATAAACTGAGTTTATTATTAGGCCAAATTATGAAGACAAAGATACCAAAGGATCCAAGAATATTTTTATTTGGAGATGTCTATGAAAAGGATATAAAATTGAAATTGGACAAATACCAAGAAAAATGTTATAAGTATTGCAATAGTAACTGCAAAAAAATGTATAGTGATATCATGGAAAGATGAGAGAGAAATGTTATGAAGTAGATGGTATAATGAGATGCAAAATTGTATTCCTTTGGAAAAAATAGCATAGTTTAAGGAATCAAGTTGAATTTTTTTATGGTATTTGGAAACCATATACGGATAATTTTCCATCCACCTCTTCTATCTTATCCACTACTCTTAATTAGTAATTTTTAGTAACAATTAATGAGTGTCGATGCTAATATTACTGTATATTAAATGGTAGGTGTTTCTTTTCTTACTTTTGGGTGGGGGGGGGGGAATGGGGAGAAAAATATACTTTTTTTGCATCATTGACTTTGGATATTTGATTAATGTTTTATTCATTTTTTTTCCTGTAATGATGCAAACAATTAAATAAAATTGAATAAAAAGTGATGGCAAGAGCAAAGTGTGAACGCATAAAGGAACTGCCCAAGATCTAAAACATATCACCTCATCTGTGAAAAATGGTGGTGGGGGTGTTATGGATTGGTATGTATGGCTACCACAAATACTGCTGCACTTATCTTCACTGATGATGTGACTGCAATAGCAAAATGAATTCTGAGTGTATGGAAACATCTGCTCAGGCTTGAACAAATGTCTCCAAACTCATTGGATGGCACTTTATCCGACAAGACAATAATCCCGAGCGTATTGCTAAAGCCACAAAGCAGTTTTTCAAAGGTAACACTAGAGAATTCTTGAATAGCCAATTCAGCCATCTGATCAAAATTCAATTGAGCATGCCTTCCAACATGCTGAAGAGAAAACGTAAGGGGACAAGACCCAGAAACAAGCAGGAGCTGAAGATGGCTACAGTAGAGGCTTGGCAGAGCATCACCAGAGAAGATACACAGCACCTGGTAATGTCTATGAATCACTGAATTTAGTCATTGCATACAAGGGATATGCAACATGACTAATATTCATACCATTACTATGTCCCAAATATTATGGTTCCCTGAAATGGTGGGGTGGGGGGGGGGGGGGGGGAAGTACTGTAATTTCTACATGATCAAACCAAAATGCATACAAATAAGCTTGAATAAAATCTGGAATGTGCACTTTAATCACATGAAATTTGTTTGATTACAGATTTAAGACAGGAGCACAGGAGAAAATAAAGGAAAAAAAAAATGTGAATTTGTCCCAAACATTATAGAGGGCACTGTGTATACCTTATCATGCTCTTTGGAGTTTAGACAAAAAGAGAAGTAATTTATTTGAGACAAAATTCAGAGGGAACACCCAAGTGAATGTTAAGAATCTAAATCAAGGGAGAAATGTCTCAAGACATGGAGTCAGCCAACTAGTTGGGACATGGGATGAAACTGGAGCACTCAGGATCAAATCCAGATCAGTACATGGTGCAGCAAAAGCGCTAATTACTGCATCACCGAATCCATATCGTCACAGTTCTCAAGCTGACTGCCTAGGGTATGAGAGAAAGTTGCACTGATGTTTCTGTCTCTCATAGTTTCTTTGTACATCTCTACTCAGCATTGCTGATTGAGGGATCACCATGTGGGGATTCCCTGACACCGTCTCTCTAAACTGGCGCACTGTTTGACCCTAAATTTGATCTCAACACCTTATACACCAAAAGGACTCAGAAATAAGGATGCACATTTAATGCCAGGTTAATAATAATACTTACTGTCGCAATATCCATCTTCTGTTCTATTTCACTCACGTGCGCTAATTCAGCACTTCGTGTCTGAGTTACCTCTGAGGCACGAGAACTAACTTCAAATGGAGACACATCTATAAAGACAGATACATTTTATCAGTTACGGATGCGGTTCCTCTGGTAGTTCAGAAATGTAATGTTCCCCATTTTTGTTTTTTATAGAATTGCAACTGAGTGTTTTATGTATAATACATTTTGTTTAGCTTGTCATTGATGCTTTGAGTCTAATGTCTAAATTGTGTTTAGTCTAAGGTGTCTTGTGTTTTACCCTAATAATGCACTAGTCTCCAAGAGTGTTATCTCTTTTTTTAACTGCTGCTCATTATAATAGCCATAGTTTTAAGAATGATGATGAGCTTTGAATTTGTATTGATTCCCTTGACCTCAGATAAAAGTTTTGGCTTCGCTTTTGTCATGGTTATCTAGGGAGCTGCATCGTCCACCCAGATAGTTTGGGTCTGTAGGGCACGAGGTTGAGTTGGCAGTGCCACTGTGTTCAGGCAGCCTGTCACCGTTTGTGTGTTTCTCCAACCCATCACTATTCTGCGAAATGACTCTCCTGTGCAGTGTCTAATCTTTTGTGTTTGTTGATTTTGTGCCTTCTGTATTTTTTGATTAATTGATGTAAGCCACTTTGGAGCAACATTCCATTGTGCTTAAAATGTGCTACATAAATAAAATATTCAATTCAATTCATTAGAAAATAGGTGCACCAGTTTCAGCCCAGAAACATTTTTGAATGCCCTAATGCCTTGACAACATGTCATCCCAATGTATGCACAGACATGATATCAACTTCAGTGCATCTGTGTATATTTCCGCCTCACAACAAAATCATCTACCCAGCCAAAGTTTTGTATCCTTTAGGTATCCTGGAGTTACTTAGCACCAACAAAATCAATTTCAATTGGAACATTTTATGGCACTATTATTAATATTTCTAACAATATTGCCCAATGCTTTCATCGTTTAAAATTATTTGCCTATTTAAATAAATAATAACATTTGCTGTTGGTGTTTCCAGCAGACCATGAAAAGCCATCCCCCACATGTGCCAGACTTGGCTGGAAAACACAAAACACTCCTCTTAAGAAAAAGAGAAATACTAGAAAAGCTAAACAGGCAGCATGTATGAAAAGAAAACAGTTTGAATGTTTCAGATTGTCAGAAGTGGGAAACATTTAAAGAGATAGTTTGTGAAGATGGTGGGAAGAATGGACAGGAGAAAGGGTTAGAGCAGGGTTGCTATGGGGATGAGTTGTTGGTGCCTCTGGTCTAATGGGCGAATTGATCCCCACCTCCAATATCACACAACTTGATTGGTAGCCCGACCTTCAGCACTTCCTCCTACCCAATCATAAATATGAATCTCCTACACTCTCCATTTGAAAGCTTGATCTTCACTCTTACCAACAGGTTATGAGCCACCACTGATAACAATCCAATGCTATGTGACACATGATCCTATTTAACTAAGGCCAAACTGGAACTCATTTCTTCTGTATGAATGCCCTATGATGTTTGCAGGCTTCAAACACACAAACATTTTGTTCGAGCGATGTCACCTTCTGCAGCGATAGGTCTATGGCGGATGACATCTGACTGGTTACACAAAACCCTGGAATACTTGGACAGCAAAGATGTACACATCAGGATACTCTTTATTGACTACAGTTCAGCATTTAACATTTGAGCAAACTCCAAGACGTGGTCATCAATACCCCACTGTGCAATTGAATTGTGGATTTCCTCACCTCCAGACCCCAGTTAGTGCAGATTGGCAAGAACATCTCTACAATCTCCATCAGAACCAGTGCACCAGAGTTGTGTATTTAGCCCCGTGTTCTATTATGACAGTGCGTCCAACAACAGCACCATCTACAAATTTGCTGATGTTATCATGGTAGTGGGCTGTATAACAAGGGACGGTGAGTCAGTACACAGGAGGGAGATTGAAAACTTGGTTGAATGATATACTAACAACAACCTCTCACTCAATGTCACCAATACCAAGGGCATGATTGTAGACTTTAGGAAAGGAAAACCAGAGGTGTATGATCCAGTGATCATTGAGGTAACCAAAGTGGAGAGCAAATTTAAATTCTAGGAATCACTCTCGGAGGACTTTCCTCAATCCATCATACCAATATCACTGTGAAGAAAGCACATCAACACTTCTAGTTCGCGGAGGTTCGATATGTCATCAAAAACCTTGGCAAACTTCTACAGATGTGTAGTGGAAAGCGTGCTGACCGGCTGTATCATGGGAGCACCAAGAGCTCTGAACAGATATCCCTGAAAAAAGGTAGAGAACACAGCCCAGTGCATCACAGGCAAAACTCTCTCCACCGCGGAGAACATCTACATGGAACGCTGCTGTTTTTGGAGCAGGAGCAATCATCAAGAATCCACACCACCTCGGGCATGCTTTGTTGTCGCAACTGCCATCAGGAAAGAGGTGGAGGTGCCACAGGACACATACCAGCAGGTTCAGGAACAGTTTCTACTCTGCACTCATCAGACTCCTAAATAACAGACTCAATTAGAAGAAAACATGAAAGTATGCAGACTCTATGATTTGAAATAAAAACTCAATGTCAGGTCAGACAGTGTACTTTATATAGCAAAGATAAAGATACATAACCAAGGCTTGAGCCCTTCATCAAGGTGTGAGCAAAATGTAGGCAGGTGCCCAAACAGGGGGATGATCACAGACCCACAGGCAGGAAGTAATAGGTGGATAAGGGAGGGAGGGCGTAACAGCAAATGGAGAGGGAGATGGCTATGTGAATGGAGAGGAAAGGGGATGGAGAGCTCAAGGAATGAAGGAAGAGGGATGGGGAAAAGAGGCAGAATGGGGGGTGGGTTATCAAAACCAGAGAAATCGATGTTAATGTCATCTGGTTGGAGAGTGCCCAGGTGGAATATTAGGTGTTGCTTCCCCAATTTACAGGTGGACTTGATTTGACAGTATATGAGGCCAAGTATAAGACATTGGTGAGGCCAAATCTGAAGAATTGTGTGCAGTTCTGGTCACCAAACTACAGTAAGATTGAAAGAGTGCAGAGATTTACTAGGTTGATACCAGGTCTTCAGGAGTCACAGGGAAAGATTAAATAGATTAGGACTTTATTCCTTTGAACGAGGAAGAATGAGGGGAGATTTGATAGAGGTTTACAAAATTATGAGGGCATAAACAGAGTAAATGCGAGTAGGCTCTTTCCACAGATGAGGAGAGATAAATACAAGAGTGGCTTTAGGGTGAAAGGGGAAAGGTTTAGGGGGAAGTTCTTCACTCAGAAAGTGGTACGAGTGTGGAACGAGCTGCCATATGACGTGGTAAATGCGGGTTCACTCAATACTATTTATTTATTGTTCTTTTAACAATTATTGGTTTTAATAAAAATTTAGACACCATTTCATCAGATGCAAGGATCGACAATGAGATAGACAACAGACTCGCCAAGGCAAATAGCGCCTTTGGAAGACTACACAAAAGAGTCTGGAAAAACAACCAACTGAAAAACCTCACAAAGATAAGCGTATACAGAGCCGTTGTCATACCCACACTCCTGTTCGGCTCTGAATCATGGGTCCTCTACTGGCACCACCTACGGCTCCTAGAACGCTTCCACCAGCGTTGTCTCCGCTCCATCCTCAACATCCATTGGAGCGCTTACACCCCTAACGTCGAAGTACTCGAGATGGCAGAGGTCGACAGCATCAAGTCCACGCTGCTGAAGATCCAGCTGCGCTGGATGGGTCACGTCTCCAGAATGGAGGACCATCGCCTTCCCAAGATCGTGTTATATGGCGAGCTCTCCACTGGCCACCGTGACAGAGGTGCACCAAAGAAAAGGTACAAGGACTGCCTAAAGAAATCTCTTGGTGCCTGCCACATTGACCACCGCCAGTGGGCTGATAACGCCTCAAACCGTGCATCTTGGCGCCTCACAGTTTGGCGGGCAGCAACCTCCTTTGAAGAAGACTGCAGAGCCCACCTCACTGACAAAAGGCAAAGGAGGAAAAACCCAACACCCAACCCCAACCAACCAATTTTCCCTTGCAACCGCTGCAATCATGTCTGCCTGTCCCGCATCGGACTTGTCAGCCACAAACAAGCCTGCAGCTGACGTGGACTTTTTACCCCCTCCATAAATCTTCGTCCGCGAAGCCAAGCCAAAGAGACAGAAAAATGATATAAACTGCTACGTAAAATAAATAAACCGTTCCGTATAATGAAAAATGCATATATTGTAAATGAAAACTATAATCTTTTTCTTTATTAAACTTCATCAAGGTATGAGCAGAAAGCAGGCAGGCAGCTGAATAAAATGGTGGGGAAGCTAGAGAGAGTCAGGGAAAGTCGAACAGGGTCACAAGCTAGAAGTCATAGTTGGATAAGGGTGAGAGGGCAGAAGAGAAAAAAAGCTGAGGTGATAGGGGAGGGGGAGAGGGAACAGGGTGGGGAGCAGGAGGAAAGGAGAGAGAGAAGGGGAGGGTTGGAGAAGTTGATGTTAATGCCATCTGGTTGGAGAGTGCCCAGCAGGAGAAAAGGAGAGAGAGAGAGAGAGAGAGAGAGAGAGAGAGAGAGAGAGAGAGAGAGAGAGAGAGAGAGAGAGAGGGGGGGGGGAGGGGCCTAATGGAAGTTGATGTTAATGCCATCTGGTTGGAGAGTGCCCAGCAGGAGGAAAGGAGAGAGGGAGAGAGAGGGAGGGAGAGAGAGAGAGGGGGGAGGGGCCTAATGGAAGTTGATGTTAATGCCATCTGGTTGGAGAGTGCCCAGCAGGAGAAAAGGAGAAGGAGAGAGAGAGAGAGAGAAAGAGAGAGAGAGAGAGAGAGAGAGAGGGGGGGGGAGGGGCCTAATGGAAGTTGATGTTAATGCCATCTGGTTGGAGAGTGCCCAGTAGGAGGAAAGGAGAGAGGGAGAGGGAGAGAGAGGGAGGGAGAGAGAGAGGGGGGAGGGGCCTAATGGAAGTTGATGTTAATGCCATCTGGTTGGAGAGTGCCCAGCAGGAGGAAAGGAGAGAGGGAGAGAGAGAGAGGGGGGGAGGGGCCTAATGGAAGTTGATGTTAATGCCATCTGGTTGGAGAGTGCCCAGCAGGAGGAAAGGAGAGAGGGAGAGAGAGGGAGGGAGAGAGAGAGGGGGGGAGGGGCCTAATGGAAGTTGATGTTAATGCCATCTGGTTGGAGAGTGCCCAGCAGGAGGAAAGGAGAGAGGGAGAGGGAGAGAGAGGGAGGGAGAGGGAGGGAGAGAGAGAGAGAGAGAGGGTGGGGGAGGGGACTAATGGAAGTTGATGTTAATGCCATCTGGTTGGAGAGTGCCCAGCAGGAGGAAAGGAGAGAGGGAGAGGGAGAGAGAGGGAGGGAGAGAGAGAGAGGGGGGAGGGGCCTAATGGAAGTTGATGTTAATGCCATCTGGTTGGAGAGTGCCCAGCAGGAGGAAAGGAGAGAGGGAGAGGGAGAGAGAGGGAGGGAGAGAGAGAGAGGGGGGAGGGGCCTAATGGAAGTTGATGTTAATGCCATCTGGTTGGAGAGTGCCCAGCAGGAGGAAAGGAGAGAGGGAGAGAGAGGGAGGGAGAGAGAGAGAGGGGGAGGGGCCTAATGGAAGTTGATGTTAATGCCATCTGGTTCTCCCAGCAGGAGAAAAGGAGAGAGAGAGAGAGAGAGAGAGAGAGAGAGAGGAGGGGCTGGAGAAGTTGGTTAATGACATCTGGTTGGAGAGTGCCCAGCTGGAGAAAAGGAGAGAGGGGAGGGGCCTAATGGAAGCTAGAGAAGTTGATGTTAATGCCATTTGGGTGGAGAGTGCCCACCAGAATATGAGGTGTTGCTTTTCCAGTTTGCGAGTGGCCTTGGTTTGCCATTGCATTGAGGCCATGGACAGACATATTAGAGTGGATATGGGATGTGGAATTGAAATGGTTGGTCATTGGGAGGTATCCGTTATTGCAGCAAACAGAGCGAAGGTGCTGAACAAAACGATCTCCCAGTTTACATACAGTCTCTCTGATACAGAGGAGGTCACAATGGGAGCACCAGATGCAGTAAATGACCCCTGCGGATTCACAAATGACGTGTTGCTTCACTTGGAAGGACTGTTTCGGGCCACAAGTGGTGGTGAAGGTTGAAGTGTGGGTGCAAGGGTAGCATTTCCTGTGATAACAGGGTAAGTGCCAAGGGGGCTATTAGTCGGAGGGGATGAGTGGATGAAGGAGTCACGGAGGGAGCAGTCCATGTGGAAAACAGAGAGGGGAAGATGTGTCTGGTGGTGGGATCACATTGTAGATGGCTAAAATTGCAGAGGATCATTTGTTTGATGAGGAGGCCAGTGGGATGGTAGGTGAGGACAAGTTAGAGGGGGAAGGGCGAATGTGCAGGAAATAGGGGAGATGTGGGTAAGGGCTAAGTTGAAGACAGCCATGTTTTTTGAAGGAGGAGGACATCTTGGATGTTCTGGAATGGAAGACCTCACTTTGAATTTTGTTGGAACAACACAAGAGACCAATGATAGAGAGGGAGGAATTGAGAAAATGAAAAACACTTTATAGAGAAATGAGACTTCATCGCAAAGATTTAAACACTGACCGTGCAACATACCTGTGGCCTTATCAAAAGATTCAATATTTGCCAGTTTCATTTCAAATGAACTTCTTAGTTTTTCAATATCTTCTTGTAGCTTAACATTCGATTTCTGCTCTGCCTCATAATCTGCTTTGATCTTTGATAATTTCTGCTCATATTCCTGACGACAAAATTCAAAATGATAAAGAACGTGATTCTCATCATACCAATTTAATATCAACATTAACAGTAGTAGATCAGGTGCTCTTGGGTACAGCCTTCAGAGAAACACAAGTTTGGCCATCTAGATACTAAAGTATTCATATTGTTCATCAGCTATAGGGTGTTTAATGTTTCCTTTTGTTCTTATTATTTTAATTGGTAGATTTTTGCCTGTCAGCCATTCATTGATAGATAAAACCAGAAAATATGTGAAACACTTGGTAGGTCAGGTGACATCTGTGATAAAGAAACAGAATTAACTTTTTCAATGATATTTCATCAGAAAAATTAAAAATCAAACATGGTTTGAGTTACAGAGGAGGAAGATGGAAAAGACAGAAGGAATGTTTTTGATAGGTTGGAAACCAAGATAGATGAATGATACCAGTGGGGGGTAGTGTCAGCTGAGAGAGAATGGTGAAAGCATATTAATCGCAGTCAGCTTCTGTAGAGGAAGTTGAAATAGTAGGAGATGAATGATGGTGGAGAAAAGAAAAAAATAATTTTGGAACTGAGATACAAAACTTTGCAACAGGAAATCGCAAATAAAAATGGAATTGGCATTGTTCATTGACTTTGCACAATTGACTATTCCTTGGGACAAGCCTGATAATAAACTGAAAGGATGGCTATCTGAAATTGTTCAGTCCTCAGGAGCGAAATGTGCCCATTCAGAAGACAACATATTGCTCCTTGAGTTCACTTTGAATTTTGTTGGAACAACACAAGAGACCAACGATAGAGACATCAGTGGGATGTAGAATAAAGTGACAGGCGTCTGCAAGGCAGGTCACCCTTGCTGATTAAATGGAAGTTACGATTTCAATTTGCATTTGCTTTGTCCAAGACGCCTCATTCTGAGCACTGAACACCAATACCCGAGCGTAAAGCCCTGAAAAAGAGTGAACGCATCACAGGCAAAACCCTCCCTACCATCGAGAACATCTACAGTGAATGCTGCCGTTAGAGAGCAGCAGCAATCATCAAGAATCCACATCGCCCAGCACGTGTTCTGTTCTCACTGCTACCTTAGGAAAGAGGTATAGGCGTCACAAGACTCACACCACCAGGTTCAGGAACAGCTGCTACCCCTCCACCATCAGACTCAACAGTAAACTCAAACAGGGACTCATTTAAGGATTCTTACTGTAAGCTCTTTATTGATTTTTTTCCCCTCTGTATTGCACAGTTGTTTACATATCTTTATTTGTTTACATATGTACATTGAGTACAGCTTTTTGGACTACTAATAAGTGGTAATTCTGCCTTGCCCACAGGAAAAAGAAATCTCAGGATTGTATGTGATGTCACTTATGTTCTGACAATAAATCTGAAAAATAAATACAGTAAACAGAAAGTAATGCAATAAAATTGCTTTTTAATTTTTTTAATTAAACAAATTATATATTTACAGCACAGTGGACACTATTCCCCTAGCTGATCTCTCACCCCGAATGCCTCCTCATTGCCATCCATGAATCTACCGACAACCATGGTGTCATCGACAAATTTGTAGACACGCAGTCATGGCTGTAGAGTAGAACAGATGGCTAAGCACTTATCCTTGACATGTGCTCGTTGCGATTGTCAGTGAGGAGTAGACGTTGTTTCTGATTCATACTGACTTGTGGTTTTCCAATGAGAAAGTCAAGGATCCAGTTGCTGAGGCCCAGAGTTTGAAACTTGTTGATCAATATTGGGGGTATGATGGTGTTGAAAGCTAAGCTGTAGTTGATTAAGAGTAGCCTGATATATGTGTTGCTGTTGTCTAAGTAATCCTGAGCTGAGTGGAGAGCCAGTGAAATTATATCTGCTGTGGAACGATTGTGGCGGTAGACAAATTGCAGTGGGTCCAGGTCTTTACTTAGGTATGAGTTTATTCTGGCCCTGACCAACCTCTCAAAGCGTTTCATTGCAGTAGATGTGAGTGCTTTCTGGGCGATGGTCATTGAGGCAACCCACACTACTCTTCTTGGGCACCGGGATAATTGAGGCACTTTTGAAGCAGGTGGGAATCTCTGACTGCAGCAATGAGATTGAAAATGTCCACAATCACTCTGGCTAGTTAGTTGGCACAGACTTTTACTACCTGCCCAGTACACCTCAGCACCTGACACCCAATGAGGGTTCGCCCTCTTAAGGTATGTTCTGTCATTGGCCTCAGAGAAAGATATCACAGGATCATTAGCTTCTGCAGGGATTCTCATTGGTACCATTGAGTTCTCCTTTTTAAAGCTAGCATTTAAGGTGTTCAGCTCATCAGGTAGCCCTGAATGGTAATGGAGACTCATAATGGTAATGCCCTCAAATATTAAGGGTAGGTGGTTAGAAACTTTAATCGGCATTTGCACTATTCATGTTCAAATGCAAGTTCAAATTTATGGTCAGAGTGGCATGACACGTACTCACTCTTCCAGATGAGACGTAGTCTTACCTTAGCTTTTGATCCACGGTATTAATCAAAAGCTACAAAATATATGTAACCCTCAGGATAAGCAGCTTGGATGTTGGTTTTTTTTTGGTTACTTTTCTTTTTAATAGAGTAGGTTAGGTGGTTTACACACACACACATATACACACACAAAATATTTTTATAAAATATTCCTGGATTTTGTTGCTTTGGTGTGATAGAATGGGAGGGGCAAGAGTGGGTGGTTTTGCATCGTTTGTCAGAGAAAATATTTTATAGTGGTGCTTCTGCAGGATAGATTAGAGGGATGGCTCTTTGAGGCTATTTGGATGGTATTGAGGAATGGGAAAGGGGTACTTACACTTATTGGGGTGTATTATAGACCACCTAATAGGGAATGAGAACTAGAGGAGCAAATTTGTAGGGAGATAGCAGATATTTGTAATAAGCACAGGGTTGTGATAGTGGGAGATTTTAATTTTCCAAATATAGATTGGGAAACACATTCTGTGAAAGGGCTGGATGGTTTGGAGTTTGTAAAATGTGTGCAGGATAGTTTTTTTACAGTAATATATAGAGGTACCGACTAGAGAAGAGGCAGTGTTAGATCTATTGTTGGGGAGTGAGATAGGTCAGGAGATAGAGCTATGTGTTGGGGAGCGCTTTGGGTCCAGTGATCATAGTGGCATTAGCTTCAATGTAATCATGGAAAGGGATAGGTCAGGGCCTAGGGCTGAGGTTTTCGAGTGGGGATAAGCTAGATTTTAGGAGATGCAAATGGATTTACGAGGAGTGGATTAGGACGATTTGTTTTATGGGCAGGATGTCGTAGAGAAATGGAGGTCTTTTAAAGATGAGATTTTGAGGGTGCAAAATCTTTACGTTCCTGTTAAGTTAAAAGGCAGGGTCAAAAGTTTGAAAGAGCCATGGTTTTCAAGAGATATTGGAAATGGTTCATAAAAAGAGGAAGACCTATAATAAATATAAGAAACAAGGAAAAAAGATGTTTGGAGAATTCAGTGAATGTAAAAAGAATCATAAGAAAGTAGAAAAGCTAAAAGGTACGAGGTGGCTATAGCAAGCAGGGTGAAAATAAATCCAAAATGGTTTCTACAAATATGTAAATAGCAAAAGGAGAGTGAGGGATAAAATTGATCCCTTAGAGAATCAGAGCAGACAACTGTGTGTGGAGCCAAAAGAGATGGGGGAGATCTTGAATGATTTCTTTTCTTCAGTTTTCCCTAAGGAGAAGGATATTGAATTGTGTGGGATAAAGAAAGCAAAGAGGGTATTTATAGAGACTATAGCGACTAAGAAAGAGGAAGTACTAGAACGTTTGAAGCTTATTAAAAGGTGGATAAGTCTCCAGGTCATGATGGGATTTTCCACAGGTGCTTGAGAGAAGTTAGTGTGGAAATAGCAGAGGCTTTGGCAGTGGTTTTTCAAATGTCATTAGAGATGGGCATAGTGCCGGATAATTGGCATATTGCATATGTCGTTCTTTTGTTTAAAAAGGGCTTGAGGAGCAAGCCTAGCAATTATAGGCCTGTAAGTTTGACATCTGTGGTAGGTAAATTAATGGAAAGTTATATATATATATATAATATATATTATTATTTTTTAATATATATATATATATATATATCTCTCTCTCTTTGGCTTGGCTTCACGGACGAAGATTTAGGGAGGGGCAATGTCCACGTCAGCTACAGGCTCGATTATGGCTGACAAGTCCGATGCGGGACAGGCAGACACGGTTGCAGCGGTTGCAAGGGAAAATTGGTTGGTTGGGGTTGGGTGTTGGGTTTTTCCTCCTTTGTCTTTTGTCAGTGAGGTGGGCTCTGCGGTCTTCTTCAAAGGAGGTTGCTGCCCGCCGAACTGTGAGGCGCCAAGATACACGGTTTGAGGCGATATCAGCCCACTGGTGGTGGTCAATGTGGCAGGCACCAAGAGATTTCTTTAGGCAGTCCTTGTACCTCTTCTTTGGTGCACCTCTGTCTCAGTGGCCAGTGGAGAGCTCGCCATATAACACGATCTTGGGAAGGCGATGGTCCTCCATTCTGGAGACGTGACCTACCCAACGCAGTTGGATCTTCAGCAGCGTGGATTCGATGCTGTCGGCCTCTGCCATCTCGAGTACTTCGATGTTGGTGATGAAGTCGCTCCAATGAATGTTGAGGATGGAGTGGAAACAATGATGGTGGAAGCGTTCTAGGAGCCGTAGGTGATGCCGGTAGAGGACCCATGATTCGGAGCCGAACAGGAGTGTGGGTATGACAACGGCTTTGTATACGCTAATCTTTGTGAAGTTTTTCAGTTGGTTGTTTTTCCAAACTCTTTTGTGTAGTCTTCCAAAGGCTCTATTTGCCTTGGCGAGTCTGTTGTCTATCTCGTTGTCGATCCTTGCATCCGATGAAATGGTGCAGCCGATAGGTAAACTGGTTGACCGTTTTGAGTTTAGTGTGCCCGATGGAGATGTGGGGGGGGGGGGGGGGGGGCTGGTAGTCATGGTGGGGAGCTGGCTGATGGAGGACCTCAGTTTTCTTCAGGCTGACTTCCAGGCCAAACATTTTGGCAGTTTCCGCAAAACAGGACGTCAAGCGCTGAAGAGCTGGCTCTGAATGGGCAACTAAAGCAGCATCGTCTGCAAAGAGTAGTTCACAGACAAGTTGCTCTTCTGTCTTGGTGTGAGCTTGCGGCGCCTCAGATTGAAGAGACTGCCATCCGTGCGGTACCGGATGTAAACAGCATCTTCATTGTTGAGGTCTTTCATGGCTTGTTTCAGCATCATGCTGAAGAAGATTGAAAAGAGGGTTGGTGCGAGAATGCAGCCTTGCTTCAAGCCATTGTTAATGGAGAAGGGTTCAGAGAGCTCATTGCTGTATCTGACCCGACCTTGTTGGTTTTCGTGCCATTGGATAACCATGTTGAGGAACTTTGGGGGCATCCAAGGCACTCTAGTATTTGCCAAAGCCCTTTCCTGCTCACGGTGTCAAAGGCTTTGGTGAGGTCAACAGAGGTGATATAGAGTCCTTTGTTTTGTTCTCTGCACTTTTCTTGGAGCTGTCTGAGGGCAAAGACCATGTCAGTAGTTCCTCTGTTGGCGCGAAAGCCACACTGTGATTCTGGGAGAACATTTTTGGCAACACTAGGTATTGTTCTATTTAGGAGAATCCTAGCGAAGATTTTGCCTGCAATGGAGAGCAGCGTGATTCCCCTGTAGTTTGAGCAGTCTGATTTCTCGCCTTTGTTTTTGTACAGGGTGATGATGATGGCATCACGAAGGTCGTGAGGCAGCTTTCCTTGGTCCCAGCAGAGCTTGAAAAACTCATGCAGTTTGGCATGCAGAGTTTTGCCGACAGCCTTCCAGACCTCTGGGGGGATTCCATCCATACCTGCTGTTTTGCCACTTTTCAGTTGTTCAATTGCTTTAAATGTCTCTTCCCAGGTGAGGACCTCATCCAGCTCTAGCCTTAAGGGCTGTTGAGGGAGCTGGAGCAGGGCGGATTCTTGGACTGAGCGTTTGGCACTGAAAAGAGATTGGAAGTGTTCTGACCATCGGTTGAGGATGGAGATCTTGTCGCTGAGGAGGGCTTTGCCGTCTGAGCTGCGCAGCGGGCTTTGGACTTGGGGTGAGGGGCCGTACACAGCCTTTAGAGCCTCGTAAAAACCCCTGAAGTTGCTGAGCTGGGTTCATTTGGCGAGGCTAGTCCACCACTCATTTTGGATCTCCCGGAGTTTACGCTGAAGATGGCTGCGTGCGTGACGGAAGGCTCGTTTCTTCTCTGGCCAGGACGGCTTTGCAAGGTGAGCCTGGTGGGCAGCTCGCTTCTTTGCCAGCAGCTCCTGGATTTCTTGGTTGTTTTCATCGAACCAGTCCTTGTTTTTCCTGGAGGAGAAGCCCAGTACCTCTTCAGTGGATTGCAGTATGGCAGTCTTCAGCTGATCCCAGAAGGTATCAGGGGATGAGTCCATGAGGCGGATTGCATCCTCGAGCTTTGCTTTGAGGTTTGCCTGGAAGTTTCCTCTCACTTCGTCTGACTGCAAGTTTCCAACATTGAACCTCTTTCTGGGGGCTTTACTGTTCCTGGACTTTGGCTTGAAGTGAAAGTTGAGCTTGCAGCGAACCAGCCGGTGGTCAATGTTGCATTCCGCACTGGGCATGACCCTGGTGTGGAGCACATCTCATTTGTCTCTTTCTCGCACCAGGACATAGTCCAGGAGGTGCCAGTGTTTGGATCGGGGATGCATCCATGTAGTCTTCAGGCTGTCCCTCTGCTGAAAAAGGGTGTTTGTAATGACAAGCCGCTCTTCTGCGCAGAGCTCCAACAGGAGGCGCCTGTTGTCGTGGCACTTGCCGACACCATGCTTGCCCAGGATTCCTGGCCAGGTTTCTGAGTCTTTGCCGACGCGAGCGTTGAAGTCGCCAAGGATGACAACCTTGTCAGCTGTAGGGGTGCGTTGAATGAGGTTGCGCAGATCAGTGTAGAACTTGTCCTTTTCTGCTGGTTCCGCCTGGAGGGTTGGAGCATAGACACTGATGAAGGTGATGCGACGCTTGTTTTGAAGGGGGAGTCGCATGGACATGATCCGGTCCGAGTGGCCTGTCGGGAGGTTTTCAAGTTTGGAGGCAATGAAGTTCTTGACCATGAAGATAGGCATCGTTCATCCATAGGATTGCCAGACCAGTAGAGTGTGTAGCCCACGCCACGTTCTTGGAGGCTGCCTACATCTGCAAGCCGGACTTCACTGAGAGCGGCTATGTCGATGTCAAGTCTAAGGAGTTCATGTGCGATGAGGGCAGACCGACATTCAGGTCGGTGGCTGTCAGCCTTGTCTATGGTTCTGATGTTCCAGCATGCGAGGTTGAGTTTGTGAGCATCTTTTGTGGGGGAGGATGTGGAGGGGGAGGACGTGGCCCTGTCCTCGGGCCTGCGCAAAGGAGCTTTTAGGTGGAGTGCAGTGTACGCACTACTGGCCCCACCCTTTACACCCATGGTTCGTGTGCTGTGGCCAAGCAAGCTAGAACGTGGCAGCGAGGTCCTTGGGTCGTAGGTTTTATATCGGAGTGGCCTTCTCCTATGCAGGTTTCTTACCCGGCCTGGAGGGGCCTGCCTCCCCTCCTAGGTCGGACCATACCTGGTCTGATTGGTACAGGTCTAGTCTTGACCCTGCCAAACTCTCACCCCTCCCCATCTCCCGTGTTCCTCATGCACAATGTTTTATATATATATATATATATATGGAGAGATATGGTCTGATCAGGAACACTCGACATGGGTTTGTGCATGGAAGGTCATGCTTGACCAATCTTGTTGAATTTTTTGAAGAGGTGACTAGGAAAGTTGATGAGGGTAGAGCAATGGATGTTGTCTATATTGACTTCAGTTAGTCCTTCGATAAGGTTCTGCATGGAAGATTCAGTCGTTAGGTATTAATTTTGAGATAGTCAAATAAATTCAACAGTGGCTGGAAGGGAGATGCCAGAGAGTCATAGTGGATAACTGTTTGTCAAGCTGTGACAAGTGGTGTGCCTCAGGGATCTGTATTGGGTCCTTTGCTGTTTGTCATATACAATAATGATCTGGATGATGGGATGGTAAATTGGATTACTAAAATAGGTGGAATTGTGGATAATGAAGAAGGCTTTCAAAGGTTGCAGGGGGATTTAGATGGCTTAGAAGAGTGGGCTGAAAGATGGCACAGATGGAGTTTAATGCGGATAAGTTTGAAGTGCTTCATTTTGGTGGGAATAATCAAAACAGGACATACGAAGTAAATGGGAGGGCATGAGGAATGCAGTGGAGCAGAAAGATCTTGGAATAGCGGTGCATCATTCCCTAAAGGTAGAATCTCATGTGGATAGGGTGGTGAAGAAGGCTTTTATTGTGCTGGCCTTTATAAATCAATGCATCGAATACAGGAGTTGGGAGGTGATGCTGAGGCTGTTCAAGGCATTGGTGAGGCCAAATTTAGAGTACTGTGTAGAGTTCTGGTCACCGAATTATAGGAAGGATATCAACAAAGTAAAGAGAGTGCAGAGAAGATTTACGAAAATGTTATCTGGGTTTCAGCATCTGGATGACAAAGAAAGATTGACCAGATTAGGTTTTTATTCTTTGGAGCATAGAAGTTTGAGAGGAGATTTGATAGAGGTATTTAAGATTATGAGAGGGACAGATAGAGTTGATGTGGATAGGTTTTTTTCCATTGAGAGTAGGAGAGAGTGAAATAAGAGGTCATGAGTTAAGGGGCAAAAGTTTAGAAGTAACGAGGGGGAACTTCTTTACTCAGAGAGTGGTGGCTGTATGGAATGAGCTTCCAGGAGAAGTAGTGGCGGCAGGGTCAATTTTGTCATTTAAGGAAAAATTGGATAGGTATATGGATGGGAGGGGAATGGAGGGTTATGGGCAAGGTGCAGGTAGGTGGGACTAGAAGGGCAAATATGGCCTGTTTCCCATGCTGTAATTGTTATGTGTATATGGTTAAATATATTTTCTGTCTTCATCCAGTGAACTCAAGAATAGATACATATAAAAAATAGATAAAATAAAGTAGATAATAGATAAAATAGTAAACAAATAAAGAATTGTAAACAAACTGACTGTGTAAATAGAGAAAAACTGTGTACTCAGTAATAAATAACGTGCAAAGTAGTCTCTGATAGAGTCTATTGTTTTGACATTTTATGGTAGAGGGGTAGCACCTGTTCCAGAAAGTGGTGGTACATCTTGTGGTATTTATACCTCTTTCCTGATGGCATCAGTGAGAATGCATGTCCTGAGTGGAGTGGATCCTCAATGATTGCTGCTGCTCTCTAACGGCACCATTCAATGTAGATTTTCTTGATGGTGGGGAGAGATTTGCCTTTGGTATCCTGGGCTATTTCCACTACTTTTTGCAAGGATTTTGCTCAAAGCTATTGGTGCCACCATACCAAGCTCTGATGCAGCCAGTCAGCACACTTTTCACTACACATCTCTATAAATTTGCCAAGGTTTCTGATGCCATATCGATCTTTAGCAAACTCCTGGGGAAGTGGAGGCGCTGATGTGCTTTCATTATAATGACATTAGTGTGTGGGGTCACAGTATGAGCTCAATGCACTATATGTATATTACAAGTTACTTATCACATCAGTCTTTCCCTGGGGTTTTGCTGGATGCAGACATGGGCTGCTTTATTTTCTGAAGAATTACAAATGGATCTGAGCATTGTGGAATTATCAGCATTTATCCTCGCTTCAGACCTTATGAATGAAAGGATATAGAAACAGTTGAAAATGATTAATCTGAGGACTTCCTGAAGTAATATCCTGAGACTGCAATGACTGACAGCCAACAATCACCATTATCCTCCTTTGTGCAAGATAGGACTCCAGCCAATTAGCCTTTTACCACTGAGTTTAATTTACTGCTTCCTTGATGCCAGACAAATGAACACATGATATTAAGAGCAGTTAACTTTCACCTCATTTTTAAAGTCAGCTCTTTAATCCAAGTCCATAATGATGATTACAGCTAAATGATCCCAATGAAATCCAAAATAAATACAAGTTATTTCACCCCCCACCCCCCCCCCCCAACCAACGACGTGATTTACTGCATCGTTGTCCGAAGAGGGCGGGCAAAATCTTTGAGGATCTCTTCCATCCTGCACACTACATCTTTGGGGGCCAGCACCACCAGACTGAGGAACAGCTTCTTCCCATGGGCTGAACAACTAAAGGAACTGCTCACATTAACCTTCCAAGACTCAGATAACTATGAAACAATATTTATTTACTTACTTGTACCATATGAATACTTATACTTGTCTCTATGTGTGTTATATCTGGGTGTGTGTCTGTGTGTTTTTCACTGAGGACTAGAGAACGCTGTTTCATTGGGTTGTACTTATGCAATCAGATGACAATAAACATAAATTGATTTTCCAGTACTTTCCTGATGTTTGAGAATAGAATAGTTCATTGTTAATTAGCTTTAATACATTTCCCCTGCTTTGTGAAGAAAGGGCGTGTTTGTCACGTAGATTCCATTTTTGTAACCGTATTGGAAGAATCAGACAATAAATCTGGAGTTCAAAACTTCATGACTACAGCTGTAACCTCTGCTCTTAGCTGTTTCTTCATATTTGGAGAAGTGAATTGAATTGGCTCACAACTGGCCTCTTCTACATTGGGTATTTCATAAATGAGGTGCATCAACAATTTGGCACTTCTGGCTGAACATGGTTGCAAATTTGAAACTTTGTCTTGGACAATCATATTCTGGGTCTAACTATTGCTCAAGATGGAAATGTTCTTGAAGTGTCTCCATCATCATTCGGGAACCTGATGTGGCCGGAATTCAGAACTTTCATTTGGTCCATTGGTTGTGGATCACTATATTATCTTTGATATTTAGCATGCATGTTGCCCTGACTGGTGCAGCTCTTGGCATGTCCCTTTGAAGCAGAAGCAGACTTGGTCCATGGCCAGATGGTAATGGTTGACTGAGTTGTGAATTATGCTGAAATGTAATTCTGCTGCTATAGATGGACCATATTGCTTTATGGATCCCCAGCTTTGAGCTGCAAGGTTGGTTTAGTACATGCCTCATGCAAAATGATAGCAGATAGATGGTCTCAGTGTAAAGATGGATCTGTGTAACAACCCATCCTATCAGTGCTGTCATAAACAGATGAACCTGTAACAGAATGAGAATGAGATCAAGTAGGTTTATCTTTTTCTGACCCTTTACTGCAGTGCAAGAGTGGCAGCCACATCTATCCGACTAACAGGGGTGCCAACAAGTTACATTTAGCAATGATCATTCATTTTGCCCACATGGGTACATTTTATGCTTCAGTTTCTTTCAGCACTTCCAAATGTTATTCATGAAGGAGATGTGTTGTTTCAACATCTGTGGGACAGAATCATGCCTTGACTGTTTAGGCCTCATTATGTATCTTGACTATAGGGTTATAAAGAACAAGTTCCAGAAAACGGGATTATGTTGGGTTTTTCAGCTAGCACAATATGCTTTTTTTGGCACAAGGTACTCCCTACAACCTCTTAAAAACCTGCAAGTCCTTGACATCAAAAGTCAATTGCTGGAGAAACTCAACAGATCAGACAGCATCAATGGGTAGAAATGGTCAGTCAACATTTTGTGTTGGAATTGTAAATTCTCAAGACAGCGAAACTTTGCTGTTTTCCTTGGATGAATACAAATCTTTTGCCTTGACAAGCATCAAGCAATAGAATCTCTTGTGTCTCTAGATGTACAAACTTCAGAATATATTTCAGCTTTTCATTTGATGTATACAAACCTGTCTCATATTTTCTTTTTCAATTTCTAACTCAGAATGGACTTCAGTATTCTCAGGAGATTGATCGGTTGCCTTGCTTTTGCTCATTTGCACTATATTTAGGTAATCTGCAAAATAAAAATGAAGTTAATTTAACAAATAAAACACGGCACTTCATGCAGTTAAAAAAATAGATAAGCTATCTAGAAATAGATTTCCAGAAATCATCACTCTGTAATCATTTAAGGCAACTAATTCAGTTAATAGAATTGAGAGTCTATTTATATCAAACAGTACTACATTTATAAAGCTTATTTAGAATGATCAGCATTAAGAAAACTGCCCAATGTTATTTTCCACATTTCTGGACAATTTATGTAGCCCTCTGTTTTCCTAGATCAATTAAGTGAGATCAATTAATTCAGCACATATTAACCTTCCTGAACTTGCTAGCAGGGCCATCAAGGGAACTGATCCAGGTTCTCTATGATTTGAACTTTCCAATTCTGCTCCCCCTTTCAATTATCCAAATTTCTCAAAATTTTAACATCTGGTAAAACAAAGTCCTGCACTCCTAAGAGAATGGCAATGGTTCACCTCAATATGAGTGAAGAAATAACTCATCTTTGCAAACCTCAATGGCTTACCCCTTATTCTAAGACCTTTAAAAATTTTGTAGTTTGATGACATCCTTTCTCATTCTTCTCAAATCAAAATAATATCTCACTTGACTTGATCTCTCATTGTATAGTAAACCTATCATCGCTGAGACCAGTGGAATTTTCACTACATTCCCTCTATGGCAAGTGCATCCTTTCTTATGCAAGGATATAAAAAAAATATGCATGTTCTCCAGATGCACCCTCCCTAAGGCCCTATACAATTGTAACAGCATTTCCTTACCACTTTCTCCTTTCATTATTTGCTGCACCTGCATGTTGGCTTTTAGCAACTTGTACAAGCAACACCCATATCCCTTTAACCTCAACATCACCTTATCTCTTCTGTTTGAATGAATTCTCTGTTCTTCTATTATATGTACCAAGGACGACCTCATGTTTTATTCCACATTAATTCCATCACCAAGTACGGTTAGCGAAGTGGTTAGGGCAACGCTATTACAGCTCTAGCAACCTGGGTTCCAGTCTGGTGCTGTAAGGATCTGTAAGGAGTTTGTATGTTCTCCCCATGTCTGGATGAGTTTCCCCAGGTGCTCTGGCTTTCTCCCACCCTCCAAAAATCTGCAAGGGGTATTTGGCTCATGGGTTGGAATGGCCTATCACCGTGCTGTGTGTCTAAATTGGTGACTTTAGTTTGTTTAGCTTTCCTACATATCTCTGAAGCCTCTTTACATCATTTGATAGAAATTCATATTAATTTTTTCAATTATTTTATAATTGTATTTTGTTGTATATTCCACCATTTTCCTTACCACTGATATAATGCCATAAGGTCAAGAGTTTTATCTCTTTCTCATCTTAAATAGTGGGGCCACATTTGTTACCCTTCAAACTGCAGGAACAGTTCTATCATTTTTGAACTTCAGATGGTGATAACCAGAGCATCCACTATCTTGAAAGTCTCCACCTTTTTTAAAACACTAAGAGGTAAATCAGTGAGTCCTTGAGATTTATAACCTTTTAGTTATAACCACCTCCAGTGAGCATGGGAAAGTAGCAGTGGCAATAAAACAAAGTACACAATTTATAGCAAGCATGGGAAGGTAGTAGCACCAATAAAACAACACGCACAATTTATAGTGAGCATGGGAAAGTAGCAGCGGCAATAAAACAAAATGCACAATTTATAGTGAGCATGGGAAAGTAATAGCAGCAATAAAACAACGTGCACAACTTATAGTTAGTGTAGGAAGTAACAGTGGCAATAAACAACACGCACAATTTAAAGCGAATGTGGGAAAGTAGCAACGCCAATAAAACAAGGCACACAATTTATAGCAAATGTGGGAAAGTAGCAGCAGCAATAAAACAACGCGCACAATTTACAGTGAGCATGGGAAAGTAATGGTGGCGATAAAATAACGAGCACAATTTATAGTGAGCATGGGAAAGTAATGGTGGCAATAAAATAACGAGCACAATTTATAGTGAGCATGGGAAAATAATGGTGGCAATAAAATAACAAGCACAATTTATAGTGAGCATGGGAAAGTAATGGTGGCGATAAAATAACGAGCACAATTTATAGTGAGCATGGGAAAGTAATGGTGGCAATAAAATAACGAGCACAATTTATAGTGAGCATGGGAAAATAATGGTGGCAATAAAATAACAAGCACAATTTATAGTGAGCATGGGAAAGTAATAGCGACAATTAAACAATGCACAATTTATAGCGAGTGTGGGAATGCAGCAGTGGCAATAAAACAACTCGCACAATTTATAGCTGGCGTGGGAAAGTAATAGCGGCAATGAAACACTTACAATTTACAAACAAAATGTCAAAATTCAAAATGTTGATATTGGCAGTCTTGGGAATCTCTCTTTGGCCTGAATCCTATGGCATTTTGAAAAACAGAATATTCTGCCTAGGCACTGCACCTTATCAATGTTAATTTCACTGAGGGAGGAGATTAACATATCAAGTGCCTCTGAGACAACATTAGGATGATTCTACCCTATGGCATCAGTTTAATAACCATATATAAATATATAACCATATAACAATTACAGTATGGAAACAGGCCATTCTGCCCTTCTCATCTGCACCGATTTAAGTGAACTCCACCTAATTGCTACCTGCCCATAACCCTCCAAACCCCTCACATCCATGTACTCATCCAATCTCCTCTTAAATGACAAAATGGACCCTGCTGCAATCACCTCTTCCAGAAGGTCATTCCACTCAGCCACCATTCTCAGAGTGAAGAAGCTTTCTCTTATATTACTTCTAAAGTTTTTCCCCCTAACCCTTAACTTATGACCCCTCATTCCAATCTCTCCTACCCTCAAGGGGAAGAGCCTATTGATATCTACTCTATCTATTCCCCTCATAATTTTATATACCTCTATCAAATCCCCCCTCAACCTGCTACCCTCCAATGAATAAAGACCCAGTCTACTCAATCTTTTTCCGTATTCTAGACACTGCAATCCAGACAACATTTTAGTAAATCTTTTCTGCACCCTCTCTACCTTTTTTATATCCTTCCTATAATTTGGGGACCAGATCTACACACAATATTCCAAACTTGGCCTCACCAATGCCTTGAACAGTCTCAACATCACCTCCCAGCTCCTATATTCTATCCTATGATTTATAAAGGCTAGCATACCAAAAGCCTTCTTCACCACCCTATCTAAATGAGAAACCACTTTCAAAGAAAGATGAACCATTATTCCAAGATCCCTCTGTTCCTCTGCATTCCTCAACACCCTCCCCTTCACTGCATACATCCCATTTTGATTATTCTTCCCAAAATGAAGCACCTCACACTTATCTACATTAAACTCCATCTGCCACCTTTCAGCCCACTCTTCTAATCAGTCCAAATCCTTCTGCAGTCTCTGAAAGCCATCTTCACTATCCACAACTCCTCCTATTTTTGTATCATCCACTCCATCATCCAAATAATTAATGCAAAAAGGACCCAACACCGATCCCTGAGGAACACCGCTCGTCACTGGCCTCCATCCTGACAGACAGATGTCCACTATGACTCTCTTGCGTCATTTGACTATCTCAACATTAATCCCTAGTGCTTGAACCTTCCTCACCAACCTTCCATGTGGAACCTTATGAAAAGTCTTACTGAAATCCAGATAGACTACATCTACTGCTCTACCCTCATCGACCTTTCTAGTCACTTCCTCAAAAAATTCAACAAGATTTGTCAAACATGACCTTCCCCTCACAAACCCATGTTGGGTGTCCTTGATCAATCTCTGCCCCTCTAGATACTTATACATATTATCTCTAAGAATACTTTCCATTAGTTTACCTATCACCGACATCAAACTTACTGGCCGATAATTTCTGAAGCCCTGTTTAAACAGAGGAACCACGTTTGCAACACACCAATCCCGCAGCACCATACCTTCCTCCAGTGACTGTTGAAAAATCACTGTCAGAACCTCTGCTATTTCCTCCCTGACTTCCCTCAATGTCCTGAGGAAAATCCCGTTGGGACCTGGAGACTTATCCATCTTTATATACCTCAGAAGTTCCAACACCCCCTCTTTCCTAATCCCTATCTTTTCCATAATTACCCCTTTTGCCTCGCTTATCCTACTCAATTCCATATCCCTTTCCCTAGTGAATACTGATGAGAAGAATTCATTCAATATCACCCCCATCTCATTTGACTCCTCACGCATTTGTCCGATTCTCTAGTGGACCAATTCTATCCTTCACTCTCCTTTTGCTATTCACATATTTGTAAAAATCCTTTGGATTTACTTTCACCCTGTTCGCTATAAGCCACCTCATACCTTCTTTTCGATTTTCTAATTTCCTTCTTAAGCCTCTTTCTACAATCTATGTATCTTTCAAGCATCTCATCCATACCTTGCTTCCTGTACTTAATGTAGGTCTCCCTTTTATCTCGAACCAACTTCCTAATCTCTCTTGAAAACCATGGCTTTCTTGAACATTTGACCCTGCCTTTTATCCTAACAGGAACATAAAGATTCTGCACCCTCAAAATCTCACTTTTAAATGCCCTCTACCTCCTTCCCAAAAAACAAAAAACAAATCTGTCCAAACCATTCCCTGCAAATCCCTTCTCATTTCATCAAATCTGGCTTTACCCCACTCAAAAACCTTCATCGGACCAGACCTATCCCTTTCCATAATTATGTAATCATCCTCATTACTTCAAATCAAACCATAAATCTGTCATTGTGCACTATTTTTACGAGAAAAAGTTTCTTTTAAAGAAAGGCTTTTAAAAACATTGCAGAATTAAAATCATTGCAGAATTAAAATCCTGCTTAACTCTGAAGACGGTCTTCAATTTATTTAATTGATTCCGTCTATCCTTGCAAATAACCACTGCATCTCTTTCCTCCTGATCCGCTCCAAAGCTCGATAATGTGCTGCAGGAGGATATCATCTATATAATAGGCGATTAACACCTCTGGGGGAAGTTGAATGGGTTGTAAATCACAGGATATTAACTGTGGCAGATAGTGGGACTTTGGAATGTGTTTTGTCTCCTGTCCCAAGTAAATGCTACACCTACACAGTATATGCGTGTGCACACTATACAAGAATAATTTTACATAGCTTAAACTATTCCTGCACATTATATGTGTGTGTATGTGTTATACGAGTGAAAATACGGTAATAATTTCTTTAAAAGCTAATTATTGCCTGGTCACCTTCATACCTTTCAATGGTGGTTTCCCAATCACACCCAACTCTCCTCCTATGCTTTATAATTTTCTTTGTTTTAAGACACAAGATCCAAATTTCACATTGGACAACATCACCCTGTACCTCAGTGTCAGATTTTACCCTCAAAAGTTCTTTGACAATAGCAACTCTTTCTCATTGGTCAAAACAAATGTTTCTACAATTGACAAAATTCTAAAAATGAATGTTAGACTATTACCAGTTGGATGAAGTGACCAGAACTTGTGATATGATGATTAATTAAAGCCAAGAACCATTTTGAAATCTTTTAGCATGTAAGAGGAATTCTATGGGCTTTGATGTTAGGAAAGCCAGAAGTTGAATTGAGGGAAAATGTGATGACCAAAAAAAACGGTAGCACAGATGGAGCTGGAGTAACAGTTGGGCCGCCGCTGGTGCAGACACGTGGAGAGCGGAGAGCAAAGTCATAGCGCTTCTCCATGGGCTCCAACCACCCAGTTTCAATGTAGTCGGCTTTAAATAGCCTGTTAAAGGAGCCAGCAGAGATTTATTCTAAAATCCCATGACTGCGGGGTCTGGGCCCAAGAATGCAGGGCTTATGATTGACTCCAGAAGCTACCTACTGGACCAGCGAGAGACTCAGACTGAAGAACACACAGGCAGCAGGCTGTGGGTAACTCGAGGCTGTTGGTGACTGCGGTCAAAGAACCCATACCAGGCTATGAATTGCTAGATGGTGGCTACCTAAAGGGGTACCAAGAATCAGAATCGAGATGCAAGAGGGTACTAAGGGTGCTGGAGGCTTCCTGATCATCTCAGAGGTTTGGATCTGGTACTCGGGTTGCTGATGGCTTGGACTGAAGGCTGTGTAGCTGCAGAGGCTGCAGGAATGCTGGTGGTGAAGCCATGGACATTCAGTAACTCGGGTGGGGTGGGGGGAAAACGACGCTTTTTTTAACTTCTCTTTCTCTGGCTGGGCAATTTCTACTGATAGCAAATCTTATGGAAGACTAAAGGAAATTTTATGTAATTTCACATTTTCTGTTTTATTACATGACAATAAAATAATCTTGAATCACACTTGAAGAGCATAAAGGATTTGGAGTTCACTAGTGATTGTGATTACATATAGGGACAATAAAAATTACTTTCAGACATTTTAACTGAAGCTAGGACAAAATCACCGCAGAAGTACATGTACTTTAATAAATACAATCAGTTAGTGAACCAATAAAATAGTTGGTTCATAGTCAAATTCTTTATGAATAACACACTTGTTAGTATTACAGAAAATAATTAATGGGTCAAGAGTTGGATTTTGAATTCATTCAGCTCCTATCTCTATTGAATAAAGGGTTTTAGTGAAAAAAGAAAAAATACCATGATCAAGCTGTCCTGCTAGAAGTGCCTTCAGTTCTTTGATCTCCTCCTGATATTCTCTCAGTAAAGCATCCTTTGGGTCTTCGTTAATTCTTGGCTTGTTTCTGATGTTCTTTGCCCTATTGGCGTACCGTAAAGTACTGAGACTTTCATCATAATTATTGTCTGCTGGAGATAGACATGCTACCATCAGAGTTTTGGTGTTACCCCCAAGGGAATCCTGCAACATTCGTGTCAGTTTGGAGTCACGGTATGGAATATGCTTTGATCTGCCATCCACCAATGAAGAAATTACATTCCCAAGCGCTGACAGTGACAGATTGATTTTAGTCGCCTCTTTTAGCCGATCTCCAGTTGCGCCAGTTTTTGCCTGTCTTTCACTTCCTGCCAAGTCGACCAAGTTTAATTTGCCTACACGGATGTGGTCTTTCCCATTGTCATCTGCAAGACAAATAAAACCATGCATTTTTCCTGCAATTATTTTTCTCCATCAAGATGCTGATTTGCCTTTTGTGTACAGTAATTTATTAAGTGAGGCAATATAATCGGTTATTAACAGTGTGGGGAATCACTGGCAACAGTGTAGTTAATTATCCATCCCCAGATGGTGTGAGATACAACCCAGGAGTTAGGTAGCCAATTTCACAGGGCAATTAATTATTGACCAAATTAGTCAGTGGAGCTGCATGACAGGATTTCTTTCATAGCAGGCACAACGAAATAGCAATAAAAATACTTCCATTGGCACACAACAACCTTTTACTTTCAGATTCCTGATCTGTCATGGGTAAATTGTCGATGTCGCAGAACAGCCCTGAAGACTCAAGGAATTGATAATCCCTGCAGTTAACTTAAGACATCTTAAACAGGGCATTAGCCTTGTTCACTTACAACAATTCTGTTAATAGAAGAATTGCAAATGGGATTAAATGGGTGTTTGGAATGTCAAATGATGAAATCCCCATTAGTCAAACAAGAATTGACATCTGTGATAGGATTTGAATATTTGCTTCATTACTCGGATACATAAGTAATCAGAACACTGCCATACCTGCAGAATTCTTCAAAGTTGTGAAAAATATATTTTCCACTCAGTCAGCATAAATTATTTGCAGAAAAGGTAGACCCAAGTTCAATGCAGAGCAAACAAAACCCACATCAGCCGAACAAGTCACTAATTGTGATCTTAATTCCAATTTAAGTGCATTTTTTTGTTCTCAACTCAGGTCTACTAAAAAGTTGATTAATAGTATTCTAAACAGCTCCATTACCTTCAGTAAACCAAGGAGATTTCTATCAAAACAGCTGGAGCTGGATTTAAACCAAAATATACTTAATATATTACCCAATTCATCCAATTGAGCCTGCAATTGAGACTTGTACAACATCGTGTCGGTTGAGTTTCAGTTCGTTCTGTTTGTGAGAAGTATCTCAGCTCCTTAAAGTGATGTCAAATTTGCATAACACAATTTTAAAAATAGGTGCATCCTTATCTTTACCCAGATACAAACTGTTTGACTGGCAAAAATTTTAAAAGTTGTCAAACTGGAGATATATAGGATGCTGAAATCAGAAACCAAACTCAATCTGCTGGATAAACTCGGCAGCTGAGTCCTGATGAAGAATTTCAACTTGAAACATCGGCCTTTCTTTTTCTCCCACTGATGCTGAACTCCTCCAGAAAATGGACGTGAACTTAAATGACAGCTTTATTATAACATCATAAATATTTAATTCAAAAAAGTTATTTTGAGTCTAAAGATGATTCAAAACAGTGAAAAGAACAGACTTTGCTAAGCATTTAAAATTGATGGCATGCTTTAAATGTATTTGGTATGTTAGAAGGCACATCATGTAAGCATGCATTGACGATGTCATTCATTAAAGTAGATAAGAAAGATCATCTGCAAAAAATATCTTTGCGAGGGCAATTACTACACAGACGGAAATATTAGAATCAGTATGTTAAGAGGGATCACACAACTGCTAATCTCTTCAAACAGTGGAATTAGCAAAGTGTTTAAAGTGCAAAAAAACAAAATAAGATGATAAAATGCAGTCATTGGTGAACGGCTCATTTGTTGTTAAATTGCTATGACTAAGTTTAACTTAGGGGTTGATCAAATACGAGGATTAGAATGTTGTAGAATACACTTTGATCTGTAAAAAAATGTGGATAGGGTGTGGAAAGATCCTTCTCATTTAATGAATCTAGTCAGTAGGTGCTTTTAAACTGCTGCACCCGGGTAGTTCTCCTGGGACCCAGGTGTGTTTAATGGGTCGCAGGTGCTCCCAGCACCTTTCAACCTGCAGGGGGATCGCCCCATTAAATTGCCAACCCGTTGATTTAAGGAGGAATCACGCCCAAGACACGCAGCGAGTGATGAATCATGCACTCACCAGATGAAATGAAGCAAAAGATGTTAACCTTGCTCTTCATGAGAAGCACATTTAAACCACGTTATAATGTCCTCTTTCCTGACCTGCACTGCTGGTTCCTCCTCTACATTTGAACTTGGTGCCAGATGCTGCCCGGTGATGCATGCACACAAGCACTGACGTCACCAGAATAATCGAGTCAGCCATTTTTTGTTTTCAAGCTGCCAGTGTAGGACAGGGACCTGGTTGATTTAGGAGCACGCTGTCTGGGTCGGATTCTTTCAAGCTGCCTTGTGAGTGGGGCGCTAACCGGTTAACCCCATTTTAAAAGGCAGCTTGAAAGCGTCTACTATTAGCATACAGTGGTACTCCTGTAAGGAGTTTGCACATTCTCCCTGTGTCAGCGTGGGTTTCTTCCGGGTGCTCCAGTTTCCTCCCACCTCTCCAAACCATAATTTTCTCCAACTCAAAAGAAACTACTGAGCTATCAATGAAAGAAGATCATCAAAATGGGTAAGACATTGTGTACGGGATTGGGCAATAACATACTGTGTTGTTTGATCATTGCATTCCACAAATGCCAGCTATTTCACCATATGAAGTACTACACGACTCTTTATTCTACAAGGTACTAAGATGTGAGTAACTGATGGAGATGTCAAACATACTATCTTACTATTTCTTGTCCTTTTAAAAAGATAGTGAATGAGGTCATTCAGCCCATCAAGTCCATGTTGGCTTGCAGAGCATTCACATCAGTCCCATTCCCTTACCTATTTCCCTTAAACCCATTCCTCTTTCCCATTGAGCAAATAAAATCCAGGTGTGTGTACGGGATGCTGGTGGCTGCTAGTCCGTTTGTATGCCATTTTACAATGATAAAGGAGGTGATCAATAAGTGAGGGAACAAATAAAAGGGATGCTTACAAGATATTTTGAAGGACAGAAGTGACTCAAAGGAACTAGATATACGAAAGGACTAAGATAAGGGCATATCATTACCTACTATACTACAATTCAGACCTTTACTGTGCTGCACACACTCTACCAACTCAGTAAGAAGGCTTGCCTCAAAGGATCCCTCCCATTTAAAGGTAAAGGTTTCATTACTGTCATGTAATATTACATTTACAATGTAACATGCATGAAATTCTTTAACAAGAGAGTCGTCACTTTGTCAAGCGCCCCTCACAGAAATGAACAAACTTGCGACCCCTGGTTTACAAGGCCAGTGTTCTAATCATTGACCTATCGGAACCTCAATAATGAGTCATCATTAGCTTACCACGGTGAGCATAGCGGTCAGCGCAACCCTACTACTGCACCAGCGACCAGGGTTTGAATCCAGCGCTGTCTGTAAAGAGTTTGTGCATTCTCCCCATGTCTGCATGGGTTTCCTCCCACCTTTCAAAACATACACAGGTTGTAGGTTAATTGGGATATTTGGGCAGCGGCTTCTTGGGCCAGAAAGGTCTGTTCATGCTACATGTCTACATTTAAAATGTAATTACCTGCTTGCGAGGCAGAAGAAAAGTGATAGTTGATGACTTTCAAAGTGGTTACATGGGTGGCTATAAAAATGACACGAATGGAGTTTGAGGGTTCCAGCTATAACCTTAACAGGAGGAAGCTATTGATTTTTTTTTAAGCATTGAAAGCAAGTGTGCATAGATTCATTACAATTAGTCATTTCTGAGACAACACCCTCCCAATTGCCAATTCACTTCTGCTCGGGATGACCTTCTGGCATCCCTGCTGTAAGGCAGCTTCCCTTTCCTCAAGGATGGGTGGGGAGAAGGGCAAAATGCTACCCAAATCTTTGAGCTGGGACTGGGAAAGACACTTTCCAGACAGAGTACATGACCACAGTCTAAAATTGTTGCCTGCACTTTCACACGGTTTACAGTATTCTGAACAATGCCAAGTCCTAGTTTCAGTCACTCCCACAAAATGCTATCACACAAAGTCCATAAGAACAACAATGGGTTTTGAATGAAGGGTTTAGAACCAGTGGTTATCAACCTTTTTCTTTCCACTATGCCATAGTGCTCTGTGCTTAGTAAGTGATGGCTTAAGGTGGGATGTGAGTGGGAAGGGAAGGTTGAGAATTACTGCTCTAGACCCAATTTTTATTGAAATTATTTTGCTTGAGAAAAATTGTCATTAGCCCATTTCCTTTGGAGTTATGAAACCATCCACACAATGAGTCAATTAGGTACAATTAAAACAGTGGTTTTCAACCTTTTTCTTTCCACCCATATATCACCTTAAGCCATCCCTTACTAATCACAGAGCACCAATGGAAGAGGGAATACTTGAAGTGGTATGTGAGTGGAAAGAAAAAGGTTGAGAATCACTGGTTTAGACCATCTTTGGCATTAAAGTCTCCACTTAAACTGACTACTGCTAGATAATCCAATGTATCAATTTTTCCCCAAGTTTTGTTATTTTCTTTAATTTTCCATTATTATTGCTACCAATGTCTGTATTCCATTATATGTTCCATAACATCTAGACACCCACCAGATACTTCAGTGAAATCATCTGCCTAACTTCCATTTCAATTATGGGTCAGATACTCAACCCCCATTAGAATAGTCTAGACTATTCTGTCATTCTCACCTGCTCCACCATTCAATGGGATCACGGTTGATCTTCCACTTTAGCACAATTTCCCTACACCAATCCCACCTTTAATCCACAATGTCTGAAAATACAGTCTTGATTGCACTCAGCAACTGAGCCTCCACAACATGCTGGATAGATAATCCTGAAGATTTTCCACCCTCTAGATAAAGGAATATCTTATCTCTATCCTGCAAGGCCAACAGCTTATTTTGAGACTGTGACCCCTGGTTCTGGACAAGTTAACCATGTGAAACATTATCCCTGCATCTACCTCATTGACCCTTGATACCCAATCCTCCTTGATTCCAGTCAATTGACCAACAATGTCCTTGATTTCATTGCAGTAACCTCTTCTATAATCTCCACAATGACAGAACATTGCACAAGTGGGTCTCATTGAGACCTACATGAGTGAATTCTCAATGTGACTTCTTACAGGACACAGAGGCAATGAAAAGATGGAGAGCAAGAAGAAAGTGGACGGTTTCATAACTCCAAAGGAAATGGGCCAATGACAATTTTCCTGAAAAATCAGGAGAGGGCAGTGTTTGTATCATCATCTCCGTGGTGCATGTCCCAGTCCTGCCCCCCACCACCCCCACCCCCAACCTGGAACACTTGGCGATCAAGGGCCACTCATTCTATCTGTTGGGGGAGTTCAGCACCATCACCCCAGGCTAATGTCAGGCTGGCACTGGAGGGACTGACCATAGTGATTAACAGCCACGAGACACCACAATTTGATACCTTCCCGATCATTGTAGGAGACTATAATCAGGCCAACCTGAAGAAGTCTCTGACAAACTATCATCAACACGTCATACGTCAGACCAGGGGAGCCAACACACTCGACCACTGCTGCACCACCATGAAGAGCGCATACCAATCCGTACCATGTCCGCACTTCGGCAAGTCTGATCACTTAGCTGTATTTCTACTCCCGGCATACAAGCAGAGACTGAAGACCACAGCACCAGTAGTGAAGATAGAGAAAGTATGGTCAAGGGAGGCAGAGGAGTATCTGCAGGACTGCCTTGAATCGGTGGGTGGGAACATATTGAAGAACTCATCCACAGACTTGAATGAATATGCAGCAACAGGAATCATTGACTTCATCAAGACCTGTGTGGACGAGTGTGTGCCCAGGCACACATACCAGGTGTTCCCCAAACAGAAGCCCTGGATGAATCAGAGGATTCGCAACCTGCTGAAGGTGAGAACAAGGGCATTTAAGGCCAGGGATCTAGATCTCTGCAAGAAGACTAAGTATGACCTGCAGAAGGCCAAAGTGACAATTTCTGAGGAAGCTAGAGACAGATACATTCCAAGTGCAGGACATTACAGCCTACAAAATGAGGGTGAACACCATAGGGGCTGTGATGCTTCATTACCCAATGAGCTGAACACCTTCTATGACTGCTTTGAGAAGAACCAAATAATGCCTACTAGAATCCCTGCAGAGGAGCCTGTATTATCTGTCTCTGAGAACAATGTTAGAACATCATTCAAGAGGGTGAACCCTCGCAAGGCATTAAGCCCTGATGGCATACCTGGCAGGGTACTGAAAATTGCACGAATCAACTAGCCGGAGTGTTCACAGACATTTTCAACCTCTCATTTCTGTGGTCAGAGGTCCCAACCTACTTCAAAAGAACATCAATCATCCTGGTGCTCAAGAAGACTATCGCCCAGTAGCATTAACTTCTACTGCGAAGAAATGCTTTGAGAAGCTGGTTGTGGCCAGAATTAACATGCACCTCAGCAAAGATCTGAACCCACTGCAATTTGTCCATCACCACAATCCCTCCACACAGCTCTGGATCACCTCAAAAACACCAACTCATACATACGGCTACTCTTCATCGACTACAGCCTTCAAAACTATTATTCCCTCAATGTCAGTCAAGAAGCTACATTCACTGGGCCTCTGTACTCCCTCTGCAACAGGATCCTTGACTATCTCAATGAAAACCACAGTCAGTACGAATTGGAAGCAACATCTCCTCCTCACTGATTATCAATGCAGACACACCCAAGGATGCATGCTTAGCCCTCTCTTGTACTCATTATATACGAACAACTGTGTGACCAGGTACAATTCCAATTTCATCTACAAGTTTGCCCATGACACCAGTTGTCAGCAGAATCACAAATGGCAATGAGGAAGCGTCCAGGAGGGAGATAGACCAGCCGTTGAATGGTTAATAACAACCTTGCACTTAATATTTGCAAAACCAAGGAGATAATTGTGGACTTCAGGAGGAAGTCAGGGGAACACGACCTAGTTTTCATTGAGGGCTCAGTAGTGGAGAGGGTCAAGAACTTTAATTTCCTGGGTGTTAACATCTCCGAGGATTTGTCCTGGAGCCTTTATGTTGATGCAATCACAAAGGAGGATCGCCAGAAGCTATATTTTGTGAGTTGTCTGAGGAGATTTGGTATGTCACCAAAGATTCTCAGAAATTTCCACAGGTGTACCATGGAGAGCATTTTGGCTGGTTACATCACTGGGCCTCCAATTCTCAGGACAAGAATAAACTCCAGAGGCTTGTTAACTTGGCCTTCAACATCACAGGTACCAGACTTCACTCCATCAAGGACATCTACATGAGGCGGTGTCTTAAAAAAGCAGCCTCTGACCTCAAAGACCCCCACCTCCCAGGCCATGCTCTCTTTACTCTGCTACCATCGGGAGATACAGGAGCCTAAAGACAAGTACTCAATAGCACAGGGACAGCTTCTTCCCCACTGCCATCAGATTCCAGAATGGTCAATGAACCAAAGACACTGCCTTACTTTTCGTGCACTACCATTTTAATTTTTTTAAATATATTAGTGATGTAAGATGTTTGCACTGTGATGCTGCGCAAAACACAAAATTTCACAACTTGTTCATGTCAATAAATTCTGATACTGATTTCATGTGAAAATATGCGGTTAAGAGATCAGAAAGTGCGAGTTAAAGACCAGAAAGATAAAGAGGAAAGCACATATCAAAGAAAAATATATTTTATTTACTTAAGAGAAATAGGATTTGTTTTAATTTTAGGAGAAAGAATTGTAACATGTGAACTTTATTCAAATATTTCAGGAAAAAATCTATTGAAAACATTAAGTATTTGTTCACCCAAGTTTTTTAAATTACTAACCTATTGAGCACATCTCCAAGTGAATGATGAATATAGAATGAGAACGCGATGAATCTTTGTTCATGAGGGTGTATCCCACAGCTCGATTGCCCCAGCCAATATCCATAATTTTTTCACACTCTGTGACACTGTGCACAGTGTGCATGGAGAGATCTTTCACATAAATACCCTTTTCTGGATGCTCCTTGAGCTATAATCAGAACCACAAGATAAACAAGTTATAAACTGCGGGTTACCTCTACTTCATTCCATAAAACTAAATAAATTGGTGATGGTTTGCAATATTAACATTTTAAATGAAATTAAGTACGTTTTTTTTTTAAATTCTCTGATATTCTCCCTTTTTCTCTTGAATATTCCATTTCTTGCAGTACTAATGATGAAGGAAGAAATGTGCATTTAAATAGCAACTTCAAGACATTCCAAAACACTCTTTAGAAAATTGAATAATTTAAAAGTACATCTGAAAAACATCACCTCCAATTATGCAATTATACCTCTGTTCTAAATTGAATTAGGATAAGCTAATAAAGTCACTTATGCATCATTTAATTCAGCATCAGGTGTAGAAAGGCTATTTGACTATAGGCAACATCACCAACAAGCACAAGCCATTCTTCACCAAATGTGCACATGCACATCCTATTCCAGCAAGATCACTGGTTAATGTTTAGCAAAATTATGCTAAAGTGAACTATTAGTGTGAATCCTTATGATTCTTTAGTACGAAAGTCAGGATTATTTTTCATTGTCTGAGATGACAGGATTGAGGATTGCAAAAATCAGAGTGGCGCAGTTAGTGCAGCGGTTCAAATCCAATACTGACTGTAAGGAGTTTGTAAATTCTCCCCTTGTCTGCGTGGGTTTCCTCTGGGCACTCCAGTTCCCTCCCACCCTTCAAAATGTATCAGGGTTGTAGGTTAATTTTGGTATCAGGAGCTCATGGACCAGAAGGGCCTGTTACCATGCTGTATGTCTAAATTTAAAAATTTTAATTTATAAAGCTGCAAATCAGATCAGTCAACTGTAAATAGTTTTTGGAACCAATAAATGAGAAATGAGAGCATAGATCAGTATGTGGAATTCTCCCATAACAGAGACTTGTTACGGGAGAATTCAACTTCCCAAATATTGACTGACACCTCCTAAATACAAGAGGGATAGATGGGGCAGAATTTCTCAGATGTGTGCAAGATGTATTCCTGACACAGTGGGTGGACCAACTGACTAGAGGAGAGGCCTTACTGGATCCAGTACTGGGTAATGAGTGCATTTGCTGTGATTGTAGTAAACACACTGAAATGCTGGAGGAACTCAGCTGGTCTTTTCAGCATCTATAGGAGACAAAGATATATTGCTGACGTTTCAGTCCTGATCCCTTCTTCAAGGAAGAAAAAAAAAAATCAGGAAAGGCAGAATCAGTAAATCTCAGAATATTCAAACAATGAGGGAGGAATCCTGACCAACAAAAGGTATTAATTGAATATAAGGGACTACGTGAAAATTTATTATGTCTGAGATGACAGGGAGGGGTGGGGTTTAATAAAAGCCAGATAAGTCAATGTTAATGCTATGTGGTTGGAGGGTGCCCAATTGGAATATGAGGTGTTGATGAGGGCAATGAACCCGGTCAAGCGACAGACCCTCTCAGTGGAAGAGCATTTCAGCACAAAGTAATATGGAAGATGTTTTGGGACCACGTGTGGGGTTCTGGATAGGTTTGTTCCACTGAAACGGGGAAAAAATGGGAGGAAAAGGGAACCGTGGTTGGGGAAAAAATGTGAGGCAGCTAATTAAGAGAAAGAACAAAACATATAGTTGATTTAGGAAGTGAAAAAAAAACCAGGAAGAGCTCATGAGAATGATATGGTTGCCAGAAAAGAACTTAAGTAAGGACTGAGGAGAGCTCAAAAGGGGCACGGGAAGGTAAGATCAAGGAAAACCCTAAGCCATTATATGCGTACATGAAGGATGACGAGGGCTGCTTAAGGATTAAGGAGTAAATGTGCTGGAGACTAAGACAGAGGAGTTTGGAGAGGTCCTAAATTAATATTTTGCTTCAATATTCATTAGTTGGGGGTTTGAGTTCAGGAGTCAGGAGATATTGTAGCTCTATAAATCTGTGGTGAGACCACACTTCGAATATTGTGTTCAATTGTAGTCACCTCATTACAGGAAGGATATGGAAGCTATGGAGAGGGTGCGGAGGATGTTGCCTTAATTGGAAAATATATCTTATGAGATAAGATTAGGGCTTTTTCCTTTGGTAAAATAAAAAGGATGAGAGGTGACTTAAGAGGTCTACAAGACTATGAGAGGCATTGATAAGGTAGACAGCCAGCACCATTTTCCCAGGATGGATGTAGCAAACACCAGAGAACATTGGTACAAAGTGAAGGGAGGAATTTAGAGAAGACATCAGGATTAAGTTTCTTTGCACTGAGACTTGTGGGTGCCTGGAATGCGTGGAAGTGGAGGTTGGAACAATAGGGGCATTTAAGAGACTTTAGACAGACACATGGATGAAAGAAAAATAGAGAGTTACGAGGTGGGGGGGGGGTTCATTTTCTTTAAGGTATATATTGGTCAGCACAATATTGTGGGCTGAAGGGCTTCTACTGTTCTGTAATGTTCTATAAAAAAGCTATTTCTAGAATGGAACGCATTTTATAAGAATACAAAATTTAGAAAAACAGCAGATCAGACAGCATCATGGAGAGAGAATAATGTTAATGTCTCAGGTCAATGACTTTCTATCAGATTCAGAAAAAATTAGAAATCAAGCATGTCTTAAATCAGCCATTCTAAATGAGGTCCACAGCAGATTTAAGGGGGATGCTGCACTGTGGCCCGAACCATTAGGGGCATGAAATATAAAAACTTCAAACTGCTAGTAATGTCCCATCTCTGTACGCCAGTCTGGGGCTCCATTTCTAGTGTCAGCTTAAGAGCATGCTGATGCAGTTTGACAGGCCTCACCCTCCCCTCAAGGTCAGAAATAACCAATTCCTGGAGGGCCCCCTCTTCCTTCTGAATGTGGCAAATCACACACGCTATCTGGGGCAACTGACCTATGGGTTTGCCACCCTCCTGGTCCCTTTGCCCCATCCCCACTCCCCATTCCAGAATCTTACCTCCGACTGTAAACCTGTAGCCATGAAAAGCAGGTGATACAGCCCTGGGGACAGGGAGATCATAAAAGCTGAAGTAGCTGAAGTAGGGTGTCTGTTAGCTGAGGGCATCATAGAACCCAATTTCAGCCTCTGGAAGGCACATGGGGAGAAGCGCCAGATGGTCATCGATTATAGCCAGACCAACAATAGGTTCACGTTACTGTACGCCTTTCTTCTCCCCCGCACAGCCAGCATTGTGAATGAGATCGCCCAGTTCCGAGTCTTCTCCACCATAGATCTCAAGTTAGTGTACCATCAGATCACAATCCGCCCGGAATACCCTCCATACACGGCATTTGAGACCAACAGCCCCCCTACCATTTTATGCGGGTCCCATTCAGTCTCATGAACAGAGTGTTAATATTCCAAAGGGAAATGGACCACATGGTGGTTGACATTAAATTAAAAGCCACGTATCCCTATTTGGATAATGTCACCATCTGTGGCCATACCCAAGAGGAGCATGATGAGCACCTGCAAAAGTTTCTGGCCACTGCCAAAACCTTGAATTTAATATACAATCAGAAAAAGCGTGTGTTCATTACTACACAGTTGGTGATACTGGGGTACATGGTGGAGCATGGTGTCATGGCCCTGACCCCGAGTGATTGCCCCCTGCTGCAACTTCCACTGTCCCAGAACCCCAAGGCTTTAAAAAGGTGCCTGGGGTTCTTCTCATACTATGTCCAGTGGATCCCCAATTACACCAACAAAGCCCACCCCTGGTGAAAACCACCATTTTCCTCCATCGGCAGAGGCCTGCAAGGCCTTCGAGGACATTAAGGATTACCAAGGCAGCAATGCATACCATTGATGAATCCATCCCATTCCAAGTGGAGAGCGATGCCTCTGACTTCACCCTGGCCACTACGCTGAACCAAGCAGACAGGCCCATAGCATTCTTTACCTGAACCCTCCAGGGCTCTGAACTCAGGTACTCGGTAATTGAGAAGGAGGCAAAGACTACAGTGGAGGTTGTGCACCACTGAAGGCACTATTTGGCCAGCAGACCCTTCACCTTGCTGACGGACCAAAGTGCTGTCACTTTTATGTTTAACAATAAACAGCGGGGGCAAAATCAAAAATGACATGATCATGAGGTGGAGAATTGAGCTGTCCAACTTCAATTACGAAACCTTGTGTCAGGCGGGGAAACTCAATGAGCCACCCAATGCTCTCTCCAGGGAAACCTGTGCCAGGGCATGTTGATTGCCTCCAAGCCCTCCATAATAGCCTCTACCACCCCATGGTCACCAGGTTCTAGCATTTCGTGAGTGCCCACAACCTCTCCTATTCAGTGAAGGAGACCTGTAACTACTGTGGGGAGTGCAAGCTGTTCTTCTATCAGCCAGAGAGAGCTCATCTGATCAAGGCTACTTGCCCCTTCAAACATCTCAGTATGGACTTCAAGGGCCCCCCTTCCATCCACGAATAGGAACATGTACTTCTTGAATATCTTAGAGGAGTACTCATGCTTCCTATTTGCAATCCCCTGCAAGATATGACCACTCCCACGCCCTCCGCAACCTCGTCACCTTGTTCGGATACCCGAGTTACATTCACAGTGATGAGATGCACCAGTACTTAATGTCCAAGCAGAACCATCAGCTACAATCCCCACAGGAACAGGCAGGTGGAAAGGGAGAAGGGCACGATCTGGAGGGCAATCCTCCTGGCCCTCGTGAAAAGGGATGTTCATTTTCCAGTGGCAAGAAGTCCACCTGGAAGCACTACACGCCACCAGATTCCTACTCTGTACGACCACAAATGCCACCCCGCATGAGAAACTGTTCTCCTTCCCTAGGAAGTTGGCGTTGGGAACCATGTTGGGCTGGTGCTTCTCCACAGGCACTTTAGGACTCACAAAGTGGACCCACTGGTCGAGGAAGTGAACCTCTTTCTTGTAAACCCCCAATACATCCACATACAATACCCAGACAAACGGGAAGACACAGTGTCCTTCCGGAACCTGGCCCGAACAGGGATCCTGGCACCGGAGGTGCACCCAGAACCCCTTGTCAGCGACCAGCCAGTCCCAGGTACCATCCAAATCAATGATCTCTTACTTCCACCACCACAATGACCCCTCAGGCCCCTGTTCCCACCAACCCTGCAACCTCCAGCGGAACAACTGACGCTCCCACCCCTCCTTTGAACTGGTTCACACTGCCACAGTTCAGCCACCAGACATTCAGCCTGCCAGACAGGCCACCACCCCACAGGAGCTGATGTCGACATCACCAGTGCTGCGGTGATAAATCCACCAGACTGGCCGAATCTGAGCTAGTATAGACTGCATGACACTGTCCCACTTCAACCTGCTGGGGTTTATCTAAAGGGAAAGGGTGAATGTGGTGGAACATGGTAATATAGATGGAACCTCATTGGAGTGCTCAGGCTCATCTGCCTCTGACCTGGTAACTCCTCCCCATAGTTTCCCAATAACGGCTGATAGTCCTAGTCTCCTCTCTCAATACTAGCCTTGGATCTGGGCCAGAAGCCTGTAGTTATGTACTGGATAGTAAAGCCTTTAATCATTTGCTTTGTGCCTTCTGTGATTATTGATCGTGCTACAGGGGGCCCAAGGTGTATAGGTGGGGGTAGGAGAGAAGTACAGAAGAAACCAACTAACCTTGACCACTTCACAGGGAAGAGGACCCGTAAACTTTGAGCAGAGTACCGAGGAGGCCATAGCCAAAAAAAGGTTGAGAATACCTGGCTTAGATTTCAGATAAATCAAGAGGATTGAAGAGAACAAAGGAAATGCCTGTGACAAGGTATAAATGGCGAGAGAATGAATGACACAGAAAGTGTTGAGAAAGTGAAAATGTTGAGAGATCCTGAGACAAACTGGAAAGATGTGGCCTTTGGGGGCTGCAACATTTATAGTGGAAGATGAGATGTTAGTTATTAGTGCACACTGGGGGTTTTTTGGATCAATGCAAAAAGCTAAAGACAGAGAAGTCAAAGTGGGAGTAGAAGATTAAAGTGATGAAGGGCACAGAGTAGAGATTTTTTGTTCTACAAATTTAGAGGAGACTATGTTGTAAGCACATATTAGAAGAAATACGTTAAAATCAGAAAAAGCAGAAAATTTTGGAAAAACTCAACAGACCAGGCAGCACCTAAAGGATAACCAGTTTTCTCCCACTGATGCTGCTTGACCCGCTGAGTTCCTCCAGAAGATTGCATTTGGGTTCAGGTTTCATCATCTGTAGTCACCTAACGGAGTCATTTTCAACCTTTTTCTTTCCACTCACATACACCTTAATTATTCCCTACACCATAGGTCCTCTGTAAGGGATTATTTAAGATGGTATGCGAGTGGAAAGAAAAAGATTTGCAAATCACTGTTTTAATCGAACCTCATTGACTCGTCATGTGCACAGTTTCATAACTCCAAAGGAAATGGGCCAATGACAATTTTTCTCAAGTGAAATATTTCAGTAACAATTGGGTCTAGAGCAGTGGTTCTCAACCTTTTTTTCCCCCATTCGCATACCACTTTAAGTAATCCCTTGCTAATCACAGAGGACCTATGGCATAGGGATTATTTAAAGTGGTATGTGAGTGGAAGTAAAATGTTTGAAAACCACTAAACACCTAAGGCCTGAGACCCTCCGACAGAACTATAGAAAAGAGAAACATGTTAGTCTAGGTAGCATATGAGATGAGAGAGGACAATGTGTAGACAAGTTCATGTTATGTGCTGGCAATGTAAGCTGGATATAATAATGTATGGTCTAGCAATCAGCCATTCTAATGTGGGTCTGGGGGTGGGTTGGTGGGGGGAGTGGTGCTACAGCACATTTAAGTAAAAGGCTGGTTTTCTTTTCACCTCATTACATAAATATTCCTAATGGGTTTTTTTTATAAAAGTAATCAGTAGAAGTACAGAAGAAACCAAAACTTGATTGCTTCACAGAGAAGGTGACCCATAAATGTCGAGCAGAATTCTAGGAGGACAAAGTTGAAAGAAGGTTGAGAATGGCTGGTTTAGCCTACTGGGACATGCCCCTGAATGTACAAATGAAGGGGAAGGATGAGAGGACAAATTTGTCAGTTCCGATACAAATAGAAAGAAAGAGTGCACGATATAATGCTGGAGAATTCAATATTGAATCCTGCAGGCTGCAATGCCCTCACACAATGGACAGTGTGGTTCCTTGAGCTTACATTGGGTTTTATAACAGGCAAGGCAGACCAAATGTTTCTCTCAGCTCTTGTCCTAGGGATGCATTTAGAAATTTGAGCTGACAAGCCTGGAACCAGAGATTCCAGTTGGAGGATCAGTCAGTCTGAGAAAATCCTTGTCATTGCTCTTATGCTTTCTCTGGCAGGGATGAAAGAGGCTTTCCTCTTGTACAGAGAACTCAATTTCTGTTCTCGAAGAGAAAATGGCAAATTGCAAAACATTCCTTATGTTTTCAGTAGCAGCAGGCATTGCAGACAAAGATTAGAGGTAGTGAGCATCAGCATTACAGGCAGCGCTTTTCTTGACCAATGCTGCGGCTGTAAATCTGACAAAAGCAATAGAATTACTGAATTATAGAGCAAGGAAACAGTCCACAGTGATTATTAAAGACTCGTTTATACTCGTCCTACATTTATCCCAATATATTCCTCCCAATAACTCCACCCAGATTCCACACTTATCTACATCCTTGGGGTATTTTACAGCAACCAATTAATCCAAGAACCTAAACTACTTCTGGACATGGGAGGAGACTGGGGCATCTGGGGAAAATATACACATTTCCAAGGAAAACATGCAAATTCTACAGAGACATCATTGATGGTGTGTGAGGCAGCAGCCTGACTAGATGTCAGATTTCATTCACAATCTTTTTTGTGCAATGATGTCTCAAGCGTTGAAGCAAGAAAACCGTTCCCTGAATTCCCCTTTTTAATCTGATCTCTTGCTGTGGTCTTCTTTTGTCTCTTTTCTTACTTCAACTCCAGCTAGTACTATTCTAGTTAGCCATCCTTCACTTTGTTGGCCAATCAATTCCTGGAGGAAGCCTGGCTCAACCAATCAGCAACTTCACTTCCTGAGAAAACTGAGGCTGGCAAGCCTACCAGTCACTATCCTGTCAACTTTCTACAGGAGCTCCATCAAGCTGTCCAACTGCAGCACAGTGTTGCTGTAGAACATTAGATCGGAGGTCAATCTACATGACCAGCAGAGAGGATCACTGGAATCTCCCTCCCCACCACCCTCCTCCTACTTCCATCAACATGATCTACCGGGATCATCATCTGAAGAGGGCTCACAAAATAGTTGAGGAACCCTACTGCCCTGCATCCAGTATCTTTCAGCTACTCCCAGCGCAAAAGAGATACAGCAGTATCAGAGCTAAAACTACCAAGTTGAGAAACAGGTGATTCCCACAGGCAGTGATTCTACAGATGAATGTGTATGTTAAATTTTAAATTTAGACATAAAGCATGGTGACAGGCCATTTCAGCCCACAAATCTGTGCATTAACCTACACCCCTGATACGGTATGAACAGTGGGAAGAAACGGAAGCGCCCGGATAAAACCCACGCAGACATGGGGAGAATATAGAAACTCTTGCAGAGAGTGCGAATTCAAACCCAGGTCCCAATCACTGGCTCTGTAAAGGCATTGTGCTAACCGCTTTGCCAACCATGCCACCCACTTGAATATTTGCATACTTGTGCACCAGGGACCAAAGAACACTGTTTTGTCGGGTTGCATTTGTACAATCGTATAATAAACTTGAACTTGAATGGTCTCAGCTTCCTTCAATCTAACATTTTAAATTAACTAAAAAAACTACTTCACTAATTACAATTTATCCAACAAAGGAAGGCTTCAAAACCTTATACAATTGTAGGGGCAGAACAAACCAAAAGTACTTATTTATCTTGTTTAGTATCCTATTCAACGACTTTTGTTCATATCACAGTCAAGTACATGAAATTAAGAGGTGCGTGGAAAAATCTTGAACTCCATTGTGCTTCCAACAGTGGTCCTGCAAAGCTTATTTTACAAGGGCTCAGATAGGATTATTCTATTTAATTTGTCATATCAACTGTGAGAAATAAAAATGACAACACAGACTAGTTGGAACAAACGGCCTTTTTTCCCCCAAGCATGAATATGAACATCTGTCTGAAATTGAAATAGCATTTATCTTGTTCTTTCCTGGATTTTGAAAAAAGCATAGTCTAGCTAACTTTTCCTGCATGTTAATAGAAACAATTATTGAGTTTATTTGTGCTTTTCTATCAATTTATTACATGCCCACAGTTGAGCCTAGCAACTAATTGTATCTGTGGTAATTTGGCAAACACAGACAGTTCCTTAGAAGAAACTCTCATTTACAATGAGCACAGCTCATTTTAGCAAAGCAGGTAGAATGCAAAATACATAATGAAAGTCACACGCAAGACAAAATGAAATCAAAATTAATTATCAATGTGCTCAAATTATGCTATTGCTTTATTTGGTTATTTGTAAGAATAGGATATACTATTGACTTCATTTCAAAAGCAAATTTTAGCTTTTACCCTCTGATAGCTAAACAGGCAATTTTGATGAAATGGACAATACTCCACCTTCTCATATTCAATGGTTACATGATATTATGTCTTAACTAAGTTTAGAAAAAAAAATCAGATATAAAGGTCAAACTGGAAATCTCAGACTTGTGTTTTAGATGCAGCATAGAAACAGGGACTTTTGTGCATTCGATGTGGCTATGCGTCAGGGTGAGAGCTTTTGGGGTAGAATTAGGGGACACTTTGAAAAAAAATCACAGGGGTGGAATATCTGCAGGACCCAGCCTTGTTCTTGCTAGGACACATTGCAGATGTGTGTCCAAGATAGTCTAAACATCAAATTCAATTTGTGACCGTCGCCTTGGAGATACATAATGATTACCTGGAAATCTGACTCTCGGTAAGCATAGCAAGATGGAACATGGAGATGCAGAGCTTGTTCCCCTGGAGAAAATTACTTATAACTTAAGGGGGAGATATGGCACATTTGTTGAGGTATGGCAGCCATATCTGCGGCATGTCAAAATGCAGGTGTGATTAGCCTCCCTAGAGCCTTTCCCAACAGGAACAATTGGATCTCACAAGCTTTGAAACACTGAGAACAAGGAGACAACTTAGAAACCCTGCCAGCTTCCCCTCCTTTTTTTCCCTCTTTCTTTCCTTTCTTATATTTTCATATTACTATTTTCAATCATTGATTTTTATGTTTTTGCTTGATTGAATAGGAGGGAGGGTGAACAACGGGAGAGAGATAAGGAAAGATGGGGGGAGTAAAAAAGGAGAAAGATCAGTAGTAAAACAAAGATCTGTAAAAGGGGAGGATGTAACACTTGGTTAATACAATTCTGTAAAACTATAAATAAATTTTTCCAAAAAAAAGATTAATTTTCATAGGACATGGGGCCCATTCATGGAATATTATCATTATTTCAAGAATTAAGGTGTTTGGATGGTCCTGAGATGTGCTCTCTGGTTTCTGGATGTCATCATTCGATTCATATGTATATTATTTATACAAGTTAACATTGTTTAGAGGGAGGGGTTTGATTTAATGGTGGGGGGGGGTCTCCTTTTTTCATTAGAGTTATATCAATAAATCTGAGTTTAATTGAAAATTGAAAGCATTGATTATATTACAAAATATATAGTTAATATCACAGAAGTATAAATTCCATTTTTTTTAAATAAGGGAATTTTATTTACAACTTACTTTATTTTAAAAGTATTTTTCTGTCTCAGGTTTTACTGTTTCTTTTTCTTTTTTTTTATTTTTCCCCTTACTGGGGGATCCTTTTCTGTTTCTTTTCAATATTATCTGAGATATTATGAAGAAAGTGTCAATTGTTAATTCAATGTTTTGGCTAAGATTAAGTTAACAAACAAATATTTTCAGAAATGCTGCCTTTTTTTTGAATTTGTGTGATCCAAATATGATGAGAAATTTATTCAGGATACTTTTTTTAATTTAGCAGAGGCACATGAAAATATTTTAATAGGAAGGGGCTTCAATTTTTGCTTAGATGCTTTGTTAGATAGATCTACTCGGGTAACAAGAAGAAAGAAAGCTGCTAAGGCTACATTGGGTTTGATGAAAGACTTGAATTTGATTGAAGTATAGGGAAGAATACATTGTCGAGAGGAAGATTATTCATCTTATTCCAATAGGTTTGATTCTTATTCTAGAATTGATCGATTTTTAGTCTCGTCTCAAATACAAATTAGGATTTTTGCAGATTAATTTTGTTAATAACTATGGAAATGCCTGATAAGGAAAAATGTATATATAAGGTGGTGATTAAATTCTTTATTGTTAAAAAGGAAAGATTTTAGTGATTTTGTTCAAAACCATATTAGGATATTTTGTGATGTAAACTTGAACTCAATAAATGATAAATTTATCATATGGGATGCTTAAAAGCATATTTACGAGGGCAAATTATGTTTTACATCTAAAATTAAAAAGGATTATATGAGAAAAGTAGATCAATTAGAAAAATAAATTACAGTTTTGGAAAAGGACCTTCAAAAGTGTTTCTGAAGATAAAACATAGACAATGATTAATAAGAAGTTTCACTAGAATATATTATGAACATAGGACTGAAAAGGCTATCATTAGGACGAGGCAAAGGTATTATGAATTAGGTGAGCTAATGCATAAAGTATTAGCCTGGCAAACGAAAGCGGAAAAAACTTCGAGAACAATTAAAGCAATTAAAAAAGATATTAACGTGAATACTTATAAAGCTTAAGAAATAAATTAATCTTTTAGAAATGTTTATACTTTGGAATCTTTAGGAGATGAAGCTAAATTAAATGATTATTTATCACAGATAACATTGCCTCGGCGAAGAACAGTCTGAACTTTGCATTCCATTTACTGAGGCAAAGTAAGAGAAGCAATGAGCTCTTTACGAAGTAATAATTCTACAGGAGAAGATGGTTTTCCATCTGAATTTTATAAAGAATTTAAGGATTTATTAATTCCATTATTTATGCAAGTAAAATAAAATACCCTTCTAGAATAATTTTTTATGCCAATAATTACTGTGATTCCTAAGATAGATACCCTTTAAAACCTTCATCTTATAGACCTATTTCACTATTAAATCTGGATTATAAAATAGCAGCAAAAGTTTTGGCAAATAGAATGAATAATTTGTTACCTAAATTAATATGGATCAGACAGGATTTGTTTTAAAAAAAGACCATCTTCAGAAAATGTAGCTAGATTACTTAGCATAATTCATTTAGCGCAAAAAATAGGTGATTTGAGTGTCTCAGTGGCTTTAGATGCAGAAAAGGCATTTGATAGATTAGAGTGGACCTTTTTATTTAAGGTATTAGAAAAGTTTGGATTTGGATTTAATTTTTAAAGTTAGATTATATTATATAATAGTCCTAAAGCTGGGGGTGTGGCAAGATGGCGTAGAGGGCAGATGAGCGATCCCACCCTTCCTCAGCAAGTTTTTTAAGCACTCGTCTTTAAAGTTTATATAAGTGATTAAAAGTTGTATTTTTATTTTTGGGAACATTAGTGGGTCATAATGGCGGCTAATGTAAAAAAAAAATGAAAGCTCAACTACAGAAGAAATTACCTTTTAAAAGTGCTGAAGAATTGAGGTCTACCTGTTTAAATGAAGCCACGGACTTGTCGTTTGGAACCTCCAAGGCACAGAGAACTCCTGCCAGGCTGAGTATTACACCGGCGCCGATCTTGCTTCCACAAGATGGCGCCGGCATGATGATGAGCTCGGCCGGAGTCGATCCGCGCGTTCGCGATGTCAGGTACACGGGCGACCCGGCTGAGAGAAGAGCCCCAGAACCCGGACTGCTGTCGGGAGGGCCAGTGATGCGCAGAATGGCGTCAGAAGCCACCTCTGCTAAGTCCCTGACCTTATCAGGCATACGCGGTGCTTCAAGGGTCCGTGAGCTACTAGATCACATGTGGGCTGTGGGGGAGCCCGAGTGGCGGTGTCCTGACGTGGTTGGGATGCCGCCGTCAGGTGTGCAAACCCGCAGCCACACCGGGAGGGGACCGACAACACTGGAAGAAGAGGAAGACTTACCTTTAACGAGCAGTTCACAGGAACAATTGGAGGTGGAGTTTAAAGAAGGTAGGCCTCAAAATGTGGAATTGGAATCTGGAATGGAGTCTGTTTGCACAGTCTTGGAAGGGATTGCCTATCAAATGGACCATATGTATGTTTAAACAAATGACTCAAGGATTTCTGGATGTGACAACTAAAATATCTAATATGTCTGAAGATATATCTACAGTTAAGAGGAATGTCAGTAAATGTATTAAATCAGTGGATACAGTGCAAGAAATTTTTTTTTTAATTGAAATAGCTTTTTCTAAATGTAAAATTCAAGTTGAACGTAATAAGGAAAAAATGGAGAAAGTGGTCAATCTCCAATGACGATTCAAAATAAGAGTATTTTTTAATGCAAATCTGAGTCAGGAGATTATTATGCGATGACGGGAATTTAATTCGGCTGAAGAAGTACTGTGGTGGAAGGGTTATAAATTTGCTTTTCGATACCCTGCTGTGTTAAAAGTCTTTTATGGCAACTTTCAATCTCAATTTTTTGAGAGTGACCATGATGCATTAATTTTTGCTAATTCATTACAGGATTTGCGAGGACATGGAAGAGTTTCGCCACCGTCGCCTAAAAAGAAGGCAAATGGAATTGGGCAGAATGGGAAAAATTGAAAGAAAGAAGTTTTAACACAAAGTCTTATTGACAGTGAAGATCCAGAACAATCATTGGGAATGGAGTCATTGGGTTGAATATATTTACAGTACTGGATTGTATTGATGTGAATGATGTATTTCTGGCTGGGGTGGGTAGATAGCACTGAAATCCTTGATAGTCATCCGCCATTAGTGGGGTTTACCACACCCAGTTTTTTAGGGCGTTACTACCTTTGTGTAGTTTTTTTTGGGGGGCTAATCAATTTTTTTTTAATTTAAAAAAATATTTAGGGGAGGGATAGTGGTCTTAAGTTACTGTAAGGAGAGAGATATTTTGTAGTAAGTGATATATTGTTAGTTTATAAGGATGTCTAATTTGAAATTTGCAACTTTTAATGTTCAGGGTTTAAATAATCCGATTAAGCGAAAGCGAGTTTTGGCTTAAACCAAGAAAATGAAAAACTGATATTGCCTTTTTACAAGAACATTTGAAATTGAAAAGAGATTTGGTTGGACACGTGTTTTTTTCTTCATTTAATTCTAAGGCATGAGGTGCAGCAATTTTAATTCATAAGAATTTGCCTTTCGAATTGCGAACTATGGAAGGAAATGCTGGAAGGATTTTAAGGGTGAATTGTAAAATTTTTACTGAATCTTGGACTTTGCTTAATGTTTATGCACCTAACGTGGACAATGAGTGTTTTATTTTGGATGCTTTTTTGTTGTTAAATCAAGCTAATGAAAATATTTTAGTTGGGGGAGATTTTAATTCTGTCTTGGATCCTTTGGTGAATAGATTCCCAAAAAGTATAAAGAAATCAAAGATGGCGATACAAATTGGGGCCTTGATGAAGGATTTAAATCTGGTAGATATTTGGATCATGGTCAATCCTACAGAGAAGGATTTCCCTTTTTATTCGTCTCGACATGATTCATTTTCTAGAATAGATTTTTTTTAGTATCGGCACATTTACAAGGAAGGGTATTACAGGCGGAATATAAAAGCAGCATTATATCAGATCATTCTGTTATTTTTTTCTTGTGTAAGTTCAGAAGTGGTAAGTTCATCTTATAGATGGAGAATTAACACAGTTGTTGAAAAAAAGTTTGTTAGATTTGTTAAAGAACAGATTACTTTGTTTTTGAGTGAAAATGCCAATTCAGTAAAAGTCATTTTGTGTTATGGGATGCATTAAAAGCTTACTTAAGAGGACAAATTATTAGTTATACTACCTAAGTTAAGAAGTAGTATAGAATTAAGAAAGTTTAGAATTAAAAAAACAAATTGATGAATTGGAGAAGGAATTTCAGAAGGAAGTGACAGAAGATAAAAAAAAAAAGTGGCTTTGACTAAATTGAAATTGTATAATAATACATTGCAAACTTATCAATTTGAATGTTTAATCAATCAATCTAAGCAGCGTTATTATGAGTTGGGTGAGAGGGCACATAAGGTACTTGCATGGCAGTTAAAGATGGAACAGGTTTCACGAACTATTAATTCTGTAAAAAAGAATTCAATAGTTACCTATGAACCTCAGGAAATTAATGATCAGTTTTATTCATTTTATAAAAAATTATATATTTCTGAGGGGAAACAGGATAGTGGTTCTATTGATTCTTATTTATCTAAGTTAGCATTACCAGCATTAGAAGAGGAGGATGTTATGGATCTGGAAGCTCCATTTACAGAATTTGAGATTAAGGCGGCTCTGTTGGAGATGCCCAATGGGAAGTCACCAGGCGACGATGGATTTTCGGTGGAATTTTATAAAACTTTTTATGAAAATTTATCTTCCGTGTTTGAGGAGGTATTACAACAAGTGACTGAACAGCATGAGTTACCATAATCTTGCTCTAGTGCTTTAATCACTGTAATCCCGAAAAAAGATAGAGACCCCTTGAAAGTGTCTTCATATAGACCTATTTCTTCATTAATGTCGATTATAAAATTATAGCAAAAATGTTAGCAAACCGACTTGCCAAGTATTTACCTAAATTGATGCATGTTGATCAAACAAGTTTTATTAAAAATAGAAATGCATCAGATAATATTCTTCAATTGATTAGTTTGGTCAATGCATATCGACAGCAGCCCAATCATCCAATGGTGGTTGCGCTTGACACGGAAAAAGCCTTTGATAGGGTTGAATGGGATTTTTAATTTAAGGTATTAGAGAAGTTTAAATTTGGCCCTTTTTTTTATTGGTTGGGTTAAAGCTTTATATACGAACCCAATTGCTAGGGTGGTGACAAATGGTCAAGTCTCATCACCGTTTAAATTGATGCGTTCAACTCGACAAGGTTGTCCATAGTCACCAGCCCTGTTTGCATTGGCTATTGAACCGTTAGCTCAAACAATAAGACAGAATGAACAGACAAGAGGGATGAGAGTTATGGATGAAGACTGCAAGATAATTTATTTGCAGGTGATGTTTTGATATATTTAACAAACCCAGAACAATCATTGCCAAATTTGCGGGAATATTTATTACAATATGGAACATTATCTGGATATAAAGTTAATTGGGACAAGAATAAAATTTTGCCAGTCAGAGAAGGAGTCTATTCAGAGTACAAAAACATTATAAAATTGAAATGGTCTGATTAAATATTTAGGAATAATTGTAAATACTGAGTATCAGTCTTTATATAAGCTAAATTATGTTCCTTTATTAAAAAAGATTAAAGCAGATTTAATTAAGTGGAAAGATCTTCCGTTAACTTTAATTGGTCGAGTTAATTGTATTAAGATGAGTATTTTTCCCCGTATTCAATATTTATTTCAATCAATACCATGTTCTCTCTCAAAGGAATTTTTTCAGGATTTAAATAAACCCATGAGAGAATTTTTATGGAAAGGTAAATTACCGCAGGTTGCACTATATAAACTTACTTGGAAGTATGCGTTAGGTGGGCTTCAATTACCCCATTTTCAAAATTATTATGAAGCAGCCCAATTGAAATTTATTAGTAGACTGATGGATTTGGACCAACCCCCGAGTTGGGCTAAAGTTGAGATGGCTTGTATTTCTTGAGGTGCATCAATTTATATTTCGATGGAATGTAAATTTGTTGAGGGAATATAATATGCCGATATTAAAACATCTATTAAAGGTATGGACTAAAAAAATAAGATTTTAGGATCAAAAGGTAAATTGTTAATTTTAACTCCACTATATAACATTGCAGCTTATTCCTTTTTCAATGTTTAATAATCATTTAAAGAGTTGGGATTCTAAGGGTTTAAAGGCGTTACAGGATTGTTTTGTAGAAGGAGAGTTTCTTTTAATCAATTGAAAGTGTGTTTTGATATTGCCAAAAATTCTTTGTTTATTTTCAACTTCGAGCTTTGGAGAAAGATATGTATGGTAGAGAGATGATTTTACCTGAATTAACGGAATTCGAGTCTTTGATTTCTTCTATACCAAAAAGGGGTTATATTTCGTTATGTACCAAGTATTATACGATAATATGGAATGGGAGAAGTCTGAGCTTAAATGGGGAAATGATTTAGCTTTTGTTTTTCCTGAAGAATATTGGGCAGATATGTGTCATGATAGTGTTACTAAATTGACAAATCTGTGGTATGGAATGGTTAATTATAACATTTTACATCAGTTGTATTCAACCCCAGAAAAATTTTTAAAATATGGTTTTAGTAATTCGGACTCTTGTTTTAGATGTGGTGTATGAATTGGTACTTTTTTTATATGCTGTTTGGTCTTGTGTTCAATGGCATTTTGGGAAGAAATTAGCTTAATTTTGGAAAGATTATATAACATTAAGTTACCATTAGATCCATCTATTTTTTTAATGGGTTATATGATTCCTTTAAAGGGATTAGGGTTGGATAAATTTCAAATTGCATTTGTATATTTAGCATTGTCTATAGCTCGAAAATGTGTACTAAGTACATGGAAAGATAACATAGTGATTAATATAATGCGATGGCAGAATGAATTGAAAGCTTGTATTGTTATGGAAAAAATTACATATAATCTACATGATAATTATTCCTTTTTGTTAATAAGTGGTTACCATATTTGGAATATATGCATTTAGATGTATTTTGATATATTATATATTCTTAGTTTCTGTTTATATATTTTTGGCTCTCCTTAAGAGAGCTGGCTGATGGGATGGGAGGGTGGGTGGGGATTTAATTTTTTATCTTTTTTTATATATGTATATATATAAGTATATATATATATATACTCATATAAAATTGTCCTTTTGGAATGTATTCTGTATTACTACTAATGATCTTTCAAATAAATAAAGTTTAAAAAAAAAGTCCTAAAGCTAAAGTAGTAACAAATGGGCGTGTCTATGCCATTTAAATTAGCAAGATCAAGAAGGCAAGGCTTTCCCTTATCACTAGCTTTATTTGTTTTAGCTTTAGAACCATTTGCACAGGTGATTCACTCTGATTTATAAATTAAAGATTTTACGGTGGGTCGGGGGAATATAAGATTAGTTGATCTGCAGATGATGTTTTAATATATTTGACTGGTCCTGTGTCATCTTTACGAAGATTATGTTCAATTGGAAGAATATGGAAAAGTTTTGGGATACAAAATAAATTGATATACAAGTGAAATTATATCTTGGAAAGCAGGTATTTATATTCGTGCCAAAAGGACACTCAGTTTAAATGGCCAAAAGAAGATATTAAATATTTAGGAACATGTATGGATAGTAATTTGCACAATTTATATAAACTGAATTACCTACTTAAAAAATTTGAGGACGATTTTTAAAAATGGATAAATTTACCTACAACTTTAGTTGGAAGGGTGAATGATATAAAGATGAACATATTTCCAAGGATACAATATTTTTTTCAGACATTACCGATATTAATAACCCAAACATTTTTTCAATTTAAATCAACAAATAAGGAAATTTCTTTAGAAAGGTAAAATGGCAAGAGTCTCTATAGAAAAGTTAACATGGAAATACAAAATGGGAGGAATACAGCCTCCCAATTTTAGGAATAACTATCGAGTGGCACAGACGAGATTCTTGGCTTCTTTTATTTTTGAACATAGAAAAATATGGGTTAATACAGAATTGAATAAAATAGGGGAAAAAAAGCAGAAGAATCAACATGTAGGGAATCAAAACTGTTTGGTTGCTGATAAAGAAACCCCATTATTGAAACATTTACTTAATGTTTGGAGTAAAATGAATCAGGATATTGGAGGATGGTCTATATCACCTAAAATGCCATTGATTAATCCTCTTTTGGATAATCAGTTCTTAAATATATGGTACTATAAAGGAATTGTTAATGTGGAAGATTGTTATGAAAGAGGTCAATTAATGCGATTTGAGCAATTGAAAAATAAATATGCTATACCTCGTAATAGTCTTTTTTTGTTATTTTCAATTAAGAGAATATTTGAGGGATAAGTTGGGGCCAACAACCTTTAAGTCTAGCAGTTCTGAGGTAGAACTTCTTATAAGAAGTTGGACTGTTAAAAATTTATTTCTTTGATATATTTATTATTACAAGCAGGAACTCCTAAATTAGGATTATATAGATCTAGTCAGAGATAGGAAATAGATTTGAATATTACAATAGACCAACAAATGTGGAAAAACTTATGTAGGGATTGTATGTCTAATATTATCAATGTAAGATATAGATTAGTTCAATTCAATCTTTTTAAATCAATTATATCTTACACCAAAGAAATTGAATAGATTGAAATCAGATTTATCAGATCAATGTTTTAAGTGTAGTGAAGATGTAGGATCTTTTATACATTCAACATGGTCTTGTTCCAATGTGAGAACTTTTTGGGTGACTATAGGTTAACTTTTTGGAACAAGTTATAGGAGTTGTTTTTCCACTAAATCCCAATTTATTTTTAACAGCAAGTATTGAAGGTACAAATCCTAAATTGAAACTAACAATTTATTAATTGAAATTTGTTAAAATAGCATTAGCAAGAAAATGTTTTGCAATTACTTGGAAATTGGATACATCTTTAACAATGCTAAGGTGGCATGCTGAAATTCAAAGTTGTATTCTTTTGGAAAAAAAATTACTTCCAATTTAAGAAATAAATATTCTATGTTTTTACAAATTTTGTACCCATACACTCATATAATTGGATTAAATTTATAGTGATTATTTCTGTCCCTCTAGCTCTGCAGAATTTTCCTCTGTATGTTTATGTTAGAATTGATGAGTTGTACTGCATGAGATCTCTCTCTACAATCCAAAATTCTTTTTTTCAAACTTTTTTCTTTCTTCTTTGTTTTATACTTTTTTTCAATTTGTATGCTTTTCGGGGGGGGGGAGGGTGGGGCTTTTTGGGGTGGAGTGAAAACAATGTATGTAATTTTTTTAATATCTATTATTATAATAATTACAGTTACTGCATGTATGGAATATTAAATAAAATATATTTAAAAATATTAAGTTAACAAATGATTTATGGCCATGTTTTAGATTTAAAATTTATGTATGCTATATATATGATATAGCTGATGCCATTCACCAGATTATTATGTTCACAGGATTTTTTTAATTAAACTCAATAAAAATATTTTAAATAAAAATTATGCTACTGCTTTGTTCTTTATATCATGTTTTTACTAGAAATCTCTTCAATTGTACCTATTTATGATAATATTTCACAATGGCAACTTTTCACCTTTAGGCGAAAATGGCTTTAAATTTTTAAACAAGAACAATGTTTTTTTTAATCGATCTTACAAAAAATGTAATATGCAGAATGCTAGCATGACAATAGTTAGTTCAGGCATTGCATGTACAACAATTTGATATAGATACAGAAGATGAATTCAGGTAGCCCAAAATTGATAAGAAACGTAACTGAACCACCTGCATGGATACTTTGGAGGCATGGTTCAGTCGTATGTAGCAGAGAGATCTAATGGTCAATAAATGACAGAGTAAGGAGAAAATCAGTAAAAGTAATATTTTTGGCTTTTTCACAGGTGAGTGAAAAAGCACCACACAAAAGACTGTTGCACAGATCAGGGTTTATAGGATTGAAAATGATATGTTAGATGGGTTTGAAATGGATTACTGAAAATAAACCAGGTCACCTTCAGATTGAAATTTAAATCTATCGAGTTAAAATGAAACTCTCATAAAAGATAGAGCTCTTAAAGATAGTGGAGTCAGGGATATGGGGAGAAAGCAGGAACAGGGAACTGATTGCAAATCATCAGCCATGATCACAGTAAAAGGTGGTGGTGGCTCAAAGGGCCGAAGAGCCTACTCCTGCACCTATTGTCTATAAAACTGCTAAGGCACATGAATCTGCCTTAATGGCCTGCCAAATCTCTGAAATTTGGACCCAGGCCCAAGGCTGAGAGGAAAAAAAAATGCCTACTGTAACTAGATATGTATGAAAATGGGTGTTGCTTGTACCCATCCCTGCATGTGTGATACCACTGAAGAAAAAGACATCAGAAGTTTCAAGCCAATTATTTCAGAGCGTTGATACAACTGATGATACCAGCCAAAACATGCTGCCAACAGAGGCCGGTATCCTCAATGGTTTTTAGTTCATTTCCTCAGGCACTGGGTCAGAAGGCTGATTTAAAACCTAACAAGGCAACACATCTTACACTAAAATTTCTTAGGTATGCATTATGTTCAGATTACTGAAAATATTTAATGTTCTCTACACGATAGAATTTTATTATGACAACCTAACCTGACACAATGCTAATACAAACATTTTACCTCCAGCTTCTGTTTGGTATCTTTTCCTAGAAGATCACGGATCTCTTCATTGTAAATCTCCAAATATGATGCCCTCACCAGAAACTTAGTATTTTCAGTACACTGTGGGTGAACATGCAGTGGCATTAAAACCTCTTAAACTTGTTACATTTTGCTGCAATGTAATCAAAGTACTGAATGATATTAAATCTAAATGTAATATTCTTAAATAATTGTCTAAATAAATAAGAGCAGACATTAGGAGCATGATAACAATCAAATAGAAAATAACAATTAAAAATCAACTTAAAATACAGTTATTGCAAGGTTTCAATTTTTAATTTATTGAATAAAAATGTGAACAAGAATTCCTAACCAAGCCTCAAATTATCCTCTTGGATTCAACAACATGCCCCGCCAAATGGGTATCTGCTAACCTTGACTCCATTTTGTCCCTCTGCACCTACATCCAGGATACTTCTCACATGCCCTCCTTCATTTCAAAAACTTCCAGTTCCATGAACTCTACCGCCTCATCTTTACCATGAGCACCCAATCACTATGCACCTCCATTCCCCATAATCCAGGTGTCAAAGCCCTTTGTTTTTTTCTTGATAACAGACCCAACGTCCCCCTCTACTCTCCTCCGGCTGGAAGAACTTGTCCTCACCCTCAATAATTTCTCCTTTAAGTCATCTCACTTTCTCCATCTCACTTTCTCCAAGTCAAAGGGGTGGTTATGGTTACCTGCATGGGTCTCAACTTTGCCTGCCTTTTTGTTGGCTACATGGACCAATCCACACCACAAGCATATATAGAAAGCATTTTTTTTTCTCTCAGCCCCACAACTTGATGACTATTTTGGTGCTGCCTCATGCACCAAGATAAGCTCGTCAACTTTATCCACTTTGATCCCAACTTCCACCCCGTCCTCAAATTCGTTTGGTCCTTCTATAGCAACAATATCCCTTTTCTCGATCTCTTTGACTCTATCTTGGGAGACAAACTCTAGACAAACATGTTTTACAAACCCACCAACTCCCACAGCAACCTTAACTACCTCTTCTGCCCTGTCCCCTGTAAGGACTGAATTCCTTTCTCTCAATTCCTCCATCTCTGTCACATCTGCTCCCAAGTTGAGGTTTCCATGCCAGATCATTAACAGTCCTCCTCAAACAACATGGCTTCCCCTCTACCACCACCAACTCAGCCTTCACCTGCATATCCTCCACTACCCACATATCTGTCCTGGCCCCCTCAGCCCCCAAGCACAACAAGGATTCCTCTCGTCCTCACCTTCCATTCTACTAGCTTTCGCATCCAACCATTTACACCACCTGCTATGTGATCCCACCACCAGAAATGTATTCTGCTCTCTTCCCCTTTACACCTTCAGCAGGGACCACATCCACTCCTCTCTCCTCACCTACCCCTGTGACTAGTGCCCACATCTCCTCCATCACAATTTAGAGCCCAAAATAGTCCTTTCAAGAGAAACAACACTTCACTCATGAATCTACAGGGGCTGTCTGCTGCATCTGGTGCTCCCATTGTGGTCTCCTCTACACCAAACTGGGAGATTGCTTCATGGAGCACCTCAGCTCTGTCTGCCACAGTGGTGTGGATCTCCAAGTGACCACCTATTTTAATTCCCCATCCCATTCCCTTGCTAACATACCCGTCCATAGTCGTGCGCTGCCAGATTGGGGGTGCCTGCAAATTGGGGGAACAACACCTCATATTCTGCCTGGGCACTCTCAAACCGAATGTCATTATTAACTTCTCCTGTATCCATTAAAACTCTCCCCGCAATCTTCTTCACCATCTCCTTTCCTCTTCCGTTGTTTCTCTCTTTTCCCTTTTCTTTGTTTCCTTTTGCAGAGCCAAAAAATATTCTCACCTTTCCTCTTATCATATTCAATTAATGCTTTTTGTCTGTTGGCCTGGACTTCTCCCCCTGCCATTCTTTCCCCTTTCTTTCCATAGCCTTTAATTCAGATGCCATGTTTCTTCATTCATACCTTGAGGAAGGGCTCAGGCCCGAAACATCAGTAATATAGCTTTGCCTCCTATGGCCACCGCCATATGAGTTCCTCAAAAATTTCTGTTTTGACTACAATCACAGCATCTGCAGACTTTTGTCTTTCACTCCTTAGACAAAATGATTCACTGTCCAGTGCTATCTTCTACCCTGTTGAAAACTGCCTCACTTGGCCATTCCTTTCAAGATACTCAGATTTGGAACTAAGAATGTGATGAATGGTCAATGTAAACTTTTCCTCTGTCCATTTATAACATACTTGAGTATATTTAACTATAACATTACTTGAACATCAAAAGGACATGTCCCACAATAAATATCTTTATACTAAAGCTTGACAGAATTCAATTTTGCAATTGTACCACAATGGAACACAAGATAACTCTACAAAGCTGGCTATGTTACAAGAAATTGAACTCCATTACATCCTAATTCTGCTTTGCAGTCCTTGATATACAATGTAATAATAACCAGAGAAATCCCAATTCTTGTCCAAGTTCGAACTACAACTTATGTACCTGGATACTCTCAAATATGTGTTCAAAAGCTCTGGGAATAACTCCACGTTGTGATGCTGGAGAAGAAATGCCTTGCATGGTGAACGATTTCCCACTTCCAGTCTGCCCATAGGCAAATATAGTTCCATTATAGCCTTCAGTGACACCCTGAACAAAAAATACTCGCTATTAAAAGCATGTAGAGTGCTTCAATCAGTCTGATTATAGAAACAAAAGAGTTGAAAAATACTTTCTAGTATACACCCACAACAAATTGCTTTGAACACATTTTTAAAAATTCTCTGTTTGTCTCCTCTTTCTTCTCCTAACCTCTCTATTCTGGGTATCTATCTTCACACACAGCCCTATCCCAATTTTGGTGTTTTATTTCTACACATTTCAGATTCTAAATGTTCAAATTTGAATGAGCAGACAATGTTCAATGTAAGTTTATTGTCATGTACACAAGCACAATATGCAGCTGAACCAATATTCTTATTTTCTTCAGCCACACAGTTACGCAAGATACACCAATTACAATAAAGTCACTACTTAAATGACCACAAATGATAATAAATATCAATGGTCAGATGAGGATGTGGAATTGAAAGTCATATGTCGAGTTTTTCCTTGGATACAAATACAATAGCTTAGGGCGACACGGTTGTAGTGGTTAGTGCAACGTCTTTACAGCACCAGCTATCGGGACCAGGTTTTGAATCCCACACCGTCTGTAAGGAGTTTGTACATTCTCCCCAGCTGAAAGGAAGTTTGTGTGGAAGAACAGGCAGATGGGGTCAAAATCGCTGCAATTGGGATGAGTTGCAATTAAACAAGGACAGAGTAAAAGAAAAATCAGTAACAAATACAGAGCTAAAGGTTTGATATTTTAATGCTTCTCAGAAAGGCAATGTTATGGTAGTCATGCAGGAATTTTAACATGCAAGTAGACTGGGAAAACCAGTTTGAGATTGGATCTAACGAGAGAGAATTTGTAGAATGCCTAAAAAGCCTAGTATGATGGCTTTTCAGAGCAGCTTGTTGATGAGTCCACAAGGCGATCGATCAGCTGTACTGCATTACCTGTTGAGAAATGCACCAGAGGTGATTAGAGAGCTTAGACTAAAGGAACCATTAGGGGAAAGTGATCACAATATGATCAAGTTCAATTTGACATTTCACAGAGAGAAACTAAAGTCAGTTGTGTCCATAATTTTAGTGGAGTAAAGGAAATTACAGGGGCAAGAGAGAAGAATTGACCAGAGTAGATTGGAAGGGGGAACTATTATGGAAGACCAGAGCAGCAATGGATGGAGTTTCTGCAAGAAATGAGGAAGATGTAAAATAAATATATACCTATAAAAGGAAATATTCAAATGGAAAATTGTTACATCTGTGGCTTGACAGGAGAAGTCAAAGCCAACATAGAAACAAAAGAGGATATGCAAGGAAGCAAAAATTAGTGAGAAGATTGGAAAGTTTTTTTGCAGAGGTAACTAAAAACCTCATGAGGGAAAAGATGAAGTATGACAGTAAGTTAGCAAAAAATTTCAAAGAGGATACAAAAAGCTTCTTCAAATATATTGTCACAGTGTTTGTATTATATGTAGATATGTTTTTGGGAGATAAGTTGGGGCAGTTTTTTTTAGTGTAGGTCACATACAAACATTTTAAAACAGATCTTATTTAAAATACTGGAGCTCTGCTCATGCTAGACAGGCCAGCTCCAAGAGCCTTTTCAAAAGCTTTGGAGAGTGCCCAAGAGTTGTCACTAATGGATTGTTGTTTACAAAAAGGCAAGAGATGAAAGAACTCATTGGAGCCGCAGACTGTCTGGAGTGGAACTTGCTGTTCTAAGAGGTTTATGTGGTTTTGCAAGCAGAGAGTAAAACAGGCTTTCTCTCTGAAAGAAAGAGAGAGAGAGAGAGGGAATTCAGTTCTGCAGTTTTACAGTCAGCAGCAGCAGCTGGGACTGGAATAGGACAAGCTGGCAAGTTTGTGGAGAACCCCGTTTAGATGGGTTGTGAGTGCTGAGTTCAGCCTGGTCAAAGACCTTGAGGTTCATGTAAGAGGAGAGGACTGGCTGCCTAATGTTTCACTTGAAGTAAGAGAAACAAAAAGGAACTCTGTAGTGACCTAAAAGAAAGAGGTTATCATCTGGAGAACCCTAAGAGGACAAATTTCTTCAGCAAGACACTGAAGTGGCTGATTAAAAAGTATCAGTTGTGGATGTCCAATGAACAACAAATCTCTCTCTGAAAACCGACAAGAACCTTCCTGAGCAGTAACCATTCATCTTTCTAGCATCAAAGCTTGGTGAACTTCATAAATGTTAAATTCTGTGCACAGAATAAGAATTGCTTGCAACCAGTAAACTTGGAGGAATGAGAAGTGAAATTGGACTGTGAATCAAAGAACTTTTCTAAACTTACACACACACACATTACATGCACTTGTGCTTAGAATTAGAAGGGGTTATGTTAGGTTAGTTAAGTTATTAGTGATAAGATAAAGTTTGATCCTGCTTTCATGTTTTAAGATAATTAAAAGCAACTTTTGTTTAAGTAACCATTTGTCTTGGTGAATATCTATTGCTGCTGAGTTTTGGGGTCCTCTGGGCTCATAACATTTTATAGTAAAGATAAATATATATAACCAATATATTGGGCTTAAGCCCTTCAGCAAGGTATGGAAAAATAGACCTGATCTATTTGATCTAGCTTTAGAATGGCCCTTAGAGATATTCATGAGGATCAAGTGATTGTCAGAAAAAGAGTAAATCATAAGGTTTCTTTGTATGCAAATGACCTATTAGTTTATATTTCAGATCCTGAAAGATCTATACCAACTATGTTATCTGTATTCTCTTATTCAAATGGAAAGACTCTAGACCTCCACAATGTTTCAGTGGTCCTCTCATATTATGTCCTGCTTTAAGTTCAGAAATTGAAATTTGAAGATGCATGGCAACCTTTCATGTCTCATTTTCATTTGATGTAAATATTTTTAATGTGATTAGATGTATTCACTCTTCAAGTCGAGATATTATCTTACCTTAGTTTTTGATACACAGTATGAATCAAAAGATACAAAATGTATGTAACTCTCAGGATAATATGCTCAGATGGTTTTTTTTTTGGATAATTTTCTTTTTTTATTTGGTTAGTTCTCTTTTTTTTTAAATAGAGTAGGTTAGGTGGGGTTTTTATACATATTTATATGCTGAACCATGCTAAACAACAAAATGACTTCGAGGTCTGATATTGGTGTCAGGACATTATCAAATTCTGGTCCACTCTGAATGATGTCCTGAAGACAGTGCTTTTTGAATTTCTGAGTATACCTTTCAGGTTGAGAAATGCTGCACAGACTTTCCAGCAACTTATGGACTCTGGGTTGGGGCCCTGATTTTGTATTTATTGACTTTGACAATATTCTGATCACCAGCTGCTCTCATCAAGAGCATGGTTACATCAACTATGCCAACAAATATTTGGTTATGACAGGACTATCAATCTGGCTAAATGCCAGTTTAGCCTGCCCTCCATTGATTCCCTCAGCCATCGGATCGATGGAGGCATTTCCTAACAAGGTGGAGGCCAAACACATTCAAAGAATTGTAAGAGTTCATCGTTTCGGTAAATTTTTTACCATCGGTTCTTGCCATTGGCAGCCCAAATAATGCGACCCCTTTTCCGATTTCTTTCTAGTCTTTCCCAAAGACATGAACTGGGATGAAGAAATGACAGCTGCTTTTGACAAAGCCAAGGAAGCACTAGCCAACGCGACCCTCAACTCAATGTGCCCACAGCTCTCACAGTTGAAGCATCCAGCATGGCCATTGGAGGCATGCTGGAACAAGAGATCGAGGGCATTGGAAGCCATTGGCCTTTTTCAGCAAGCACTTGCGACCTCTCGAGCAAAAGTACAATGCGTTGAACAGGGAGCTTCTGGCCCTTTACCTGCTCATCCACCATTTCTGGTACTTTCTCGAAAGAAGATATTTCATCGAATCCACAAGCCGCTGACTTTGCCTTTGCTAAGGTTTCGGGCCCATGGTCGGCAAGTCAACAGAGGCATCTCTCCTTTATTTCAGAATATACCACATCCATTTGGCACGTTGCAGGGAAAAAGAATCACGTAGCAGATGTGCTATCCCGCACATCAGTCCATTCATTTCATGCATGGTCTCCGGGTATAGACAATGCAGTTCTTGCAGCAGCACAGAAGGAGGACAATGACATAGCAGCCTACTGTACTGTAGTATCTGGTCTTAAGCTGTAGATCGAGATTCAGACCTTTAACGGCTATAATCCTATGCGACATATCCACAGGAAAACCCTGACCAATTGCACCTGTTGGTTGGAGACGCCAAGTATTTGATCTGATACATGGTCTGATGCACCCTTCCATTCGAACCAACACACAACTAGTAGCAGGAAAATTTGTATGCATGGCATACGGAAAAAAGTTGAACACTGGGCCAGAACTTGTGTACAATGTCTGACCTCTAAAACACAGCGGCATGTAAAAGCACCGCTCCAATTTTTTCCCCTAGTACACAAGCATTTTGACCACATACATATAAACATCGTGGAATCACTGCCACCTTCAAGAGGTACCAGGTAACTTCTCACAATGGTTGATAGGTTTATGAGGTGGCCGGAAGCAGTCCCATTCTCAAACACCTCCACCATTTTGTGCGCAAGAGCATTTATCGCAAGCTGAGTGGCTCATTTTGGGTTACCTGTGGACATAACTTCAGACAGGGTGGCACAATTCATATCAATGTTGTGGGTGGCACTAACCCAGTTACTCAGCATGCAGTTGCATCACAACACAGGGTACCATCCAGAATTCAACGACCTTGTGGAGAGATTCCACTGCTATTTGAAGTCGGCGCTCATGGCATGCCTCAAAGGCCCTGATTGGATGGATGAGTTGCCTTGGGTGATGCTGGGCATTCCTACAGCACCAAAAGAGGATCTGGCTGAGCTGGTGTATGGCGTGTCACTCACTGTTCCAGAGTGTTCGTGCCAATGGCAAGAGGACAGTGTCATGATAATGAATATGTATGAGATGTACCGGAAGTCACGTGGTATGAGAGAGAGATAAGAGCACAAGCAGGAGAACAAAGGAAACTGGAAAATAAAGACACTGAGAAGTTTACCTGATAAAACTTGTGTTTGATGTTTTATTAACTTCACATTTCGGGCCACAAATGTGACATTGGCGACGAGGATGAAAGAAGCTTGAAGAAAATTAAAGACTAAAGAGGATTACAGAGAACTTCAAGGTGATAAGAATTTTCTCTTTCACTCAGTACTTTTGGGGCTGGAATATTTCCTCATGGCTGGGGCAGACGGTGACTTTCTAACACATAGTGGAATTGCTCATTTTGACCCAACGGGTGATGCAAGCACTGTAAGTGTGAAGTGGAAGGCATGGCTGGAAGAATTTGAATCCTACGTCGACAGTCGTGGCCTATTTCTAGATACCGGTACAGTTGAACAAAAAGCGCAGAGAAGGGCGTTACTTCTTTTTACTGCTGGACCCGCAGTTCGGGAAACATTTAAGACACTTTTGAATACTGGAAGAAAGGATGAGTACCGGAAAGCGGTAGATGTATTAAATGCACACTATGTAGTGACACCAAATGCTACATTTCAACGCCATTTGTTTCGGAGAACGAGACAAGAAGATGGCCAGACAATTGCTCAGTACGTGACGAGACTACGCCAGCTAGCTGTTGGATGCAATTACATGCCAGCTGATTTGGACTCAGAAGACGTCTACTGGAAAGAGGGAGTGAGTTGGAACTCACCGATGCTTTAACCATTGCTGCTGCATTAGAGGCTGTTGAAGGGCAATTTCATACCATGACCCTGAAAAACAACTCAAGCCAGCAAATTAAGAGGCTCTCACATCGCCATAACCAGCCAAGATGTACGTCATCACAGGACGTGGAGTGTTATAGATGTGGAAACTGAGGTCACTTTGGAAAAGATCCATATTGCCCGGCCAAAGGCAAAGTTTGCAGAAAGTGTGGAGGTAAGGACCACTTTGCAAAGAAGTGCAAAAGCAAGTCCAATGCAGACCAGAAGAGGAAGAGTACAACTTCCAAACGCAAAGCCTGGGGGAGAGGAAAGTATCCTGGAAAGAAAGACACCATTCGCCAGATAGATGGTGACGATGATGATACCCAGGAGGAACAGAGTTGTTACCAATTTACGTTGAATGAAGTACATCATGAGAAGGTCCCAGTGATCATTGGTGGAGTGACAGTGCAGGTCATTGTAGACTCAGGCAGTGACAGTAATGTGATTGATCGACATTTATGGGAGAAGTTGAAAAGGAAAAAGATCATCTGTACCTCAAAGAAGTGTTCCAAGAAACTGTATCCATACACAGCAACAAAGCCATTGCAGACCATTGGATGTTTTACTGCAACTGTTGAAGCTGGAGATAAGTACACCGAAGCAGAGTTTATGGTCATAGAAGAGAGGGGAGAACCATTGCTGAGTAGAAGCACAGCGCAAGACCTGGCAATACTTCATATTGGAGCTTGTATCAATTCAATTCAGTCATACGAGGATATGAAGCAAGAATTCCCCGCAGTCTTCCAAGGAGTAGGAAAGCTGAAAGGTCAACAATTGAAGCTAGCGGTAGATGAAACGGTCAAACCCAAGGCACACCAATGCGCCGAACTCCGTTTGGACTTCGTGGGAAAGTCGAAGTCAAAATTAAAGAATTGATCGAACAAGACATTATTGAACCGGTGGAACATTCGACACAATGGGTCAGTCCCGTAGTGATTGTGCCCAAACCAAAGGGTGACATAAGACTATGTGTTGACATGAGAATGCCCAATGAAGCTATAATTAGAGAATGACACCCTATACCAACAGTGGAGGAAATACTTCAAGAACTAACTACCAGCAAGGTATTCTCAAAAATTGATCTGAAATGGGGCTATCATCAATTAGAGCTGGATCCAGGTTCCCGAGATGTAACGACATTTGTGACTCACTGTGGATTGTATCGTTACAAGAGACAATCATTTGGAATTAATGCAGCTTCGGAGATCTACCAGTATGAAATCCATCGAGTGATTCAAGGCATTCCTGGAGTTGCCAACATTTCTGACGACATCATAGTCCATGCACCAACGAAGGAAGAGCATGACAAACGGTTGAGGCGTGTACTATCTAGACTACAGGAGCAGGCCTTACCGTGAATGGAAACAAGTGCCAGTTCGGTGTGTCAGAAATGGACTTCATGGGTCACAGACTTACACGGGAAGGACTAAACCCTGCAGAGGCCAAGCTGAAAGCTATTGCAGAGGCACGTGCACCTCAGAACGCAACAGAGGTGAGGAGTTTCCTGGGACTGGTCAATTTTTGTGCAAAGTTCATTCCTAATTTCCCTACAGTGGCAGAACCACTAAGGAAACTAACCAGGAAAGGTGTACCATTTCATTTTGGATCTGAGCAGAAGAAAGCGTTCACAGCGCTGAAGCAAAGCCTGACAGATGCAAAAACTCTTGGATATTACGATCCGGCAGCATCAACCAAAGTCATAGCGGATGCCAGCCCGGTTGGTTTAGGAGCCGTGTTGGTCCAGATGCATGATGGAGGACCAAGAATCATTGCCTATGCCAGCAGATCGTTATCAGATGTGGAAAGAAGATACTCTCAGACAGAGAAAGAAGCACTTGGACTTGTATGGGCCTGTGAGAGGTTCCATGCATATTTATACAGCATTGAATTTGAACTCATCACAGATCATAAGCCATTAGAGGTGATCTATGCACCTAGATCCAAACCATGTGCCAGAATAGAAAGATGGGTACTCAGACTACAACCCTACAAATATAAAGTAATCCACATTGCAGGGAAAACAAACATTGCAGATCCACTGTCAAGATTGGTGAAGGATGGTGATCCACAATCCAAGTCAGAATTGGGAACAGAAACAGAGAGCTTTGTACGCTTCGTAGCTATTCAGGCGACACCGAAAGCTGTGACTACGAAGGAAGTCGAGAGAGAATCCGAACGTGATCCAGAACTCAGGGAAGTAAGAGAATGCATACAGAATGGACAATGGGACAAGTGTACTCACAAGGCTTACATTCCCATTAGAGACGAACTTTGTTGCATCGGACAGTGTGTATTAAGAGGTTGCAGATTGGTGATACCGCAAAGATTGAGACCGAAGATCATATCCTTAGTGCATGAAGGACACCTAGGCATTGTTGGTACCAAGCAAAACCTCAGGACCAAGGTATGGTGGCCAGGTTATGATAAAGGCGCAGAGAAATTCGTTAAAACTTGTCACGGATGTCAAATCACAAGTAGGAGTAATCCGCCAGAACCGATCCGGAGTACGCAACTCCCGACAGGACCATGGATCGACGTAGCTGTTGATTTTCTTGGACCTTTACCGACGGGTGAATCAATTATGGTAGTGATAGATTACTACAGCAGATACTATGAGTACGTGGTGTTGAAGTCCACAACCACTGAAAAAACAATACAAGCGTTAGCAGAGATATTCGCAAGATATGGATTACCTGTTACATTATACTCTGAGAATGGTCCACAATTCATTTCAGAGACATTTGCGGAATACATGAGGACCACAGGTATCCACCATCATAAAGTAACTCCGAAATGGCCGCAAGCCAACGGAGAAGTAGAGAGACAAAATCAATCCATTGAAAAACGATTGAGGATTGCACACGCAGAAGGACAAAATTGGCGAGAAGCATTGCTATCTTATGCGGCTGTCTATCGAGCAATGCCTCATGCAACCACTGGAAAAAGTCCTGCAGAAGCATTTTTTGGGAGAAAAATCCAAACAAAAATGCCAGAAATAAAGGAAATCCGAGACGACCAGGAGATGAGGGACCACGATGCTGATGATGTTCCAGAGGCAGTTACCAGCACTCCTGACTAGAGCGCCAGAAACACCCGAAGCCGTGGCGAGCAGTATTTCCGACGCTGAGAGTGAACAACCGAGAAGCGACGACAATATCGCAGGCAGGCTGAAACGAAACCGCCCAAACGATACGAAGACTTTGTGCCATAGTTTTAATAAGAACTTTGGGACAGTATTTAATGTTATATCATAAAGTGCAGGTATGAGTGCTGTAGGAAGTAAATTTTATGTAGTTGAGTTATAGTATTACCATTAGTTACGATGTTTGTATGTTTCCGAGGGATATTGGTAAGTGAAGGTAAAGTTTATTTCTGATTAAAGGAGGGATGTCATGATAATGAATATGCATGAGATGTACCGGAAGTCACGTGGTATAAGAGAGATAAGAGCACAATCAGGAGAACAAAGGAAACTGGAAAATAAAGACACTGACAAGTTTATCTGATAAAACTTGTGTTTGAGGAGGAGTCACGTGATGGAGTAGTGGCCGGACGGTGAACTCCAGCCCTCTCCAGAAAAGTCGGGAAAAACAAAGGAAAACACAAAGGCACAGAAATAAAAGTTAAAGAAAAGTGAGTATAAAGGTGGAAAGAAGATGGCGACAAAAAAAGAAAAATCGAAAGCAACGGTAAGAAGAGAGGAAGAGAAGACAACGGAGGAAGAAGGAGAAGGCCTTACCTGTTCGAAGAGACCCGCGGTGGAGAGAGAAACCCGCTCCTTCAGGTCGGTAGATAGTGGACTACAAAAATGGCTTGCTGAGCCGAGTAAAAGTGCGCAATCGCGCATGCGTGACTCCTCGCGCATGCGCGATGCGCATGAAAAAAAACACACCGACGGGAGGGGGGACCAGCTGGGGAGTCGATCTCCACAGCCGGCAACGACAGCTGCAGAACACCTGCAGCAAGAAGAGAACACAGAAGACAATGGAAACAAGAAAGAAGAGAAGAAAAGTGCAACAAAGAAACAACAGATGGCCAACCTAGAGGAAGAGGAAGAGGAAGAGTACAGTGAAATAGAAGAAGAAGAGAAAGGCAAGATAAAGGTTGTACTTTCTCTTATTAAAGGATACATGGAGTCATTTAAAGAATGGCAAACACAGGAATTTAATGATTTAAGAAAAAGAATAAACAACACAGAAGAGAAAATGAATAAAATAGATATGACCTTAACAGAAATGGGAAAGAAAATGGACAAGATGGAAGAGCGGGCAGTAGCAGCAGAAATGGAGGTAGAAGACTTAAAAAAGAAATTGGAGGAATCTAATAAAAAAGCGATAGAGACACAAGAACTGTTAGCTCAAAAAATAGATATAATGGAAAATTATAACAGAAGAAATAACATAAAGATAGTGGGCCTTAAGGAAGATGAAGAAGGCAAGAATATGAGGGAGTTTATAAAAGAGTGGATCCCTAAGACCCTAGGATGTCCAGAACTACAGCAAGAAATGGAAATAGGAAGGGCACATAGAGCATTGGCCTCTAAACCACAACCACAACAAAAACCAAGATCTATTTTAGTAAAATTCCTAAGATATACTACAAGAGAAAAGGTACTGGAGAAGACAATGGAAAAAGTAAGAGAGGGCAACAAACCACTGGAGTCTAAAGGGCAAAAAATCTTCATTTATCCAGATATAAGTTTTGAACTCCTAAAGAAGAGAAAGGAGTTCAATACAGCAAAGGCGATTTTATGGAAGAAAGGGTATAAATTTATACTAAAGCATCCAGCGGTATTGAAAATATTTATTCCAGGACAACAAAACAGACTATTCTCGGACCCAGAAGAAGCACGAAAATTTGCAGAACAATTACAAAAGTAGACTGAGGGATGAAGACGGGTAATGAGTGTAAAAATGATCACGATTGATATGTATGTGGGTAAAGAGGTATAAGAGTGAATAGAGACAATGTGCATACGTGAATGTATCTGTGCTTAGAGGAAAATATAGATAGTATAGACAAGAATTAATAAGGGAAGGTAATGGAATAGAGAGAATAAGGAGGGAATTAAAAGAGTGACCTTTGTCACATATGAAAAGTGAAATCTTTTCTGGGGGGGGCTGGGTGGGGGGAAATAGCGGTCACTGCAAAATCAGTTGACGCTTGCGAGTGGATTCGCAAACCCAAATGGAGAGGGGAGATGTGGTTGTCCGACAAGGGATAAAGGACAACTCAGGAGGGGAAGGGGAGATTGGGGATAAAGAAGATATAAATAGGAGAATAAGGAAAATGTTGGATGTTGTAGGAATGTTGTCTTATAAAGAGTTGAAAATAAGAAAACAGAAATGGAAAAGGAGGAAAGGTAATGATGGAAAAACAGAAAGAGAAGATAAACAAAGTATAAAATGGCTACGCTGAACTATATGACTTTAAATATTAATGGAATACATAACCAAATTAAAAGGAAGAAACTACTAAATTTACTGAAAAAGGAAAAAATTGATATAGCATTTGTCCAAGAACTCACTTAACTGAATTGGAGCACAAAAAATTAAAGAGAGATTGGGTAGGACATGTAACAGCAGCATCGTATAATTCAAAAGCAAGAGGAGTGGCTATATTAATTAGCAAAAATGTGCCATTTAAAATAGAAGAGGAAATAATAGATCCAGCAGGGAGATATGTTATGATAAAATGTCAGATATATTCGGAGTTTTGGAATCTACTTAATGTATATTCACCTAACGAAGAAGATCAAAAGTTTATGCAAGATATCTTTTTGAAGGTAGCTAATACGCAAGGGAACATACTAATAGGAGGGGATTTCAACCTGAATTTGGATCCAAATATGGATAAAACGGGGAAAAAAATTAACAGAAAGAACAAAGTAACCAAATTTATAATTAAATCAATGCAAGAAATGAAACTTTTGGATATATGGAGGAAACAAAACCCAAAAGAAAAGGAATACTCATACTACTCGGCTAGACATAAAACATACTCAAGAATAGACCTATTTTTGTTATCAGCTAGTATGCAGGATAGAGTAAGAAAAACAGAATATAAAGCGAGAATACTATCGGACCATTCACCCTTAATATTGACAGTAAAGCTAGAGGACATCCCTCCAAGAATGTATAGATGGAGATTAAACCCCATGCTACTTAAAAGACAGGATTTTAGAGAATTTATTGAAAAACAATTAAAAATGTATTTTGAAGTAAATACGGAATCAGTTGAAGATAAGTTTATACTATGGGATGCAATGAAAGCATTCATTAGAGGGCAAATAATAAGTTATGTAACCAAGATGAAGAAGGACTATAATCAGGAAACAGAGCAGTTGGAAAGGAAAATAGTAAACATAGAAAAAAAATTAGCAATGAAGGAAGATACAACTAAAAGAAGAGAATTGGCAGATAAAAAAATAAAATATGAAACATTACAAACATATAAGGTAGAGAAGAATATAATGAAGACAAAACAGAAATATTATGAACTAGGTGAAAAAACGCACAAAATCCTAGCATGGCAGCTTAAGACAGAACAAGCTAAGAAAATGGTATTGGCATCAAGGAAAAAAGACAAACAAATTACATATAATCCAAAAGAAATTAAGGAAAACTTTAGAGAATTCTATGAACAATTATACCGAACTGAAAACGAAGGGAAAGAAGGGAAAATAGATGAACTACCAAAACCACAAATAGAGGAACAAAATAAATTAACAGAACCATTTGGAACAGTAGAAATACAAGAGATAATTAAAAAATTACCAAATAATAAGACACCAGGAGAGGATGGATTTCCAATAGAATTCTACAAAACATTTAAAGACTTATTAATTCCGCCCCTCCTGGATGTAATCAACCAGATTGATGAAACACAAAGCTTACCAGATTCATGTCAAACAGCAATAATTACAGTAATACTAAAACAAGGGAAAGATCCACTCTCACCAGCGTCATATAGACCAATATCTTTGCTAAACACAGATTATAAGATAATAGCTAAACTATTAGCAAACAGATTAGCAGAACAGGTACCGAAAATGGTAAATTTAGACCAAACTGGATTTATCAAAAAAAGACGCACAACAGACAATATTTGTAAATTTATTAACTTAATTCATGCAGTAGAAGGAAATAAAGCACCGGCAGTAGCAGTTGCTTTAGACGCAGAGAAGGCCTTAGACAGAGTAGAATGGAATTATTTGTTCAAAGTATTGCAAAAATTCAGTTTACCGGAGAAGTATATTAATTGGATTAAAGCATTATATAAGGGACCGTTAGCGAAAGTGACAGTAAATGGACATGTATCAAAGCAATTTAACTTAAGCAGGTCAACGCGGCAGGGATGCCCACTATCACCTTTATTGTTTGCGCTAGCTATAGAACCACTAGCAGAATTGATAAGAATAGATAATAATATAAAAGGAATAAAAATAAAAGACAGGGAATATAAAATCAGTCTATTTGCGGATGATGTTATAGTGTACTTAACAGAACCAGAACTATCAATAAAAGAATTATATAAGAAATTGAAGGAATATGGAGAAGTGTCGGGTTACAAGATAAACGTAAATAAAAGTGAAGCAATGCCTATGAATAATGCGGATTTCTCAAAATTTAAGAAGGAATCTCCATTCAGATGGCAAATGCAGGCAATAAGATACCTAGGTGTACAAATAAGCAAAAATCTAGGCCAATTATATAAACTCAATTATAATCCACTAATGAAAAAATTACAGGACGATTTAGAGCATTGGAAAGATCTACCACTAACACTGATAGGAAGGATAAACTGTATTAAAATGAACATTTTTCCAAGGATCTTATACTTATTTCAGGCATTGCCAATACAACTGACAGAAAAATTCTTCAAAGAGTTAAAGAAAATAATAAGGAAATTTTTATGGAGAGGGGGGAAACTGAGGATAGCACTAGATAAATTAACAGAATGGTATAAACAAGGAGGCTTACAATTGCCAAACTTTAAAATTATTATAGAGCCGCACAATTAAGATACCTATCAGATTTTTATCAAACAAGGGAAAAACCAGACTGGACGAGATTAGAATTAGATAAAATAGGGGAAAAGATACCTGAACACATATTATATAAATAGGATGTAAAATTTGTACAACATAGAACTTCTCCAGTATTACATCATCTCCTCAATATTTGGAAGAAGATTCATGTAGAAAGAAATAAAACAAATTATCAATTACCAAAACTAATATTGACGCAAAATAAGCTACTCCCTTTTACAATAGACAACCTTTCCTTTAGAAAATGGGAAAAAAAAGGGATTAAAAGAATAGAAAATTGTTTTTCAGGAAGTAGATTCTTATCCTTTGAACAAATGAGAGATAAGTACAATATAACTGGAGATACAGCGCTGGCATATTACCAACTGAGATCCTACTTGAAGGATAAATTAGGAAGCAATTTGAGTTTACCAGAGGGAAGTAACCTTGAATATGTGATTACAGATACAATGTTAATCAAAAGATTTATAACAAATATGTATATTAAACTGCAAGAAAAGGAGAATGAGGAAACAAATGGGAACAAGATTTAAATATAAAGATAAAAAAGGAAACATGGGAGAAATTATGTTCTGGAACGATGAGAAATACAATAAATACGAGGCTACGTATGATACAATATAATTGGTTACACAGACTATACATTACACCGCAAAAGTTAAATAAATGGGACCCAACAGTATCTGATAGATGTTTTCGATGTAAAAAAGAAATGGGAACAACAATTCATGCAATCTGGACATGTGAGAGAGTAGAAAAATTTTGGGATCATCTCAATCAGATATTAAATAAAATAACAGAAAACAATATACCAAAGAATCCAGAGATCTTTCTCCTAAGTAACATAAAAAACAAAGAATTTGGAATTGATTTGGAGGATGCACAAAAAAGATTTGTTAAGATAGCCCTAGCCGCAGCAAAAAAATGTATTATGTCAACCTGGAAATTGGAAGATAATTTGAAAATACAACAATGGTATATAGAAATGAATAAATGTATTCCATTAGAAAAAATAACATATAGTTTAAGAAATAATATTGAAATATTCGAACAAATATGGGAGCCTTACATTAAATACAATAGCGGAAACCTACCGGGGACAAACATTACCTAAGTTGATGGAAGGAGAAGGAAAGAAAAGAATGGACTCAGTAGAATTTCTGGTGTATTTTTGTTGAATGACAACATTGTCTGACTGGTTTAATGCAACCTAGATTGTATACCTAAAATGGATGAGGGGGGGGTGGGGGGGTGGCTTGGGAGGAGGGAGGGGGGGGGAGAAAAAGTCACTGTATATGTGTGAAAAAGAAAAAGTGTATATCATGGCTAATGTGATTTATGGTTTTAAAAAATAAAAAATTTAAAAAAATAAAAATAAAAAAAAAAACTTGTGTTTGATGTTTTATTAACTTCACATTTCGGGCCACAAATGTGACAGACAGATTCTCTCCTAATATGGCTGCATGAGAAAGTCACCACATTGGCATCCATTCCTACCTCAAGGCATAGTGCAACCACTTCATATATCCCAAAGGACCTCTAAGTCTGTGAGTTTATATTCATACAACAGGGCATGCATCGTGCCCCTCTTCAGTGCCCATACGAGGGTCTTCTCAGAGTGATTCAACACAACGTACACAGCGCACATGGGAGGCAGGAAAGAGACAATCATGACTGACTGCCTAAAGCCAGCACATGTGTACTTACAGCAACCAGTGATGGTGCATTCCCACCATGGAGAGGTCATCCATCTAAGCAGGCGAATGGGGTACATACAATGGGATCATCAACTCCTAACCGGTTCAGGGTAAGGGGGGGGTCCTCTAGCAGGCTGATCAAAGCTAAACAATGAACTGGCTCATGGATGTCTGAGTCGGCAAGAAAAGGAAACCCTGGAGTACCAGGCTTGCTGTCAATCGTCACAGATTGTCATTTCCGGGCTGAGCATTGTGAAAGCCTTTTGGAGTGAGGGTGCTTTAAAAATGCACATCAGAGTTGAGTAAAGAAGTTGATCTTAATCAACTACAACAACTGGTGAGTTTAGTTTGTCACTAAACGACCATAATACAATATTTTTGATGTCTTTTCTATCTTCACCCAGTGCAGTGGAGGTGGGAATGTGTTAATACTGTTTGAAGTTTCATCTTGATACGTGTGTGTGTGTGTGTGTGTGTGTGTGTGTGTGTGTGTGTGTGTGTGTGTGTGTGTGTGATATTGTATTTTCAGTTTCATTCCCTTTTTTCCATTTATTATAAAAACCAATAAAAGTGATTGAAAAAAGAAAGGAAAAATGACAGAAGCTGTTCGAACAAAAAGCTAGGTTTGGGAGGGACAGGAGGAAATGGGTGAAGAAGGGAGGGAGGGCACAGCAGCAATCAGAGAGAGACAGAATTAAAAACAGGAATAGGGACACCAATTATAAGATTGTCAGTGATATCCATTGTACATTTTATAACCTGCAGACGGCTTTGGTTTCAGGCATTGTTGCGTCCTCCAGGCACCATTGAAGAGAGGTTGGCACCCACTTTTTTTTTCTGAGGTAATACCAAACAATGATACCACAAAGGATTGGATCAATCCTATCAGAGGTAGCATGTGCAGACAGTAGGGCAGTTTCACTTGCTGACCACATTTATTTTCAAAATTAGTTGCTGGTTTGATGACTTGCACCTGTCAAAATTCTTCTCAAAAGAAAAACAAAAGACTGGTAAAATAAGAAAAATGCAGTTGATTCCAATGGAAATTGATAGGGAGCAAACTGCATTTTAATTTGATTACTACTTAATTTTCAGCATCTCAAGTCACTGACACACTTGATCACTATATGAACAAAGCTCTTAAAGGGGCAATAGCACAATTAAACATGGTCAGATAACATCTGATTTTTCAAGAAAATCCTTCAAATCCAAAACTCATTGAATGATTTGACAACAATTATAGGAAATCCTGATGCAAATCTGTACTAGGAATCTTCCGACAGCAATGTAATAATGATTAATCGGTTTGAAGTGACGTTGTTTCAGAGATAAACATGTTTCTGGGAATAGTAAGTGAATCCAGTTATTGGATCTTCTGTGTAGAATTGAGAGAGGAGAAAGTCCATTTTATTCAAAAGATGAAGCCCCAAAGGAGATAGCAATTCATCTCCTATCCATAAATAGCACAACATTTTCTTGCTCAAGAATGGGACACGAACCTTCTGACTCAGAAGCAAATGAGCCACGGTTAACGTTAATATTCGGAGGGCTGTTCATGTTGGTGCAAGCCACCTGATGGATTCAATGATCTTTGCAGGACTGCACATCAATTGCTCCTCTACATCATAGAGATTGGGTGCAGAAATGGAGGATCACTTTTTTGAGCACCTTGGCGCTGTCCGCCGCAATGGTGTGGATCTCCATTTCAATCCTGTATCCCAATCCCTTGCAGACATGTCTGTCCGTCATCATATGCACTGCCAAGCGCTGAGACCTCCCTTAAATTGGAGGAACAACACCTCATCTTCCAACTGGGCACCCTCCAACCAGATGGCATTCGTAACAACCCCTCCCCACCCCACCCTCACTTCTTACCCCGTCGTCTTTCCCCAGCTGTATCTTTCACACAGACAGGATCAATTCCTACCTCTCCCCTTATTTATGTGCAAACTTACAGCACAGCCACAGGCCAGTTCGGCCCATCAGTTCAATTCACACCCAATTAATCTACACACCCCCCCCCCCCCAGTGCATTTCAAACGGTGAAAGGAAAGCAGAGCGCCTGGGGGAAACTCACACAGACAGGGGGAGAACGTACTAACTGCTTACAGGATTTGAACCCTGGTCCCAATTGCTGGTGTTGCACTAAGCGCGACTCCCCCCATAATATCCAATTAACACCTTTTGTTGGTCTGGATTCTTCCTCCCCCCATGAAATCTGAGTTCTCCTTCTGCTTGAAGAAAGGCTCAGGGCCGAAACGTCGGCAATAGATCTTTATCTTCTCTGGGTGCTGAAAGACGCACTGAACCAACCCAACGACGGGCGCTGAACCAACCCAACGACGGGCGCTGAACCAACCCAACGACGGGCGCTGAACCAACCCAACGACGGGCGCTGAACCAACCCAACGACGGGCGCTGAACCAACCCAACGACGGGCGCTGAACCAACCCAACGACGGGCGCTGAACCAACCCAACGACGGGCGCTGAACCAACCCAACGACGGGCGCTGAACCAACCCAACGACGGGCGCTGAACCAACCCAACGACGGGCGCTGAACCAACCCAACGACGGGCGCTGAACCAACCCAACGACGGGCGCTGAACCAACCCAACGACGGGCGCTGAACCAACCCAACGACGGGCGCTGAACCAACCCAACGACGGGCGCTGAACCAACCCAACGACGGGCGCTGAACCAACCCAACGACGGGCGCTGAACCAACCCAACGACGGGCGCTGAACCAACCCAACGACGGGCGCTGAACCAACCCAACGATGGGCACATCTCCCACCCTCCCCCACCCACGGTTTTACCTCCACCAGCGGGTAGGCGATCTCGTTGTACAGCTGCTCAGTGGTGCTCTCGATGTAATAGACGCTATCGAAGGTGAACTGTTTCGGCGGCTCCGCGGGGGCGCCGGGCTTCTGGATAAAGCACAGGCCGCGGGCGCCGTCCATGGCGACCACCACCCTGCAGTTCAGGTCCCCCTCGCGGCTGTTGCTCGGGCGGCAGCGCACCACCACCCTCACCGTCTCCAAGGCCGCCGCCCCCCTTCCCCCGGCGGCCGGCTTCTTGAGTGGCGAGCGCCCCTTTCCCGCAGGTCCTCCATCCCCACCGCACTCCGCCATTCCCACGACCGGCCGGCCGTCCGTTGCCTGGCAACCAGCGCCTCGCCGCGGACTTCGAGCTTCCGCCTACGTCACTCAATTTCCGGTGATGGCCCCTGGCCCTCAAGGGGCTCAGAAATTGAGTGGGGCGTGAATCAAAGAGAATGTTCTTTGCACAGGTAGTAATAGATCTTTACTCCTATCCCGACATGTCTTGGGTTTTTGCTAACAAGACTCGCACCTCCTCAAGACAAACTCAATCTTTTGCAATTCATTGAGTTTTTATTTGCTCTGTATGGCACAATTTGCATTTCTTTACTTGTTTATATGTGTATAGTTTTGTTTTGCTCTACCAACACTACAGGCCCTTTGGTCTTGACTTGTGGTGACCCATGTATTCCTCAACATAACTAAATGCTCCTTACCCCACAACCTTCCACCTTTCCTCCATCCTTGTGCTTATTTAAGAGTCTCTCATGGTTCAGCCTCCACCACCATTCCTGGCACCCACAACTCTCTGTATGTAAAAAAAATTACCCCTGATGTGTCCTCCAAACTTCCCTCCCTTTGAACTCGTGTCCTCTGATCTTGCCCTTCCAAACAGTCGCTGGCTGTCCATCCTATTGATACCTCTCAAATCTTTTAAGTCTCCTCTCGTCCTTCTATCCTCCAAAGAAAAAAGTCGCATCTCTGCTGATCTTGCCTCATAAGATTGGTTTTCCAATCCAGGTAGCATCTTGGTAAATCTCTTCCACACCCTCTCCATGGCTTCTACATCCTTTCTATAATGAGGTGACCAGAAATGAACACAATACTCCAAGTGACGTCTCACCAGAAATTTGTAGAGTTGCAACATGTCCTCTCTACTATTGATGAAGCCCGGCTTTCTTAACTTTCCTATCAACCTACGCGGCGACCTTGAGAGATGTATGGATTTGAACCACAAGGTCCCTCTGTTCATCTACACTGTTAAGTAACCAACCATTAACCCTTTACTCAGCTTTCTGGTTCGTCCTTCCAAAATGATTCAGCTAACACTTATCCTGATTGAACTCCATCTTCCACTTCCCCACCCATCTCTGCATCCTCTCTATATCCTCTTGTAACCTTCGACAACCTTCAGTTCCACATACAACTCCTCTAACCTACGTGTCATCCTCAAATGTACTGAGCCATCCTTCTGCCTCTTCATCCAGATCATTTATATAAATCACAAAGAGCAAGGGTCCCAGAACAGATCCTGATGGAACTCCATTATCAGACCTCCAGGCAGAATACTTTCCTTCCACTGCTACTACTTTCTGCTTTCTTCCTGCAAGTCAATTTTTTTATTCACAGTCAAGCTTCCACTAATCCCATGCCTCATGACTTTCTGGATGAGACTCTCATGAGAGACCTTATCAAATGCCTTACAAAAATCCATGTAGACCACTTCTACTGTCTTATCCTCATCAATTTCATTTTGATACTTCCTCAAAAACTCAATTAGGATCGTGTGGCTTGACCTTCCCTTCCTAAAGCCATGCTATCCTTGAGTATACTGTATTTCTCCAAATGCTAAGAGATCCTATTCTTATGAATCCTCTTCAATAGTTTGCACACCACTGATGTAAGACTCGCCTGTCTATAATTCCCAGGATTCTCCTTATTATTTTCTTTAAACAAGGGGACAACATTTGTCATTCTCCAATCCTCCGGCACCTTCCCTGCAACCAAAGAGGACTCAAAGATCATAGCTACTGCCCTATTTATCTCTTTCTCACTTCCCACAGCTGCCTGGGATATATCACGTCTGGCCCTGGGGCCAATATTGATATTTTTAATCTCTTCCTTAATCTCCACATTGTCCAGCACACAAGCCTGTTCTATTCTGACCTAACCCTGTGTGGTGATGTGACCACGAGCCTACTGCAGGGGGGTGATCTCTGTACCTGCAGGAAGACCACCTAATGACTGACTCCACCCGGCCAGCTGTCAATCAGCCAACCTGTATAGACCCCTGGGGGGGATGACTCCACCTGGCTGGCTATCAATATAGGCCTGAGCCGCCCCCTCCCAAGCCAGACATTCTGGAGCCACCACAGAATTTTAGCAGAATAAAGCCTGCAGAACAATTTTTTGAGTTTTGTGTCTGCTTGCTGCTACCACAGTGAGTCACACTCTTATTCACAATTTTTATCTTGTGAATACTGACGCAAAGTATTCATTTAGGACCTCCTCAACCTCCTATGGAAGGTGATCTTATATAAGCACAGACTATTGATTTTATTGTTGATTTTTTTCCCCATCTCATTCCACCCCTCTCTGTACACCTTTCTCTCACTTTCCAGTTCATATAAAAGTCCTTCCCTCCCCTGCCCCCACCCCACCATCTGCCTGATTTTTCAGGACTCCTGTAAAAGGGCTCAGGCCAGAAACATCAGCTGCCATTTTACTCTCGACTTGTCCTGTTGAGTTTCTCCAGTACTTTTGTGTCCAGCATCTGCAAATGTTCTTGTTTATCTCAACCTAACATGTTAATAACTTTTTCTCTCCTCATTTGCTGAGTATCCTCTGCTTTGTTTGTATTTTAGAAAAGTTTGCACAGTCACATTTGTATTTTTCTCTTGCAATAACACATTAATTTTTGCAAAGGGCAGTGAAATTCATCATGCTGGCTTGAGTTGGTTGTTATTACTGTATGAGAGCTCTGAAGTTGCTTGTGTATTTCAAGGCAATAATATCTCTTTAAGACTAAATTGTGTTTATTTTCTTATCACTTGAACCAAAATGCCACGATTTCATTGGCGATGCTGTTGTTAACTGAGCTCGGCAGGGGAGGAAGCTGACTGAAAACAAACAATCTGAGGAAACACCGTGTGGGTTGTGATCAGGACATTTGAGACCTTGAAGTGATATTGTATGACTGTTAATGCACTTGCACGAAGCACGTTGCCATGTAATTGTTCATCCACTCTCTATCAATGGAGACAGACCTGGATTTTCCTGCCAAACCGGCAGGGAGTTTTGTGCAAAATGATGTTAGTGTCCAGGATACACAAACATGTGGTGGGGAAGGAATACTTCAAGTCTCTGGATAATACTTGCTGAATTAAACGGCTGCAGAAAATTCGGACTGGGTCAGACTAGCACAAGTTTCATTGGTTGGCCGTAAAAATTTGCCGGCTTCTTCCATCCTGCTGTCATATTTGTTTTGTGGATCTTGTTTGTAAATTGGCTGCTGCGTTTCCAATGTAACTTTCACTTCAAAAGTAATTCATTGCCTATAACGCTCCAAGGAGCAACCAGACGTAGTAAAAGGAAGCAAAAAATTACACAAAAATGAAAGTAATTTCTGTGCTGAAGGAAATTAATTTCAGAGATGAAACAAAGCTATAATTTTATGGCTTTCATTGTTGGGAAATGGGCATTTCTGTCCAATCCAACATTTAAATCTCATTCTTAATTACCGTTAAAGAAGAGTTTAAAAACTGCTGTGAGGCTGAGTATCTTGGAGGAGAGGAAGAGTCAAGAATCAGCTCTTTTTATTGAACTGCTGTTTTTTTGGTGGGGAAATCTGGCATTCAATGGAGAACAGGACATACCCTTCAATATCCTTCCTTTGTTTACTTTCCAGATGATCTGATAAATGAAATACATCTGTGCTACTTCAGTCTCAGAGGAAATGCCCCTCATTTTTTTTCAAATGAAACAGTTAAGCTTGTTGTTTTTCTGTTTTTTTTAAAAAAAAGGTTCTCAGACAAAGAATGAGGTGTTGTTCCTCCAATCTGCAGGTGGTCAGGTTGGGAAGTGTGAAAGGCCATGGACAGACATGTGAGCTTGAGAGTGTGACACAGAATTGAAATGGTTGGTTATGGGGAGGTCGCTTTTGTTGCAGACAGAGAGGAGGTGCTGAGCAAAGCGATCTCCTAATCTGCAACCAATCTCTCTGATTTAGAGAAGGCCACAGAGGGTGCACCGAATGCAGTAAATGAGTTATTTGGATGTGCAGGTGAAGTGTTGCTTCACCTCAAAGCTCTATTTTGGACCTTGGACCGTGGTGAGAGAGGAGGTGTGGGGTCCTACAACCATAGTGGAAGGTGCCGGAAGCGCGGTGGGTGGGTGGACCTCAAACTCACCTGGTCCATTTCTGAATGACATCTCATTTTCTGGTTCTCAATCTCCATCTCAGGAGACATACTCTCCACTGACATCTATTACAAACCCTCTAACTCCCACAATTACCTGGACTCCATCCCCTTCTCTCAATTTCTCTGTCTCCGCCGCATCTGCTTCCAAGATGAAGTCTTCCAGTCCAAAGCCTCTGGAATGTTTGCCTTCTTCCACAAACGTGGCTTCCCCTTCAGGACTATTAACTCAGCCCTCACCCACATCTCCCCAATTCCCCATTTATCTGCCCTAGCACCCCCCCCGCCACTAAAATCAATAAACACAGAAACCCCCTCGTCCTCACCTACCACCCCATCAGCCTCCACACCCAACATATTATCCACTGGAATTTCCGGAACTTACTACAGGACCCCACCACCCTGCACATCTTTCCTTCTCCTCACCTCTCAGCCTTCCATAGGATCTGCTCCCTCCGTTCCCATGTGCACTCTTCCCTCCCACTCATTGCCCCCCCCCCAACAGCACCTTCCACTGTGGTTGGAGGAGGTGTAATGCCTGCACCCACACCTCCTCCCTCACCATGGTCCGAGGCCCCAAACTGAGCTTTCAGCTGAAGCAACATTTCACCTGTACCTCCAAAGAACTCATTACTGTATCCAGTGCACCCTCTGTGGCCTTCCCTACATCAGAGAGACCAGTCACAGATTAGGATATCGCTTCGTCCAGCACCTCCTCTCCGTCCGCAACAAAAGCGTCCTCCCCGTGGCCAAGCATTTCAATTTTGAGTCACACTCCCAAGCTCACATGGCCTTTCACCACACCCCACCCGCAGAGTGGAGGAACAGCACCTAATTTTTTGCCTGGGAACTCACCAACCCCAGGCAGCTTGCTTCCCCCCCCCTCCCCCCTTCCCACTTTTGTTCAGACATTTCTCATGTTCCCCCAGACCTTGATAAAGGCCTCCTGCCTGAAACGTTGGTGATATATCTTCACCTTTGCTATATAAAAGCACTGTTTGACCTGCTGAGTTTCTCCAGCATCTTTGTGTTTTTTTCACTTCACCACAGTGTCAACAGAATCCTGTGTTTTACCCCCAACATAGGAGTTTAATCATCAAGTGAGAGAGTATAGAACTGTGATCAATTATTGGTTTGGATTAGATAGAAATCAAAGGGTAAAAAATAAATAAATCTTTCTGAGGTTGGCAAGATATTGCAAGGATTGATGCCAGCTCTTCATAATCTACATCTATGTTGATGGGACCACATGCCAGAGTTCCTAAACCCAGGTGGGATTGTGAGTAGAGAGAAGATAGCTAACTTTTTATTCAGGTGCCTGCCTGCTTTTTGTTCATAAGTTAACTCAGGGCTCAAGCCTAAAATGTTGATTATATATCTTTGTCTTCTTTGGACGCTGCAAAACCTGCTGAGTTTCTCCAGCACTTTTGGGTATCTGCTGTGGACGTGCTGCAGAGGTAGATGTATTGGAGTGGGTCAAGGGTGACTGTTAGGCTGGAGATAATATGATCCATGACCAACCTCTCAAAGCACTTCACAACCATGGATATCAGAGAAACTGGCTGGTAGTCACTGGGTGTCACAGTTAAATGGCAGAGCAGCCCCAGAATGATAGTGGTCTTCTCGAACAGGAGGGTACTCGTGCTGTAGGAGAGGTTGATGATGAATGCTTCCCCAGCTGATCTACACAGACCTGGAGGACGTCCAGGGACTTTTCATGGGCTCATTCTCTGGAAGCTGATCTGATAACTGAGGGTACGGGTGTGCTTGAAGTCGAAAATGTTTGTGGTCACTGGCTCGCTGGCCTTCTGCTTGAAGTAAATGTACAATGCATTGTCCAGAAGGAATGTGCTGTTTGCTACTTTGGCCAATTTCATTTGATTGCTTGTGATAGCTCAAACCTACCTTATCCTGACACATCCAATGCTCTCCTAAGATTTACACCTTCCAGGAAGTAAGTGACATTTTTTTCTTCCAAACTGTGATATGTTGCATTTATCTCTACACAGCTTCATTTGCTAGTTATTTACCATTCTGCAGTTGTTTTGTTTAATATGGGAACCCCTCTGCCCAGGGCCACAAAAAAACTGTTGAGAGTGGTAAACGAGCTGAGGCCATCATGAGAACCAATCTCCCCTCCATCAACTGTTTTTTCAGGTCCCACCATCTCGAGAGAGCTGGAAGCAAATTAAAGGACTCCTCTCTCTCCAGTGATACTCTTCTTCCCTATCCTTCTTTCCATCGGTAGAAGATATGTGTTTTATACTGTAAACCTGCACCTTCAAGGACAACTTTTTTCAGACACTTATCAGACTGTTTAATGGAAAAAGCTTGATGCTCTTGCACTGCCATTTATAACTACTTTTCTCTATTCCCTACACGATGTTATTGTATTTTTCTCTACAGCCTGCAATATATATATTAAAAAATGGCAATGCTGTCAGAGGTGCTGTAATGGCATCGCCGCTGCTGGTGTAGAACTGGGAGACAGGGTCCAACTGCCTGGTCCTGATGCCAACAGCCTCATGCAGGCTTTAACAGCAGCTTTTTAGAGGAGTTGGGTTTTTATTAACCGTCCTGCATTGATGGAGGTCTGTGCCCAAGATGGCAGTGTCTGAGTTGGACAGAGTATCACGAGCGGTTGCTGACTCCAGGGAAGCAGTGGGCAACAGAAACGGGGAGGACACTTCGGGCTAAGAAGGAAAAGTCTGAGAGATGACCCTAGAAAAAAGTGTCCACAGCAACGAACCAGCCCGAGGCTCTGCCTGAAGGCTGCAAGCTGTTGGCGACTTGCGGTCGAAGGACCCTTATCAGACTGCAAGCTCTGGAGACTGGCTCATGGGAACCAGGTATCGGATCTGGGATTCAGGAGGTGCTGAGGTTAAGAAGGGCTCATGAAGGGCCTTGGTGCTGAAGGCTTCCTGATTGTATCAGAGGCTTGGATCTGAAGCTTGGGTTCAGGAATCTGAGGGAATGCAGAGGCTGTGTGAGCACTGGAGGCAAACTCATGGACCCCCAGAGCCTCTGATGGGACTCTTCTGCTTAACTTCCTCTTATTGTTAGGGACATCAGGCAATACTAATGGCAACTCTTTATTTTCCTTAAGGCAGGTAAAATTTGAAGTATATTATGTACATTACATTTTTGTTTTATTATGTGACAAAATAAATCTGTGAATCTTGATCTTGACTATGTAACAACACCCAACACTGCTGTCTTATATTTGTTCATGCAGCACAGTAGATTTGGATTTTTAAAAATTTAGACATACAGTGCCATCCAATTAATCTGCAATCCCCGGTACATTTTGAATGGTGGGAGGAAACTGGAGCCCCCGGGGAAAACCCATACAGACACGGGGAGAACATACAAATTCCTTACAGACAGTGCAGGATTCAAACCCTGTCTTGATTGGTGGCGCTGTAACAGCGTTGTACTAACCACTCTGCCATCCATGCCAATGCTATGTGCAGTATCAGTGAGATAGCACATAAAATGAAGCTTTTTATTGTATTTTGCACATGACAATAAAACAATTCAATACACATTGCTCATTAATAAAAGCTGAGGCATGGTACCGACTGGAAACTGACTTGGAGTCAGGTTACGTCATAAGAATTTCCACTGTATAAATTGCAAGATCTTATCAAAAGATCATTTGAATTTACAACACAGCCCTTTCTCTGTGAAGAATGTACATCAGACATGCCAAATAACATTATGATTTGATTGTGGTTTCATCTATAAGAAGTTTAAAGAGGGTCCTTCTTGCTGAAGTAATTGGCCCTTAAAATGTAAACACATGATAAGCATTCAGTGGAGATCAGGATAGAATGTTGACATAAGACACATAAATTAATTTTGAATTGAAACGTTATTTTTAGATTTCTAACTGCCTTTAGAGATGATAATTGGGAAATGGCATTTTATATGAATAATTTGGATGCAACTTTGCAAATGCTCTTGTTACATTTTTGAGCCATTATTTTTAATAAAACATCTTTTCAGAATCAAGCACTGACCAACATTTATTGTGATTTACTATAAGCCTTTAACAAGATTTAAAGAAAACAGAAAGGGTGACATGGTTAGGGCCAGTGATCGGGAATGGGGTTCAAATCCCACACTGTCCGTAATGAGTTTGTACACTCTCCCCATGTCTACGTGGGTTTTTTCTCCAGTGATTTCTCACCATTTGAAACGTACCAGGAGTGTAGGTTAATGGGTGTAATTGGGCTGCACGGCCTCGTGGCCTGTTACCTTGCTGTATATCTAAAGTTATAAAAATGTAAGTAATTTAAATGTTAATTTTATCCTTTGTTGGATCAGTACCAAATGTTTTTAAATACGAAGAAAGCATTAATGATGATTTCACCAGCCTCAAATGGGACCCGGCAAAGCCAAACCTTGCAGAAGTGGAGCCTGTGAATTTTTATTGGATTTGGGACCTAGAAGTCTGAGGCACAGGAGTGAATACATTTTTCTTTGCTTTTGAGCTAAGAAATCTTAGCACTGACAAAGTGTTTCACTGTGAGCATGACTCTTGGCTTTACTGCAGGGACAGATTATCGATTACGCATGAGAGGACACAATGAAACCTATTGTGCCTGTGGCTCCTTGCCCACCTTTCTTCCATTTTATTGAAAAAGTGTCCATTTTAAAATACTAAATGTATTTAGTTTTAAAAATATATCAACTGCTCTGACCACAAGTTCTGAATATAACATCTGATTTGTTGAGGATCTTTACTAACACAAGAGAGCCCCCTATGGGTTCTTTGCTTCCAAACCTCTCAACTGATAGCATGAACACTTTTCAACATTGAAGCATTATATATGTGCTATTTCACAACAGCATGTTTAAGAATAAATTCATTTGATCACAATTTCTTGCTTGTTTTTACACCGCATTTTGCTCAGGGTAGAGTGGGGGAAGGGAGAAAACATTTGATCTAAATTTCAATGAAGTCTGTGATCAGAGTCTTTAGTGCAGAAATTCAGATGTCTGTTAGGCTGGAGGAGGTTTAGAGAGTGATGCTGTAGGTATTGCAGCTGTCCAACAGTTGCAGCGACCCAGGCATGTCTGCTCACACAGACTGTCTGTGTGGAGTTTCCCTGTGACCAAGTGGGTTTCCTCCAGGTGCTCCAGGATCCTCTCCCTCCCAAGATGTACCGGTTGTTGCATTAACTGGCTACCCCAGAGCATGAACGATAGGAAAATGAGGGAGGAATTAAAGAGCACGTGCGAGAGAATAACATAGAACATTACAGTACTGTACATGCCCTCTTACCCACATGAACCTACTCGAAAAACCTCCTTCCAACATCTCCCCTAAACTTTCTACCACTCAGGATGGGTTGTGGGGAAATTAGATTGATGTGAGAACAAAGACCCACTGTCCTACATTTTAAACACGTATAAAATGCAAAATACAATTGCTTTTAATGTCAGAAAATTAACAGTATACTAAATCAAAAGTAAAAGTACAGTGTTGTTTCCCTTGGACAAGCAAGTAGAATTCCACATTTAACTCCCGCAACTTGTTCCACTGTTCAATGACTAATGCGTGACATGACCTTGTAGGCCCATATTTGGCTATATCACAAGAAAAAAGAACAGAAGTAGGCTGAAGCTCTGCAAATCCATCCTGAGCGAAGCTGTTCTGACATCTAGTTCCAAGTTCCAGCATTTTCTCCATATCCCTTCATACCTTAACTAATTAGATACCTATCGATTTCATTCTTAAACTCCACCAATGATCAGGCCTCCACAGCTGTATGTGACAACAAATTCGACAAATCTACGACACTCTGACTAAAGAAATTTCTCATCATCTCTGTTTTAGATGGATATCTTCTAATTCTAAGACTGTGCCCTCAAGTCCTGGATTCACCCACCAAGGAAACATCGTATTCACATCTACTCTGTCCAATCTTTTCACCATTTGATATTCCCTCTCATTCTTCTATACTCCAAAGAATAAGAGTCCAAGAACCGCTAAGCGTTCCTCATATGTTAGCCCTTGCATTCCTAGAATAATCCTGGTAAATCTTCTCTGTACTCTCTCCAACATTATTACATCCTTTCTAAGACAAGGGGCCCAAAACTGCACACAGTTCTCCAAATGAGGTCTCACTGTGCCCCATGGAGCTGCATCAATACCTCTTTACTCTTATACACTATTCCCCTTGAAATGAACACCAATATAGCATTCGCTTTCTTTACTGCCAATCCAACTAACCTTTAGGTTATCCTGCATGAGGACCCCCAAGTCTCTTTGCACTTCTGAATTTACTCCCCATAAAAATAATAATTTTCCCATTTATTTCCTCTTTCAAAGTGTACAACCATACATTTCTCAACATCGTATTTCATCTAGCTTTTCGTTGCACCCTCTCCTAAACTGTCCAAGTCTCTCTGCAACCTTTCAGTTTCTTCAACACTTCCTACTCCACCACCTATCTTGGTTTCATCTGCAAACTTGGCCACAAAGCCATTCACTCCATAATATAAATCATCAATATACGTTATAAAAAGAAGCAGCCCCAACACCAACCCCTGCGGACACCACTAGTAACCAGCAAACAACCAGGATCCCTTTATTCCGACCCTTTGCTTTCTGCCTATCAGCCAATGCTCCACACAATCTAATATCTCTTTATGGCCTCTCATCTTGTTAAGCAGCCACTTATGTGGCATCTTATCGAAGGCTTTTTGAAAATCAAAATACACAACTTCCACAGCCTCTCCCTTGTCTATTCCTCAAAAAGTTCTAAGAGGTTGGTCAGGCAGGATCTTCCCTTATTGAAACCATGTTGGCTTAGACCTATCATGCCATGCACCTCGAGTTATTTCATAACCTTCAGAGTCATCTCAAATAACTTTCCAACTACCGACGTCAGACTAATGGGCGTGTAATTTCCTTTTTTCTCCACCCTCATTTCTTAAACAATGGAACTACATTTGAGACCTTCCAATCCTCTGAAGCAATGCCAGAGTCTATTGATTTCTGGAAAATCAATTCCAATGCCTTCACATTTTCCAAAGTCTCCAAATCTCCAATTGATTCTTAATATGAGGGACAGTTTCATTAGGTCACACTGTCCAGAATAGATTCTAAGGATGATGTTTAATTTCTATTTTCTTGACTCTCCAGGAGCAGAATTAGGCCATTTGGCCATCAAACCTGCTCTGCCATTCTGCTCACGGCTGATGTATTTTTGCTCTCAATCCCATTCTCTCCATAACCTTTGACGCCCTTACTAATTGGGAACCTGTCAACCTCTGCTTTAAATATACCCAATAGCCGACCAGCCTCTGCAGATTGCATAAAAATAAAGTCATCAATGTACCTGGATTGCAATGGGATTTATTGCATGTACAAATCCAGGCATGATCTGTTTCAAATGGTACATAGCAGGTTTGCCAATGAATAAAGCTGTGGGTTTTGTGGAGGATGTGAACAAGTGCATTGGCAAGGATAGAGCTCAGGGAATATAATGTGGAAAAATCTGAAGTAGAAAAGTAGAGGGTTTTTTAAATAGTGAAAGATTGAGAAGTATCTGAGGACCAGGCTGCCCTTGTACATGAATGGCTGAAAATCGATCAGTATGTACAGTCCGTGACTGAAAAACAAAATGTATATTGTCTGTAACTGAGAGAATTTGAATACAAGATTAAAGACGTCCTGTGTTGACTATTTATTGCCATGGTAAGCCAGTTTCTGGAATACTGTGTGTAAATCTAATCTTCCTACTCAAAATACAATATTCTTGCAGTAAAGGTTCACCAGCTGGATTTGTGGGATGGAGGACTTGCTTATGTTTGAGAAGATGTTAAACGGACTGGACTAATAACACTTGAATTTGGAAAATGAGACATGATCTCACTGAAAGGCACAAAATTCCTGCAGATTTGATAGGGTAGAAGTTATTTTGAGCTATGTCTAGACAGCCTGGTTAAGGTTCCAGAATCAGTGGTCAGAGGATTTAAAATAAGGAGTTCAACATTTGCACAACATAAGAAATTTCTTGCACAGAGTATTGGATCTTTTGATCCCTTTCCCAAGACATTGTCAAGACTTAATCACTGAGAATGTTCATTTGGATATCCAGGGATATAGGAAGTGCAGGAAAGTGGTGCTGAGGTGAAAGATCGGCCATTATCTTATTGAAAGAGCAGGGCTGAGGGGCTAAATGCTCTAATCCTGCTGCCATCTATTATGTCTTGATCATAAATTTGATTGTTTTCCTCTGTGGCTCAAGTTATCAGTGACACTTTTACCAAATCATTTACTTCAAGCTGAAGTATTGATTGGCCAAAATGTGACTGATGATGAGCCATGTGGAAGATTTGTCATTATGTTTTGATTTTATCTACATTAAAATTATTGCAAGAATAGCAGTTCAGGGCACTGTAATGTGTTGCTATGGAACATTGAAATGTTGGATACAGGTCTCAAAACAACAAGCAACATCTCAATTACAGGTAAGCTTTTGTAGAATGACAAGGACAGTAGCTTCTGGGCAGCTAATGCTGCAGCCACATTGGACGAGGCCTTTCACGTTGCTAAAGGAACAGAGGAGATAAAATATAACAAATACCTTAAAACCAATACTTTATTGTAACCGTTGTGCATCAGGCAATGTCCATGAAAGGATTGCTTTTGTTTTTCTTGCACTAAGTTTTGGCAGAGGGAGCATGGAGTTCCAATGATTCCAAACGGAAAGATCTTGGTGCGGGCATATCATATGGCAGCGTTGGAGACACTGCATTCTGATTGGAGGCAGCATGGGAACAATGGGAACCATTGTTAGGAGCTACGTTGTAAAGGAAAGAATAGAACAATATGAATGTAAGTGCGCCTCGAAAGAACCAAAGACTTGTTGATCCAAACCAAGGCTTTTATTAACTAAAAGACTGGAGCATATCACAAGTAGGTCAACCAGTCCAGAATGACCTGGTCTGGCTAGGAGCAACCCTTTAAGACCTACCAGTAGGTGTGGCTGCACTCTCAGCCAATCACAGTCATCCTACACTACCATCTGTACATATATACATATACACATTGGTGATAGAATCTGTACCATCACAATGAAAAATTGCTTGATATCGCAGTAGAATTCAATAGTTTTGTGGACATACTCATTTATGTCACATTGTGTATGAGGGGACCATTTACATCGGAAGAGTTTGGCTAGATTGATTGCAAGTGTAGTATTCTGAGCCAATTTCTGAATGATTTACTAATTCGACCGTCAGTCACTTAATTTCAATCTGATCTTATGTTGAAAATTTTTGTTTTAATATAATTGTTTTGCTTTGAAAAATTGTCATAACATTGCTATTGTAGCGGCCTGCTAACTGGGACACAACCTGGTACACAAAATGGCCGGCAACCACACAGACCCTGCGAGGGCCAATGACCTTCATCCCAGGTGACCACCCACATGGCAGGACACTGTAACATCATTCCTGATGTCAGCAGCGAGGAGTGAATATATAAGCAGTTCTACCAGTGCAATAAATCAGTCTTCATCTTCGACTCCTCATGTGTGTATGTGTTTATCTTCTTTCCACACTTCATGGTAACGTGCACGCTACACTGTTAACCCCAACGGATGATGGAACAAGCAACTCTTCATACGGTTTTGTTTGAAGCTGCTAACTTTCTGGGCATTGTAGCCACACAGGCCGAGGCCTAGTTGCACCTTCGACAGATCAATGCCGATGACACACGTTACTACTACGTGGTGAGCTCACTCGACCAGGAGATAGCAGCAAGGGTTGTCAATTTCCTAAGGCAGCCTCTGGAGTAAGGCAAATATGATGCCCTCAAGGGCAGGAATTCAGACTAAATATAAACCCTACTAAGTGTCAGTTTGGGTTAGAAAAGATCGACTTCATGGGGCATCGGATCAACCAGCTCAGCCCTCTCGGCTGTTCGGCATTTCCTGGAACAATGAGGCCTCGGAGGCAGATGACTCACATGTGGTGGGCTTTATAGTACCATCAGGTGGAGGTTCCACCCCAGGTATCGAGGAGACAATTACAGGACCAATGACCAGTTGTGCCCTGATCTATGGGCAAGTCTTGACCTTGATTAGCAGGTGATGCGACTTCCGACTAGATTCTAGGCGAAGAGGTCACATGAACCTCTGCAAACCACATTGCCACCAGGTTCCAGGCAGAGAGGTCACATGATCCTCCACAATCCATATGCATGTTCACTGTCATCCTTTGGTAATTATAATTTTTTCCTATCCTCTGGCTTCTCCAATTTTCAGATTTATCATTCAAGTTAATACCATTCTTTAGGCACAGACAGGTCACTTTTATCATGGGGTATTTTATTGTGATAGAAAATAACTGAGAATTATTAAGTATGTATTTAAATAGTTGCTGCTACTTATAACATTAAATCTAATTTCATGATCTACTTTTTCTAGTTCTCCCCTTTAGCTGGTTATTTAATTTAAGGCTTCAGTTATGGACTTCACGACGTCATTCTCAAACTGAATGTGAAATTCGTGGTATGATTATGCATCTCCAGAGGATACTCATCTATGAACATACTATTGAATATAGTTTAATCAGACATGAACAGTAATTAGCCTGTTCCCCGATTAGGTCCATTCACAATGTTATTGTTGCAGGTAATCGAAATATGAACCTACTATGTAGTCAGTAGGATTATTTTGCACTGGTTCTAAACAAATGTCGTGATGGTTTAATAATATTGTAAGCTTCAATCACATCACCTCTCTTTTTCAGTGCCAGATAATAGAGGCTAATTCTATAATCAAGTTTGCTGATGACACTACGGTGGTTGGCCTGATCAGAAGGGATGATGAGACGGCCTATAGGGGTGAGGTCCAGCACCTGGCTGCATGGTGTGCCATCAACAACTTGGCACTTAACACTCAGAAGACCAAGGAGATCATTGTGAACTTCAGGTGAGCTGGAAGCCACACTCAATGGAATTGTGGTGGAATGTCTTCAAATTCCTTGGTGTCCATATTTCCAATGATCTCACCTGGTCCGTGAACTCATCCATCCTGATCAAAAAGCTTCAACAGCGCCTTTAAGTACACTTCTGTCCCTGGATATGGATGGATTTTTACATCTGTACCATTGATAAGCATACTTACCCATGGGATCTCAGTGTGGTATGGTAATTGTCTCGTATCGGACCGGAAAGCACTTCAGCGGGCGGTGAAAATTGCCCAGCAGATTATCACCATCCAACTGCCTACCATTGAGAACATCTAATAGGAACACTGTGTGGACAAGGCAAAGAACATCATCAAGGATGCATCTCACCCTAACTATAGACGTTTTAACTCAGGCGCTACAGGAGCCTTCGCTCTTGAACCAGCAGGCTCAATAAGAGCTTTTCTCCCCAAGTCTGTGTATGCTTTCTCCACTCTGCCTAAGGCAAGTGCATCCCATCTAATCTCTTCTTGTAACTAAAGCCCTCCATTCCATGCAAATGAGTCTCATCACATTTTTTCACTCAGAGGCCGAAAGCTGTACACAATACTCTGTCTAGTCTCACCAAGGTCCTGTGCAATTGCAGCAAGAGTTCCTTGCCTCTGTATCTATTCCTCATCTTGTCTTGTTACACATGCATGCTAGATTTCATTTACTTGTTTTCAAGAACACTGCAGTTCCTTTTAAGTATTAACACCTCCTCCAATGCCAATTTGGTGTGCAATACCTAAAGCATAGCATGTTACAACCCAGTACAGGCCCTTCCCCCATAATGTAAACCTACCTCACAAGAATCTAATTCTTCCCTACCTCATGCCCATAACCCTCTATTTTTCTTGCATTCATGTGCGTGTCTCTTAAAAATCCCTTTTGTACCAGTCTCCCCTACCACTCCTGGCAATGCATTCCAGGCACCTACCACTCTCTGTGTAAAAGAACTTAACTTTGGCATCTCTCCTCATTCATAAAATACCCATCAATACTGTAGTGCAGAATACACACCAACTAATTTGAGTTCAACAAACTCCTATAATAATGATTTTTTTAATGTTTTGGTTTGAAATATCACCCCTTTTTACTGTAAAGAGTCCTGTCCCGAAACATTGACTGATCATTTCTACCCCATGACCTGCTGAGTTCCTTTGACAGCTTATTATTTGATCATGGTTAAGGTGCCTTAACAACAATGACTGGTTTAAGAGCTTCAGATGGATTATAGCATTCTTCAATTCTGCACTGTTAGGTAAACCTAAATTTTATGCTCTTTTACAGTTTCAACATTACCTTCGTTCATAATCCTTAATGGTCTTTTTATTTCCCACATGAACTATTCTGTGACCCCTCTGAGTGAAACCATTTTTAATAGTGTGGTCCCCTTCTTAGCAGAAACTGCTCCAATTGTTTAAGACACCAGATTGCTGGCATTAATTATGTAATGTTTTAAATCTCCTTCACTTTTTCCATCACTTTAATCTTGCCTCCCATTTAATAATTGAATCACTCCTGTCTTCCATTCTGTCATTCTCTTCCATGTTGTTTTAATTTTAAATTTAGGGTTAACATGCCCTTGCAGTCCACAAGCTTTGTTCTGCCCAAATTTGCCTAATAGCCTACAAATCCTGTACGTTTTGGAGAGTGAGAGGAAACTGGAGCACCCAGAAGAAGCACACGCAGGTCAACGAAGAGAATACAAACTCCTTACAGACAGAACTGGATTCCAAACCAGCTTGCTGGCGCTGTCAGAGCATTTCCCCATGCTAACCGTGCCTTACTCTCCCTTTTTCTGTTTATTTTGTAACATCTGTTGTCCTGAAGAAAGTTCTTTCACCCAGAATTGACACTTGCTTTCTCTGTAATTGCTGGATAATTTTTTAAAGAATATTCGTAGAACTTTTCAGTACAGTATGAGTTGAGCCCTTCAACCCACAATGTTATACATTCCAAAAATAAAAACTAAACCCTCCCTACTTCATAATCCTCAATTTTTCTTTCATCCATGTGCCTGACTACGAGTCTCTTAAATGTGGTGTGGTTTATTATTCCAGCCTCCATCACCACCCCTGGCAATACATTCCAGGCACCCACACTCTTGTGTAAAAATTAAACAACTAGCCCTGATGTCTCCCTTAAATTTTCCTCTTTTCATTTTGTACAGATGCCCTCTTGTGTTTGTTACTCCAGCCCTGGGAAAAGGGTGCTGGCGGTCTGCCTTATCTATGCCTCTCATAATCTTGAAAACCTCTATGAAGTCACCACTCATCGTTCTTTGCTCCAAAGAGAAAAGCCCTTACTCTGCTAACCTTGTTGCCTCATAAGACAACATCCTGGTAAATTTTATCTGCACCCTCTCCATAGCCCCCACATCCTTCCTTTAATGAGGTGACCAGAACTGAACACAATATTCTAAGGGTGGTCACACCAGAGAGCAGGGATCCCACAATAGATCCCTATGGAACTCAACTATCCAGGCAAAATAATTTTCATCCTCGACTACTCTGTTTTCTTCAGGCATGCCAATTTTGAATCCTCACAGCCGAGGTTCGATGGATCCCGTGCCTCAGGACTTTCTGAACGAATATACCATGGGGCATCTTGTCAAATCCCTTACTAAAATCTATATGCACCACATCTATCGCCCAACCTTTATTAATTTATTTTGTTCCAGTTTTTTTTTTGTTTTCATCTAATGTATTTCCTATGAAAGCTACAGCCTCAAATTTTCTGCTTGTGAAACTGAGAGTTGTAATTATTGTTGTGTTGCCCCTAATATTGACTAAGAAAGTAGCTGTGAGTATTTTCATGAGATGAATAAATTGCCAATATTTAACTACCTGCATACAGCAAAAAGTTCCAAGAATCCCTGGAAATTAATGGACCAAACATTAAAATAAAAAGAATATTTGTCTATTTTCCAAATGAGGTGTATACCACAACCTAACATGTTCTAGCTAAATTGTGAGTCCATGGGTTAGAGTAGGTTTTCCAAAGTTCCGTTAGTTTCCTGGTTTCACACACCCTCCATTACTGCTACTATACCTATTGTTTATAATTTAGCCCATTGGGTCCAGAGGACAAAAAAAAAGCCCCTTTGCCTTAATTGATCTGTATAAGCCTCACCCTGTCCCTATTCATCTTACTCTATCACTGTGCACTTCCTTTACTACTTCAAGATTCTTTTTATTCAAAATTCCTCATTTTATTTGGCTTTCCCTTCAATGAAACCTGTAACCAATTAATAAATGGTTTTAATATATGCAAAATACATAGGTAAATGTAGTAATAATAATAAAGTAAATTAATATCGAGTAACAAACATCCAGTAACGATAAACGAGGTACATCTGAACCCATGTTATTAAATGGAAATAAAGTAAAAGAAAAAACCCCATATGTTCCTAAATTAAGAATCAAACCCCACTCTACGAAGGTTGCTGGCCAAGTTAAGGACTGCACCACCAATACTAATAACTATAGGGTCATAAAACAGCGATGAATAATCTACACATTTTGAAAGGAATTGAGAAAAGTACCCCTCAGAGAAAGAAAGTTAAGATCCATTGTAATTGAAGAACACCTAATTTTTTTTTTCTAGAGACAGACTCGCCATCCTATCCGACAACCATTGAGTATGAGTGGGAGGGACAGGACCTTTCCATCTTGGCAAAATGGCCCTTCTAGCGATGAGGGAAGCAAAAGCCACGACATGGAATTGTGAAAAAGTCAGTATTAAATCCATTAGGCCAACCACTCCAAAAATAGCAATGAAAGGGTCAGGAGTCAAATTAATATTAAGAACTAATGATAAAATGTGAAATACCCCCTTGCCGAAATTTAAAGAGAGGACATAGCCAAAATATATGATACACATACCTGTGGTGCATTGTACAGATTGGCCCACCCCTAATACCGTAACTCCTCCCCCTTCAGGATTCCTAATAAAGATGGTACTGTCCAGTCTTCTTTTTCCAGTACTGCCTTGGAGTTAGGCTTGCAGCATGCCTGTCAGTTTAGAGTGATTAAAGCCTATTAATCTCAACTTCTGGTCTGTTGGGACCACAGTACCTTCCTCATTTACACATTTTTCACATTTAGGGGTAACATTAGGATAAAATTTAGCTAAATGAACCTTAGAAAAGTGCTTAGTGGAGTACCTTAAATCGAATTAATGAATGCTTGGCGCAAAGAGAAGATGGGTGAACACATTTCAAAAGGTAAAAAGCTCCCGAAAATAAAACTATTATGACTACATACCAGCTCTAACTAAGTTAAAAAAACAGGGATAGTTACTAAAGGAGAGGAAAGCATTTTTTCAACTAGAGAATGTATGATCAAGGTTGCAGGGCTCGTCAAGGGAGGCAATATGGGTGGAATTAAAAAATGGAAAAGGAGAAGCTACAATTATAGGCGTGTGTTATAGATAAGAGGCAGAACCAAAAGTTTGAGAGAGCCGTGGTTTTCAAGGGAGGTTAAAAAGTTGGTTTGAATTAAAAAGGAGGCCTACATTAAATTTAAGAGATGCATGGAAAATACATAGATTGTAAAAAAGTTAGAAAAAAATTAGGAAAGTGAAAAGAAGGTACGAGGTGGCTATAGTGAACAGGGTGAAAGTAAATCCAAAGGGTTTTTACAAATACATAAATAGCAAAAGGAGAGTGAAGGATAGAATTGGTCCCTTAGAGAATCAGAGCAGACGACTGTGTGCGGAGCCGAATGAGATGGGGGAGATCTTGAATGAGTTCTTCTCCTCGGTATTCAACCAGGAAAAGGATATGAAATTGTGTAGGATAAGAAGCAAAAGGGGTGATTATGGAAAATGTAGGGATTAGGAAAGAGAGGATGTTGGAACTTTTGAGGTGGATAAGTGGCTGGGTCTCGATGAGATTTTCCCCAGGGCCTTGAGGGAAGTCGGGGAGGAAATAGCAGAGGCTCTGACAGTGATTTTTCAAAAGTCACTAGAGAGGAGAATGGTGCCGCAGGATTGGCGTATTGCAAACGTAGTTCCTCTGTTTATAAAGGGCTCCAGGTGTAGGCCCTGCAATTATAGGTTAGCAAGTTTAATGTCAGTGGTTGGTAAGCTAATCTTGTGCATAATTATCTAGAGAGGCAGACTGATCAGGAACACCCAACGTGGGTTTGTGCAGGGAAGGTCATGTTTGACAAATCTTGTTGAATTTTTTGAGGAGGTGACTAGGAAGGTCGATGATAGTAGAGCAGTAGATGTATTCTATATGCATTTCAGTAAGGGCTTCGATAAGGTTCCAAATGGAAGGTTGGTAAGGAAGGTTCAGACACTAGGTATTAATGTTGAGATAGATAGGTTCAATGGTGGCTGGAAGGTCATGGTGGATAACTGTCTGTCAGGATGGAACCCAGTGATGAGTGGTGTGCCTCAGAGATCGGTGTTGGGTCCCTTGTTGTTTGTCATTTACATTAATGATTTGGATGATGGAGTGGTAAATTGGGTGAGTAAATATGAGGATGATACAAAATTAGGGGGAGTGAAGATGGTTTTCAGAGACTGCAGAAGGATTTGGACAGCTTAGAAGAGTGGGCTGAAAGGTGGCAGATGGAGTTTAATGTAGATAAGTTAGAAGTGCTTCATTTTGGGAAGAATAATCAAAACAGGACATATGCAGTGAAAGGGGAGGGCACTGAGGAATGCAGAGGAATAGAGAGATCTTGGAATAATGGTTCATAATTTTTTGGAAGTGGATTCTCATGTAGATAGTGTGGTGAAGAAGGCTTTTGGTGTGCAAGCCTTTATAAATCATAGCATAAAATATAAGAGTTGAGAAGTGATGTTGAGACTATTCAAGGCATTGTTGAGACCAAATATGGAATATTGTGTGCAGTTCTGGTCCCCAAATTATAGGAAGGATATCAATAAGGTAGAGAGGGTCCAGAGAAGATATACTAAAATGTTGCCTGGATTGCAGTATCTAGAATACAGAGAAAGATTGAGTAGACTGGGTCTTTATTCGTTGGAGGGTAGAAGGTTTGTTTCTTTTTAATTTTTTATTTTTCACACTATGAACCATACTGACCAAAATACATACAGACATTTTTCTCTTGAACATATATACAGTGTCATTTTCTCCCCTTTTCCTCCCCTCCCTTCCCTCCCTCCCTCACCCCCCTTCCCATTTATTCAAAGTTCAATCTATATGATACATTAAACGCGTTAAACAATGTTGTCACTTAATAAAAATAAACAAGAAATTTGTGTCTTTTACATACTGAGTCAGTTCATTTCATTGTCTTATCCTTCTGTCATTTTAGGTGGTGGAGGTCCGTGGTAGGATATTGTGTTTCATGTATGGTTCCCAATTTTGTTTGAATATTCTGATGTTATTTCTTAAATTATGTTATTTTTTCTAATGGAATACATTTATTCATTTCTATGTACCATTGTTGTATTCTCAAGTTGTCTTCTAATTTCCAGGTTGACATAATACATTTTTTTGCTACAGCTAGGGCTATCATAATAAATCTTTTTTTTGCTCCATCCAAATCAAGTCCAAATGCTTTATTTCTTATATTACTTAGAAGGAAGATCTCTGGGATTTTGGTATATTGCTTTTTGTGATTTTATTTAATATCTAGTTTAGATCTTCCCAAAATTTTTTCACTTTCTCACATGTCCAAATTGCATGTATTGTTGTTTCCATTTCTTTCTTACAGTGTAAACATCTGTCAGATACTGTTGGGTCCCATTTATTTAACTTTTGGGGTGTGATGTATAGCCTGTGTAACCAATTATATTGTATCATGCGTAACCTCGTGTTTATTGTATTTCTCATAGTTCCGGAGCATAGCTTTTCCCATGTTTCATTCTTTATGTTTAGATCTTGTTCCCATTTTTGTTTAGGTTTACAGTTTGTTTCCTCGTTCTCCTTTTCTTGCAGTTTGATGTACATGTTTATTATAATTTTTTAAATTATCATTGTGTCTGTAATCACATATTCAAAATTGCTTCCTTCTGGTAACCTCAGACTGTTTCCCAATTTGTCCTTCAAGTAGGTTTTCAGTTGGTGGTATGCAAACATTGTATCATGAGTTATATTTATCCTTCATTTGTTCAAAAGATAATAATTTATTTCCTGAAAAACAATTTTCTATTCTTTTGATCCCTTTTCTCTCCCATTCTCTGAAGGAAAGGTTATCTATTGTGAAGGGGATTAGTTGATTTTGTGTCAATATTAATTTTGGTAGTTGGTAATTTATTTTATTTCTTTCTATGTGAATCTTCTTCCAAATGTTGAGCAGATGATGCAATACTGGTGAATTCCTATGTTGCACCAATTTTTCATCCCACTGATAGAGAAGATGTTCAAGTATCTTCTCCCCTATTTTATCTAGCTCGAATCTGGTCAATCTGGTTTTTCCCTTGTTTGATAAAAATCTGATAGGTATCTTAATTGTGCTGCTCTATAATAATTCTTAAAGTTTGGTAGCTGTAAGCCTCCTTGTTTGTACCATTCTGTTAATTTATCTAGTGCTATCCTTGGTTTCCCCCCCTTCCATAAGAATTTCCTTATTATTTTCTTTAGCTCCTTGAAGAATTTCTCTGTTAGGTGAATTGGTAATGATTGAAATAGGTATTGTATCCTTGGGAAGATGTTCATTTTAATAGAGTTTATCCTTCCTATCAGTGTTCGTGATAAGTCTTTCCAGTGCTCTTGTAATTTTTTCATTAATGGCTGATAATTTAGTTTATATAGATGGCCGAGATTATTATTTAGTTGTATACCTAGGTATCAAATTGCTTGTGTTTGCCATCTAAATGGTGATTCTTTCGTAAACTTTGTGAAATCTGCATTATTCATTGGCATTGCTTCACTTTTATTTGCGTTGATCTTGTACCCCGATTCTTCTCCATATTCCTTCAATTTCTTCTGTAATTCTTTTATTGATATTTCAGTTTCTGTTAAGTATATTATAACATCATCTGCAAACAGACTGATTTTATATTCCTTCTCTTTTATTTTTATCCCTCTTATTTTATTTTCTGTTCTTATCAGTTCTGCTAGTGTTTCTATAGCTAACGCGAACAATGAAGGAGATAGTGGACATCCCTGCCTTGTTGATCTGCTTAATTTAAATTGGTTTGATATATATCCATTTACTGTCACTTTCACCAGTGGTCTCTTATATAATGCTTTAATCCAATTAATATATTTCTCTGGTCGGTTGAATTTTTGTAGTACTTTGAATAAATAATTCCATTCTACTCTGTCAAAGGCTTTCTCTGCGTCTAAAGCAACCGCCACTGTTGGAGTTTTGTTTCCTTGTACTGCATGGATTAAGTTAATTAATTTACAGATATTGTCCATTGTTTGTCTTTTTTTTTAATAAATCCAGTTTGATCTAGTTTTACTATTTTTGGTACACAGTCGGCCAATCTGTTTGCTAATAGTTTAGCTATTATCTTATAATCTGTGTTAAGTAGAGATATTGGTCTATACGATGCTGGTGTTAGTGGATCTTTCCCCATCTTTGGTATTACTGTAATTATTGCTGTTTTGCATGAATCTGGTATGTTTTGTGTTTTTTCAATCTGGTTCATTACTTCCAGGAGAGGGGAATTAATAAGTCTTTAAATGTTTTATAGAATTCTATTGGGAGTCCATCCTCTCCCGGTGTTTTATTGTTCAGTAGTTTTTTTAATATCTCCTGTATTTCTTCTATTTCAAATGGTTTTATTAATTTATTTTGCTCCTCTGTTTGCAATTTCAGTAGTTCAGTTTTATCTAGAAACTCATCTGTTTTGTCTTCTTTCCCTTCGTTCTCAGTTTAGTATAATTGCTCGTAGAATTCCTTGAAATTTTCATTGATCTCCATTGGGTTATATGTAATTTGTTTGTCCTTTTTCCTTGATGCCAATACCATTCTTTTAGTTTGTTCTGTCTTAAGCTGCTAGTATTTTGTGTGTTTTTTCTCCTAGCTCATAATACTTCTGTTTTGTCTTCATTATGTTCTTCTCCACCTTATATGTTTGTAGTGTTTCATATTTTTTTTTCTGTCAATTCTCTTCTTTTAGTTGTATCTTCCTTTATTGCTCATTCTTTTTCTGTATTTGTTATTTCCCTTTCCAACTGTTCTTTTTCCCGATTGCAGTCCCTCTTCATCTTAGTTACATAACTTATTATCTGTCCTCTGATGAATGCTTTCATTGCGTCCCATAGTATAAACTTATCTTTCACTGATTCCGTATTTATTTCAAAGTACATTTTAATTTGTCGCTCAATTAATTCTCTAAAATCCTGACTTTTAAGTAGCATGGAGTTTAATCTCCATCTATACATTCTCGCTGGGATGTCCTCCAGCTGTATTGCCAATAACAGGGGTGAGTGATCCGATAACAATCTAGCTTTATATTCCGTTTTCTTAACTCTTCTTTGAATGTGGTCTGATAACAGGAATAGGTCTATCCTTGAGTATGTTTTATGTCTACCTGAATAATATGAATATTCCTTTTCCTTTGGGTGTTGTTTCCTCCATATATCCAAAAGTTGGATTTCCTGCATCGATTTAATTATAAATTTGGTTACTTTGTTCTTTCTGTTAGTCTTTTTTCCAGTTTTATCCATGTTTGAGTCCAAATTAAGGTTAAAATCCCCTCCTATTAGTATATTCCCTTGCGTATCTGCGATCTTCAAAAAGATATCTTTCATAAATTTTTGATCTTCTTCATTAGGTGCGTATACATTGAGTAAATTCCAAAATTCTGAATATATCTGACATTTTATCATTACATACCTCCCTGCTGGATCTATTATTTCCTCTTCTATTTTGATTGGTACATTTTTATTGATTAATATAGCTACTCCTCTGGCTTTTGAATTATATGATGCTGCTGTTACATGTCCTATCCAATCTCTCTTTAATTTCTTGTGTTCCACTTCAGTTAGATGTGTTTCTTGCACGAATGCTATATCAATTTTTTCTTTCTTCAGTAAATTTAACAGCTTCTTCCTTTTGATTTGGTTATGTATTCCATTAATATTTAAGGTCATATAGTTCAACATGGCCATTTCATACTTTGTTTATCTTTCCTTTCCGTTTCCTCATCACCACCTTCCCTTCTTATCCATTTCTGTTTTCTTTTTTTTAAACACATTGTAAGACAACATTTCTAAAACATAAAATATTTCCACTATTCTCATATCTAAATTTCCTTTAACCCCAATAGTCCCTCCCCTCTCTGAGTTGCCCTTTGTCCCTTGTCAGGCAACCACATCTCCCCTCTCCTTTTGGATTGAGAACCCGCTCGCAAGCATCAACTGATTTCGCAGTGACTGTAATTCTTCCCCACCCAGCCCCCTCAGAAAAGATTTTAATCTTCACATAAAACAAAGCTCACTCTCTTAATTCCCTCCTTACTTCCTTTCTTCCCTTTCTTTCCCTTCTTAGTTCTTACTTATACTTTATTCTTCTTCTTCATATATAGTTGTTGTCATTTTTGTTCTTGTTACATCTCTTCATCTCTCTGTCTGTTTTGTAGGTGTTCTGCAAATTTTTGTGCTTCTTCCCGATCCGAGAATAGTTTGCTTTGCTGCCCCAGGATAACTATTTTAAGCACCGCTGGGTATTTTAACATAAATTTATAACCTTTTTCCCATAGGGTCGATTTTGCTACATTGAACTCTTTCCTCTTCTTCAGGAGATCAAAACTTATGTCTGGGTAGAAAACAATTTTTGACCCTTGTATTCCAGTGGTTTTTTTGTCTTCTCTTATTTTTTTCATTGCCTTCTCCAATATATTTTCTCTTGTCGTATATTTTAGAAATTTTACTAAAATGGATCTTAGTTTTTGTTGTGGTTGTGGTTTAGGGGCTAATGTTCTGTGTGCCCTTTCTATTTCCATTCCTTCCTGTAATTCTGTAATCCTAGGACCCTGGGGATCCATTCTTTTATAAATTCTTTCATATTTTTGCCTTCTTCATCTTCCTTAAGGCCCACTATCTTTATATTTTTTCTCCTATTAGAGTTTTCCATTATATCCATCTTCTGAGCTAACAGCTCCTGTGTTTCTTTAACTTTTTTATCAGATTCTTCTAATTTTTTTAAGTCATCTACCTCCATTTCTCTGGCTGTTTCTCGTTCTTCCACCTTGTCCACTCTTTTTCCTATTTCTGTCATGATCATCTCTAATCTACTCACTTTTCCTTCTGTACCTTTTATTCTTTTTATTTCACTGAATTCTTGTGTCAGCCTTTCTTTTAATGTTTCCATATATTCTTTAAAGAATTTTTTATGCATGTACTTGCCCTTCCCTTCATCTTCCATTTCTTTGTGTTCTCCCTCCTCTTCTTCTGAGTCACTCCAGGATCCTTCACGTCTGTCTCTTCTGATCTTCTTGTTGGGTTGTTGATTTTATTTTGTTGGGTATTTTTGGTCTTCTTATTTTTATTAAAGGTGTCTTGGTGTTGGTCGTCTTCCTCTGGGTTGGTCATCTGTTGTTTCTCTGATTTCCTATTTTTATTCTCTTCCTTCTTTTTCCCGTTATTTTCTATGTTTTCCTGTTGAGAGTCTTGCTGTCGTGTTATTTTTATCTGTTGAAGCTGTGGAGATTTACTCCTCAGCTGGTCACCCCTCCCGTCGGTGTTGTTTTTGTCTTGTGCATCGTGCATGCGCAAGGATTCGCGCACTTTTGTTTGGCTCCGTGAGCCATCTTTGTAGTCCTGCGCTCGGGGTTTCCATTGACCTCAGGGAGCGGGCTACTCTCTCCACGACGGGCCTCCTCGTACAGGTAAGGCCTTCACCGTTCACTACTGATGTCCTTCCTTCTTCCTTTCTTCCCATTGCTTTTGGTTTTTTTTTCTTTGCTGCCATTTTCTCCACACTTTTATTTTAAATTTGTTATGGTTTCTGTGTTTGTGGCTTTGCTTTTTCTTTACTTTTTAAAAAAACTTTTCTGGAGAAGGCTGGTATTTTCTTACTCCATTACGTGACTTCCCCCGGAGGGTAGAAGATTGATGAGGGATTTGATAGACGTGTATAAAATTACAAGGGGGATTGATAGAGTAGATGTTAATAGGCTCTTCCCTTTGCGTGTAGGTGAGATTGGAACGAGGGGTCATGAATTAAGGGTTAGGGGGCAAAAGTTTAAAAGTAACATGAGGGGGAGCTTCTTCACTCAGAGAGTGGTGGCTGAGTGGAATGACATTTCGGAAGAGGTGGTTGCGGCAAGGTCAATTTTGTCATTTAACAAATAGTTGGATAGTATGGATGTGAGGGGATTAGTGAGTTATGGGCAGGGTGCAGGCAAGTGGGACTAGAGGAGATCACTTAAATCGGTATGGACTAGAGGGGCCGAGGTGGCCTGTTACCAAAATGTAATTAGTTCTTTGGCTTGGCTTCGCGGACGAAGATTTATGGAGGGGGTAAAAAGTCCACGTCAGCTGCAGGCTCGTTTGTGGCTGACAAGTCCGATGCGGGACAGGCAGACACGGTTGCAGCGGTTGCAGGGGAAAATTGGTTGGTTGGGGTTGGGTGTTGGGTTTTTCCTCCTTTGCCTTTTGTCAGTGAGGTGGGCTCTGCGGTCTTCTTCAAAGGAGGTTGCAGCCCGCCAAACTGTGAGGTGCCAAGATGCACGGTTTGAGGCGTTATCAGCCCACTGGCGGTGGTCAATGTGGCAGGCACCAAGAGATTTCTTTAGGCAGTCCTTGTACCTTTTCTTTGGTGCACCTCTGTCACGGTGGCCAGTGGAGAACACACCATATAACACGATCTTGGGAAGGCGATGGTCCTCCATTCTGGAGACGTGACCCATCCAGCGCAGCTGGATCTTCAGCAGCGTGGACTCGATGCTGTCGACCTCTGCCATCTCGAGCACCTCGACGCTAGGGATGAAAGCGCTCCAATGGATGTTGAGGATGGAGCGGAGACAACGCTGGTGGAAGCGTTCTAGGAGCCGTAGGTGGTGCCAGTAGAGGACCCATGATTCGGAGCCGAACAGGAGTGTGGGTATGACAACGGCTCTGTATACGCTAATCTTTGTGAGGTTTTTCAGTTGGTTGTTTTTCCAGACTCTTTTGTGTAGTCTTCCAAAGGCGCTATTTGCCTTGGCTAGTCTGTTGTCTATCTCATTGTCGATCCTTGCATCTGATGAAATGGTGCAGCCGAGATAGGTAAACTGGTTGACCGTTTTGAGTTTTGTGTGCCCGATGGAGATGTGGGGGGGCTGGTAGTCATGGTGGGGAGCTGGCTGATGGAGGACCTCAGTTTTCTTCAGGCTGACTTCCAGGCCAAACATTTTGGCAGTTTCCGCAAAGCAGGACGTCAAGCGCTGAAGAGCTGGCTCAGAATGGGCAACTAAAGCGGCATCGTCTGCAAAGAGTAGTTCACGGACAAGTTTCTCTTGTGTCTTGGTGTGAGCTTGCAGGCGCGCAAAGCAGCAGGTATGGATGGAATCCCCCCAGAGGTCTGGAAGGCTGGCGGCAAAACTCTGCATGCCAAACTGCATGAGTTTTTCAAGCTTTGTTGGGACCAAGGAAAACTGCCTCAGGATCTTCGTGATGCCACCATTATCACCCTGTACAAAAACAAAGGCGAGAAATCAGACTGCTCAAACTACAGGGGAATCACGTTGCTCTCCATTGCAGGCAAAATCTTCGCTAGGATTCTACTAAATAGAATAATACCTAGTGTCGCCGAGAATATTCTCCCAGAATCACAGTGCGGCTTTCGCGCAAACAGAAGAACTACTGGCATGGTCTTTGCCCTCAGACAGCTCCAAGAAAAGTGCAGAGAACAAAACAAAGGACTCTACATCACCTTTGTTGACCTCACCAAAGCCTTCGACACCGTGAGCAGGAAAGGGCTTTGGCAAATACTAGAGCGCTTCGGATGTCCCCCAAAGTTCCTCAACATGATTATCCAACTGCACGAAAACCAACAAGGTCGGGTCAGATACAGCAATGAGCTCTCTGAACCCTTCTCCATTAACAATGGCGTGAAGCAAGGCTGTGTTCTCGCACCAACCCTCTTTTCAATCTTCTTCAGCATGATGCTGAACCAAGCCATGAAAGACGTTATATGGTTATATAATATTAAAAAGACAATTCCTTACAAAATAGAGAAATTATAGGTTCTATAGAATATAATTTAAAGTACTCTTCCACAGAAGCAATAGAGAACCAGTATTCGAACCGTGGGGGGATAAAAGCTCAACAGAATTACATAAAAGGAAAAATCAGCAAATGAAACAATAGAAACCTCTGTGTTTTCATTCAAGAACTTAGTCGCAGATTCTGAAGAATAAGCCACTTTCTGGTGTTGTTAAGACAAATTCTCAGCTTGACTGGGAAAAGTAATGATGGACAAAAGACAGTGCAAAAGATAGACATGTCGGCAAGGGAATGCGACAGGGAATTGAAAGATCTCCCAGTGGCCACCATTTCAATTCCCTGTCCCATACCTCTGAATAAAATTAACTGGGAATCTTTGTATCAAGATTCTCTTAAAAGCAAGTCCTTAATCTGAAAGTGGTACAGACAAAGGATAATGGATCAGGATTTCTTGCCTGGAGCAGGCTTGGGAATAAACAAATGGTGTGCTCTGTCATTTTCGGGAAGAGCTGGCAGCGCAACTTTCCCAAAAACCTCACAGGGAAACTTGGAAAGTTGTCCCTTCATCCAAACCAATGGTTATCAGATCATTCCTCCAGCTCCTCGCTTCCAATCTGCAGCTTGTTTAATTTGCAGATCATTAGATTTCTTCAATTCAAAATTGTCCAGTTGAAGATAATCCAGTGTAGAACCATGAAGTTCCAAAACTTTTTCCATTGCCTGAATTTTGAAGTGGTACTTGTTGATAAGGGTTTGTAATTAACTCATAGTTCCGGCAACTTGGGTGAGAGTAGCTTTAGCGACCTTTGTGAATTCTTTGAAATCCTTACACATCTATGATATATATCAACAGGGATGAAAAATCCTCCTCTGAAGAGGCTTCCTCTTCCTTTTTCCCAACTTTTGCAGCTCGAAGTCATCGTAAACAATTGTTTCACAAATTGGAGGCAAAGAAGGAATTAAAGATAAAAACCAACTTCAAATTAGAAACAAAATGGCTTGAAAAGTTAAGCCTGGGACCAATTAAGGTTAGGAGCAATTAGTAATCACTGTTACTCCATCAGCTACCACCAGGGCTCTCCACCTGTAAGCATTTTCTGAACTGCATTTGAATCCAGTTAATGCTGAAATGCCAGCATCTGCTCCACTGTCTTCACGTTATTTCAGTGTGATTTTGTGTCTATCAGTAACATTCTGCATATGGCTGAATGCCGCAGATTACAAAACTGTTGCATAACAGAACCATTTTGAACGAAAAACATTGTTGCATATGTCCAAATTCCACTATACATCTCTTGTATGGTAGATTTGAGACACAGACATAACATTTGTCTGTTGTCAATTGTTTCTTAGTTAAAGCTTCTGAGATTTATGTTCCAGGTTATAAAAATTCAGAAATGAAAATGTTAGCTTCTACACCTGAATAAATGTGATTTGTTGCTTTATGCTGCGATTCAGCCAACATATTAAAGGAAAAACACACAAAAATTCTGGAGGAACTCAGCTGGTCTCGTTGCATCCATAGGAAGTAAAGATATATGACCTGAGGCCTTCTTCAAAGTATAAGCAAATTCAGACAGGCATCTCAATTAAAGACTAGAGATTAAGGGCGAAGAATGGCAGGGGGTGGAATCCAGATCCAAAGCCAAAAGGTATTAATTCGATATGATAAGAGGAAAGGCGAGAAGTGATTTTAGCTCTGTGAAAGGCGACTTGAGGGAAAAGGGGAGAGATAGAGGAAAGGAGACAGGGGATGAAGTTGTGGGGGAGGGGGATGGCTTAATGGAGGTTGATGCTAATTCCATCCAGTTGGAGGGTGCCCCAATGGAAGATGAGACTTTGTTCCTCCAATTTGTGGGTGGTCTGTCTGGCATTTAATGAGAGCGTAGATAGTCATGTCGGCAAGCGAATGGGACAGGGAATTGAAAGAGATCTCCCAGTGGCCACCCATTTCAATTCCCCATCCCATACCTCTGAATAAAATTAACTGGGAGATTCTTTCGTTGAGCACCTCGTCTCTGATCGCCTCAATCGCATGGATTCTTATTATTTTCATCTCCTCAATTCTGTTAATTTATTGTGTTAATGCAGGTAAGTTACAGTATTTTTTTTAATTAGAACCTCACAAAAGAGGCAGTATTTTATTTTTAATATGCACACACTAAATATGGATTTAACATTCAGTTATATAGGGTAGGACTTGCATTAAGAATACAAATTGGTGTATGATGCACTCTCCAAATAAACAATAAAAATGCAGTATGTTTATAAACCATTATCACATCTTAATACATGCAGTGTAATAGTAAATATCCAAAAGTAAATATTAGCTAAGAAACTACTTCCGTTAAATAGAATAAAATTTACAACCAATGATAGGTTTGAAATCACTGCTCTATTTGGAGCCATATGGCATAATTGTTCTAGTAAATGATCATGTTTTTTCACTCACTCTTTCCAAATTTGTGCTGCCTCTCTCTTCAAAAACCCTCAGCACCCAGGCCAGGCCCTCTTCACCCTGCTACAATCAGGAAGGAGGTACAGGAGCCTGAAGACGAACACCCAACAGTTCAAAACCAACTTCTTTCCCTCTGCCATCAGATTTCTGAATGGGCGACGAACCACAGACACGACCTCACTTTCTCTTCTTTCTAACTCGGTTTTTTTAATGTCATTTATAGCAATATTTGCACCTGTAATTCTGCCACAAAACAACGAATTTCGTGACATGACCATGGAAATAAATTCGGATTCTTGTATTCCGATTGATTTTAAAACTCAGCAAAGAAAATCTAAGAAATTGGTATAGAAGTGGAAGATGGTGAGAATAAACTGACAAAGCGTACAAAAAATGAGAGCTTTTATCGAAATGTGTGTAAAAAAAAACTAGCAAGGACAAACACAGATCCCTTACAGATGGAGATAGAAAAATTAATAATGTAAAGTAAGGAAAGGGCAGCAGAATTATACAACAACTTTGTGTCTGTGAGGGATCTGTAAAAGACACAAAAACAGATTTTTACAGATCATTTGTAAAGCAAGGTAACAAAAAAGTGAAATTAACAACATAAACCACCATTTTCAAAACTCAAGTTACTCACAGAGAAAAAAAAGGATATGTGCCAAAAGTAGCTGTTCATATGTGCTTTATTATTACAGGTTATCATAGATTACTGTAAACAAAGGCAACTTTAACATATCTAAAATATATAGTTATAACACATGAGCACGTAATTTAAGCCCATAGCAAAATACAGTCATATTCTGTGCTTTCTGTTAAGTTGCACTGTCAGCCCAAAATAATGAGGAATAATTAGCCCACATCAGCTGGACAATTAAGACCACAGATTTTAAAAAAAATTAAATGACTCAGGTGACTTTACACTTGTATCTTCAATACTGCAATTGTATTAGGAATTGAACATCATTATACAGTATACAGAATCTAAACATGTTAATGGCATAATGGTGTTGGTGCAAAGTGAACAACAAGATGACGTATGGCTCTGGACCAGCTTTACCCAAAACTGCTTTTCAATAGGGAATGGAATAAATTCAGTATAGTCATTTAGAAACCGACGAGGTCGTTGCCAACGAGGAGATGAGATGGAATCATTTTCACATAGACAAGCAGAGGACTGGTGCCATAGTCTGCACAAAGCGGCTGAAGATGATCTCGGCCATTATTAAGACTATTAATGGCCTTGGCATGTATGCTTGTACACTTGATAAATTTGTTCAGTGCTCCCTATTTTGACATTTTCATTTAGATATTAATAATGTAAAGTTTCCTGACAATTTTTTATTATTTTTAAATTGGAAATTATTACTTCTGTTCTTTAAATTACGTTCTCGCATTTTTAAAGGCATTCTGAAATAGTGGCAATGTTTTCAATGAAGAGTAATGAAATGATGGCATTATGTGATGAAAAATCCATTGATCTTTTTCAGATTTGTCTCTCTACAGACACAGACAAAAGAGGGATACAGAAAACGTCTTCAAACGGAAAGACTTAATATTGTTAAAGCTGAAGCTGAGGAGAATTTTACTGAGGCAATGAACTTTAAAATATGGGAGCATCACTCACTCCTGTAGGGTTTCTGCATCACTATTTTGGATGGTTACAAAAGATTTCCTATCAATGGAACTTTATTAATCTGATTATACTTGTTACTGTTTATGTCTATTTGTTGATATCCAGCAGGAATAATAATCGATATCTCACCTCATCCTTCCTCAATCTGGCTTTGGAAAAACTGACAAAACACATGTGAAGGTACATATATCTGGTCAAAGCCACAAGCAAGATTTATTATTACAACATTCAAGTCATGCTAGTGTATAAAGTGTCACTCCAGAACAGCTGCAAAAGTGAATAACATCAAGCTTATTGGCAGTTGGTTTTCCTAAACCATCTTGCACATCAAAATCTCGAGTTCGTCTCGTGTTCTGACCAGCAGGAACCAACCATTTCAGCTCCTCGAAGATCCACTTGGTAATCTTGGCCCCCTGTCCTTAGGATTGATTTGAGTTGGGTAAAAGCTATCACATTCTGCAGAATCATGTTCTTCATAACAATGATTTATCCTTGAAGCACTTAAACAACAAAACAATCCATCTTCAGTTGTTGTGTAATGTTCTATCAAGGCTTTAATGCTGGGGAATTGTGTGTTCAAATGCTGAAAGATAGTAAGTCCACATTATGAATTGTAAAAACAACTACAGAAAGAGAACTGTCAATGTTTCATTTTATTTAGTAACCCTACCTCGAGATAATAATTGCCTTCATCATTTTTACAGATCACATAATTTATTAAGCCAAACGGGGTCCGCATCATCAGCGTCCAGCACTTCAGTGGGCCAGGATTCACCCAAAGTAAGAAAGCTCCCAGGACATCACGTTTTAAAAGTTCTACGGAATAATCCCTTTACCAAAACATAATAGAAGATATTTATTAAAATAAACTCATTAAAAGAGCTCATAAAGGATTGTGAGCATGCAAAGTGCTTTGTATTGGACATATTTTGGTTATTTTTACCTTAGCAATTAAAAAGAGAGTACATATAGGTATACTTTTCAAGCATCCTGAATTATGTTATCTACCCAGATTATGTGACAAGAGGGAATCACTTCTTTCTATTTATTTTAATTTTATTAATTTGCATAGCTGCTTCTGGCATTCACACTTACATGATAAAACAAAGGATTACCTTTTATCTCATCTTGCCACAAGGTCATCATTGGCAATACTGGTGCACTCATTGGTCATTTTTAATTGTACGCAAGAATTTGATTATCTCTGTCTTCTTTAACTGCTGCAGTTCACATTTCTATTAAGTAGGGAATTCTAGGATTTTGTGATGGTAATGTGATTCCAAGCCAGATTAGTGTGAGTCTCCCAGTGACTCTTGCAGCTGTCAGTGTTCCCAAGCACTTACAAGTCCTTGTAAAACTAAACAGCAAAGGTCTCATGTCCAGGATATGAATGTATCCAGCTGCCGCTACTGCTAAATTGCATTATGAAGCTGGAGTTGTGGATTGATTCATTGGTTTGGAAGGGGTTACAGTATTGAAGAAACTCTGGTGAGTTGCAGCATTTGCACATAACATGGCATTTGCATTGAGCCATTGTTGGACAAAGTAAATGGTTGGAGGCTAAACAAGCAGACTAATTTGTCCTGGATGGCATTGAGTCAGCAGTGGCAACGAGGGTACACCAGGCGGCCAGGAAAGTGAAGGACGTTGGCAACAACCGCAGTGAGGACTGCGAGGGGTGGGGAAGGTAGCAGGTGGCCAAGAAAGTAAAGGAAGCAGGTGATGTCAGCAAAGCCGACATTCAGCAGCATCGGTGATGAGGCAACAAGCAGCGAGATAGATTTACCAACTGAGCAAGCAGCTGATGGGAGGATTTGGGTAGTGGCATGTGGTACGGGAGGCAACTGATTCATCAGGAGTAGGAGAAGGTGACTACTTCCACTTTTACAGTATTAAAACAAAGTCTTTGATTTTATGTGTAGTCATTGAGAGGAAAATAAAAGGTATTGTGTAATTAGTTGGCTTAGTATTGAAAGGGTGGGTCATGGAGGGAGAACAGGATCCTTGTGTCCAGGATATGAATATATCCAGCTGCAGCTACTGCTAAATTGCATTATAAAGCTGGAGTTGTGGATTGATTCATAGTTGGATTCATTCCAAAGTATTCACAGAGCTGAGATTTACATGGCCCATTTAGAGATGTGGTCATATCGAGGCAGGAAGAGCACACATCATGCACAGTTGGGAAAAGCAGATAGTTCAGGGAACATCCATCCCCTTCTCTAACAGATAGTTTGCTTTGGATATCAATGAGAAAGATTCTTCTGGTAAGGCAGAAGCAGCCAAGATTGTGACACCAGAGATGGATTTGTTATAAGAAAGCAGAGAAATGGGGTATTCAATTTTAAGGAGAATAAGTAGGGATTGCTGCAGCCAAATTCAAGGGTATCTCGGAGAAGCAGGAGGGGCTCTGGAGGAATGGGGAGAACAGCCTTGTGGTACATATAATATAATACAGGTAAAGGGTGAGATCCTACCTGCTGAAGGCAGTTTTTCTTTAAAATAGAACCTCATGTAGCAGCAAGGTACCATGTGCTAGTCAGTATAGGAAAAGGATTACCTGATTATTAGAGGAACGGAGAGGGATTAAAGTTCGTAAATTCTGAGAGAGGAGTGACCAGTCCAAGCTGCAGCCAGAGTGAACCAGGAGCTTGAGTCACAAACTTACAGCCCCCTCTCCTTCATCTGGATGGTTCAGTGGCTCGGCTCAGAGTTGCTTCCTCACAGCTCCAACAATCCAAATTCAGTTCTCATCTCCAGTGTTGCTTGTATAGAGTTTTCATATTTTCAATGTGCCCTCCAGTTTAATAAATTTTATTTACAGCACAGTGGAATCTGATTCCAGTTATTAAAACCTGTGCTGCCCCAATTAACCTCCAACTCAATATGTTTAGGATGATGGGAGGAAACCAAAGCACTGGGGGAAAATCCAGACGGTCTAATAAACAAGCAAAATCTGCTCAATTTTTCCCAAGGACTTGGTGACCTTTTCTGAACTGCCTCTAAAACAAAAAAAAATCCCTCCTAAAATATGGAGACATAAACTATTCCAGTTACCCCATTGCCCAAGGATCAGATCCTGATCAGCTAATTCCTGATCAGCTAATTCCTGATCTTGCAAATTCCCAGCCCCAGATGAGACCTCAGACTTCTACGATATTCGCTATCCATCAGTGTTATAAGTTACCTTCATGTTTCATTATTGAACCAGACGAAACGTACAAGCTCCTCACAGACGCCACTGATTTGAACCCGGGTTTCTGGTGCTGTAACAGTATTGCACTAACTGCTACGCTAAACAGGACCAATAAACTGAGAAGCCAATAGTCATCTTAGATGGATATTGTGCAGTTAGAAAGGTTTAATTAACAAGGAGAAACCATAAGGTATGATTCTTCATAAAACAGAGACTGGCCTAGTTGATGATGAGCCTAGGTACCAAATCTGAATAAGGAAATTGTGAGTCAAATGATGGCTAAGATGTTTTTGGATTGATAGCGGCTCAGCAACGTTAAGCCTTCCAGAAGTGCATATAAATGAACCACAATGAATATGTATTTTTGTCTGGTATAAGAATGGAACATGAAGGGAACTGATAACACTGATGGAGTGATGGATAGGGAATGTCATTGAAATCTGAGGTTTCATCGGGGGCCTAGAAGATTGAGGGGTTGGGAATTTCCAAGATCAGGAATTATCTGATCAGAACCTGATCCTTGGAGAAAGGGGTAACAGGAATAGTTTGTGAAGTTATGTCTCCATATTTTAGGAAGGATTTTTTTTGTTTTAGTGGCAGTTCAGAAAAGGTCACCAAGCCCTTGGGAAAAATGGAGCAGATTTTACTTAATTATTAGAAATTTAGTTGTTTCAACAGTTTCTCAGGGGGCTTTAGAGCAGCCATGCTCTTTTAAAAAATATTTTGTTTATTGAAATCATGATGTATATATTGAAACATAATGAAACTTAAAAAAAAAACATTTTTTAAAAGTACATCCATATTTTTAAAAAAACTAACCCCCTACAATTCCCCACCCCTCCCAATCCCACCCCTCACTAACTCTATCCCAAAGACAGAAGAAGAGATTAACCATTACAACAAAATTCATCAATTGGATTGGAGTAACACCAATAATGTGCAAGCAGGGGGTTCAAAAACACAAACCCATATAATCCAAATAAGGGCTCTAAATTTTATGATAAAAAAAAATTATCACGCAAATTATATGTTATCTCCTCCAACGGGATACAAGATCTCAATTCCATGTGCCATCTCTGAATACTCAAATTAGTCTAATTTTTCCAAATAATTGCCAAACATTTTCTAGCTACAGCTAATGCCAATCTCAAAAATGCAATTTGAAATCTATTTAATCTTAATTCTAAACTCAACTTCTTAATATTACCCAACAAAAATACTAAAGGATCTAGTGAAAGTTTCACTTTCAAAATATCTTCTAGAAGTTCCTCAAGTCCATTCCCAAAAGGTTTTACTGTTTCACAAAGACAAACAGAATGTAAAAAAAGAACCTACTTCCTTGTGACATCTAAAACATAGTCTGAAGAAATTAAATTGTATCTCCTTAATTTTTCTGGAGTTAAATATAATTGATGAATAAAATTATAATGAACTAATCGATACCTTACATTTATAATTTTAGTCATACTATCCCTACATAAATTCATCCAATCATCCTAAGAAATGTATTCCTAAATCTTTCTCCCATTTCAATCTATATTTATATAAATCCAGTTTAGGCATTTTATTCTGCAATAAAGCATCAAGCAGCCATTCTCAATCTTTTTTTCATTTGTGGCTTCCGCAGGACTCTGTTCAAAGTTTATGGGCCCCTTTCCTTACAAAGCCGTCCAGTTTTGGTTTCTTCTGTACTTCTCTCCTACTGACTACAGTAAAACCCCTGGTATCCAGCACCTATGGGGATTGTTAGATGCTGGACTAGTGTATTTTCCGGTTGCTTGAGACTGTGCGTTGCCTGATTGGCAAACTAATGGCAAGGCATGCCTATTTTAAACTTAAAATAGGTATTTTTTTACCTATTTATTTTCTGTGATTTCTTTGCCAGTTGTTTGAGGCTGCCGGTTGCTTGAAGTCATGATAACAGGGGATGTGGTGGTACACCACCAGCCTACTGTACCTGCAGGAGTGTAAGGGGACAGGACAACACCTGGCCGACTGTCAATCAGTCGGCCTGAATGGATCAAGCCCCATCCGGTCACCTGTCCTGTCTCATTCCCTAAAAGGTACTTTTCATGGTGAATGATCCTGAAATGCTTGTTATTATTTTGTATTCTGTGAAATTGTACAATATCAAGAAAATGATAGATATATCAGGCAGTGGTAGTTAGCTATTTAACAAGCTAGATAAAATCAGGACATATACCTGAAAATATACATACTGCCAGACCACCTTTCTGGCACTTAAAATTAATATTAACACATTAAACACGTTTAAAGTCAGTCCTTCAGACTTTATTTGATCAGTTTAATTTCTCCCTCCTAATTTCATCTTTTATTTACTCTCTTTGCATTACTTCCTGATCATTTCGGAGGGCTTCCTGATTATATCAGGGGTTTGGACCTGCAGAGCTCAGGTTGCCAACGATTTGAACAGGAGTGTGCAACTACAGAGGCTGCGGGAGGTGAATCCACGGTCACTTGTTTCCCCTGAAGGGCCTCTCTTTTTCTTCTCTTTGTCCTATTATTGGGGTGCCGGGCAACGCTCATGGTGACTCTTTGCCTTACAGCAGACAAAAGTTGAGGTATGTCACGGATAATATATTTTTTGTAACAATTAAAGAAACCTTGAACTTTCCATGATTTTATGTTGAATTAAATATTGTAATTTATACTTTTTACTTTTCTGAGTCCTCGGTTTCCCGGTTGTCTTTATTATCGGGTACTGTCTATACTGAGTTTGTATGTTCTCCCATATCTGTGTGGGATTTCTCCAAATGTTCCAGTTTCCTCTCACCCTCAAAAATGTACAAGGATATCGGTCAATTTGGGTGTAATTGGGCAGCACAGGTGCAAATGGCCTGAATTGGCTTCTACTATGCTGTGAATAAGAGTGAATTTAAATTTAAAATTTAACATTCCAGTGAAGAATCTTTAATTTGATCCAATTCATTCTTGGTGGCAGGAGGGGCAGCTCAATGTTCCAGGCTTCCATTGTTTCAGATGCGATAGAACAGGGGAGATGAAAGGGGGAGGAGTGGCATTGCTCGTCAGGGAAAATATCACAGTTGGGCTTGTCCAGGACAGAGGGCATTTCTAATGAGGCTATATGGGTGGAGCTGAGGAATTAGAAACGTACGACCACACTCATGGGGTTGTATTATCGACCACCCAATAGTCAACGAGAATGGGTGGAGCATATCTGTAGAGATAGACAGCTGCAGGAAACCTAAGGTTGTGATAGTTGGATATTTTAATTTTCCACATATTGACTGGGGTTCCCATACTATAAAAGGGCTGAATGGCTTGTAGTTTGTCAAATGTATTCAGGAAAGTTTTCTAAATCAATATTTAGAGGTACCAACTAGAGAAAATGCAATACTGGATCTCCTTTTAGGGGATGAGACAAGACAGGTGACAGAACTATATGTAGGAGAACATTTTAATATTTTGATAGATTGATATTGATATTTGATAGATGTTTAACAATGTTATTGAGACTGTCTTAATGATGGATTCTAACATTTTTCCAATGGGTTCCTGCTTTTTGTTTCTCTTAGAATATCTTTCCACGGAACTCAAGACTTTTAGCCAATTTAGTTTCTCCTCAGAAAAGTCTTAGGAATGAATCTAGATAACATTATTTTGTTGAAAATGTCAGTTTTCAAAAGAATTTCCATTTATCTCTCACTGACAAACTAACCTGGGTATCCCAGCGCTGGCCCAGACAGTGTCCATTAGGACTTCTTCATGCTGTAGGGGAGCAAGTGCTCTCCAGGATTCCAAGAGTTCATCCCCCCACCTGCAACTATCTGTGAAAAATAGAATAATTAATATTTAGACACGCTCTTGGCTTTATTGAAACTATTCATGTCATTTATTTCAAGGAACGGAGAACACTGTTTCGTCATGTTGGACTGTGCAATCAGATGACAATAAACGTGACTTAACTTGACCATTAGCATTTGGTTCAGAGCCCTCCGGGCCCATGCATTTCAAGGATTTGTCAAGAGACATCTTAAATACAGTCAGTGACTCACCTTACACTACTCTTTCATGTTCTTAACTCATATCCCTCATATCCCTTCTGAATATCTCCCACCCACAACCCCCCCTTACTCTAAATCTTTGTCCTCTGATTTTATCTATATTTGGAGTGGAAATTGTTTCCTGCAATCAACACTATGCTGTCCTGGCAGAATCCTTCCAAAACTCAGCTCCATTTTAGTAGCAGTACAGAAAACAAAATGGAGAATTTGTCAGCAATACAAAGATATACGATTTTAACTAATAAAGGACAAATTTAGGACAGGAAGTCGTCTTCATCATCTGAAGAGTGACCCAATGTCTGTAATGGTCTGTCAAGGATTAATGAAATTCTATGAGGAGTTATTGTCTTTCTGTTTGATTGAACTAAAGTAGTTCCTTCAACTTTTTATGTTGTGATGAGGAATTTTTAGTCTCAGTGCTAAAGATACTCACAATTATTTGGGCAACATTCCCCAGGGCAAAAAAAAATCAAACTGCTGGAGTAACTCAGAGGGCCAGGCTGCCGATTGATTGAGGGTATTTTCTATAATTTGATTTGAGTTTATGAATAACAATACTTCGCAAAATGCTCTGGGAGATGACAATATGGCTTCACAAATGGTATTCCCCAAGCACAATATGTAGTACAGCCAAGCTCCAATATGCAGATGTCACTTGCATGGGTTTAAAGACCAAACTCCACTTTAACATCTACTTATTCTCTTAAGCACGCATGAAAATCGAGCATTCACAAAACGAAGGTCGTCTCTCAATTAAGGTTCTCTACCAATGTTATGCAACATTACCCTCCAACAAGGAGCAGCCAGAGAAAACGCACGTAGACACGGGAGAATGTACAAACACCTTAAAGAGAGCACTGTATCCAAACCTGGTTTGCTGGCGCTGTAAGAGCACTGCACTCCCCACAACACTAACAATGCTACAAAATAGACAGCAATAGAAACCATGTAATTGCGTCTAATATTATAAAAAATTTTTTAAAATATGGTATGCTTCATGAATTTGCGAGCCACCCTTGCACAGGGGCCACGCTAATCTCTGTATCATTTCCAATTTTAGTACTGAAGCGAGCACTCTAATATTATTTAAGTGATTATTTTATTTTCAAAACTGGACTTGGCATAAAGATAAAGTTGATATCGTGAACATTGTTTTGTGGCAGCGGTTGGCACAACGCTGTTACAGCACCAGCGACCTGGCCCTGTGTGTAAGGACTTTGTACATTCTCCAAGTGTCTGCGTGGGTTTCCTCCAGATGCTCCGGTTTCCTCCAAAAAAAAATCTTATACCAGGGTTGTAGGTCAATCAGGTTTAATTGGGCAGCATGGGCTTGTAGTGCACGTCGAAAGAATCAAAGGCTTATTGATCCAAACCAAGGCTTTTATTAACTAGAAGACTGGCGTGTATCACATGTAGGTCAACCAGTCCAGAATGATCTGGGTCTGGCTAGGAGCAACCTTTTAAGACTTGCCAGTAGGCGTGGCTACACTCTCAGGCAATCTCAATCATCCTATACCACAATATATACATTTACACAATGGTGATAGAATCTGTACTATCACAGGGCTCATGGGGTGATATGCGAACAAAATAATTAAAATCCTTGTAAAAGTTCCCATTTTCAATAATCTTGTTGAAGAATAACTTACAGCCATCTGCAAGTGCTTGCTGAAATTGTTTCTTGAAGGTAGAGCTCCGATAAGCTCCTGACCGAATCCCTTTGTTGCGTATGGCTTTCTTCCTTATTAGTGTCAATGAAGAGAATGAACCGTCTTCCAGGGAATCCAATTCCTTTGTGTGGTCCTAAAGATAAAAGTAAGTTCAGTTTAGCTTTCATTTGTGAATGACTCATTTCTACCGCCCCTTCCTTCAACTTTTTTTTATGATATGATTAGTAGATTATAGGAAAATTTACATCTAGGAAGCAAGATTTTACAATTTTTTTAACCTGTTCATGTTATTTGGTTGAACTTACTGGGGATTACCTACTTGAGCAACAATCTGGCATGATACAAGTATTATTAAGATCAGAATTACTTTTGGATGTGTGTATGAATCCCGTATCTGCCGGTGCATAGCACGACTTTGTATAGGATGATCCTGGAATTTCCAGCTAAAACGTAGGTTTTGAGTGATGTCCTTTGTATAAGATGGCCCCCAATACAGCACTTATCACTGACCAGTGGATGTTGTTAAAAGTAAATCACAATATTTTAATACCAAATTAAAGATTTTAATTAGCATACTTTAAAATAAATCACTGCCAGCTCCTGTAACAGACTGTTTAAAGCCTGTACAGAGCCGACGTAAGTTGGACTGGGCAGATGGACCCCATGGGGGAGCGCTGAGACTTTGTTGATAACTAACAGGACACAGGTAAGATGGTGTCGGAGTCGACGGGAAGATGGCGGCGGTTGAGACTTCACTGTCAAGGTTCAGATTTTAGACCCGGCATAGAAGACGACCCCTAATTTTGAGGTGACATTTTTAAGTATAGATGTTAATTGACCATTGAGGGAAGAAAGGCGAGTCTCTGATGAGCTCTGACTTTGAGGTTAGTGGAAAAACCTATGGAGTATGCTACTGATTTCATGAACGAAGCAGAGTAGTTATAAAAGGGTAAAGATAGATTGAGTGAGGAGGTGAAAATTTGACAAATGGAATTTAGCGTGATAAAGTGAGATTATCACCTCGATGCGAGGAATCAAAAGAGAGATGATTATGAGAAAAGTAACAGATGAGTTCAATACACATAAGGGCTGGAGAAACTCAGCAAGTTATGTAGCATTCCTTATACCAATGTTTCTGGTCTGAGCCCTTCGTCAAGGTATGATCAAATAACAGGCAGGAGCTTGAATAACTAGGTGGGGTAGGGGAAGAGCACAGGCTCACAGGCAAGAAGTGGATATGGGCAGGAGGGCAGAAGAGAAAAAAAGCTGGGGGGGAGGGTGGGAGTTGGAGAAAAGGGGATAGGGAGAGAGAGGGCTAACAGAAACTGGAGGTCAAAGGTAATGCCACCCGGTTCAAGGTTGCCCAGAGATGTTGCTCCACCAATTTGTGGGTGGCCTCAGCAGGCAGTGCATGAGGTCAAGGACAGACATGTCACAAAGGGAATGGAGTGGGGAATTGAAATGGCTGGCCACAGGAAGATCCCGCTATTGCAGCGGACAGAGATAAAGTGGTGAACGAAGTGATCTCCAAGTCTGCGTCCAATCTCTACAATGTAGAGACCACAACAGGAGTACCGGATGCAGTCGATGACTCCTGCAGATTCACAAGTGAACGATGAGTGAAGTTCAGAGAGGTCTAAGTATCGTGCAGGAATAACAAAAGGTTAACAGGCGGGTGCAGCAACTGGATAGGAGAAGGCACGTGGCCATTTGGCCTTTATTGCGATGGAGTTTAGAACAAGTCAAGTTTATTATCATCCGATATACGAGTACAACAAAAAGTGTTTTCTGGTCCTCGGTATAAAACCATACAAACAAAGAACCAGGCATGATTCACATGCAGATAAATGATACACACTCAGTGTATAGCTATATATAAAAATAAATTAATATTATTTTCTAAATACAGGTGCAAAATCTTTTTTTCGAAATTCTGAAAACCGAAAACTGAACATATTTTCCATGGATGTCATCTGCACTCTAAAGCTCGTGTTTGGTGCCAACACAGCCCACGCTCAATTCACGCTTGAATATTCCACATCAATCTGTGTCGGTAACTTGTGGAACCCAGGGGAATCTTTATAGGTGCCAGCAGGGGAGAATAAAAGAGTCCAGTGCCTCTGACTCGCCATATATGGACTCCCGATTTGTCGTAGCTGGCCTGACGCCTGGACGCCCCCCACCTCCCCCCAGTAAATAGTGTTAAATAATGATAAGCATGAGAGGAAGACATTGTGAACACAGGTGAAAAATGCCCATAGATGATATGGTTAAAATGTGTGATCAGTTAAATGGTGGCAATGCGCATTTATCGACAAGCATGAGATTTTGGCAATTTGTTCAAATAAAGAGGGACGGCTTAGACAGAAACCTCTGTCAATGAATCAATGACACAGGAAGAAGTCTTTAAAAAGACTCCAACCTGAAGATGATGGTCACCGTATCAACGATAACGACATTTTACTGCATCTACTGTATATTTTCAGGTGTTGAGCTTAGTTTGAGCCAGTTTTTGTTTGAAGTTTTACTTTAATAAAAAAGTAATCTAGTACTTTTATGGTCTATCGTTATCTCACTTCATTTACCACCACCCCCCACCCCATCCAGCACCGCCGCAAACACCCCCCTCCATCCTATGCTGCCACAACACCCCCCTGTCCAGGCCCGCCATAACCCCTTGCGTCCAGCGCCGTTGCCGCAACCCCACTTCTGTCCAGAGATCCTTCGAGTTGGAGTGTGTCTTTGTTTAGCACGAATCTGAAATCTGCACAATTACTTAGCGTACAGCCATTCTATTATTGCATTATCCGAAAAATTCCAAAATCCGAAAAGTGTCTGGTTTCAAGGGTTCCGGATCAAAGATTCTTTACCCGTGGGAAGAACCTGTTCCTCAGCCTGGTGGTGCTGGCTCTGATATTCCTGTGTCTCTTTCTCGACAGGAGTAGCTGTAAGATGCTGTGTGAGGTGGTAGGGGTCCTCAATGATTTGCACACCCTCTTCAGACAATGATCTCGGTAGATCATGTGGGGGGGGGGTTGGGGGGAGGGAGACTCCAGTGATATTCTCTGCCACATGAAGGAGCTGGCCAGGATGCTCTTGATAGAGCACCTGTAGAAAGGCGACAGGACAGTGGCCAGTAGCCTTGCCTGCCTCGGCTTTCTCAGGAACTGTAGTTGCCGTTGCACATTCCCATCAAGAGAGGAGTTGTGTGTCCATGATAGATTACTAGTTAAAGTGGTATCTGAGGAACTTGGTGCTCTCCACGATTGAATTATTAATGTTTAGTGGAGGGTGGTCATTTCTGGTCCTCCTGAAGTCCACAACCATCTCCTTTGTCTTTGTCCATGTTGAGACATACTGCTAGAATTGTAGAGGGTATTGGTGAAGCCATACCTAGAATACTGTATAGTTTTGGAACCTTTTTTTAAGGCTGTGTAGTTAAACTTCAATAATCTTACTTCACGGGAGTTTATTGTCATATACACAAGTACAACGTACAATGGAATTTTTACTTGCTGCACATTCCCAGGTGACAATTTAAATATAATTAACATAAATATAAGGATAATAAATATAAAAGGGTCAAACAGCATCATTGGGAGACATAGAATGGTCGATGTTGAGCTGACACACCATCTGGGCTGAGGAACATTAGTACAAATGAAGTGTAAAGAGGTCAGAGGTGGGAAGGGTGAGTCAGGGGCCCCACATGGGATTGGCAAACCAGGCAGATTGTGAACTATGGCAGACAGAGGCAGAGGACTGGCAGATGGCAGACAAAGGGAGAGAGGGACAAGAAAAACTAACCAATCAGGCGGAGAAAGACGAGCCATACAGGGTGGAAGGGGCCATTAGGGTGCTAGTAATTAATCTGATGAGGGGGGGCTGCTGAGAATGGTGATGTAATGAAAGTCCATATGGTGCTGTGGGGAAGGAGGGAGGGGAATGGAAAGAATGGAAGAATCCAGTGGGGTGATGGGGTTGGGGTTGATGGAGCCAAAGAAGAGTCGAGATGGGAATAGATAGGGTGATTGGGAAGGTGGAAAGGAAATGCAGAAATGGACATTGCCTGAAATTACAACATTCATACCATTTTCCAGTCAACTGCCCAGATGGAACATGAGGTGGCCTGTCCTCATTCCACTGCTTCTGTATTAACATTCCTCAGTCTGATGAAGAGTGACAGCTCAACATTGTCCATTCTATTTCTCCCACGGATGCTGCTTGACCAGATTCTTCCCGCAAATTGTGTTAGACTTCATATTGCAGTGTTTGCAGTCTCCTATATGTCTCCAGATCTTTGGTGGTTTTGGAGAGGTGCTAAGGTTTTTGCGGGTTAAGAGTCTGATAACTGTTCCTGAACCTCGAAGTGCTGGACTTCCAGCTTCAGTATCTTCTGCCTGAAGGTAGCAGTGAGAAGGCATGTCCAGGGGGATCTTTTATGATCCAGGAACCTAAAAAAAAACCCATGGAAATTTTTGACCATTTCCTTTCCAAATTCCTCCCTTACTTGATTGGATTCACCTTTTTTTGCTGAGGGAAGTAAGGGAGGAATTTGGAAAGGAGATGGTTAAAAATGTCCATGGCTTTTTTTTTTAGGTTCCATGGTGGTGCTTGCATTTTGCAAATATTGTTTGCCAATGGGTGCAGGAATAAACCCAATAACTGCAGACCTTTCTTAATGGTTCAAGAAACAATAGCTAGGGATATATTTAGTGGTCACTTGAACAAATGTGCATTGAGAAAGCCGTCATAAAATTTGTGTCTATCTCACCTGACAGCAACAGAAAGGATCAAGAGAAAAATGTGGTTATACTGGTATGTAGATTTCCAAACGACATTTGATAAAGTGGCACATAATAGGCTTGTCATTAAGATTGAAGTTTATGGAATAAAAGTCATATACATACGTAGTTATGATTTTAAAAACCTCTATCAGATCCCCTTGCAAAGTTCCTCCATGCATACAACATCCCAACTTCTCCAGGTTGGCGATGGTGATCAATACAAAACAATGCTCCACGTCAGACATCCACTTTTCAAAATACCACAAAACAGCAAAGGACTGTTCAAATAGTTCATTTTAATGGTGGATGAACTTTCTCTTCTTGAAAATCGATTATTGGGATTCTTAAACATCATTAGTCAACCTTGCAAATGGGCTGAAGAGAGGAAAATATCATTGATCTGTGTAGCGACCGAGCAATGTTAATTATGAATGTACTTGTTAAATCATCATTTTTATTTTCTGTTCTACTCTATTTGAGTAATATTCATCACATACAAATCTTAACAATTTATAACTGTGTTAATTAGTAAGTAGGGTGTTTGAAATGTAAACATTTTTAAATTTTAGATATACAGCCCATGTCACCCAACTACCCCAATTAACCTACAAACCCCCCACCCCGGTACATTTTGAACGGTGGGAGGAAAACAAAGCACCTGGAGAAAACCCACGCAGACACGGGAAGAATGTACAAACAACGCCGGATTCGATCCCAGGGCACTGGCACTGCAATAATGAGGTGCTAACCAAAGAAAGTGATTGAATGGATCAGCCCCTTACAGTACAAGGCAAATTCAAAAGTCATATGAACCCTGATATTAAGGTTTAGTGTGTGATGCCTCTCTTAAAATAAGGGAAACAATAGATTCAGGTGAAAGAATTTGTAACCTTTTAAACACATACCTTACTATCACTTGAAGGATCATATGCCTTTGGATTACTTGTACAATATTCATAACTTTCATCTTTAAAGGTTTCCTTTGTATCCTGCAAGTGATGAAGTATATTTTCAAATAATTTTTTCAGCGTCCTTAGGAGACAAAGATATATTGCCAATGCCCTTCAAGAAATAAGGAGAATGAGAAAAAACACTGGAAATCTCCGAATACAGAGAGTGCTGGCTGGTGGACGAGTTCAGGCCAACAAAAGGTGTCAATTGGACATGAGAAGGGGAGAGGTGAGAATTAATCATGTCTGTGCGAAAGGAGACAGGGAAAAGAGAGAGATACGGAGGTGGGGAAGGTGATGGGGGAAGAAGTGATGAGGGGTGTTTAATCAAAGCCAGAGAAGTCGAGTTGGAGGGTGCCCAGTCAGAAGATGAGGTGATGTTCCTCCAATTTGCAATGGTCTCTGTCTGGCAGTGCATGAGAAAGATTGCCATTCTAAGTAGATTTTATACTCTTTCATAACAGGTGAATATACAGAAATGGACAAGGGCTGATTAGGGATAAGTCAGCATGGTTTTGTAAGTAGGAGGTTGTGTCTCACAGATCTTTCTGCAAAATGTGACCAAGAAAGTTGATGAGGGCAGAGCTGCAGATGTTCAGTAAGAAGGCTGAGGAATGATCTCATACAGATATATAAAATCGTGTGAGGAATAGAATGTGTGAACGCAGAGAGTCTTTTACCCAGACTAGAGGAGTTAGAAGCATGAGAAGAGGAATTAGAAGCTAGAGAACGTAAGTTTAAGGTGGGGCGGGGAGAAGGGGGAACGAGATTGAACAGGAACCTGAGGGGTAGTGTTTTTTTTTACAGAGGTTGATGAGTTATGGAACGGGCTGCTGGAGGAGGTGGTTGAGGCAGGTACTACTGCAATGTTTTTAAGATAAAATTGTGCAGATACATTGGGTTTAGAGAGATATGGAACAAATGCATTGAAGTAGGACATTCTGGTCGGCGTGGGCCTGCTTTCACATAGCACGACTCCAAACTGAATCTTTGTCATAAAACATAATTAAAATTTTTTTAAATAAAATAATAAGGCCTATTAAATTCACTTGTTTCAATTAATGTCATCATAACTCTGGACCCACATGGAAATGATGAAAATGCAGCAAACCTGGTCACTTTCCTTCACTACATCTGGAGATTTGGTTTCCTCTTGTGAAATTCTCCTGAAGGTGACCAAAGCACTGACATTCAGGGAAACCTCCAGATCTCCATACCGCTCTTTCACGTGCCTTGTCGATAGAACTGGGGAACTTGGCTCCAAGAGGATTTCTTGATTGGAGGAGCTAATGACAGGTGGACTACTTTGTTGTTCCTTATTGTATTTCATGCAGCAAGCTACTTGGAACATACGGCACAGCTGCAAATTCAGAATCATTGCCTACAACAGAGAGGACAGTGTAAAAAAAGATGGAAGAAATATATGCAAATTCAAAGTACCAATTGGTGAGTCTATATAATCCAGGCATATGGGATACAGTAAAATCCCTGGTATCTGAAATTCAAGCAATCAGCAAATAAAAAATCGAGGAAAATAAATTTAAAAAATTTAAATAGGTAAAAAATATGCATTTAAAATTGTAAAAGTAAATGTTCTCCAAAGTAACACATAAACCTTTGGTGAAGATGGGAGCGAATATTCAGCCAGTGGAGGGCCTTGGTCGTGCTTTGCTCATAGCAGCTGTTTGAATAAAGTTGTGTTTGAATAAAATGGCATCGCCCAGGATTACGAGCTGTCTCCTTATCCCTGATTAGAGAGAGTCACCCCAGTCAGCAGCTTTATCCGTAAACTTGTGGGGGGGAGGGGGTTCATTATCTATAATGTTATTGTTCATCTTTTGGGCGGCTCCTTGAAGGGGGAGGAACTTGCAAAGGCAGCGACAGTTAAATGTATTCAAAGAATGTGACTGAAAATAAAGTAAAATGCTTTAAGGTTTATATATTCATGCAAGTGAAGTTTGTTCAGTGTAAATATAGTATAGTATTTTTGCCTTTTAAACTGTTAATCTTTGTGGTGACACAACCACCAGCAGGGGGTGATCTCTGTACCTGCAGGAAGATCACCTAAGGGGCTGACTCCACCTGGCCGGCTGCCAATCTGAGCTGGCCCCTCCTGAGCCAGTCACACGGGGAGCCACCAAGGCATGAACTGGTGTTCAGACTTTTACTGGAATAAAGCCTGTTGTACAGTCTTTCGAGTTTTGTGCTTGCTCACTGCTCCCTCAGCACGCCACAATCTTAATGCAGGTGCATTAGTTAGGCATTGTGAGAGTAACTAGAAAATACACTTATCTGCCATCTACCAATCTCCATCGGTGTCAGATACCAGGGGATTTACTGTACAAACAATGAATGCAGTTCTGGCCCTTCTGCAGCAAGATTTGGCAAGACCCGCAGGACACAGGCTGGGTGCAATGGAAGCCTGGGTACGGGGTGTGGGGACTGCTGGAATGAAAGGGAGTTGGGACAAAGAAGGAAGGAAATATCCTGCAGCATAGATGACCTGGAAATTTATTCTGGACACAGTTAATCTCTGGATACACCTAATCTAATCCCATAACTAAAATACATAATATCATTACTGCATAATAAATAATTTGGATTACTTTAGACGACACTCTATATTTTCCGAAGTTTGTCTATTTTTAACAAAACCCGTCTGGTCCATATTTATTAATTCAGGAAGATACTCATTAATCCTATTCACTAATACTTTTGCTATAATTTTGTAATCGACAGTCAATAAAGATATAGGTTGATGTGAATCTGGTTTTAATGGGTCTCTATCTTTTTTAGGAATATCTGTAATTATTGCCATGGAAAAAATTTCTAGAAGACAATGTTGTTCAAAATCTTGTTCTATTACTTTCATAATTAATGGAATCAATAAGTCTTTAAATTCTTTATGAAATTCAACTGGGAACCCATCTTCTCCTGGAGATTTATTTTTTGTAAACTACTAAGTGCATCCAAATCATCTTTACCTTCTTGAGTTAAATTTTGTAATAACAATTGTGACAAATATTCATTTATAGCTTCCTCATCATGTAATGACTCAGATGTATGTAACTTTTCATAAAATTCCTTAAGTAAATGTGACTACATTTAAATGAACAATTACCACTTTTGATGGCTTACAGGAACCCCCCCCCCCCCCCCCTTTTAGAATGAGATTTCAGAAAAAAATTGTTTTAGTGTATTTAACTCATTCAGTATGGTCAGGGGTCCTATCGTTCGCTCCCTCCCTCCTGTTGCTTGCACCCTCCCATCACTCATTCCCTCCCACCCGTCGCTTGCACTCTACCGCAGTGCTTTGAGGGGAGCGATGGGCCTTGATGTTCGGGCTTTATTCAACAAGCTTTATCATCAAGGCCCAGCACTCCCCTCAAAGCACTGTGGGAGAGAGCGAGTGATGGGAGGGAGGGAGTGACAGGATCCCCAAGCAAATTGAATGAGACGCAGGGGCGGGTTGCAGTGAGGTGCTTGCTCACTACCACTTACCCCTTTGCTTCATTCAATCTGTTCAGGGAGCCGTGCTCGTTGAACAAAGCCTGATCATCAAGGCCCAGCAGTCCCCTCAAAGCACTGTGGGAGAGAGCAAGTGATGGGAGGGAGGGATTGGGGCAGAGAGAGAGAGAGTGAGCGGCGGCGACTCGCAAAAGCATAGGTGAGTAGTTTGAGTGCTTTCTTCCTGTCATCATCTTGCAAAATGGCGGCACCAAAATGTTACCATCGCATATAGGACCCTGGTTTTTGAAGTGATTTTTTGAGACAAAAGGGGGTCCTATATGCTGTCAAATAAAAAGCATTTCTTATCATTCCCTAGTCACTCATTTTACTTGTACCCTGGCATAGATTTAGCAGGTGAACTTCCCAGATTGTGCAAGAGGAAATCAAAGAAAGTTTGTACTGCCGTGTTTTCCTCCAGCTCAACAAGGCTGTGCAGAGGTTCTATTGTCAACACTGTTGAGGGGTAGGCTGTTTTATAACCTCCATTTTGGAAATGCCAAGTTCGGTGCAATTCCACCAACAGATCTGATGCAATTATCAGCAAAATGTTTACTTTGTTAAGTGTTTAAGCTGTTGGGACAGTTTGAATATTCTAGAATCCATGGCTATGTTACATAGTTGTACAGCATACATGCCACATTCAGGATCACTGTATGAGCACATATCCAGTAAAACACTTGTTATCCAGAATTCAAGCCGCCAGCAGAAAATTCACAGGATATAAATAGGTAAAAAATATGAAGGTTTAAAATTGCCGTGGCTCACCGTTAATTCACCAATCATGCAACCGGAAAAACCACTTATCTGACATCTACCAATCCCAATAGGTTTCGGATACTGGGGGTTTGACTGTAGTGCACTCAGAATAGAATGTTTATGATTAAATGTATACATTGTATTATCCTGTTCACTCATTCCTAAAGCAATGGTGAAATACACCAACGCATTTATTAAACAGCAACTATAATCTACATTTGTAGATGATTTGCATCTGTTGTTCGTCATCTTTCTGGCACCCTTACAAGTCGGATGTGGAAACAGAACTGGAACTGTGTTTCTAGATTTCAAATCAAAGGGCACTCTGGGTTTTTTTTTGTCAGTCTTGAACATAGAAAGTCTTCCTATTTTAAGTGATACTTCACTTCCTAAAACCTATCAAAATCCAACTTCAGATTTTGTAACCAAATATCTATGGGATCCCACCTCTCAGTTCTGTCAGCTTGACTTGCTGGGAGGATGGTTTAGAGAAAGGGTAGAAGTGTTAAGAACACAGATGTACTTATTTTGCTCAAAACTATGTCCTTCTGATTAGTGTCATAACTACATTTTTGAGTCAACTGCTCATTGTGAGCAATGTGTCATCTCTGGACAATCCCCAATTGCGTTCTCCACCATGTGCATTCACTAGTGGTGGTCCCTAAATATTTTACCTCAATCCACCAAGAATGTCTGCTCGTCAGCAGGAGAACATGTTTTCCCCAATGTTTCACATGTACTGTGACATCCGACAGCCAGTCCAAAACCATGACTGAAAAGCAGTTTTTGATGGTTTTCTCAGACAATGTTCGAAACGTTCCAGGGGTGTAGGTTAATTGGGTGACGTGGACTCGTGGACCAAAATGGCTGTATGTCTAAATTTTTTTTAATTAAAATTTTTCAAGAAACTTTATTTCCCCAATGGCCAGCAAAGTTTCTTATAATTGCCTTGTATTTTTTGTTAATTTAGATATAAAGTGTGATCTCAGGCCCTTCTGGCACAAGAGCCCATGCTGACCAATTAAACCCAATTCACCAACAACCCCCATTATTTTGAAGGGTGGGAGGAAACCAAAGGACCTGGTGGAAACTTATGCAAACACTGGGAGAACTCCTTACAAACAATGCGGGATCAGAACTTGGGTTGCTGGTGTATAACAGCGTTGTGCTTACCGCTATGCGAACTGTGCCCCTCTCAATTTAAATTAATTAAAGTTTTTTTTAGCAAAGTTGTAGGTATTGTGGGAGCAATGGCTGTCTTTATTACCCATAATCCCTCACTCAACTTGAACCACTCTGTTTTTCCCTGGCTCTGGAGGCTACGTGGGGAATTATGGGTAATGATGACGGCCATTGCTCCCGACTTGAGCTACAACTACAAGCTGCCGGGGTGGCTCTGGCCTGATCAGATGGTGGAGTGGCGCTCCGGTGAACTCCATCCAGCAGCACTGCACCCCTGCCGCCACGTCAGGATTTAGATTGGAGAGGGGTCGGGCGGGCAGATGGCCAGGAGGGCAGCCGAACGGCCAGTGCTAGGAGCGAAGCTCTCGGGCGAGTCAAGGACTGCCCCCCCCCCCCTTAAGGTTAGCAATTTTAGCCAATTATCACCTTTAATCAGACTATTCTACAGCATCTATGAGATACAACACACCCATAGACTGTGGTAATAACCCCGATTAAAGGTGCACAAAGATGAAAACGCAAGTCTCTCATACTTCATAGTACATAAACGTGGGGGCCCTTGAAAATCCGGGGTCCATGGCAGATGCTATTTTCGCTACTATGTTAATCCGGCCCTGCCCATAGGGTTCAGAAGAATGATCCTGGCAATGAGAGGATTAATGAATGAAGGGCATTCATCTGTACTTGGTGGAGTTCAGAAGAACGAGGGGAGATCTTTCTGAAACCTACTGAACAATAAAAGGGCTCAATTAAGCCCTTATTTTCATTGCTGATGGCAGTAGCAAAATTAATTCTGAGGTTTATAGAAACATTTGCTCAAATTCGAGAAAATGTCTCCAAACTCACTGGACGGCGCTTCATCCTGCAGGAAGGCAATTACCCCAAACAGACTGCTAAAGCAACAAAGGAGATTTTCAAAGCTAAAAACTGGAAAATTCTTGAATGGCCAAGTCAGTCACCCAATCTAAATCCAACTGAGCATGCCTTCCATATGAAGAAGAGAGCACTTAAGGGAACAAGCCCCCGAAACAAGCAGGAGCTGAAGATGTCCACAGTACAGGCCTGGCAGAGCATCACCGGAGAAGATACTCAGCACCTGGTGATGACTTCAAGGGATAGGCAACAAAGTACTAAACATGACTACTATAATATATTTTACATACCATTGCTATGACCCAAATATTATGGTGCCCTGACATGAGGGGATTATGTATAAAAAGTGCTGTAATTTCGTACGCAAATAACCTTGAATAAAATCTGGAATGTGCACTTTAATCACATGTGAATTGTTTGATTACAAATTTAAAACTGTGGCGGACAGAAATGTTTGTCCCAAACATTATGGAGGGGCAGCATGTTCTTCCAGCTGCTCATTGTTTGAATAAGAATTATAGACCTATTTCATTGTTGTGGGACTGGTTACGTTTTCCTGGGGATCCAGTAAAGGTTCGGTGGCAACCAAACTGATTAGCCCCACCAAAATAGGGTGGGTGGGGGGGGGGGGGGGATGTTACCTGTAACAGAGATGCATGTGCTGACTGCAGTTTATGATTCAACTCTGCAGGGAGCACTGAACAGACTGCATATAGCTGTAAACACCAACAGGGGGCCCAAAAAACATATGCTGTTTGCTTGTTGAATCTAACCTCCACCAATCCAAAGGGTGGGAGGAGTCTGTGGTGCCTGTTGAGGGTGCTGGCTATCTGATCATGAATCTAAACTGTCACAACTTGGATGACAGTGGCTACAAAGCTTTTGAACTCTCGGAGAGGAGGCTTCATCAGGCCCTGGGGAGATCTCACTTGGAGTATTGTGAGCCGTTTTGGGTTCCTCATTCCAGAAAAGATGTACTGAAGTTGGAGAGGATTCTAAAGAGATTCACTCAGATGATTCCAAGAATGAAAGGGTTACCATATAAGGAGTGTTTGACAGCTCTTGGTCTATACACGTTGGAATTTAGGAGAATGGGGGTGGGGGGGTAGTGATCTCATCGAAACATTTCAAAGGTTGAAAGTCATGGACAGATGAGACGTAGAAAGGTTATTTCCCATGGTGGAAGAATCTAGGACAAGAGGGCACAAACCAGAATTGAAGGGCGTCCGCTTAGAACAGAAATGCAGAGGAATTTCTTCAGCCAGAGAGTGAAAAATATGGATTTTTTTTTTGCCAAGTCAGTTGTGGAGGCCAGATCATTGGGTAGCTCATTTCAGATAGAAATTGATAGGTCCTTGCTTCACCAGGTCATCAAAAGTTATGGGGAGAAGGCCGGACAGTGGGGCTGAGTGGGGAAATGGATCAGCTCACGATTAAATGGCCAGGCAGATGGAATTTAAATAAAGGGAATTATGATGGTATGAGACGGGAGTTGAGTAAGATTGATTGGGTGGTGTTTATGGGGGGATTGATGGTGGATAGACAATGGAAAGCATTCAAAGATCTCATGGAAGAATCATTTATACTGAAATCATTTATGCTGGTTTGGCATAAAAATAAACCAAAAAAGGTGACTCAACCGTGGATAACAAAGGAGATTAGAGACAGAATTAGGTCCAAAGAGAGAGCATATCAATTGGCCAAAAAAAGTACCAAATCTGAACACTGGGAACAATTCAAGATGCAGCAAAGAAGGACAAAGGCATTAATCAAGAGGGCAAAAATAAATTACGAAAGTAAGCTTGCGGCAAACATAAAAACCAACTGCAAAAGCTTTTATAGATATGTCAAGAGGAAAAGATTGGTGAAATCCAAAGTAGGACCCTTGCAGTCGGAATCAGGGGAATATATAATGGGGAATAAGGAAATGGCAGACCAATTAAATTCTTACTTTAGTTCTGTTTTCACAAGAGAGGATACAAATAACCTCCCAAGGATGTTGGGACACATAGAGACTAATGCAAGGGAGGAGCTGAAAGAAATCAGTATCTCTAAGGACATGGTCTTAAGGAAATTGTAGGGATTGAAGGCCAATAGATCCCAAGGGCCTGATAATCTACATCCTAGGGTACTTAAAGAAGTGGACATTCAGATAGGAGATGCTTTAAGAATTATTTTCTAGAACTCGATAGACTCAGGATCAGTACCCATGGATTGGAGGGTAGCTAATGTTACCCCACTATTTAAAAAGGGGGGGTAGAGAAAAAACAAGGAATTATACGCCGGTGAGCCTTACATCAGTAGTGGGCAAAATGATGGAATCCATTATTAAGAATGTAATAGCGGAGCATATGACTAGCAGAGAAGGGATTGGACAGAGCCAACATGGATTTACAAAAGGTAAATCGTGCTTGACAAATCTATTGGAATTCTTTGAGATTGTGACAGGTAAAATAGATGGAGGAGAGCTAGTGGATGTAGTGTACCTGGATTTCCCAAAGGCCTTCGATAAGGTCCCACATAAACGACTGGCATGCAAAATCAAGGCTCATGGGATTGGGAGCAAGGTATTGATGTGGATTGAGAACTAGCTGGCAGATAGAAGACAGAGAGTTGGGATAAATGGCTCATTTTCTGAGTGGCAGGCGGTGACCAGTGGGGTGCCATAGGGATCTGTACTGGGACCCCAGCTGCTCACAATTTACATTAATGATCTAAATGAGGGGATTGGATGTAATATCTCCAAATTTGCAGACAACACTAAGCTAGGAGGGGTTGTGTGCACTGAAGAGGGGGTCAGGAAGCTCCAGTGTGATTTGGATAAATTAGGGGACTGGGCAGATAGATGGCAAATGCGCTGCAATGTGGATAAATATGAGGTTATCCACTTTGGTAATTCAAACCGGAGGGCAGATTACTATTTGAATGGCAATAGATTGGGAGATGGGGAAGTGGAGAGAGACCTAGAGGTTCTTGTGCACCAGTCACTGAAGACGAGCATGCAGGTACAGCAGGTGGTTAAAAAAGCAAATGGTATGTTGGCCTTCATATCAAGAGGGTTTGAGTATAGGAACAAGGATACCTTACTGCAGCTGTACAGGGCCTTGGTGAGACCCCACCTGGAGTATTGTGTGCAGTTTTGGTCGCCTTATCTGAGGAAGGATGTTCTTGCAATGGAGGGAGTGCAAAGGCGATTCACCAGGCTGATACCTGGAATGGCAGGAATGACTTATGAGGAAAGATTGCGCAAATTGGGATTGTACTTGCTGGAGTTTAGAAGATTGAGAGGGGATCTCATAGAGACATATAAAATTCTGGCAGGACTGGACAGAATGGATGTGGAAGGGATGTTTCCAATGATGGGGGAGTCCAGAACCCGGGGCCATGGTTCGAGGATAATAGGCAAACCATTTAGAACCAAGATGAGGAGGAATTTCTTTACCCAGAGGGTGGTGAATCTGTGAAATTCATTGCCAAAGAGAGCAGTAGAAGCATGTTCATTGAATACATTTAAGAGGGAATTAGATATATTTCTTCAGTATAAGGGAATTAGGGGTTACGGAGAGAAGGCGGACAGGGCACTGAACTTTAAGATCAGCCATGATCTCACTGAATGGTGGAACAGGCTCGAAGGGCCGAATGACCTTCTCCTGCTCCTATCTTCTATGTTTCTATGGGCTGAATGGCCTATTTCTGCTCATTTGTGCAGATTGAGACTCAGATCTGCATGAGGTCATTCCACTCCCCAGAAGTAGACCAAGATACAGGACCATGACGCAATGTCACCACTTGTTAACATGAGTAAACATGGTTTCACATCAAATTCAACTTTCATCTCAGTCATTGTGCACTTAATTAAGATCACACACTCACCATTCTCTAACCACCAGAATTTAGATTCAACTACAGTTAGTAATGTTCAGTTAACGTGTGTTATGATTGCACGCAAACCAGCTTTGTCTGCTTCCTGCCATTTATGCATTAAATACATGTAGCTTCACTAGATTAGAACCTGATATTGAAGAATAGTTGCTGTTGTTCCTGATAGGCATGCCCTTCTGCATTTTAATTGCACCAGGACCCGTCTGGGACAATAATGAGAGCATGAGGGACACTGGGTTGTAAGGTTACAGATGTGTGGAGGTTGGTGTTAGTGGTGGTTCATGGTGTGTCCTGGATACCCAGTTATTATCTTCTATTTGCGTCTATCCTGTTTTGCACACACGAATGTATTCTCATTAACGTAATAGCATCTGCTACTGGGCCCTGTAATTTCAAGGACCCCCCACGTTTATGTAATATGAATTATGAGAAACATTTTTGTTTTCATCTTTGTGCAGCGGCTTTGAGATAATCTCATAGCCCCGATTAAAGGAGATAATTGGCTAAAATCGCTCACCTTAAATTTAATCATGTTTTTTTTTTTAAATTTCATTTATTAGTTTAAAACCACACAATAAAACACATAATTCAAAACAATACAAATACATGTGGTCTATAAAAGATAAAGAAAAATATGACCCCCCCCCATTCTCCCATCTCCCTACAAAGATAAAAGAAAAAGAGAAAGAACACCCATATTTTGTAAATAGGGGTTCCATATCTTCCAAAATATATATTTATCTCTTAAATTATGTAATTTTCTTAAGTGGTATACAACTCTGGATTTCAGCAGGCCATCTTTCTATACCCAGATCTGTGCCAGACTTCCAAGTTATGGCAATACATTTTCCTGAATTTAATCGGGGCTATTAACACAGACCATCCCCGGCAATGGTTCAATGCGGGTGCAATGGCTGTCTTGGTTATCCATAATTTCCCCCCCCCCCCCCCACACAGCTGGAACCGCTCTGCCAGTGTCAGCGCCAGGGAAACTTAAAGTGGTTCCAGCTGGGTGGGGGTGATTGTGGTCGAAGATGGCCATTGATCCCGCATGCCACCAGCCACCACTGCCATAAGTTTTGTTTTAACAAAATGTAGAGGAGGGTGCAATTTCAGTGTAAGTGCTTCCTCCCTCAGCGCGCATGCACCAGCCAGCACAATTTAGAGCCCCTTTAAAATATTTGTTACAATCCCCACAATACTTTAATCCAGCACTGCACAGATCCTGGACAACTAACCAAACATTGATCAAATATCTGATTGTTCAGGAGGAGATGGTTCTGTCATTCTCTGACTCTCTCACAAGAAGTAAACAAGAAATCAGGCAAGAAAAATACAATGCTGTAAACACCAAAATCAATGCATATAAGGACTTTTTTTTTAAAGCAGGTAACCCCATCTATCTGGACAAATGGATGATACTGATTGGGATTTTCAGTAGTTGCTACCCACCTCATTGGGCTGTGCAGTGAGGAACAGATGGCAGAAGAGCTCGCTTGGGGGTCTGCAGGGGTTGCGTGTGACAAATGCAAACTGACAGTCTGTTGGTTGACACGTTGTGTATAGGATCCTTTTCAAGGCGTGAGCCATCAACAGCATCTAGGCAAAACACAGCACAGCAATGACACAACTAAATATGTGTACTGCATTTCATGTAATATTCGAATGACATCATTAAAACAATAATTTCAATGCTTCAAACTGGATTTTCTGAAAAAGCCAGGAAAGTGAAGCAGTTTGTGATTCAACTAAGGTGACTAACATTGTTCCAACCATTTATTACAAATCCTCACCCAAATGTCTTTTGATTGCCCTAAGCAGGGCTTCCCCTTCTGTTCTCTCCGCACAGCCCCGTCCTCCTTTCTCTTTATCATTAAACATTAACTTATCTCAGCTCTTATAAAAAGAGTATCACTGAGATGTTAACAGTGTTTCTCTTTCTACAGATACAGCCAGACCTGTTGATCATTTTTGGCTTTTCTTTCAGATTTCCAGCAATGTTTTGCTTTTGTGTTCTGGTTAATGCTGCAGGAGAACCTCAGAGCAATCAGTTTACTACCAGTATTCCCCAATTCGTTCTTCCCCAACAGGAATTTTCAGTCTCTGGTGATGTATAGTTCGTCTTCACACTGACCTTTATTACAGTGGGAATGGAACACAAGAGTAAGGCAATTTTGCTGAAATCGGCCATTCTTAGATTTCCCTCTGCAATGTTAGGTACCTGAAAGAATTTGGAAGACCTTGTGAGATCTGTGGAGAGAGAAATCAAATTAACTGGTTTTTCCTTCCACAGATGCTTCTTGGCCGGCTGTATTCTTCCAGCAATTCTGGATTTGTTTCAGGCCTGCAGTTCGATTTGTTTTCCAAAGGAAAATTGGTGCAGAATCACTGGAGTTTAGAAGGCCGCTTATCTCATTGAGACACAAAAAAATATTCTGCCACTTCACTGTCACCAGGTAATTCAGGACGTGGAACCTTCCTGCAGTTGACATTTGCCATAATCTTGAGCAACTGAAGGCAAAGGTAGGACTGTTCTTTCTGCCAAGAGAACTAAATAATTTCCACTTGGGAGAGAGCCAGTATGTATATATTGCTAGAGCATCTGGCTGCCCCTTCCACAGTCGTACACGACAGCAACATGATTGGCTCTTTCTTCATCCTAAAGCTTGTGGAATTGTAGCGCACAGTCTCAGGTCCATACCCAGAGTTGGGTACATACGCTCTCACCACCCCCACCCCTACCCTGGACACTGCTCAAAATTTATGGACCCTCTTCCATGGGAAACAGTCAAGTTTAGTTGTTTTTTTTCTCTCCTACCGATTACAAAAATATTTTAAAATATTTTATTATTTAGTCCATGGCCCCCACCATAACTGTGCTGTGGCCCACTGGGGGTGGGGGGGGAGGAGTGATAGAGGGTGCCATATGGTGCCCATGGCTGGGGAAAAGAGTCAGGCATAAGAAGCAGCAGAAGTCAGCTATTCAGCCCATCAAGTCTGTCCCGCCATTTAATCATGAGCTGATCCATTCTCCCTATTCAGCCCCACTATACGGCCATCTCCTCATAACCTTTGATGCCCTGGCTAATCAAGAACCTATCAGTCTCTGCTTTGAATACACCCAATGACCTGGCTTTCACATCTACTGGTGGCAACAAATTCCACAGATTTACCACCCTCTGGCAGAAGAAATTCCTCTGCATTTCCATTCTTATGTGACGCCCTTCAATCCTGAAGTTGTAGCCTCTTGTCCTAGATTCTCCAACCACGGGAGACATGGCTCTTGCCAAACTGTTCCTGTACTGCATCTAATGTAGAAAGTTGCCCAGATATGACCTGGCGACAAAAGCAGGATAAATCCACTATCTATGAAAATAATGGAAGGGGTCATTAACAATCCTTTGTCCAATTTTGTTCAGACCACACATCTTTTCAGCCATGGACCAAATAAGCACTCCAGAGATGAAGTGAAATGACTGCCCTTGGCATAAAAAAAGATTTGATCAATTGGGCGGCGCAGTAAGCATGCGGGTTAACACAACGTTCTTACACACCAGAGACCCGGTTCGAATCCGTCAATGTCTGTAATACCTCATCCCCGTGTTTGCGTGGTTTCCTCTGGGTGCTCCAATTTCCTCCCACCATTCAAAAACATACCAGGATTGTAGGCTAATTGGGTAGCACGGACTCATGGGCCGAAAGAGCCTGTTACTGTGCTATATGTCTAAATTTTAAATTTGAAAGTGGCATTGTGTTTTGGCATCCGGGGATGATTGGAGCCGTCCCATTTACACGGCGACATGGCTGAAGTTTTTGGAGGACAGTCATCCTAATCTCAGGAGGATTTCCTAGGGGGAGAAGAGCCTTAGGCTCTACTATCTCTAGCGGTTTCATCATTAACCTTTCCTCCATCCTAAAATTTATTTTACAATGTTTAATTCCCTTTGCACTTCCACAGTAAATGAAACAGACCATGCCCATTGCATCAAAACCCAAATTTAACTCTGGGTCATTAGTGGGGGCAGGTAATATTTGTGCAACTAGATAATGATCTTCTCCACAAGAGAGCCTAAACACCCCACTGTATTCAATGCCATTGCCAACATTGTTCTTTATGTAGCAAAGATACATAACTAATGTTTTGGGCTTGAGCCCTTAGAATGTTGGTGATGTATCTTTATCTTTGCTACATAAACTACACTGTTTGACCTGCTGAGTTTCTCCAGTATTGTGCTTTTACTTCAATCATGTCTGCAGACTTCCATGTTTACGCCAATGTTGCCCCCCACCTCTACTCCCAGTTTCAACATTCTGCGGGACTTGAACCATTGATCAGAAACTTGTAAGCTCTGAATATACAGTGAATTGGGATAAAAGTGAAATATTCCCAATTTCTAAATGAAATTACGATCAATCTAGACAAATTTGTAAATTTCGATGGACTGATAAAATTAAGTACTTAGGGATAATGATTGATGTAAATTTTCAAACATTGTCTAATTTAAATTGTGTACCATTAATGAGAAAGATTAAAGTGGATTTGATTAAATGGAAATATTTACCTTTAACTTTAATAGGTTGAGTAAATTGTATAAAGAAGAATATTTTTCTACGAATTCAATATTAGTTTCAATCGATTCCTTGTTCTCTTCCGAAATCCTTTTTTCAAGATTTAAATAAAGTAGTTTGAGAGTTTTTATGGAAAGTAAAATTAGCAAGAGTAGCGATGCATAAATTATCCTTTGGGAGGTTTGCAATAATTTTAAAATTATTATAAAGCAGCTCAATTAAGGTTTATTAATTGTATGTTAGATATTTGGAACCCTCCTAGTTGGGCTAGGGTGGAATTGACTGAGATATTGGAACCATGTCCCCATCAGTTTGTATTTAAATGGAATACTGTCTTACTACAGAAATATACTGTACCAATTTTGAAATATTTATTAGAAATTTGGACTAAAAGGAATTTATTCATAGGATCAAAAGGTAGTTTATCAATTTAAACCCCAATATATCAAAATAAATGGATTCCTTTTTCATTGAATAATAGAGTTTTAGAAGATTGGTGGATTAAAGGAATAAAAAGATTGCAGGGTTTTGAAGAAGGGAAATTTTTTATCATTTAATCAGCTTAAAGAGAAATTTGGGATTTTAGAGAATTCTCTGTTTGTTTGTTACCAAATTAGGGTATTAGTGAAATAATTTTGGAAGAGAAATGAAAATTTGTAAGTTAACTAAATTTGAATTTATGGTTTCATATTTTTCAGATAAAGGTTTTATATCAGAAATGTATGCCTTATTACAAGATACAATGGTTAAATTTTTTTAGATAAATCTAGGATTAAATGGGAGCGTGATTTAAGTTGTGAGATTAGTCGGGTGGATTGGGAAAATATGTGTTATGATGGGTTGACTAAGTTAATTAATGTAAGATATTATAATTTTTTGCATCAGTTATATTTAACCCCTGAAAAATTGAAAAAATATGGATTTAGTAATTGATTTGTGGATGATATGTTGGAACATTTATACATTCTGTTTGGTTTTGTGATAAAGTTCAACCTTTCTGGTTTAAAATTAGGAATTTACTTCAAAATTTGTTTAAAATTCAATTTCCTTTAGATCCAATTTTTTTTTTTGTTAGGTTATTTTACTCCGTTAGTGCTTGGATAAGTTTCAGACAGCGTTTATTCATCTAACATTGACAGTTGTTCACAAATGTATTGCTATGTCTTGGAAAGATGAAACGGAGTTAAATGGAGTTCGATGGCATCATGAGTTGAAGTCGTGTATCTATATGGAGAAAATAAAATGTGATTTACATAATAATTATGATTTTTTTTGTTAAGATGTGGACACCGTATATGAAGAATATGAATTTAGTAATATTGTAAACTACTGAATGTTTATTTTTAATGCTTTCCTTTAGGGATCAGTTGTGGGAGGAGGGAGAGGATGGGTTTGTTTTACTGTTTTATTATTAGACTACTTACTCTGTAAAAGTCTGCTTATTTTTATTGAAAAAATTCTAAATAAAGTTAAAAAAAAAGAAACTTGTAAGCTCCGGCCAAAACCGTGGGTGGCACAGTTAGCGCAGCAGCTTTGCAACACCAACGGTCGGGACCAGGGCACGATAACAAGCCATTTCAGCCCACGAGGCCAAGCCACCCAATTAACCTACAACCTCCAGTATGTTTCGAGGAAACTAGAGCCCCCGATGAAAACCCACGCAGACACAGGGAGAACTTACAAAACTTTACAAACAGCACGGGATCGTTGGTGCTGCAACAGCAGTGTACTAACCTGAGTTTCTACAGCATTGTGTTGTTATTTCAACTACGGTGTCTGCAGACTTTTGTGTTTTACTTAATGGGAAGATTCTCACTCCTGGTGGATGCCACCTTTGGCTGTTTCCTGCCATAATCTTTAAATGTTGAGCTTCATGGACCCCCATGTGGACATCAGACCTCCCGATTAGTTTCTGTCTCCACCATCGGGAGTTCAGTGTACATCTTTGAAAATTGTAGGCCTCTCGGCCTGTCAAGCTCTGCTGACCGCCATAACATGTCGCTGCAGTCAGGCCACCATGGAGGGTGTGCTGTTGCAAGATGACGTCCTTGGTGACTGGTGTGCAGCAATTAACCTACCAGCATGTGAGAGGAAACCCAAACTCACAGCAGAAAGTCTTGTAGTCAGGGAGAGAATGTGCAGACTCCACACAAACTGCACCCAAAGTCAGAAGAGTCCCAAGGTCATTGAATTGTGAAGCAACAGGGCTGATTTTGGGACAACACAGTTAGCGCAACGCACCAATGATCAGGACCGGGGTTTGAATCTCGCACTGTCTTTAAGGAGTTTGTATGTTCTCCCCGTTTCTGCGTGGGTTTTCCCTGGGGGGGGGGCTCCGGTTTCCTCCCACTGTTTGAAACGTACTGGGGGGGGGTTGTAGTTTAATTGGGTATAAATTTGGCAGCAGGGACTTGTGGGCCGAAATGGCCTGTTACTATGCAGGTCGTTTAAATTTAAGTTTACCAGCTGTGTCTCAACACTCTACTTAAATTTAAAGATTAATTTACAGTTTAGGATAATGACATTTTGCCTGGAAATTTGACATTGAAGAGTCTAACTGCACAGAACTGTTTAATTAATTGGTTTTCTGCTTATTTATCAATAGATTTGAATTCTGATTTGTTAAAAAATAAATTTAAAGAATCCGGACAATATTATTACAGTATTTCCAGGCGAGCCCTAGAGACTGTACAACTTTGCTTGGGTTCTGTGATATTACCATTAAATTATTAGCAATATTTCTGCTATTAGATCTTCCACAGAACAGATTAGAACTTGCTGAGAGCTGAATTTATATGGCACCTCTTCGACATTAATCAAAGGAATGAGACCTTGAATCTTTAGAAACCAGCTTCCTCCCTTAGAATTAAACTGTTGTTTCATTCCCAAAGCGCAACGCAACGGAAAATCATTTTACCAAGAGGGTTTTCAGGCCACGTTGCATCAATTGGGGCACTTGAACTTTCTTAGCACTGCTCATTCTTGTGACTCTAACATAACTTATACACATCATCAATAGTAGAAGGACCTTTCCCGGATATATAGATGCCCCACAGCTATGAAATCAGCAAAACAATTCTGAGCAGTCCATCGCAGCACAGAATAAATATCCTGCTGGCTTGTTGGTACCCCATGTCATAAAATGTAAACTTGGAAAGGAGGGGATTTGGAGATGAAGAAATAGAGGGTTTTACAACATTGAGGGCCTATACTGGGTTCTGGTGTTCTATGTTTTAACTGAAAAGGAATATTCCCTACTGTATAAAACTATTCCACTATTTTTGAAGGTGTTAATGATAATTGCCATGAGCCAAGCCGGTAATAAAGCATCCTTAAAGTGGTCTATATTCTTTCCAGAGCTATTCCCAGCCTTGAGATATCTTGATTATTCTCCCCGAGATATTCCCCAGAATATTGGGACAGAAAATTATTGATCAAAAATGTCCTTCTGAACACACTTAAGTAACTCATATAATATTACATATTTGGATACTTCAAGCCAGTAATTCTCCGGGGAGGAGTCACGTGATGGAGTAGTGGCCGGACGGAGAACTCCAGCCCTCTCCAGAAAAGTCGGGAAAAACAAGAGAAAATACAGAGGCACAGAAATACAAGTTAAAGAAAAGTGAGTATAAAGGTGGAAAGAAGATGGAGACAAAAGAAGAAAAATCAAAATCAACGGTAAGAAGAGAGGAAGAGAAGACAACGGAGGAAAAAGGTGAAGGCCTTACCTGTCCGAAGAGGCCCGCTGTGGAGAGAGGAGCCCGCTACCTCAGGTCGGTAGAAAAAGAACTACAACAATGGCTCGCAGAGCCGAGTAAAAGTGCGCGATGCGCATGAAAAAAAACACACCGACGGGAGGGGGGACCAGCTGGGGAGTCGATCTCCACAGCCGGCAATGACAGCTGCAGAACACCTGCAGCAAGAAGAGACCACAGAAGACAATAGAAACAAGAAAGAAGAGAAGAAAAGTGCAACAAAGAAACAACAGATGGCCAACCTAGAGGAAGAAGAAGAGGAAGAGGAAGAGTACAGTGAAATAGAAGAAGAAGAGAAAGGCAAGATAAAGGTTGTACTTTCTCTTATTAAAGGATACATGGAGTCATTTAAAGAATGGCAAACACAGGAATTTAATGATTTAAGAAAAAGAATAAACAACACAGAAGAGAAAATGAATAAAATAGATATGACCTTAACAGAAATGGGAAAGAAAATGGACAAGATGGAAGAGCGGGCAGTAGCAGCAGAAATGGAGGTAGAAGACTTAAAAAAGAAATTGGAGGAATCTAATAAAAAAGCGATAGAGACACAAGAACTGTTAGCTCAAAAAATAGATATAATGGAAAATTATAACAGAAGAAATAACATAAAGATAGTGGGCCTTAAGGAAGATGAAGAAGGCAAGAATATGAGGGAGTTTATAAAAGAGTGGATCCCTAAGACCCTGGGATGTCCAGAACTACAGCAAGAAATGGAAATAGAAAGGGCACATAGAGCATTGGCCTCTAAACCACAACCACAACAAAAACCAAGATCTATTGTAGTAAAATTCCTAAGATATACTACAAGAGAAAAGGTACTGGAGAAGACAATGGAAAAAGTAAGAGAGGGCAACAAACCACTGGAGTATAAAGGGCAAAAAATCTTCATTTATCCAGATATAAGTTTTGAACTCCTAAAGAAGAGAAAAGAGTTCAATACAGCAAAGGCGATTTTATGGAAGAAAGGGTATAAATTTATACTGAAGCAACCTGCGGTATTGAAAATATTTATTCCAGGACAACAAAACAGACTGTTCTCGGATCCAGAAGAAGCACGAAAATTTGCAGAACAATTACAAAAATAGACTGAGGGATGAAGACGGGTAATGAGAGTAAAAATGATCACGATTGATAGGTATGTGGGTAAAGACAAAAATAGACTGAGGGATGAAGACGGGTAATGAGGGTAAAGGTGACCACGATTGATACGTATGCGGGTAAAGAGGTATAAGAGTGAATAGAGACAATGTGCATATGTGAAAGTATCTGTAATTAGAGGAAAATATAGATAGTATAGACAAGAATTAATAGGGGAAGGTAATGGAATAGAGAGAATAAGGAGGGAATTAAAAGAGTGACCTTTGTGACATATGAAAAGTGAAATCTTTTCTGGGGGGGGCTGGGTGGGGGAAAAGAGCGGTCACTGCAAAAATCAGTTGACGCTTGCGAGTGGATTCGCAAATCCAAATGGAGAGGGGAGATGTGGTTGTCCGACAAGGGATAAAGGACAACTCAGGAGGGGAAGGGGAGATTGGGGATAAAGAAGATAGAAATAGGAGAATAAGGAAAATGTTGGATGTTGTAGGAATGTTGTCTTGTAAATAGTTGAAAATAAGAAAACAGAAATGGAAAAGGAGGAAAGGTAATGATGGAAAAACGGAAAGAGAAGATAAACAAAATATAAAATGGCTACGCTGAACTATATGACTTTAAATATTAATGGAATACATAACCAAATTAAAAGGAAGAAACTACTAAATTTGCTGAAAAAGGAAAAAATAGATATAGCATTTGTCCAAGAAACACACTTAACTGAATTGGAGCACAAGAAATTAAAGAGAGATTGGGTAGGACATGTAACAGCAGCATCGTATAATTCAAAAGCAAGAGTGGCTATATTAATTAGCAAAAATGTGCCATTTAAAATAGAAGAGGAAATAATAGATCCAGCAGGGAGATATGTTATGATAAAACGTCAGATATATTCGGAGCTTTGGAATCTACTTAATATATATTCACCTAACGAAGAAGATCAAAAGTTTATGCAAGATATCTTTTTGAAGGTAGCTAATACGCAAGGGAACATACTAATAGGAGGGGATTTCAATCTGAATTTCGATCCAAATATGGATAAAATGGGGAAAAAAATTAACAGGAAGAACAAAGTAACCAAATTTATAATTAAATCAATGCAAGAAATGAAACTTGTGGACATATGGAGGAAACAAAACCCAAAAGAAAAGGAATACTCATACTACTCGACTAGATATAAAACATACTCAAGAATAGACCTATTTTTGTTATCAGCTAGTATGCAGGATAGAGTAAGAAAAACAGAATATAAAGCGAGAATGCTATCGGACCATTCACCCTTAATACTGACAGTAAAGCTAGAGGACATCCCTCCAAGAATGTATAGATGGAGATTAAACCCCATGCTACTTAAAAGACAGGATTTTAGAGAATTTATTGAAAAACAATTAAAAATGTATTTTGAAGTAAATACGGAATCAGTGGAAGATAAGTTTATACTATGGGACGCAATGAAAGCATTGCGTCCCATAGTATAAAATAATAAGTTATGCAACCAAGATGAAGAAGGACTATAATCAGGAAACAGAGCAGTTGGAAAGGGAAATAGTAAACATAGAAAAAAAATTAGCAATAAAGGAAGATACAACCAAAAGAAGAGAATTGGCGGATAAAAAAATAAAATATGAAACATTACAAACATATAAGGTGGAGAAGAATATAATGAAGACAAAACAGAAATATTATGAACTAGGTGAAAAAACACACAAAATCTTAGCATGGCAGCTTAAGACAGAGCAAACTAAGAAAATGGTATTGGCAACAAGGAAAAAAGACAAACAAATTACATATAATCCAAAAGAAATGAAGGAAAACTTCAGAGAATTCTATGAACAATTATACCGAACTGAAAACGAAGGGAAAGAAGGGAAAATAGATGAATTTTTGACTAAAATTGAACTACCAAAACTACAAATAGAGGAACAAATTAAATTAACAGAACCATTTGGAACAGTAGAAATACAAGAGATAATTAAAAAATTACCAAATAATAAGACACCAGGAGAGGATGGACTCCCAATAGAATTCTACAAAACATTTAAAGACCTATTAATACCGCCCCTCCTGGATGTAATCAACCAGATTGATGAGACACAAAACTTACCAGATTCATGTAAAACAGCAATAATTACAGTGATACTAAAACAAGGGAAAGATCCACTCTCACCAGCGTCATATAGACCAATATCTTTGCTAAACACAGATTATAAGATAATAGCTAAACTATTAGCAAACAGATTAGCAGAACAGGTACCGAAAATGGTAAATTTAGACCAAACTGGATTTATCAAAAAAAGACGCACAACAGACAATATTTGTAAATTTATTAACTTAATTCATGCAATAGAAGGAAATAAAGCACCTGCAGTAGCAGTTGCTTTAGACGCAGAGAAGGCCTTCGACAGAGTAGAATGGAATTATTTGTTCAAAGTATTGTAAAAATTCAGTTTACCGGAGAAATATATTAATTGGATTAAAGCATTATATAAGGGACCTTTAGCGAAAGTGACAGTAAATGGACATGTATCAAAGCAATTTAACTTAAGCAGGTCAACGCGGCAGGGATGCCCACTATCACCATTATTGTTTGTGCTAGCTATAGAACCACTAGCAGAATCGATAAGAATAGATAATAATATAAAAGGAATAAAAATAAAAGACAGGGAATATAAAATCAGTCTATTTGCGGATGATGTGATAGTGTACTTAACAGAACCAGAACTATCAATAAAAGAACTATATAAGAAATTGAAGGAATATGGAGGAGTGTCGGGATACAAGATAAACGTAAATAAAAGTGAAGCAATGCCTATGAATAACGCGGATTTCTCAAAATTTAAGAAGGAATCCCCATTCAGATGGCAAATGCAGGCAATAAGATACCTAGGTGTACAAATAAACAAAAATCTAGGCCAATTATATAAACTCAATTACAATCCACTAATGAAAAAATTACAGGACGATTTAAAGCATTGGAAAGAGCTACCACTAACACTGATAGGAAGGATAAACTGTATTAAAATGAACATTTTTCCAAGGATACTATACTTATTTCAGGCATTGCCAATACAACTGACAGAAAAATTCTTCAAAGAGTTAAAGAAAATAATAAGGAAATTTTTATGGAGAGGGGGGAAACCGAGGATAGCACTAGATAAATTAACAGAATGGTATAAACAAGGAGGCTTACAATTGCCAAACTTCAAAAATTATTATAGAGCCGCACAATTAAGGTACCTATCAGATTTTTATCAAACAAGGGAAAAACCAGACTGGACGAGATTAGAATTAGATAAAATAGGGGAAAAGATACCTGAACACATATTATATAAATGGGACGAAAAATTGGTACAACATAGAACTTCTCCAGTATTACACCATCTCCTCAATATATGGAAGAAGATTCATGTAGAAAGAAATAAAACAAATTATCAATTACCAAAACTAATATTGACGCAAAATAAGCTACTCCCTTTTACAATAGACAACCTTTCCTTTAGAAAATGGGAAAAAAAAGGGATTAAAAGAATAGAAAATTGTTTTTCAGGAAGTAGATTCTTATCCTTTGAACAAATGAGAGATAAGTACAATATAACTGGAGATACAGCGCTGGCATATTACCAACTGAGATCCTACTTGAAGGATAAATTAGGAAGCAATTTGAGTTTACCAGAGGGAAGTAACCTTGAATATGTGATTACAGATACAATGTTAATCAAAAGATTTATAACAAATATGTATATTAAACTGCAAGAAAAGGAGAATGAGGAAACAAATGGTAAAACTAAACAAAAATGGGAACAAGATTTAAATATAAAGATAAAAAAGGAAACATGGGAGAAATTATGTTCTGGAACGATGAGAAATACAATAAATACGAGGCTGCGTATGATACAATATAATTGGTTACACAGACTATACATTACACCGCAAAAGTTAAATAAATGGGACCCAACAGTATCTGATAGATGTTTTCGATGTAAAAAAGAAAGGGGAACAACAATTCATGCAATCTGGACATGTGAGAGTGTAGAAAAGTTTTGGGATGATCTCAATCAAATATTAAATAAAATAACAGAAAACAATATACCAAAGAATCCAGAGATCTTTCTCCTAAGTAACATAAAAAATAAAGAATTTGGAATTGACTTGGAAGATGCACAAAAAAGATTTGTTAAGATAGCCCTAGCCGCAGCAAAAAAATGTATTATGTCAACCTGGAAATTGGAAGATAATTTGAAAATACAACAATGGTATATAGAAATGAATAAATGTATTCCATTAGAAAAAATAACATATAGTTTAAGAAATAATATTGAAATATTCAAACAAGTATGGGAGCCTTACATTAAATACAATAGCGAAAACCTACCAGGAACAAACATTACCTAAGTTGATGGAAGGAGAAGAAAAGAAAAGAATGGACTCAGTAGAATTTCTGGTGTATTTTTGTTGAATTACAACATTGTCTGACTGGCTTAATGCAACCTAGATTGTATACCTAAAATGGATGAGATGGTGGGGTGGGGGGGTGGCTTGGGAGGAGGGAGGGGGGGGGAGAAAAAGTCACTGTATATGTGTGAAAAAGAAAAAGTGTATATCATGGCTAACGTGATTTATGGTGTGAAAAATAAAAAATTTTTTAAAAAAAGCCAGTAATTCTCCTGCAACTTTTTTTCATTCAATAGCCTTTTCATTGTCTGGCAACCAAAGAATAGTTCAAGATCACATACTGTTGTTCCTTAACTCTAAACGGACAGATTCTGTCCTTCATCAACTTGTAAGATCCTCTCTCAATCCTAAATTAATATCTCCATTCCCCTCCTTTCTGTATCTTTCCTAAATGTTTTGTATCTAGGAATATTTAGAAACAATTTCTGTCCCTTATGACCAAATCTCTGTTATAATCCCATGCGGTTCATGGCTTCACACATCATTACATGTCGTTACCTACATGATTTAAATCATATTCTATTTGTCATAAAAGGTCGCAACGAGCAGCATTCCAAATGTCCAACATGTTGTGAGATTAACAATGTGCAGCAGATTTCCTTTTAGGTGAAATGGCACTCCTGTAGACAGTCTGAGCATACTATGGTTATTAGTTTCTAATCAAAACGTGCAATAAATTGGTAATAGCCCCTTCCGGCCCACGAGCCCATGGTGTCCAATTATGCCCAATTGACCTACAAACCTCAATACATTTTGAAGGGTGGGTGGAAACCTGAGCACCCGGAGAAAACCCATTCCGACATTGGGAGTGTGACATTGTATTTAGAGGTAGTTTGGGAGGAATTGGTAGAGCAGCTTGCACACACACACATTTTAAAACACACAATATTTGCAGGACTTTTGCAGAATTATTTTTGCAGGAGGCAACAAAGTATTGACACCAGCTTGCCTGGGCGAGCAGGTGATCTTTGCAGGCAGAAGCAGAACAGTTTTGCTCTCAGAATGTGCAGAATTCCCAACCACTCCAGAGCCAAGGAAAGCAGACACCTCTACCACCACTCCCCCAGCAGCAGTTTCCCCAGTACCACGGAGACCTGACGCTACCACTGGGATCCCCCCTAAGACCGCTGCAAATGTCTCAAAACCAGAGACTCAGCCAACAGCCCCAAGCACCCAGGTTACTCCTCCAGCAGACACAAGCCCCACAGAGGCTCTACCAGCAGCTCCCAGTACCCCAGGGTCCACCCTTGCTACACCTAAGAGACCAGAGACTGCAGCTTAGTCATGTTGTGAGAGATAATAGAATATAGGAAGTAAAGCTAGTATGAATGAAATAAGGAACACTAGACTAGATTAGAGGAAGTTAAGTAAGTGCTGAGTAGGGAAGAATTCTGATAAGAGTGTGAGGAAGGGTTACGCAAGTATTAATAGAATATAGTGATAGAAAGAATTAGCAAGTTCTGCATCTAGAATTAGTAAGTCCTGGGGGTTGAGATGTGTGAATAAGGACAAAGGCAGATTCATGAATAAGGAGAATGACATGATGGGACCCAGACAGGATACCCCATGGTCTTTCAAGTTTACAGAAACTGCATGTAGGCAGACAGAATTACCAAATGCCAAACCAATCCAGGAGGCAGAAGAATGTTAAGTGGGGGGGAGGGTACCTCTCTTTGGCTTGGCTTCGCGGATGAAGATTTATGGAGGGGGTAAAAAGTCCACGTCAGCTGCAGGCTCGTTTGTGGCTGACCAGTCCGCAGAAACTGCATGTAGGCAGACAGAATTACCAAATGCCAAACCAATCCAGGAGGCAGAAGAATGTTAAGTGGGGGGGAGGGTACCTCTACACTGAAATGAACTGTATAAAAGTTGGGTGAGCCCCAGTATGTGTGTGTATTCCCATGGTAAGGGGAAGCACCCAACTTTGCACTGTTGTACAATAAATGTTCTTTCGTTCTCAATTTTTGTCTCGAGCGAAATCTGTGAAGGTACTTCTGTTTCTCACAATGTGATGCGATGAGACAGGCTGGAGCTCGACCCCAGAAAACTCGGAGCGGGCACGCACTTTGGCCGCTGGCAGAGATGCTTTCTGAATTACATGGAGGGTGCTGAGGCATTTGATAAAGAGCTATTAATGCTGCTGTTAGCCCAGCTGGGAGACCACCCTCACTCCCTTATACAGGATGCAAGGTCCTACCAAGAGGCAATGAGCATTTCACAGAGGCATGACAGTAAGGGGCATAGCGAACTCCACTCCCGGTTCAGACTCATGACCAGGTCACAACAAGTAGGGGAGTCTGCCAGAGACTTCATACTCTCTCTGAAAGACCTGGCGAGAGGCTGCAACTTTAAAGCAATATCAGCTCAGGAGTAAGCGGAGGACTTTATAAGGGACAGAATTGTTGCGGGCATACGGTCCACTGAGACGAGACATCGATGGCTGGAGAAAGGAATGGTGGGGCGAGATGAGGCAGAGACTATTGCAGAAGCTTTAGAAAGCACCAGGAAAGAATTGAGGAGTACTCACAGGACCCTGGGGCTTGGACAAATGTCACACTGCTGGACACTCTAGCCCCACGTAAAGAGAAGTTTGCTGCCTCACAGGAATTCACAGCAGCACCTTGAGGGTCCCAAGTGCTTTTTTTGTGGACAAAGAAAACACCCCAGAGCCCTCTGCCCTCCCAGAGAAAATGTCTCTTCCAACTGTGGAAAACGTGGGCATTATGCAAAAGTCTGCAGAAGCCCCAAGGCCTCAGCCAAGGCCCATTCTCATGCTAATGAGAGGCGGGAAAGCTCTTCTTTCTCCACAGACAAACAGAAGAAGAAGAATGCCATATGCAGCCGGCCATCTTGGACAAATGCTACAGAGCAGAGGACACAGTCTTCAGGAGATGAATATGACACGAGTACTATCGGATGGAAGCATGAATTAGGCGAGTCCACACAATTTATCTGACGCCACTGTGTGCATCAAAATTAATGATGTGAGGGTAAATTGCTTAATAGATAGTGGAAGCACTGAAAGTTTTATTGACCAGGGGTTAGTCAACCACCTTGCCCTCCCCACACGCCCAAGTGAGCACCAGATCCTGTTAGCAGCCAGCAGCCTTGTGGCTGAGGTAAAAGAGTTTTGCAGGGTTACTCTAGAAATCCAGGGCACAAAATACAAAGGCTTAAAATTACTAGTACTCCTTCACCTCTGTGCACCGGTACTATTGGGGTTAAATTTTCAGTGCCAGTTAGAAAGCATTACAATAGAGCACAATGGGCCTCACCCCCCACTACGCCTTACGAAGAAACAACACTGCAGCCTGTCTGTCCTGAACATAGAACCCCCTCCGCTGTTCACACACCTGACCCCAGAATGCACACCAATATCCACAAAGAGCAGGAGGTACAGCCCGAGGGACAGAGCCTTCATTAGGACAGAGGTCCACAGGCTACTACAGGAGGACATCATAGAGCAGAGCATCAGCCCCTGGAGAGCCCAGGTGGTTGGAGTAAAGTCAGGAGAAAAACTGCGCATGGTAGTGGATTACAGTCAGACAATCGACAAATTTACACAACTAGATGCCTACCCCCTGCCATGCATAGCAGACGTGGTCAACAATATTGCGCAGTATAAGGTGTTCTCCACCATAGACCTGAAGGCAGCATACCACCAACTGCCCATTAGAAACAGCGATCGCATTTACACAGCATTTGAGGCAGACGGCAGGCTGTATCAATTTCTGTGACTCCCCTTCAGTGTCATCAATGGAATGTCCCTGTTTCATGGAGAAATGGACCGAATAGTAGATGAGTTCCAACTGAAAGCGGTGGGTGTTCCCCTACTTAGACAATGCGACAATCTGTGGCCACACTCAGGAGGATCATGACACGAATTTAAAACGCTTCTTCCAAGCAGCCGAGGAAAGGAACCTAATATACGACAGGGACAAGTGTTGCCAATCCTGGGCTACATAGTGCAGAACGGGGAAATCAGCCTAGACTACCCAGTGCCACACACACTGAAAGCAGTAAAAAGGTGTTTTGGGCTGTTCGCTTACTGTGCAGATTCTATCACCAATGTGTATATGTACATATGTACAGATGGTAGTGTCTCCGCTCCATCCTCAACATTCATTGGAGCGACTTCATCACCAACATCAAAGTACTCGAGATGGCAGAGGCCGACAGCATCGAATCCACGCTGCTGAAGATCAAACTGCGCTGGATAAGTCACGTCTCCAGAATGGAGGACCATCGCCTTCCCAAGATCGTGTTATATGGCGAGCTCTCCACTGGCCACCGAGACAGAGGTGCACCAAAGAGGTACAAGGACTGCCTAAAGAAAGCTCTTGGTGCCTGCCACATTGACCATCGCCAGTGGGCTGATATCGCCTCAAACCATGCATCTTGTCACCTCACAGTTCGGCGGGCAGCAACCTCCTTTGAAGAAGACCGCAGAGCACACCTCACTGTCAAAAGACAAAGGAGGAAAAACCCAACACCCAACGCCAACCAACCAATTTCCCTTGCAACCGCTGCAACCGTGTCTGCCTGTCCCGCATCGGACTTGTCAGCCACAAACGAGCCTGCAGCTGACGTGGACATTACCCCTCCATAAATCTTCGTCCGCGAAGCCAAGCCAAAGAAAGAACGAAAGTGTAGGATAACTGTGATTGGCTGAGACCAGGTCATTCTGGACTGGTCGACCGACTTGTGATATGCTCCAGTCTTTTAGTTAATAAAAGCCTTGGTTTGGATCAACAAGTCTTTGGTTTTTTCGACGCACACTACACGCCCAATGGGTCCCGAACGACGCCGACAGGGCCCGCCCACTTATAAAAGCCTCAGTTTTCCCACTGTGCCCAGCATCCACCAGAGCATTCAGGGACATTAGGGACCATATCGCTAAAGCTACCGTGCGGTCCATAGATGAGTTGATCCTGTTTCAAGTAGAAACGGATGCATCCGATGTGACTCTGCCAGCCACCCTAAACCAAGATGGATGACTGGTGGCCTTTTTCTCACGAACCCTACAGGGGTCAGAAGTAAGACACTCAGCAGTAGAGAAGGAGGCCCTAGCCATTGTGGAAGCAGTAAGGCACTGGTGACATTACCTGGCGTGCAAACACTTCACCCTCGTCACGGACCAACGGTCTGTGGCTTTTATATTCGATAACCAGAACAGGAGGAGAATTAAGAATGACAACATCCTGCGCTGGCGAACAGAATTGTCTACATTTAACTACGACATTCTATACCACCCCAGGAGACTCAACGAGCCCCTGGACCCACTGTCCAGAGGCACTTGTGCCATCCTTAACCCCACTTCCCAGTTATAGAACTTGCACAATGAGGTGGGCCACCCGGGGGTCGCAAGACTGTTTCACTTCAATAAAACCCTAAACCTCCCATTTTCAGTAGAGGAAGTGAGATCAGTGAACAAGAGCTTCCCCATCTGTGCGGAATGCAAATCGCAATTTTACTGGCCAGGCAAAGCCACCCTGATAAAAGCTACCAAACCTTTTGAGCGCCTCAGCCTTGATTTTAAAGGCCCGCTCCCATCCAATAATAGAAATGTCTATTTCCTAAACGTAATAGATGAATATTCCCGTTTCCCCTTCGCAATCCCGTGTTCTGATGTATCTGCAGCCACTGTTATAAAATGCCTCCAACCCATCTTCAGCAAATTTGGGTACTCGAACTACATACACACAGACAGGGGAGCTGCATTCATGAGCGCAGAAGTACAGCAGTACCTGCACGAGAGAGGGATTACTACCAGCCGCACTACAAGTTACAATCCCGGGGGGAATGGACAAGTCGAAAGGGAAAATGCCACTATCTGGAAAACGGTCCTCTTTACTTTAAAAGCAAAAGACCTGCCTGCTAATAGTTGGCAAGAAGTGTTGCCAGAAGCCCTACACTCCATACGTTCTTTGTTGTGAACTGCCACTAACATGACCCCACATGACCATATCTTTTCTTTCACAAGGAAAGCCACGACGGGACCAGTGCTGCCTAAATGGATGATGACACCGGGACCTGTTCTCCTCCAGAAGCACTGCAGACCCCACAAAGCAGACCTGCTGGTGGATCAAGTGGAATTGAGGCATGTGAACCCTCAGTACACCTTCGTCACATTCCCAGAAGGATGGGAAAGAAAACCCGATACTGGTTTACCGTTATCGGGCATGCGGGGAAGAGAGTACACATCCTGTTTTTCTCCCTGTGCTTCACCAGCAACAACCCCCCCCCCACCCTGCTTCTTCCCCCACTGTTCCAAACCAAAGTGGCCCACAGCGCATGACCTGTGGACTCTCAACTCTCAAGATCTCCCCTCCACCACTGTTTGCTAACCTCACCACCGAATGTAAATCCATCACCACCAAAAGTATGTGGTACAGTAGTGCCGGGACAGAAAGGGCCTTCATCAGGTCGGAGGTATAATGGGGATCATTGGAGCCCAAGAGATGGTGGCGAGGAAGAATTCACAATTCAATTGTGACTGTCGACACAAGAAGATAATTTAGGTTCAATGGTTAATTAGTTTTTACTATGACAATCCAAAAGTAGAAATTCATCTTGGTTTACTGACCTTGCCAAATGATTTACCCATTCATTTTTGTCCAGACGACTTATTGACTACAGGGAAACCATGATTGGGGTAAGTTAATAGCAGAACCTTACAAAACCTTCTCATCTCCACAAGATTCTGAGAGGCATAGATAAGGTAGGCAGCCAGCACCTTTTTCCCAGGGTGGGAGTAGCAAACTCCAGAGGACATAGATACGCAAAGAAGGCAGGAGTGTTTAGGGGAGACATCAGTAATAGGTGTTTTTTTTTAATATATGCACAGCCATGTTGTGGGTGCCTGGAATGCCTTGTCAGGGCTGGTAGTGGAGGCTGAAACATTAGGAGTATTTAAGAGACTCTTAGACACACGGATGAAATAAAAAAAGAGGGTTACGAGATGGGAAGGGGCTTTTTTTCGTAGGAATATTACAGGTCGGCACAACATCGAGGGCCTGTACTGTGCTGTAATTTTTATGTGTCGCTTACCCAAATGCTCAGATAAGGGCATGGATGTAGAACAGGTGCCAACTTTATGGAGTGAGGTTTTTTTGTGAGAAGGTAGACATTGTTCAAATAATAACTGGAATTAATTGAAAAATTGATGAGAGAGATCGTTGCTGAGGAGATTTCCAAGGGCAAATGGCCGAATGGGAGTAGAAAAGATAGAAGTAGCTGCATGAAGACAAGACGACTGATGCCGCAAGGATGAGTTTCATGGAAAATCAGAGATGAAGAATTGAAGGGCAAGGTAGTAACAGGGCAAATTTAGCACACACGGGATCATGTTGTCCAAGTTTGGTAAAGCCAGCCCTGAGCCAGTCACTTGAATTCTCCACCCCACTCCTACTGCAACCTGTTGGCCTTTAGCCTCGTGTGCTATTACAATGAGGGCCAATGTGAATTTGAGAAACATCACTTCAACTTTATCTGGCATGTTTGCAACCTTCAGGATGTCAACCTGAAATCTATTAACTTCAGATGACCTAAGTTTCTGTCTCCATCCACTGGCTCAGATTTTATTCCTCTTTTTTCTGGTAGTGGAAGGCGGTACAGTTCTTGAAGCGGTTAGTGCAATGCTGTTACAGCGCCACTGACTGGGGTTTGAATCCAGCACTGTCCGTAAGGAGTTTGTACACTCTCCCTATGTCTGTGTGGGCTTTTTTTCTGGACGCTCTGGTTTCTCCCACCATTCAGACACATTAACAGGGGGGCGGGGGTATAGGTTCATTGGGTGTGATTGGGCAGCCCATGCTCGTGGGCCAGTAGAACCCATTACTGTGCTGCATGCCTAAATATTTTTAAAAGTGCTCAGCCTGACCTCTGAGGCGTAATTTCCTCTCTGCATATTGCAAATCCTATATAATTTTGATATCCACATTCTCACTTACCGAATGCTCCTGTTCATTCATTCACCAGACACCCTCATTACAGCTCATCCTCTTGGTCACACAGGTTTCACCCTGTCAGAGTCATCTCTTCCCTGCCACCCCCCCCCCCCCACCCCCCCCCCCCCCATCCTCCTTGTACCCAAACAAGCTTCTCTCGTCTCCTTCCCAGTCTGACAAAGGGACATTGACGAGAAATATTCACTCGGTTTCCCTTGCCTCAGCTTGACTTGCTGAGTGTTATAAATATTTTCCATTTTTATTTTCGATCTGTAATGTCTTTAAATTTTCATCTACTCGATGAAAGCACGATTGATTGATACGGAGAATGGAGCAGGTTAGGATCATGAATAATCAACTGCATTGATGCATATTTGGATTAGCATTAATAAATGTGTATTTGGAGATGTCCTATTTTAAGATAACAAAACGACAGACTGAGTTTCAGGGACCATACACAATGAGATCAGAGTAAAGGCAAAATGAATCTCAAATAAGGAATTGCCCATGCAGTTGAATGTCAATTTCAGATTTATTGATCAGAAATTAATTTTCCAAAGCGAAATCCATTAATAGCCCTGCTGAACGACCAAAGGAACTGCTCGCACTAACCATCTGAGACTCTCATATTCATGAAACAATATGTATTTATTTATAAGGCAAGGAGCAAAACACAAAGGTCTGCTGACACCATAGTTGAAGTAAATACACAATGCTGGAAAAACTTAGTGTACATTATGTAGCAAAGATAAAGATACATTTTGGGCCTGAGCCCTTCATCAAGGGATGGAAAAATGTCAGCAGACGGGGAGGGGGGGGGGGAGGGGAGAGAAATAATAAGTGGAGAAGGAGGGAGGGCACAGCAGCAGGCAGGGGGAGGAGGGATGGCTCAGTGATTGGAGAGGGAAGGGGTGGAGATCTAAGGGAAAGAAGACCAGGGAAAGAAGACCAGGGAAGGGAAGGGGAATGGAGAGTAGGTTAGCATTAACATTGATTTTTCCAGTTTCTTCTCTTTTCCTTAGATCTCCACTCCCTTCCCTCTCCATTCACCAAGCCACCCTTCCTTCCTCTGACTGCTGCTGTGCCCTCCCTCCCTTCTCCACCTATTACCTCCTGACTTTGGGACCGTGCTCCTCAAACCCTTCACCCCCACGCCTGAACCTTCCTTACCAACCTTCCATGTGGAACCTTATCAAAGGCCTTACTGAAATCATATAGACCACAACTACTGCTCTACCCTCATCAACCTTCCTGGTCACCTCCTCAAAAAATTCATCAAGATTTGTCAAAAATGATTTTCCACACACAAACCCATGTAAACTGTCCCTGATCAGATTGTGTCTCTCTAGATTATACACATTATACTTTCCATTAGCTTACTGACCACTGACATCAAACTTATAGGCCTATAATTGCTAGGCTTACTCCTCGAATCCTTTTTAAATAAAGGAACCACATGTGCAATACACCAATCCTCTGGCACTATACCCATCTCTAAGGGCATTTGAAAAACCACTGTTAGAGCCTCTGCTATTTCCTCCCTGACTTCCCTCAGGTCCTGGGGGAAATCCCATCGGGACCCGGAGACTTATCCACCTTTATATGCTACAAAAGCTCCAATAGCCCCTCTTTCCTAATCCCTACATTTTCCATAATTACCCCTTTTGGTTCCCTTATCTACACAATTCAATATCCTTCTCCCTAGTGAAAACCGAAGAAAAGAACTTGTTCAATATCTCCCCCATCTCATTTGGCTCCACTCACAGTTGTCCTCTCTGATTCTCTAAGGGCCTAATTTTATCCTTCACTCTCCTTTTGCTATTTACATATTTGTAAAAATCCTTTGGATTTATTTTCATCCCGTTCGCTCTAGCCACCTTGTACCTTCTTTTTGCTTTACTAATTTCTTTCTTAAGATTCTTTATACAATCAATGTATTTTTCCAAGCATCTCGTTTACATCTTGTTTCTTATATTTAATGTAGGCCTCCCTTTTTATTCAAACCAAATTTCTAATATCCCTTGAAAACCATGACTCTCCCTTTTATCCTAACAGCGACATAAAGATTCTGCATCTTCAAAATCTCACCTTTACGAGACCTCCCATTCTCCTCTACATTCTCCCATAAAACAAATCATCCCAATCCACTCTTTGCAAATCCTTTTTCATCTCTTCAAATCTGGCTTTTCCCCAATCAAAAACCTCAATCTTTGGACCAGACCTATCCCTTTCCATAATTATATTGAAACTAATGGTACCATGATCACTGGATCCAAAGTGCTCCCCAACACATATCTCTATCACCTGCTCTTTCTAATTCCCCAACAGTAGATCCAACACTCCCCTTCTCTCATCGGTACCTCAAAGTATTGCTGCAAAAAAACTATCCTGCGCACATTTTACAAACTCCAATGCATCCAGCCTTTTCACAGAATGTGTTTCCCAATCAATATTAGGAAAATTAAAATCCCCCACTAACACAACCCTGAGCTTATTACAAATATCTGCTATTTCCTTACACATTTGATCTTCTATTTCTCGCTCCCCACTAGGTGGTCTAATACAGCCCTATAAGTGTAACTTCTCCTTTCCCATTTTTCAACTCCACCCACACCACCTCCCTTGATGAGGCCTCCAATCTATCTCACCTAAGCATCACTGTAATATTTTCCCTACACCACCCCCTCTTCTATCACACCTAAAGCAGCGAAATCCAGGAATATTTAGCTGCCAGTCACAAACATCCTGCAACCACATCTCACTAACCACCACCACGTCATACTGCCAAGTGTCTATCCACACCTTCAGCTCGTCCACCTTCCTTACAAAACACCTTGCATTAAAGTAAATACATTTCAGAGATTTCACACATCTCTCTCCGTTTGTCCTTATCTTTACAGTCAACTCTGATATTTCTTTCCATCCACTCCCCTTCAACATTACACTGATAGTTTTCCTTCTCAATCACCTGTCTATCCACACCCAAACTTTGTCTGCAAACCTTGTTTTCAGTCTAACCTCTTCTTGCTGTACTCCTTTAGTTTGTTCCCTTCCCACAACTATTTTAGTTTAAAGCCTGCTGATTAGCCCAAGAAAATGCCCCCACCAAGATCCTGGTCCCTCTGGCATTCAGATGCAACCCGTCTATTCAGTACAGTTCCCACCTCCCCCAAAAAAGTCCCAGTGATTCAAAAACTCGAATCCCTTTGTAGAGCTCGTCGAAAGAATCAAAGACTTGTTGATCCAAACCAAGGCTTTTATTAGCAAAAGACAGGAGCTCTTCACAGGTGGCCGACCAGTCCGGAATGATCCGACCTGGCTAGGGACACAACCCTTTAAGGCCCAGACAGTAGGGGTGGCTAAGCTCTCAGCCAATCGCTGTAAGCAGTCTAGATACTGTAACTATATATACTATATACATTGGTGATAGATCTGTACTATCACATTCACCCCTTCTTGGAGAACTGACCCTGGAAAAAAAAAACAAAAAAATGAGGGAGAGAATGAAAGGAAGGGGTAGCTTAAGGACTGTAGCGGTCAGGGGGTCTGATCATCCGGCATGACCGCTGTGGAGCCAGGATTGGGGTCGCTGGAGTGGCGTCGCCAGCGGGCTCGTCAGGTGCGACCGCTCCTTTGCTCAATTCCCCAGTCGTATTGACGGCAGGGTAGCCCGGGTCGTTGGGATGCTGTTAGTCCTTCTGTTGCGGCACGGGGCCTGGGGAATAAAGAGTTGGGGAAGGTTGGGTTGGGGGGTTTGCTGGGTCTACTGCGTCCTGAGCTAGGTCCCGCACCGAAACAGTGTCCTCCTGCCTGTCTGGGAACTCAACGTGGGCGTAATGCGGGTTCACGTGGAGTAGAGTCACTCGGTTGACCAAGGGGTCGTTCTTTGAGTGCCGGACGTGGCGTCGCAAAAGGACGGGGCCAGGGACGGTGAGCCATGCCAGTACAGTGGTTCCTGATTCGGATTTCCTCGGGAAAAGGAACATCCTTTCGTGGGGGGTGGCATTTGTTGCGGTACATAGGAGGGAGCGGATGGAGTGTAAGGCACTAGTGAGAACCTCTTGCCAGTGAGAGGTGGGGAGACCTTTAGACCGGAGAGCCAGATGGTGGCATTCTCCCTCTCGACCTGGCCGTTACCGCGTGGGTTATAGCCGGTGGTCCTGCTTGAAGCGATACCACACTCCAGAAGATACTGTTGCAGCTCTGCGCTCATGAATGAGGACCCCCTATCACTGTGGATGGAATTGGGGTACCCGAAAATGGCGAAAATACTGTGAAGGGCCTGTATCACTGAGGTGACAGTGGTGTCTGGGCAGAGCACATCGAACAGGAAGCGGGAGTACTCGTCGATGGCCGTAAGGATGTAGTTATTAAGGGTTGGTCGACGGTAGGGGCCCCTTAAAGTCTACGCTAAGACGCTCGAAGGGACGGGTGGCTTTGATAATGTGGGAGTTATCCGGACGGAAGAAGTGGGGCTTGCATTCAGCGCACACCGAACAGGCTCAGGTCATGGAGCGGATCTCCTCGATTGTGTAGGGTAGGTTGCGCACCTTCACAAAGTGGGCAAACCTAGTGACCCCTGGATGACAGAGCGCCTCATGGAGTTTCTGTAGTCTGTCCATCTGTATGCTGGCGCATGTCCCCCTGGAGAGCGCGTCAGGCAGGTCGTTGAGCTTACCAGGCCGGTACAAGATGTCATAGTTAAAGGTGGAGAGTTCGATTCTCCATCTGGCGATTTTGTTATTTTTTATCTTACCACGCTGGGTGTTGCTGAACATGAAGGAGACCGCACGTTGATCAGTCAACAGTGTAAAGCGCCTTCCAGCGAGGTAATGTCTCCAACGACGCACCGCTTCAACTATGGCCAGGGCCTCCTTCTCGATCGAGGAGTGTCTACTCTTTGGACCCTGGAGGGTTCTGGAGAAGAAGGCTACAGGCCGACCAGCCTGGTTCAAGGTGGCTGCCAGGGCGAAGTCGGATGCATCGCTCTCGACTTGAAACGGGACAGACTCATCGATCGCATGCAGTGTCGCAGCGGCGATGTCGGATTTGATTCGATCGAAAGCCACTCTGGCTTCGGTCGAGAGGGGAAAGGAGGTGGTCTTGATAAGAGGACGCGCCTTGTCGGCGTAGTGTGGAACCCATTGGGCGTAATATGAGAAAAGGCCCAGGCAGCATTTGAGCGCTTTCTGGGTATGGGGGGGGGTAAGTCCATTATGGGACGCATGCGGTCAGGATCTGGCATGACTAACCCGTTCTCCACCACGCAACCTAGAATCGCGAGTCGTGTGGTCCGGAAGACACACTTGTCCAAACTGTAAGTCAGGTTCAGCCGACGGGCAGTTTGAAGAAATTTGTCTGGGTTTGCGTCGTGGTCCTGCGTGTCGTGGCCGCAGATGGTGATATTGTCCAGATACGGGAAGGTTGCAGTTAGCCCATTCTGGTCCACCATCCGGTCCATTTCCCGCTGGAAGACCGCGACACCATTTGTGACCCCGAAATTGATACAGCCGCCCATTCGCTTCGAAGGCTGTGAATGGTTGGTCCTCACAGCGGATCGGGAGCTGGAGGTAGGCCGAACGTAGGTCAATGGTGGAGAAAATGCGGTATTGGGCAATCTGGTTCACCACATCCGTGATGCGTGGCAGGGGGTACGCATCCAGGAGCGTGAAGCGGTTAATGGTCTGGCTATAGTCGACCACCATCCGTAGCTTTTCCCCATTCTTGACAACCACCATCTGGGCTCTCCAGAGACTTGAACTGGGTTCGATGATGCCCTCATCCAGCAATCTACGCACCTCACTCCTAATGAATTGCCTGTTTTCGTAACTATATTGCCGACTTTTGGTGGCCACAGGCTTCCAGCCAGGGGTGAGGTTTGCGAAGACTGCTGGCGGGGCAATCCAGAATGTGGAAAGGCCGCAGGATTGGCCCTGGGGCACGGGGGCGGGTTGCTGGATGCTTCGGGGGTGGGGCGATGGCAGACCAAGAGGGGGGCGTGGGGTCCCTCAAAGTGTAGGGACACCGTTCGGAACTGACACTGACAGTCTAATCCCAGCAACACTGGGGCGCACAATTGGGGAAAGACGAATAATTTGAAGTGGGTGACCGTTACGCCCTGTACTTCCACCATGGCGATGCAATACCCTTTATCCCGGTTGAGTGCGACCTCGTCGCTAATGAGATCCTTTGGGTAGTGGAGATAATGTCAAGTCCCCAACAGAGGGCCAGATCTGGCCGGATAAAACTGTCAGTTGACCCAGAGTCAAATAAGCAATTGGTGTAGTGTCCATGCACTTTAATCAGTTCCATTGCTTTAGTGAGGGGATGAGAGCGTTGCTGGTTTAGTGTAATAGAAGCAGCCACTGATCCAGTTGACAGGGGAGTTCCGCGTAATGACGTCACGCAACGGGATGACGTCATAGTGCCCTTTTGCTCCACCCCTTCAGCCACATATTCATCCTCCACCTGATTCTATTCCTGCCCTCACTGTTGCGTGGCACAGGTAGTAATCCAGAGATTACTCCCTTTGCGGTCCTTCATTTTAGCCCCCTACCTAACTCCCTTATACTCATTGTTTAGAACCTCTACACTCTTCCTCCCTATGTCATTGGTACCAACATGTACCATGATCTCTGGCTCATTTCCCTCCCACTTTAGAATGCCTTGGTGTAATGGAGGATTTAGAACATGCTTTTGCTTATACAAGTTTAAGTATCAGAAACCTACTTTGAGAATAATGTATGAAGCTGACATAATCTAATTTCCACCATGAGGCCCAGAGATGCAGTTGTCTTTTGTTGGTCGCAGACTGTCAGGAGAATTGAAGTAAATCATTTATTCAAAGAGATAATCTATGAGTAAACAATTTTTGGGTAATATAAGCCATGGTCCCACTGCTGAAGTTTGAGACTCTCTAAGGGGTGGAAATGTCTCTCAGCAAGAAGAACTTCTAGAGTCCAACCAACGTCCCGGTCGGGGGAGGTGGAGAAGCTGCTACCGGTGCCCCGACAACCTACTACAAGTGTGCGGTCGTTGCCTCGCTTCGGCAGTTGGGACAAGTCCAGGCGTTGATAAGAGCTTGCATATTGTAGTTTGAAATCAGCTTTAGATTTAGTAATAAAGATTTGTATAAACTGAAGTGCTCTCAGCATGTGTCTCTGTTTTCTTTCGATAGCTCAAACACTGTGACCAATCTAAAACGAACAAAGTGAGAGGTACAAGTTTACCAGAACAATTGGCGTAGTCGGCAGGATTGGTCTCGAGATGTTCCACCGAAAGAAAGAGGTGAGCCCTGAGCAGTTCTTGATTCTGGGATGGACTTCCAAAATCCATGTTGGCCAATACCCTGTCTTTGTTGGGACCACCCATTAATAGGGATGAGAGGTTAGATCCATCAAGTACGCCTCTGGGAGAGCGGGTTGCCACTCTCCTTCGAGAAAGTAAATTTCCTGATTAAAAAGAGGACGCTGACAGACGGTTTTTGGCTGCTGGCTGTACCATTCAGCGTGAAGCAGAATCTGTTCAGCGAGAAGTAGAATCCCAGCACAAGAGAGAGCAACTAGAGGAGATAGTAGCCATGCGACAACGCTGTTCCACGATGAGCGAGATTGTTCACACCAATCAGGACCAAGCCAAAGAATGAGAGGATAAGCTTGTCCAAACAATTTGGTGAATATTGAACTCCGGCAGCAGCTCTGTGCAGATAAGGAAAGGCATGGAGTAGAACCCGATCCACATCATTTTCGTGCCATGATAAGGAATGGCGACGATCCTGATGTAATTGATGATTGGGATGGGAATATCTAGAATGATGACAATGTAATAATGCAGATATTCCTTGGCATGTGCCTGACTACTTCCCTCTCCACCTGTTGTTCACGCCCACCCCGTAAGTCAGTGGACCTTCCAAACAAACAAAGATGGAAGGGGGGGATGATGTAATTGAAGATATTGAAGGTATAGATGAATCCTGGCTCCCAAGCAGACTCAGAGGAAGGTACACGAATCCCCTGCTTGTTCTCAATGGCCCCCCCACGGAATGGTTTGGGCATCCTCCCGACCTCTGGGTAGAGGGCCCTGTGGGCCAAAGTGGGAACAGGGGTCAGGAGCAGTCAACGATACGTGACTTCTCTATAAAAGAGCCGGCTGCCATTGGAGAACGATTTTGGCAAAAGACGGGAGAAACTCTGGCTGCCTGGCTCCTGCATGTTTGGGTGCAAGGAGGGGGTAATGTATATTTAATCCCTGAGGAATTGTTGGGATTAGGAACATTGACTACTGATATCCGGGTCACTGCTAAGCTACGTGGTAGGAGAGAGGAGGATTACTTACTTGCCACTCTAGGGGATGCCCTGTTACGAGTATACCCGTCACCAGTAGATTGGGATTTACATTTTCAGAACAATTGGGGCACCCCAAAGGAGGGTATAGCAGTAATTCGTCAACAGGCCCTGGCCTCTGCCTTGTATGCAGGGCTTTTGAGGCTGTGGGTACACGGGGGGGAGTCCTGACGAAGAGATATTCACGGCCGGAATGTATACCCAATTGGTTCATTCCGCCCAACCCACTGTCCGGGGACTGGTTCTGTCCGTAACTAGTCCGTTAATTGGGCACCCTGTGTCTGAGGCGGTGCACGCCTTACCTGGGCTTAGAGAATTAGAGATGGGAGGAAAAATCCACTCACGTACAACCCAGGTTAAATCAGACAAGCAGGATGAAAAGAGAGGGGCTGCTGGTAATAACGGACCGACAAGAAAGGACCTTCTTCTAACCTTGTTAAAGTTAGGCGTACCTAAAAGTGATATTGATGGGAAACCTACTGCAGTCCTTTATGCCCTTTATAAGAGGAAGGCAGGGGAACATCATCCCCAGCTGTTGAGTCTTCCTGGCCCAGCTATGCCTTTTGCTCCCATTGCTACTCCCATCGAGCCAGCTCATCTTGCTCCAGTTATCCGTGATGAGATACAACAAATGGTTAAAAAGACTCTTATGGATAATAGTAGCATGTGGTCCTGGAAGCCCCCGAACCCTACTAAGGTATGAGGGTGCAGGTGGGATTTCTGTGTCTACTCCATTGAGATACGACGGATACACGGGGATCCGCAGCCCTACATACCATTGACAATCCATTGGGGTTAGGGTAGTGACCGCCAATATTGGACCTTGGTCGATACCGGTGCGGAGTACTCAGTGATTCCTGGTAACCCCGAACTCTGGACTGGACCGACATTTCGAATAGATGGGATGGGAGGAGCGATCACCACGGTGAAGGAAATAAAAGTCCGCACCATGGTGGGTGATGTCCCTTCCCCTGTATGGTTACATGCCCTGGTGGCTGCCACTGACGAGTGTATCCTGGGTATCAACATGTTGGCCGGTACGGCCCTTAATACTAGCCAAGGGGGATTTGCATTTGGAATTTGGACTATTATAAAAAGACTAGTGGTGGGTCGGGCTAAGTGAAATCCTGTGATGATGCCTCCCCCCCCCCCCCAAAACCAGTATGCATTCCACAATATCACCTCCCTGGAGGGCAGGAAGAGATTACAGCCACCATCGATGCTTTGTAAGAAGAAGGGGTAGTGAGGCCCGCAACGTCGCCCTTTAATAGCCCTGTTTGGCTGGTCCAGAAGCCGGATGGCTCCTGGAGAATGACAGTTGATTATCGTTTAATGAACAAACATGCCCCACCTCTTGCTTCGGCAGTTCTGGACATTGTCACCCTTATTGAAAACATTGCTACTGGGAACTCAGGAACATGGTATGCTGTCATTGATCTCGCTAACGCCTTCTTCAGTATTCTTATAGCTGAGGTCTCACAGGATCAGTTCGCCTTTACCTGGAAGGGGCGCCAGTATACCTTCACCCGCCTCCCTCAGGGCTATGTACACTCTCCCACTCTTTGCCACAGCCTAATTGCCCGTGATTTGGAGGCGATGCCAGTATCGCCTTCCCTATCGATTCACCATTATATTGATGATGTGATGATCCAAGGGGCCACAGAAGAGATGGTACAGGAAGGTATGGAGAGTGTCCAAGATATCCTGATGCAAAGAGGATGGGCCATTAACCCCGCCAAGGTGCAGGGCCCATCCCAGACAGTTATTTTCCTTGGAATTCAGTGGCATGCTGGAAAACAGGGCCCCATGCCAAACTGTATGGGTAAACATTATGTCCTAGTAATGGTTGACACCTTTTCAGGCCTGGTTTTTGCTTTTCCCACCAAGACAGCTGACCAAGTTAGCACTATCCAAGGACTAAACCATTTAATTTCTCGCTATGATGTATCAGAGGAAATTCAGTCTGATAATGGCTCGCACTTCTCCGGGAAGGCAATCTGTGATTGGGCAATGGACAACAGTATCTTATGGGTCCACCATATTCCTTATTACCCACAGGTTAGTTGAACGAATGAACGGCTTACTGAAGGGGTGGTGGCATGTGCTGCAGCAGGCAGTCGACAATTTGAATCATCGCCCTTTGAAGGGAGGTACACCTTTCCATCGACTTCTTCACGCTTCTGAACTACAGCCTGTTCCAGAGGAAAAAAACAGTCATTGCCCACCATTCCCGAGCTAGAGAATGCTGGACACAAGGTATGGGTGGCACCACCAGGTAGTGGCCCTCCTGTAAAAGGGGAAATAGTGACACCTGCCCAGGGTAACCTCAGTGGGTAGCTGTTGAGGGACAGGATGGTTTCGTTTCTTTAAATACTGAATGCTTATGGCATCGTGAGTGACATATGTCAGTCTTCTCTGTTCCAGGTCCTCAGTCTTGCACTCCTGCTGATCTGGCTTAACCGCTGCTTTGATGCCAGCAATTGGATTTGTAATGTCGAGGACGTTCTGAGGGAGTTGCCCGTGGGGGACACGGCCCGATGTAGCCACTAATATATCTGATTTTGTTCAGCATGTTTCAAAATCTGTTCGTGAGCTTCAGCGTCTGGGTATTGTGGCCCACAAGGATAGTTTGAGCCTTGGTTGGAATCCTTTTTCATGGTTAGCTTGTACATTTAGGGGATTGGGCCATAATATTCTCCGTTGGTTGCTCGCATTATTGCTTATTTTTGTGATATTATAGTTTTAGTTTCTCTTTTTTGCTCCTTCTGTACTCGAGTGCTTGTTAGGTCTCGTAAATGACAGACTGCGACCAAGGGGTGGAATGTAATGGAGGATTTAGAACATGCTTTTGCTTATACAGGTTTAAGTATCAGAAACCTACTTTGAGAATATATGAAGCAGACATAATCTAAATTCCACCATGAGGCCCAGAGATGCAGTTGTCTTTTGTTGGTCATTAGACATAATCTAATTTACACCATGAGGCCCAGAGATGCAGTTGTCTTTTAGACGTAATCTAAATTCCACCATGGGGCCCAGGGGATGCAGTTGAATATAGGAAGACATAATCTAATTTACACCATGGGGCCCAGAGATGCATATGAATCAGAAGACATAATCTAATTTTCCACCATGAGGCCCAGAGATGCAATTGTCTTTTGTTGGTCACAGACTGTCAGGAGACCTTGAAGATAAGTAAATCATTTATTCAAAGAGATAATCTATGAGTAAACAATTTTTGGGTAATATAAGCCATGGTCCCACTGCTGAAGTTTGAGACTCTCTAAGGGGTGGAAACGTCTCTCAGCAAGAAGAAGAACTTCTAGAGTCCAACCAACGTCCCGGTCAGGGGAGGTGGAGAAGCTGCTACCGGCGCCCCGACAACCTACTACAAGTGTGGGGTCGTTGCCTCGCTTCGGCAGTTGGGACCAGTCCAGGCGTTGATAAGTATAATTGGGAAGGGCTTGCATATTGTAGTTTGAAATCAGCTTTAGATTTAGTAATAAAGATTTGAATAAACTGAACTGCTCTCGGTGTGTGTGTCTATTTTCCTTCGGTAGCTCAAACACTGTGACCAATCTAAAACGTACAAAGTGAGAGGTACAAGTTAACCAGCACACTTGGACACGGGAAGCTACAACCCGGACCCTGGCACCAGGGAGGTAAGCCACCATCCGGCATCACGAAATTTAGTTCGCAGCAGCATCTCAGTGCAAACTACCTTAAAAAAAAAATTTTGTAAAGTGCAAGAAAAATAAAAAGTCAAAGTGAGGTAGTGTCTGTGGTTCATTCAGGAATCTGAATGGCAATGGGGAAGAAGCTGTCCTTGTGCTGCTGAGGGCTCGTCTTCAAGCTCCTGTAGCTTTTTCCCCCAATGGTAGCAGAGTGAAGAGGGCCTGGCCTGGGTGGTGGGGGTCCTTGAGAATCGAGGGTGCTTTCTTTTGTTTTGTAATCTTTATTTATCGCACTATGAACCATAATCAACCAATATATTTACAGATGCATCTCTTTAAATATTCACAGACATTTTCTCTTTTTATCCCCATCCCTTCCTTCCCACCCCCCCTCCAAAAACAGTAAATATTGGACATATAAAAATAAAACAATATCTTTATACAAAAGGAATACAAACAAAAAAGACGTATCATCTACATTAAATCTGATCGTGTTTATCTTCTTATCATTTTAGGTGGTGGTGGTCCGAGGCCTGCTCTTTCTTTTATGTCCGAATATGGTTCCCAAGTTTTTTTTCAAACATTGTAACTTTGTCTTTTAAATTATATCTGATTTTTTTTCCCAATGGGATACACTTAAACTTGGGTATATATTCCATTAATCCTTATAGTCATATAGTCCAATGTGGTCATCTTATAACTTTATTTTCACTTCTTTTCCACCTCTTCACCACCTCCATCCCCTTTTTTTTCCATTACTCTTTTCTAATTTTTCCTTTTTAATCTCAATATATGTCAACGTACTTAAGACATGAAATACCCCAACAATCTCCACAAGCAAAACCCTTTAACCCCAAATGAACCTCCCCTACTTGGATTCCCCCTTGTCCCTTGACTATAACCACAACTCCCCTTTCCATTCAGATAGTGAACTTGCTCGCAAGTGTCAACCGATTTCGCAGTGACCATTATTCTCCCACCCCCAGCCCCACCCAGAGAACACTATTTTCCTATACTTATCACAAAGCTCTCTCCCTTTTTTATCCCCTCCCTCCCCTTCTCTCATCCATCTTTAAATCTTGTTAGATACATTATCTTTACTTTAAAATTTTTTACATATTTTTGTACATTTTCTTGCCGGTCTTCCTTCTTGTCACTGCTCCTCCTCTCTTCTCCTGTCCTGCAAATGTTCAGGAAATTCTTGGGCTTTCTTTGGGTCCGAGAACAGTCTATTCCATTCCCCAGGAATAAATACTTTGAGTACTGCTGGATGTCTTAGGGTATAACTTTATATTTTCTTCCATAAGATTGTTTTCGCCGTGTTGAATTCCTTCCTCTTCTTTAAAAGCTCAAAGTTTATGTCTGGGTAGAAAAATATTTTTTGACCCTTATATTCCAACAGCTTATTATCTTCTCTAACCTTCTTTCTTGCCTGCTCCAGTATGTTCTCTCTTGTCGTTTCTCTCAGAAGTTTTACCAATATGGATCTCAGTTTTTGATGTGGTGGCAGTTTCGGTACTAGTGCTCTATGCGCCCTTTCGATTTCTATTTCTTCATGTGAATCTATCATTCCCAACAGCTTCGGGATCCATCCTTTTATAAATTCCTTCATATCTGACCCTTCTTTCAGGCCCACTATTTTTATGTTGTTTCGCCTACTGTAGTTTTCCAATATGTCAATTTTTTGTGACAATAAATCTTGTGTCTCTTTAAATAAAATTTCTGATGTCTTCCAACTTTCCCTCTTAAATCATTTATCTCCATTTCTACAGCAGCTTCTCGTTCCTCCACAATTTCGACTCTTTCCTATTTCAGTCATGATCAACTCTAAGTTTTGCATTATCTTCAGCTCTTTTCATTTTTCTTTTGATTGAACTAAATTCTAATGACAGCCATTCTTTTAATGACCTCATTTGTTCTTCAAATAAGGCTTTATCTAAACTTTGTCCTTCTATTTTACCTTCTTTCCTTTGAAATTCTTGGTCTTCTTCCTCCTCTTCTTCTGTGTCTGTATTTATGTCTGTGTCATCTTCTCTTGTCTGTATCTTTATCCTTCTCTGGTGAGCTGCTCCTGTATCCTTGCTGGGCCTCCCGCTGCAGGTCGACCCACTGCTGGGCCTCCCGCTGCAGGTCGATCCCCTGTCGGTTGTCCCGTTGCCACTCACCCTCTTCCAGCCCTTCATTCTCTTTCTCACCACTATTCATTTCTTCTTTACTTCCTCTAGCCTAACGCCCCGATCCTGGGCATCTCTCAGCTGGCCACTCCTCAGTTGAGTTCCCCCTCCTGTCGGCATTAACCTTTTCTTTTACTTGCGCACTGCGCACGTGCAACTCTTCACGTATGTGCAGTTGCTCACCTCTTCTTGGCTCTGAGTCCGCCAGTCAGGACACCGCTCCTCTGGGGACTCACCGACACCAGAGATCAGCCGCTCCTCTCCACGATGACTCTCTGCTCCAATGTGCAGGTAAGGCCTTCTTTCTTCTCCAGTGATTTTCCTTCTTCCCTTTTCTCTGTTATTCTTACTTTCTCTCTTTTGGGTGCCATCTTCTGTCTCTTCTCTGTAATTTTATCTTTCTCTTTCTGTATTTTATGTTTATTGAGCTCTGGTTTTTCACCCGACCAACCACTACTCCATCACATGACTCCTCTAAGGCTGCTTTCTTAAGACACCACCTCTTGTAGAGGTCCTCTTTGGTGCCCATGATGTCACAGGGTGAGTTAACAACCCTCTGGAGTTTATTTCTTGTCCTGAGCATTGGCACCTCCGTACCTGACGGTAACAGACCCTTTTGGCCTACAAGCTCATGCTTCCCAGTTACACCCAATCAACCTACATCCCAGTATGTTTTGAAGGATGGTAGGAAACCAGAGCACCCAGAGGAAACCCACGCAGACAGTGCGGGATTCGAACCCAGATCAATGGTGCTGTAACAACGTTGCATTGACCGCTACACTAACCATGCCACTTAAGAGTGAGAAATTTTGTTTTGAAACAACTATGTTATAAAAGATTTAGCAGAATATCAACTGAGGAAATGCTTTTTCATTTTATTTTTAAATTTAACATTGTAAAATGTTAAATTTAGAGAGCTTGCCTGTTGCCCCATGAGCCCATGCCACCCAATTACACTCCCGGTATGTTTTATGGGAGGAAGCTGGACCATCCAGAGGAAACTCACACAGGTGAACATACAAACTCCTCAGACAGCGTTGGATTCAAACCCCAGTCCCAATCACTGGCGCTGTAACAGCGTTGTGCTAACAGCTACACCAGCCGTGTCGTAGTGTTAAACAGGTTGGGACTGCATTCCCTGTAATTTATAGGAATGAGAGACTTTCATATTGAAATGCATTCTTAGTGATCAGACAGGGTTAAATGCTGGAGAATAAGAGATTGCCTATTTAAAAAAGGAATGAAGATTTTTTTTTTCCCTCTCAAAGGGATGTGAGTCAACATAGAACAGAGCAACACAGGACCACACCCTGCAGCCCACACATCTCTGCCAAACATAATGCCCAAAGTAAAACTCTGCTGTTTGGACATAATACTTAGCATTCTATTCCCTGTAACTTCGTGTGTCTATCTGGAAGATGCTTAATGCTGCCATTGTATTTGCTTGTACCCACTACTCTTAGCAAGGAGTTATCGATCCCAACATGTGAAGACAGACTTTGCCAAACTGAGCAGACGAGACCAATGGAAGGTCGAGAAGGTGATCTCTGCAGGCGTCGTGGAACGCAGGGAGCACAGAGAAGATGTCCTGGTCACCCACTGTGCCTAGTCCCATCTCCAGCCACCTCGACTTCCGTCCTGCCACCGAATCCAGCTGCGCCGTCTCCCTCACTTTAATCCAATTCAAGTCTCAATACCATCCTCATTATTAATGGTGTCAAAGTCTTCAATGACGATGGACGAACTAACTCTTCGCAGCCCATTCAGGGCACCGGCCATCTCTGTGAAAAAATACTTGCTCTGGGCCTTTCTTTTAAACTTTCTCCCCCTCGTGTGCTCAATATGTGACGTTTTTATCCTGGATAAAGATTCTATCTACCCTCTTAATGCTTTTCATAATCATATAAGCTTTTATAATCAGGTCACCCCTTGATCTCCAGCGTTCCAGAGAAAACAACCCATGCTCTCCTTCCACCGCTTAGCCAGGCGGCATCCTCGTATATCTACCCGTCAGGGGCGCAGCCAGGTTCTAATGTTAGGGGGTGTGAGCACATTTATATTTTAAAAAAAAGGGGGGGGGGCACCACGACACATACCAGATGGCGAGTGAGTGGTTGAATGGTGGGCTGCACTTGTTTTTCAGCAGCATGGCTGGGGGTGGGGAGACTTTCCTGAGACTATCAGAACGCAAGCAAAGTCGACAAACCTCCACAAGAGATGAACAGAGATTCATTCTGTACCTGAATTGTGAATAAATGATAGGAAACCACAAACTACAGGTGTCTTCATAGAGCACAACCTTTTCGTGAAATGAACGATAAACTCAAATGAAGTACGGAGTAAAGCATTGGGAACGCCTTCAAAACTGAGAGGCCTAATTCTGTAACTGATTTTATAAATTAGAAAAATCCCATGTTGTGCTGAGACAGTTCTGCGATGGGTGACAGGAGCTGTTGATCCTCGTTCCTCTTCCTGGTTCGATCTTTATTCGAAAATGAGAATGGACGAAGGTGGACATGACAAAGCAGTTCAAAAAGGCGCCACTTTTGAGGAATGTGTTCAGGAGAAGCAGCCACTCCTCCAGCAAACCCCACTCCCCACCCCCTTTAGCCGCCACTGCTCTCTGTACCATTCCAAAGCCTCCACATCCCTCCTGTAATGGGAGGACTAGAATTGCACTCAAGCGCATTCTAGCCGAAGTTTTATTCCGCTGCCACATCACTTCCTTACATATGCACTGATGCCCAGCCCAATGAAAGCAGGCAGACCACAAACCATCTTCAGTACCCTATCCACTAGAGTGGCAACTTTCAAGAATCCATGGACCCAAATCCCTAAATCCCTCTGCCTGTCAATGCTTTTGAGAGCCCGGTCATTAATTGTATACATTCCCCTTACAAAATGCAACCCCTCAAACTTGGTCCAGATAAAACCCCATCTGCCATTTCCTCTGCACATTTAAAAAATTTAGACATACAGCACGGTAACAGGCCGTTTCGGCATACGGCCTCATGCTGCCCAATAACAACCAATTAATCTATGTTTGGAAGGCTGGGAGGAAGCCAGAGCCCCCGGGAAAACCAACGCAGACACAAAAACATGCAAACTCCTTACAACAGCGCGGGATTCGAACTCCAGTCCCAATTGCTGGCGCTGTAACAGCGGTGAGCTCACCACTGTGCCAACCATTGTAACTGATTTACATCCTTTTGTAGATTTTTGCCCTCTATATTTCGTTAACTACACCAATCTATCCTCTGCAAACTTACTAACCAGCTCACTTAGATTTTCATCCGAGTTACTTATGCGTATCACAAACAACAACAATCTCTGCAGAACATCACTGGTCACAGGCCTCCAGCCAGAATAACATCGTCCCACTACTACCCCCTGTCTCCTAATGGACCAGCCAATTTCAAATCCAAACTATCAACTCACCATGGATACCATGCATCTGCACCTCTCAATCAGCCTACCCTGATAGACCTTGTCAAGTGCCTCACTGAAGTGCCTGTCGGCAACGTACATTGCCCTTTCCTCGTCAACCACCTTTGTCAATTCCTCAAAAAACTCAATCAAATTGGCAAGATATGACCTGCCGATCACAAGGACATGCTCACCTTATCTAATTTCTCATGTGTTTTCAATGTGTATAAAAGCTATCCCTGTTGTTTTTGAGCCTAGAGGACCCCAAAACCCAGCAGCAATAAATATTCACCAAGATGAATGGTTACTTAAACAAAAGTTGCTTTTAATTATCTTTAAACATGAAAACAGAATCAAACTAACTTATTACTGTTAACTAATGTAACTTAACCCCCTTCTAATTCTAAGCACATGTGTGTAAGGTGTGTGCAAGTTTAGAAAAGTTCTTTGATTCACAGTCCAATCTCACTTCTCACTCCTCCAAGTTCACTGGTTGCAGGCAATTCTTATACGGTGTACAGAATTTAACATTTATGAATTTCATCAGGCTTTAGTGCTTGAAATGGAAGGTTCTTGTCAATTTTCAGAGAGATTTGTTGTTCCTGGACACAAACTGATTCCTTCTAATCAGCCACGTCAGTGTCTTGCTGACGAAACTTGCCCCATCAGGGTTTTCCAGATGATAACCCTTTTCTTTCAGGTCACCACAGAGTTCCTTTTTGTTTCTCTTATTTCAAGTGAAACATTAGGCAGGCAGTCCTCTCCTCTTGCATGAACCACAAGGGCTTTGACCAGACTGAACTAAGCACTCACAATCCATCTTCGAAATGGGGGTTTTCCACAAGCTTGCCAGCTTGTCCTGTTCCAGTCCTAACTGTTGCTGCTGACTGTAACACTACAGAACTCTCTCTCCTTCTGTCTCAGAGAAAAACCTGTTTTTTTTTAAAACTCTCTCTGCTTGCAAAAATCATATGACCCTCTTAGAACAGAAAGCTGAACTCCAGACAGCCTGCGGTTCCAGGCCTAATCCAATGGATTCTTTCATCTGATGCTTTTCAAAACAACAATCCATTAGTGAAGTATCTTGGCTACTCTCCAAAGCTTTTGCAAAGGCCCCCGGGAGCCGGCCTGTCTGGCTTGAGCAGAGCTCCAGTATTTTAAATGAGATCAGTCTTGAAGTGTTTGTAGGTGACCTACACTAAAAAAAAACCTGCCCCAATTTATCTCCCCAACAACACATCTATAACCTGCCACACTGTGTTCTCTCCAATTCAACCACTCACAATTCTTAGATTATCCCCATTTCCCTCTTGAACAAAGGAACAACGTTGGCCTCTCTCCAGTCCTCTGGGACCTCATGTTGCGAGTGAGGATACAAAGATCAAAGATCTTCATCGAGGCTCCACCCATCTCCTCACTTGCCTCTTTCAAAAAGATGGGACCTATCCCATCAAACCCTGAGGATTACACTGCTCTTCAAAAGACTCAGCACCATCTCTTTCTTGATCTCAAAATATCTGAGCGGATTACCATTCTCCACACTATGTTCCCTATCATTGGTCTCTGGAATTACTTGTCTGGAGCCTAAATCCTTGAATATCTTCAGAGTTTAAGAATCGTGAGGTAATATTTCAGCTCTATAAAACTCTGGTTAGACCATTCTATGTTCAATTCTGGTCACCTCATTACAGGAAGGATGTGGAAGCTGTGGAGACGGTGCAGAGATTTACCAGGGCGTTGCCTGGATTGGAGAACGTATCTTATGAGGCAAGGTTAACAGAGCCAAGGATGAGAGGTCACTTCATAGAGGTCTACAAGATTATGAAAGGCATAGATAAAGTGAACAGCCAGCACCTTTTTCCCCAGTGTGAGAGTAGCAAACACCAGAGGACATCTCCACAAGGTGAGGGGACGAAAGTTTCGGGGATTCATCTGGGGTAAGTTTTTTTTTTAAATAGAGAGTAGTGGGTGCCTGTATTGTCCAGGGTTGTGGTGGAGACTGGAACAATAGGGACTGTTAAAAACTCTTAGAAATGCACTTGGATGCAGAAAAAGGAGAGTTATGGGTGTGAGGAACGGAAGGTTTAGTTTGTTGAGTAGGTTAAAATAGGTCGGCACAACATTTTGGCCTGTAGAGCCTGTACTAAGATAGGTGGGTTTTTAATCAGTAAGGAAGGCTGGGAAGGTGCATGAGAAAAGTTGGAATCATCCTTCAAAGCAGGCTTGAAGAATTGTTGGCCTGCTCGGGTTTTTAATAACTAACATGTATCCTTTAAGACTATGAATAGGTTGTGCCCAATATTGTGCGTGTTGTAATAAAGAAAACTGTTATTTGTCCTGGACTATGTAGCAGTGAGTTTATTTAAAGTAATCACACACAGCAAGGGTTTATTGGTCACGGCTTACAGAATAACAGTTTTAAAGTGTGGTGGAAAATTATTCCTGTGCAAGGAAGCAATTAACACCACTGAACTAAAAGAAAGGTAACTGAATGACCAGAAATTGCATCAGGAAGGAAGACAGAGGTGGATCAAAGCAAGTACAAATCATGTGAAGGATTGGAGATGTGCAATTTGGAACAAACCATGGAGAAAATTCATCATAGCTGAAGCAAGGAAGGCAACAGAATGAAGGGGCAGTCTCAGGCCCAATATTTTTCAAGAATGTGAAGCTTCACAAAACTGGCCGTTTTTATCCAGAAGATTTATTCAGGGACAATAGGTCAGGAAAATGTAACCAATTCCAGAAGCCATAGGTATACATTTACCATAAATAAGTGGCAAGATGATTTTAATGTTAGTCACAAGACCACCAGATAAAGGAATGGAAGCAGGCCATCAAGTTTGCTCCACAAATCCACCCTGAGCTAAACTGTTCTTGCATCTAGTTCCAAATTTGGTCCTTTTCCTCATATCCCTTGATACCCTGACTAATTAGATACCTATCAATCTCCCTCTTAAACTCCCCTACTGATCGGGCCTCCACAGCTCTTAAGCAGCAATGAACTCCACAAATCCATGACCCTCTGGTTAAAGAACTTTCTCCTCATCTCAGTTTTAAATGAGTACCTTATAATTCTAAGACTGTGTCCTCTTGTCCTGGACTCACCCACCAAGGGAAACATCTTATTCTGTCCAATCCTTTCAGCATTCAAAACGTTTCTACGAGATCCCCTCTCCTTATTCTATATTCCAATGAATAGGAGTCCAAGAGCCACTAAATGTTCCTCATACGTTAGCCCTTGCATTCCAGGAATCACCCCGTATTCTCTCCAATGTCATTACATCCCTTCTAAGATAAGGGGCCCAAAAGTACACACGGTTCTCCAAATGAGGTCTCATCAACACCTCTTTACTCTTATACACTATTCCTCTTGAAATGATAAATGCTAACATGCATAATTACATGAGCATTTTCTGCCAGGAGACTTTTGACCTTTTCATTTAAAACTTATGTAAACCATACCATAGAATGAGTTACTGACCTCAGTAGGAGACAGGAATATTGTGCTGGTGTGGGGGGCAAGATAGACGAAGAAGAAAATGTTTAAAGTTATTACGATGTCAAAAAAAAAGTAATTTCCAAATATTCTTAATGGCGTGCAACATTCCATGGCTTTCAACTCCCAGAGGCCATTTTACCTTTAAATTTTCAAGTCTTATGCATAGCAATTAAATGACACATGAATTATTTTGTGCACTTTACCTCTTTGTTTTCATTATACATTTTTATCCCTTGTGATGAGAATTTCAGTATTACTGCCATTTTTCGAGGAAACCTCTGGAAGAAAGTAAAAGCACTGATCAGATACAACACCCATCATTTAACAAATGAAACCATTTCACATTTTGCAATAAAATCCAATCGTTCTTTAGAAGAAGAGCAGAGAGTTCTAACTATTAATCCCACATGAATGCGAAGACACAATTTTGCGAGAATCCGTACACCTGGAATCACTTTGCTGGGAAACTTGGCCGCAATGAAATCAGAAAATAGCAGAAATGGCAAAATGTACACATTTTTCTTCAGAGTTACCATGGCGATTGATCACATGTTGGAAATGCCAAAACTGAACAGAAAACCCAGATCACGATCATATTTCAGTAAAAATGTTAGAAGTTACTTTGCAATATAAATCACTCTGTCTTTTGGTTCTATTGCCAGCTGACCTTAAGCAAAAGTGAAGACAGGCTTTTCACTTCAATTGTAATGTCACAGTAGCACAAGAAAACAGATCAAGAACTCAAACTCATCATATTTTGTAGATGACAATATTCTTCTTTGGCTTGGCTTCGCGGACGAAGATTTATGGAGGGGGTAAAAAGTCCACGTCAGCTGCAGGCTCGTTTGTGGCTGACAAGTCCGATGCGGGACAGGCAGACACGGTTGCAGCGGTTGCAGGGGAAAATTGGTTGGTTGGGGTTGGGTGTTGGGTTTTTCCTCCTTTGCCTTTTGTCAGTGAGGTGGGCTCTGAGGTCTTCTTCAAAGGAGGTTGCTGCCCGCCAAACTGTGAGGCGCCAAGATGCACGGTTTGAGGCGTTATCAGCCCACTGGCGGTGGTCAATGTGGCAGGCACCAAGAGATTTCTTTAGGCAGTCCTTGTACCTTTTCTTTGGTGCACCTCTGTCACGGTGGCCAGTGGAGAGCTCGCCATATAACACGATCTTGGGAAGGCGATGGTCCTCCATTCTGGAGACGTGACCCATCCAGCGCAGCTGGATCTTCAGCAGCGTGGACTCGATGCTGTCGACCTCTGCCATCTCGAGTACTTCGACGTTAGGGATGAAAGCGCTCCAATGGATGTTGGGGATGGAGCGGAGACAACGCTGGTAGAAGCGTTCTAGGAGCCGTAGGTGGTGCCGGTAGAGGACCCATGATTCGGAGCTAAACAGGAGTGTGGGTATGACAACGGCTCTGTATACGCTTATCTTTGTGAGGTTTTTCAGTTGGTTGTTTTTCCAGATGACAATATACACAAGATGAAACAGTCATCAATTCAGAAATCTGGTCAAGTTGTCCTGAAAATTTCTTTAATTAAAACTTCTACTTATTAATATTAGTTGCCAAGTTCCAAATATTCACTTAATGTTCACTCCTACGGTTTGTAAGATAAGGCATATTTTAAATACTTTATTATATTATTTTACTTTCTTCACCCAAAAAAAACTTCGAAAATACTCTCGTGTCTATATTTTGACTTAACTTTCTAAATTTTATTCTGCTTTGAAATGCATCGGACCAGTAACAAAGCTGAGTGGTATTTCAAGTCCAAGTTGAGGAAGCTGTGGTTTCTTCACGTGGCACAAATTCTTCAGTCGGCTCCAGATGTCAAATTTAGTTGTTGACAGTAAGTCTCTCAAATTAATCAATGTTCAAAAATTTCATGCCTTCTATTTCCGTAATGCTTTTCAATTTTCTAATTTCTGCATTCCTGCTTTCTTGTTCTCCACTCATACTTGTGATACAATTCCAGCTGTATCATACATCCATCGCTTCCTATAGTAAAGACTGTTTAATCCCTTCTACCTCATTCATCCATGAAGAATTTATCTCTTCCCCATCCCCCATGCCTTAAAAACTTCAGTGTTTTTCATCTTCACTATTGTACAGTAAAACCTCTGATATCCAGCACCTATGGGGATTGGTAGATACCGGATAAGGGTATTTTCCAGTTGCTTGAGACTTACCCTTACCATGCCTAACTATTTTTTAAATTTTTTTTAAATTTAGACAGACAGCACAGTAACAGGCCCTTTCGGCCCATGGGCCTGTGCCACCCAATTGACCTACAATCCCTTGTACGTTTTGAAGAGGGAGGAAACCGGAGCCCCCAGAGCAAACCTACACAGACATAGGGAGAACATACAAACTCCTTACAGACAGCACGGGATTCAAAACCCAGTCCCGATCGCTGGCACATTAACGGCGTTGCGCTAACCGCTTTGCCAACCCTGCATTAACAATTAACAGTTTAAAATATAAAAATACTATTCACTTGCATGAATATATAAACCTTAAAGCATTTTACTTTATTTGCAGTCACATTCTTTGAAAACGTTTAACCGTCACTGCATCTGCAGGTTCCTCTCTCAAAAGATTAACAATAACCTTGTAGATAATTAACCCCTCCCCATCCCCCGAGTTTACAGATAAAGTCTCTACTGGAACAACTCTTACTAAGCAAAGATAAGGAGACATTTTAAGAGATTCACTCCACCAGTGAGCGGCATCAACTAGCTCTTCATCTCGGGCGACCTCATCACTGTTTCACACAACTTTATTCAAACAGCTGCTACAAGCAAAGCCTGACTAAGGCTTTCCACTGGATGAATATTGGCTCCCATCTTCACCCAAGTTTTATATATTACTTCTTTTTTTTAAATGTTTAAAAATTTTCCTCAATTTTTTTTTGTCAGTTATTTGAGTTCTGGATACCAGAAAGTATAAATGGAAGTCTGTGTGTTTGTTCTGTTTCGGAGACCATAGGACCCCAAAACCCAGCAGCAATAGATATGCACCATGACAAAGGGTTACTTAAACAAAAGTAGTTTTTAATTATCTTCGCTCTTGAAAACAGAATCAAACTTTAACTTATTACTATCAACTTACTTAATCCCCCACTAATTCTAAGCGCACATGTGTGCATATTAAGTGTAGAAAAGTTCTTTGGTTCACAGTCCAATGTCACTGGTTGCAGGCGATTCTTGTACTGTGCACAGAAGTTAGCATTAATAAAGTTCACCAAGCTTTGGTGCTTAACGGGCAAATGGTTACCACTCAGGAGGGTTCTTGTTGGTTTTCAGAGAGAGATTCCTTTTGATGCAGGACATCCGCACCTGATTCCTTTCCGATCAGTCTTGCTGACGAAACTTGCCTCCTTCAGGGTTCTCCAGATGATCCTCTTTCTTTAAGGTCACCACAGAGTTTTTTTTTCAGATAGCCAGTCTTCTCCTCTGACCAGACAGTCTTCCAAAGTTTTCCAACTTGTCCCTCTGGAACCGAAGTTTCTCTCTCTCTCTCTCTCTCTCTCTCTCTCTCTCTCTCTCTCTCTCTCTCTCTCTCTCTCTCTCTCTCTCTCTGAGAGAGAAGATCACATGCTCTTTCAGGCAAGCTGCTGCCTTGCCTTTTGCAAAATAGCACTCTGCAAAAGCCCTGCAAAAATTCTGTGTTTTAAAATGTTTGTGTGCATCCTGCTCTAATAATCATTCCAAACCACCTCTACTAAATACTTTGTCACAGTTCTTAACGTGAAGAACTTTCCGACATCAGTTTTTTAAATTCTTTTGCCAGATTAAAGCTTATCCCACTGCCATAGGTTAAGAGGCCTCGAAATTCAATCTGGTACATCTTATTTTTAATAATTACCTTCAGAAAATGAAGCTGTTGGTGGATCCTCCATGTCATTCCTTCAATATCTTGATTCTCCACAGTAAAGGAACCTACATACTGGGGGAATAATTCCAAAGAAAAATGTCAAACTCCATAACATAAACTTGAAAATCTGCTCAGCATTAGCTATCAGAAAGATGAATACAGCAACAAGTAAATCAAATGTCATCTTAAGCAATTGTCCAGTTAATAGTGCAGAGGCACTTGGTCACAGATAATTTTATTGTGTCACCTGTTTTTCACTGAAGGTGCTGAGGGTTGTCTCCCCCTCCTAAGGGAAAACTCATCCCAAACTCTCCCTAGCTATCCAGCTGAGATCAGGAGTTTACCACCAAGCAATCACAGATCTAATTCCACATCCCAGCATTCCTTGCACTTATTGCACCAGAAGTTCAAAGTTGCAGTAATTTACTAAGGTATATCCTGTGTTTTTCAGTCCTTCATCCAAATGCATTAGACCCACATAAATCAATTTAGCCCATTTTGCTTGGATAAATTATTGATATAATCTATTAATCACAATTTAAATTGTGCTACCAATCAACCACATTAGACAAGGAGCTGTGATTAATAGGCTTTAATCACTCACCTTTAGATGTCAGCACATCTTACATGTTGCTGACCCAGCTCCAGGGCAGTTACTGAGGGAGGGGTTTGGATGTAACAGCCTTTATGGGTGTCCGGAAGGGAGGAGTCACAGGCTCAGGGGTGGGCCAGCCCATAAGCACTACAATTAAATATTAAGCTCCAATAGCTCAGTAGTTAGAGCACTGATCTTGTAAACCAGGGTTTGCAAGTTCATTCCTCGCTGGGGCCTCATTTCTGTGAGAGGAACTAGACAAAGCGGTGATTCTCTTGTCCACCTCACGATGGACAAAATTAAAGAATTTCATGTATGTTACATTCTAAATGTAGTATTACATTTAACCATTAAATATTTAGAATTAATAGACAGACAGTATATCCTGTCCCTTTTCTCCATATTTAATCTCAAAATTAAGAAAGTCAAATTATAATGTAAGATTGCTTGTGCATGACTATTCTGTACATTGTAGGGCTTTCAAATTAAAACCACAATTTAACCTTTAAAACAATAATGAATTATCCTTCATTCATGTTCACAGAATAATTTCCATTGGATCAGCTGGTGGGAATCTGTTTTATCAAGAGCTGGAGAAATTTAAGGGAGAAAGCTTGTTTGGCTGCAACACAAGTACCGAGTCACGGCATCACACGAAAGATGTAATTACACTGGAGAGGGTGCAGAGGTGAAATTTGAGGATATCCAAGATCGAAAAAAAATGGAGCAATGAGGAAAGATTGGATAGGCTGGGGATGGTTCTCTGGAAAAGAGGAGGCTGCAGGCTTGTGGCCTGGGCATAAGGCAGAGTCAACTGAGTTATTTAAAATTAAATGGAGTCTTCAAAGAATGAAGTAGAAGGGCTTCTTTCCCTGAGTAGAGGTATAGATTGAAAATAACTGGTAGAAGAATTATGAGAAATGTGGATTTGTCAGATTTTTCACTGCCTGAAAGGTTGGTAGAAGAGTAACTGTCATCTTTTTGAAAGAGGCACTGGATGTCTTTTGATTTTTAGATTTAGACATCCTGCATGGTAACAGGCTATTCAGCCCACAAGTCTGTGCCACCTAATTAACCTACACCCCCGGTACACATCGAATGGTGGGAGGAAACTGGAGCTCCTGGGGTAGACCCACGTAGGCTCAGGGAAAAAGGTACAAACACCGTACAGACAGCGCGGAATTCCAACCCCGAGATGCTGGAGGAACTTAGTGCTTCAGGCAGTATCTGTGGAGGAAAATAGAGAGCTGAGGTTTGTGGTCAATTTCCTTCAGCAAGAATGGATAAAGCATTGATGAAGTTCTAAAAAGTTGAACCTCCATTTCCTCCACAGATACTACCAGACCCTTCATTCGGGAAAGGGATTGCATTTAGGAGCAGGGAGGTTATGCTGTAACTAGCCAAGGAACTAGTGAGGCCACATCTGGAGGACTGCATGTAGTTCCGGACTCCTTACTTGAGGAAGGATGTCCTGGCCTTGGGGATGGTCAAGGAGGAGGTTCACAGGTTGATTCTAGAGATGTGGGGGGTTAATCTATGAAGAGCGATTGAGGCATCCAGACTGAACTTGCTGGAATTTAGAAGAATGAGAGGGAATCTTATAGAAACATATAAAATGATGAAAGGCATAGATCAGATAGTGGTAGGTAAGATGTTTCCATTAATGGGGAAGAGTAGAACTAGGGGACATTGAGCAGTGGAGACTATCTCGGTAAATGGATCTAAGACAAGATTGGATAAATTTTGACATCATAAGGAATATGGGGGAAAGACAAGTAGGTGGAGATGAGTCTATCATCAGATCAGCCATGATCTCATTGAATGGTGGAGCAGGCTTGATGGGCCGGATCCTCCTAGGTACTTATGATTCACTAATTTCCTTCAGCAATTTGTTCTTTGCTCCATATTCCAGCATCTGCCGTCTTTTGTATCTTGAGCCTGACTAAAGTCTCATGCTACGGCGCGATTTGGTTGGATAATCTTTGTGACTGGCACAGACTGAATGGCTTCCTTGCACAGTATAGGCCTTTTTTTTTTTTTTTTTAAATTTTTTATTTTTCACACCATAAATCACAATAGCCATGATATACACTTTTTCTTTTCCACACATTTACAGTGACTTTTTCTCCCTCCCCCCTCCCTCCTCCCAAGCCACCCCCCCATCCCCCCCCCTCTCATCCATTTTAGTTATACAATCTAGGTTGCATTAATTCAGTTAGACAATGTTGTCATTCAACAAAAATACACCAGAAATTCTACTGAGTCCATTCTTTTCTTTTCTTCTCCTTCCATCAACTTAGGTAATGTTTGTTCCCGGTAGGTTTTCGCTATTGTATTTAATGTAAGGCTCCCATACTTGTTCGAATATTTCAATATTATTTCTTAAACTATATGTTATTTTTTCTAATGGAATACATTTATTCATTTCTATATACCATTGTTGTATTTTCAAATTATCTTCCAATTTCCAGGTTGACATAATACATTTTTTTGCTACAGCTAGGGCTATCTTAACAAATCTTTTTTGTGCATCCTCCAAGTCAATTCCAAATTCTTTATTTTTTATGTTACTTAGGAGAAAGATCTCTGGATTCTTTGGTATATTGTTTTCTGTTATTTTATTTAATATCTGATTGAGATCATCACAGTATAGGCCCTTGATGTTGTGCCGACCTATATACTACCAAAAAAAACTAACCCCTCTATGTTCCTTTCATCCACGTGCTTATCTAAGAGTCTCTTAAATGCCTCTAACATTTCAGCCTCCACCACCACTCCGCCCCCCCGACAATGTATTTGAGGCACCCATAACTCTGTGTAAAACAGATGTCTCCCTTCACTTAAACCCAGAGCACTTCCCTGAAATGCAAAATAATGCAAGATCTGGAGGAAACATTTCAAGGTGAAATAAGCATAAGGAGTTGGGAAGAGAGGGATGTTATTGCATTGAGTTTGAACTTCCACCAATCTCTTTGACACATTAACATGGAAGATGCTGATTCCTTTCTGCTGAAGATTAATAAAGGCTTGGGTGCTACGGTTACTGTAGCGGTCAGAACCACGCTGTTACAGTGCCTGCAGGTTTGAATACGGCACTGACCGTAATGAGTTCTCCCCCATATTAGTTTCCTCTGTGTACTCCGGTTTCCTCCTACCCTTCAAAATATACAGGGGTATATTGGGGGTAATTATGGGGTATGGGCTCATTGGGTCAGAAGGGTCTGTTACCATGCTGTATGTCTAAATTTAAAATTTAAGAAGATCTGAGAAAAATATTCAAAAAGATAATGGATTGTTTCAAAGGTAAACTAAGTGAACAATCTCTATGACAGTGATATCAGAACAACAGTGGAAGCAGACTCTCATAACATGTGTAAATGAAGTGGATAAACACTGGAAGGATTTAGCAAAAGACGACAGGATAGAATTTCACAAGATATAGGAGCAGAAGTCGGCCCATTGGCCCATCGAGTCTGCCCCACCATTCTAATCATGAGCTGATCCATCCACCCATTCGTGTCCACTCCCTGCAACCCTTGATGCCTGACTAATCAAATACCTGTCAATCTCTGCCTTAAATACACTCAACAATCTCACTTCCACAGTTGCCTGTGGCAACAAGTTGCATAGATTCATGATCTTCTTGCCAAAGAAATTACTCTGCATCTGTTTCGAATTGACACATTTTTCTCCTGAAGTTGTGCCATCTTGTCCAAGACTCCCCTACCAAGGGGAAACATCCTTCCCTCACCCACTCTGTCCAGGCCTTCCAGCTGCCACCCCCCCCCCCCCACCACCCCTCATCCTCTGTACTCCATTGAGTCCAGTCCAAGAACTGACAAAGCCTTCCTCTCATTCCTGGTAACATCCTAGTATATCTTCTCCGAACCTTCCCCAATGCCAACACATCTTTCTTCAAATAAGGTGCCCAAAACTGTACGCAGTTCTCCAACTGAGATTTCATCAGTGCCCAAAAAAAGTAGGAGACATTTTTTTTCCCTTTGGTGGTGGAGGGGAAGAAGGCAGACATTTCAGATGATCTGGACTGGAAGATCTCAGTTTGGGAACAGACGGAGAAATTGTGCTCTGTCCGCAACAGTAACAGGGATCTCCTAGTGGCCAACCATTTCAATTCTGCCACCCGCTCCCAGACTCACATGGCCTTGTGTACTAATCCACCATGCCCAACCAGAAATTGGAGGAACACCACCTGATTTTCCATCTGGGCATTAACATCTCTGGTTTCTCTGTTCTCCCCCCCCCCCCTTCCCTTTCCTCCATCCCTCTGCCCCCTTCCCTCACCATTCACCTAGCCATCCCTCCTTCCCCCTGTTTGCTGGTGTGCACTCCCTTAGCCACCTGTTTAGCCTTTGGGACCTCCCACTGCCCCTTCCAACTACCCCCCCCTCACCCTTTTGTTCAGGCGCCTGCCTACAGTTTGTTCCCACTGTGAAGGGCTCAAGCCCGAAATGTTGGTCATGGTTAGTCAACCTTTGCTACGGTTTGACCTGCTGAGTTTCTCCAGCATGGTCCTTTTACTTCATCACTGTCCCATACAGGTGATAGGCTCCATCAAACACCACAAAGTCGAGAGCTGGGGAAATTAACAAACACAAGACTTTGGCAGGTACAGGAATGCTGGAGGTGGGCCTTTATGGCCATAGGAGAGGAGTCACTGATGGGTGGGCCAGCCTCATCCATACAACAGCACACAGGTAGGGAATAGAGAAAACATATCAGACAACAGCCTCAACATTACACTTCTGCTCTTAGAAATAAACGCCTCGGACTGAACCTGGAGGCAGATTCTGAAGGTTTCCTTTTAACGGGGGCAGCATCTAACTGAATGATAATGGGCTGAATGGCCTGGTTCTGTTTCTGTTTTTACATCCCTTGCAGACTTCAAGGGTTAACTGTCCGATTCCAATGGATTTGGTGGTTGGGAGGCGGAATGATTAGGAAGGAATTGCGTCTTCGTTGCCCCGCCGCTGGTCCGCTGCCCACCGCCCCGGACCCAGCCGTGCCTTCCCTTCCGCGCCGCCTCCCAATGCGTCCTGGTAGCTTCCCCACTGCTCCTTCTTCTGGGTGGTCGCCGCTGAGAAACGGTTCGTGCATTCGCAGGATATGAGGAACGTTGATCGGGGTGGGGGGGTGTTGCAAGGCGGGGAGGGTGGGCATCGCATGAAAGAGTCAAGCAAAAGGCGCCAGTAGGGGAGAGGGGAGAGGAGAGAGGAGGGGAGTGAGGGGGGAGGGGGAGAGGGGAGAGGGGGGAGGGGGGAATCTCATCCTCTCAATGCACAGATCAGTCTGCATTGATTTTTTTTTCCAAATTGGGTGGATGGGGGGGGGGGGGGTTTAATTAAAATAATAAAACATCAAACAAACACGTACTGGGGCTGCAGAAAGACAGGACCACAAGAAGGTTCCACAACGACTGACCCCCACCCCCCCCCCCCCACCACCACACACACACACACACACACACACACAATGCCAAACCTACCTCCACGAACTTGGTCCTGATTCTGGGCTTGTTGTCCGGTGACCGGCTCTTGGCCATCGCCCCCCCTCCACAACTTGCAGCAAGTTTGGGGGGGGGGGGGGGGGGGTCCTCTCTTTCTCCCCTCACCCCGGTTATGCAGCCGCCGAGGTTGGGACGCCCAGTCCAGCAAACCTCTCACCTGCTCCGCCTGTCATCCCCGTGTTAACAGAGGCGTCTGTAAAGAAAATGTTTAAGTGCCGGAAATGATTCTCCTTTTTTTCTGATGAAAAATGTTACTTGCATTTGCTGCTGGGCTGGAGAACGGTCTGGGTCTGGTCTAGAGGGTGTCCCCCGAGGATACGGGATCCTGCATTAAATAGGCACGGAAAGTTTCGTTTTCTGTTGCATTCCGTGGCCCGAGGATTGTTATTCCGTCTGAGTCAAACCCCTAAACATCGGTTCACACCCCCTGTGAAATGTCTATCAGCGGTTAAGATCCACAGGATTCTCTTGCAGGCTGCTTTTGAAAGCATTGAATCAGCCTCCCAATGTATTCTTGAACTATTTGAAGATTAATTTCATTTCAGCAACTGTTTCAAATTCTGCAAAGTCAGTTCCTCTTTCACACTCCCTTATCTTTAGGACCCAAACCCATGCTGTCTAAAAGTGGGAAAACATTCCCCCCCCACCCAGAATTCTGCAAATCTGAGAAACCGCTAAAAAAAAGACTCAGTAGGCCAGTCTGGGTGTGTGGAGAGAGACATAGGAGTGAGTTAATGTCTGAAAAAAAGAAGACGTCTTTTGAAGGAGGCCGGCTTTGCCAGATGCCTCGGCTCTGTCCGCCACTATAGCTTGGATCTCCCAGTGGCTGCCCATTTGGATTCCCCTTGCGGACCCGCCTGTCCATGTTCCTGGGCACTGCCAGGCTGAGACCACCCTGTAAAGTGGAGGAACAACTCCTCATCTTTCAACTGGGCACCCTCCAACCGGATGGCATTAATATCGGCTTCTGTTAAATCCCCCGTCCACTTCTTACCCCTTCACTTTCTCCCAGCTCGGTCTTTCTCCCTTTCGCCCCCTATCTCACAAAGCCATCTCTCTCCTCTTATCATACCCAATTAACACCTTTTATTGCCTGGACTCCTCCCCGTGGCCAATCTTCCGTCTTTATTCTGACACCTTCCTGTTCTTTGCTTATTCCTTGAAGAAGGGCTCAGGCCTGAAACATCAGTAATGTATCTTTACCTGCGATGGACAGTATGAGACTGGTTGAGTACCTCCAGCATCTTTGTGTATTTTTACTACAACCTCAGCATCTTCATGTTTCACTTTAATTAATGTCTGACGAAACATTGAATCTGTTTCTCCTTGAAAATTGCCGCTCTTCTTAATAACTGTTTTGACTCTAACTTCCCTCCATCCTTTCAATCAAAGTTCCTCCCTAATGGTTGCGGAGAGTACATTAGGATGTAAACAGTCTGAGACAGTGACCTTCCTGAAGAAAATTACATAAGTATCATAAAATGACAATGTAAGGATGGTTCCTGAACAACTGCCCTGGCCCCGTCTGCTCCCACATGCGAAAAGCTCAAGATTCCTCTTGTCCTCACCTACCACCCTCCACATCTAACACATCCTCCCCTGCCATTTCCGCCCCTCTACAACATGATCCCGCCACCAGACACATATTCCCCTTTTCGCCTTCCGCAGGGACTGCTCCCTCCGTGACTCCTGCGCCCACTCCTCCCTCCCCACCCCTTGCCACCTACCCTGCGACTTCAGATTGGTTTTATACCTTGTTCCTACATCTCCTCTCTTGCCGTCATTTGGGACCCAAACAGTCCTTCCAAGCGAGGCAACACTTGTGAATCTGCAGGGACCATCTACTGTATCCAGCACTCCCCTTGTGGCTGTGGAGAGACTGAGCGCAGTCTGGGCGATCACATTGCTCAGCACCTTGACACTCTCTGCTGCAATAATGTGGATCTCCCAGTAGCCAACCTTTTAAGTCAGACACTGACCCATTCTCTTGCCAACACATCTGTGCATGGTTCGCTCTCCCCAGCCTTTTAAGTCAGACACCAATCTTCTCATTACTCATACCTTGAGGAAGGGCTCAGGCCCAAAAATGAATCTTAATATATCTTTACCTCCTGTGGACACTGCGAGACCAGCTGAGTTCCTCCAGCATTTCTGGTGTTTCTTACAGTTGAGACATCTGACTCTAAACAAATTTCCTTGCTGAGAACCTACAGTCTTGGCATTCAAAAGCAGGTGGCAGCAGAGAGAGTGAATGGTTTCCCAAAATACTGCAGGTTCTTGAATCGTCCCATCAGATATCATAAAATTAACTGCAATCTGAAAGTGAAAACAGAGAAATGTAGAAGTGAAAACACAGTGCTGAAGACACTCAGTAGGTCACGCCGTGTACTTTATATAGCAAAGATAAAAATACCTAACAAACATTTCAGGCCTGAGCCCTTCATCAAGGTATGAGCAAAATGTAATCAGGTGCCCGAACAAAGTGGTGGAAGGGAAGAGCACAGGCCCACAGGTGGAAAGTAATAGGTGGAGGGCACCCCAGCAAACAATCAATGGAGATGGAGCTCTATGTCTCTAAATCCCTACTGCTTGCAAGTTTTATGCTTGTTTTTCTTGGGAAATGCAAGTCAACCAGCTAGTTGAGTACCTGATGGTGACTAAATACTGGAGTTATTGAGAAATGTTAACAGGGCAACAGCCACTACACGAGTGGGCAGTGTCAATACAATTTCATAATGGAAAATGGAGTTCACAAATCTCTTAGTTTGCTTTGTATATGCATCTAGAATGGTGAATAAAGGTCATTCAGTAGATGTCTGTAGATTTTAAAGAAGTATTTGATAATGTTATTGCATGAAAAGGTTCATGAGGTTACCCAGAGGGAGGCTAGGAGTTGCACACTGAGACAATGGGAGGTACTGTAGGTTTCAGTCCTGGGGCCTCAACTATTCAGGATCAATGTTGATGACTCAGATGAATGACAGAATGCAACCAATTTCATCTTGTGCATTTTCCCTGAAGACAGGTTATGACACAGTCGGTGTGCCAGCGAACAGCTGAAGGTTAGGAAGTTCATCATGCACCTGTGACTTTGTGGAGACTCTGTGGCCCTCAACATCTGCCAGAAGGTGCACCATTAACAGATTTCAGATTTATTGTTAGATACATACAACCCTGAGATTCTTCTTCCTCCCACGGGCGAGGCAAAATGACCATTGATTAGTAATGCAAAAAAAAAGCTGTACACAACCTTCCCGTGTGAACAAGTAAAGAAACAAATAAAGCAGGCTCAATTTTAACATTGAAGAAGAATTTGGGTGGTTACATGAATGGGAGAGGTATGGAGAACTCTGAACTGGATGCAGGTCAATGGAACGAGGCAACAAAAAAAAATGGTTCGGCAGAGACTAAAAGGGCCAAGGAGGTCTGTTTCTGTACTGAAATGTTTTATGGTTCTATGATATAAAGTTGGTCCAAGCCAGCATGGGTTCATGAAGGGAAGATCCTGCCTATTGGCATTTTTTGAGGAAATCTCAAGGTGGATGGACAAGGGAGAGGCTGAGGATGTTGTGTATTTGGATTTTCAAAAGGCTTTCAATAAGGTGCCACATAAGAAGTTGCATAATAAGATGAGAGCCCATGGAATTACAGGAAAGATATTGGAAGGGTAGAGCATTGGCTAATAGGCAGGAAGCAAAGGGTGGGAATAAAGGGATCCCATTCTGTTTGGGGTTGCCGGTTGCTAGTGGTGTCCGCAGGGGTCGGTGTTGGGGCCGCTTCTTTTTACAATGTATATTGATGATTTATATTATGGAGTGAATGGTTTTGTGGCGAAGTATGCAGATGAAACCAAGATAGGTGATGGAATAGGAAGTGTTGAAGAAACTGAAAGGTTGCAGAGAGATTTGAACAGCTGAGGATAATGGGCAAAGAAATGGCCGATGAGATACAGTACAATTCCAATTATCCGAAATGGTCAGGACCGGGCCTATTTCATATAAACATTTTATTTGGAGAACCAGTCATTTTTTTAAAAACCGCCCAGTAGCATCAGCAAAGTTTTATACAGTGACAAACAACAAGGGAAGGCTTTTTAGGCATTAAAATAAAGTTTAATTCTCACCAAAAAAAATGCTGGTTACTGCTGATCACCAACACCTCCCCACCGAGGCCCCACATGTGCCAGGAGCCCGAGGACCACGCTCCCTGCCTGGGAGCTTGAGGTCCCCACTGCCACCAGGAGTCCGAGGTCCGCTGTTGCTGGCACCAGGGGCCCAAGGTCCACTGCTGCCTCCGGGAGCCTGACATCCCCGGTCAGTTTGGCTCCAAGAAAAATTCAGATAAATGAGGATTTCGGAGAATCCAATTTCAGATAATCAGAGTTGTACTGTGCAATGTTGAGAAATATACAGTTGTACATTTTAGAAGAGAAAATAAGGAGACATATTATTACAAGGGTAAAGGTGTTGATGAGGCTCCATGGGGCACTGGTGAGATCTCATTTGGAGAACTGTGTGCACCTTTGGGGCCGTTATCTTAGAACGGAGGTAATGATGTTGGAGAGAATACAGGGTGATTTCTGGTATACAAGGGCTAACATATGAGAAAAGTTTACCAGCTCTTAGACTGTATTCATTCGATTATAGAAGAATGAGAGAGGATCTCATCGAATGCTGAAAGGATTGGACAGAGTAGATGGGAATAAGATGTTTCCCTTGGCGAGTGGATCCAGGACAAGAGGGCACAAAATTAGAAGGTACCCATTTAAAACAGAGATGAGGAGAAATTTATTCATGGATTTGTGGAATTCATTGTCACACAGAGCTGTGGAGGCTGGATCATTGGGGGAGTTTAAGGGGGAGATTGATAAGTATCTAAATAGTCAAGGGAAAAGGCCAGAATTTTGAACTAGACGTGAGAACAGTTTACCTCTGGGTGGAGTTGTGGAGCAGACTCGATGGGCTTAATGGCCTACTTCTGTTCCTTGATCTTATGGATGGAAAGCGAGCTGTGAGAAGGAAGCAAAAAATCTGGTGGATAAAGGCAGGTTGAGCAAGTGGATGAATAGAGGACAGAGGACGTGCGATGAGGAAAATGTGAAAATGGAAAAGGAGAGTATAAACTGGGATGTGTACGGAGAGGATGGTGAGCTCATTCAGAAGATGAAAATGCCGATTAAGCAAGCAATTATGAAGGCAAGGAGGTTGGAGTTGGTAAAGCGGTTAGTGCGACGCTGTTACAGCCTCAGTGATCCGGGTTTGAATCTGGCGCTGTCTGTAAGGAGTTTGTACGTTCTCCTCGTATCTACGTGGGTTTCCATCGGGTGCTCCATTTTCCTCTCGCCTTTCAAAAACATAGGTGAATTAAGCCGGACAGGGTCGTGGGCCGGAAGGGCCTGTATGTCTAAAAAAAATAAAAGTATGGATATTACTGGTGAGATTGATGAGACCTAATTTGAAGCACTTAAATCAATTTAGTGTGGATTCTCGAAGTTACTGCTACTGGGATGAAGGAATGGGCCTACAATGAGAAATTCAGTAGCCCCTTTCCCACTAAATTGGCCGTTCAGTGTCCCGGATAGGAATGGGGGTTTGGCTTTTCACACTTGACCACTCCTAACTGGGACATTGAACACTTCCACACTTGCAAGGAGCCATCCCCGGGGGTTAGGACTGTTCTACCTTCTACCAGTGACGTCATGACACATTGAATGATGGTGGACCTGCCCTAAATCCTGATCAATGTATTATGATCTGATATTTGAATGGAATTAACAATGGCTAATTATAATATTATTAAGCTTTATATACAGCACTGTATATAAAGTGTTGGCATTGAGCAGATTTTGCTTTTACATGAGACACTTTAAAGGCCGATTGGCTATTAATTCCTGGGATCACTTGCAAGTGTGAAAGGGGCTAGTGATACTAGCTAATGCTTTCTGGAGCTTAGAAGAATGACAAGTGACCTACACGGGGAGGGACTGTTGGACGTTTGCTTTCTGAATGTGGAGAATTTAAGCTCAGGATCATCTCGGTATACGGTCAACCATTTAAGACATAGCCTACAAGAAATTTCCTTACACGGATGATTGTAAATCTTAAATTCTGAATCCATGTTGGGTCATTAGATTGAAACAAGAAAACCTGCAGAAGCAGAGATTGTAGTTAATGCAGAAACGTGCTGGAGAAACCCAGTGGATCCCTCAGCATCTGGAGGAGCTAAAGACACGGGTCATATTTCTGCATTCCTCTGGACACTGCAGGAACTGCTGAGATTCTCCACAGTTTTCATTCGATCATACTCATCTTTATAACTGATAATCAATATTTTACTCAGTGATGTCTGAAGAATTATAGTTCTTGCAAAACAGAAAGAGAGCATGAAGATTTATATTGAACTGCGCTCAGAATTTTTCTTTCGTGAAGTTTAACAACAAAGAGAGACAGAGCGATTGTGTTTAAAACTCTGCAACACTTAGGCCATAACTACCCTTCCATCTCCCTAAAGTTACTGAGGGATTGGGCAAGGAGAAGCAACAGAGCCAACCACAGCCATGCTTGGAAGAATTCACTGTACCTGTACAATAATAAACACTTGCAAATGGAGATTAAAAGGCCTAATGACCTATTGACTCACACCCAGAGCTGTTATTTAGAAAGGGGGAAGGTGACGTGTGGAAACTGCAACATGCCAAAATATACCTGTAATGTCAGAAATCTAAACAGCAGTAGGGAAGGAAACTAGCTGATGAACAATGGGTATTGTTTATGCCAGGATCTTCAACAGTTTGGTTTTATGGCAGACAGTTGTCATGCATCAACTCACAGGCTGGCTATCTTCAACACAGAAAGATTAAGGGTGTTTATTCTCCAGTCTTTGTTGCAGACTGCCAGGTCAGGAGAGAAAATGGCCGGTACAATTAACAAAGTGTCATTTTAATGTGTGAATTCTGTCATCTAAATGTCGATAGGAAATACTAATTTTGTTCAGAGAACGTTAATAAACATGGAAATTGGTTTCATTGCTCAGTGCAGCAACAACGCCACACGGGACAGCATGCATCAATTGGAAATAAACAAGATGTCAAAGTCGTAAGTAATTGTGAATGATTAATATTAAATCAGGTTACTTGGAGAGAGCAGGAAAATGGCCACAAACAAGCTGGCTCCAAGATCTCCATGGCCTAATCCCAAACCTGTTCCTTTTGATTTTTTTAGTAACTTTATGGAAGTTAAGTACGTTCCAAATGAGTGTCAGAATTTATTAAATAAAAATGTCATTAAAGACAGAATAAATTTAACAGAACAAATTTAACAGTTGGCGTAGCAGTTAGCGCAATACATTTACAGCGCCAGCGATCGGGACAGGGGCTCGAATCCGGAGTGTGTACATTTCCCCCTGTATCTGCATGAGCTTTCCTGGGGGCTCTGGTTTCCTCCCACCATTCGAAACGTACCAGGGGTTGCAGGTTTTTGTTTGATTATTTAAACATTTTTAAACCACAATAATTAGCTACATCACATTCAATTCTAGACATTATTTCAAAAAATTATACATGTATGTATACCATTCCACCCCACCAACACACCCTCCCACCTCCCATCCCCCCCCACCTCTGGAAAAAAAGAAAAATTAAAAAGTAAGAAAAACCAGAGGGATACCAAGAAAATAAAACATTTATACAATAGAATCTATTGGATGGTATCAAGGTCTTTAGAGAATCTATCAAACATGTGAACCAAAATTTTGTAAATATGGGCACCATATTTTCCAAAAGAAACATAATATTTATCTTGAAGATTGTAAATAATCTTCTCTAATGGTATACAACGACAGAGTTTTGCGGGTTATCTTTCCAAGCCTAAATCTATTTCTGATTTCCATGATATTGCAGTACATTTCCTAGAAACTGCTAAAGCAATCAGACAAATTCAATTTGATAGATTTTTAATTTCGGCCTTAGAGCCTTAATATTACTCAATAAAATAACACCGGATCCTGTGGGAATTTGACCCCCGTAATTCGTTCCAAACAACTACCCACCCCTAACCAAAAGGGTCAAACTTTAGGACATTGCCAAGTTGGATGCAAGAAAAAAGTTCCAATCTCAGATCTACACCTAATGGCAGGATTTAATCTATTTAATTTTTGTGGAATCAAATATAACGGATGTAAAAAAAATTATACTGAACTAACCTATATCTTACATTTATATGTTTAGTCAGGTTGTAAGTTAATTGGGTGTAAATTGGGCCTCGTGGACTCATGGGCTGAAATGGCCTGTATATCTAAATTTAAATTTAAAAAAAACTGTAATACAGCACAGAAACAGGCCCTTCATCCCAACAAGCCCACGCCAATGAAATTTATTTTCCTTCAGATGCCTGTGTAATACCTCCATCACCATTTCTCTGCCTGTATCTGTACTGGATCTGCAACCTTGTGTTCTACACGATCGACAACTCTACCAGTGTCTGCACCATCGGCAAACTTCCTAACTCATCCACCTATTTGTTCATCCAAACGTATTTTTCGAAAATTACGTGCACATCTATTTTAACAAAGGGAGTCAACATTTTTATTACATTAGATGTTTTTATTCATTTTGTCTTCTAAATATATTTGGGCGAGTTTTACATAAGAATATGACAATCTTTTAGTGATAGTCAGTCCAAAGGAGGGCTTTCCCAATCTGCTAAAATACTTCATAGCCTACATTTGGTAATGGGGGAGACATATTAGCTGACATTCATTGGGTAAGGTTTCAAAATAGCAAAGAAATACTCAAGATCAGTATTTATTTTGAAGAGACACTAGGGTGAATATTAGGCAGAATATTCATGGAACTCCTCTGTGGCCTTGAGTTGGAGCTGATGGATGGTCACTTGAGTATTTTGATGGGGCCATAGTTTAAGATTGCAAAAGTAGGACACTCTCTGTGTATGATTAGTGTCACCCTTGGAAATATGCTCAGATTTCATGTCAGAGTACATACAGGACATTACGTACAAACCTGATATCCCTTTCCTTGTAGACGAGGCAGATTAACCACTTACTGGTGATGCAAAACCAAGCCTGTGCTCAACATACACATGTAAATGAATTAAGAAATGAAAACAAACAGAGATACAGAGAGGGAAGACAAATCAACAAAGTGCAATTTCTAAATCTTCTCAGTAGTGTAAAAACTACTCAGGAAAAGAAATGTGAGAAATATAAACAAATAAAGAAATGTGAACAACTGACTGTGCAAAACAGAGAAAAAATATTCAGTAATAAATAATGTGCAAAGATAAGAGTCTCTGACTGAGTTTGTCGTTGAGGAGTCTGATGGTGGAGGGGGAGCAGCTGTTCCTGAACCAGGTGGTGCAATTCTTGTGGCTCCGATACCTCTGTCCTGATGGTACCAGTGAGAACAGAGCGCATGCTGGGTGGTGTGGATCGGTGACGATCGCTGCTGCTCTCTGGCGGCACCGTTCCTTGTCGATTGTGGGGAGGGTTTTGCCTGTGATCCATTGGGCTGTGTCCACTACCTTTTGCAGGGCTTTATTCTCAGGGGTATTGGTGACACCCGTACAAAACCACAATGCAACCGATCAGCACCCTTTCCACCACACACCAATACTAACAATGTAGCCAGGGTTTCCAATGTCGTACCAAACCTTCTCCTTTAAATAAGTAGGCAATGCACATGTGGCTTTAGTAATGGCCCATCTACCACATTGCTGTCATTAACCACCTCAATCAGAGATGGAAGCAAGTCATCCTTGATCCCAAGGAACAGCTTACGAAGGAGGATAGAATTAAAACAATCTCTCTGCTTTTATATTCCATTCCCAAGCAATAATTAGTATCACATTAAGCAATAATTTCCAACGTTTCTCTATGACGTGTTCCGAGGGGTTACGTTTTAGTTTCTTTTCATACAGAGTCCCTCAGGATCAAGGGTTCTGCCTTCTGCCTATTTTCAACAAAGGAGTTAATTTATCTATAAGGATCTTTGCCCAATCCAGGCGAACCCACTGGATCCACTCTCCCACTGACCTTTCCCTATGCTGGTGTGACAGAAACCGAGAACTCTTCAGCCCTAACAATTGCCCCAGTTTTCCGTTCAATAGAAAAGGGATATTAAAAATTGCTGAAAGTCCTCAGGCAGCATATATGGAAAAGAATTCGGGTTGATAACTCTCCGCCTCTCTCCATAGAGGCCACACGATCCATTGAGTGTTTCTAGTCAGTTCTACTTTTATTTCAGATTTCTGTCACTGGCAGTAGTTTTGTATGAACATTTCAAATCTTGAGCAAGCAGTGGGGGGGGGGGGGAGAGAGATTTATGATAGAATGCAAGACAGAAGAAATTAAATGACCACATGGATAATGATTCAAAGCAATGGGTCAAATAAAACAATGGTGGAGCGGAGGAAATGGAGATAGTGGGGAAATTGCCTGAAATGGTTGAACTTTTGTGTTGATTCTTTGCCTTGAAACATCATCCATCAGATTAGCTGGGATCTCATTAAGTAGCAAAGCAGGCTCGATGGGCCGGATGGCTCCTATTTCTTATAAATTGGGAGTGAAAGCAAGGATGGAGGGAAAATGCAGCTGAGGGAAAAGAACCTGATGTTGTCAGAACAAACTGGTGGAGACAATAAAAGAAAGGAAGGGGGTCCAGACGATGAATTGAGCAGGAGGAAACACAAAGCCAATATCAGAGGCTGGAGGTATTGAACCAACACTGACTGCAGGTCAAGCTCCACCGAAGGAAATAGAAATCGAGTGAACTCATGTGACGGTAACAAAAGTGTTGAAATTAGGAACAAGGTTTATGCAAAGTTCCAGTTTGGGTTCAGTGCAAGAAACAGTGTTAATTAATGTCTCAGAACAAGGTGAAAAGGAAGGGGCCTGACTGCGCCCAAAACAAAGAACATTTCTCATCTCGCACAGCAGGCCAGGCATAGCTACCGTCCACACTGATCTCTATAGCAACACCTGCCAATTGGGGGAAGTCAGGGTCCTCTGCTTCCTCGAACGGAGGAGAAAACACCCACCCTTCCACCACCTGGCTCCATTTAAATAACTTCCCTTTTGAATCTAATCACTTCCTTGAAATAGAAGGAGACAAAATACAAGAACAGGTTGGAACATTACACTAAAATCCTTGAAGGTACGCAGCAGGATTGGACCCAATTCAAAATACCATTCATTTCACAATACTAACAATGTTTCCACTTCGCAGTTTTTATACCAGAATTTCATCATATTCTTTCCATTTTTTTTCTAATTGCTGACAATACATAATGAAATTTGGGACACAAGCTTATTGCATCATTAGGCTAATTCAGTACCTATCAGGGGTGCAGTGCAGTGCAGCAGGACCACCTTGTCGCTATTTTTGGTGAGCTTCTGCACCTAAGAGAGTTGGCACAGCCCCCTGGTGCCTATTGAATGTTTCAAGAGCTTTTTGCAGTTATTTTTTAACACAGAGTAGTGGGTGCCCAGAGTGGTGGTAGAGACTGGTATAATATGGATTCTTAGATGGGAACATGGATGCAAGAAGAATAGAGAGTTATGGGTGTGAGGTAGGGAAGGTTGAGTAGGTTTATATAAGTTGGCACAACATCTTAGCCTGCAACTGTGCTGTAGTGTTCTATGTTCAAATTAAGCAGACTGTGGTGGTAATAAAGAAGAGAGCAGCCTGTGTTCATCCGCTATCAGGCAGGTCCATCTCAGGCTTAATTCTTCATAATTCTGTGGGGAATTGAGTGACGACTGGCAGCTGGGATTCCCCATGACAGTGGGGAATCCATCTCTCTGATCCAATGCCAGCCAGGTTTGTCATGGGATCAGAATTCCCATTAATTGGAGAAAAAAAATTAGGTTATTTGTTATTTTTTTACTTTATCTTAATGCTTTGATTACTTGCTAGTTTTGCTGTACCTTAATTATATTTTTATTTTGGAATATAGTTCTCATATGTTAAATTATTTCAAAACAAACTGAATACTTTTTAAAAGTCTCTGAATATTGAAGGAATTTAAATGCACCAACAGAGCCCCATCGAAGCTGACAGATGAGTGGTGTCATGGTTTGTGCATTGCCATTACAGCGCCAGTGATCGCGACCTGGGTTTGAATCCCACCCTCCATCCTCACTACATTCTACAGAGGATATATCGGGAGCATCCTGTGCAGCTGCATCACCGTCTGGTTTGGAAGCCCTACCGCCATGATCCGTAAGACCCTGCAGAGGATAGTGAAGTCAGCTGAAAAGACCATTGGGGAACCTCTTCCAAGCATGCAGACAGAAAGCAATAAACACTGTGAAGGACTCCACACACCCTGCATGTAAACTGTTCTCCTGCCATCTGGCAGGAGGTACCAAAGGACTTGGGCCCTTATGTCCAGAGTGGTAAACAGCTTTTTTCCCCAAGCCGTCAGTCTCCTGAACTCCCAGTGCAGATGTGCATAGTGTGCCGTGGACTTTCAGTGTATATGTCTTAATGCCTTAATATTTTAATGTGTTAACTGCTTTCCTAACTTGTATCTATGTAAATATACTCCATAGTCCTGGTTAAATGCTATCTCGTCCTTCCCTGAGAGCACAGTATGAACAATAAATAAAGTTGACTCGACTTGAAGGAGTTTGTACATTCTCCTCGCATCTGCATGGGTTTCCTCCGATGCTCTGATTACCTCTCACTTTCCAAAATGTACTGGAGTTGTAGGGGATTGGGGCTTGTGGGCCAAAAGGGCTTGTAACCGTATTGTATGACTAAATTTAAATTTTAAAAAATTAAAGATGCTTCTCTGCCATTACTTCCTTTCATAATCTTGGTTTTGCATATTTATTTGATAGGACATGATTATAATGAACTACAGAAGCATTTCTTGGCCATCCCTAATTACCAGTGGTTGAGTGTCAACGACGTGAGTTGATTTCGAGTAACCTTCAGGGCACACAGGGTTGGAGTCCATAAGATTTTGGAGCAGAAGTAGGCCATTTGGCCCATCGAGTCCTCTCCGCCATTCCATCATGAGCTGATCCCTTCTCCCACTCAGTCCCACTCCCCTGCCTTTCCCCATAACCTTTGTTACCCTGACCATTCAGATATTGATCTATCTCTGCCTTAAATACACCCAATGACCTGCTCTCCTCAGCCACCTGTGGCAGGAGATTCCAGAGGTTCCCCGCTCTCTGGCTAAAGGGGTGCCTTCAATCCTGAAATTGTGCCCTCATGTCCTCGATTCATCCACCATTGGAAACAACTTTGCCACATCTACTCTGTCCAGGCCTTTCAATGTTTAATATGGTTCCATGAGGACCCCTCATATATCATTTATTTATCGTCTGACTGCACGTACAACCCGATGAAACAGCGTTCTTCAGTCCTCAGTGCAATACATGCAGACACACAACCAGACATAACACACACACACAGACAAACACTACATATACAGTACGTATTCATATATATAAATAAATATCATTTTGTGAATATGAGAGTCTCGGAAGGTTAGTGTGAGCAGTTCCTTTGGTCGTTCAGCATTCACACTGCCCGTGGGAAGAATCGTTCTCAACCTGATGGGGCTGGACCAGATAAGGCTAAGAAATTTACATTCCCAAAAAAAAGATGAACAAACCAAATGGTTTTATAATTTGGGATTTCGTAGTTACTAGGACTAATGTCTTTCCAAAAGACCCTCAGATTTATTTAATTGCCTGAACTTAAATTCGCCACCTGCTGGGTGGGATTTGAGACCTGTTGCTGCCCAACTCTGGAGTCAGAAGACTCAGGACGGTTTAACCCACACATCTGGGCAGAATGAGGTACAGGTGTGGGGAGAACCAATTGGCACTGATCAGGGCTGAATCCAGGCAGAAGGGCAACTTGCAGAGGACTCGGGCCAATGAGAAGGGGGTATAACTGTGATTCCTGTAACACCAAGTGCAACACTGAAGAATTTAAGGACATTGTTTTAGTTTTAGTTCTGTGTGTATTAATGGCATTTCTGTTTTTATGTTGTAGTCATTTTTTTCAAAATTAAATTCGATATGCAGCACAGTTACAGGCCAATTTGACCCCACGAGTCCGTGCCGCCCAATTTACACCCCATTAACCTACACCCTTGGTGCATTTTTGAAGGGTGGGAGGAAAACAGAGACCCCAGAGAAAACCCATACAGACACAGGGAGAACGTGCAAACTCCATGAAGACAGCGCAGGATTTGAACTCGGGTATAGTCCCCGATCGCTGGCGCTGTAAAGGCGTTGCATTAACCACTACGCCAAATGCGTAGACATTTTAAATCCAAGTAAAAATAAATAATCAATCCTCAGCTGTTAAGCTACTGTTGAATGTCTGCTCCAAGATAATAATTTCCAAACTAATGACTTTAAAACAGTTAGCACCACACTGTTACAGGGCCAGCAACCCAGGTCCATATCTGGCGTTGTCTGTAAGGAATTTGTTTGTCCTTCCTGTATCCGTGTGGGTTACCTCCAGGTGTTCCGGTTTCTTCCGACCTTCAGTTTTCCGATTTATTGTCAGAGTACATTCATGACATCATACACAACCCTGAGATTTCTTTCTCCTGCGAGCAAGGCAGAATTACCACTAATTGGTAGTGCAAAAAATAAACTGTACTCAGTGTAAACATACAAACAAATAAAAAAACTGTAAACAGATAATGAATGTAAACAAACTGACTGCAATAGAGAGAGAGCAAAATAAAATCAATAAAATGCACAAGTGAGAGTCCTTAAATGAGTCTCTGATTGAGTTTGTCGTTGAGGAGTCTGATGGTGGAGGGGTAATTGCTGTTCGTGAACCTGGTGGTGTGAGTCTTGAGGCATCGAGATCTCTTTCCTGGTGGCAGCAGCCAGAACAGAGCATGTGTGCTCGGTGATGTGTGTCTTTGATCCTTGCTGCTGTCCTAGTGTGATGTCCTGGGTTGCGTTCACTACCTTTTGGAGGGCTTTATGCTCAGGGATATTGGTGTTGCAATAGCAGGCCATGATGTAGCCAGTTAGCACACTTTCCACCACACACCTGTAGAAATTTGCCAGGGTTTCTTCAAACTCCTGAGGAAGTCGAGGTGCTGATGATGCTATTAGTGTGTTGGGTCCAGGAAAGATCCTCTGAGATAATGACTCCCAAGAGCTTAAGACCCTCTCCACCTCTGATCCCCAATGATCATTGGATTGTGTATCTCTGGCTTTCCCTTCCTTTTTTTTTAAACTTTATTTAAAATTTTATGACATGAATAAAATAAAAATTAAATTTAAAGAAATAATAAAAAAATATGATAATAAAAATTAGAATACTACATCATTAAACTACACAAATTAACCCCCCCAATAATTATAACACAACATTAATCGTCTAATTTAAAATTAGTCCAACCCTCCCCCAAAATAAAGAGTGAAAAATTAATTAACAATGTTGTAAATAAAATAGAAAAAACCCCACTTACAAAAAAAAGGATAAAACTTAACAACAAAAAAAATTACTAACAACAAAAAAAATATCAATACTAAAATAATACCCTTAAACATATACTTAAATCAAACATAATACATGCATTTAACAAATGAAATCCACTTTAAAACTAAGTTCAAATATTAAAATCATATATCAACCACATATCTGTTATACAAAAAATCATAATTAATAATACAAAAATACAGAATTTCCATTAATACCGTTTCCTTTATAATTCATCGAGAGAACAAAAACATCCCTTAGAAAAACAATCAGATAAACATTTTATTCCCTTCCCCTCCCCTTATAGAAAAAAAAGAAAAAAAAAGAAAAAAAAGTTCAAACTCTTATAAAATTCTCCATATTCTTCATTTATAACATCTTCAAAATTCTCTATCGAAATTAACTTAATGTTATTAAAATCTTCTCCCTCAATGTATTTGTACTTGATTTTCTTCTTTTTCTTCTTATCACCTTTCCCCTCATCTTCCTCTTCATCTAATTCAACATCCTCAATTTTTGACTTATTATCTTCTGTGACATCATCCTCTTAAAAAAGAGAGAAAAAAGAGAAAACACCCCCCCAAAAAAAAGAGAAAAAAAAGGAGAGAAAAAAAACCTCCTAATTCCCTCTCAATTACAATCAGAAAACAAAAAGAGTTTAAAAAAAATTATTTATTTAAAAAAAAATAATTTAAAAAAACCTTCACTTCTTAACCCAAAAATTAAGAAGAAAAAAAAAACAGGTCGGAGGTCATGACTACCCCAAAATATTGGGTATGAGATAACTCACATGTAGCTGATGACTTCTGGAAACTAGTGCCCACCCAGTTCCCTCTCCCAACTCCCATTTCATTAAACTATCATCATTATTTAAACTATTTAAACTCTTCTCAAAAAAAAGATAAAAAATTTTTTTTTTTTAATCAACGTTACCACTTCGGTCACCATTGCTTCCATTTCTTTTAAAAATCTGGATCCCACCTTACATCTCTACTCTCTTTAGAGACCTTAAAGGACTACATCGTTCCTGAAACTGCATGATTGGTAGAGACTGAGCAAAGTCCATAACCTCTTTAGGATTGTCAAAGAACTTTGGCTGATTTCCATCCTGAAAAATCTTCAGTGCCGCAGAATACCTAAATGTTGCCTTATGTCTTTTTTACCACAACCGTTCTTTCACAGAATTAAATTCGCGTCGTTGAAACATAATTTCTTGACTCAAATCTTGATAGAAGAAAACAGGATTATTCTGAACCATCAAAGGAGATCTATTTTGCTGGGCATTTCTAATAGCCGTACGTAAAATTGTCTCTCTGTCACAATAGTTTAAACAACGGATCAGAACAGGTCTTGGATTCTGTCCTGAAAAAGATTTTCTTCTTAAAACTCTATGAGCACATTCCAGTATTAAACCTTCAGGGAATTTATCCTGTCCTAACACTCGTGGAATCCATTCAGTAAAAAATTTTCTTGGATCTGGTCCTTCTATGCCTTCTGGCAAACCAACAATTTTCACGTTGTTCCGTCTAGATTGATTCTCCAAATAATCAACCTTTTTTGCTAAATTTTTATTTTGGATCTGCAATGTTTCAATTATTCTATTTTCATCTTGCAGTTGATCCTGTACATCGACTAAACCTTGATCACACATTTCAAATCTTTCAATGGTTTCAAGCTTAAAAGCTCCATTAATGGCTTCCGCCATCGCATTAATCTTGGAAATAAACGGGTTCACAAAATTAGCTAAGTGACTCAATACAGAATATATCTTATCTTCAAGATCATTAACAAACATTTCAACAGAAGTAGATTCAGGCATAATGGGGTCTTGCTGTTCCTTAGAGACCACGGGATCTTCTGTCTCTTCCCTTAATTTAGTATCTTTTCTAGCAGTTTGACTTCGTATAAAAATCCCTCTCAAAGTCCCCCCAGCAATGCCAGGAGACTGAAGATCAGGATTATCTTTAAGCCAAATCTCTTTAATCATCTTCACTGAATCGATGTCTGGAAAAACCGTTGTAATTGAAGATGCATTTTGCAGCGCCACCACTGTAGCAGTCGAATGACAGCTCTTTAAATCTCCAGCTGTTGGCGCCCCAGCTGATTCAACTGTCAAAGTCTCAGTAACAGCACTCACAGTGGCCGTTGTGTGAAATACTGGCACCCGGCCAGCTCTTTGTTCTGAAAGCTGCTGAGTGCGACCTTCAGAGAGCCTTACCGGTTCAAAATGGAGTTTCAATGCCGAATTCTGTATGTCTTCTTCTGGATCCATTCTATGCTGAGTCTTGGCTTCTTGTAAACAAGTAGGCTCAGATAATTTCCGAAAATGTAGTTTTTTAACAGTCTGTTGATGCTTTCTTTTACCTTTTTTTTTGCATATAAACCATTAGGCACTAATCCAGCACCTCTTATTATTTATAAACTTTTAAAAGAACTTTAACGGGCACTTAAAGACAAAACAATAAATCAGAGTCAGGAGAGGTCTGGAAGGCACGTCTGTTCCCTATGCCATCTTGCCACGCCCCCCCCCCCCCGCTTTCCCTTCCTTAAGTCAACAATCAGCTCCTTAGTTTTGGTCACATTGTTCTTCTTGCCCCATTCAGCCAGGTTTTCAATCTCCATCCTGTACGCTGACTCATCCCCTTCCTTTATACAACCCACGACCATGGTATCATCGGCAAATTTGTAGATGGTGTTATTGTCGTACTGAGCCACACGGTTGTAGGTGTAAAGTGAGTAGAGCAAGGGGTTAAGGACACAGCCCTGTGGCATAGAGGGGAGGTTCTTACCAACCTTCACTGATTGTGGTCTGGAGGTGAGGAAATCCATGGTCCAATTACACAATGGGGTCTTGGAGTTTGCTGATCAGTTTTATGGAATAATGGTGTTAAATGTCAAATTGTAGTTGATAAAGAGTGTCCAAAAACATACAGGGATTGTGGTAATTTGGTGCAATTGGACCGCACAGGTTTAAACGGCTTCTCTTTCTTTCTCTTTGGCTTGGCTTCGCGGACGAAGATTTATGGAGGGGGTAAAAGTCCACGTCAGCTGCAGGCTCGTTTGTGGCTGACAAGTCCGATGCGGGACAGGCAGACATGGTTGCAGCGGCTGCAGGGGAAAATTGGTTGGTTGGGGTTGGGTGTTGGGTTTTTCCTCCTTTGCCTTTTGTCAGTGAGGTGGGCTCTGCGGTCTTCTTCAAAGGAGGTTGCTGCCCGCCAAACTGTGAGGCGCCAAGATGCACGGTTTGAGGCGATATCAGCCCACTGGCGGTGGTCAATGTGGCAGGCACCAAGAGATTTCTTTAGGCAGTCCTTGTACCTTTTCTTTGGTGCACCTCTGTCACGGTGGCCAGTGGAGAGCTCGCCATATAACACGATCTTGGGAAGGCGATGGTCCTCCATTCTGGAGACGTGACCCATCCAGCGCAGCTGGATCTTCAGCAGCGTGGACTCGATGCTGTCGACCTCTGCCATCTCGAGTATTTCGACGTTAGGGATGAAAGCGCTCCAATGGATGTTGAGGATGGAGCGGAGACAACGCTGGTGGAAGCGTTCTAGGAGCCGTAGGTGATGCCGGTAGAGGACTTCTACCATGCTGTAAATAAATAAACAGAAATAACAAAAATAAATAGCTCAGGAGATTGATTCTTACCCTCAATAAGGACTCTCAAGGAAATTTTAAAAACCTGCAGATGATGGAAATCTGAAGTAAAAACAAAGTGCTGGAAGCAATCAGTAAGTCAGGCCACATCTGTGGGAAGGGAAGCAGAGTTAATGTTTCAAGTTCGAGGCCCCTCATTAGAACTCAGGGTCTTCGATGAAGAACGTTGGACCAGTCGAGAGAAGAAAATAGGCTAAGCACTGGCCGCTGTGTCGTGACAAACCCATAAAACCCTGATATATGTTTCACACCATTATTGTGAGTGTTCTGAATGTTATGTATAATTGTGGTTAGTTCAGTGTTAAATATGGGGGTTGGGGAGATGAAAAGAGCTTGAACTCTGCAGAAAACTGTATAAAATGGATAATTGTAAAATGTTGTCAGTGATGACACTGTAAAAATGGACACATAATATTGATAACTGTTTGAATTTAATTTTGGAAAATCATAGAAACATAGAAGATAGGAGTAGGAGTAGGTCATTCGGCCCTTCGAGCCTGCTCCGCCATTCAACGAGATCATGGCTGATCTTAAAGTTCAGTACCCCGTCCCCACCTTCTCTCCATAACCCCTAATTCCCTTATACTGAAGAAATAGATCTAATTCCCTCTTAAATAGATTCAATGAACCTGCCTCTACTGCCCTCTGTGGCAATGAATTCCACAGATTCACCACCTTCTGGGTCAAGAAATTCCTCCTCATCTCGGTCCTAAATGGTTTGCCTATTATCCTCAAACCATGGCCCCGGGTTCTGGATTTTCCCATCATTGGAAACATCCCACCTGCATCCATTCTGTCCAGTCCTGCCAGAATTTTATAGGTCTCTATGAGATCCCCTCTCAATCTTCTAAACTCCAGCGAGTACAATCCCAATTTGCGCAATCTTTCCTCATAAGTCATTCCTGCCATTCCAGGTATCAGCCTGGTGAATCACCTCTCTGCACTCCCTCCATTACAAGAACATCCTTCCTTAGATAAGGTGACCAAAACTGCACACAATACTCCAGGTGGGGTCTCACCAAGGCCCTGTACAGCTGCAGTAAGGTATCCTTGTTCCTATACTCAGACCCTCTTGATATGAAGGCCAACATACCATTTGTCTTTTTAACCGCCTGCTGTACCTGCATGTTCGCCTTCAGAGACTGGTGTACAAGTACCCCTAGGTCTCTCTGCACTTCCCCATCTCTTAATCTATTGCCATTCAAATAGTAATCTGCCCTCCAGTTTGTATTACCAAAGTGGATAACCTCATATTTATCCACATTCTAGTGCATTTGCCATGTATCTGCCCAGTTCCTCAATTTATCCAAATCACACTAGACCTTCCTGACCCCCTCTTCCGTGCACACAACCCCTCCTAGCTTAGTGTCATCTGCAAATTTGGAGATATTACATCCAATCCCCTCATCCAGATCATTAATGTAAATTGTGAGCAGCTGGGGTCCCAGTACAGATCCCTGTGGCACCCCACTGGTCACCGCCTGCCACTCAGAAAATGAGCCATTTATCCCAACTCTCTGTCTTCTACCTGCCAGCCAGTTCTCAATCCACATCAATACTTTGCCCCCAATCCCATGAGCCTTGATTTTGGAAGCCAGTCGTTTATGCGGGACCTTATCGAAGGCCTTTTGGAAGTCCAGGTACACCACATCCACTGGCTCTCCTCCATCTATTTTACCTGTCACCATCTCAAAGAATTCCAATAGATTTGTCAAGCACGATTTACCTTTTGTAAATCCATGTTGACTCCGTCCGATCCCTTCTCTGCTAGTCATATGCTCCGCTATTACATCCTTAATAATGGATTCCATCATTTTGCCCACTATAGGCTCACCAGCCTAAAATTCCCCACTTTTTCTGTACCCCCCTGTTTAAATAGTGGGGTAACATTAGCTACCCTCCAATCCATGGGTACTGATCCTGAGTCTATCGAGTTCTGGAAAATAATTCTTAAAGCATCTGCTATCTGAATGGCCACTTCCTTAAGTACCCTAGGATGTAGATTATCAGGCCCTTGGGATTTATCTGCCTTCAATCCCATCAATTTCCCCAAGAACATTTCCTGAGAGATACTGATTTCTTTCAGTTCCTCCCTTGCATTAGTCTCTATGTTTCCCAACATCCTTGGGAGGTTATTTGTATCCTCTCTTGTAAAAACAGAACTAAAGTAAGAATTTAATTGGTCTGCCATTTCCTTATTCCCCATTATATATTCCCCTGATTCCGACTGCAAGGGACCTACTCTGGATTTCACCAATCTTTTCCTCTTGACATATTTATAAAAGTTTTTGCAGTCGGTTTTTATATTTGCTGCAAGCTTACTTTCGTAATTTATTTTTGCTCTCTTGATTAATCCCTTTGTCCTCCTTTGGTGCATCTTGAACTGCTCCCAGTCTTCGGTTGTGGTACTTTTTTTGGCCAATTGATATGCTCTCTCTTTGGACCTAATGCTGTCTCTAATTCCCTTGTTATCCATGGTTGAGTCACCTTTTTTGGTTTATTTTTATGCCAAACTGGTATAAACGATTTTTGCAATTTCACCATTAGATCTGTGAATGCTTTCCATTGTCTATCCACAGTCAACTCCCCCATAAACACCACCCAATCAATCTTATTCAACTCCCGTCTCATACCATCATAATTCCCTTTATTTACCTTACTCTCAGTTTTAATTTCATCACTCTCCATGTCGAGTGAGAATTCGATCATATTGTGATCGCTCCTACCCAAAGGGCCTTGTACAACAAGATTGTTGATTAGCCCCTTATCATTGCATAATACCCAATCTAAAATGGCCTGCTCCCGAGTTGGTTCCTCGACATATTAGTCTAGATAACTGTCCCGTAAACATTCAAGAAATTCCTCCTCCTCAGTATTTTTACCAATTTGAGTAGTCCAATCTATATGCAAATTAAAGTCTCCCATGATGACAGCTGTTCCCTTATTGCATGCTTTTCTAATTTCTCTTTTAATGCCTTCCCTCACCTCTACATTACTATTTGGAGGCCTATATACCACCCCCACTAACGTTTTCCGCCCCTTGCTATTCCTCAGTTCTACCCATATAGATTCCGCATCTTCCGAGTTGATATCCTTTCTGTCAATCGTGTCGGTCCCTTCTCTCACCATCAATACTACCCCACCCCCTTTTCTTTCTTGCCGATCCCTCCTAAATATCGTATACCCCGGGATGTTAAGTTCCCAGGTTTGCCCACCCTGCAGCCATGTTTCTGATATCCCAATCAAATCATATTTGTTTATCTCACTCCCCTGCCAAATTAGTTTAAACCGCACCCGACGGCTGTACCAAACCTAGCTGCCAATATATTGACCCTGTTTGGGTTTAGGTGTAACCCATCCTTCTTGTAGAGGTCATGCCTTCCCCAAAAGAGATCCCAATGATCCAAGAAGCCAAAACCCTGTCCTTTACACCAGCCCCTCAGCCACACATTCATTTTTCTTAACCTTTCATTTTTGTCCTCAGTTGCACTTGGCACAGGTAGCAAACCAGAGATCACCACCCTGGCTGTCCTATTTCTTAGTTTCTGTCCTAGCTCTCTGTAATCCTTTTTTTCAGTACTTCCTCCTTATTTTTATCTATGTCATTGGTACCCTCATGTACCAAGACATCAGGCTGTTCGCCTTCCCCTTTTAGAAAACCCTGGACCCGATTTGAGATATCCCGCACCCTTGCACCAGGGAGGCAGCACACCATGCGGGCATACCTATCTGGCTCACAGAATCTCCTGTCTTTATTTCTGACAATGGAGTCCCCAATGACCACTGCATTCCTCTTCACCTTTTGGTCCACCATGCCAGGCTCAGTGCCAGCGACCTGGTCACTGCTGCCAGCTTCTGTCAGGTCATCTCCCTCAACAGCATCCAACAAAATATACCTGTTACTGAGAGGGATATTCACAGGTGTGCTCTCCATTTTCCTGGTATTTTTCTTCCCTCCCCTGACAGTTACCCACTTACCTGACACATCTGGTCTTGGGGTAACTATGTCCCTGAAAGTTGAATCTATCAACTCCTCACTCTCCCTTACCAGCCGTCGGTCCTCAAGTTGCAGCTCCAGTTCCCCAACTCGGTCCTTAAGGAACTGCATCTCGGTGCACCTGACGCAGATGTGGCTATTTGGGAGGGTGGGACTCACCCATGGTTCCCACATCTGACATCCAGTACAAAGCACTAACCCCATAGGCATGACTGAGCTAAAATAATGCCACTTACCTTTCTCCTCGCCTGCTTTTGCCTAAATAAATTAAATTAAATAAATTAAATATTTTTTTAAAATTAAAGTTGGACCTGATAAAATATCTGTGTCTCCTGGCTGCCATTATTATTTTTACCTCATGCCTCTTTCTTTCAAATCTCTTTTTTCATAGGCATGAGGTTACTAAAAAATAGTTTTGCCAATTTAAGCAATAGGTTCTCTGTATTGTCTGTTCCTTACAAGAACATACAAAATAGTGGTAGACTATTTAGCTCCAATAAAAGTTGTGGTTAAACTTCTATTTTGGTTCAATTTTTTTCCATACTGACCACAGATCTTGTCATTCTCTTAATAACGGAAAATTTCACTCTCTGTCTTGAGTGAAAAAGCAAATGTGATGTTGGCCCTCACTGCTAGAGCAATTGAATTTAAAAGCATGGAAATTAGTCAAGAAAAATAAAAGGATGTGAGATGAATCATGGCTGAAATATTATTTCCTTCAACCCCATTTTTCAGCCTTTCTCCCATAATTTATGACATTCTTACCAATCAAGAATCTATCAACCTTTAAGCCTACCCAAAGATTTGGCCTCCACAATGAATTTCACAGATTCACCACCTCCTGGCTGAAGTAATTTCTCCTCACCTCTGTTCTAAAGAGACACCCTTTTATTTTGAGGCTGTGTCCTCTGGTCCTAGACTCTCCCACTACTGGAAACATCTTGTTCACGCCCACTCAGCTTTTTTCAATATTTGGTAGGTTTCAATAAGATCCCCCTCTCCCTCCCCCCCTCCCCTCCTCATCCTTGTTGTGTTGGGGATGGTATCAGGTTCGATGCGTTCACAGAGGGATGAGTCTGGACACAAGCGTTACACTCACACACAACTTTAATTAACACATGGGAGACCATTAAATTACTATTTCACTTAACCAATGATATAGACATTTACCGCAGACCTAGGTTGGTCTCCAACAATAGTGAACCTGTACTCAACACATTCACACATTTGAGTTCACAAATTATAAACAGGGACTCTTACACACAACCGGTCCCCTGTGCCAACAAGTGTGATCTCGGCAAGTATTGATCTTACGCAATAGTACGCCTCAGCTTCAGTGTAGTGCACACCGCAACACTTCCAGCATCGTCCACAGGGGGGACCTGGCATGGAGCAATGTCTGGGGCTTGAACCATAAGGCAGAGAGAAAGAAATGCTCTGTACTACAGTACTAATCTATGCTTCTAGCTAATGATGACCCAAGGTAATTTAAACTAGCCAATGGCAAGGTGTGCACAAGTGAGTGGCCAGAGTTCAACTTTGATTGGCAGGGGATGTGACTTCTGAATAAGTTTCAGACAGGGAGAGTACGTGACCGCCCGCAATCCACACATTCCAGACAGGCAGGGAGGCCTTTTTTACTCCACATACAATGTTCCACCCTTCGGAAGTCACATTACTCTGCAATTACTGTGAAGACAATCAATCATTCTATGTACGTTATATCTATATAATAAAAGGAAAAGAAAAATACAAAAAGACATGATAAAAAAAATGATACCAATCAAGTGGATCAATATCTACAACAGTGTCTTCCGTATACTGGACAAGGCACATAATCAAATTCAATGACAGTGCCTCACCAGCTCCCCCCACCCCTCCCCCCCCCCCCCATCTGACCAAACTGGGTCACTGTGTTTCCAATGGGGCAGGGTGCTGTGGGAGCTGATCCCCAGTGTCAGAGAGGAGGATAGAGAAAGAAATTTGTCTGGTCACTGACTCGTGTCACTGGTTTCTCCGGCTTGGCTGGCAAACGTGAGCACCAGTGTCCATGAGCAGACAGTGCAAGGTCATCCATAGGTTCCAGAGCCCTCTCTTGGCTTCTGCACCCCACGCCTTGACCTCACGCTGGGGCACTCTCTAAGCACAGCACCCAGACGGCGGTCGCCATGCTATCCCGTGGTGAGGGAGGGGTCAGAACAGCAGACGCATATCCAGGGTGTACCCAGGGAACCCTGTTTTCCTGGTCAGTCGTCCAACACCAGGATGCCATTTTTTGCTCTCTTTAAACGGGTGCCACAAGTGCCTGTGTTGGATCCGTGTAACAATAGCCTCCGGTCTAAAAGGTAGCCGATTTGTGATTTGAAATAAAACCTCCTGAAACCCTCACCTCATGAAGTATTTGTTTCTGGGAATGTGGTGAATGTCTGCCAAGCTGCCTGTATCCCCTTTGGCGAGCCTTACTGTACTAACATTGGCTGTGCATTAACTCTACTGCTAAGGACACTCCCCTTTGGTATAACTGTGTATGCACCTATTGTCTTTCATTATTGTACCATGAGTTTCTGCTAATAAAAGCCATGATTATTGTTTGACCGCATTGTCTTTGTCAACTTCATCAACTGGAACTTCAATTTTATTAGCAGAAATGGGTGCAGCCCTCAAGCCAGAGCGGTTGATAATCGACCAGTCTGCCCCGAGGGCCAGAGAAATTTTCAACCACTGGATTGCTTGCTTCGATTACTACATGGTTTGAAACAACATGGTCGATGAGGCGATACAGTGGGGCTACCTGAACTTTCTGCTAGGTGAGGTCCCTTTCGCCGTATCACAAGGAGCTACCGAGGTGCTTGCTCGACACCAGTTGCTGACTAGACGCCAGAAACCCGGGGAAAGTGATCTGCCTATGCACTGGCCCTCGAATCACTGGCAAATGAATGTGATGTCAGGGCAGTCAATGTGCAACTACACCGCAATGCCTTGAAGCTGGATGCTTTAGTCAACAGGATTGACTCCAGTTACATCCGACAGAGGCTGCTGGAGACGGCTCCCTTAACCTACGACCGGGCAGTCACTCTAGCCAAAACACTGAGAAGTGCCATGCAGTCCAGTGAAATGCTAGAAATCAAAAAGGAAACATACAGGAGTGCTGGAACCCCGAAGAAAAGAAAAAGGCAAACTCCTGAAAAATGCAACTTCTGTGATAAGAGCTGGCACCCCAGACAGAAGTGCCCAGCTCGATTTGCTACCTGCAGCTATTGTGGGAAACTCAGCCACTTTGCTAAAGCGTGTAAGGTGAAAAGTACTCCCACTGATAAGAAGAATAAGAGAAGCACCAAGAAAATGCGTCCTGGAGCTGCAGGAATGGAAGACAACTGTGAAAAGGGGGAATCTTCAGATGAGCAGGCTGAATCGACTTCAAGTGACGGTGAGATGAGATCCCCCGTGATAGCTCAATTGACTCCAAAGCTCGGGAGATGTTACGGACTGGAATGGTTGACTATGAAGTGGGAGGTGAATGGTGAGACTCTTGATTGTCTAATAGATTCGGGGAGTACTGACAGCTACATCCACGAGAGAGTTGCCAGAGCATTAAATTTGCGGAGATATCCAGCGAACCGAAAGATATTGATGGCTTGTAGTGAACTTACAAAAACTCTATGGGACAAGTGTAAAGTTACTTTAAATTTGTAGGGACATTGCCTGGCTGATGTGTGGCTCTTTATTATGCCGGAGCTCTGCACCCCTGTGGTACTGGGGTTAGATATCCAATCTCAGATGAACAGTGTAGTGTTAAATTTCGGTGGGCCACTACATACACTTACCATCCCCCACGCTAGTTACTGCGGTCTGTCCACATTAAAGATCAAAGCTCCCTCCCTTTTCAGTGATTTATCCCCTGAGTGTCGGCCGATTGCCACTAAGAGCCGTTCTTACAGCAAAGTGGATCATGAGTTTATCAAAGCTGAGACCCAGAGATTGCTTAAAGAGGGAGTAATTGAACCCAGTAAGAGTCCGTGTGGGCCCAGGTGGTAGTTGTGAAAATTCACACTAAGAAATGACTGGCTATTGACTACAGCCAGACAATCAACCGTTACACTAACCTGGATGCCTACCCCCAGCTACGTATCAATGAAATGATTAATCAGATAGTGCAATACAAACTCTACTCCACTATCGACCTCAAAGCAGTTTACCACCAAATCCCCATTAAAAAAAAGGAACGACCCTTTACAGCTTTTGAGGCTGATGGGGGGGTTATACCAGTTTAAAAGGGTACCTTTTGGAGTCACTAATAGTGTGCCAGTGTTTCAGAGGGAAATGGATAAGATTGTTAGGACGTATGAGTTACAGGGTACATTTCCCTATCTGGATAATGTCACTATCTGTGGGAAAACACAGGCTGAGCACGACAACAACTTAAAGACATTTTTAGCAACAGCTAAAGAACTCAACTTTACATTTAACGAGGGTAAATGTGTGTTCAACGCGACAGAGCTACCCATTCTGGGCTACATTGTCCGCAAGGGCGAAATCCACCCCGACCCAGAAAGAATGACCCCCCTTAAGAAGTTACCACCCCCAAACTCAGCAAAACCCCTTAGAAGGTGTATGGGATTCTTTTCCTACTACTGCAAATAGGTTCGGGACTACGCCACGAAGGCACGGCCGCTGTTTGACACTAAATCTTTTCCTCTCTCTACAATGGCCTTGAAGGCTTTCAAGAGAATTAAAGCTGATATTGCCAAAGCTGCACTCTCGTCCATTGACGAGGATGTCCCATTCCAATGGAAACTGATGCCTCAGATTGAGCCTTGGCAGGAACCCTTAATCAAAAGGGCAGACCTGTGGCATTCTTCTCCCGCACGTTATGCGGACCTGAACTTAAACATCCTGCCATTGAAAAAGAAGCCCAGGCTATTATTGAAGCTGTTCGCTACTGGAGACACTTTCTAGATGGCAGAAAATTTACTCTTGTCACTGATCAGAAATCTGTAGCCTACATGTTCAGTACTAAACACAAAAGTAAAATCAAGAACGATAAGATGGCACGCTGGCGAACAGAACTCTCAACATAATTATGAGATCCAGTACAGACTAGGCAGGTTAAATGGTCCCTCTGACGCATTGTCACGATCTGCTGCTGGTGCTCAGCTGGAGGGGCTAAAAGAGATCCATAGCAGACTGTGCTACCCAGGAGTCATGAGGTTCTTCCACTACATAAGGGATAACAACCTTCCTTACTCCCTGGAAGAAGTCATGAAACTGACTAAAAGCTGTCCCGTTTACGCAGAATGCCAACTGCAATACTTGAAAGTTCCAGAGGCCACTCTCATCAAGGCAACCTGACCTTTTGATAGGATTAGCTTAGATTTTAAAGGGCCGTTACCTTCCAACAACAATAATGTATATTTCTTTAATGTAATTGACGAATATTCCATGTTTCCCTTTGTGATACCCTGCCCTAACATCTCGTCAGCGTCCGTCATTAAGTCACTTGACAGAATTTTCAGCATTTTTTGGTTTTCCCAATTACATTCATACCGATAGAGGTTCAGCATTCATGAGCGCTGAACTGCAGCAAGCCCTGCTATGAAAGGGGATTGCCACCAGCCGTACCACGAGCTACAACCCGCAGGGCAATGGGCAGGTTGAAAGGACTAATGCTACAGTCTGGAAGACTGTTAATTTTGCTTTAAAAACACATGGTTACCCTGTTACCTGGTGGCAGGAGGTGCTGCCTGAGGTGTTACATTCTATTCGGACTTTATTGTGTACTGCAACAAATCAAACACCTCATGAACGTATGTTTGCCTTTCCTAGGAAAACAGACCCCCTAGACCAACCAGTTCAGCTACTGCATACTAACCCCAGCTACGCTCATGTTAAATTCCCAAACGGGAGTACTGACACTGTACCCCTAAGAGATCTGGCCTCGCCTGGTTCGCCCCTTCCTCGCACCCTTACTCAGAGTGAGCCTGAGAGGATGGACTCACCCCCCCACCCCCCAGCCTGTGACCAGCTTTCAGATGGCCATGCTAAGGCTCCACTGCCTCATGCAGGCGATTCTGGAGTGGGTCCAGAAGTCAGTCCTTCCCACATGACAGACCCAGGACCTGTACCAGTTCCCAAGGTTGCAAAGGAGCCACCTGTTTTGAGGCAAAGCACCAGAATTCGTAAACAACCTGATAGGCTGACATACTCATAAAACATCTCATTATGTTTCGATTGCTTGCAAGATACTGGTGTATTTTGGCTGTTAGAGTATCTCAAGGCCAAACATGGTATCCATGTATCACTTGGTTCAGTCTTTCATAGCAGCTGCCCTTTTGATTTTAACCCTTCTTCTGCAAGGGGAGACCGTGGTGAATTTCTGCCAAGCTGCCTGTCTCCCCTCTGGTGAGCCTTACTGTACTAACACTCCCCTTGGATATAACTGTATATGCATCTATTGTCTTTCATTATTGTACCATGAGTTTCTGCTAATAAAAGCCACGATTATTGTTTGACCACATCGTCTTTGTCTACTTCATCAACTGGCACTTCAGGGAGGACTGGGACGACGCTGTCATTGTCGAGTGAAACAAAGTACTACAACATTTCTTTCTAGCATTTGATCTGTGACACTCTAATGTAACTGTAACTTTGAAACAGTGAACTGTAACTCCAATTCCCTAAGTGAGGATAAATACATTAAAAATGAGAAAAACAAAACTAAAGGTCCATAACAAACCCATACCCGGAACACACGTAACAAAAGGTGCAATCGAATGTCCAATGTTAAGGTTTAGGTTTCCATGGCAACAGCTGTTGCTTGTCTTGCTGAGAGTTCTTTGTATAATAATGGAGTTCCTTTCCTATCTGTTGGTCACCTCCTGCTGCCCAAGTTGGTGAGTAGGTATACAATCTCTCTCTCTCTCACACACACACACACACACACACTTGTTAGTACGATCTTTCACATGGTTAGTAATCCACGTGTGACCAGCTGAAACTCTTTGAACCCTGCTTGCAGCACCAATTGTCATGTTGGGGAGAGTGTCAGGTTCAGTGGGATTACAGAGAGTCTAGGCACAAGTATTACAATAGCACGTAACTTTAATTAGCACACGGGAGATAAACAGGGGAGAACGTTAAACGGTACTCAATTACTATTTCATTTAAGCAATGATATAGACATTCACCTTTGACCTCGGTTGGCCTCTGATAATAGTGAACCTCTACTCGACACGCTCACACACTTGACTAAACACACACTACAAACAGGAAATCTTACACACACCTGGCTCCTTGTGCTAACAGGGGTGTGGGTCTCTGCAAGTCTTGATCTTTCGCAAAACTACAGCTCAGCTTCAGTGTAGTGCATACCTTACCTACAACACTTCCAGCAATGTCCACAGTAGTGACCTGGTGTGGAGCAATGTCTGGGGTTTGGACCATGAGGCAGAAGTGCTAATCTGTGCTTCTAGCCAATAATGACTCAAGGTGATTAAAATTAGCCAATGGCAAGGTGTGCACTAATGGGTCGCCAGAGTCCAACCTTGATTTAACAGGTGATGTGACTTCAGAATAAGGAAATTCTCATGTGTACAGGCCCAGAGCCATCAAACGCTCCTCATATGTTAACTCTCTCAACACTGGGATTATTTTTGTAAACCTCCTCCGACCCTGTTCAATGCCAGCACATCCTTCCTTAGATATAGGGCCCAAAACTGCTCATAATACTCCAAATATGGTCTGACAAACAATTTATAAAGCCTCAGCATTACATTGGTGCTTTTATATTCTAGTCCTCTTGTAATGAATGCAAACATTACATTCGGCTTCCTTACTACTGTCTCATCCTGCAAGTTAACCTTTTGGAAATCCTGCACTGGGACTCCCAGATCTCTTTGGAACTTTGCTTTCTGAATTTTCTCCCCATTTAGAAATTATTCCTTCTACCAAAGTGCATGCCCATACACTTCTCTCCACTGTATTTCATCCACCACTGTTTTGCCCATTCTCCTAACATGTCTGTCCCTCTGCAGGCTCCCTGCTGCTTCTCCACCTATCTTTCTTATTATCCACAAACCTGGCCATAGAGTCATCAATTCTGTCACCTAAATCATTTACTTACATCGTGAAAAGTAGTGGAACCAACACCGACCCCTGCGGATCACCCCGACTCACCAGGACCCCTTTATTCCCACTCTTTGCCTTCTACCAGTCAGCCAGTGTTCTACCCACACTGGTACCTTTCGTGTAATACCATGCACTCCTATCTCATTTAGCAACCTTTTGTGTGGCACCTTCTGAACATCATAATAAACAACATCTTTGTCTGTTCTGCTCATTATTTCATCAAAGAACTCCAGCAGATTTGTCATGCTGAGTTCGGCCTATTTTATCTTGTACATTCAAATACCCTGAAACCTCATCTTTAAGAATGGACAATGGAATCTTATCCACCACTGAAGTCAAGTGAACCGGTCGAAGGTTTCCTGCCTTTGCCTCTCTGACTTCTTAAAAGTGTGGAGTGACATTTGCAATTTCCCAGCCCTCTGGAACTATTCCCAACTCTAGTGTTTCTTGAAAGATCACTACTGATGCTTTCACAATCAGCTGCCTTTTTCAGAACCCTGGGGTGCAAACCATCTGGTCCAGCTGATTTACCCGCTTTTGGCGCCTTCAGCTTCCCAAACACCTTTTTTGTAATAGTGACTTCACTCAGTTCTACTCCCGATTCTCCAATTCTCCAGCAGTCTGATAACCACTATTGCTCCTTTTCTAATCTTTATGAACTTTCTGCGATTGTACAGGTTAGTGATGAGGCAGCGCCTGGAGTTCTAGGTGCACTTCTGGTCTCTTAACACAAGAAAGGGCTTACCGACTTTGGAGGCAGTGCAGAGGGGTTCACAAGCTTGATGCTGGAAATGAAGGCATGGTTTATGAGCAGAGATTGAGTAATTTAACATGATACTCTTTGGATTTGGAAGGGTGAGAGGGGATCTTATAGAGATTATGAAAGGATAGAAATGGATTTTTTTTTCCATGTTTTCACCTTCACTTATGTAATATTATCCTTTTTGACTTCGATTTTTATATCGGGCTCTAACCAGAATTGTTGACTGACCATTTCTGCCCATGGGTGCTGCCTGGCCCAGTTCCACATGCCTGCATCTGCAGGCAAAGCCACCTGTGCACTCAGGGACATAGCCTTAAGATTCAGGGGAGTGGATTTCAGGCAGAGAAAAAGTCTGCCCCAGGAAGCAGTAGCGGTTGCCTCATTAAATTTATTGAAGTCATAGATAGATGAGGTAGATGATAAATAGATGAGATAGATAGATATTTAAACAGGGAAATTAAGGCTGGTGGGGAACAGACAAGTAGGTGGAGCTAGTCCTTGGCCAGAGCTGCCACAATCTTGTTGAATGGCAGAGCAGGGTCAGTGGGCTACAACAGGCTTGATGGGCCAGAGCAGGGTTGGTGAGCCAGACGGTCCACTCCTGCTCTTATGTTTTCACGTTGAGCATACTCACCAACTGAGCCTCCACGGTCCTCAGATAGGGAATTGCAAAAATTCACTACCCTTTGGGAGAAGTGTCCTAAAACCCTTCATTTTAAGAATGTGACCTGGGTTCGAGACAGTCCAGACAGTGAATCCCATCCTGAAACGACTATGCCAATTCCGTAAGAATGTCGTTTGTTGCAGCGAGGTCACCTTAGTTTCAAGGTTTCCCCACCTCTCCTCAGAGGTTAATCACCCTGATCCAGGAATCCGTTTTTGTTAATATTTACTATACTCTCTCTATTGGAAGTCTTCAATCTGAAACATCATTTCTATTTCTCTTTCCACAAATGAAGCCCATCCTTCTGAATGTTCTGGTCTTTTCTGATTTGACCAGATTTCAAACATCAACAATTTTTGATTTGAGGGTTCATATTTTCTCAGGATCAGATGGCAGGTACACAGTATTCCAGGTGTAGTCTAATCAAGACAGTGTATAATTATAGCAAGACGTTTTTTTAACTCATGGTCAAATCCTCTTATCGTGGTTCCTAATTATTTTGCAAACACATAGGTTAACTTTCAGTGCTTCCTGAGTAAGAATAGGTTGCTCCAGTTAGCGTAGCGTAGCGTAGTGACCTGAGTTTGAATCCAGCTAATGTCTGTAAGGACAACATTATGGCTGGGTGGGTTTCCTGCGAGTTCTCCGGTTTTGTCCTACCTTTCAAAACGTACAGGGGATGGAGGTGAATTTGGCAGCACGGGTTGGAAAGGCCTGTTACTGTGCTGTACGTCTAAATTTTACAAAGTAAAACATTAAAATACCCAAATCCTTTGCAACATCAAAAACTTTAAATCTCAATTCTTCTTTTCTACTAAATGGATGAACTTTCATTTTTCCACTGGAAGGCATTTTTAGGTATTGCACTACAGTCTGAAGACTTTCCTGTTTAACTCCCACCAGTTTGTTACAATAGGGAGAATAAAGATTTAGACCCAGCAGCCCTGAAGGAACAGTGATGCATTTCCACGCCAGAAGGTTCTGCAACCTGGAGGGGAACCTACAGATGTAGGCATTTCCTTGCTTGTCCTTCTTGCTGGTAGCAAATTGCATTGAGGAGTAGCGATCAGGATATGCAACGATGGCCAGTTCGGCTGATATTGGAGGGAACTGATGTTCAGGATGGTAGATGGAATGGGCTGTTTTGAGGTGAATAGTGTGGACCTCTGCAAATGTTCTTGGAGCGCAATGCAAAGAGGGGAAAAAAATGAATAAAGATGAGTCCTTAAATGAGTTCCTGATTGAGTCTGTCCTTGAGAAGTCTGATGGTGGAGGTTCCTTAACCTCATGGTGCAAGTCCTGTGGTACCGATACCTCTTTCCTAATGGTAGCAGTGAGAACAGAGCATGTACAGGGAGGTGTGGATGCTGGATCGCTGCTGCTCTCCGATGGCAGCGTTCCCTGCAGGTGTTCTCGATGGTGGGGAGGGTTTGTTCCTGTGAAGCCCTAGGCTGTGTCCACTACCTTTTGAAGGGCTGTATGCTGTGCCCCTACCAGACCACAACACTGACAGTTAACTTTGGAGTGAGACAAGATGAGTCACTTACTGGAGGATATCCACCTGTTGTTGTCATGGTATTTTTATTGGTTGTTCAGCTGAGCTTCCAGTCGAAGATACCCCATGGTTGTTGACCAAGGTGGACTTAGTGATTGCCATGATGCACTCCATCGCCCCGATCCTGAAGCAAGGATGATTGACCTTCACCTTTGTTATCAGAGTGCTTCCCACTTGATGGGCATTGATTTCAATTTCCCAAAAGTTTTTAAATTTAAATTTAGACATACAGCACAGTAACAGGCCCTTTCAGCCCATGACCCCAAATTACACCCAATTCTTTTTGAACAGAGGGAGGAAACCAGAGCCCCTGGGGAAAACCCTCTTGGGGAGAATGTACAAATTCCTTACAGACATCGCAGGATTCAGACCCCGGTCCCAATCGCTGATGCCGTAACTGCATTTCTCTAACCACTTCACTATCCATGCCGCTGATGCTATGGCCACAAGGGCAGTCACTCTCACATCACCTTTGGAATTCAGTGGAATATATAAAGGTATTACCATGCCTTGACGAAGGGCTCAGGCCCGAAATGCTGGTTATTTCCTATAGATGCTGCTTAACCTGTTGTGCTACTCCAGCATGTCTTGTGTAATTCACTACAATCCTAGTCTCTGCAGTCCTTCCTATTTAACATCTGGAATTCAGTTCTTCAGTTCACAATTGGCTGTGTTATGGTCTGGAGATGAGTGGTCCTGGCAAAACTTAAAGCAGACATCAGTGAACAGATTACACTGGACAACAAACTTTATTTTTCAAAAGGTTCACTTCCTGAAAAAAAAGCATTGGGGATTATGATAGACAACTTCCAAGCTGAAGACAAAGATAATTTCAGATTTGCTGCATCACGTAGGAAGTTGGAGAAACATTAAATTAACTTTTATTGAATTTAGCATGTTTAATCGCATAATGATGCTGACACATTGCGTTAGTTCAATTGACCTAAAAGTGTTTTGCCGCTGTTTAGTTAGCCAGAATTGATGGATTGCAGTTGACCTGATATTACTTTTCCATGGTGGCATGTCCTGGTGAATCTTCTCACCATGTTCATTACTGACAAGTCCAAGTGCGGATGCAGAAAATGATTTTTCCTTGACATGTTACACTTCATGGCTTTGTCTGCTTGAAGTATGTGTATCAACATGCGTTCAATCTACATCAATGTAATGCACAGCATCTAATTATGTGAGCTGTTTTTATAGCCTGTCTGCATCTATCCTGACTAAGCATGCTCAGGCCTAAGGCAACATTTGTATAGCACCTGCACTGAGTGCATGCCCAGGCATTCTTGGACTGACCAAAACAACTTGCTTTGTGGGCAATATACTAGTCGACTTAAAATATGACAGGAAATCACAATATCTAAAAAATTGGTACATAATAGAAAAAATTTGAAGTGATTTTCATGATTAGTAGCCGAAAATCCATAAAGTACACCCAAAAGTGTTCAGGAAGCAAAATCTTCATTGTCCAATGTTATTGGTGAGTAAGTGAGGTCTGATTATAAGTGTTAATTGGCTGATGTTTGATGACCAATTGGGAGATCATTTGCTGGATTATTATGTACTTTTTTTTGTTTGAACAGGAAATACCAGGTCAATGCTCACTTTGTCAGGAACACAAATTGGTGTTGGAGAGTGGAGCACGTCTTTGGCCTTAAGTGAGGTGTTATCTGGTCTTAAACCTGTGCTGTATCCCAGGTGTGGCCAAACTTGCTTAAGGTAATATAGCCAACAAACAATGAAGTTCAGATGTTTGAGAGCCACATGAAAAAATATTACTTGCACATTTTTACTCATACTTTTTTGTACAAATATTTTATACAAATATACACGTAATAATATTTATTCATGCATGTGGTTTTTAAACTGCTAATTTGTATTAGTTTTAATATTCAAAAAATACACACATATATGTTCCAAATATTTTCAGAATCCTGACTGATTATCTGAGTATCCATCTTGGCTGTGAGTTGTTGAAAATCCAGCTGATAAATTGTCAAGCCTGTACGAATTAGCTCAGTCAGGATTGATTTGTAAGGATTGCACGATGCTTCGACTTCACAGACTTCACAACAGGGTACAGTGATTCACAGCAGCAGGTTGTTCTGAAAACTGAGATGAGTCACACGCTGGTTTTCTTCAGTTCAGGATATTTTATTTCTGGAACTTGCTTCCAGATTCAATTATTGACTGGGATTTAGACCTTGGAACTCCATGAGTTCCATTTCAAGAGTAGATGAATCTGTAACAAGAGCACCGAGAATTAGACAACCATCACTGACCACATCAACCATGAATGGATTTACAAGAAAGGCGAAGCAGGACTTTAGCTTCTGCAAGTCCTTGAACACATCTGCAACAGGCCCCAGATTACCAAGCCCCCTCCCATGTTTATGTAGTATGAATTATGAGAATTTTTTGCTTTCATCTTTGTGCAGTGGCTATGAGATACCACACTGATAGTCTATGTTAATAACCCCAATTAAAGGTGATAATTGGCTAAAATCGCTAATCTTAAAGGAGGGGGCACTGTCCTCACCTCGCCCGACCACCTCACTCCTAGAACTGGCTGTCTGTCGCCTCCCCCCCCATCTAACTCCTGATGCGGCAGCAGGGTTGAAGTGCTGCCAGAGTTCACCGGAGCGCTACTCCAACATCTGATGGGGTTGCTTCAATTGAGCTTGCGGCACCGGCTCAATGTGGGAGCGATGGCCGTGTTCGTTACCCAGAGCCAGGGAAGCACAGAGCAGTTCCAGCTGTGTGGGAGATTATGGGTAATGAAGACGGCCATTGATTCCACATTGAGCCACAATCGTAAGTAAGTTTTGTGTCAACAAAATGTTTAAGTAAGTTTTAACAGGGGAGGGTGGGGGTGCAATTTCAATGATAGGCCATAGGTACTATGTTCCCTAGACACGACACTGGTAATCGTTGAATATATTGTGATCTGAGAAAATTAGCATCATTGTTAAGAATAATTAAGACTATTTCAAACTTACCAAAACGGACATGAAGGGTCAGTGTCAGAAACTCCCTCGAGGGGAGGGGGGTGCTGTAGTGACACTCCCCCTCACCATGCAGGTGCCAGCTGCAACAATTTAAGGCCCCTTTAAAATAAATGCTACAGGCCCCACCTATCTTAATCCAGCTCTGGTTCCAGAAGTGGACAACTTTTAAATTTAGACATACAGCACAGTAACAGGCCATTTTGGCCCACAAGTCCGTGCCATCCAATTAACACCCCCCCCCCCCCCCGTTACATACATGTGGGCTGAAATGGCCTGTTAATTAAAAATTAAACGGTTGGCCATCCTTAGTCTAAATCCGTCTTATTCATGTATCTGTCCAACATTTTCTCAAATATTACTGTAGTACTTCCACCAGCAGCCCAATCCAACGCCCCTCTACCCTCCACAGGTTCCTGTTAAATTGCTCCCCCCTCACCTTAAACCTATGCCATCTAGTGACAAAAGCCTGTGTTCACCTGATCTATTCCTCTCATGATGTTTTACACCTCTTTTATGAGATCATCCCACCCCCATCCTCCTTCACTCCAATAAAGCCCTCACCTGCTCAACCTCTCCCTGTAGTTCACACCTCCAAGTCCTGGCAACATCCTCGTAAACAAAATTTATTGATGGGTGTTTAATGACAGCAAGTGTGGACAGAAGAGTGAAGGATATTGTGGTCAATCCCATTCCCTTCCTTACAGTACAATCACACACAGGGAACTACCAGATCCATGGGTTGTCGCCACAAGTGGGAATTGCAGCGAGACTCAATGAAGCCAAATTTAGTGTGAAAGTTGCTCACCGTGGATTAACCAAGACTTTACATTTAGAAGTTGAATGAACTGTCCTTGCTCATTCTTCCGACAAACATGAGGTGCCTAATGGGGCTGGAGCAGCCGGTGCGGGACTATGGGGCTAGAGTGGCTGGTGCAGGACTACGGGGCTGGGGCGGCCGGTGCGGGACTATGGGGCTGGGGCGGGCGTTGCGGGACTATGGGGCTAGAATGGCTGGTGAGAATGTCCTTTCTCACTCAATTTCAAAGCTAAATAGAAAGTTTTAGAATTGGTCACAACCAAGTGGAAACAAGGCAGTTACACAGGAATATCTTCCACCTTTGTAATGGATCAGTATTGCTAGACTTTCAGTGTAATTCCTGAAGCTAACATTTAATCTTCCACTGGAGATTTGCTTACATAACTTTATAACTGGGGAGGTAGCCAGAGGCACTGGATGTTAATTCCAATCTCAGTTGTAAACGGAATCAACCACAGAACATTGCAGCACAGAAGCAGGCCCCTTTGGCCATTCTAGTCTGTGTCAAACTATTCATTTTGCCTGACCCACTGACCTGCACCCAGTCCATAGCCCTCCATACCTCTCCCATCCACATACCTGTCCAAATTCGTCTTAAATGTTAAAATTGAGCCCGCATTCACCACCTCAGCTGGAAGCTCGTTCCACACACTGTTTGAAGAAGTTCCCCCTAAAACTTTTCCCCTTTCACTCTTAACCCATGTTTGTACCTCACCTCCTCTTACTATCTACATTTACTCTATCTTCCTCATAATTTTAAATACCTCGATTAAATCTCATTTTGGTATGCTCCAGGGAATAAATTCCTAACATGTTTAACCTCTCCTTGTAACTCAGTCCCTGAACAACTTGATGCAAGATTCCCTTATTCCTGCTTTCTATTGGACTTTCTCCCAAATGTTTTCTCTTTGCATTTGCAGAATTTGTTCTCCTGAGCCTCATCTAGAATGATCTGAAAATGTCAGTCTTGGACGCAGGTTGAAAATCCAAAGCACGTCTTTCGTTTGCATTTCCCATTAACCATCTCTACTCTTTCTAGTCAGTGGAAAATTGCCACCAACAGAATATTGCCTTCAAGTTAAAGTACCAATGGTTCTCAATCTTTTTCTTTCCACTCACATACCACTTTAAGTATTCCCTGTGCCAGTGGTGCTCTGTGATTAGTAAGGGATTGCTTAAGGTTTGTTTGTGGGTTCGAAAACCACTGTTTTAATCATACCTAATTGACTAGTCATGTGCACAGTTTCATAACTCGAAAGGAAATGAGCCAATGACAATTTTTCTCAAGCAAAATATCTCAGTAATAATTGGATCTAGAGCAGTGATTCTCAACCTTCCCTTCCCACTCACATCCCACTTTAAGCAATCCCTTACTAATCCCATTTGCTGGCCTTTAAATGGGGTAACTCTTTGACACTAGCCGCTTTCAGGTGCTCAGACGCAGATAACGTGCCGGCAGACGCGGCTGGGATATTCAGGTGGCCGTGGGGAAGACGCCTTTCTGTCACCTGAACGTGCCAGCTTAAGGAGAGCCATGTCCGAGTGAACCCCGGCTCCTGTGGACTTGTTTATGGAGCATCTTGTAGCAGCACTACATGAAAATAATGGAAAATAAAAAAACTTTAATTGTCGTCCACAAAACAGTTGTTGGTTTGTTTTCACGAGGACAGTATCTCCGCGTGTTGCTCCCTATTGATGTATCCTTTCCTCGATCAATGATATTTTATGACAGAACTTCTGTGGGTTTCAGTTTATCAGGTTTAAGGACACAAAGGTTGAGAGATGCTCGTGTAGAACTCTCTCCAGAATGCAAAAATCAATATGAAAGATTAACTGCAACTAACAAGCTTTCCTCATTCTTTATAAACCGACACCAAATTGTGGCCGGCGCGGGACTACAGGGCTGGAGCAGCCGGAGTGGGACATCAGGAGCCCAAAGTCCCGCACCGGCCGCCCCAGCCCCGTAGTCCTGCATCAGCCACTCTAGCCCCATAGTCCCGCCCACCCCAGCCCCATAGTCCCGCACCGGCCGCCCCAGCCCCGTAGTCCTGCACTAGCCACTCTAGCCCCATAATCCCGCACCGGCTGCTCCAGCCCCATTAGGCTGTCAGACAATGGGAAGGGTAGGTGCTGGCAGCAGGGAGGGTAGGTGCCGGCAGCGGGGTGGGTGACTGTCAGCAGGTCGCCAGATGCCTGTCAACAGCCCACCCGCTGCTAGACACTTGAAAGCACTTTGCCTTGCTGCTTTCAGGTGCCCTAGGGGGAGCGCTCCGAGCTGGAGATTATACCTCCCTGAGGAGGGTTGGGTAAGGTCTCCTCGAGGCCAGGTTCTCCACTTTCAGGTGGTCTCCCGACAGCCGCATTCGGGTATTTTAGGCCACCTGAAAGCATCTACTGAGTATAATGTCCCCCTATAAGGGGCATAATTTTACTTCAATTCATGTACATTCAGTCTTCATGCAGATGAGGAAACTCCAAAATATCCACTAAGGTCATCATTATGGAGTGAAACATGATCCTGATAACTGCACCGAACCACTGCAGCCTGCAGTAAACTAACACTAAACCCGTGAAACAAACTAATAGCCAGACCAACACATCCAAATTCAGAATTGCCAATAAATCTAGATTAAATTGTACAAAAGCTTTTGCAGAAATATTGGCTTTATTGGATTTGGAAGTGAAAACCATAGAAATCAGCCATTCTCAACAGGGTCCCTGGAGCTCCCCCTGCAGGCCACTTCGCATAGCATAAATAATTTTTATGTAGTCGGAAGGAGACAGCGAAGCTTGACTGCTTCACCTAAACTCAAGCAGAGTCCTGGGAGGAAAATGCTCGAGAATGACTGGTCTGGATGGTACCCTACAGCACTACGCTGCTTTCCGATTGATCGATATTTGAGAAAAGCTCACCTCCAAGTTTACAATCTTCCATCGTGACTTTATAAAATTAGACATACAGCACGGTAAATAGGCTTTTTCAGCCCACGAGCCCTACAACCCTGGTGTGTTTTGAATGGAGGGAGGAAACTGGAATTCGTGGAGGAAACCCGTGCAGACGGGGGGAGAACTTTCAAAATGCTTACAGATGGCACTGGATTAACCAACTGAAAAACCTCACAAAGATAAGCGTATACAAAGCCGTTGTCATACCCACACTCCTGTTCGGCTCCGAATCATGGGTCCTCTACTGGCACCACCTACGGCTCCTAGAACGCTTCCACCAGCGTTGTCTCCGCTCCATCCTCAACATCCATTGGAGCGCTCACACCCCTAACGTCGAGGTACTCGAGATGGCAGAGGTCGACAGCATCGAGTCCACGCTGCTGAAGATCCAGCTGCGCTGGATGGGTCACGTCTCCAGAATGGAGGACCATCGCCTTCCCAAGATCGTATTATATGGCGAGCTCTCCACTGGTCACCGTGACAGAGGTGCACCAAAGAAAAGGTACAAGGACTGCCTAAAGAAATCTCTTGGTGCCTGCCACATTATCAGCCAGTGGGCTGATAACGCCTCAAACCGTGCATCTTGGCGCCTCACAGTTTGGCGGGCAGCAACCTCCTTTGAAGAAGACCGCAGAGCCCACCTCACTGACAAAAGGCAAAGGAGGAAAAACCCAACCCCCAACCCCAACCAACCAATTTTCCCCTGCAGCCGCTGCAACCGTGTCTGCCTGTCCCACATCGGACTTGTCAGCCACAAACGAGCCTGCAGCTGACGTGGACTTTTACCCCCTCCATAAATCTTCGTCCGCGAAGCCAAGCCAAAGAAGACTGTTGCAATAACTGTATTGCTCTAACCATGATGCCCTTTATATTACAAAATTCTAAATATTAAGCAAATAATAGTCAAATTTATTGTCATCTGGTTGCACAACTTGATGAAACTGTGTTTTCCGATCCTCAGTGCAAAACACTCAGATGCACAACCAGACAGAGGTTTGGCGCCAAAGGGAAGCTTTTGCGAGCATTGCCACCCCCAAAGCAAGGTGCTGTGTCCCCATCTGGTCACTCGTCATCAGACCCGCCCAAGTCACTAGCATGCATTAAGCGTCACTAACATCCAGCTCGATGCACGCTAGTGACTCTCCGCGCAATAAAAGCCGCATGTTCGGAGGGATGGAGAAGGTTTACGTCCATTCCCCTCTCCCCCCCGTTGAGTGAGTTTATGACTGACAGACTGTGCCATTTCCCCCACCATCCCCCCCCCTCCGCAATTACCCTAATGGCCCCCTCTAACACTTTCTGGTGCCGACAAATAATACATTAGCAGAACAAGTAGTCATATATATAAATAATTATCTTTTCATGAATATGATAGTCTTGGATGGTCAGTGTGAGCAGTTCCTTTGGACGTTCAGCTTTCTTGCTGCTCGTGGGAAGAAGCTTACCTCAGCCTGGTGGGGCCAGCTCGGATACTCCTGCATCTCTTCTCTGACAGGAGCAGCTGAAAGATGCTGTGTGCGGGGTGGAAGGGGTCCTCAATGATTTTGTGAGCCCTCTTCAGAAAACAATCCCAGTGGATCACGTCAATGGGGATGGGGGGGGGGGGGGGGGGAGGAGGGGGAGGGAGACTCCAGTGATCGTCCCTGCCACTCTTATGGTCCTGTGGGTTGTCCTCTGATCCATTTCCCCGCAGCAACTGTACCACACTGAGATGCAGTCGGCCAGGATGCTCTCAATAGAGCTCCTGTAGAAGGATGACCTGATGGTGGCTGGTAGCCTTGCCCTGATTCAGTCTTTTCAGGAAGTGCAGTCGCTGATGCATCTTCCTGACTTGAGGAGATGTTGTGTGTTCATGATGCTTCACTAGTTAAGTTGACTCCAAGCAACTTGGTGCTCTCCGCTACTACAGATTGATGGTCATTCCTGGTCTTCCTGAAGTCCACGATCATCTCCTTCGTCTTGTCCACGTTGAGAGGTTGTTACTTTTACACCATATCATGAGAATTTCCACCTCTTCTCTGCAGTGCAACTCATTGGTGTTGCTGATGAGGCCGACGGCTGTTGGGCATCTGCAAATCTGGTGACACTGTTGGATCTGGATCTGGCAATTGTGGATCAGTAGCATGAACAGGAGTGGGCTGAGCTCACAGCCCTGAGGTGCGTCAGTGCTCAACTCGACTTTCTGCTACCAACCCAGACATTTTAAATTTAGACATACAGCACGGTAACAGGCCATTTCAGCCCATGAGTCCGTGCTGCCAAATTTACGCCCAATTAAGCTACATCCCCAGTACATTTCGAAGAGTGGAAGGAAACCAGAGCCCCTGGGTAAAACCCCACACAAACACGGGGAGAACGTACAAACTCCTTATAGACAGTGTGGGATTTGAACTCCGGTCCCGATCGCTGGTGCTGTAAATGATTTGTGCTAACTGCGACACGATCCTTTCCACCCATGCCAACCGTGGTCTTTCCGTTAGGAAGTCCAGCATCCAGTTACAGAGAGGGGTGTTGAGTCCCAGCGAGGACAGCTTCTGCACCAGCCTGGAGATCATATTAAGTCAATGAACAGCAGCCTGGCGTATGAGGTGTTGCTCTCCAGGTGGGTCAGGACTGAATGAAGGGACAAGATTATAGCATCATCTGTGGAACGGTTTCTTCTATAGGTGAATTGAAATGGGTCTAGTGTCTCTGGGAGGTGTGTTGTGATATATTCCATCACCAGATGCTTGAAGCATTTCATACTGGTGTTCAGTGCCACAGTGTTAGTCATTGAGGCCTGTTATTCTCACCCTCTTGGGAACCTAAACCCTGTGCGAATGATGGGCTGCTACAATGAGGTGCTGAAGATGTCCATGAAGACTTCCATCTATTGATCTGTGCAGTACTTTCGTACCTGACCAGGTATGCTGTCAGGTCCAGCCACCTTGAGTGGGTTCAGTTGGAGAGGGTTCTCCTCACCATGTCCACAATTAAGCAGGAGGCCCGTTCATCAGAGAAACAAAGAGCTTTCGTTGGCATCAACCTGTTCTTCTCATCAAACCGTGCACAGAAGGTTTTCAGTGTGTCCTGCAAGGGAGGAGTCATTGTCTTTAACTCACAAAGTTGACTTCTGATCCGTAATAGTCTTGCTCCCTTGCCACAAGTGCCAGTGTTGCACAGCTCTCAGTGGATCCCTTGCTTTGGCTTCCAGATTGCGTGGGAGAGTTCAGCCCCTATCCCCTGTCCTGAAGGTTGCATCACGAGCTCCGAGAAGGGATCAGATCGCTGCATCCAACTATGGTTTCTGGTTAGCCCTGGCTGTGAAGCATTTGATCTCGGTGACACCATCAATGGACTTGCTGATGTAGCCAGTCACTGGGCTTGGGTATAAATGACCATTGTAGGTGGCTGCCTCCCTGAGTCTATGGTCACAAAGCAGTCTTGCAGCGCTGCTATGGCCCCCACCACCACCATCCCCGGCCACATCCTGATCCTCCTGCGCACTGACCTAGTTTGCTTTCCCAGCGGTCTGTACGCCAGCGTTAACAGGACTGATATACAATCAGAGTCTCTAAGGTGACGACGACGTGCAGCCTTGTACACACCAGGGATGTTGGTGTACACCCGATCCAGGGTGTTCTCTCCTCTGGTGGAAAAGTTCACATGCTGTTGAAACAGTGGAAGAACTGCTTTCAGGTCGATGCGATTGAAGTTGCCAGCTTCAATAATGACACCATCAGGGTGGGACGTCTGGGCTTTGCAAGTGGCAAGTAAATCTCCTTCATTGAAATACACACTAAAGGTGGGACATAAACTACAGTATTCAGTGTGAATTCCCTGGACAGGTAGGAGGGGCTGCATTTCACCATCACATACTAGAGTATGCTCTGCTGAACAGAGAGTCTTTACAATAGAGACATGTGTGCACCAGTTTTCTTTGATCCCCCCCACCCCCTCCTCGAGTCTTGTCAGAAGCAGCTGTGTCTCTGTCTGCCCTGAGGCAATTAAAGCCATCTAGTTGGATCGCTGAGTCTGGAGCAGAGTCCTGAGCCATGTTTCTGTAATCACCAGAGGATAGCAGCCCTGCATTTCTCTCTGGTTCAGATGTAGTCTCAGGTCATCCACTTTCTTTCCTCCAGATATATTACATTTGTGAGTAAGATTTCCAGGAGCACAGGTCTGAAGGGGTTAATTCTTTGTCTGGCTCCGATGCTGGCCCCTCTTTCTGCGTTTCTGCCCTCTCCCACAGACTTCCTTGCGCCAACAGTGATCCGCTCCGCATTTTACTACAAACTTGCTAGCAAATATAGCTCTTTTTCAAATATTTTCCCCAATTAGTTGGGTAATCAAATCTCTCTTTGGTTTGGCGTGGAGCGAAGATTTATGGAGGGGTAAATGTCCACGTCAGCTGCAGACTCGTTTATGGCTGACAAGTCCGATGCGGGACAGGCAGACACGGTTGCTTGAGGTGGGCTCTGCGGTCTTCTTCAAAGGAGGTTGCTGCCCGCCAAACTGTGAGGCGCCAAGATGCACGGTTTGAGGCGAGATCAGCCCACTGGCAGTGGTCAATGTGGCAGGCACCAAGAGATATCTTTAGGCAGTCCTTGTACCTCTTCTTTGGTGCATCTCTGTCATGGTGGCCAGTGGAGAGTTCGCCATATATCAAACTGTTCTAACAGTTAATAGTATCTGGTATAATTGATTGCATTATTTTATCGATATAAAATTAATGTGGGGTAGATGAATGCATCTTACATTGATGCACTCAATTTAAAATTAATTAACGTAACTGCAGAATTTGCTTAATGATTTTTAAGTTATTTACATTACCAATTTAAAGTCAGTCATAACATTTTACAGCATGGAAACTTACCCTCAGCACAACACGTCCATGCCAAGTTTCTTACATGAGCTAGTCCCAAATGCCATTATTTGGCCCATATCCCTCTGAACCTGGGCCCTACAAATCCATAGAAAATGAGCAATATCAGATTTAACTGTCAAAACGCTCAAAGAAATAGACGTCTTTTAAAAAATATAGCTTGAACATTACAGCAGGAGAGATAATCAACCTCATGCATGTAATACTGTTGACGTCCTTCCTCTCCTTCCCCATCAACTACCTGATTTCAACCATCTTCAGTCCACAGTGAAACAATCAAGTGGATAAAGAGGCATCAACATGGGGAGAAACTGAGAAATTACAGATGTCGCAAGGTGACAAAATAAATTCCAAAAAACATTTGGCCCAAAAGAGACATCAGCTAGGTAGAAAGTTATTTCTACCTTATTAGAATCTTTAACATAGCTGGGAGATAGATTTCTCCACTGGAGATGTACTCATGTTCAACGCAGTCTTGTTTTTTAACTCCAGGAGCAGCCCTTTTCATTTTTAGCATCCTCCAATTCCATCATCGATCAACACAACTCACTGGAATACACTCAGAGAATGTAGACTATAGTCAATGGGTCAGGCAGGACCAGTGGAAGGTTTAAGGACAATGACATCTGTAATATTTTTCTTCATAAATTATAAATTATGAATTGTTGGGGTCAGCAGAAAGTAAAATTTTCAGTGGCTTTATTCATGGTGATTTCTTTGTATATTTGTGTTTTACATAAGAGCATAAGAAATAGGGGCAGGAGTCGGCCATTCGTCCCGTCAAGCCTGATCCGCCATTCAAAGAGATCATGGCTGATCTGATGATGGGCTCATCTCCACCGACCTGCCTTTTCCCCATATCCCTTAATTCCCCGACTATGTAAAAATCTATCCAACCTTGTCTTAAATATATTCACTGAGGTCGCTTCCACTGCTTCAATGGGCAGCGAATTCCGCAGATTCACCACCCTCTAGGAAAAGCAGTTCCTCCTCATCTCTGTCCTGAATCTTGAGGCCATGTCCCCAAGTTCTGCTCTCCTCCACCAATGGAAACAACTTACCTACCTCTATATTATCTATGCCTTTCATAATTTTATAAGTTTCTATAAAATCCTCTCTCATTCTTCTAAATTTTCTTTCGAGGTTCTATAGGCATTGAAAACTATTAAATATTTCCTCATTTATAATCAGTTATATAAAATAGCATTGTATGGGAGGTTAACCCAGTATCAAATGATGACCGTGGATATCTGTGCACGTCATCAAACAGTTGCAGATAAACAACCACTTAACCGCTGTGTCTCAGCTCGCACAACCTACACGACCTCTAGCATCATTCAGTCATTCCCAGTCTCCACCCCAACACAAATCTAATTTCTTCTTTGTAACTTAATTGTTAATCATTTAAATTTAAATACAGCATGGTAATAGGCCATTTCAGCTCAAATGTCCGAGCCATCCAATTTACACCCAATTAATCCACAACCCCCGGGACGTTTCAAGCAGTGGGAGGAAACCAGAGCCCCCCCAGGGAAAACCCATACAGACACAAGGAGAACGTACAAACTCCTTAAAGACAGCGCGGGATTCGAACCCAGGCCCCAGTCACTGGTGCAGTAACAGCATTGTGCTAACCGCTGTGATACCTTATTTCTAACTTACCCAGTTCTGATGTCGTCACTGATCTGAAATGGTGGCTCTGTTTATCTCATCACAGATGCCACATAACATGCTGTAAAGTTCCATCATTTTGTTTTAATCTTTAGATTTCCAACAACTGGGTTTTTCCTCTTCTGGATTTCCATTTAAAATCTCTTCAGGTGAGAGATTTCACTTGCAAAAATCTGTACGATTTCCCCAGACAGTTATAACCCAGCAGTTTTGGTACTGACCTTGTGAAAATATTTCTTGCATTTTCAGCAGTATTTTATTCCTCAGCTCCAGACTCCAAAAGTCAGTCACTTTTCATGGTTTTCCATTCTCTTACTTTTGCACTAATGCCATTGTCATGCAGTTTCACCCAATTCAATAATTTGTTCCTCCCTAAAGGTAGGTTCTTGTTAGTTTTGCCACAGTCGCGGCGAGAGTGGGAGTTGGAACGAGAGCAGGACTCGTTGAAAAGCAGCGGGAAAGATACAGTAGGTGCTTGTTAGTTAGTTATTAGCTGTAGCTAATTAAAGCAAGGGGTGTTTAAGTGGAGTGACCTCTGTAGGTGTGGCTCGAGAGGCATCGGCAAGCAGAGGTTGAGGAGGATGTGCGGGTGACAGCAGGCCCTCCAGAAAAAGGCAAAGGTGAGAGCGGGCAAGTCAGGCAAGATCTTTACTTATTGTACAGTCCGAGCAGAGGGAATGGCAGCCAGGAATGTTGTCTGCTCCTCTCTCGGGATGTGGGAAACCTGTCCCTGATGACTACACCTGCAGCTCCACACAGACTGAGTTAGGGTCAAACTCCGAATCGTTCGGGAGGCAAAGGGGCTGATGAATCGGGAGACAGTCACACCAAGGAGGCAGGAAGCTGGGTGTCTGTTATGAGAGGGAAATGGAACCGGGTGGCCATTCCCCACAATAACAAGTTGACTGTTTTGGATACTGGGGGAGGGGGATTGACCAACCAGGGAAATAACCCAGCAGCCAAGTCTGGGTCTGTGGCTCAGAAGGGAAGTGAAGGGAAGAAAGGAAGAGAGCAATAGTGATAGGGGATTCATTGGTTCGGAGTGCACACAGGGGATTCTGTGGGAGGGATAGACTCATGGATGGATGTGGCTTCCCAGGTGCCAGTGTCAGAGATGAGTCCATAGAATTCTTGAGAGGAAGGGTGAGCAGGTGCATGTCATGGTATTCTATGACGGAGATGGCAAAAGCAACGAGGTCCTGAAAGGCAAATATGGGGAGTTAGGAAGAAGCAAAACAGCAGGACCTCAAGAGTTGTAATCTCTAGATTGCTGCCTGTGCCTCGCACCAGGTAGGACAAGACAGGGCGGTGCCAAGGGAGAATTCACAGGCATTGCCCCCCCCCCCAAGCAATGTGCTGTGCCCCCATATGTTTGCAGACACAGCCCGCCATCAGACCCACCCCCCCCACCCCCTCTGGCTTCACTAAAGCAGGCGCCAAGTGTCACTAGTCACTTGACGCAATAAAAGCAGCGCTCTCGGCATCTACATCAGAGGGGGAAATGATGGTAACATCACCCCCGCTGAGCGAGTTTATGAGCACTTCACTGCGCTTCCTCCTCCCCAACACGCTAATGACCCCAACATTCATTCTGGGGCTGACACTGAAGCAAGAATAGGTAGATGAATTTGTGGATGAGGAGTTGGTTCGGGTTTGTGGATCATTTAGATCTCCCCGGGGGGGGGGGGGGGGGTGGGGAAGGTACAACCTGTACAAAAATGGCCTGAATTGGAGGAACCAATATTCTTGATAGAGCTATTGGGGAGGGTTTAAAATAACTAGTCAGGGAATGGGAACCAGAGTGTGGGTCAGATAATGGAGCAGTTGGCGAAATGGTTACTTGACTGTAATGAAAGACAACAGGCATTGGATGGACCATAAATACACCAAGTTGGATGGGTTGAAATGCATGTACTTTAACGCAAGGAGTATTAAGAATAGAGCAGATGAACTCAGAATGTGGAACTATGACATTGTGGCCATTACAGAGACCTTGCTGTCTCAGGGTCAGGAACATGCCAGGTATCAGATGTTTCAAAAAGGACAGGGAGGGAAGTGAGAGAGGTGGGGAGTGGCATTGCTGATCAGGGATATTAAACACAGATGCAGAAAAGGGGGAAGTAGTGGTTGGAAATCAGGAACAGGAAGGAGATAATAACCCTACTGATGTATATTATAGAGCCCCCAATAGTAACGGAGTCATCGAGGAGCAGATAAGGAGGTGGATTCCAAAAAGGTACAAATAACTGCTCAGCTTTCAACCCTAGACCTCCCTCTGCAACTGGATCCTTGACTTCCTCATCGGAAGCCCACTGTCAGTGTGAATTAATAACAATGTCTCCTCCTCATTAACAATCCACACAGTACTCACCTCAATGATGTCCACTGCTCTACACCCATGACCGTGTGGCTAGCCACAATTCAAATGCCATTTACAAATTAGCCGATGACACCTCGGATGTCAGCAGAATCACAGGCGGCAATGAGGAAGCGTATGGGAGTTGGATAGATCAGCTGGTTGAGTGGTGTCACAACAATCTGACATTCAACGTTTACAGAACTAAGTGTGGACCAGGAAAGGGATACAAGAACACAAACTTTATTGAGGGGTCAGCAGTGGAAAGAATTTCACAATCCTTCCCTGAAGATCTCTCCCAGGGCCTTCGTGTTGACACAATCATGAAGAAGGCTCATAAGCAGCTCTACTTCATTTGGAGTTTGAGGAGATTGTCACTAAGGACTCCAGAAAATTTCTACAGGTGTACCACGGAGAGTATTCTGATTGGTTGCATCATTGTCTGGTATAGAGGTGCTAAGGCCTAGGACAGGAAGAGGCTGCAGAGAGTTGTGAACCCAGTCAGCGCGATCATGGGCATTAGTCTTCACTCCATTAAGGACATCTACCAGGGCTGGTATCTCAAGAAAGCAGCCTCGATTATCATGGACTCTCAGCACCCAGGTCATGTCCCCTCTCACTGCTACCATCAGAAAGAAGATACAGGAGCCTGAAAACAAACGCCTGATCCATAGACACTGTCTCACTTTTTCTCTTAGTTTGCATTTTTAAAAACGTTAGTCATTTCAATTTTTGTACTCAGAATGGTACCAAATTTCATGGCAATAAATTCTAAGGTTGTCATGACGCGTGATTTAATGTCCCTAATATTGATTGGCACTACCTTGAAGTGAATATGTTAGGTGCCTTTAGGAAGGTGTCCTGACACAATATATAGATACCCCAACTGGAGAGGGTATACTTGACCTGGTATTGAGAAATGAACCAAGTCAGGTTCAGATCTCAGTGAGTGAGCATTTCAGTGAGAGTGAAAGAGGACGAGAATAGACAATTTGGGAAAACATTTACACTGGATTTACATTGGCAGTGGAGATTTCTATGAACTTATGTATTTTTTGTTGCAATGGTCTTAAATGAAATGATCCTCATACTAACTGGATTATAGGTTTAGCATATTTCGATCGACTCAGCGCCACCCCCCCCCCCCCCCCCCCCACCATGTATCGAATTGGCACTTCCATTTGAATTACAGCCAAGATGTAATTAGAGATTTGTTGCAACTTCGAAGCATTGGTTAATTAATTTTTCACATCTTCCCGATGCCTTCAGCAAATGTCGCACTTGTATTAGTCCAAGAATCAGCCATTGATCTGAGAAACAGCCACAAATAAATTCCTTTCTCTCATAGCAAATGAATTAAAGCAATAGGGACAGAGCTACAAAATGAAAGCAGGAGGGCAAAAATGGGACAGCAGATAGCCACAGGAGATTACATTAAGGATAATCCCAAAATATTTTATGTATGTATGTAGGAGAAAAAAATCATCAGAAAAAACTGTGAGACCCCATGGAATCAATGAGGTCAACTTTGTGGGAGCCACAGCTGGGCAAGGTCCTCAGTGATTACTTTTGTTTTAACTGGAGAAATACACGAAAACTGAGGAACTTGAGCAAGTCTTGATATCAGTCAGAATTACATTTGAGGAAGTGCAAAAGGTTCTCATGCACATGCAGGTAGATAAATCTCCTGGGCCTGTATTCAAGGACTCTGTGGGAAGCTAGAGAGGAAACTGCAGATGCCCCGGTTGAGATTTTTGAGTTGTCTTTAAGTTCACAAGAGGTGCCAGAACACTGGAAGGTGTAAAATGTGCTCCTGGTCAAGAAAGGCTGCAGGGAATAAACCTGGGGACTACCAACCAGTGAGCCCAATACTGTTGGTAAGTTATTATAGAAATACAGTGCCCTCCATAATGTTAAGGACAAATACACTTTTATCCTTTATTTACCCTTGTGCTTTACAGTTATAAATTCTTCTTTTCTTTGGCTTGGCTTCGCGGACGAAGATTTATGGAGGGGGGTAAATGTCCACGTCAGCTGCAGGCTCGTTTGTGGCTGTAATTAGTAATCAAACAATTCACATGATTAAAGTGCACATTCCAGATTTTATTCCAAGTTCTTTGTGTTTGACATTCTAGAAATGACAGCACTTTTTATACATCGTTCCTTCTTTTCAGGGCAGTATAATGTTTGGGACATGGCAGTGGTATCTATATTAGTCATGTGCAGATGTACTTTGTTGCCTATCCCTTGCATGCAATGACTACTTGAAGTCATCACCAGGTGCTGAATATCTTCTCTGGTGATGCTCTGCCAGGCCTGTACCGTGGACATCTTCAGCTCCTGCTTGTTTCGGGGGCTTGTTCCCTTAAGTGCTCTCTTCTTCATATGGAAGGCATGCTCAGTTGGATTTAGATCGGGTCACTGACTTGGCCATTCAAGAATTTTCCAGTTTTTTGCTAAAGCATCAAAGGAGTTTTTCTGAAGCAGTCTATTTGGGTTCATTGTCTTGTTGTAGGATGAAGCGCCGTCTAATGAGTTTGGAGATATTTTCTCGAATTTGAGAAACCTCAGAATTTATTTAGCTACTGCCAACAGCAGTTACATCATCAATGAAGACAAGTTCACCAGTGCCTGTGGCAGCCATAACACCCCCATCACCATGTTTCACAGATAAGGTGATATGCTTTGGATCTTGGGCATTTCCTTTATACCTCTACACTTTGCTCTTGCCGTCACTCTGATACAGGTTAATCTTGGTCTCAAGATCCCATTCCAGAATTCTGCAGGCTCATTTAAATACTTGTCAGCCAATTGTAATCTGGCCATCCTGTCTGTAGCTAGCTAGTGGTTTATATCTTTATTTTTGTTCAAGAAGCCTTCTGCAGACAGTAGTATAGACGACACTTTCCTTATTCTAATATATCCTAATTTCAAAGTGTTTCCCCCCCCCCACCCCCAAGGCGTGAGCTACAATATTCCAAATTTCAATCTCTTTAATCCAAGAAAGTCTTCCACTGCTGAAGAATTCTCATCATAATGAAGAAAAATCCCCAAGCACCCGTCCAACAGATCAGAAACACTCTTCAGGAGGCAGGTGCAGATGTGTCAATGACTACTTGTAAAGGTTAAAACCTTTGTGTTTTTTTTAAACACTTAATTTTATGCCTGTCTCTTTAAGAGAACTATTGTTTGTAGTGTTACCATAGTGACTATAATGTAATATGTCACAATATCTGCCCAGAATAACAGCTTGCTCATTATTCAACCAGATATGAAGGAAGCGTGAGCATGAGAAATTTTTCTTTACTTTTTTTGCATCTCTTTAAAATTTGAGGAATTGTTAAAGCTAGTATCTCTGAGCTTTTGTATCATACAGTAAATGCTTTGTTATTCATCAATGGCCCATCAGTCCCTTTGTGATTACTGAGCTCACCAGTACACTCTTTCTTCCTAATGTTTCAAACAGTTGATTTTGATAATCTTAAGGTTCGGCCATGTCTCTTACTAATTTATTCTTGTTTTTCAGCCTTTGCCTTTCATTGGAACAGCTCTGGTCCTTATGATTAAAAATGGCAACTACAGACTCCAAAGGTGATCAAAAGCTTAGAAGGAAGCCTAGCTCTTTTACACCTGCATCAATGAAGCAATTAAACATAATCGAGTTATCAAAGCCAAATGTTCCAACATTATGGTGCCATGAAATCGGAGGACAATGTTGAAAAAGTGCTGTAATTTCTACATGGTCAAACCGAAATATATACAAATAACCTTGGGGTGGCAGTTAGTGTAGTGGTTAGCACAACTCTGTGACAGCACCAGCCATTGGGACTCTGGTTCAAATCCCGCACTGTCTGTAAGGGGTTTGTACGTTCTCCCCGTGGGTTTTCACTGGGGGCTCCAGTTTCCTTGCATTGGATCGAAACGAACCAGGGGTGTAGGCTAAAATTGGGTGGCATGGGCTCATGGGCCAAAATGGCCTGTTACCATCCTGTACATCTAAATTTTATAAATTTTAAAAACCTTGAAAGTGCCCTTTAATCATGTGAATTGTTCGATTACATATTTAAAACTGTGGAGCACAGGCAAATAAAGGAAAATATCTTTGTCCTTAACTTATGGAGGCCACTGTACATGCACTTGGATAAACAAGGGGTGATCAGTGATAGCACGGTTTTGTAACTGGGAGGCCTATGTGAGCTTTTTGAAGGGGTGAACAAGGTTAACAAAGGCAGTGCTGAAGGAATTTACTGAACATTTTGACTGAGTCAACTGCAGATTAAGTTGGTTCCTTTTCAGCCTAATTTAATGGTTTTGTATCGGGCATATGTCAGCCCCCCCAAAACTGTGATGACTGAGTTGTTGGGCGTTGGCAGAAGGTGATCGTTATCATGGAGGCTCCAGGAAAACACCGAAAGTATGAAGCGAGTTTTAAAGTAAAAGTGATAGAAATGGCTGAGAAAACCAACAACTGCAACAATGCAGTAAAATTCGATGCATAGGAGAAGTTGGTAAGATTGAAGAGACTAAAGGAAAATACCAAAAAGGGAATGTTTGATGAGAAGTGGAATCACTCGTTGGCCAGATTTGGAAAAATCACATCGCAGCATGGTACGTGAACAGAGGCAAGATTGCAACAGACAAGCAAAATCAGTTTATTATACATAACTGGAAGAAACACCAGTTTGCTTTGGCAACATGGACGAAACTCCCATGAATTTCGACAGGATAGGCGACGGAACAGTGGAACGTAAAGGTGTGAAAACTGTACAAACCTGAAGTACAGGCCATGAAAGGTACAGGTTTATGGTGGTATCATTCATGGTCAACAGGACAAAATTAAGACCCATGGAAATCTTCAAGTTCAAACTTAAACCTAAAATAATATTCCCAGAAGGTATTTTCATGAAAAAGGGTGGATGAAAATGGTGTTAAACTATGGGGAGACTATGTGTGGAACAGGCGGCCAGGCGGTTTACGTGAGGAATGTTCACTGGTCTGGGATAGGTTTTGTCGTCACTTAACTGAAAACACAAAGTAGATTACCACTACATAATACTTACATGATGGTTATCCCAGGTGGTTTCACGTCTCTATTGCAACCTCAATGTCTGGTTGAACAAACCATTCAAAGACCATGGATCATGACTGCAGAAAAATCATTTACAAAAGGCAGGGAATTGTGCGCTGCATCACTTAATATGCTGTGTGAATTTGTGCTCAAAGCATGGGATAAAGTGAAAGTAGACTAATAAAATCATTAGAAAAGTGCGGTACCTTTTGTACAATTGATGGTACAAAAGAGGATTTATTGTGGGACACTGACGACAAAACTGAAGCCACCTCATCAGATACTGACTGGAACCTGCAAGATGATTGCTTGCTGCAATCTTTGCCTCCGATAGTGATTTTGAAGGATTCGAAATATTTTTTTCCCCCAATAAAAATTGTGTTCTAATATACTGGTAGCATGGAAATGTGTTTTAAAAAAAATTTTCAAGGGTCGACTTGTACGCTCAATCCATATCCAGCGGGTTTTTTTTTTAAATTGAAGGTGCTAAAACTATGTCTGGCGTACAAGTCATTCCCTTTTTGAGAGATTTTAATATTGGACATGCACCAAAATATACGGTACATGAATTTCAGCAAGGCATTGCTCTGGAAAATTAGATTAAATGGGATCAAAGATGAGATGGCAGAATAGAGAAAATTGACTTTATGGGAGAAAGTACAGGATGATGGTGGAAGGTTGTTTTTCAGACTGGAGGCTGTGACAAGGAGTATCCTATTGCCGTGGTCATCTATATTAATGAGTTAGATGAAAACGTACATGGCATGATAAGTAAGTTTGCCGAGGACACTGAATTGTCTGGTATTGTAGATAATGAAGACAGGTGCCAAAAATTGCAGCAGGATCTTGATCAGTTGGGAAGGGGAATGGTTGATGGAATACAGGGAAAGGTGAGATCTTGAATTTTGGGAGGTCTAATATGGGAAGGACCAACACAGAGAATGGTAGGGATCTGGAGAGTGCTGTAGAGCAGAGGGATTAAGGAGTACAGAAACATAATACCTTGAAAATGGTGTCACAGTTAGATAGGGTGGTCAAAAAGACTTTTGGCACATTGGTCTTCATCAGTCAAGTAGAGTTGGGGAGGTCACATGGCAGTTGTACAAGATGTGGGTGAGGCTTCATTTGAGGTATTGTATTTAGTTTTGGTCACCATGATATAGGGAAGAATGCTGGAACTCAGTGTTTAATACCATGAGTGACAAGTAGGTACAGAATAAAGGAAAATCTACTCTTGAGGACTGCAAGGATGACAGTCAGCATAACAAATGCAAAAAGAGCAGTCTAAATTCTTTGTAAAATTGATGAATTATTGACTCAGGGCAACAAGGCTTATGAATCGCAAGTAACTGATTATTTAATATGCAACCAATTAAAAGTACAAATGTAAACTTACGGACAATTATTTAATCCAAAACCTTGTACTGTATTTGTTCTTATAATCAAACCAGCTGACCTCAGTCGGTAATTTCAATGAACAATGACACTGTATCACTTCATCAGAGCCCCTCCTGGTTCCCCAGCATCTGATTCTAACTGGATCGATCCTCTATTTTCAAAATTATAGAGGTTGACAAAATTTTAATCAAACATTATTAAAATAGATCAAAAGTTCATACCCATCATTCAAATTCTATGCAAGTCTCCCCAGCTAAACAAAACAATTAAGCTCCCAAAGAATCCTTTGTCATAAGAATCCCTGTACATTAAACCCTTACCTTCCACAGAGGATGCATGTTGCCAGAAATGATAAAAAGTCAAAAGCTCAAGGAAAAAAAATTATTTCTGGCCAGATTAAATAGAGTGCAGGTACAAGAATTTCTTTCTTTTAAATAACAATTAATTCTGTTAACTCAGTCCAAAAAAATGTAAAAATATTGCAGGTTTTGACAGATCTGAATTTGAAAGACAGTCATTAGACAGGTTCCTTATCATTTTTTGCAGTAGCTTATTATTCTAACAATGTTTTGAGTGAATGGGGATGAGGTCTCCCATAGTCTACGTGGGTAACAGGTAGCAAAATATTACAGATGCCAGAAATCCAAATTTCCATCCAGGTGTGGGAAAAAAAGATGACATTGACAGAGAGAATCTACGTTTCAGATTGACAACAGCCTGCTCTCATCGAGTTCAATGAACCTAAAGCTCTCCTCATTCTCAGATGCTGCCTGGCTTGCTGAATATGCTTTCAATACCTTCGGTTTTATCATTACAGAAGCTTATACCAAATGACAAAAACTCACTTTTGGTGTGCAATTTTGAGAGGGGAGCTTAAGGCTGTTCAGTTAATGTTTGAGGGCAATAGTAGATATGATAGATGGAAAATTGTGTTCCAATGTTTCTTCATCCATCATGAAAAAGGACAGTCACCTTAAACTGAAAGATCAGAAGTGATGGAGAACCAAGAGTAACTTTTTCTGAAACAATTCATGCAAATTTGTGGACAAAGGATCTTTGACAACAATATACAGTATTTTTTACTAAGTGAGACAATACAGGAAAAAGCTTAACAAAATGGTGCTGCATGCAAGTACTATACTTACATATCCGACACTAATGTATATCAAAAGTAAGAGCAGCAACATTCAGTAATACACATATTGTGTGTACATGATCATTTCTTAAGACTAATCTCAATCCAATACAAATCATACAAGGATTGTGAACAAAATTAATGAACTTGTAATACCTGAACTTCAAAGGGCAAAGACACACCAAAACGTTTCAATTTTCACCCTACCGTTCTCTCATTTATTTTCCATGACACAGGCAGTAATGTCAAACCTCATTATACAATGGCACAGATAAACTTCCACCTTAGTCCATCAGGATCTTCCCTCCCAAAAATGTGTCAACTGTACATATCAATGATCTTATATAAAAAACAGCAATGAATGAATTCTCTGTAATCACAATTTCCATTTAATTCAACTAGCATTTTGGTTTGCTCCCCACTTAAAGGTAGAAATCAAGTGTGTTGCCCACAATTTTGTTAAAAGGTCACACACTTAAATATAAAGTATTAAAACTTGTTAAACTAAAAAAAATTCTTGAAACAACTTGATGTCCAACAGCTTATCTAAAATAGCATTCTACGCAATTATCTAAAAATAAGTTTCTACTTTTTTCTAAGTTAGCTGCAGAAAAGTATTGTGTCATGTGGTGCATTTCCATTGATAAACACGTGCGCCACAGAGGAGCATTCCACCTCTGCTGCGTTACTTTCTCTGCCTCTGTGAATGCCTTGTGGTGGCCTTGGCTCGTCCTTTCACCTTCTTTGGGGTTGCAGGAGACTTTTTAGAAGACACACGTCGAGGTTTTGGAGGTGCTGCTGGCTCTTTAGCCAACTTTGTAGAGGAGGGCCTTGACTTTTTAGGTGTTTTTTTTGCAGATACTTTCTTTGACAGGGTGCTCCTCTTAGTAGTGACTGCTTTCTTCAGCTTAGCTGCTTTTTGCTTCTGCAACTTGGCTTTGGCTCGTGGAACTGGCTTGTGTCTGTTTCAGGTAATATATGTGAGATTTAATATTAGTCGTCCAGAATCAAATGGCACCACTGACTGCCTGGGCTTAAAGTAAAACTTCAAACTGTTGGCATCCATCAGGTATAGAAGGCAAAGTTTCAACCAATGTCACTTGACAGAGGTGCTATACATTTGCCTTTTCTAGGCAGTGATGGACAACATTGAGTATTTGCAATATTCCACATTTATTTCAGATTTCCAGGGGCTTGGTGATTTTCAAGCAACAGTACTCTCTACTGCTTTTTAAAAAAAGCAACTAGTGAAACCTCATTAGAAGGTGATTCGTTAATCCACGGAATTGCTTATAGCGCGGATGTCTGTGGACCCCAAACTTCTAAGGGGCCCGCGACCCAACTCCCCACGCCTGACGGCCTGCCCCGACGTCCCACAACTTGGCTGTAACGTGGTATGAAATCTTGGACTCCAACTCCCACGTCCTTAAGAGGTTTTACTGTAACTTGCTGTGCAGCCTTTTCAATACATTAAAAATGCACCAACCTACACCCGCAAAATGGAAATATGATGGAAAACACACACCTTTTTTTGGGTGGCTCATCCTCATCAGATTCTTCTTCTGATTCTGACACCTCATCTTCTTCATCTTCTTCTTCTTCTTCTTCTACTTCAGATTCATCTTCATCCTGATGCTGTTTTTCAGGGAAAAGTACACTAGGACTAAATAAAAAGAGAATTATTTACTCACAGTTAAGAAACATTGCTCAACACCAAGAAAGCTTGGTCCCAACATCTGCCCGTGATCTCAATGGAAGAAACCTATAGTAACATAGGTAATCCTGTTAATGCAATTTTTAGACAGCAAACTATTGAAAATAGAGACAATGGAGAAAATTTGGATGCAAATGAAAAAGGTCCAAGAAAGAAACAGTATCAGAACACAGTCTCACGGCATCTCCAAGCACTTGAAAGTCAATGAAGTACATTTGAATTGTTGTCAATCACAATACAAGAAATTATCCAAAGGTTCAGCACCTTTAAAGTTGTATTTAGATCGTCTCATTACAAAAAGCCCAAACCTTCCTATAAGGACCTCCAAAATAACAGAAAATATTTCAAAAACAAAAACTTTAGACACTGTGACCAAACACAACAGGAAGGAATATCTTAATGTTTAACAGGAATACACTCCATCATTCACATTATCCAACCTCCATTAGAAACACAACAAAGCATCCTTCTTTGTTTGGGTTTCAACAATCAAATCCATGTTGAAAATGAAAAAAAACCCACAAATGTTGAATATGCCAAAATAATAAATTTCATGGCCATGGTAACCCATTCCCTGGACTATTGATGACTCTAGGTACTTGCAAGTAGTGAATTAACGAAAGAGAAGTGCTGTTTGTGAAACATGGAAACAAAAATTTAACTTGCATATAAAAAAATGGCCAAATATTCAAAGATGGTCAGCAATCTAGAATGTCGTTTGACCAAAATTGTATAGTCATACAGTGTGGAAACAGGCCCTTCAGACCAACCTGCACACGCTGACCAAATCATCCCACCCACACTAGTCCCAACTATCCGTCTTTAGCCCATATCCCTTGAAACCCATTCTGTCCGTCTATCTGTCCAATTTTTCCTTAAACATTGCATCTACCTCAACCACCATATGGCAGCCCACTCCATATACCCAGCACCCTCTGAGTAAAACAGTTACTCTTCAGGTTCCTGTTAAGTTTCTCTCCTTGCAACTTAAACCAATGTCCTCTGGTTACAGATTTCCCTATTCCGGGCAAAAGACTTTTCATGTTCACTGATCTATTCGTTTCATCACAGGATCACTCCTCATCCTTCTGCACTCCAAGGATCAAAGCCCTAGCCTACTTGACCTCTCCCTATAGTTGGGGTTTTCACCAAGACCCCCATCCTTTAAATCTCTGCACCTGAACAACATCTTTCCTGTAGAACAGTGACCAAAGCTGAACATGATCATCTAAATGGGGCATCAACAGTGCCTTATACTGCTCCAACATGTCCTCCCAACATCTATACTCAGTGATTTGATTAATGAAGGCCAATGTGCTGAAAGCTTTTTAGTCCACTCTATTTACTTGTGCCACCACTTTCAAGGTACTATATACTTCTTGATCTTTCTGCTCCACAACACTACCAATCACTATGTAGGCCCTACCCACATCAGACCTTCAAAAAGAAATGCAACACCTCAAATTCTCTGTATTAAATTCCACATTTCAGTATACTGTTGGATCTTTATAATTTTTTTTAAATTAAAACAATTCTTGCCTGGGGTAAAAAGGGAAACAAAGCTGAAAGGAGCCACTGAATCCTTTGCCAGAAATCTGTTCAATCCATCCATTTTTTTCACATTTCTGCAGAGTTCTCTTCAACAGATGCACTGGAAAAGAGAATGCAGGACAATGAAACAAGAATGACGATGAAAAAAACGTGTATTTTGATAAAAGTGTACAGACCCCTGCACAATAAGATTTGCTCTCCTTGGAAGAGAGATTAAAAATTAATGTTTCGAAAAGAAGTGGCACTCCAACTTTCAATTAAGGGGCAATACATTATTCAAATGTACCTTTTATATAACCAAAAGTTACTATTTGTTCATCATGTTCTAACACTGCAATAATGTAGACTTTGCATAAATTTGTTTAAATTATTTTAAGATTCTAAAGGAGCATATTATCAACTTGGCATTTGATTTTGTTTAAAAAAAATGCCATTTTGATTTCTTCCTTCACCTTGGTATGGGTTAAATACCAATTAATAGCATCACCCATTCATTTCAAAAACTCAATGAGATATCAAATGGAATCTTGCAAGCCTTTCTGAAACTCCTACCTCAATGATATTCCAGCTCGAGAAAACATATTAATGTGGACAATCACTCACCCAAGTATGCTGGACCAAGGGATAAAAAACTTTGTCTGCTTTACTCAAAAGTCCAGAAACTGAGCTAATGTAGAAGAAATGGATAGTACAGTATTTACACAGAAACTAATTTGATTACATGAGGTGTGGCACATTGTGAAAAGGGGCTAGTTGTTCAGAGATAACTCTTCACTATCGAACTAGATACAAATATTTTGGAAAAGGAGATGAAAGCAGATATTATATTTTCATGCAGTCAGCAGCCTTCTGTTCTCCTAGACTAGGTTCATTAAATAATTTTTCATTAGTTGAGCTGTTCTGCCTTTTGATCCCATTGCAATTAAGTGAGGAAGGTTTGACGTATCATACTGTTAAATAGTAAACACAACAAATTCCATGCATTTTAAATTAATTTATGTACATCCAGAAATAAGGTTGTACAAGAACTATAAGCTGATTTCCATTTTAAGTAAAATCCAGAATTATAATAGATTTCTAAACAATGTTTCTTTTACCCTTCAAAAATAAACGAATACCCCCCCCTTAGATTTCTATTTTTTTCCCCCATTTGCCTGAAGATAATGCAGTCCTGAGATTTCTAATAATTCCAGGTATTTTGCTGACTGCATATTCCTCTTGGAAGATCAGCTCAAACAAACTAATGAGTCCAGCCCAGAATTAGCAACTCCATTTATTTCAATGCTGAGAAATAATATTAAAATAATTTGGTTGTCTTTGTAAGGTTTTATTTAAACCAAAAGATGGATTTCATCTAAATGTTTAATTTTTTTCTAATTTGAGTATAGTTAAATTAGAATGGACATGTAAAAGCAATCGACAGTCATCAAAGCCAAGGGTCATCAGTGCTTTTTAAAGTTTTTGCAGGCAGTCATTGTACGTGAACTTCCCTTGAGTAACATACCTGGGATGCGAAAAGCCCTCATCATACCAAGAATCAATTGCTCTGTTCCTCACACTACAATTCCAGTATAAAATGCCAGTCAACAATGAGGATGGTAGCTTGCTGTTGACCAGAAAATGTGGCCCATTAGTCCTCAATCTAATGTATTGCCCTCCTCTCCTACCCAACATACTAGCAATTTTCTTAACACTTTTCCCCAAGTATGATCTTCCTTTAAAATTTTTAAAATAAAAGCTTTAAAATGCTTCTAATTATTCTTATACCTTTCTTCCCTAGTTTGGCATTCATGTCTTTACCCTAGATTGTAAAACAACTGTGAACATTTGTTTACATGAAAGCCAAGTGAAAATTGTAATCTCCTCAATTTCATACAGATCCACAGATTACTTTAATAGCATTACCAAATTAATTAGAGGATTGGGAAATGCATAACTCATCAGTTTTTACCATAATCAGGTTTTTAGTTAGATTAAAAAACACAAAAACACCATCATCACCAAATATTAACGGACTTTTGAAGAAGCGCCATGAAGCTCAAAGTAAAATTACATTAATAATACTATTACTAGATAATACTTCAATCATCAATTGACCTTTATCAACATAGATTTATGAACCAAAAGAAAAACCAAGTACAATTACAAGAACAAGTATGGACCTCACATTCAGTAGCTTCAACTCAAGAAAAGCACTACGGTTTTTACAATTAAAATCGCAGTTTCCCCACCAATTTAAGCCGGGACTTTTCTCCCTGAAGTGCAAGAAAGCTAAGGGCATCTTATAGAGATTTATAAAATCACTAGGGGCACAGATATTAGACATGTGCTTTTTCCCCAAGGTAGGGGAATCTGCTTGAGGGGCACTTTATTCACAGAACGAGCCTGCAGAGAAAACTGTTAGAAGCAGAGACAATTGCAATGTTCGAAAGACATTTATACAGTTACAAGGATAAGAAAGTTTAGAGGAATAGTTGGGGTGAACAAGTGGGCTAAATGACCCATTTCAGTATTGTACAATTTTATGACTCTCAAGTGTCAGGAAATTGAATCCCAGAGAATTAAATTGTAATTTAATTAATTAAAAAACTAATTATAAATTGAATACATAAGTGCCCAACTTACTCTGAAAATTCAAATTTGTCGCAGGAACTTTCTCCGAAACATATTTTTTAAGAGCTGTGGTCGAACAGGTTTTTGGTTCATTCATGGCAGTTATAGCACTTAGAATTGCATCCTCAAATGGACCCCCACTTAACAATGGCTTGTCTCCAGTCCTTTTAAGCTGCAATAGGAGATGTAAACAGTAAAATTCAGCATTAATCAATATTATTCTACATGTGGAGCCAAGATGCTGATTGCACAACTCCTTGCAACATCAGGTCAACAGAATGGTCCGACCTGGCCCAACTCTGAGTGGCAGGCTGTCAAGCAAGAATTCATGCGAAAAACCATCCCTGCCCAAATTCAAGGGGCAAGAATTTCCTCTGCCTGTTGTCCCAAGTGGGAATATCTTATGATGAGGGTATCATCAAAGTCCACCCATTTAAAAATGTAATTCATTCTTCACAGGTCCAACTGGACAGATACAGCCCCCTAATTTAATGATGTCATGCAGATAACTTGCACTGCATCACTAGATCCTGGTGTCTAAATTTGGACCAGCAATGAAAGTCTCAGGAATGTCAGGAATACCATGCATACCTGAGCGAGTGCCAGATTTGATTTGGTGTTCAATGTAGCCCAACCCTCAAAAGAAAATGTGCTCCAATGGTTTATGCATTTTAACAGGCGTTTCCAATTTGCTTTACTCTTGGGTGGGTCTTTGCGATGAGATAAAACCAAAATGACAGACGAGATTTATAATTAAGCAATGCTTCTATGGGTCAAAATAGTCAAGGTGAACTTCTAAAGGGTGGTGAGACAACCTGCCTATTCATTCTTCACACTGTTATACAGTAGCACTTGCCTGAAACGTGCCTGATGCTCCTTTGCCAGTGATTTGCTCCAATTGACCCTTATCTACAGCTCTCTGCAAAGCCTGTTTGAGTAAATAGGGCCTGCAAATAAACCACATGCAAAATAATTTTCGATGGTAGAATGATGAAAGATTTTTTTAAAAATCACAGTCACAAAAGTGCTGGAGAAACCCAGCAAATCACATAGCACCCGAAAAGACAATCAACATTACTGTCTCAGCAGTCTTCAACCAATGGTATCAATATTGACATCTCCAATTTCCGTCAACTCCATCCCCCAATCTCTCTTTCCCTACCCCTCTGTTTCCTTTCTTCCAGTTCTACACCCTTTCCTTCTCCTATCAGGGAGTCACCCTTCTTAGCCCTCTATCCTCTCCCCCCACCACCATGCAGTTTCTTTCTCTTATACCCTCATATCTGTATCCACCTTTTACGTTAGCCTGTACATGTCCCCCCTCATTATCAATCATGCATCTACCTGCTTTTTCCCCCAGATTCACAATTAAGGGCTTAGGCCCAAAACGCTATTTGCCTTTTACTTCCTATGGATGCTATTTGACCTGCCAATTATCTCCAGCTCTTTTGTGTATTGCAAATTACCCCAGCATCTGCAGATTTTCTTGTTTAATCACAACCTCAAAGCATACATGACTCACAGAAATGAACAGCCTACTTGAACATGCCAGAATTGCGATGAAGAGCTGCCAAAAAGGTTATGTAGCACACTCGGGCATTTTTAGTCATTTGATTTCTACTTCCGCTCTTCCCAGCTTTCTCCATGCTCACCAGGAAGAAGATAAAGGAAAGTGATGTAATACAATTGAGAGAGAGCAAATAAATTACTCCAGGACCATGGAAGTTCAAAAAATTATTACTGAACTTTTTGGATCTCAGCTTGGGACTGTGTACAAGTTGCAAGTAAGGGGCAGAGCAGATAAATCAGCAGTGGGATTGCTAAGTGTTCTTTTGAATCTCTCCATTGGCCAATTAATTCTAGCCAATAAAAAGAGGGGAAGCAGAAACACAGTGGTCAGTATCTCAAGATAGGAATGGGACTTTAATTCGGCAAGCAGAGGCTGAGGAGAAGCTACAGGGGTTGAGGCAAGATAAGGACAGGTTATTCAATTTATTTTTTTTCCTATTTCAGATAGTGGGAATGGCAGCCAGGGCAGGGACATGCTCCTCTTGCAGGATGTGGATTGTTGGGGAAACCAACAGCATCCTTAACTAATTGTTGTGCAAGAAGTGCATTGAACTGCAGCTCCTGACAAACCGAGTTAGGGACCTGGAGCTGGAGGAACTCCGGATCATTCAGGAAGCAGAGGGGGTGATAGATAGGAGTTACAGGGACGCTATCCCTCCTAGGAGGCAGGATGAGGGTAGAGAGTCAGAAGGAAAGAGAACCGACAGTCAGTGTAGGGGACCCCTTTAGCTGTTCCCCTCAATAACAGGTATACCGTTTTGGATTCTGTTGGGGAGATGAGTGCTCATGTCTCTGGCATAGAGTCTAGCCTTGTGGCTAAGAGAAAGGAAGAAAGAGATGAGCTCCAGTGAAGGGGTCCATAATAAGAGTTTCTGTGGTATATTGCCTCCCTGGTGCCCAAGATATCTCAGTTTCCGCACACAGCATTCTCAGGAGGGAGGGTGAGCAGCCAGATGTCGTGGTCCATGTAGGGACCAATGATATGGGTAGGAAGGGTGAAGAGGTCCAGCAAGGAGAGTTCTGGGAGTTATGTACCAGGTTGAAGGACAGGACCTCTAGGGTTCTGATCTCAGGACTGCTACCCGTGCCAATGGAAATAAGAAGAAAATGCAGTTTAACATGTGGCTAAAGAGACGGTGCAGGAGGGAGGGCTTCATGTTTCTGGATCATTGGACTTTCTTCCAGGGAAGGTGGGACCTGTTCTGACAGAATGGTTTGCACCTGAATTGGAGGGGAAACCAATATCCTTGCATGAAGGTTTGCTCGTGGAGCTGCTCTGAGGGGTTTAAACTACTTGCAGTGGTGTGGGAACCACAGGGAAAAAGATGAAGTGAAGGCAGTGTTCTCAGGTGCATCTATTTCAATGCAAGAAGTAATGTCGGAAAGGCAGACGAGCTTAGAGCGAGGATTGGCATGTGAAATTATTACATTATGGCCATCACAGTGAAACTTGGTTGCAGGAGGGGCAGGATTAGCAGCTTAATGTTCTCGGCTTCAGATGCGATAGAATGGGGAAAAAGGGGAAGAGTGGAACTGCTTGCCAGGGAAAATATCCCAACTGTGCTCAGGCAGGACAGACCAGTGTTTGTCTACTGAACTTATATAGATGGAACAGGAATGGGAAGGGTATGACCACAGATAAGGTTACATAATATACAGCGAGAATATCTATAGAGATAGCAGACGGCTGCATAAATTTGTGATAGTAGATTTTTACTTTCCACATATTGACTGGAACTCCCATACTATAAAAAGGTTGGATGGCTTGGAGTCTTTCAAATTTGTTCAGGTAAGTTTTCTAAATCAATATATAGAGGAACCAACTAGAGAGAGTGCAATACTGGATCTCTTATTAAGGAAGAAGGCAGGACAGGTAATAGAGGTATGTGTAGGGGAATATTTTGAGTCCAGTGATCATAATGCCATTAGCTTCAAGTTAATTATGGAGAAAGGCGGCATGGTTGGTGTAGCAGTTAGTGCAACGCCTTTAGTGTCAGCGATCAAGACTGGGGTTCAAATCGAGCAATGTCTGTAAGAAGGTTAGATGTTCTCCCAGTGTTTACATGGGTTTTCCCTGGGGGCTCTCCCACAGTTCGAAAAGTATTGGGGGTGCAGTTTAATTAGGTGCAAATTGGATAGCACGGACTTGTGGGCCAATATGGCCTGTTATCATGCTGTATGTCTAAATTTAAAAATAAAGAATAGGTCTGGTCTTCAGGTTGAGATCTAAATTGAGGAAAGGCCAATTTTGAGGAAATGAGAAAAGATCTAGAATACATGGATTGGCAGTTTTCTGGAAGGGATGTGCTGAGGAGGAGCTTCAAAGGTGAAATTTTGTAAGTCCTGTCAGGATTAACAACAAAGCCTTGGTTTTCACGAGATATTGGGGATCCAGTTTCCAAGAAGGGAGAGGTGCATAGCAGGTAAATGAGGTACGAGGAGTATAAAAAAATACAAGAGAAAATTTAAGAAAGGAAAAAATGTAAAACAATGAAGAAATCAGGAGGGCTAAAAGGTTGCATTGGCAGACAATGTGAAAGAAAATCCTAAGGGATTCTACTAGTATATTAAAAGCAAAAGGATAGTAAGGGAGAAAACTGGTCCCCTTATAATCAGAGTCATAGGCTATGTATGGAGCCAGAAGAGATCTTAAAATGTTTATTTATTTTAAAATTTAGACATACAGAATATTAACTGGCCCTTTTAGCCCTCTAGCCTATGCCACCCAATTATACACGATTGACCTTCCACACCCCTGGAACATTTTCAAGGGTGGAATGAAACCGGAGCATCCAGGGAAAACCCACACAAACACAGGTAAAACGTACAAACTCTCTCAGGATTCAAACCCTGGACTGCAACAGCATTTGCACTAACCGCTACATTAACCGTACCACCCAGTATCAGTATTTTCTGAACCAGTATTTACTCAGGAAACTGGCACAGTTTATAGAAGTAAGGAAAACAAGCAGTGAGGTCATGGAACTTATACAAATTAAAGGAGGTGCTTGCTGTCTTAAAGCAAATAAAAGAGTGGATAAATCCCCAGGGTCTGTCAAGATATTCCCTTGGACCTTGAGGGACACTAGCCAAGGCTGTAGTGCTGGATGATTAGAAGGTGGCTCATGTTGTTCCGTTGTTTATAAAAGGCTCCAAAGTAAGCCTGGAAATTATTGAATGGTCAGCCTGACACCAGTAGCAGGAAAGTTATTGGAAGGTGTTCTTAAAGACTGGATATACAAGTATTTGGATAATCAACATGGGTTTTAGTATGTAATCAATCTTATAGATTTTCGAGGTTATCTGAATGATTCCACATGGGAGGTTAGTCAGAAAGGTTTAGATGCTAGTATTCATGGGGAGGTAGTCAACTGGATTCAACATTAGCTACACAGAATCCAGAGAGTGGAGGTGACTGATTGCTTCTCTGACTGGAAGCCTGTGACTAGTGGTGTGCCTCAGGGATTGGTGCTGGGACCATTGTTTTTTGTCATCTATATAAATAATCTGGATGATAATGTCGTAAACTGGATCAGCAAATCTTCAGATGACACAAAGATTAGAGGCATGTGGACTGTAGTTTTCAAAGCTTTCAGAGGGATCTGAACCAGCTGGAAAAGTGGTAGATGGAATTTAATGCAGACAAGATGTGAGGTGTTGCATTTTGGAAGGACTAACCAAAGGACCTACACAGTAAATGGAAGGGCACTGAGGAGAGTGGTAGAACAGAGGGATTTGGGAATACAATATAAAATTTCCCAAAAGTTCCATCACAGATGGATAGGGTTGTAAAGAGAGCTTTTGGCATACTGGCCTTCACAAATCAAAGCACTAAATGTAGGAGTTGGGACATTGTGGCAAAATTGTACAAGATATTGGTGAGGCCAAATTTGGAGTATTGTATGCAGTTTTGGTCACCCAATTACAGAAATGATATCCCCAAGATTGAAAAAGTGCAGAGAAGATTTACGCAGGAACCAAGTTACAGGGAAAGGTTAAACAGGTTAGGACTTTATTCCCTGGAGTGTAGAAGAATGAGGGGGGGATTTGATAGATATTTACAATTATGAGGGGTCTAGACAGAGCACATGTAGGCAGGTTTTTTCCACTGATGGTAGGCAATATAGCAACCAGAGGACATCACATTAGGAGGAATTTCTTCACAGTGGTGGGAGTGTGGAACGAGCTGCCAGTTGAAGTGGCGAAATGCGAGCTCAATTTTAATTTTTAAGAAGAATTTGGACAGGTACATGGATTGGAGGGCTATGGTTGGAGTGGAGGTAAGTGGGATTAGGGAGAATAGTTCAGCATGAACTAAAAGGCCTGTTTCTATCCTGTATTGTTCTATGGTTCTAAATAATGTTGTTTCTTTAAGCCTTTTCCTTCCCTTATATATGCATGCAATCTTCTGGTGACTTTATCCTCGTCCGACTAAAATTTGGTGAATTCAGAGTTAAGGCAGAAACCCATTCTTTTCTTTTTTTTTGTCTCTTATGGATCAAAACTCACCTTCCTAAAATTCATTTCGCTTTGGAGAACAGAATATACTTAGGAGCTAGATTCTGAAGTTACGCAGAGGCTGTTTTAAGCACCTGGGATAACATTTGAAAGTTTTATTTGGACAAATTAATGACAACTTTACTGCATCTGAAGAACAATCTTCAAGAATGAAAACCAGACCCCACTAAGAGAATCCATCATCTTTTTTTGGGTGAATTTCAGAGTAAGAAGGAGCTTTGACATTTGTTGTAGCCTTGGCCAAACATACCGGTAAATCTTTATTTTTATACCTGCTCTCAGCGTTCAGTTTGGGGTAATACTGAAGAAGATATTTCTTGATAAGACTGTATGATGCCTCTTTAGGTTCACACAGCTTTGTGAATGCCAGTGGTAGAGCATCCTCCAGTTTTATTGGCTGCTCCGTTGGTCCAGATGAAGTGGTTTTCTATTTAAAAAAAATAGGAGGCTTGATCAACGGCAACTTTTCTTTGAAAAAGCAATTACCATCTATACAATCCATTTTAAGTAGTCTGTGCAATAGGCAAGATTTGAGATGGTCAAGATCCTGCTCCAACTGGAAGAGCATACAATATATTTCAGCAAATAAGACGACCTTTAAACAAGATGGGTCACCAATTTCAGCCTGAATTTCATGGTCTTATTGTATATCGGGTGTATAAGATGGACCCCCCCACCCCCCATACATGTTTTGACTGAGCACTGAGCTGGTGGGGGTGGGTGTTATCATGGAGCCACCAGCAAAACAAAGAAAGTATGAAGCAAGTTTTAAGTTAAAAGTAATTGAAGTGGCCAAGGAATCTAACAACTGTGCTGTTGCGAGGACTTTTAACATAACTGAGGTGGTAAGAGAGTGGAGAAAGAATTAAGATGTTTTAAGAAAAATACCAAAGAAAAGATGTTCGATGAGAAGAGGAATCATTCATTGTCCAGAATTGGAAAATCACGTTGCAGAATGGGTACTCGAACAGAGGCAAGATTGCTACATAGTCACAAGAAATAAAATCAGAGCATATGCACTGAAGTTGTCAAGGTCAAACCGAGAACACAAAAGATTTTCAAGGTATAGTAGGCTGATGCAGCCATGTCATGAACAGGAAAAATCTGGAAATATGACAAAAAAAATTACAATACAAATTTCTTTCTCATTACCAGTATCTTAACAATTTGTTGTGAGGTGGGATCTAAGTGAGTTATGAAACCAATTTAGTGGTACTTTGAGTAGAATTTTATGGTCACTTTTTCTAAGTGGCCTATAAGACGACCCTTACTTTTGGCATGTTTTTGGAGTGCTTCAAGGGTCGTCTTACATGCCAAAATATACTGAAAAAAAATTGTAAATATAGCTTATTATCTGGCCAAGAAACTTTGGAGAATATGAAAGGTTTGTAGGTCATTTCTGCTAAAGCCCAGAAGCATGAAACAGAGCCTGGTTACCTGATCAGAGTTCAAAGGGAACCAAATATACAATAAGTTAACTGCCTCAAATGGACATGCTGTTACATAGACAGTAAACCATCTCCTGTTATGTCTGAAGCCACATCCAGCTGTCCATCAACACTGAAGCACTGCCCAGCCTCTTCAGCCTGCCAATCAGGTGTGAGCCCACCAGCCAGAGCACACACTCCCATTGGCCAACCCCATACCTCACAGGCTCTGCTGAGCAGGGGAAGTTATAAACTGCAGCACTTCACTTTCTCATGTGGCAGCATGAGCTCAGTCACCTGGTGCATTGTGACGTCATAATTGCTGCCCAGGGCGCGCACTGGAAGGGATGCTGGAGTCCAGAAGAAACTCCTGATGATGCCATCTCCTAATGGCTACTCCGCCACGTGGCGATACAAGCACGGCCGGTTCGCCATTAGGCTGTGCACCGCCACACAAGCCCCCCACCACCGAACCGGTGGGCGGATTTCAAGTGGTTCAAGGTAAACAATTTCTTCTTGCCCCCCATGTCCAAAGTAAAAGTTCCACCCGACCGCCGGAGAACCTTGTACGACCCCTCGTAAGGCCGCTGCAGTGGTACTCTCTGTGGTCCCCTTCTGACAAAGACGAATTGCGCCACATCGAGTTGTTTTGGGCCGATGAGATGGTCGGGTGCCGTGGTGCGACAGGGGTCAGGTTGCCCAGGCATTTACGGAGATCGGCAAGCCGCTCACCTTCGCTGTGTGTGGGCCTCCACTTGCGGGCCGAAGAATTCCCCTGGCAGGGAGAGTGGTGAGCCATAGACCATTTCAGCTGACAAGGATTGCAGGTCCTCCTTGGGTGCAGTTCTGATTCCAAGGAGGACCACGGGCAACTCGTCCACCCAGTCGGGGCCGGAAAGCCTGATCATCAGGGCAGACTTCCATCATCAGTGGTGATGGAACCTCTCTACCAACCCGTTACAGAGGTGGTAGGCCGTGGTGTGGTGCAGTGTTACCCCCTGAAAACCTCGCCAGCTGCGACCATAGGGCAGAAATAAATTGAGTGCCCGTGTCACTCGTAATATGCGCCGGCACGCCGAATTGAGCGATCCATTTGCTGACCAGGGCACTAGCGCACCAGGATGGTTTCCAGCCACCTGGTAGCTCTGTCCACTATGGTGAATAGGTACCGTGACTCCCTGGACACCAGCAAGGGGCCCACGACATCTACATGGATAGGTTGGAACCTCCGCAGTGCCAGGTTGAAATGTTGGATAGGTGCTTGCGTGTGCCTGCAGACTTTGGAGGTCTGGCATCGGACGCAGTTGAGGGCTAGTGCTGTGACCTCCTTCTTGAGGCTGTGCCAGATGAATCGCTGAGCCACCATGCGGACAGTAGTCTTTACTGAGGAGTGAGTGAGATCGTGGATGGAACTGACGACCCTTGCCCTTCAGTCCTGTGAAACTGCCGGGCGCGGTGAGCCGGTGGAGGTATCGCAGACCAGCAGCTGGGCGGAATCGGGGAGGCGGATATCCTCAAGCTGGAGCCCTGATATGGTGGTGCGGAGAGCCTGGGTTTTGGCGTCGCCCTTTTCGAGCTGTAGAACGGGAGCTAGCGTGCTGATGGCCGGGCGGGAGAGCGCGTCAGTGACTACATCGTCCTTACCCACCCTGTGCCGGATGCCTATTGTGAATTCTGAGACATAGCACAGGTGGCGCTGTTGCCTGGCTGACCACGGGTCTTTGGCCATTGATAGTGCTTGGGTGAGGGGCTTGTGGTCGGTAAAGACAATAAAAGTCCTGCCCTCTAGCAAATATTGAAAATGGCGAATGGCCAGGTACAGCGCCAGGAGCTCCCGGTCGAACGCACTGTATTTGAGTTTGGGAGGCCGCAACCGCCTGCTGAAAAAGGCTAGCGGGCGCCATTGCCCGTCCAGCCACTGCTTGAGCACCCCTCCGACTGCTATGGCAGAAGCATCGATCGATAGTGCCATGTGTGCTTCCGGGCGCAGGTGCACTAACAAAGTCGCCTCAGTGAGGGCCCGTTTCGTCGCTGTGAAAGCCTCGTCTGCCTCCCCTGACCAGGACAAGATCTTCTCCTTCATCGCTATTAGCGTGATGCTTGCGGAGTTGGGAATGAATCGATGGTAAAAGTTCACCGTCCCCACAAATTCCTGTAGCCCTTTGAGGGAGGAGGGCTTGGGGAAACGTTGGACGGCTGCCACCTTCTCCGGTGCTGGAGCTGCCCCAGATGCTGTGATGGTGTGCCCCAGGGACTGCAAAGTTTGTTTCCCAAACTGGCATTTGGCCTTGTTGACCATGTGGCCGAATTCTGCCAGCCGGGCGAACAGGGTGCAGAGATGGGCCTTGTGCTCTTTGTGGGTGCGGCTAGCTACCAGGATGTCATCTAGGTAGATAAAGACAAAGTCCAAATCCCTACCCACTGCGTCCATGAGGCGCTGGAATGTCTGAGCGGCTTTCTTCAGGCCGAACGGCATGCAGAGAAACACAAACAGGCCGAGGGGGGGGTAAGAATGGTGGTCTTTCCAATCTCATCGGAGTGGACCGGGATCTGGTGGTATCCGCGCACCAGATCAACCTTTGAAAAGAACCACGCGTCGTGGATATGGGGGACTGGGTACCTGTCTGGAGTCGTGGCGTCACTCAGTCGTCTGTAGTCTCCGCAGGGCCTCCAACCTCCCGATGACTTGGTGACCATGTGTAGCGGCGCCAACCAAGCGCTGTTCGATTGCTGAATGATGCCCAACTCCTGGAGTCTGGAGAATTCCTCCTTGGCTTGCTTCAGTTTCTCCGCCAGCAGCCGTCTAGCACTGTTGTGGATTAGGGGGTCTTGTGTGGAGACATGATGGAATACTCCGTGTTGGGGGAGGGGGGGGGGGGGCAATGTCGAAGCGAGGCTTCAGGATGGCAGGGAACTCACTGAGGACCCCAGTGAATTAGTCTTCGGCGGCGGCGACCTCCAACCATGCCCAGGTGCACCGAGCAGAAGGTGTGGGCGTTGAGCAGCCTCCTGCCCCTCACATCCACCAACAGGCCGTGAGCCCTTAGGAAGTCAGCGCCCAACAGTGCCGTGCTCATGGAGGCCAGGACGAACCTCCAAGTGAACTTCTCTTCCCCGATCTGTATCTGTGCCCTACGAGTGCCAAAGGTTTTGATTGTAGAGCCATTGGCAGCCCACAGAATTGGACCAGGGTATAGAGTCAGTGTTTCCAGCGCTGTTGTGGTTGGGGGGGGGGGGAAAAAGGACTCTCAGCTCAGCCCCTGTTTCGACTAGGAACCGGCAGCCTGTAGATCTATTTTGGATGTAGGAGGCTGATCATGTGGCCAACCATCGCAACCATCAACGGCGGTTGGTCTGGCAGTTTCCCTGGTAATCGCAGGGCTGGCGGCACTTGTGGGCTTTAGCCCCCCAGCGTTGATGGTAGAAGCACCATGATGACTGGGCTTCTTCGGGCTTGCCCTTGGGGGAATCTTGCCGACGACGGGGCGCCGGCTTGGAGACCTGGCTGAGTGCTGCCTCATTCTCCTGCTTAGCTCGCCAGAGGGCATCCGCCCGGGTTGCTGCCTTGCGGGGGGTTGGAGAAGTCCTCTTCAGCAGATAGAGCCGAATGTCCTCTGGCATCTGTTCTAGAAATATCTGTCTGAAGAGGAAGCACAGCTCATGATCCTCTGCCTGGGCCAGCATCTCGTCCATGAGGGCTGAGGTCTCCCAACCTGTCTAGATGCAAGAGTCTGGGCGTATGCTGCTGGGATGAGAGGACATATTTCTCCAGGAACAGATTCTTGAGGGCTGTGTACTTTTCGGTCGCTGGTGGCCGATGAATGATATCGTCCACCCTCGACACCGTGTCCTGATCGAGGGCGCCCACGACACGGTAAAACTTGGTGGTATCAGTCGTGATATTGCAGAGGTGGAACTGAACCATGTCCGTGGGCGATGTGGCAGAAAGGGGGAAGTTTGAGGGCTACCGTGATCGCCATTAGTCTGTGCGCCGCCACAGCAAATCATTATCAAATTTTCTGTTTTCAAACAATATTAGGTGTTTTATCTTTAAAGAGATGAATAATATGTTTGTGGATAGGCCTTGATCAGATCGGGTTATAACTAAGCAGACCCCAGTATGAAAGGCCAGACAGATTTCAATTAAAATTCCCCAGTTCTTGAAGGAATCCCCTGCTCACAGAGCTAAAAGAAGTAACAGGCATATAATACAAATACTGTATATGGTCCAAAAAGCCACCGTCGTGGATAGCACTCCTGACTACCCCATTCTGCAGGTCTGTTCATACACAGCACTTGCAGACTGGATCCCTATCTGGTACTGGACTGTCAGTTTACAATTATTAAAATTCTAACTACTAGACACATCAAAATCTTCAGTTAGATGAGTATCTAAAGCTTAGCACAAAGTACAGAAATTGTATCACTATCAACTGTTTCTGCTCTAACATTTTCGTGAGTAATTTGGGATATTGATGAAAATCCTAATTTGCAAATACTCTTGGAATCAAACAAATCAGTCCATCAAAATCCCAGGTTACCACCATCTGATCTGCATTGTAAACCAATGTATGCATGTGGATCCATAAATGAACTTTTCACAAAAGGCAGTTTCCTTCCTTAAAATACCCCATCTATTTTCCCTGGCCAATTTTAGTAATTATGAGCCTAATCACAGATAGTGTAGCGGTCAGCACCACAGTGTTACAGTGCCAGTGACTGGGGTTCGAATCCAACAATATCTGTAAGGAGTTTGTACACCCCCCACCCCCAAGTCATCGTGGGGTTCCTCCGGGTGCTCCGTTTCCACCCACTCAGATAATTGGGTTACCATGGTGTATGCCAAAATTTAAAAAAGTTCACACCAAAGATGGAAATACAACAGAACACATGGAAATTGTAGTTTGACATCTGGCACACCCATTGGTTTAGTACCAGATAAGGATCCGGTTTGTACGTCCAGTGCGTGAACAGTGAGGGGTGGAGTCAGGGCTGCTATCCATGAGGGGTCAATTCAAGCCATATCAAAAAACTGGGTTCTATTTCCCCATTCTTGTCAAACTTAGTCAATTCACTGAAAGATTTATTAGACACAAGGGCTACAGATGCTGCAATATGGAGCAAAATCAAAATTAATGTTCTGCAAGAGCCATCTTTAGCTTGTGGCTCCACTCCATTTCTTCCTACAATGACCCATCTTCAGCCTCCTTCATTGCCCCAATGCAAACTTGAATAATAGTACCTCTCATTCTGTCTGGGAAACCTGCAATCCAACACTAAACTCCCAGTTTAGATATTACACATCTTGCATTCTTGATTCCCTTTTCCTGACCCACCCAGGTTCTCAACCCCACCGCCTTCTTAACAAGTACCCCAATAGTTTCTTCCCCCACCCCACCCCCATCTGTTTCTGTCATCATACCATCCTTGCTCATCACATTTGAGAATCTAGATCAATTTTTTTTGCCTCCACTATCACATTCCAGACAGGCAGTAGATCCATGAAACCACCTGCCTATCAACCTGCTTTTATATCACTGCCATCTTCTACCTTGCCCTCCCAGCTGCATTCCCGTCCTGAGTCAGGTTCTCAACCCGAATCACTGACAATTCCACAGTCTCCAAAGATGTCACCTAACCTGCTGAGTTTCTCCAGTAGCTTGTTTGTTTATGGCTGGAAAATTTGTAGTAGAATAACAACCAATTGTTTGTAAAATCCATTGTTCTGCCACTACTAAAGTTCCAAGGATGCTGAATTATCAGACCTTTACCATGAATGTGAGAGAAAACAATTACTAAGTAGATAAAAGCTTTGAAACTTAGATTATCATGTATATTATATTTAAGGGACATTACATTTTGAATGTATATTACATTTAATGTAATACTACATGACAATAAAATGATCCTTTGAAATTTTAGATCAGCTGCAAAAGTTGGATGTCACTGTTTACAGTGGGCAATAAATGGATATGAGAAGAGCTTACTTAAATGAAAAATGTTAAAGCATTAGCAAATGTGCAAAAGAGCAATCATGGTTTTTTTCTACTTGAACATCAAAGTAGTTCATTACCTTCTTATCCTGTTTGGATTTATGTGATTGTTTCCCTGCATTTGACACAACCACAAAACTTCCAGAGGCACCTTTTCCTTTTACCTGAAGAACAGGACGTATTCAAGATCAATCCTTGCAAGCTGATAACCACTTGAGAGCTTAATTCATTGACAATATCATTCAGAATTTGCAAGGAAATAATTCATCCAAGTAGATGGAATCAAGTAAAAATAAAATTAAATATTTCTTCACAATGTTAATTATACAAACCAAATGATATTATACACAAACATCCTAAAGCAGAGTTACCATTCTCATGAAATTCAGTCTTCTATTGAATTCATCATATGGCCGAATAGAACTTGCTTTTTATTTCTATTATCCATTAGGCTATAGAGTTTGGGAGACAACAGCAGAACCTCAAGTACAACCTCCAAATATTACCCCGGCCCCTTTGTAATGCATGTCTTCATTGCCTCCTCATCCACCCACCTACCCCCTGGCTAAAATAATTAACGTACTTTATCCCCTCACAGGAATTATGCCAATACATGTATACTACTGATTCCTATGTGTACCACCAACTCTCATAACATTTCAGAGCTTCTGGTGCCTAGCCTGGGTAAATTTGAATTGGGTCAAGTAGGGAATGGAACAGAACTCTTACCATACCTTCTCCAGCAATCATACAATTTCCCAATAGTCCTTTTCGTTTAGCAAACATGCCCTATTTGTAAGTCTGCTGCTCAAGTTCCAATTCCTGCATTCACCAAGTACAATATTCTTTTTGCACTGTGGCAACCAGAACTGTGCATGATATGTTCTAGATACAGAGGCAACAATGATTTATAGTGGAAACATTCTCTCACTATCCTGGGGAAAGAGGAGCAAGTTAGAAGTCAGAAAAGGGCAAAAAAAAAGTGAAATACAGGGGCATATCCCTTTATCCATAATTCCAAAAACCAGAAATCTCCAAAAACCAAACTTTTTTCCATGGACAATAGGTGCTCACCAAACATGACCTGATGAGACCCACATTCAACTCATGCTTGAAAATCCTATGATGGTCCGCACCGTTAATTAGTGGAACACGAGGGAATGCTTACTTTATGTGCCACCAGAGAAAACAGAGTCCACGACATCCAGAACTGCCGCAACAGCCTCCGACATCCAGTGCCATGTGTCTTTGTTTTACACAAATCTGTATCACCGGCATTTTAATTCCAAAATGATCCGAAAACCGAGAAGTGTCTGGTCTCAAGGATTTTGGATAAAAGGTTAAGCACCTGTATTATCTTTCCAGAGTGCTAAAATTTCTCTGTACCCCAACCATATTACCAGATTTCAATTCACTCCTACCTACATATGTTATAGGTTTTTAATTTCACAAAATAATCTAGGATTTACCTGTTTGATAGCACCACGGAGCAGCTCCCGCTTTAAAGCTTGCTTTAGTATATATCCCCTGCGCTCGAGTTCAAGCGACGGATACTTGTTAATGATATATTTTCTTATCGCAACTGCGGAAGCACCAGACTTCTGGAAACAAGCCTGAAAAGTGTCTGAGTATTTTTAAAATGTCCACTTTCAGCATGCATTTACAGTTTGAAATGACTCTAACAAGAAGAATGTTTTGTTTTAATGAAATTAATTTCAACAATAATAAGTATAAATAATGCTAATTATCCTAAAGAACAAGACAGCAAATAAAAAACCAGGCCATGCCACATCATTTGAGATTTAAAAAAATATACTACACCATGAACATCATTCTTGATTACAAGTTGAAAAGCAACCTTACTGAAAGTTCAAAGATCAATGCTAACTGGACAGACTTCAAATAGGTTAATGCAATTGACCTCAACACCCAGGGCAAAGATGAAATATCAGCCAATCAGCCAACATTGATGTTTGTTAAAACAAAATCATTTATTCCTAAAAACAAAATTCCTATTATCACACGTCATCCCTACCTTCTGCTGCTGGAAACATTCAACTCCTTTTGTCATCTCATGACACAATCCTTTCCCACACACATGCAATTCACCCCATCCTATCCCATGATACTTTTACATATTGGAAGGAGCACTACTGGCAGAGTGCCACCTTTCAAGAAAATGTAAACTGATGCCATAGATACAAAGCATTAAATGGTATTAATCTATAGCCAAGAGGTGGTTACATCCAAACAGCTATTCAATACTTATCCATAAATGAATACAATACTAAGATTTCCCCCCACCACCCCCCAATCTCTTTCACATTATTGCTTTCAAAGTATTTGCTATGCGACTACAAACTACTTAATTAACTGAAGGAGTCGCAGACTGTGAAAAGTGTTGCACAAGTCTAACGTTGAGAAGGTCTACGGACTATATACTATTCAGTACTAGATTCAGCTTCCTCAATATCTTTAATGCAAAACCAAATTCATTTAAATTTCATTATGGCATTACTCTACCCTATGTGTGCAACATCATTCTTTAAATTCTCCCTAACCCTCTGCTCACAATCCCAACACCAGAACTGTCAGCAGTGAGATCCAGCTAACTCGGCTTCCTGCTCTGGGATCTTTTCCATTAAATTCTCTGTATCTCCAAATTAGATCTTGCACTCAAAATAGTCAAGCATAGAGTTGACAAAGGAACCAAGTGAGTATTTCAAAAAAATAAGACCACAAAGTTAGGCATTTTAACATTTGATATTTAAGTACAAAAGTCAGAGAATTTCTATGACATCATGAGATTTTCTACCTTAATAGCTTCCATGACAATTGCATCTATTTTTGGTCGTGCAGTAGGAGTCATCTGAGAATTTTTCTGCACTCGAGCTAGTTGTCTAGCAGACAAGGTAGCCCATGATGGAATGGTCTTTTTAACCTTCTTATCCTTGGTTGGTTCCTTTTCTCTAAAATAGATCATAAATTTAGGTCATAAACTTCAGTGTTGTTCAACATTTAGTATTCTCTCCTTCAAATTTAAACTAATACCTAATCAAATACTTTATATTTCATCTACAAAATTATGTAATTATGTTATGTGATATTGGTTGAACAACAAAGGATGCCATGATAATGGGAGAACTCATCACATTACTTCAGATTAAGTCACTGGACCTCCGATATTCTTCAGAAACAAAGGCAAAGATGATCTTAACTGAGGAACTGCGCAATACAAGTTCACTGTAGAACAGCAGAGCAACTACTGACATGCATTTAACAATTTTTTTATATAGATGTCATGTTATTAAGGATGGGAACATGCACAATGCTATCACAACACTAGCGACCTGGGTTCAAATCCGGCACTGTCTACAAAGTGTTTGTACGTTCTTCCCAACCTGCATGGGTTTCCTCCACATTGTAAAGTCATACGGCGTTAGTAGATTAATTGGTCACATGGGTGGATTTGCACTGTGCGGGCCAGAAGGGCCTGTTACTGTACTATATCTCCAAATTAAATATGAAATCTACTACGCAAAGGGTAGCTTTAATCGAACCTCAAATAACATCATTCAATACATTAACTTTTGTATATAGCTGCAGAGACAGAAGAGGAAATAGACATACTGGTTATATATCTAGATAACCTGTCCAAGAATAAGAAACACATTTTCATACAAATGATTCCAAAAAGGAAGCAATATTTTAATGTTGGACACAGTTGGTGTAGTGGTAGGTGCAATGCCTTTACAGCGCCAGTGATCCACACCGGGGTTCAAATCCCACACTGCAAGGAGTTTGTATGTTCAACCCGTGGGTTTCCCCCCCTCCCCCCCCCCCCCCCACCACTGGGGGCTCTGGTTCCATCCCACCATTTGAAAAGTATCAGGGGCATAGGTTAATTGGGTGGCATGGACTCATGGACCAAAATGTCTTACTATTATGCTGTATGTCCAAATTAAAAAGAATTGAGGCAACAATTACCATCCATATATTGTAAAACAATGTTAGAAGAAAAACAAAATCAAAAACCCTGAACTACAAAAATACCTGCTCACTCTGGGGTCTGTCATGAATACCATAGCAATGCACTACAACAAAACACCAAAGTAGTCAAATTTCTTACGCAAGCAGCAGGATTTAAATACACGCAATGTTTTGGAGTCGACATGAACATACTCTTTCTTAGGTTCCTCTGAAGGTTTGGTTTCTTTCTCTTCATCACCACTTTTTTCTGCTTCTTTCTTTTCCTCCTCTTGAGCTGAAGTGTCGTTTTCTGGTTCCTCCTCCGCTGAGACAGATTCTTCCGAAGTTACATCTGCATCTTAAGGTATGGAAAATGGGAAATACTGCTGAACTTGCAAATCACTGCCAATTATGTTTGATGACAAATAGAGTCATAGTGAAAACTACAAAACCGTTTCACCAGCCAGAAAGAAATTATAGCAAGTAAACAAGCCAATCCTGCGGTGCACCTCTCTACTAAAGAGGTGTACTGTCAATCTTTGTGAATGACATAAGTGAGCCAAGCCAACTTACAAAACATGAACAGCATCCCAACCTACACTGGGTTGGCCCAACCTAGATTATGAAATTTTTAGGACAAACGCTTGATCTTCGATCCATTTTCATGACCATTTTCACAAATAATTACAATCTGGAGAAATATGAGAGGTAGAATTACACAATACAGAAAGGATGTGCCATAAGAATGGAATTTGGTAAATATTTGATTTTCTCCTTGCAAATGAAGTGATTTATATCACATTAATTTATACACAGCAGTTTCTTATGAGAAAATTTAAAAGATTTGTTTAAGGTTTTTGGCACCACATAGAAATCCAAAGCCAATTCTTGACATAAACAGCAATAAGCCAAGATGTAAATCCATTGAATTAAATCTCAATAAACTGTGAATAAAGTAGATGCCATACTTCCTTCAGTGTAATCATTAAACTTTTACAATAGTTTCTTGGAAAAGTGAATTGAGAAGGTCTTCAATGGGGACATAAAATGTGTTATATAAATGAAATCCTTTTCTTTCCTTCTGTAGCTATCTTGAAATAAGAGTTGCAAATAGTTCATCCTTGTTAGGCTTGCATTGTAAAGTTTTTCAGACCGTTAGCTAGTTAATTGCCTGCCACTACTAACCGACAAAAGGCAAAGGAGGAAAAACCCAACACCCAAACCCAACCAACCAATTTTTCCCTGCAGCCGCTGCAACCGTGTCTGCCTGTCCCGCATCAGACTTGTCAGCCACAAACGAGCCTGCAGCTGACGTGGACTTTTACCCTCTCCATAAATCTTCGACCGCGAAGCCAAGCCAAAGATACTAACTTTACTGAAAATCTCCAATCTTGTTTAGTGATGTCAATTGCAAAACTGGTTCACTTTGACAAGTAAATGTAGCTGTTTAGCATTAATCCTGCAATGCCACTTTCCCAAGTTTCATCATGTTTTTATACATGGCTCATGTTGCTCCCATCAAGATTCTTTTCATTCATCGTCAACCCAGGTTTGATACTATCCTGAATGTAATGGTATAGCATGGGATGTACCAGGCCATGAGATTAGTTTGTTGTAGGATCGATGGCCCATAGCCAACTCCTTTATAGTTGCCCAGTTTTGAACTGTTAATTCTGAGTCGATCCTGTCTGATTCATTAAGAGTGCCATATAAAATGAAGAGTGCTTTTAATCTGAAGATAGAAGCTTACAAGGATTATGCAGTGGCTATTCTCCAACATTCATGTTTAAAACACTAGATTGGAGATGGGGTCCAGTAGATTTATCCCCTGCACCTCATCTGGCAACTTTGACAAAGTGCCACCGTGATAGACACTGTTCTCCTATCCTCAATACATTTTCTGCCTTTATTAACTTCATTGCTTCATCAAAAAGTTGTTTTCCTTTGGTACTGAATCAACTTGTTTTTTGACCCAATGCCATGAACTCCTACAGGTTATGAAGTCCAAGTTGAGAATCCAAATGCCATGTTCTCGTACAGTGCCATTTTACTGGGTTAAAGTGATTTAGCTTAGCTTTATCAAAGTGTTACTTCACTTCAGGATACTGAAATTTAATTTGACCAAAATTCTTTTATGAATGGCCTAACCTCACATAGATTTAAAGTTATAGTTTACATAATTAAAAAAATGAAATGTAAACGGGTTAGGAAATTCTGTTTCATCACATTGAACTAACAACCCCACTTGACTTGTTCCAGCATGGGCTCAGTGGGTAGATTTCACCTCAAACAGAAATTATGAAACTTCTAAGGAAGTCAAAAATGCCCGACAGGACTCCTCTTGGAGACCAACAGCATAGCACAAATGATCCAAAACTCTGGAGTCTTGATCTTAATCACAAGGCCGAAAATCAGACTGTGATCACAGATCTATCACTTCCTGGATTAATTTACAAAATCCCCCTTCTAACTTGCTCAAGGTCCTTTACCAGTGCAATTCTTTCCCATTATGCCCACCCTTCCCAATATCCTGATGACTGGACATGTTGCTTCCCTAATGAACTTGACTAATTCCATTTAACTTTGGCCACATTCACCACTGATTTGTGAGCTGCTCAAGCTTCTTGGTCACCTGTTCCTGAAGCCCTGGTTGTAAATGAAATGAGACCACAAATAAGGCTCACAGAGCAATCAAGAAGCAAGAGATAGAAAAAAGGAGGTTGTCAGAGAGCTGGGGGGTGGGGGTGCAGAGGTTAAAAGAGAACCTCAATTAAATTTGTTTCTCTTGTTAAAACATCAAGGTCAAACAACAGTTGTTGGGTAACCCATAAGCTTCACACTGATGGCAGTTACTAAATGTTGCAGCTAGGGCCCACCAATTTTAACTATGATAGTCAATTATCCAGTTAACAATCAGCCAACCTAGAGTACATGAATGCATTTGACTGAGAGTTTAAATGCAATCTTTGCACCAAGTCTCAAATAATGGACATCTTGAACAAGTAGAAGCCAGGTATGTCTTTCTAACTTCAGTCAACACCATCAAATCTTCACCATTCATATCTTATGGTTTGGGGAACAAGAAGTGGACAAAGAACACAAAATACAACTGCCTAGTGCCCTTTTTTGGAAGCACAACTTGCGTTGCAAGATGAACTTTTAGCACAAATTATTACATTTTGAAACTGCAATCCACACTACAATCCCTAGTCCTGGTAGTGCCACCAAAGGCTTTTCACTTCTTACAGAGCTGAAGTAAAACCGTATAACTCAGCAATGTGTTTAAAAAAAAACAAGTTTGAAACTATTCAGGACAGGACAATTTACCTGATCTATCCAGCAACACAAAAACACACCGACATGACCAAAAATTTATTGATTGCTCTTTAGCACGCAGATCACAATAAATCACAAACATGAAGTACAATCTCATCAAACATGTCTTTTACCTGTAGTCGGCTTGTTTCTCACCGGACTCTCCTGTGCTGGGGGACTTGCATTCCTCCGAATAGGCATGTTTATAGATAGAATGAACAACCTGTTAAAGGAACTACATAACATAGGTTGAGCCAAAATATTATTCTGATCGTGTTTCATAACAATGGATAGAGTATAGAAGGGCTCAAACACTTTAGCCCAGTTTAATGAATAAATGAATATTAAGCATGATAAAGCAGCAAAGCAAGCATTACCATTTTAAGTCTGCAGTTTATAACTAAAAAAACTAAAGATAACATGAAAAAAAAATCTAGTAAATGTTCGACATTGAATTGTAAAAGAACAGATAAAACTGAGAATTAAGCAGCTGGTCACGCATTTTGTAATGTTAATAAAATGGTCATTGATCTTTCTACAATTTTAAAAAATTGAATCTGACAGAGAAAATAGATTGTCTTCAATTTACACAGATAACAAGAAGGATAACACAAGCAGATTTCTGATTGCATAGGTGAAACCGAACAAATTTTAAATGTCAGTTACAGCATCCAAGAAACCCAATTATGCCTGTGAATGTAATGGAAAATGGGGAAAAAACACAGGACAATACCTGAAAAAAAAAGCCAGTGTCACTGAAGTCATGCTCATACGATGGGAAGTTTACTTTAATGTCAAAGAATATCAACTGAAACAACTGAAAAGACTTATTTTGCAAATAGGAAACCAGGGTTTACAATTGAGTTTAGATTGGTTTCAGTGTTCCTGACAATTTAGTTGAAGCAAATCTCCTGAAATCCAGTATTGGAAATCAAACAAGCAGCCTAACAATTTGGATAGAGTGGGCCAAGGAATATGACACAGGAGTGGAGCCAGGGTTCACCAGTAAACACTGTTGTAGATTTTGAATGCTTCTGTCAAAGAATCAGAAGTTTACGGGGACACAAGGAAGTAAGTTTTATTGCTTCTTTGGCTGGATGGATAAGAACATGCCATTTTACTCATGGAAAATTATCAGGTTCTGACATCAGGATATTACAGAAGGGAAGGCTTGTACACCAGAGGCGAGGTAAACAGATCAAACATTATTCCATTTTAACTGGAATGCGAGTAGGGAATTTTAAAAACCTGATACCAGCAAAAGTGTGCAGCCAATCTGTCTTCCTAATGTCCTCAAGTGAAAGAACACTGCCTTCCCCATGCGGACCATCTGTATGCAGCTCCAGTTCCTTGTCCACATGGTTGAACCTGAACTACTTACTAAAGTGACTCAACAAGTCAATCCATCAACTGCTACAAGTCAAGACTCTCGTAAAGTTCATCGCCGCTTTTATAAGCCATTACGTTTCAGTTATCACCCATATCACAAGACAGTATTAGAAATAGCATTAGTTTGAAGTGAATGCACTGATGAAATAAGCTTTGCCAAAAACTAGTTTCCCACAAAACACTGATACTGAATATAAGCAAATAGCATTAAGGCACCAAACATCAGTTAAACAACGCAATTGCTGGATAGAGCTTGTATTTTTTTCTGTCTTGGAATTGAAGTTATTGTTTCTATTCCAGCAAAGAATTTGTAATTTTAATTATTCAAAATTAAATGTAGGAACAACTTTAAAATATTTAGCACTGTACCTATACCCCAATCAACATTTCGTCTTTTGAATTATTAACAAATATACACAACTAAGATTTAGCTTGATATGAATTAGCAATTTCTATATAAATTAGTAAAATGTCAGAAAGTGGGTGGAGATGGAAAATTACAAACTTTTTTTTCCCAGATACGCATTAATTATATGAGCAGCCCGATGTATGCATTGCAGCTCGAGAATACTGTCCATGGTCTTTGGTCATATTTTGGACAATTGCAAAAACGTCCTTTGATAAACCTCATATTGTTAAAGTCAATGGAAAAAACTAATTAGCAGTATTCTAACACCTGACTTAATCAGTCACCCCTAAAATTTAATCTTATTTTCAAATATTTCACCAAAGTTCTTTAGACAAAAAATATTCAACCTGAACCTACACAATTCTACCTATAACTGATTCTAAGCTCAAAGGTATTTAGTCCATTGTTACCAAAGATTAAACCAATAATTGCATTGAATCAATTGTATCACCGCCTTGTTTGGAGCCGTACCACCTAAGACTGCAAGACCCGGCAGAGGATAATGAAGTCAGCAGAAAAGACCATTGGGGAACCTCTTCCTAGCAAGAACTACACTAGATATAGGCAGAAAGCAATAAACATTGTGAAATACTCTACACACCCCGCATGTAAACTGTTCTCCTTTCTGCCATCTGGCAGGAGGTATCATAGCACTCGGGCCCTTATGTCCAGAATGGGAAATATTTTCCCCCAAGCCTTCAGGCTCTCAGTACACGTGGATTTTCAGTGTATACATCTTATAACCTTAATAAGATATGTTAACTAGTTTCCTAACTTCCTTCTATGTAAATATGCTCCATAGTCCTGGAGAAATGCTATCACGTCCCACTGTCGAAGGATAAATAATTGTCAAATTGCCAGGTAACTGAAATTTTTTAATTGCTTTCAGTTTTCTGGTTGCATTGCTGAGAATATACATAATTGAACATGGTTTCATTTACAATACCAACTAGACATATAAAATATCTGAATTTCTAAGTAAAGGCAATAATTTCTCCATGCAAATCTTCAATTACATCATGCCAAAAGAAACCTTTTATTTCAAAGAAGGGCCAATGTCACATTGTAAATGAATGAGATTACCTCCCACACCAAAAACTGCTTGGAGACTGGCTGACTGGGTACCAGGTATCAGAAATAGGATGCAAGAGGGTGCTGGAGGCTTCCTGATCATGTCAAGAGGTATGGACCTGGAGCTCAGATTGTTGATCATTTAAAATGAAGACTGTATCTGTGGGAGCGCTGGAGGCAATGCCATGAACATTCAGTGACCCTGGGGGGATCTCCTTTGCTTCTCTTTCTCTATCCTGTAAGGGACACTGGGCAATTTTTGCTGAATCTTTGTCTGCCTTTTGATAAAGGAAATTTGGTGTAATATCACATGTTCTGTTTTATTACAAGGAAATAATATTAAAAGATCAAGGAATTTTGCTGAGGCTGGAGTAAAACAGGTAAAACCCATTTTTAGGCAAAATCATAAAGGACCCCTTCCATCCTGTTAACTTCAGAAAAGAGAAGAATATCAGAGCCAACATCAACAGGCTGAGGAACAGCTTTTCCCCCACAGGCAGTGAGAATGCTGAACTGCGAAAGAACTGCTCACAATAACCATCTGAGACTCTCTTATTCACAAAACAACATTTATTTATTTATTTATATAGATAAAATACTTGTTTTTGTTTGTGCACAGGTGTTTGTACCTGTGCGCAGGCATGCATGTTATGTCTGGTTGTTTATCTGTGTGTTTTGCCCCAAGGACCAGAAAACACTATTTCCTTGGTTTGTTCTTGTGTAGACAACAATAAACTCGACTTGAAAATCCCTTTAAAAAAAGCTTGCACTACTCCTGTTTAATAGGAAAAGTCTTAGATGTGCCCGGGTTTAAATCAGCAGGGTAATAGACTAGCCCCGGTATAGAACGGCAGGGCAACAGACGCGCCTCCGTCGATGGCTGCAACAGGCGCTCCCCCGGCGGCAGGGCAACAGGCGCGCCCCCGGCGGCAGGGCAACAGGCGCGCCCCCGGCGGCAGGGCAACAGGCGCGCCCCCGGCGGCAGGGCAACAGGCGCGCCCCCGGCGGCAGGGCAACAGGCGCGCCCCCGGCGGCAGGGCAACAGGCGCGCCCCCGGCGGCAGGGCAACAGGCGCGCCCCCGGCGGCAGGGCAACAGGCGCGCCCCCGGCGGCAGGGCAACAGGCGCGCCCCCGGCGGCAGGGCAACAGGCGCGCCCCCGGCGGCAGGGCAACAGGCGCGCCCCCGGCGGCAGGGCAACAGGCGCGCCCCCGGCGGCAGGGCAACAGGCGCGCCCCCGGCGGCAGGGCAACAGGCGCGCCCCCGGCGGCAGGGCAACAGGCGCGCCCCCGGCGGCAGGGCAACAGGCGCGCCCCCGGCGGCAGGGCAACAGGCGCGCCCCCGGCGGCAGGGTCACAGGCGCGCCCCTGTCCAGAACGGCAGGGTCACAGGCGCTCCCCTGTCCAGAACGGCAGGGTCACAGGCGCGCCCCTGTCCAGAACGGCAGGGTCACAGGCGCGCCCCTGTCCAGAACGGCAGGGTCACAGGAGCGCCCCTGACCAGAACGGCAGGGTCACAGGTGCGCCCCCGTCGACAGTGGCAGGGCAACAGGCACGCCCCCCCCGTGGACGGCGGCAGGGGAACATGCGCCCCCCCCCGTGGACGGCGGCAGGGTCACAGGCGCGTGGGGGGGGGGGAACATGCGCGCCCCCCCTGTGGACGGCGGCAGGGTCACGGGCGCGCCCCCCCCCGTGGACGGCGGCAGGGTCACGGGCGCGCCCCTGTCCAGGGCGGCAGGGTCACGGGCGCGCACCCGTCGACGGCGGCAGGGCCACGGGCGCGCACCCGTCGACGGCGGCAGGGCCACGGGCGCGCACCCGTCGACGGCGGCAGGGCCACGGGCGCTCCCCCGTCTGGAACGGCAGGGCCACGGACGCGCCCCCTTCTGGAACGGCAGGGCCACGGACGCGCCCCCTTCTGGAACGGCAGGGCCACGGACGCTCCCCCTTCTGGAACGGCAGGGCCACGCACGCGCCCCCGTCTGGAACGGCAGGGTCACGGACGCGCCCCCTTCTGGAACGGCAGGGTCACGGACGCGGCCCCTTCTGGAACGGCAGGGTCACGGACGCGCCCCCGTCTGGAACGGCAGGGTCACGGACGCGCCCCCGTCTGGAACGGCAGGGTCACGGACGCGCCCCCGTCTGGAACGGCAGGGTCACGGACGCTCCCCCGTCTGGAACGGCAGGGTCACGGACGCGCCCCCGTCTGGAACGGCAGGGTCACGGACGCGCCCCCGTCTGGAACGGCAGGGTCACGGAGGCGCCCCCGTCTGGAACGGCAGGGTCACGGACGCTCCCCCGTCTGGAACGGCAGGGTCACGGACGCGCCCCCGTCTGGAACGGCAGGGTCACGGACGCGCCCCCGTCTGGAACGGCAGGGTCACGGACGCGCCCCCGTCTGGAACGGCAGGGTCACGGACGCGCCCCCGTCTGGAACGGCAGGGTCACGGACGCGCCCCCGTCTGGAACGGCAGGGTCACGGACGCGCCCCCCGTCTGGAACGGCAGGGTCACGGACGCGCCCCCGTCTGGAACGGCAGGGTCACGGACGCGCCCCCGCCTGGAACGGCAGGGTCACGGACGCGCCCCCGTCGACGGCGGCAGGGCCACGGGCGCACCCCCGTCTGGAACGGCAGGGCCACGGACGCGTCCCCTTCTGGAACGGCAGGGTCACGGACGCGACCCCGTCTGGAACGGCAGGGTCACGGACGCGCCCCCGTCTGGAACGGCAGGGTCACGGACGCGCCCCCGTCTGGAACGGCAGGGTCACGGACGCGCCCCCGCCTGGAACGGCAGGGTCACGGGCGCGCCCCCGTCGACGGCGGCAGGGCCACGGGCGCACCCCCGTCTGGAACGGCAGGGCCACGGACGCGTCCCCTTCTGGAACGGCAGGGTCACGGACGCGACCCCGTCTGGAACGGCAGGGTCACGGACGCGCCCCCGTCTGGAACGGCAGTGTCACGGACGCTCCCCCGTCTGGAACGGCAGGGTCACGGACGCGCCCCCGTCTGGAACGGCAGGGTCACGGACGCGCCCCTTTCTGGAACGGCAGGGTCACGGACGCGCCCCTGTCTAGAACGGCAGGGTCACGGACGCGCCCCTTTCTAGACTAGAACGGCAGGGTCACGGACGCGCCCCTTTCTAGACTAGAACGGCAGGGTCACGGACGCGCCCCTTTCTAGACTAGAACGGCAGGGTCACGGACGCGCCCCTTTCTAGACTAGAACGGCAGGGTCACGGACGCGCCCCTTTCTAGACTAGAACGGCAGGGTCACGGACGCGCCCCTTTCTAGACTAGAACGGCAGGGTCACGGACGCGCCCCTTTCTAGACTAGAACGGCAGGGTCACGGACGCTCCCCCGTCTGGAACGGCAGGGTCACGGACGCTCCCCCGTCTGGAACGGCAGGGTCACGGACGCACCCCCGCCTGGAACGGCAGGGTCACGGGCGCCCCCGTCGACGGCGGCAGGGCCACGGGCGCTCCCCCGTCTGGAACGGCAGGGTCACGGACGCGCCCCCGTCTGGAACGGCAGGGTCACGGACGCGCCCCCGTCTGGAACGGCAGGGTCACGGACGCGCCCCCGTCTGGAACGGCAGGGTCACGGACGCGCCCCCTTCTGGAACGGCAGGGTCACGGACGCTCCCCCGTCTGGAACGGCAGGGTCACGGACGCGCCCCCGTCTGGAACGGCAGGGTCACGGACGCGCCCCCGTCTGGAACGGCAGGGTCACGGACGCGCCCCCGTCTGGAACGGCAGGGTCACGGACGCGCCCCCGTCTGGAACGGCAGGGTCACGGACGCGCCCCCGTCTGGAACGGCAGGGTCACGGACGCTCCCCCGTCTGGAACGGCAGGGTCGCAGGCGCGCCCCTTTCGAGAACGGCAGGGTCGCAGATGCGCCCCTGTCTAGAACGGCAGGGTCTCAGACGCGCCCCTGTCTAGAACGGCAGGGTCACAGACGCGCCCCTGTCTAGAACGGCAGGGTCTCAGACGCGCCCCTGTCTAGACCGGCTGGGTCACAGACGCGCCCCTGTCTAGAACGGCAGGGTCACAGACGCGCCCCTGTCTAGAACGGCAGGGTCTCAGACGCGCCCCTGTCTAGAACGGCAGGGTCACAGACGCGCCCCTGTCTAGAACAGCAGGGTCTCAGACGCGCCCCTGTCTAGACCGGCTGGGTCACAGACGCGCCCCTGTCTAGACCGGCTGGGTCACAGACGCGCCCCTGTCTAGACCGGCTGGGTCACAGACGCGCCCCTGTCTAGAACGGCAGGGTCACAGACGCGCCCCTGTCTAGAACGGCAGGGTCACAGACGCGTCCCTGTCTAGACCGGCTGGGTCACAGACGCGCCCCTGTCTAGAACGGCAGGGTCACAGACGCGCCCCTGTCTAGAACGGCAGGGTCACAGACGCGTCCCTGTCTAGAACGGCAGGGTCACAGACGTGCCTGAGTACTAGGGCAGGACCATCCCAGGGTCAGCACCATGCAAGGGGCAGGCGGCTGTCAGTGCGCATGCTCAGTCGAGTACGATCCAGCCGCCCCCTCGGACAAAAAGCAATCCCATTCATTCATCGGCCTCGGAGAGGCATGCGGGCCGCGTACCCCACTTCCCGGGCCGGACACACACAGCTGGGCGCCGGCACACTTTCGGCCCCTCCAACCCTCGTCCCCATCAAAACCTCGACGCTAAAATGGCGGTGCGAGAAAAGCCGCCGCCGTGCCCGTTCCCGGAGCCGGAGCTCACGGCCGGGCAAGGGTCCGCGGCCTGGTACGCTGGGGGGGGGGTTGGTCACCCTCCTTACCGTGACGGCCGCCCTCCGATTCACCTCCTCCTGCTCCCGTTTTGCCTCCAACCCCGAAGCTGCTGCCTCTCCTCACCCTACCTGGCTTCAACCGGAAATGTCGTCACCCAACGGACGAGGCGCGCAGCCGATTCAAACAAAAACAATCAAGAAATAAACACTTCCGAGTTACAAAACGTAGCCACCGCGCCAAATTTAAGCGGTAAACGAATGTGAGTTAAGTTGCTCCATTTTATTTTAATTTGTAAAATTGTTAGTGTCTCTTCAATCACCGTTTTTATTCTGTTTTGCCCCGCACAAAGATGGCACACATGGCTATTGCCCCGCACAAACATGACGGAAATTGTCAGTCGCTGGCATTGCCCCTCATAAAGATGGCGGGTCGATTCTTCTCACTCTTACTCCCACCCCTGACGTACCTGGGTTTGTTTCCTTACAGTTAAATCAAAGCGGGACTTCAAATCCGGATAAATGCTTCACTGGAAAGCCACGCGTGTTAAAGCCACGAAAAGTAACCAGTGCATCATCGTGGAATTATTTTCATTTTGTGCCACTTTCCTCGACCGAGATCAAGGGCCGACATTCCTCACCTCGCGTCGTCCAGGAGCCACCGCCTCTCCCCGGCCACGGCGCCCCACCCGTCCCACGCTAGCCCCGCACACTCCCACCACCAACACGACACCCCTGCACCCACCCCTCCCCCCCCACCCACCATCCTCAGCCTTTGCCCCTCCCCACACACTGCACCATCCCCCCCTCCCAATTCTGGCCTTCCCCCCCCTACCTCCACACTGCACCACCCCCCATCCCCAGCCTCTCCCCTACCCCCACACTGCCCCACTCCCCTTCCCCAGCCACTACCCTACCCCCACACTGCCCCACCCCCCATCCCCAGCCTTTCCCCCTCCCGCCACGCTGCTCCATCCCCAGCCTCTCTTCCTACCCCCACACTGCCCCAACCCCAGCCTCTCCCCTACCCCCACACTGCCCCATCCCCAGCCTCTCCCCCTACCCCCACACTGCCCCATCCCCAGCCTCTCCCCTACCCCCACACTGCCCCACTCCCCTTCCCCAGCCACTACCCTACCCCCACACTGCCCCACCCCCCATCCCCAGCCTTTCCCCCTCCCGCCACGCTGCTCCATCCCCAGCCTCTCTTCCTACCCCCACACTGCCCCAACCCCAGCCTCTCCCCTACCCCCACACTGCCCCATCCCCAGCCTCTCCCCCTACCCCCACACTGCCCCATCCCCAGCCTCTCCCCCTACCCCCACACTGCCCCATCCCCAGCCTCTCCCCCTACCCCCACACTGCCCCATCCCCTACCCCCACACTGCCCCATCCCCCTACCCCCACACTGCCCCATCCCCCTACCCCCACACTGCCCCATCCCCCTAACCCCACACTGCCCCATCCCCCTACCCCCACACTGCCCCATCCCCCTACCCCCACACTGCCCCATCCCCCTACCCCCACACTGCCCCATCCCCAGCCTCTCCCCCTAACCCCACACTGCCCCACCCCCAGCCTCTCTCCTACCCCCACACTGCCCAACCCCCAGCCTCTCTCCTACCCCCACACTGCCCCACCCCCAGTCTCTCCCCTACCCACACTGCCCCATCCCCAGCCTCCCCTACCCCCACACTGCCCCATCCCCAGCCTCTCCCCCTACCCCCACACTGCCCCATCCCCAGCCTCTCCCCCTACCCCCACACTGCCCCATCCCCTACCCCCACACTGCCCCATCCCCCTACCCCCACACTGCCCCATCCCCCTACCCCCACACTGCCCCATCCCCCTAACCCCACACTGCCCCATCCCCCTACCCCCACACTGCCCCATCCCCCTACCCCCACACTGCCCCATCCCCAGCCTCTCCCCCTAACCCCACACTGCCCCACCCCCAGCCTCTTCCCCTACCCCCACTCTGCCCCAACCCCCAGCCTCTCTCCTTCCCCCACACTGCCCCACTCCCCTTCCCCAGGCACTACCCTACCCCCACACTGCCCCACCCCCCATCCTCAGCCTTTCGCCCTCACCCCACACTGCCCCATCCCCAGCCTCTCCCCCTACCCCCACACTGCCCCATCCCCAGCCTCTCCCCCTACCCCCACACTGCCCCATCCCCAGCCTCTCCCCCTACCCCCACACTGCCCCATCCCCAGCCTCTCCCCTACCCCCACACTGCCCCATCCCCAGCCTCTCCCCCTACCCCCACACTGCCCCATCCCCCTACCCCCACACTGCCCCATCCCCCTACCCCCACACTGCCCCATCCCCCTAACCCCACACTGCCCCATCCCCCTACCCCCACACTGCCCCATCCCCCTACCCCCACACTGCCCCATCCCCCTACCCCCACACTGCCCCATCCCCCTACCCCCACACTGCCCCATCCCCCTACCCCCACACTGCCCCATCCCCAGCCTCTCCCCCTAACCCCACACTGCCCCACCCCCAGCCTCTCCCCTACCCCCACAATGCCCCATCCCCAGCCTCTCCCCCTACCCCCACACTGCCCCATCCCCAGCCTCTCCCCCTACCCCCACACTGCCCCATCCCCAGCCTCTCGCCCTACCCCCACACTGCCCCATCCCCAGCCTCTCCCCCTACCCCCACACTGCCCCATCCCCAGCCTCTCCCCCTGCCCCCACACTGCCCCATCCCCAGCCTCTTCCCCTACCCCCACACTGCCCCATCCCCAGCCTCTCCCCCTACCCCCACACTGCCCCATCCCCCTACCCCCAAACTGCCCCATCCCCCTACCCCCACAATGCCCCATCCCCAGCCTCTCCCCCTACCCCCACACTGCCCCATCCCCAGCCTCTCCCCCTACCCCCACACTGCCCCATCCCCAGCCTCTCGCCCTACCCCCACACTGCCCCATCCCCAGCCTCTCCCCCTACCCCCACACTGCCCCATCCCCAGCCTCTCCCCCTGCCCCCACACTGCCCCATCCCCAGCCTCTTCCCCTACCCCCACACTGCCCCATCCCCAGCCTCTCCCCCTACCCCCACACTGCCCCATCCCCCTACCCCCAAACTGCCCCATCCCCCTACCCCCACACTGCCCCATCCCCAGCCTCTCCCCCTAACCCCACACTGCCCCACCCCCAGCCTCTCCCCTACCCCCACTCTGCCCCAACCCCCAGCCTCTCTCCTACCCCCACACTGCCCCACCCCCAGTCTCTCCCCTACCCACACTGCCCCATCCCCAGCCTCCCCTACCCCCACACTGCCCCATCCCCAGCCTCTCCCCCTACCCCCACACTGCCCCATCCCCAGCCTCTCCCCTACCCCCACACTGCCCCATCCCCAGCCTCTCCCCCTACCCCACACTGCTCCATCCCCAGCCTCTCCCCCTACCCCCACACTGCCCCATCCCCAGCCTCTCCTCCTAACCCCACACTGCCCTACCCCCCAGCCTCTCCCCCTACCCCCACACTGCCCCATCCCCAGCCTCTCCCCATACCCCACACTGCCCCATCCCCAGCCTCTCCCCCTACCCCCACACTTCCCCATCCCCAGCCTCTCCTCCTAACCCCACACTGCCCCACCCCCCAGCCTCTCCCCCTACCCCCACTCTGCCCCAACCCCCAGCCTACCCCCACACTGCCCCACCCCCCAGTCTCTCCCCTACCCCCACACTGCCCCATCCCTCATCCCCAGCCTCTCCCCCTACACCCACACTGCCCCACCCAATCCCCTGCCTCTCCCCTAACCCCACACTGCCCCAGACTCTCCTGTACCCCGCACCCACACTGCCCCAGCCTCTCCTGTACCCCCCACTCACACTGCCCCACCCCCCTTACCACCACACTGCCCCACCCCCCTTACCACCACACTGCCCCCCATCCCACAGTAGCCCCACCAGCCTCCCCACATCCACCCCCTACCCCCAAACCGCATCATCCCCGGCCTCCCCTGCACCTTCACCTACACCCCACCCTGTCCTTTAGCCTTCTCCACTCCTCCTCCATGGCCTTCACCTGCATCCCCCTTTATTCCCCTCCTACCGGCCTCTTACCCACACCTGAACCCCCCCCCCCCCGAAATCGGGCCTCCCCCTCAGTACCCCAGCCTCTGCATGGAGCTCAAAGGCACTTTGAAGAATTTACTGGAACCCTAAGGAATTTGTCAAAATTGAAGCCACAGTGATGGGGTAGGTGGGGAATCTGAGGCAGATGTTCAAGAGGCCTAAATGGATATTCATCCCATGGTGGACACCACCCCACACAACCCTCCTCACTTTGACTCCATCTGTTCCACACAACCTATTAAAATAATTGGGATAAGCAAAAAATCTGCAGGTGCTAAGGTCAGGCAGAGTACACAAATATGAAGGAAACTCAGCAGGCCATGCAGCATCCATAGAAAGTAAAAAAGCTGTCAATATCTCGGCCTCAAGTCCTTCAAGAATGCTGAAAATCAGGTAGAAGTGGGAGTAAGCAGGGGGATGGGAGAATAAAAGAAGCACAGGCTAATGGGGAAGAAGCTGAGAAGTGATGGGGAAAGAGGGCTAAGAAAGACATCTCTCTGATAGGAGGAAGTGAAGGGACTAGGGTGGTGGAGGAAGGAAGACAAGGGATGAGGAAAAGGGAGACCAGAGAGATGAGGAAAAGGGAGACCAGAGAAGGGGTTTCATAGAAATTGCAGATCATGATTGATGCCATCTGGTTGGTGATAGAATATTGGGTGTTGTTCTTCCAATTTACAAGTAACCAATATGACACTATGTGAGACCATGGACAGATGTCAATTTGTGTGGCAGGAGGATGAGAAACTTTGGTTTTGCAGCTGACTGCTACAAAGAAACACACACACACAATGTGGCAGGTTAAGCTCACTCCTTTATTAGGGCTGGAAAGGCTGCTTTTAGACTGTTTAAGTTCCCGTTGTTTTTGCTGATTGACTGAGTCATCCATATGAATACCATAGCGGGCAGGAACATACATGCATATGAATGCCCTTCTTCCCCAGCCTGTTTCTGCTGAATTAGCTGGGCAGCTTGACCATTTTAGGGCTGTTGGTCTGATGCTGTCCCAGCTTCTACTCCTGCCGGTTCGTTGTCTTGGGAGTCACTTTAGCGATCTCTGTCCGCGTCTGCTGCCACGCAATGTGCCAGCCCAATCTCTGCAATTGCAGGCCGTCACAGTTGGCCATTGAGAAGTCCTTGTGTGGTGATAGGTAATTACACCACTAGGTCACCAGGGGTCATCCTGATGACCTTATCTATTAGTCCAGAGCTACAATCTCGCCTTCCAGGTTCGTCTTGCAGAGAGACAAGACCTCTTAGTGTACATATTAGTTTATTAAATTGTACTGACAATAGCCACACCAGCAGTGCAAGTATAAGACAGCTTTAATAAACTAATATGTACACTAAGAGGTCTTGTCTCTCTGCAAGACGAACCTGGAAGGCGAGACTGTAGCTCTGGACTGCTTGATAGACAAGGTCACCAGGATGATCCCTGGTGACCTAGTGGTGTAATTACCTATCACCACACCTTGGAATTGCAGACAAGGTGCTCAACAAAACAATCTTTCAGTCTGCGTCCAATCTCTCCAATGTAGAAAGTGCTGCATCAGGAGCACCAGATGTAGTAAATGACACCCCCCCCCCGCCCACAGATTCACATGTGAAGTGTTGCTTCACTCGAAAGGACTGTTTCGGAGCCTGAATAGTGAAGGCGGAGGAAGTGCAAGTGAATCACAGCACTTCTTAGAGTCATGAGGGTGGGTGACCTCTGCAGAAAGCGGAGAGGGGAAGATGTGTCTGGTGGTGGGATCACGTGGTAGGGTGATGAAAATTGAGGAGTTGTTGGATGCAGAGGCTACTGGGGTGGTAGGTGAGGGTAAGAGGAACCCTGTTCATTCACTGGGGGTGTAGGGGTGCAGAACAGATGTGTGACAAAAAGGGAAGATTCCAGTGAAGGTTGAGTTAATGACAGAGGAGGGGAAGTCACATTTCTATTAGAATGAAATCAATGAGAATTACAGGATAATTTCTCCACTTCTGGGAATTGAACCAGAATCAATTCTTCATCTCCTTGTTGTTAATGAAGGACATCCTTGGGATTTTCACCCCAGCACCCTCTGCATACAGCACATCATCCTCCACACTAGAATGCTAGCTTCAACTTGACCACACCACCAGACACATCAAGCACTCCCCACCCTTTTCTCACCCTGATGCCTTCCCAATCATTGTTGGAGACGTCAACCTAAAGAAGACTCCAACAAACTATTACCAACCATGGGGAGCCAATGCATTTGACCACTGCTACACCACCATGAAGAATGCCTACCGAACCATCCAATGGCTGCACTTCGACAAGTCTGATCACCTGGCCGCACTTCTACATCTGGAGCACACGCCGAGACTGAGGACCATAGCAACAGTGGTGAAGACAGACAAAGTGTCGTTGAGGCAGGCAGAGAAGCACCTGTAGGACTGCTCTGAATTGGTGGACTGGACCATATTCAAGCAACCATCAAACTTGAATGTATATGCCACGGCTGTCATTGACTTCATCAAGACCTGTGTGGATCAATCAAAAGATTCACAACCTGCTGAGTCAAGGTCGATGGTTTAAGACCTCTACAGGTATGAGCCATCACAGCAGCAAATTCTGAGGGAAGCTAGAGAGAGTCAGATACTTGCCATCTGTGGCAAGGATTGCAGGCTATTTCATTCCACAAGGCCAAGTTGAACAGCATAAATGGCTGTGATGACTCCCTAGCAGGTGGCATGGTTAGCATAGTGGTTTGTACAATGCTGTTACAGTGACAATGATAAGGACCTTGGTTCGAATCCCGTAAGGAGTTTGTACATCCTCCCTGTCATCTGTGTGAGTGTTACAGAGTTCTGTGCTGTGTATTGGCCTATGAATTGTGTGGTTTTATATTAAAAAGTGACAGTTTGCCTTAGAGAGCCAAGGTGAAGGTGGGCTGCTGAGAATGGGAGACAGACTGAGCATGTGCAGAAAACGAAAAAAATTTATGGACTTGGATGACTGTGGAGTGGAAGTAGGCCCAGAGCATGAGTCATGGTCTGGAGGACAGTTTAGAATGTTGGGATTTCAAAAAGAATGAACATTCCGAAGGCAGCCAGCAGGATCCAGACCAAGCCCCGTGGTTCCTCTCTCTGCAGTAACACATCTTTGAATTTTGTGCTCTCTCTCTCTCTCTCTCTCTCTCTCTCTCTTTTTCTCTCTCTCTCTCACACACACAAAGATCTTTTGGTTTCAGTTTACCAAACAAACTGAATTTTGTTTATGATCTTTACTTCAGTTGAGATTGAAGTTTTGTGAGTCTTGTGTGTTTTGTGTTTGTTTTGTGTCTAAGTTTTTCTGTGGGCTGGTTGGAAGTGTAGCTTTGACTTTAATTACATATGTTATATTTAGGTTGGGGAATTTATTAGTTTTACCCTGTTATAGGAATTTGCATAGTAACCTGTGGGCATTGTTATAAAAGGGGGGGGATTTTGAATTAAAGTTTGAAGGAAAAATTTTGTTAATAAAGTAATTGTTCATCTTTACCCCTGTGTGATCTGCCTTCTTTGTGGTTTGATCTTGTAACATAATTTGGGGGAATCATCCAGGATCAAACTAATTTGGAAACTTTAGGGGTGATTGACTTGTGCTTAGTTATCAGTCGTCTGAGTTTGACTCAACCTCCAGCTTGAAATTAAAAAGTAAACAAGTGAGTGTATAAATCACCAGCAGAAAAACCAGCAACTATGAATATTGACCAGTTCATAGCGAACCCTTCAGTGGTTAATTTAAAAATGGCTAAAAAGTCAGAACTGATGGTTATAGTTGGCAAGTTAAAACTTCTTGTAGAAAGAACTGGGATGAAAAAGGAAGTTGTCCGAAAGATTGTTAAGCACTATGTAGGAAAGAAGGTATTTGAAGAAGCTCCATTAGGACAATTTCCCAAGGAGAAAACTTCAGAGGAAGTAAAGTTGGCTTTGAGAAAACTAGAATTAGAGGGAAAAAAGAGAGGCAGAAAGGAAAGCCGAACGGGAAGCCGCAAGGGGGGGAGAGAGAGAAACAATGGAAACTTGAGCTAGAACTAGCTAAATTAAAGCTGACCCTGACCCAAGGAGAGGGACCCACGTGCTGGTCAGGAGGAGAGGTTTCTGGTCAGTAGAGAAGTGAGGTTAGTTCCTCCATTTGAGGAAGCTGAAATAGACCAGTATTTCCAGCAATTTTGAGAAAGTAGCTGTAAATTAGTCACTCCTGCTACAAAATGTTCTTTAAGGGAAAGCCCAACAGGTGTACTCGTATCTCACTGTACAACAGGCAGCTGATTACGAATTTGTAAAGCAGGCTATACTCTGATCTTGTGAACTAGTCCCAGAGGCTTATGGACAAAAGTTCAGGAGTTTAAAAAAAAGCAGCAACTCAATCTTACCTGGATTTTGCTTATAGGAAGGTTGTGTGTTTTGATCGGTGGTGTGCTGCAATGAAAGTAGAAAATAACTTTGATGCATTGAAGGAAATCATTCTGATTGAGGAGATTAAAAATTGTGTTCCTGACGATATTCAAGTGTACTTGCAGAGAAAAATATAAAAACTTGGCAAGAATTGGCTAAATTCGCAGACGAATATGCTTTAACCCATGAGTCTAAGTGGACACCAGGGAAAACCTTTCAAAGGAATCTGCTGATAATCCAAGTAGAGTTGAAAAAAAATCTAGAAGTGAGGTTAAAGGAAGAGAGGAAGAGAAATGAGTGAAGGAAAAATTTTCGAGTGTTATTTGCCACTATTGTAAGAAGCCAGGGCACATAATAGCAAATTGTCCTGTACTGAAAAGGAAGAAAGAGAAAGGGGTTGTACCAACTGCCTGTGTTCAGAGTGAGAAAGTTAGGGATATTTTTAAACCATTCATGACTGAAGGTTTCATTTTGGTTAAAGAAGGATCCAATCAAGTGCCGATTAAAATCCTGCGGGATACTGGATTAGCCCAATCGCTTGTATTAAGAAATGTTTTGAATTTTGGTGAGGAAATCGATACTGGAGATGTGAATTTAGTTAAAGGTATTGGTGGTGAAGCAGAGCTTATACCTTTGCATAGAATAGTGATGAAATCAGACTTAGTTAATGGCCCGGTTATGATAGGGTTAAGATCAAGTCTGTCGGTGGACGGAGTTTCTCTTTTGTTAGGAAATGATTTAGCAGAGGGTAAAGTCATACCTGCAGTGAAACTCACAAGTAAACCATTGGTTTATGAGTCCAAATAGGATTTGGAAATCTACCCTGCGTGTGCCATTACTAGAGCCATGTCTAGAAAAAAGGTTGAGGTAGAGAAAGTATGTGATGATCCTGTAGTGGAGGCAAGCATTGAGGACAAACCTAAGGATCCAGCTTTGCTGTTGTCAAGAGAAGAATTAATAACCAGACAAAAGCATGATGCTGATCTTGCTGGGATAAGAGATAAGATTCTGTCTAACCAGGAAATTGAAACTGTGCCAGTAGGTTACTTTGTTCAAGATGGAATATTGATGAGAAAGTGCAGACCACAAGTGATACATGCCAGTGAAAACTGGGCAGAAGTAAGGCAATTTGTAATTCCCAAACTTTCAGGAATTAAATATTAAAGTTGGCTCATAGTACACCTTTAGGAGGACATATTGGAGTGAAGAAGACAGTAGAAAAGATAAGGAAACAGTTTTATTGGCCAAATTAAGAAAGGATGTTGTGAACTTTTGTAGAACCTGTCACACTTGTCAACTGGCGTGCAAGCCTAATCAAGGCCCACCAGTGGTACCTTTACAACCCATCCCTGCTTTCAGGGAGCCCTTCTCAGAAGTGATAGTGGATTGTGTTGGCCCATTGCCAAAAACCAAAGCAGGAAATGAATATTTGTTAACATTCATGTGCACAGCTTCAAGGTTTCCAGAGGCTATTTCCCTGAGAAACATTAAAGCAAAGATGATTGTGAAGGCTATGCTAAAGTTTTTCATACTGTTTGGTCAACCAAGGGAAATTCAATTGGACCAAGGGAGTAATTTTATGTCTGGAATATTTCAACAGGTGGTGTATGAATTGGGAGCCCATTAAATTGTGTCGTCTGCCTATCATCCTGAAAGTCAAGGGGCCTTGGAAAGGTTCCATTTAACTGTGAAAAATATAATGAGGGCTTATTGCATGGAAAATAATAAGGATTGGGATGAAGGAATCCATTTGTTATTGTTTGCTGTTAGAGAGGCAACTCAGGAGTCTCTTGGCTTTAATCCATTTGAGTTGGTGTTTGGTCATGAAGTCAGGGGTCCATTACTATTGTTGAAGGAACAGTGGATACATAATGATATACAATCAAATCTGTTGGATTATGTTTTCAAATTTAAAAACAGATTACATAAGGCTTGCGAGATGGCAAGGAAAAATGTAAAAACTACTCAGGTAAAAATGAAAATTCGATATGATCAAAAAGCAAAAATTATGGACATTAAAGTTGGCGACCAAGTATTGGTTTTGTTTCCAATGCAGTCAAACCCTTTGAGAGCTCAGTTTTCAAGACCATATAAGGTGAAATCAAAAATTAGCCAGGTCACCGATGTCATTGAGATGCCTGATCGTCAAAGAGAGACACAGGTCTGTCACGTGAACCTAACTTTGAGAAAATGACTGAGGAGGAGACTAGGATTCCAACCAAGGTGCTAGTTATAGAGAGTAAGTAGGAGATAAGTTTCGTGGAAGGTCATGGAGCACAGAATGTGATAAGCCGTAGGCTGGAAAATTCTATAGTTTTGTAAAACTTAGACACCAAGTTAATGCATTTGACTAAATCAGAAAGAGAAGAAATGAAGACATTACATGAAATTTAAGGATGTATTCCCAGATGTTCCAAGAAGAACTACTGTGGCTTGTCATGATGTGGAGGTCAGTGATGCTAAGTCTATTAAGCAGCATCCTTGCCGAGTTAATCAGGAAAAGAGCAGATTGTTGGATCAAGAGGTAGATTATATGCTTAAAAATGACATCATCCAAAAATCAAGTTCAAATTGGAGTTCACCCTGTGTTCTGGTGCCTAAGCCAGATGGCTCAATTAGGTTTCGAACAGATTATCGAAAGGTAAACATGGTGACAAAAACTGATGTGCTCCCTATTCCCAGAATAGATGATTGTATAGATAAGGTGGGGAGGGCTAAGTTTCTTTCAAAGATTGATCTCTTAAAAGGATACTGGTGTGTTCCTTTGACAGAGAAAGGCAGGGAGATTTCTGCATTTGTTACACCTTCGGGATTGTATGAGTATAATGTTATGCCTTTCGGGATAAAAAATGCAGCTGGCACATTTCTGTGATTAAGGCAGTAATTCAGGGTTTAGAGCACACAGGAGCCTATATCGATGATTTAGTCATTAGTACAGATACATGGGAAGAACAGATGCTTGAATTAGAGCAGTTATTTCAGAGACTGATGGAAGCACACCTCACAGTGAATTTGCACAAGAGTGAGTTTGGACATGCCACTGTAATTTATCTGGGTTACGTGGTAGGACAGGGACAGGTGGCACCGGTTGGACCGAAAGTATTGACTATCACTGCGTTCCCTATCCCCATTAATAAGAAAGCTCTTTGGAGATTTCTAGGTATGATTAGCTACTATTGTAGATTTTGTAAAAACTTTGCAAAATTGCACTCCCATTAACAAAACTACTTGGGAAGAAAGAAAATTTTTTCTGGTCAGATGCATGCCAGGAAGTGTTTCTGAAGTTAAAGGCCATTTTTTGCCATCAGCCTGTACTTTTGTCCCCTATCTTTGAAATGCCATTCTTTTTAGCCATGGAAGCCAGTGACGAAGCAGTTGGTGCTGTACTGTTACAAAAGAAGGATGGTGATGGAGTAGAAGATTCTATTTTGTACTTCGAAAAAGTTTAACGACCATCAACAAAATTACTCGACCATTGAGAAGGAGTTATTAGTGCTTTTTTTAGCATTGTGACATTTTGATGTGTATATTTGTACTGCTCAAAAACCATTAATAATATATACTGAACATAATTCATTAGTTTTTCTGTCTAAAATGAAAAATAAGAACAGATGATTATACAATTATAAGAGTATGATTTAATTATTACACACATCAGCCAGCTCCCCACCATGACTACCAGCCCCCGCCCCCCCCCACATCTCCATCGGGCACACTGAACTCAAAACGGTCAACCAGTTTACCTATCGGCTGCACCATTTCATCGGACGCAAGGATCGACAACGAGATAGACAACAGACTCGCCAAGGCAAATAGTGCCTTTGGAAGACTACACAAAAGATTCTGGAAAAACAACCAACTGAAAAACCTCACAAAGATTAGCATATACTGAGCCGTTGTCATACCCACACTCCTGTTCAGCTCCAAATCATGGGTCCTCTACCGGCATCACCTATGGCTCCTAGAACGCTTCCACCAGCATTGTCTCCGCCCCATCCTCAACATTCATTGGAGCGACTTCTTCCCTAACATCGAAGTACTCGAGATGGCAGAGGCTGACAGCACCGAATCCATGCTACTAAAGATCCAACTGTGCTGGGTAGGTCACGTCTCCAGAATGGAGGACCATCGCCTTCCCAAGATCGTGTTATATGGCCAGCTCTCCACTGGCCACCGTGACAGAGGTGCACCAAAGAAGAGGGTACAAGGACTGCCTAAAGAAATCTCTTGGTGCCTGCCACATTGACCACCGCCAGTGGGCTGATCTTGCCTCAAACCGTGCATCTTGGCACCTCACAGTTCGGCGGGCAGCAACCTCCTTTGAAGAAGTCCGCAGAGCCCACCTCACTGACAAAAGACAAAGGAGGAAAAACCCAACACCCAACCCCAACCAACCAATTTTCCCCTGCCACCGCTGCAACTGTGTCTGCCTGTCCCGCATCGGACTTGTCAGCCACAAACGAGCCTGCAGCTGACGTGGACATTTACCCCTCCATAAATCTTTGTCTGCGAAGCCAAGCCAAAGAGAAAGAGAAAGAAAGGGGATGGATAATGTAATAACAGGTTGTTTGTCAAGATGTTAATCTGGGTAGATATAAATCTAATCACATACTTATTTTTTTTTAAAGTGGAGTGTTTATTTTACTGATGTAATACTTCCATTAATTGTTAAAAATTTGTTCTTGTGGACCAATATTTTTTTTTGTCAGTGGAGGTGTTACAGAGTTGTGCATTGGCCTATGTGTTGTGTGGTTTTATGATAAAAAGTGACTGTTTGCCATCAAGGTGATGATGGACTGCTGAGAGAGTAGGAGATGGGCTGAGCATGTGCAGAAAATGATCTAAACATTTCTGGATTTGGACGATAAACCACCACTAGGTGGTGCTGTGGAGTAGAAGAAGGCCCAGAGCAGGAGTCATGGTCTGGAAGAGAGTTTAGAATGTTGGGATTTCAAAAAGGATGAACATTCCGAAGGCAGCCAGAAGGATCTGGACCAAGCCCGTGGTTCCTCTCTCTGCAGCAACACAAGACCACTTTGAATTTTGTGCTCTCTCTCTCTCTCTCTCTCTCTCTCTCTCTCTCTCTCTCTTTCTCTCTCTCACAAAGATCTTTTGCTTTCAGTTTACCAAACAAACTGAATTATGTTTCTGATCTTTACTTCAGTTGAGATCGAAGTTTTGTGAGTCTTGTGTGTTTTGTGTCTAAGTTTTTCTGTGGACTGGTTGAAAATATAACTTAAACTTTAATTACATATGTTATATTTAGGCTGGTGAATTTATTAGTTTTACACTGTTATAGAGATTTGCATAGTAACCAGTGGGCATTGTTATAAAAGGGGGGATTTTTAATCAAAGTTTGAAGGTGAATTTTTTTAAATAAAGTAATTGTTCATCTTTACCCCTGTGTGATATGCCTTCCTTGTGGTTGCTGGTTTGATCTTGTAATAGTGAGTTTTCCCCGGGGGCTCCAGTTTCCTCCCACTGTTCAAAATGTACCAGGGGTTGTGGATTGATTGGGTGTAAATTGGGCAGCATGCATCTAAATGGCTTCTACCGTGCCGTAAATAAAATTTAATGTAAACTTACCTGATGAGCTGAACACTTTCCATGCTCACTTTGAAAGGTGAATTCAATGTTACCAATGAGAATCCCGGCAGAAGCTATCAGCCCTGTAATATCTGTCTCTGAGGGCAATAACAGAACATCCTTCAAAAGGGTGAACCTTCGCAAGGTGTCAGGCCCTGGTGGCTTACCTGACAGGGTTCTGAGAATCTGTGTCAATAATCTAGCAATCTCTCATTCTGCAGTTAGAGGTTCCCACCTGCTTCAAAAGGGCATCAAGAAGAGTGGTGTGAGCTGCCTCAACGACTGTCACCCAGTAGCGCTAACATCTACTGTGATGAAATGCTTTGAGAGTTTGGTCATGGCCACAATTAACATGCACCTAAGCAAAGGTCTGGACCTGCTGCAATTCACCTACTATCACAATCGCTCCACAGCATTTGCAATCTCACTCAGCCCTGGATCACCAAGACAACAGCAAAATGTACATCAGGTTTCATCGACGACAGCTTAGCTTTCAACACCATCATCCCCTCAGTAGTGGTCAGCAAGCATCAAAACCTGGGCCTCTGCATGCACCTCCCACCCAAATCTAGATCAGGAGCGGGCAACCTTTTACCATGCGTGGGCCAGATGGCGGGCTGCACTGATGCTACCATAAATGAAATAAATACTGAAATGCCGACATTATGTCATTCATGTTTTTGATTGTCTCTGCTTGAAGTACGTAATGTATGAACATAATTGATGATAATTTATCAAAAAATAATCCACAATAAAAGTTAAATCAACCATATTCCTTCCAAGAAAATTACAGTGATGCACTTCAGGTCAGGGAAGGCAGCTTCAAATCTGGAAATGCACCAAAATCACAAATGTACCGTAGAGAGCATTCTGATTGGTTGCATTATTCATATGGAGGTACCAATGCTTAGGACAGGAAGAAACTCCAGAGGGTTGTTAACTCAGCCTGTAACATCACAGGCACCAGATTTCACTCCATCGAGGACGTCTATAAGAGATGGTGTCTTAAGAAAGCAGCCTCTATCCTCACATACCCCCACCACCCAGGCCATGCCCTCTTCACTCTGCCACCATTGTGGAAAAGGTACAGGAGCCTAAAGACCAGCCCTCAGTGGCACAAGGACAGCTTCTTCCCCACTGCCATCAGATTCCTGAATGATCAATGAACCACAGACACTACCTCACTTTTTCTTGAACTACTTTTATATATCTTATAAAGGGGTTTATATAAAAGTTTACACTGTGAGGCTGCCACAAAACAATGAGTTTCTTGACAAGAAATTCTGATTCTGAATTTATTGCCAGAGACGGCTTTGGAGGCTGTTATTGGTCTATTTAAACCAGAGGTTGAATAGTATGATTATCAAATGTTATGGAAGAAGACACAAAAATGGGGTAAAGAGTAAAAATATGGGCCAAATGTCTTAATTTTCCTCTGACATAACCATATAACCATTTACAGCACGGAAACAGGCCATGTCGGCCCTTCAAGTCCGTACCGGTTCACTTGAACAACTCCACTAGCTCCTCCGCGAACTCCTGAGGAAGTAGAGGCTTTCTTCATGATGCCATTAGTGTGTTGGTTCTAGGAAAGATCTTCCGAGATAGTGACTCCCAAGAACCTACATTTGCTCATCCTCTCAGACAATTAAAATAATTTGAAGATATGAAAAGACTTGAAATATTCATTGATATACCCTGCAACTTTGTGGGTTGAAGCATGTTCAATTTGTGCCATTGTCCAGGTCTCCATCACCATCATCTTCCATCTGCTTGGATTCCATTCAACTTTCCTAATGCCATTCTGAAGCTCTTTTTCCTTTCAACACTCCAGGCGGACTTGTTTCCAGTGTTATGAGCTCCCGTTTCATTTCATGTGAGTATCACTTTAAGGGCTGGTACTGGCTGCAACCATTCACAGCTTTGGAGAAACTGGTTGGCATCAGCTAGTAGAAGCTGTACCCAAATTCATTACTTTGTAGAGTTGCATAGAAACATAGAAGGGCCATTTGGCCCTTCAAGCCTACACTGCCATTCAAAATGATCATGGCTGATCAGTACCTGGTTCCTGCCTTCTCCCCATACTCCTTGATCCCCTTAGCCACAAGGACCAAATCTAACCTACTCTTGAATATTGACAAGGAACCGGCCTCAACTACTTCCTGTGGCAAAGAATTCCACAGATCCACCACCCTCTGAGAGAAGAAATTTTTCCTCATTTCAGTCCTAAAAAACTTCCCCCTTATCCTTAAACTGTGACTCCTGGTTCTGGTTTTTCCCAGCATTGGAAACAACCTCCCTGCATCTAGTCTGTCTAATCCCTTAAGAATTTTATATGTTTCTATAAGATCCCCCCTCAATCTTCTAAATTCCAGAGAATACAAGCCTAGACTATCCAACCTTTCTTCATATCCAAGTCCTTCCTTCCCTGGTATCAGTCTAGCGAACCTTCTCTGCACCCCCTCCATGGCGAGGATGTCCTTCCTCAGATAAGGAGACCAAAACTGCATGCAGTTCTCCAGTTGTGGTCTCACCAAGGCCCTGGACAGCTGTAGCAGGGATTTCCCTACTCCTGGATTCAAATCCTCTCGCTATAAACACCAACATACTATTCGCCCTCCTCACCACCTGCTGCACCTGCAGGCCCACTTTCAACGACTGATGCACAGCAACACCCAAGTCTCGCTGCATATCCCCTTTTTCTAAATAGAATCCATTTAGATAATAGTCCTCTTTCCTGTTCTTAACTCCAAAGTGGATAACCTCACATTTATCCACATCATATTGCATCTGCCATGTCTAGGCCCACTCACCTAACTTGTCCAAATCACTCTGCACCCTCCTAGCATCCTCTACACAGCCAACCCACTACCCATCTTCATATCGTCTGCATATTTTGAGATATTGCTATCTATTCCCACATCTAAGTCATTGATATATATTGTAAACAATTGTGGCCCCAGCACGGAGCCACAATTCTAGTCACTGGCATCCATTCTAAAAATAACCCATTTATTCCTACTCTTTGCATCCTGTCCATCAACCAATTCTCTACTATACCTCCTATACCGTGCTTTTCAAGTTTGTATGCTAATCTTCTGTGTGGAACCTTATCAAAAACCTTACTAAAGTCCAGATATACCATATCCACAGATTTCACCCTATCCACTCTAATGGTTACATCTTCAAAAAAACTCTATTAGATTTGTCAGACATGATTTTCCCTTCACAAAAACATGTTGACTCTGTCCGATGATACCACTACTTTCCAAATGTACTGTGATTGCATCTTTAATAACTGATTCTAGCACCTTCCCTACGACCGACGTCAGGCTAACTGGTCTGTAGTTTCCCAGTTCCTCTCTCCCTCCCTTCTTAAAGAGTGGGATTATGTTGGCCACCCTCCAATCCTCAGGAATGAATCCAGTATCTAAGGAGGTTTGAAAAATTATCACTAACGCATCCACTATTTCCTGGGCTACTTCCTTCAGCACTCTTGGATGCCATCCATCCAGCCCTGTGGATTTATCTGCCTTTAACCCCTGCAATTTAACTAATACAGCCTCTCAACTTCCCCGATCATCAACAATTTCCTGAAGATTAGTTATGTCCTCCTTGGTGAAGACAGACTAAAGTAGCCATTCAGACATACCCTTGTTCCCCATGATTAACTCACCCATTTCTGTCCACAATGGACCCACATTTGTCTTAACCAACCTCTTTCTCAACATATCTATGAAAGCTTTTACAGTCATTTTTTATGTTCCCCGCCAGCTTCCTCTCAATCCCTTTTACCTTTCTTAATTAATCCTTTTGTCCTACTCTGCAAGGTAGTTGTGGGAGATACTGGGTTTGAAATATATGTCGGTGGTCGGCTTGTCTACCGAGATCCAGGAAGGGGAGAGTATTGTCAGAGATGGACCAGGTGAGTTTGAGATCAGGGTGGAAGTTGGCCGCAAAGTGGATGAAGTTGACAAGCTCATTACAGGTGCAAGAGGCAGCCCCAATATAGTCGTCAATATACCAGAGAAGGAAGTGAGGGGTCTTGCTCTACAAAGCCCACAAATAGGCAGGTGTAGCTGGGACCCATGTGGGTTCCCATGCCTACTCCTTTGATTTGGAGGAAGTGGGATGAGTTAAAGGAGAATTTATTTAGAGTGAGGACAAGTTCTGCCAGGTAGAGGAGGGTGATGGTAGAGGGTGACTGGTCAGGTCTTTGGTCCAGGAAGAAGTGAAGTGCTTTCAGACCTTCTGCATGGGGGATGGAGGTTTAAAGGGGTTGGACATCCATTGTGAAGATGAGGTGGTCCGGTACAGGGATCTGAAGTCATTGAAGAGATGGAGGGCATGCGTGGTATCGTGGATGTAGGTTGGGAGGTATTGGACCAGGGGAGAAAAGATAGAATCAAGGTAAGATTAAAATTAGTTCAGTGGGGCAAGAGCAAATAATGCCCAGATGGTAGGGTTTGTATATGTTGGGTAGAAGGTAGAAACGGGCAGTGTGGGGATAGGAGACAATGAGGTGGAGACTGTGGGGGGGGGGGGGCAGGTGACCAGAGGTGAGGAGGTTAGAGATGGTGGCTTGATGAGCCGTGGTGGGATCCTGTGGGAGAGGTAGGAAAGAGGAGGTGTCTGAGAGCTGTTGTCTGGCCCTGGGTAAACTTGACCCTCTCACTTTGTTCGTTTTAGATTGATCACAGTGTTTGAGCTACCGAAAGAAAACAGACACACACACCGAGAGCACTTCAGTTTATTCAAATCTTTATTACTAAATCTAAAGCTGAATTCAAACTAAAATATGCAAGCCCTTCCCAATTATACTTATCAATGCCTGGACTGGTCCCAACTGCCGAAGCGAGGCAACAACCGCACACTTGTAGTAGGTTGTCGGGACGCCGGTAGTAGCTTCTCCACCTCCCCTGACCGGGACGTTGGTTGGAGTCTAGAAGTTCTTCTTCTTGCTGAGAGATGTTGCCACCTCTCGGAGAGTCTCAAACTTCAGCAGTGGGACCATGACTTATATTACCTAAAAATTGTTTACTCATAGCTTATCTCTTTGAATAAATGATTTAATTATCTTCAACGTCTCCTGACAGTCTCTGACCAACAAAAGACAACTGCATCTCTGGGCCTCATGGTGTAAATTAGATTATGTCTTCTGATTCAACTGCATCCCTTCTTGCATAAGCTGGTCTAAATCCTCCATTACATTCCACCCCTTGGTCACAGCCTGTTATTTTCGAGACCTTACAAGCACTCGAGTACAGAAGGAGCAAAAAAGAGAAACTAAAACTATAATATCACAAAAATAAGCAATAATGCGAGCAACCAACGGAGAATATTATGGCCCAATCCCCTAAATGTACAAGCTAACCATGAAAAAGGATTCCAACCAAGGCTCAAACTATCCTTGTGGGCCACAATACCCAGACGCTGAAGCTCACGAACAGATTTTGAAACATGCTGAACAATATCAATACATTAGTGGATACATTGGGAACATACGAGCAACATTCAGAACCGACAACAGCACACTTGCCACCCCGTTTTGCTAAAAGAAAATCCAGGGCCATACGATTCTGTAAAGCCACTGTCCTGACAGCAGTGAGCTCGTGATTAAGGTAATTAAGGCCCTAACTGACAGATAAAAGGGCGAAAGATGTCTCATTTGCAATAGAGCTCATCAGCCTGCGGGTAATAAGGAATATGGTGGATCTATAAAATACTGTTGTCAGCTGCCCAATCACAGGTTGCCTTCCTGGAGAAGTGCGAGCAATTATCAGACTGAATCTCATGTGGTACATCATAACGAGAAATGAAATGGTTTAGTCTTTGGATAGTGCTAGCTTGGTCAGCCGTCTTGGTGGGAAAAGCAAAAACCAGGCCCGAAAAGGTGTCAACCATTACTAGGATGTAACGTTTTCCCATACAGTCTGGCATGGGGTCTATGTAATCAATTTGCCAGACCGCAGCTGAGTGAGCTCCCCGTCTTATTCGGCCATGCGGACCAGGAGGAACAGTGCGGGACTTCACAAGCTGGCATGCTGGGCATGTACGAAAGACCATGCGGACATCATCCTGATGGACGGGTAAGGCATGTGTATGGGCCCACCTAGATGATCCCTTCTCCCCCAAATGGCCTCTCTGTTCGTGTGCCCATCGAGCCAGGGGGACGGTATCGGCGTGGCTGATAGTGGCAAGCTGATCTGCTACTGCATTATGTTGTGCCATGTTCGCCGTCGCATTGGTATGGGTGTCAACGTGATATACGGTTATCTCACGATGATGGGAAGCATCCCACAACAGCTGCCACAACTGTTTGTCCCATACCAGGCGGTCACGTACCAGTTAGTTATTCTTTTGCCAATCAGGCATCCATTCCATTAGTCCATTAGCCACAGCCCAGAATCAGTAAACAGCCGAAGAGGGTGATCATGGGAGTCTAGTGGTAAAGTGACCACCTTCAACTCAGCATATTGACTGGAGCCACCATCCCCCTCCTCCAATAAGTGAGTTCCCGACCTGGGATGGTAAGCCACCGCCTTCCACTTCTGCTTTCCTTGCACCCACCGGCTGCTTCCATCAGTAAACCAGGCGTCCTCTTGTTCTGCAGGAGTGAGCGAATCATATGGTTTACCCCACTGAACTGGTGAAGGGGGTAGGGGAGGGGGCAAGGTGGGTTCAGCGTCCTCATGATGAGACAGAAGATCAGCCACCTGTTCATGTATCCACCCCTTCAGGCCCTCTGGTCGCACGATTCTCAATATACCACTTCCATTTAACAATAGAGGACTGTTGAGCCTGCCCAATCTTTAGATTAACGTCATTAGCCAGGACCCAGTTCATTATTGGAAGTGCAGGTCGCTACTGGACACCTGCATCATCTGTCATTCTTTCCATCTCCAGCAGGGCCCAGTAACAGGCCAGTAACTGTTGTTCAAAAGCAGAATAACGAGTGGCAGCCTTGGGCATGGTTCGTGACCAGAAGCCCAGCGGGACTTGGCGGCCCTCTTGTTTCTGCCAGAGACTCCAGGAGGCCACATGATCAGTAACGGAGACCTGTAGTTCGTAGGGGGTATTTGGGATGCGGGGAGAAATGGGCAGGGCCTGAAGAATAGCCTGCTGGGCGGACTGGAACGCCCTTTCCTGATCGTCACCCCATACAAAGTCTGTTTTCTTTCGGGTAACCTTATATAGAGAACGTAAAAGCGATGCCAAGTGTGGAATATGGCATTGCCAGTATCCCAATAACCCTAGGAAATGCTGGGTCTCATTTTTACTAGTAGGAGTGGCCAAGACTGCGATCTTATTGCGAACTTTATCGGGAACCACCTGTTCTCCAGCATGCCACTGAATTCCAAGGAAAATAACCGTCTGGGATGGGCCCTGTACCTTGGCGGGGTTATGGCCCACCCTCTTTGCATCAGGGTATTTTGGACACTCTCCATACCTTCCTGTACCATCTCTTCCATGGCCCCTTGGATCATCACATCATCAATATAATGGTGAATCGAGAGAGAAGGCGATACTGGCACCGTCTCCAGATCACGGACAATTAGGCTGTTGCAAATAGTGGGAGAGTGAAGGTATACTGGTGCCCCTTCCAGGTAAAGGTGAACTGATCCTGTGAGACCTCAGCGATAAGAATATTGAAGAAGGCATTAGCGAGATCAATGACAGCATACCATGTTCCTGAGTTCCCAGTAGCAATGTTTTCAATAAGGGTAACAATGTCCTGAACTGCCGAAGCAAGTGGTGGGGCATGTTTGTTCAAAAAACGATAATCAACTGTCATTCTCCAGGAGCCATCCTGCTTCTGGACTGGCCAACCAGGGCTCTTAAAGGGCGACGTTGCGGGCCTCACTACCCCTTCTTGCAAAACATCGATGGTGGCAGTAATCTCTTCTTGCCCTCCAGGGAGACGATATTGTGGAATGCACACTGGTTTCATGGGGGGAGGCACCACCACAGGATCCCACTTAGCCTGACCCACCACTAGTCTTTTTGTAATAGTCCAAATTCCAAATGCAAATCCCCCTTGGCTAGTATTAAGGGCCGTACTGGCCAACATATTGATACCCAGGATACACTCGTCAGTGGTAGCCACCAGGGAAGGGCCATCACACACTATGGTGCGGACTTTTATTTCCTTCACCAGGGTGATCACTCCTCCCATCCCCTCTATTTGAAATGTCGGTCCAGTCCAGAGGTTGGGGTTACCAGGAATCACCAAGTGTTCCGCACCGGTGTCAACCAAGGCCAAATATTGGCGCTCATTACCACCACCCCAATGGATTGTTAATGGTATGTAGGGCTGCAGATCCCCGTGTATCCACCGTATCTCAATGGAGTAGACACGGGAATCCCGCCCGCACCCTCATGCCTTAGTAGGGTTCGGGGGCTTCCAGGACCACATGCTACTATTATCCATAAGAGCCTTTTTAACCAATTGTTGTACCTCATCACGGATAACTGGAGCAAGAGAAGCTGGCTCAATAGGAGCAGCAGTGTGAGCAGAGGGCACAGCTGGGCCAGGAAGACTCAACAGCTGGGGATGATGTTCTCCTGCCTTCCTCTTATAAAAGGCATAAAGGACCGCAGTAGGTTTCCCATCAATATCACTTTTAGGTACGCCTAACTCTAACAAGTTTAGAAAAAGGTCCTTTCTTGTCAATCCGTTATTACCAGCAGACCCTCTCTTTTCATCCTGCTTGTCTGATTTAACCTGGGTTGTACGTGAGTGGATTTTACCTCCCAACTCTAATTCTCTAAGCCCAGATAAGGCGTGCACCGCCTCAGACACAGGGTGCCCAATTAGTGGACTAGTTACGGACAGAACCAGTCCCCGTACAGTGGGTTGGGCAGAACGAACCAATCGGGTATGCATTCCGGCCGTGAATATCTCTTCATCAGGGCTCCCCCCATGTACCCACAGCCTCAAACGCCCGGCATACAAGGCAGAGGCCAGGGCCTGTTGACGAATTACTGCTATACCCTCCTCTGGGGTTCCCCAATTGTTCTGCAAATGTAAATCCCAATCTACTGGTGACGGGTATACTCGTAACAGGGCATCCCCTAGAGTGGCAAGTAAGTAATCCACCCCTCTCCTTCTACCATGTAGCTCAGCAGTGACCCAGATATCACTAGTCTATGTTTGTAATCCCAACAATTCCTCAGGGGTTAAATATACATTACCCCCTTGTTCCCAAACACGCAGGAGCCAGGCTGCCAGAGTTTCTCCCGTCTTTTGCCTAAATCGATCTCCAATGGCAGCCAGCTCTTTTATAAAGAAGTCACGTATCATTGACTGATCTTGACCCCTGTTCCCACTTTGGCCCACAGGGCCCTCTGCCCAGTGGACGGGAGGATGCCCAAGCCATCCCATGGGGGTGGGGGGGCATTGAGAACAAGCAGGGGTTCGAGAACCTTCCCCTGAGTCCGCTTGGGAGGCCAGGACATCATCTATCCCTTCATTCTCTTCATTTACATCATCTCCCCTTCCATCTTCATTTGTTTGGAAAGTCCACTACCTTACAGGGTGGGTGTGAACAGTAGGTGGAGAGGGGAGGGGAGTACGTCAGGGGTATCTGCATTATTACCATTGTCATCATTCTAGATATTCCCATCCCAATCATCAATTACATCAGGATCGTTGCCATTCCTTATCATGGCACGAATACGATGTGGATTGGGTTCTACTCCATGCCTTTCCTTATCTGCACAGAGCTGCTGCCGGAGTTTAATATTACGGCAAATCGTTTGGACATGCTTATCCTCCCATTCTTTGGCTCGGTCCTGACTGGTGCAAACAATCTCGCTCATCATGGAACAGCATTGTCGCATGGCTTCTATCTCTTCCTCTAGTTGCTCTCTCTTGTGCTGAGATTCTACTTCTCGCTTTACAGATTCTGCTTCACGCTGAACGGCGCGGCGTAAGGCTGTGGCCAGCAGCTAAAAACGATCCATCAGCGTCCCCATTTTATCAGCAAATTTACTTTCTCAAAGGAGAGTAGCAACCCATTCTCCCAGAGGCGCACTTGATGGATCTAACCTTTCATCCCAACTAATGGGTGGTCCCAACAAAGACAGGGTATTGGCCAACATGCCAAACCCATCGTCTTTGGAAGTCCATCTCGGAATCAAGAACTGCTCAGGGCTCACCTCTTTCTTTCGCCAAAACATCTTGAGACCAATCCTGCTGACTACGCCAATTGTCCTGGGTAAACTTGACCCTCTCACTTTGTTCGTTTTAGATTGATCACAGTGTTTGAGCTACCGAAAGAAAACAGACACACACACTGAGAGCACTTCAGTTTATACAAATCTTTATTACTAAATCTAAAGTTAAATTCAAACTAAAATATGCAAGCCCTTCACTATTATACTTATCAACGCCTGAACTGGTCCCAACTGCTGAAGTAAGGCAACAACCGCACACTTGTAGAAGGTTGTTGGGGCACCGGTAGCAGCTTCTCCACCTCCCCCGACCAGGACGTTGATTGGAGTCTAAAAGTTCTTCTTCTTGCTGGGAGATGTTGCCACCTCTCGGAGAGTCTCAAACTTCAGCAGTGGGACCATGACTTATATTACCTAAGAATTGTTTACTCATAGCTTATCTCTTTGAATAAATGATTTAATTATCTTCAAGGTCTCCTGACAGTCTGCGAACAATATAAGACAACTGCATTTCTGGGCCTCATGGTGGAAATTAGATAATGACTTCCTATATTCAACTACATGCCTGGGCCCCATGGTTGAATTTAGATTACGTTTTCTGAATCAACTGCATCCCTTCTTGCATAAGCTGGTCTAAATCCTCCATTACAGGTGGAGACCTTGGGGGGGGGGGGGTGGGCAGGTGACCAGAGGTGAGGAGATTAGAGGTGATGGCTTGATTAGCCATGGTGGGATCCTGTGGGAGAGGTAGGAAGGAGGAGGTGTCTGAGAGCTGTTGTCTGGCCTCAGCAAAGTCAGGGTGCTGGACCACAACAGCACCACCCTTATCTGTGGGTTTGATGGTGAGGTTGGGATTATTGCGGAGAGAGTGGAGGGTAGAGTGTCCGGAGGAAGTAAGATTATGAGAGGGGAGGGGTGAAGTTGAGATGGTTGATGTCTTGGCAGCAGTTGAAAATAAAAAGGGCCAGAGCGGGCAGCTGGTCAAGACGAGGTGTTCATGAGCAGGAGGAAGGCTTGAAGTGGGAGAAGAGATCTTGGGTCGGGGGGATAGAAGTAGGCCTGGGACTTGTTTCCATTTAGACCTACCTTCTACTCAGTCATATTTAATCCCTTTTCCCACAAATTATTTGGCACACAGCATTGTGAATACATCAACCAAATGTAGTGGCGAGACTCCACAGACTTAAAGAGATACAAGTGTGTTGTTTAGCACCTGAAATAAGGTCAATGCCTGGAGTTCAGGCAACATCTGTGCAGGGAGGGTCGTTGTAATTTCCGGTCAAAGACCCTTCATTGGATCAGGTCGATGACCTGAAATGCAAATTTTGTTTCGGGCACCACTGATATTCCTGACAAGCTGAGTATCTTTGAGATTTTTGTTTTTAATTCAGATTTTCAGCATTTGTAGTTTTTTGTTCTTCCACAACAATTCTATCATTCATCAAAGATCTGGCTCCACACCATCAGATTTCTGCTTGGACAGTGAACCACACCTTTTTTTTTAAACCACTAATTTTAAACAAAATGTAATTTATGGTGTGGCAACACAATGAATTTCGAGACATGTTCATGACAAAAAATTTTGATTCTGAATCTAATTTCTACTCACAGATCCTGTTGTTTGCACCAAGATACAGCAGTCAGATTTAGATTCAATGATACTTTAGTGGTACTCACACAAGAAACACTGCGCTCATCAGAGAAGGGTCAATGACCGACTGCTTTTAATTATAAACAATCCCCTACCACAGAAAGGGGAGTGAGGTCAGCGCTTCATATGGGGAGTGTGGTCAGTGTCTCATAAAGGGAGTGAGATCAGTGTCTCATAAAGGGAGTGAGGTCAGTGTCTCATAAAGGGAGTGAGGTCAGTGTCTCATAAAGGGAGTGAGGTCAGTGTCTCATAAAGGGAGTGAGGTCAGTGTCTCATAAAGGGAGTGAGGTCATTGTCTCATAAAGGGAGTGAGGTCAGTGTCTCATAAAGGGGAGTGAGGTCAGTGTCTCATAAAGGGAGTGAGATCAATGTCTCATAAAGGGAGTGAGGTCAATGTCTCATAAAGGGAGTGAGGTCAGTGTCTCATAAAGGGAGTGAGGTCAGTGTCTCATAAAGGGGAGTGAGGTCAGTGTCTCATAAAGGGAGTGAGGTCAGAGTCTCATAAAGGGAGTGAGGTAAGTGTCTCATAAAGGGAGTGAGGTCAGTGTCTCATAAAGGGAGTGAGGTCAGTGTCTCATAAAGGGAGTGAGGTCGGTGTGTCATAAAGGGAGTGAGGTCGGTGTCTCATAAAGGGGAGTGAGGTCGGTGTCTCATAAAGGGAGTGAGGTCAGTGTCTCATAAAGGGAGTGAGGTCAGTGTCTCATAAAGGGAGTGAGGTCAGTGTCTCATAAAGGGGAGTGAGGTCAGTGTCTCATAAAGGGAGTGAGGTCAGTGTCTCATAAAGGGAGTGAGGTCAGTGTCTCATAAAGGGGAGTGAGGTCAGTGTCTAATAAAGGGAGTGCGGTCAGTGTCTCATAAAGGGAGTGAGGTCAGTGTCTGATAAAGGGAGTGAGGTCAGTGTCTCATAAAGGGAGTGCGGTCAGTGTCTCATAAAGGGAGTGAGGTCAGTGTCTCATAAAGGGAGTGAGGTCAGTGTCTCATAAAGGGAGTGAGGTCAGTGTCATAAAGGGAGTGAGGTCAGTGTCTCATAAAGGGAGTGAGGTCAGTGTCTCATAAAGGGAGTGAGGTCAGTGTCTCATAAAGGGGAGTGAGGTCAGTGTCTCATAAAGGGAGTGAGGTCAGTGTCTCATAAAGGGACTGCGGTCAGTGTCTCATAAAGGGAGTGAGGTCAGTGTCTCATAAAGTGAGTGAGGTCAGTGTCTCATAAAGGGAGTGAGATCAGTGTCTCATAAAGGGAGTGAGGTCAGTGTCATAAAGGGAGTGAGGTCAGTGTCTCATAAAGGGAGTGAGGTCAGTGTCTCATAAAGGGGAGTGAGGTCAGTGTCTCATAAAGGGAGTGAGGTCAGTGTCTCATAAAGGGAGTGTCTCATAAAGGGAGTGAGATCAGTGTCTCATAAAGGGAGTGAGGTCAGTGTCTCATAAAGGGAGTGAAGTAAGTGTCTCATAAAGGGAGTGAGGTCAGTGTCTCATAAAGGGAGTGAGGTCAGTGTCTCATAAAGGGAGTGAGGTCAGTGTCTCATAAAGGGGAGTGAGGTCAGTGTCTCATAAAGGGAGTGAGGTCAGTGTCTCATAAAGGGAGTGAGGTCAGTGTCTCATAAAGGGAGTGAGATCAGTGACTCATAAAGGGAATGAGGTCAGTGTCTCATAAAGGGAGTGAGGTCAGTGTCTCATAAAGGGAGTGAGGTCAGTGTCTCATAAAGGGGAGTGAGGTCAGTGTCTCATAAAGGGAGTGAGGTCAGTGTCTCATAAAGGGAGTGAGGTCAGTGTCTCATAAAGGGAGTGCGGTCAGTGTCTCATAAAGAGAGTGAGGTCAGTGTCTCATAAAGGGAGTGAGGTCAGTGTCTCATAAAGGGAGTGAGGTCAGTGTCATAAAGGGAGTGAGGTCAGTGTCTCATAAAGGGAGTGAGGTCAGTGTCTCATAAAGGGGAGTGAGGTCAGTGTCTCATAAAGGGAGTGTCTCATAAAGGGAGTGAGATCAGTGTCTCATAAAGGGAGTGAGGTCAGTGTCTCATAAAGGGGAGTGAGGTCAGTGTCTCATAAAGGGAGTGAGGTCAGTGTCTCATAAAGGGAGTGAGGTCAGTGTCTCATAAAGGGAGTGAGGTCAGTGTCTCATAAAGGGAGTGCGGTCAGTGTCTCATAAAGGGAGTGAGGTCAGTGTCTCATAAAGGGAGTGAGGTCACTGTCTCATAAAGGGAGTGAGGTCAGTGTCTCATAAAGGGAGTGAGGTCAGTGTCTCATAAAGGAAGTGAGGTCAGTGTCATAAAGGGAGTGAGGTCAGTGTCTCATAAAGGGAGTGAGGTCAGTGTCTCATAAAGGGGAGTGAGGTCAGTGTCTCATAAAGGGAGTGAGGTCAGTGTCTCATAAAGGGAGTGTCTCATAAAGGGAGTGAGATCAGTGTCTCATAAAGGGAGTGAGGTCAGTGTCTCATAAAGGGAGTGAGGTCAGTGTCTCAAAGGGAGTGAGGTCAGTGTCTCATAAAGGGAGTGAGGTCAGTGTCTCATAAAGGGAGTGAGATCAGTGTCTCATAAAGGGGAGTGAGGTCAGTGTCTCATAAAGGGGAGTGAGGTCAGTGTCTCATAAAGGGAGTGAGGTCAGTGACATAAAGGGAGTGAGGTCAGTGTCTCATAAAGGGAGTGAGATCAGTGTCTCATAAAGGGAGTGAGGTCAGTGTCTCATAAAGGGAGTGAGGTCAGTGTCTCACTAAGGGAGTGAGGTCAGTGTCTCATAAAGGGAGTGAGATCAGTGTCTCATAAAGGGAGTGAGGTCAGTGTCTCATAAAGGGAGTGAGGTCAGTGTCTCATAAAGGGAGTGAGGTCAGTGTCTCATAAAGGGAGTGAGGTCAGTGTCTCATAAAGGGAGTGAGGTCAGTGTCTCATAAAGGGAGTGCGGTCAGTGTCTCATAAAGGGAGTGAGGTCAGTGTCTCATAAAGGGAGTGAGGTCAGTGTCTCATAAAGGGAGTGAGGTCAGTGTCTCATAAAGGGAGTGAGGTCAGTGTCTCATAAAGGAAGTGAGGTCAGTGTCATAAAGGGAGTGAGGTCAGTGTCTCATAAAGGGAGTGAGGTCAGTGTCTCATAAAGGGGAGTGAGGTCAGTGTCTCATAAAGGGAGTGAGGTCAGTGTCTCATAAAGGGAGTGTCTCATAAAGGGAGTGAGATCAGTGTCTCATAAAGGGAGTGAGGTCAGTGTCTCATAAAGGGAGTGAGGTCAGTGTCTCAAAGGGAGTGAGGTCAGTGTCTCATAAAGGGAGTGAGGTCAGTGTCTCATAAAGGGAGTGAGATCAGTGTCTCATAAAGGGGAGTGAGGTCAGTGTCTCATAAAGGGGAGTGAGGTCAGCGTCTCATAAAGGGAGTGAGGTCAGTGACATAAAGGGAGTGAGGTCAGTGTCTCATAAAGGGAGTGAGATCAGTGTCTCATAAAGGGAGTGAGGTCAGTGTCTCATAAAGGGAGTGAGGTCAGTGTCTCACTAAGGGAGTGAGGTCAGTGTCTCATAAAGGGAGTGAGATCAGTGTCTCATAAAGGGAGTGAGGTCAGTGTCTCATAAAGGGAGTGAGGTCAGTGTCTCATAAAGGGAGTGAGGTCAGTCTCTTAAAGGGAGTGAGGTCAGTGTCTCATAAAGGGAGTGAGGTCAGTGTCTCATAAAGGGAGTGAGGTCAGTGTCTCATAAAGGGAGTGAGGTCAGTGACATAAAGGGAGTGAGATCAGTGTCTCATAAAGGGAGTGAGGTCAGTGTCTCACTAAGGGAGTGAGGTGAGTGTCTCATAAAGGGAGTGAGATCAGTGTCTCATAAAGGGAGTGAGGTCAGTGTCTCATAAAGGGAGTGAGGTCAGTGTCTCATAAAGGGAGTGAGGTCAGTGTCTCATTAAGGGAGTGAGGTCAGTGTCTCATAAAGGGAGTGAGGTCAGTGTCTCATTAAGGGAGTGAGGTCAGTGTCTCATAAAGGGAGTGAGATCAGTGTCTCATAAAGGGAGTGAGGTCAGTGTCATAAAGGGAGTGAGGTCAGTGTCTCATAAAGGGAGTGAGATCAGTGTCTCATAAAGGGAGTGAGGTCAGTGTCTCATAAAGGGAGTGAGGTCAGTGTCTCATAAAGGGAGTGAGGTCAGTGTCTCATAAAGGGAGTGAGGTCAGTGTCTCATAAAGGGAGTGAGGTCAGTGTCTCATAAAGGGAGTGAGGTCAGTGTCTCATAAAGGGAGTGAGGTCAGTGTCTCATAAAGGGAGTGAGGTCAGTGTCTCATAAAGGGAGTGAGGTCAGTGTCTCATAAAGGGAGTGAGATCAGTGTCTCATAAAGGGAGTGAGGTCAGTGTCTCATAAAGGGAGTGAGGTCAGTGTCTCATAAAGGGAGTGAGGTCAGTGTCTCATAAAGGGGAGTGAGGTCAGTGTCTCATAAAGGGAGTGAGGTCAGTGTCTCATAAAGGGAGTGAGGTCAGTGTCTCATAAAGGGAGTGCGGTCAGTGTCTCATAAAGGGAGTGAGGTCAGTGTCTCATAAAGGGAGTGAGGTCAGTGTCTCATAAAGGGAGTGAAGTCAGTGTCATAAAGGGAGTGAGGTCAGTGTCTCATAAAGGGAGTGAGGTCAGTGTCTCATAAAGGGAGTGAGGTCAGTGTCTCATAAAGGGGAGTGAGGTCAGTGTCTCATAAAGGGAGTGAGGTCAGTGTCTCATAAAGGGAGTGTCTCATAAAGGGAGTGAGGTCAGTGTCTCATAACGGGAGTGAGGTCAGTGTCTCATTAAGGGAGTGAGGTCAGTGTCTCATAAAGGGAGTGAGGTCAGTGTCTCATTAAGGGAGTGAGGTCAGTGTCTCATAAAGGGAGTGAGATCAGTGTCTCATAAAGGGAGTGAGGTCAGTGTCATAAAGGGAGTGAGGTCAGTGTCTCATAAAGGGAGTGAGATCAGTGTCTCATAAAGGGAGTGAGGTCAGTGTCTCATAAAGGGAGTGAGGTCAGTGTCTCATAAAGGGAGTGAGGTCAGTGTCTCATAAAGGGAGTGAGGTCAGTGTCTCATAAAGGGAGTGAGGTCAGTGTCTCATAAAGGGAGTGAGGTCAGTGTCTCATAAAGGGAGTGAGGTCAGTGTCTCATAAAGGGAGTGAGGTCAGTGTCTCATAAAGGGAGTGAGGTCAGTGTCTCATAAAGGGAGTGAGATCAGTGTCTCATAAAGGGAGTGAGGTCAGTGTCTCATAAAGGGAGTGAGGTCAGTGTCTCATAAAGGGAGTGAGGTCAGTGTCTCATAAAGGGGAGTGAGGTCAGTGTCTCATAAAGGGAGTGAGGTCAGTGTCTCATAAAGGGAGTGAGGTCAGTGTCTCATAAAGGGAGTGAGATCAGTGTCTCATAAAGGGAGTGAGGTCAGTGTCTCATAAAGGGAGTGAGGTCAGTGTCTCATAAAGGGAGTGAAGTCAGTGTCATAAAGGGAGTGAGGTCAGTGTCTCATAAAGGGAGTGAGGTCAGTGTCTCATAAAGGGAGTGAGGTCAGTGTCTCATAAAGGGGAGTGAGGTCAGTGTCTCATAAAGGGAGTGAGGTCAGTGTCTCATAAAGGGAGTGTCTCATAAAGGGAGTGAGATCAGTGTCTCATAAAGGGAGTGAGGTCAGTGTCTCATAAAGGGAGTGAGGTCAGTGTCTCATAAAGGGAGTGAGCTCAGTGTCTCATAAAGGGGGTGAGGTCGGTGTCTCATAAAGGGAGTGAGGTCGGTGTCTCATAAAGGGGAGTGAGGTCAGTGTCTCATAAAGGGAGTGAGGTCAGTGTCTCATAAAGGAAGTGAGGTCAGTGTCTCATAAAGGGGAGTGAGGTCAGTGTCTCATAAAGGGAGTGAGGTCAGTGTCTCATAAAGGGAGTGAGGTCAGTGTCTCATAAAGGGAGTGAGGTCAGTGTCTCATAAAGGGAGTGCGGTCAGTGTCTCATAAAGGGAGTGAGGTCAGTGTCTCACAAAGGGAGTGAGGTCAGTGTCTCATAAAGGGAGTGAGGTCAGTGTCTCATAAAGGGAGTGAGGTCAGTGTCATAAAGGGAGTTAGGTCAGTGTCTCATAAAGGGAGTGAGGTCAGTCTCATAAAGGGAGTGTCTCATAAAGGGAGTGAGATCAGTGTCTCATAAAGGGAGTGCGGTCAGTGTCTCAAAGGGAGTGAGGTCAGTGTCTCATAAAGGGAGTGAGGTCAGTGTCTCATAAAGGGAGTACGGTCAGTGTCTCATAAAGGGAGTGAGGTCAGTGTCTCATAAAGGGAGTGAGGTCAGTGTCTCATAAAGGGAGTGAGGTCAGTGTCATAAAGGGAGTGAGGTCAGTGGCTCATAAAGGGAGTGAGGTCAGTGTCTCATAAAGGGGAGTGAGGTCAGTGTCTCATAAAGGGAGTGAGGTCAGTGTCTCATAAAGGGAGTGCGGTCAGTGTCTCATAAAGGGAGTGAGGTCAGTGTCTCATAAAGGGAGTGAGGTCAGTGTCTCATAAAGGGAGTGCGGTCAGTGTCTCATAAAGGGAGTGAGGTCAGTGTCTCATAAAGGGAGTGAGGTCAGTGTCTCATAAAGGGAGTGAGGTCAGTGTCATAAAGGGAGTGAGGTCAGTTTCTCATAAAGGGAGTGAGGTCAGTGTCTCATAAAGGGGAGTGAGGTCAGTGTCTCATCAAGGGAGTGAGGTCAGTGTCTCATAAAGGGAGTGTCTCATAAAGGGAGTGAGATCAGTGTCTCATAAAGGGAGTGAGGTCAGTGTCTCATAAAGGGAGTGAAGTCAGTGTCTCATAAAGGGAGTGAGGTCAGTGTCTCATAAAGGGAGTGAGGTCAGTGTCTCATAAAGGGAGTGAGGTCAGTGTCTCATAAAGGGGAGTGAGGTCAGTGTCTCATAAATGGAGTGAGGTCAGTGTCTCATAAAGGGAGTGAGGTCAGTGTCTCATAAAGGGAGTGCGGTCAGTGTTTCATAAAGGGAGTGAGGTCAGTGTCTCATAAAGGGAGTGAGGTCAGTGTCTCATAAAGGGAGTGAGGTCAGTGTCTCATAAAGGGGAGTGAGGTCAGTGTCTCATAAAGGGAGTGAGGTCAGTGTCTCATAAAGGGAGTGAGGTCAGTGTCTCATAAAGGGAGTGCGGTCAGTGTCTCATAAAGGGAGTGAGGTCAGTGTCTCATAAAGGGAGTGAGGTCAGTGTCTCATAAAGGGAGTGAAGTCAGTGTCATAAAGGGTGTGAGGTCAGTGTCTCATAAAAGGAGTGAGGTCAGTGTCTCATAAAGGGGAGTGTGGTCAGTGTCTCATAAAGGGAGTGAGGTCAGTGTCTCATAAAGGGAGTGTCTCATAAAGGGAGTGAGATCAGTGTCTCATAAAGGGAGTGAGGTCAGTGTCTCATAAAGGGAGTGAGGTCAGTGTCTCATAAAGGGAGTGAGGTCAGTGTCTCATAAAGGGGTTGAGGTCGGTGTCTCATAAAGGGAGTGAGGTCAGTGTCTCATAAAGGGAGTGAGGTCAGTGTCTCATAAAGTGAGTGAGGTCAGTGTCTCATGAAGGGAGTGAGATCAGTGTCTCATAAAGGGGAGTGAGGTCAGTGTCTCATAAAGGGGAGTGAGGTCAGTGTCTCACAAAGGGAGTGATGTCAGTGACATAAAGGGAGTGAGGTCAGTGTCTCATAAAGGGAGTGAGATCAGTGTCTCATAAAGGGAGAGGTCAGTGTCTCATAAAGGGAGTGAGGTCAGTGTCTCATTAAGGGAGTGAGGTCAGTGTCTCATAAAGGGAGTGAGATCAGTGTCTCATAAAGGGAGTGAGGTCAGTGTCTCATAAAGGGAGTGAGGTCAGTGTCTCATTAAGGGAGTGAGGTCAGTGTCTCATAAAGGGAGTGAGGTCAGTGTCTCATTAAGGGAGTGAGGTCAGTGTCTCATAAAGGGAGTGAGATCAGTGTCTCATAAAGGGAGTGAGGTCAGTGTCTCATAAAGGGAGTGAGGTCAGTGTCTCATAATGGGAGTGAGATCAGTGTCTCATAAAGGGAGTGAGGTCAGTGTCTCATAAAGGGAGTGAGGTCAGTGTCTCATAAAGGGAGTGAGGTCAGTGTCTCAAAGTGAGTGAGATCAGTGTCTCATAAAGGGAGTGAGGTCAGTGTCTCATAAAGGGAGTGAGGTCACTCATAAAGGGAGTGCGGTCAGTGTCTCATAAAGGGAGTGAGGTCAGTGTCTCATAAAGGGAGTGAGGTCAGTGTCTCATAAAGGGAGTGCGGTCAGTGTCTCATAAAGGGAGTGAGGTCAGTGTCTCATAAAGGGAGTGAGGTCAGTGTCTCATAAAGGGAGTGAGGTCAGTGTCTCATAAAGGGAGTGCGGTCAGTGTCTCATAAAGGGAGTGAGGTCAGTGTCTCATAAAGGGAGTGAGGTCAGTGTCATAAAGGGAGTGAGGTCAGTTTCTCATAAAGGGAGTGAGGTCAGTGTCTCATAAAGGGGAGTGAGGTCAGTGTCTCATAAAGGGAGTGAGGTCAGTGTCTCATAAAGGGAGTGTCTCATAAAGGGAGTGAGATCAGTGTCTCATAAAGGGAGTGAGGTCAGTGTCTCATAAAGGGAGTGAAGTCAGTGTCTCATAAAGGGAGTGAGGTCAGTGTCTCATAAAGGGAGTGAGGTCAGTGTCTCATAAAGGGAGTGAGGTCAGTGTCTCATAAAGGGGAGTGAGGTCAGTGTCTCATAAATGGAGTGAGGTCAGTGTCTCATAAAGGGAGTGAGGTCAGTGTCTCATAAAGGGAGTGCGGTCAGTGTCTCATAAAGGGAGTGAGGTCAGTGTCTCATAAAGGGAGTGAGGTCAGTGTCTCATAAAGGGAGTGAGGTCAGTGTCTCATAAAGGGGAGTGAGGTCAGTGTCTCATAAAGGGAGTGAGGTCAGTGTCTCATAAAGGGAGTGAGGTCAGTGTCTCATAAAGGGAGTGCGGTCAGTGTCTCATAAAGGGAGTGAGGTCAGTGTCTCATAAAGGGAGTGAGGTCAGTGTCTCATAAAGGGAGTGAAGTCAGTGTCATAAAGGGTGTGAGGTCAGTGTCTCATAAAGGGAGTGAGGTCAGTGTCTCATAAAGGGGAGTGAGGTCAGTGTCTCATAAAGGGAGTGAGGTCAGTGTCTCATAAAGGGAGTGTCTCATAAAGGGAGTGAGATCAGTGTCTCATAAAGGGAGTGAGGTCAGTGTCTCATAAAGGGAGTGAGGTCAGTGTCTCATAAAGGGAGTGAGGTCAGTGTCTCATAAAAGGGGTGAGGTCGGTGTCTCATAAAGGGAGTGAGGTCAGTGTCTCATAAAGTGAGTGAGGTCAGTGTCTCATGAAGGGAGTGAGATCAGTGTCTCATAAAGGGGAGTGAGGTCAGTGTCTCATAAAGGGGAGTGAGGTCAGTGTCTCATAAAGGGAGTGATGTCAGTGACATAAAGGGAGTGAGGTCAGTGTCTCATAAAGGGAGTGAGATCAGTGTCTCATAAAGGGACAGGTCAGTGTCTCATAAAGGGAGTGAGGTCAGTGTCTCATTAAGGGAGTGAGGTCAGTGTCTCATAAAGGGAGTGAGATCAGTGTCTCATAAAGGGAGTGAGGTCAGTGTCTCATAAAGGGAGTGAGGTCAGTGTCTCATTAAGGGAGTGAGGTCAGTGTCTCATAAAGGGAGTGAGGTCAGTGTCTCATTAAGGGAGTGAGGTCAGTGTCTCATAAAGGGAGTGAGATCAGTGTCTCATAAAGGGAGTGAGGTCAGTGTCTCATAAAGGGAGTGAGGTCAGTGTCTCATAAAGGGAGTGAGATCAGTGTCTCATAAAGGGAGTGAGGTCAGTGTCTCATAAAGGGAGTGAGGTCAGTGTCTCATAAAGGGAGTGAGGTCAGTGTCTCAAAGTGAGTGAGATCAGTGTCTCATAAAGGGAGTGAGGTCAGTGTCTCATAAAGGGAGTGAGGTCAATGTCTCATAAAGGGAGTGAGGTCAGTGTCTCATAAAGGGAGTGAGGTCAGTGTCTCATAAACGGAGTGAGGTCAGTGTCTCATAAAGGGAGTGAGGTCAGTGTCTCATAAAGGGAGTGAGATCAGTGTCTCATAAAGGGAGTGAGATCAGCGTCTCATAAAGGGAGTGAGGTCAGTGTCTCATAAAGGGAGTGAGGTCAGTGTCTCATAAAGGGAGTGAGGTCAATGTCTCATAAAGGGAGTGAGGTCAGTGTCTCATAAAGGGAGTGAGGTCAGTGTCTCATAAACGGAGTGAGGTCAGAGTCTCAAAGTGAGTGAGATCAGTGTCTCATAAAGGGAGTGAGGTCAGTGTCTCATAAAGGGAGTGAGGTCAGTGTCTCATAAAGGGAGTGAGGTCAGTGTCTCATAAAGGGAGTGAGGTCAGTGTCTAATAAAGGGAGTGAGGTCAGTGTCTCATAAAGGGAGTGTCTCATAAAGGGAGTGAGATCAGTGTCTCATAAAGGGAGTGAGGTCAGTGTCTCATAAAGGGAGTGAAGTCAGTGTCTAATAAAGGGAGTGAGGTCAGTGTCTCATAAAGGGAGTGAGATCAGTGTCTCATAAAGGGAGTGAGGTCAGTGTCTCATAAAGGGAGTGAGGTCAGTGTCTCATAAAGGGAGTGAGGTCAGTGTCTCATAAAGGGAGTGTCTCATAAAGGGAGTGAGATCAGTGTCTCATAAAGGGAGTGAGGTCAGTGTCTCATAAAGGGAGTGAAGTCAGTGTCTCATAAAGGGAGTGAGGTCAGTGTCTCATAAAGGGAGTGAGGTCAGTGTCTCATAAAGGGAGTGAGGTCAGTGTCTCAAAGTGAGTGAGATCAGTGTCTCATAAAGGGAGTGAGGTCAGTGTCTCATAAAGGGAGTGAGGTCAGTGTCTCATAAAGGGAGTGAGGTCAGTGTCTCATAAAGGGAGTGAGGTCAGTGTCTCATGAAGGGAGTGAGGTCAGTGTCTCATAAAGGGAGTGAGATCAGTGTCTCATAAAGGGAGTGAGGTCAGTGTCTCATAAAGGGAGTGAGGTCAGTGTCTCATAAAGGGAGTGAGGTCAGTGTCTCAAAGTGAGTGAGATCAGTGTCTCATAAAGGGAGTGAGGTCAGTGTCTCATAAAGGGAGTGAGATCAGTGTCTCATAAAGGGAGTGAGATCAGCGTCTCATAAAGGGAGTGAGATCAGTGTCTCATAAAGGGAGTGAGGTCAGTGTCTCATAAAGGGAGTGAGGTCAATGTCTCATAAAGGGAGTGAGGTCAGTGTCTCATAAAGGGAGTGAGGTCAGTGTCTCATAAACGGAGTGAGGTCAGTGTCTCATAAAGGGAGTTAGATCAGTGTCTAATAAAGGGAGTGAGGTCAGTGTCTCATAAAGGGAGTGAGATCAGCGTCTCATAAAGGGAGTGAGATCAGTGTCTCATAAAGGGAGTGAGATCAGTGTCTCATAAAGGGAGTGAGGTCAGTGTCTCATAAAGGGAGTGAGATCAGTGTCTCATAAAGGGAGTGAGGTCAGTGTCTCATAAAGGGAGTGAGGTCAGTGTCTCAAAGTGAGTGAGATCAGTGTCTCATAAAGGGAGTGAGGTCAGTGTCTCATAAAGGGAGTGAGGTCAGTGTCTCATAAAGGGAGTGAGGTCAGTGTCTCATAAAGGGAGTGAGGTCAGTGTCTCAAAGTGAGTGAGATCAGTGTCTCATAAAGGGAGTGAGATCAGCGTCTCATAAAGGGAGTGAGATCAGTGTCTCATAAAGGGAGTGAGATCAGTGTCTCATAAAGGGAGTGAGGTCAGTGTCTCATAAAGGGAGTGAGGTCAGTGTCTCATGAAGGGAGTGAGGTCAGTGTCTCATAAAGGGAGTGAGATCAGTGTCTCATAAAGGGAGTGAGGTCAGTGTCTCATAAAGGGAGTGAGGTCAGTGTCTCATAAAGGGAGTGAGGTCAGTGTCTCATAAAGGGAGTGAGGTCAGAGTCTCATAAAGGGAGTGAGGTCAGTGTCTCATAAAGGGAGTGAGGTCAGTGTCTCATAAAGGGAGTGAGGTCAGTGTCTCATAAGGGGAGTGAGATCAGTGTCTCATAAAGGGAGTGAGATCAGTGTCTCATAAAGGGAGTGAGGTCAGTGTCTCATAAAGGGAGTGAGGTCAGTGTCTCATAAAGGGAGTGAGGTCAGTGTCTCATAAAGGGAGTGAGGTCAGTGTCTCATAAAGGGAGTGAGGTCAGTGTCTCATAAAGGGAGTGAGGTCAGTGTCTCATAAAGGGAGTGAGGTCAGTGTCTCATAAAGGGAGTGAGGTCAGTGTCTCATAAAGGGAGTGAGGTCAGTGTCTCATAAAGGGAGTGAGATCAGTGTCTCATAAAGGGAGTGAGGTCAGTGTCTCATAAAGGGAGTGAGATAAGTTTCTCATAAAGGGAGTGAGATCAGTGTCTCATAAAGGGAGTGAGGTCAGTGTCTCATAAAGGGAGTGAGTGTCTCATAAAGGGAGTGAGGTCAGTGTCCCATAAAGGGAGTGAGGTCAGTGTCCCATAAAGGGAGTGAGGTCAGTTTCTCATAAAGGGAGTGAGGTCAGTTTCTCATAAAGGGAGTGAGGTCAGTGTCTCATAAAGGGAGTGAGGTCAGTGTCTCATAAAGGGAGTGAGGTCAGTGTCTCATAAAGGGAGTGAGGTCAGTGTCTCATAAAGGGAGTGAGGTCAGTTTCTCATAAAGGGAGTGAGGTCAGTGTCTCATAAAGGGAGTGAGGTCAGTGTCCCATAAAGGGAGTGAGGTCAGTGTCCCATAAAGGGAGTGAGGTCAGTGTCTCATAAAGGGAGTGTGGTCAGTGTCTCATTAAGGGAGTGAGGTCAGTGTCCCATAAAGGGAGTGAGGTCAGTGTCTCATAAAGGGAGTGTGGTCAGTGTCTCATTAAGGGAGTGAGGTCAGTGTCCCATAAAGGGAGTGAGGTCAGTGTCTCATAAAGGGAGTGAGGTCAGTGTCTCATAAAGGGAGTGAGGTCAGTGTCTCATAAAGGGAGTGAGGTCAGTGTCTCATAAAGGGAGTGAGGTCAGTGTCTCATAAAGGGAGTGACGTCAGTGTCTCATAAAGGGAGTGAGGTCAGTGTCTCATAAAGGGAGTGAGGTCAGTGTCTCATAAAGGGAGTGAGGTCAGTGTCTCATAAAGGGAGTGAGATCAGTGTCTCATAAAGGGAGTGAGGTCAGTGTCTCATAAAGGGAGTGAGGTCAGTGTCTCATAAAGGGAGTGAGGTCAGTGTCTCATAAAGGGAGTGAGGTCAGTGTCTCATAAAGGGAGTGAGGTCAGTGTCTCATAAAGGGAGTGAGGTCAGTGTCTCATAAACGGAGTGAGGTCAGTGTCTCATAAAGGGAGTGAGGTCAGTGTCTCATAAAGGGAGTGAGGTCAGTTTCTCATAAAGGGAGTGAGGTCAGTGTCTCATAAAGGGAGTGAGATCAGTGTCTCATAAAGGGAGTGAGGTCAGTGTCTCATAAAGGGAGTGAGGTCAGTGTCTCATAAAGGGAGTGAGGTCAGTGTCTCATAAAGGGAGTGAGATCAGTTTCTCATAAAGGGAGTGAGGTCAGTGTCTCATAAAGGGAGTGAGGTCAGTGTCTCATAAACGGAGTGAGGTCAGTGTCTCATAAAGGGAGTGTGGTCAGTGTCTCATAAACGGAGTGAGGTCAGTGTCTCATAAAGGGAGTGAGGTCAGTGTCTCATAAAGGGAGTGAGGTCAGTGTCTCATAAAGGGAGTGAGATCAGTTTCTCATAAAGGGAGTGAGGTCAGTGTCTCATAAAGGGAGTGAGGTCAGTGTCTCATAAACGGAGTGAGGTCAGTGTCTCATAAAGGGAGTGTGGTCAGTATCTCATAAAGGGAGTGAGGTCAGTGTCTCATAAAGGGAGTGAGGTCAGTGTCTCATAAAGGGAGTGAGGTCAGTGTCTCATAAAGGGAGTGAGATCAGTGTCTCATAAAGGGAGTGAGGTCAGTGTCTCATAAAGGGAGTGAGATCAGTGTCTCATAAAGGGAGTGAGGTCAGTGTCTCATAAAGGGAGTGAGGTCAGTGTCTCATAAGGGGAGTGAGATCAGTGTCTCATAAGGGGAGTGAGATCAGAGTCTCATAAAGGGAGTGAGATCAGTGTCTCATAAAGGGAGTGAGATCAGTGTCTCATAAAGGGAGTGAGGTCAGTGTCTCATAAAGGGAGTGAGATCAGTGTCTCATAAAGGGAGTGAGGTCAGTGTCTCATAAAGGGAGTGAGATCAGTGTCTCATAAAGGGAGTGAGGTCAGTGTCTCATAAAGGGAGTGAGGTCAGTGTCGCATAAAGGGATTGAGATCAGTGTCTCATAAAGGGAGTGAGGTCAGTGTCTCATAAAGGGAGTGAGATCAGTGTCTCATAAAAGGAGTGAGGTCAGTGTCTCATAAAGGGAGTGAGGTCAGTGTCTCATAAAGGGAGTGAGGTCAGAGTCTCATAAAGGGAGTGAGGTCAGTGTCTCATAAAGGGAGTGAGGTCAGTGTCTCATAAAGGGAGTGAGGTCAGTGTCTCATAAAGGGAGTGAGGTCAGTGTCTCAAAGTGAGTGAGATCAGTGTCTCATAAAGGGAGTGAGGTCAGTGTCTCATAAAGGGAGTGAGGTCAGTGTCTCATAAAGGGAGTGAGGTCAGTGTCTCATAAAGGGAGTGAGGTCAGTGTCTCAAAGTGAGTGAGATCAGTGTCTCATAAAGGGAGTGAGATCAGCGTCTCATAAAGGGAGTGAGATCAGTGTCTCATAAAGGGAGTGAGATCAGTGTCTCATAAAGGGAGTGAGGTCAGTGTCTCATAAAGGGAGTGAGGTCAGTGTCTCATGAAGGGAGTGAGGTCAGTGTCTCATAAAGGGAGTGAGGTCAGTGTCTCATAAAGGGAGTGAGATCAGTGTCTCATAAAGGGAGTGAGGTCAGTGTCTCATAAAGGGAGTGAGGTCAGTGTCTCATAAAGGGAGTGAGGTCAGTGTCTCATAAAGGGAGTGAGGTCAGTGTCTCATAAAGGGAGTGAGGTCAGTGTCTCATAAAGGGAGTGAGGTCAGTGTCTCATAAAGGGAGTAGGGTCAGTGTCTCATAAAGGGGAGTGAGGTCAGTGTCTCATAAAGGGAGTGAGGTCAGTGTCTCATAAAGGGAGTGAGGTCAGTGTCTCATAAAGGGAGTGCGGTCAGTGTCTCATAAAGGGAGTGAGGTCAGTGTCTCATAAAGGGAGTGAGGTCAGTGTCTCATAAAGGGAGTGAAGTCAGTGTCATAAAGGGTGTGATGTCAGTGTCTCATAAAGGGAGTGAGGTCAGTGTCTCATAAAGGGGAGTGAGGTCAGTGTCTCATAAAGGGAGTGAGGTCAGTGTCTCATAAAGGGAGTGTCTCATAAAGGGAGTGAGATCAGTGTCTCATAAAGGGAGTGAGGTCAGTGTCTCATAAAGGGAGTGAGGTCAGTGTCTCATTAAGGGAGTGAGGTCAGTGTCTCATAAAGGGAGTGAGGTCAGTGTCTCATTAAGGGAGTGAGGTCAGTGTCTCATAAAGGGAGTGAGATCAGTGTCTCATAAAGGGAGTGAGGTCAGTGTCTCATAAAGGGAGTGAGGTCAGTGTCTCATAAAGGGAGTGAGATCAGTGTCTCATAAAGGGAGTGAGGTCAGTGTCTCATAAAGGGAGTGAGGTCAGTGTCTCATAAAGGGAGTGAGGTCAGTGTCTCAAAGTGAGTGAGATCAGTGTCTCATAAAGGGAGTGAGGTCAGTGTCTCATAAAGGGAGTGAGGTCAGTGTCTCATAAAGGGAGTGCGGTCAGTGTCTCATAAAGGGAGTGAGGTCAGTGTCTCATAAAGGGAATGAGGTCAGTGTCTCATAAAGGGAGTGCGGTCAGTGTCTCATAAAGGGAGTGAGGTCAGTGTCTCATAAAGGGAGTGAGGTCAGTGTCTCATAAAGGGAGTGAGGTCAGTGTCATAAAGGGAGTGAGGTCAGTTTCTCATAAAGGGAGTGAGGTCAGTGTCTCATAAAGGGGAGTGAGGTCAGTGTCTCATAAAGGGAGTGAGGTCAGTGTCTCATAAAGGGAGTGTCTCATAAAGGGAGTGAGATCAGTGTCTCATAAAGGGAGTGAGGTCAGTGTCTCATAAAGGGAGTGAAGTCAGTGTCTCATAAAGGGAGTGAGGTCAGTGTCTCATAAAGGGAGTGAGGTCAGTGTCTCATAAAGGGAGTGAGGTCAGTGTCTCATAAAGGGGAGTGAGGTCAGTGTCTCATAAATGGAGTGAGGTCAGTGTCTCATAAAGGGAGTGAGGTCAGTGTCTCATAAAGGGAGTGCGGTCAGTGTCTCATAAAGGGAGTGAGGTCAGTGTCTCATAAAGGGAGTGAGGTCAGTGTCTCATAAAGGGAGTGAGGTCAGTGTCTCATAAAGGGGAGTCAGGTCAGTGTCTCATAAAGGGAGTGAGGTCAGTGTCTCATAAAGGGAGTGAGGTCAGTGTCTCATAAAGGGAGTGCGGTCAGTGTCTCATAAAGGGAGTGAGGTCAGTGTCTCATAAAGGGAGTGAGGTCAGTGTCTCATAAAGGGAGTGAAGTCAGTGTCATAAAGGGTGTGAGGTCAGTGTCTCATAAAGGGAGTGAGGTCAGTGTCTCATAAAGGGGAGTGAGGTCAGTGTCTCATAAAGGGAGTGAGGTCAGTGTCTCATAAAGGGAGTGTCTCATAAAGGGAGTGAGATCAGTGTCTCATAAAGGGAGTGAGGTCAGTGTCTCATAAAGGGAGTGAGGTCAGTGTCTCATAAAGGGAGTGAGGTCAGTGTCTCATAAAGGGGGTGAGGTCGGTGTCTCATAAAGGGAGTGAGGTCAGTGTCTCATAAAGTGAGTGAGGTCAGTGTCTCATAAAGGGGAGTGAGGTCAGTGTCTCATAAAGGGGAGTGAGGTCAGTGTCTCATAAATGGAGTGATGTCAGTGACATAAAGGGAGTGAGGTCAGTGTCTCATAAAGGGAGTGAGATCAGTGTCTCATAAAGGGAGAGGTCAGTGTCTCATAAAGGGAGTGAGGTCAGTGTCTCATTAAGGGAGTGAGGTCAGTGTCTCATAAAGGGAGTGAGATCAGTGTCTCATAAAGGGAGTGAGGTCAGTGTCTCATAAAGGGAGTGAGGTCAGTGTCTCATTAAGGGAGTGAGGTCAGTGTCTCATAAAGGGAGTGAGGTCAGTGTCTCATTAAGGGAGTGAGGTCAGTGTCTCATAAAGGGAGTGAGATCAGTGTCTCATAAAGGGAGTGAGGTCAGTGTCTCATAAAGGGAGTGAGGTCAGTGTCTCATAAAGGGAGTGAGATCAGTGTCTCATAAAGGGAGTGAGGTCAGTGTCTCATAAAGGGAGTGAGATCAGTGTCTCATAAAGGGAGTGAGTTCAGTGTCTCATAAAGGGAGTGAGGTCAGTGTCTCATAAAGGGGAGTGAGGTCAGTGTCTCATAAATGGAGTGAGGTCAGTGTCTCATAAAGGGAGTGAGGTCAGTGTCTCATAAAGGGAGTGCGGTCAGTGTCTCATAAAGGGAGTGAGGTCAGTGTCTCATAAAGGGAGTGAGGTCAGTGTCTCATAAAGGGAGTGAGATCAGTGTCTCATAAAGGGAGTGAGGTCAATGTCTCATAAAGGGAGTGAGGTCAGTGTCTCATAAAGGGAGTGAGATAAGTTTCTCATAAAGGGAGTGAGATCAGTGTCTCATAAAGGGAGTGAGGTCAGTGTCTCATAAAGGGAGTGAGTGTCTCATAAAGGGAGTGAGGTCAGTGTCCCATAAAGGGAGTGAGGTCAGTGTCCCATAAAGGGAGTGAGGTCAGTTTCTCATAAAGGGAGTGAGGTCAGTTTCTCATAAAGGGAGTGAGGTCAGTGTCTCATAAAGGGAGTGAGGTCAGTGTCTCATAAAGGGAGTGAGGTCAGTGTCTCATAAAGGGAGTGAGGTCAGTGTCTCATAAAGGGACTGAGGTCAGTGTCTCATAAGGGGAGTGAGGTCAGTGTCTCATAAAGGGAGTGAGGTCAGTGTCTCATAAAGGGAGTGAGGTCAGTGTCTCATAAGGGGAGTGAGGTCAGTGTCTCATAAAGGGAGTGACGTCAGTGTCTCATAAAGGGAGTGAGGTCAGTGTCTCATAAAGGGAGTGAGGTCAGTGTCTCATAAAGGGAGTGAGGTCAGTGTCTCATAAAGGGAGTGAGATCAGTGTTTCATAAAGGGAGTGAGGTCAGTGTCTCATAAAGGGAGTGAGATCAGTGTCTCATAAAGGGAGTGAGGTCAGTGTCTCATAAAGGGAGTGAGGTCAGTGTCTCATAAAGGGAGTGAAATCAGTGTCTCATAAAGGGAGTGAGGTCAGTGTCTCATAAAGGGAGTGAGGTCAGTGTCTCATAAAGGGAGTGAGGTCAGTGTCTCATAAAGTGAGTGAGGTCAGTGTCTCATAAAGGGAGTGAGATCAGTGTCTCATAAAGGGAGTGGGGTCAGTGTCTCATAAAGGGAGTGGGGTCAGTGTCTCATAAAGGGGAGTGAGATCAGTGTCTCATAAAGGGAGTGAGTTCAGTGTCTCATAAAGGGGAGTGAGGTCAGTGTCTCATAAAGGGGAGTGAGATCAGTGTCTCATAAAGGGAGTGAGTTCAGTGTCTCATAAAGGGGAGTGAGGTCAGTGTCTCATAAAGGGGAGTGATGTCAGTGTCCCATAAAGGGAGTGAGGTCAGTGTCTCATAAAGGGAGTGAGGTCAGTGTCTCATAAAGGGAGTGAGGTCAGTTTCTCATAAAGGGAGTGAGGTCAGTGTCTCATAAAGGGAGTGAGGTCAGTGTCTCATAAAGGGAGTGAGGTCAGTGTCTCATCAAGGGAGTGAGGTCAGTGTCTCATCAAGGGAGTGAGGTCAGTGTCTCATAAAGGGAGTGAGGTCAGTGACCCATAAAGGGAGTGAGGTCAGTGTCCCATAAAGGGAGTGAGGTCAGTGTCTCATAAAGGGAGTGAGGTCAGTGTCTCATAAAGGGAGTGAGGTCAGTGTCCCATAAAGGGAGTGAGGTCAGTGTCTCATAAAGGGAGTGAGGTCAGTGTCTCATAAAGGGAGTGAGGTCAGTGTCTCATAAAGGGACTGAGGTCAGTGTCTCATAAGGGGAGTGAGGTCAGTGTCTCATAAAGGGAGTGAGGTCAGTGTCTCATAAAGGGAGTGAGGTCAGTGTCTCATAAGGGGAGTGAGGTCAGTGTCTCATAAAGGGAGTGAGATCAGTGTCTCATAAAGGGAGTGAGGTCAGTGTCTCATAAAGGGAGTGAGGTCAGTGTCTCATAAAGGGAGTGAGATCAGTGTCTCATAAAGGGAGTGAGGTCAGTGTCTCATAAAGGGAGTGAGATCAGTGTCTCATAAAGGGAGTGAGGTCAGTGTCTCATAAAGGGAGTGAGATCAGTGTCTCATAAAGGGAGTGAGATCAGTGTCTCATAAAGGGAGTGAGGTCAGTGTCTCATAAAGGGAGTGAGGTCAGTGTCTCATAAAGGGAGTGAGGTCAGTGTCTCATAAAGGGAGTGAGGTCAGTGTCTCATAAAGGGAGTGAGATCAGTGTCTCATAAAGGGAGTGAGGTCAGTGTCTCATAAAGGGAGTGAGATCAGTGTCTCATAAAGGGAGTGAGGTCAGTGTCTCATAAAGGGAGTGAGGTCAGTGTCTCATAAGGGGAGTGAGATCAGTGTCCCATAAGGGGAGTGAGATCAGTGTCTCATAAAGGGAGTGAGGTCAGTGTCTCATAAGGGGAGTGAGATCAGTGTCTCATAAGGGGAGTGAGATCAGTGTCTCATAAAGGGAGTGAGATCAGTGTCTCATAAAGGGAGTGAGGTCAGTGTCTCATAAAGGGAGTGAGATCAGTGTCTCATAAAGGGAGTGAGGTCAGTGTCTCATAAAGGGAGTGAGGTCAGTGTCCCATAAAGGGATTGAGATCAGTGTCTCATAAAGGGAGTGAGGTCAGTGTCTCATAAAGGGAGTGAGGTCAGTGTCGCATAAAGGGATTGAGATCAGTGTCTCATAAAGGGAGTGAGGTCAGTGTCTCATAAAGGGAGTGAGATCAGTGTCTCATAAAAGGAGTGAGGTCAGTGTCTCATAAAGGGAGTGAGGTCAGTGTCTCATAAAGGGAGTGAGGTCAGTGTCTCATAAAGGGAGTGAGGTCAGTGTCTCATAAAGGGAGTGAGGTCAGTGTCTCATAAAGGGAGTGAGATCAGTGTCTCATAAAGGGAGTGAGATCAGTGTCTCATAAAGGGAGTGAGGTCAGTGTCTCATAAAGGGAGTGAGGTCAGTGTCTCATAAAGGGAGTGAGGTCAGTGTCTCATAAAGGGAGTGAGGTCAGTGTCTCATAAAGGGAGTGAGGTCAGTGTCTCATAAAGGGAGTGAGGTCAGGGTCTCATAAAGGGAGTGGGGTCAGTGTCCCATAAAGGGAGTGAGGTCAGTGTCCCATAAAGGGAGTGAGGTCAGTGTCTCATAAAGGGAGTGAGGTCAGTTTCTCATAAAGGGAGTGAGGTCAGTTTCTCATAAAGGGAGTGAGGTCAGTGTCTCATAAAGGGAGTGAGGTCAGTTTCTCATAAAGGGAGTGAGGTCAGTGTCTCATAAAGGGAGTGAGGTCAGTTTCTCATAAAGGGAGTGAGGTCAGTGTCTCATAAAGGGAGTGAGGTCAGTGTCCCATAAAGGGAGTGAGGTCAGTGTCCCATAAAGGGAGTGAGGTCAGTGTCCCATAAAGGGAGTGAGGTCAGTGTCCCATAAAGGGAGTGAGGTCAGTGTCTCATAAAGGGAGTGTGGTCAGTGTCTCATCAAGGGAGTGAGGTCAGTGTCCCATAAAGGGAGTGAGGTCAGTGTCTCATAAAGGGAGTGTGGTCAGTGTCTCATCAAGGGAGTGAGGTCAGTGTCTCATAAAGGGAGTGAGGTCAGTGTCTCATAAAGGGAGTGAGATCAGTGTCTCATCAAGGGAGTGAGGTCAGTGTCTCATCAAGGGAGTGAGGTCAGTGTCTCATAAAGGGAGTGAGGTCAGTGTCTCATAAAGGGAGTGAGGTCAGTGTCTCATAAAGGGAGTGAGGTCAGTGTCTCATAAAGGGAGTGAGGTCAGTGTCTCATAAGGGGAGTGAGGTCAGTGTCTCATAAGGGGAATGAGGTCAGTGTCTCATAAAGGGAGTGAGGTCAGTGTCTCATAAAGGGAGTGAGGTCAGTGTCTCATAAAGGGAGTGAGGTCAGTGTCTCATAAAGGGAGTGAGGTCAGTGTCTCATAAAGGGAGTGAGGTCAGTGTCTCATAAAGGGAGTGAGGTCAGTGTCTCATAAAGGGAGTGATGTCAGTGTCTCATAAAGGGAGTGAGGTCAGTGTCTCATAAAGGGAGTGAGGTCAGTGTCTCATAAAGGGAGTGAGGTCAGTGTCTCATAAACGGAGTGAGGTCAGTGTCTCATAAAGGGAGTTAGATCAGTGTCTAATAAAGGGAGTGAGGTCAGTGTCCCATAAAGGGAGTGAGGTCAGTGTCCGATAAAGGGAGTGAGGTCAGTGTCCCATAAAGGGAGTGAGGTCAGTGTCCCATAAAGGGAGTGAGGTCAGTGTCCCATAAAGGGAGTGAGGTCAGTGTCTCATAAAGGGAGTGAGGTCAGTGTCTCATAAAGGGAGTGAGGTCAGTGTCTCATAAAGGGAGTGAGGTCAGTGTCTCATAAAGGGAGTGAGGTCAGTGTCTCATAAAGGGAGTGAGGTCAGTGTCTCATAAAGGGAGTGAGGTCAGTGTCTCATAAAGGGAGTGAGGTCAGTGTCTCATAAAGGGAGTGAGGTCAGTGTCTCATAAAGGGAGTGAGGTCAGTGACCCATAAAGGGAGTGAGGTCAGTGTCCCATAAAGGGAGTGAGGTCAGTGTCTCATAAAGGGAGTGAGGTCAGTGTCTCATAAAGGGAGTGAGGTCAGTGTCCCATAAAGGGAGTGAGGTCAGTGTCTCATAAAGGGAGTGAGGTCAGTGTCTCATAAAGGGACTGAGGTCAGTGTCTCATAAGGGGAGTGAGGTCAGTGTCTCATAAAGGGAGTGAGGTCAGTGTCTCATAAAGGGAGTGAGGTCAGTGTCTCATAAGGGGAGTGAGGTCAGTGTCTCATAAAGGGAGTGACGTCAGTGTCTCATAAAGGGAGTGAGGTCAGTGTCTCATAAAGGGAGTGAGGTCAGTGTCTCATAAAGGGAGTGAGGTCAGTGTCTCATAAAGGGAGTGAGATCAGTGTTTCATAAAGGGAGTGAGGTCAGTGTCTCATAAAGGGAGTGAGATCAGTGTCTCATAAAGGGAGTGAGGTCAGTGTCTCATAAAGGGAGTGAGGTCAGTGTCTCATAAAGGGAGTGAAATCAGTGTCTCATAAAGGGAGTGAGGTCAGTGTCTCATAAAGGGAGTGAGGTCAGTGTCTCATAAAGGGAGTGAGGTCAGTGTCTCATAAAGTGAGTGAGGTCAGTGTCTCATAAAGGGAGTGAGATCAGTGTCTCATAAAGGGAGTGGGGTCAGTGTCTCATAAAGGGAGTGGGGTCAGTGTCTCATAAAGGGGAGTGAGATCAGTGTCTCATAAAGGGAGTGAGTTCAGTGTCTCATAAAGGGGAGTGAGGTCAGTGTCTCATAAAGGGGAGTGAGATCAGTGTCTCATAAAGGGAGTGAGTTCAGTGTCTCATAAAGGGGAGTGAGGTCAGTGTCTCATAAAGGGGAGTGATGTCAGTGTCCCATAAAGGGAGTGAGGTCAGTGTCTCATAAAGGGAGTGAGGTCAGTGTCTCATAAAGGGAGTGAGGTCAGTTTCTCATAAAGGGAGTGAGGTCAGTGTCTCATAAAGGGAGTGAGGTCAGTGTCTCATAAAGGGAGTGAGGTCAGTGTCTCATAAAGGGAGTGAGGTCAGTGTCTCATAAAGGGAGTGAGGTCAGTGTCTCATAAAGGGAGTGAGGTCAGTGTCTCATAAAGGGAGTGAGGTCAGTGTCTCATAAAGGGAGTGAGGTCAGTGTCTCATAAAGGGAGTGAGGTCAGTGTCTCATAAAGGGAGTGAGGTCAGTGTCTCATAAAGGGAGTGAGGTCAATGACCCATAAAGGGAGTGAGGTCAGTGTCCCATAAAGGAAGTGAGGTCAGTGTCTCATAAAGGGAGTGAGGTCAGTGTCTCATAAAGGGAGTGAGGTCAGTGTCCCATAAAGGGAGTGAGGTCAGTGTCTCATAAAGGGAGTGAGGTCAGTGTCTCATAAAGGGAGTGAGGTCAGTGTCTCATAAAGGGACTGAGGTCAGTGTCTCATAAGGGGAGTGAGGTCAGTGTCTCATAAAGGGAGTGAGGTCAGTGTCTCATAAAGGGAGTGAGGTCAGTGTCTCATAAGGGGAGTGAGGTCAGTGTCTCATAAAGGGAGTGAGGTCAGTGTCTCATAAAGGGAGTGAGGTCAGTGTCTCATAAAGGGAGTGAGGTCAGTCTCATAAAGGGAGTGAGGTCAGTGTCTCATAAAGGGAGTGAGATCAGTGTTTCATAAAGGGAGTGAGGTCAGTGTCTCATAAAGGAAGTGAGATCAGTGTCTCATAAAGGGAGTGAGGTCAGTGTCTCATAAAGGGAGTGAGGTCAGTGTCTCATAAAGGGAGTGAAATCAGTGTCTCATAAAGGGAGTGAGGTCAGTGTCTCATAAAGGGAGTGAGGTCAGTGTCTCATAAAGGGAGTGAGGTCAGTGTCTCATAAAGTGAGTGAGGTCAGTGTCTCATAAAGGGAGTGAGATCAGTGTCTCATAAAGGGAGTGGGGTCAGTGTCTCATAAAGGGAGTGGGGTCAGTGTCTCATAAAGGGGAGTGAGATCAGTGTCTCATAAAGGGAGTGAGTTCAGTGTCTCATAAAGGGGAGTGAGGTCAGTGTCTCATAAAGGGGAGTGAGATCAGTGTCTCATAAAGGGAGTGAGTTCAGTGTCTCATAAAGGGGAGTGAGGTCAGTGTCTCATAAAGGGGAGTGAGGTCAGTGTCCCATAAAGGGAGTGAGGTCAGTGTCTCATAAAGGGAGTGAGGTCAGTGTCTCATAAAGGGAGTGAGGTCAGTTTCTCATAAAGGGAGTGAGGTCAGTGTCTCATAAAGGGAGTGAGGTCAGTGTCTCATAAAGGGAGTGAGGTCAGTGTCTCATAAAGGGAGTGAGGTCAGTGTCTCATAAAGGGAGTGAGGTCAGTTTCTCATAAAGGGAGTGAGGTCAGTGTCTCATAAAGGGAGTGTGGTCAGTGTCCCATAAAGGGAGTGAGGTCAGTGTCCCATAAAGGGAGTGAGGTCAGTGTCTCATAAAGGGAGTGTGGTCAGTGTCTCATTAAGGGAGTGAGGTCAGTGTCCCATAAAGGGAGTGAGGTCAGTGTCTCATAAAGGGAGTGAGGTCAGTGTCTCATAAAGGGAGTGAGGGCAGTGTCTCATAAAGGGAGTGAGGTCAGTGTCTCATAAAGGGAGTGAGGTCAGTGTCTCATAAAGGGAGTGACGTCAGTGTCTCATAAAGGGAGTGAGATCAGTGTCTCATAAAGGGAGTGAGGTCAGTGTCTCATAAAGGGAGTGAGGTCAGTGTCTCATAAAGGGAGTGAGATCAGTGTCTAATAAAGGGAGTGAGGTCAGTGTCTCATAAAGGGAGTGAGATCAGTGTCTCATAAAGGGAGTGAGGTCAGTGTCTCATAAAGGGAGTGAGGTCAGTGTCTCATAAAGGGAGTGAGATCAGTGTCTCATAAAGGGAGTGAGGTCAGTGTCTCATAAAGGGAGTGAGGTCAGTGTCTCATAAAGGGAGTGAGGTCAGTGACCCATAAAGGGAGTGAGGTCAGTGTCTCATAAAGGGAGTGAGGTAGGTGTCTCATAAAGGGAGTGAGGTCAGTGTCTCATAAAGGGAGTGAGGTCAGTGTCTCATAAAGTGAGTGAGGTCAGTGTCTCATAAAGGGAGTGAGGTCAGTGTCTCATAAGAGGAGTGAGGTCAGTGTCTCATAACGGGAGTGAGGTCAGTGTCTCATAAAGGGAGTGAGGTCAGTGTCGCATAAAGGGAGTGAGATCAGTGTCTCATAAAGGGAGTGAGGTCAGTGTCTCATAAAGGGAGTGAGGTCAGTGTCTCATAAAGGGAGTGAGATCAGTGTCTCATAAAGGGAGTGAGGTCAGTGTCTCATAAAGGGAGTGAGGTCAGTGTCTCATAAAGGGAGTGAGGTCAGTGTCTCATAAAGGGAGTGAGGTCAGTGTCTCATAAAGGGAGTGAGATCAGTTTCTCATAAAGGGAGTGAGGTCAGTGTCTCATAAAGGGAGTGAGGTCAGTGTCTCATAAACGGAGTGAGGTCAGTGTCTCATAAAGGGAGTGAGGTCAGTGTCTCATAAAGGGAGTGAGGTCAGTGTCTCATAAAGGGAGTGAGGTCAGTGTTTCATAAAGGGAGTGAGGTCAGTGTCTCATAAAGGGAGTGAGGTCAGTGTCTCATAAAGCGAGTGAGGTCAGTGTCTCATAAAGGGAGTGAGGTCAGTGTCTCATAAAGGGAGTGAGGTCAGTGTCTCATAAAGGGAGTGAGATCAGTGTCTCATAAAGGGAGTGAGGTCAGTGTCTCATAAAGGGAGTGAGATCAGTGTCTCATAAAGGGAGTGAGGTCAGTGTCTCATAAAGGGAGTGAGGTCAGTGTCTCATAAGGGGAGTGAGATCAGTGTCTCATAAGGGGAGTGAGATCAGTGTCTCATAAAGGGAGTGAGATCAGTGTCTCATAAAGGGAGTGAGATCAGTGTCTCATAAAGGGAGTGAGGTCAGTGTCTCATAAAGGGAGTGAGATCAGTGTCTCATAAAGGGAGTGAGGTCAGTGTCGCATAAAAGGATTGAGATCAGTGTCTCATAAAGGGAGTGAGGTCAGTGTCTCATAAAGGGAGTGAGATCAGTGTCTCATAAAAGGAGTGAGGTCAGTGTCTCATAAAGGGAGTGAGGTCAGTGTCTCATAAAGGGAGTGAGGTCAGTGTCTCATAAAGGGAGTGAGGTCAGTGTCTCATAAAGGGAGTGAGGTCAGTGTCTCATAAAGGGAGTGAGGTCAATGTCTCATAAAGGGAGTGAGGTCAGTGTCTCATAAAGGGAGTGAGGTCAGTGTCTCATAAAGGGAGTGAGATCAGTGTCTCATAAAGGGAGTGAGGTCAGTGTCTCATAAAGGGAGTGAGGTCAGTGTCTCATAAAGGGAGTGAGGTCAGTGTCTCATAAAGGGAGTGAGGTCAGTGTCTCATAAAGGGAGTGAGGTCAGTGTCTCATAAAGGGAGTGAGGTCAGTGTCTCATAAAGGGAGTGAGGTCAGCGTCTCATAAAGGGAGTGAGGTCAGTGTCCCATAAAGGGAGTGAGGTCAGTGTCTCATAAAGGGAGTGAGGTCAGTGTCTCATAAAGGGAGTGAGGTCAGTTTCTCATAAAGGGAGTGAGGTCAGTGTCTCATAAAGGGAGTGATGTCAGTGTCTCATAAAGGGAGTGAGGTCAGTTTCTCATAAAGGGAGTGAGGTCAGTGTCTCATAAAGGGAGTGAGGTCAGTGTCCCATAAAGGGAGTGAGGTCAGTGTCCCATAAAGGGAGTGTGGTCAGTGTCTCATCAAGGTAGTGAGGTCAGTGTCTCATAAAGGGAGTGAGGTCAGTGTCTCATAAAGGGAGTGAGGTCAGTGTCTCATAAAGGGAGTGAGGTCAGTGTCTCATAAAGGGAGTGAGGTCAGTGTCTCATAAAGGGAGTGAGGTCAGTGTCTCATAAAGGGAGTGAGGTCAGTGTCTCATAAAGGGAGTGAGGTCAGTGTCTCATCAAGGGAGTGAGGTCAGTGTCTCATAAAGGGAGTGAGGTCAGTGTCTCATAAAGGGAGTGAGGTCAGTGTCTCATAAAGGGAGTGCGGTCAGTGTCTCATAAAGGGAGTGAGGTCAGTGTCTCATAAAGGGAGTGAGGTCAGTGTCTCATAGAGGGAGTGAGGTCAGTGTCTCATAGAGGGAGTGAGGTCAGTGTCTCATCAAGGGAGTGAGGTCAGTGTCTCATAAAGGGAGTGAGGTCAGTGTCTCATAGAGGGAGTGAGGTCAGTGTCTCATCAAGGGAGTGAGGTCAGTGTCTCATCAAGGGAGTGAGGTCAGTGTCTCATCAAGGGAGTGAGGTCAGTGTCTCATAAAGGGAGTGAGATCAGTTTCTCATAAAGGGAGTGAGATCAGTTTCTCATAAAGGGAGTGAGATCAGTTTCTCATAAAGGGAGTGAGGTCAGTGTCTCATAAAGGGAGTGAGGTCAGTTTCTCATAAAGGGAGTGAGATCAGTTTCTCATAAAGGGAGTGAGGTCAGTGTCTCATAAAGTGAGTGAGGTCAGTGTCTCATAAAGGGAGTGAGGTCAGTATCTCATAAAGGGAGTGAGGTCAGTGTCTCATAAAGGGAGTGAGGTCAGTGTCTCATAAAGGGAGTGAGGTCAGTGTCTCATAAAGGGAGTGAGGTCAGTGTCTCATAAAGGGAGTGAGGTCAGTGTCTCATAAAGGGAGTGAGATCAGTGTCTCATAAAGGGAGTGAGGTCAGTGTCTCATAAAGGGAGTGAGATCAGTGTCTCATAAAGGGAGTGAGGTCAGTGTCTCATAAAGGGAGTGAGGTCAGTGTCTCATAAGGGGAGTGAGATCAGTGTCTCATAAGGGGAGTGAGATCAGTGTCTCATAAAGGGAGTGAGATCAGTGTCTCATAAAGGGAGTGAGGTCAGTGTCTCATAAGGGGAGTGAGATCAGTGTCTCATAAAGGGAGTGAGATCAGTGTCTCATAAAGGGAGTGAGGTCAGTGTCTCATAAAGGGAGTGAGGTCAGTGTCTCATAAAGGGAGTGAGGTCAGTGTCTCATAAAGGGAGTGAGATCAGTGTCTCATAAAGGGAGTGAGGTCAGTGTCTCATAAAGGGAGTGAGGTCAGTGTCTCATAAAGGGAGTGAGGTCAGTGTCTCATAAAGGGAGTGAGGTCAGTGTCTCATAAAGGGAGTGAGATCAGTTTCTCATAAAGGGAGTGAGATCAGTTTCTCATAAAGGGAGTGAGGTCAGTGTCTCATAAAGGGAGTGAGGTCAGTGTCTCATAAAGGGAGTGAGGTCAGTGTCTCATAAAGGGAGTGAGGTCAGTATCTCATAAAGGGAGTGAGGTCAGTGTCTCATAAAGGGAGTGAGGTCAGTGTCTCATAAAGGGAGTGAGGTCAGTATCTCATAAAGGGAGTGAGGTCAGTGTCTCATAAAGGGAGTGAGGTCAGTGTCTCATAAAGGGAGTGAGGTCAGTGTCTCATAAAGGGAGTGAGGTCAGTGTCTCATAAAGGGAGTGAGATCAGTGTCTCATAAAGGGAGTGAGGTCAGTGTCTCATAAAGGGAGTGAGGTCAGTGTCTCATAAAGGGAGTGAGGTCAGTGTCTCATAAAGGGAGTGAGATCAGTGTCTCATAAAGGGAGTGAGATCAGTGTCTCATAAGGGGAGTGAGATCAGTGTCTCATAAAGGGAGTGAGATCAGTGTCTCATAAAGGGAGTGAGGTCAGTGTCTCATAAAGGGAGTGAGATCAGTGTCTCATAAAGGGAGTGAGGTCAGTGTCTCATAAAGGGAGTGAGGTCAGTGTCTCATAAAGGGAGTGAGATCAGTGTCTCATAAAGGGAGTGAGGTCAGTGTCTCATAAAGGGAGTGAGGTCAGTGTCGCATAAAGGGATTGAGATCAGTGTCTCATAAAGGGAGTGAGGTCAGTGTCTCATAAAGGGAGTGAGGTCAGTGTCTCTTAAAAGGAGTGAGGTCAGTGTCTCATAAAGGGAGTGAGGTCAGTGTCTCATAAAGGGAGTGAGGTCAGTGTCTCATAAAGGGAGTGAGGTCAGTGTCTCATAAAGGGAGTGAGGTCAGTGTCTCATAAAGGGAGTGAGGTCAGTGTCTCATAAAGGGAGTGAGGTCAGTGTCTCATAAAGGGAGTGAGGTCAGTGTCTCATAAAGGGAGTGAGGTCAGTGTCTCATAAAGGGAGTGAGGTCAGTGTCTCATAAAGGGAGTGAGGTCAGTGTCTCATAAAGGGAGTGAGGTCAGTGTCTCATAAAGGGAGTGAGGTCAGTGTCTCATAAAGGGAGTGAGGTCAGTGTCTCATAAAGGGAGTGAGGTCAGTGTCTCATAAAGGGAGTGAGGTCAGTGTCTCATAAAGGGAGTGGGGTCAGTTTCTCATAAAGGGAGTGAGGTCAGTTTCTCATAAAGGGAGTGAGGTCAGTGTCTCATAAAGGGAGTGAGGTCAGTTTCTCATAAAGGGAGTGAGGTCAGTTTCTCATAAAGGGAGTGAGGTCAGTTTCTCATAAAGGGAGTGAGGTCAGTGTCTCATAAAGGGAGTGAGGTCAGTGTCTCATAAAGGGAGTGAGGTCAGTTTCTCATAAAGGGAGTGAGGTCAGTGTCCCATAAAGGGAGTGAGGTCAGTGTCCCATAAAGGGAGTGAGGTCAGTGTCCCATAAAGGGAGTGAGGTCAGTGTCCCATCAAGGGAGTGAGGTCAGTGTCCCATAAAGGGAGTGAGGTCAGTGTCTCATAAAGGGAGTGTGGTCAGTGTCTCATCAAGGGAGTGAGGTCAGTGTCTCATCCAGGCAGTGAGGTCAGTGTCTCATAAAGGGAGTGAGGTCAGTGTCTCATAAAGGGAGTGAGATCAGTGTCTCATAAAGGGAGTGAGATCAGTGTCTCATAAAGGGAGTGAGGTCAGTGTCGCATAAAGGGATTGAGATCAGTGTCTCATAAAGGGAGTGAGGTCAGTGTCTCATAAAGGGAGTGAGGTCAGTGTCTCATAAAAGGAGTGAGGTCAGTGTCTCATAAAGGGAGTGAGGTCAGTGTCTCATAAAGGGAGTGAGGTCAGTGTCTCATAAAGGGAGTGAGGTCAGTGTCTCATAAAGGGAGTGAGGTCAGTGTCTCATAAAGGGAGTGAGGTCAGTGTCTCATAAAGGGAGTGAGGTCAGTGTCCCATAAAGGGAGTGAGGTCAGTGTCTCATAAAGGGAGTGAGGTCAGTGTCTCATAAAGGGAGTGAGGTCAGTTTCTCATAAAGGGAGTGAGGTCAGTTTCTCATAAAGGGAGTGAGGTCAGTGTCTCATAAAGGGAGTGATGTCAGTGTCTCATAAAGGGAGTGAGGTCAGTTTCTCATAAAGGGAGTGAGGTCAGTGTCTCATAAAGGGAGTGAGGTCAGTGTCTCATAAAGGGAGTGAGGTCAGTGTCTCATTAAGGGAGTGAGGTCAGTGTCCCATAAAGGGAGTGAGGTCAGTGTCCCATAAAGGGAGTGAGGTCAGTGTCCCATAAAGGGAGTGTGGTCAGTGTCTCATCAAGGTAGTGAGGTCAGTGTCTCATAAAGGGAGTGAGGTCAGTGTCTCATAAAGGGAGTGAGGTCAGTGTCTCATAAAGGGAGTGAGGTCAGTGTCTCATAAAGGGAGTGAGGTCAGTGTCTCATCAAGGGAGTGAGGTCAGTGTCTCATAAAGGGAGTGAGATCAGTTTCTCATAAAGGGAGTGAGGTCAGTGTCTCATAAAGGGAGTGAGGTCAGTGTCTCATAAAGGGAGTGAGGTCAGTGTCTCATAAAGGGAGTGAGGTCAGTGTCTCATAAAGGGAGTGAGGTCAGTGTCTCATAAAGGGAGTGAGGTCAGTGTCTCATAAAGGGAGTGAGGTCAGTGTCTCATAAAGGGAGTGAGGTCAGTGTCTCATCGAGGGAGTGAGGTCAGTGTCTCATCAAGGGAGTGAGGTCAGTGTCTCATCAAGGGAGTGAGGTCAGTGTCTCATCAAGTGAGTGAGGTCAGTGTCTCATAAAGAGAGTGAGGTCAGTGTCTCATAAAGGGAGTGAGGTCAGTGTCTCATAAAGGGAGTGAGGTCAGTGTCTCATAAAGGGAGTGAGATCAGTTTCTCATAAAGGGAGTGAGATCAGTTTCTCATAAAGGGAGTGAGGTCAGTGTCTCATAAAGGGAGTGAGGTCAGTGTCTCATAAAGGGAGTGAGGTCAGTATCTCATAAAGGGAGTGAGGTCAGTGTCTCATAAAGGGAGTGAGGTCAGTGTCTCATAAAGGGAGTGAGGTCAGTATCTCATAAAGGGAGTGAGGTCAGTGTCTCATAAAGGGAGTGAGGTCAGTGTCTCATAAAAAGAGTGAGGTCAGTGTCTCATAAAGGGAGTGAGATCAGTTTCTCATAAAGGGAGTGAGATCAGTGTCTCATAAAGGGAGTGAGGTCAGTGTCTCATAAAGGGAGTGAGGTCAGTGTCTCATAAAGGGAGTGAGGTCAGTATCTCATAAAGGGAGTGAGGTCAGTGTCTCATAAAGGGAGTGAGGTCAGTGTCTCATAAAGGGAGTGAGGTCAGTGTCTCATAAAGGCAGTGAGGTCAGTGTCTCATAAAGGGAGTGAGGTCAGTGTCTCATAAAGGGAGTGAGGTCAGTGTCTCATAAAGGGAGTGAGGTCAGTGTCTCATAAAGGGAGTGAGATCAGTGTCTCATAAAGGGAGTGAGGTCAGTGTCTCATAAAGGGAGTGAGATCAGTGTCTCATAAAGGGAGTGAGGTCAGTGTCTCATAAAGGGAGTGAGGTCAGTGTCTCATAAAGGGAGTGAGGTCAGTGTCTCATAAGGGGAGTGAGATCAGTGTCTCATAAGGGGAGTGAGATCAGTGTCTCATAAAGGGAGTGAGATCAGTGTCTCATAAAGGGAGTGAGATCAGTGTCTCATAAAGGGAGTGAGGTCAGTGTCTCATAAAGGGAGTGAGGTCAGTGTCTCATAAAGGGAGTGAGGTCAGTGTCTCATAAAGGGAGTGAGATCAGTGTCTCATAAAGGGAGTGAGGTCAGTGTCTCATAAAGGGAGTGAGGTCAGTGTCTCATAAAGGGAGTGAGGTCAGTGTCTCATAAAGGGAGTGAGGTCAGTGTCTCATAAAGGGAGTGAGATCAGTTTCTCATAAAGGGAGTGAGATCAGTTTCTCATAAAGGGAGTGAGGTCAGTGTCTCATAAAGGGAGTGAGGTCAGTGTCTCATAAAGGGAGTGAGGTCAGTATCTCATAAAGGGAGTGAGGTCAGTATCTCATAAAGGGAGTGAGGTCAGTGTCTCATAAAGGGAGTGAGGTCAGTGTCTCATAAAGGGAGTGAGGTCAGTGTCTCATAAAGGGAGTGAGGTCAGTGTCTCATAAAGGGAGTGAGGTCAGTGTCTCATAAAGGGAGTGAGGTCAGTGTCTCATAAAGGGAGTGAGGTCAGTGTCTCATAAAGGGAGTGAGGTCAGTGTCTCATAAAGGGAGTGAGATCAGTGTCTCATAAAGGGAGTGAGGTCAGTGTCTCATAAAGGGAGTGAGATCAGTGTCTCATAAAGGGAGTGAGATCAGTGTCTCATAAAGGGAGTGAGGTCAGTGTCTCATAAAGGGAGTGAGGTCAGTGTCTCATAAGGGGAGTGAGATCAGTGTCTCATAAGGGGAGTGAGATCAGTGTCTCATAAAGGGAGTGAGATCAGTGTCTCATAAAGGGAGTGAGATCAGTGTCTCATAAAGGGAGTGAGGTCAGTGTCTCATAAAGGGAGTGAGGTCAGTGTCTCATAAAGGGAGTGAGATCAGTGTCTCATAAAGGGAGTGAGGTCAGTGTCTCATAAAGGGAGTGAGGTCAGTGTCGCATAAAGGGATTGAGATCAGTGTCTCATAAAGGGAGTGAGGTCAGTGTCTCATAAAGGGAGTGAGATCTGTGTCTCATAAAAGGAGTGAGGTCAGTGTCTCATAAAGGGAGTGAGGTCAGTGTCTCATAAAGGGAGTGAGGTCAGTGTCTCATAAAGGGAGTGAGGTCAGTGTCTCATAAAGGGAGTGAGGTCAGTGTCTCATAATCGGAGTGAAGTCAGTGTCTCATAAAGTGAGTGAGGTCAGTGTCTCAAAAAGGGATTGGGGTCAGTGTCTCATAAAGGGAGTGGGGTCAGTGTCTCATAAAGGGGAGTGAGATCAGTGTCTCATAAAGGGAGTGAGTTCAGTGTCTCATAAAGGGGAGTGAGGTCAGTGTCTCATAAAGGGGAGTGAGGTCAGTGTCTCATAAAGGGAGTGAGTTCAGTGTCTCATAAAGGGGAGTGAGGTCAGTGTCTCATAAAGGGAGTGATGTCAGTACCTCATAAAGGGAGTGAGGTCAGTGTCTCATAAAGGGAGTGAGGTCAGTGTCTCATAAAGGGAGTGAGGTCAGTGTCTCATAAAGGGAGTGAGGTCAGTATCTCATAAAGGGAGTGAGGTCAGTGTCTCATAAAGGGAGTGAGGTCAGTGTCTCATAAAGGGAGTGAGGTCAGTGTCTCATAAAGGGAGTGAGGTCAGTGTCTCATAAAGGGAGTGAGGTCAGTGTCTCATCAAGGGAGTGAGGTCAGTGTCTCATAAAGGGAGTGAGGTCAGTGTCTCATCAAGGGAGTGAGGTCAGTGTCTCATCAAGGGAGTGAGGTCAGTGTCTCATCAAGGGAGTGAGGTCAGTGTCTCATCAAGGGAGTGAGGTCAGTGTCTCATAAAGGGAGTGAGGTCAGTGTCTCATAAAGGGAGTGAGGTCAGTGTCTCATAAAGGGAGTGAGGTCAGTGTCTCATAAAGGGAGTGAGGTCAGTTTCTCATAAAGGGAGTGAGGTCAGTGTCTCATAAAGGGAGTGAGGTCAGTGTCTCATAAAGGGAGTGAGGTCAGTGTCTCATAAAGGGAGTGAGGTCAGTGTCTCATAAACGGAGTGAGGTCAGTGTCTCATAAAGGGAGTGAGGTCAGTATCTCATAAAGGGAGTGAGGTCAGTGTCTCATAAAGGGAGTGAGGTCAGTGTCTCATAAAGGGAGTGAGGTCAGTGTCTCATAAAGGGAGTGAGGTCAGTGTCTCATAAAGGGAGTGGGGTCAGTTTCTCATAAAGGGAGTGAGGTCAGTTTCTCATAAAGGGAGTGAGGTCAGTGTCTCATAAAGGGAGTGAGGTCAGTTTCTCATAAAGGGAGTGAGGTCAGTTTCTCATAAAGGGAGTGAGGTCAGTTTCTCATAAAGGGAGTGAGGTCAGTGTCTCATAAAGGGAGTGAGGTCAGTGTCTCATAAAGGGAGTGAGGTCAGTTTCTCATAAAGGGAGTGAGGTCAGTGTCCCATAAAGGGAGTGAGGTCAGTGTCCCATAAAGGGAGTGAGGTCAGTGTCCCATAAAGGGAGTGAGGTCAGTGTCCCATCAAGGGAGTGAGGTCAGTGTCCCATAAAGGGAGTGAGGTCAGTGTCTCATAAAGGGAGTGTGGTCAGTGTCTCATCAAGGGAGTGAGGTCAGTGTCTCATCCAGGCAGTGAGGTCAGTGTCTCATAAAGGGAGTGAGGTCAGTGTCTCATAAAGGGAGTGAGATCAGTGTCTCATAAAGGGAGTGAGATCAGTGTCTCATAAAGGGAGTGAGGTCAGTGTCGCATAAAGGGATTGAGATCAGTGTCTCATAAAGGGAGTGAGGTCAGTGTCTCATAAAGGGAGTGAGGTCAGTGTCTCATAAAAGGAGTGAGGTCAGTGTCTCATAAAGGGAGTGAGGTCAGTGTCTCATAAAGGGAGTGAGGTCAGTGTCTCATAAAGGGAGTGAGGTCAGTGTCTCATAAAGGGAGTGAGGTCAGTGTCTCATAAAGGGAGTGAGGTCAGTGTCTCATAAAGGGAGTGAGGTCAGTGTCCCATAAAGGGAGTGAGGTCAGTGTCTCATAAAGGGAGTGAGGTCAGTGTCTCATAAAGGGAGTGAGGTCAGTTTCTCATAAAGGGAGTGAGGTCAGTTTCTCATAAAGGGAGTGAGGTCAGTGTCTCATAAAGGGAGTGAGGTCAGTATCTCATAAAGGGAGTGAGGTCAGTATCTCATAAAGGGAGTGAGGTCAGTGTCTCATAAAGGGAGTGAGGTCAGTGTCTCATAAAGGGAGTGAGGTCAGTGTCTCATAAAGGGAGTGAGGTCAGTGTCTCATAAAGGGAGTGAGGTCAGTGTCTCATAAAGGGAGTGAGGTCAGTGTCTCATAAAGGGAGTGAGGTCAGTGTCTCATAAAGGGAGTGAGGTCAGTGTCTCATAAAGGGAGTGAGGTCAGTGTCTCATAAAGGGAGTGAGATCAGTGTCTCATAAAGGGAGTGAGGTCAGTGTCTCATAAAGGGAGTGAGATCAGTGTCTCATAAAGGGAGTGAGGTCAGTGTCTCATAAAGGGAGTGAGGTCAGTGTCTCATAAGGGGAGTGAGATCAGTGTCTCATAAGGGGAGTGAGATCAGTGTCTCATAAAGGGAGTGAGATCAGTGTCTCATAAAGGGAGTGAGATCAGTGTCTCATAAAGGGAGTGAGGTCAGTGTCTCATAAAGGGAGTGAGATCAGTGTCTCATAAAGGGAGTGAGGTCAGTGTCTCATAAAGGGAGTGAGATCAGTGTCTCATAAAGGGAGTGAGGTCAGTGTCTCATAAAGGGAGTGAGGTCAGTGTCGCATAAAGGGATTGAGATCAGTGTCTCATAAAGGGAGTGAGGTCAGTGTCTCATAAAGGGAGTGAGATCTGTGTCTCATAAAAGGAGTGAGGTCAGTGTCTCATAAAGGGAGTGAGGTCAGTGTCTCATAAAGGGAGTGAGGTCAGTGTCTCATAAAGGGAGTGAGGTCAGTGTCTCATAAAGGGAGTGAAGTCAGTGTCTCATAAAGTGAGTGAGGTCAGTGTCTCATAAAGGGAGTGAGATCAGTGTCTCAAAAAGGGATTGGGGTCAGTGTCTCATAAAGGGAGTGGGGTCAGTGTCTCATAAAGGGGAGTGAGATCAGTGTCTCATAAAGGGAGTGAGTTCAGTGTCTCATAAAGGGGAGTGAGGTCAGTGTCTCATAAAGGGGAGTGAGGTCAGTGTCTCATAAAGGGAGTGAGTTCAGTGTCTCATAAAGGGGAGTGAGGTCAGTGTCTCATAAAGGGAGTGATGTCAGTACCTCATAAAGGGAGTGAGGTCAGTGTCTCATAAAGGGAGTGAGGTCAGTGTCTCATAAAGGGAGTGAGGTCAGTATCTCATAAGGGGAGTGAGGTCAGTGTCTCATAAAGGGAGTGAGGTCAGTGTCTCATAAAGGGAGTGAGGTCAGTGTCTCATAAAGGGAGTGAGGTCAGTGTCTCATAAAGGGAGTGAGGTCAGTGTCTCATCAAGGGAGTGAGGTCAGTGTCTCATAAAGGGAGTGAGGTCAGTGTCTCATCAAGGGAGTGAGGTCAGTGTCTCATCAAGGGAGTGAGGTCAGTGTCTCATCAAGGGAGTGAGGTCAGTGTCTCATCAAGGGAGTGAGGTCAGTGTCTCATAAAGGGAGTGAGGTCAGTGTCTCATAAAGGGAGTGAGGTCAGTGTCTCATAAAGGGAGTGAGGTCAGTGTCTCATAAAGGGAGTGAGGTCAGTTTCTCATAAAGGGAGTGAGGTCAGTGTCTCATAAAGGGAGTGAGGTCAGTGTCTCATAAAGGGAGTGAGGTCAGTGTCTCATAAAGGGAGTGAGGTCAGTGTCTCATAAAGGGAGTGAGGTCAGTGTCTCATAAAGGGAGTGAGGTCAGTATCTCATAAAGGGAGTGAGGTCAGTGTCTCATAAAGGGAGTGAGGTCAGTGTCTCATAAAGGGAGTGAGGTCAGTGTCTCATAAAGGGAGTGAGGTCAGTGTCTCATAAAGGGAGTGAGGTCAGTGTCTCATAAAGGGAGTGAGATCAGTGTCTCATAAAGGGAGTGAGGTCAGTGTCTCATAAAGGGAGTGAGATCAGTGTCTCATAAAGGGAGTGAGGTCAGTGTCTCATAAAGGGAGTGAGATCAGTGTCTCATAAGGGGAGTGAGATCAGTGTCTCATAAGGGGAGTGAGATCAGTGTCTCATAAAGGGAGTGAGATCAGTGTCTCATAAAGGGAGTGAGGTCAGTGTCTCATAAAGGGAGTGAGGTCAGTGTCTCATAAAGGGAGTGAGGTCAGTGTCTCATAAAGGGAGTGAGATCAGTGTCTCATAAAGGGAGTGAGGTCAGTGTCTCATAAAGGGAGTGAGGTCAGTGTCTCATAAAGGGAGTGAGGTCAGTGTCTCATAAAGGGAGTGAGGTCAGTGTCTCATAAAGGGAGTGAGGTCAGTGTCTCATAAAGGGAGTGAGGTCAGTGTCTCATAAAGGGAGTGAGGTCAGTGTCTCATAAAGGGAGTGAGGTCAGTGTCTCATAAAGGGAGTGAGGTCAGTGTCTCATAAAGGGAGTGAGGTCAGTGTCTCATAAAGGGAGAGAGGTCAGTGTCTCATAAAGGGAGTGAGGTCAGTGTCTCATAAAGGAAGTGAGGTCAGTGTCTCATAAAGGGAGTGAGGTCAGTGTCTCATAAAGGGAGTGAGGTCAGTGTCCCATAAAGGGAGTGAGGTCAGTGTCCCATAAAGGGAGTGAGGTCAGTGTCTCATAAAGGGAGTGAGGTCAGTGTCTCATAAAGGGAGTGAGGTCAGTGTCTCATAAAGGGAGTGAGGTCAGTGTCTCATAAAGGGAGTGAGGTCAGTGTCTCATAAACGGAGTGAGGTCAGTGTCTCATAAAGGGAGTGAGGTCAGTGTCTCATAAAGGGAGTGAGGTCAGTGTCTCATAAAGGGAGTGAGGTCAGTGTCTCATAAAGGGAGTGAGGTCAGTGTCCCATAAAGGGAGTGAGGTCAGTGTCCCATAAAGGGAGTGAGGTCAGTGTCCCATAAAGGGAGTGAGGTCAGTGTCTCATCAAGGTAGTGAGGTCAGTGTCTCATCAAGGTAGTGAGGTCAGTGTCTCATAAAGGGAGTGAGGTCAGTGTCGCATAAAGGGAGTGAGATCAGTGTCTCATAAAGGGAGTGAGGTCAGTGTCTCATCAAGGGAGTGAGGTCAGTGTCTCATAAAGGGAGTGAGGTCAGTGTCTCATAAAGGGAGTGAGGTCAGTGTCTCATAAAGGGAGTGAGATCAGTGTCTCATAAAGGGAGTGAGGTCAGTGTCTCATCAAGGGAGTGAGGTCAGTGTCTCATAAAGGGAGTGAGGTCAGTGTCTCATAAAGGGAGTGAGGTCAGTGTCTCATAAAGGGAGTGAGGTCAATGTCTCATAAAGGGAGTGAGGTCAGTGTCTCATAAGGGGAGTGAGGTCAGTGTCTCATAAGGGGAGTGAGGTCAGTGTCTCATAAAGGGAGTGAGGTCAGTGCCTCATAAAGGGAGTGAGGTCAGTGTCTCATAAAGGGAGTGAGGTCAGTGTCTCATAAAGGGAGTGAGGTCAGTGTCTCATAAAGGGAGTGAGGTCAGTGTCTCATAAAGGGAGTGAGGTCAGTGTCTCATAAAGGGAGTGAGGTCAGTGTCTCATAAAGGGAGTGAGGTCAGTGTCTCATAAAGTGAGTGAGGTCAGTGTCTCATAAAGGGAGTGAGATCAGTGTCTCATAAAGGGAGTGAGGTCAGTGTCTCATAAAGGGGTTGAGGTCAGTGTCTCATAAAGGGAGTGAGATCAGTGTCTCATAAAGGGAGTGAGATCAGTGTCTGATAAAGGGAGTGAGGTCAGTGTCCCATGAAGGGAGTGAGGTCAGTGTCCCATGAAGGGAGTGAGGTCAGTGTCCCATAAAGGGAGTGAGGTCAGTGTCCCATAAAGGGAGTGAGGTCAGTGTCTCATAAAGGGACTGAGGTCAGTGTCTCATAAAGGGAGTGAGGTCAGTGTCTCATAAAGGGAGTGAGGCCCGTGTCTCATAAAGGGAGTGAGGTCAGTGTCTCATAAAGGGAGTGAGGTCAGTGTCTCATAAAGGGAGTGAGGTCAGTGTCTCATAAAGGGAGTGAGGTCAGTGTCTCATAAAGGGAGTGAGGTCAGTGTCTCATAAAGGGAGTGAGGTCAGTGTCTCATAAAGGGAGTGAGGTCAGTGTCTCATAAAGGGAGTGAGGTCAGTGTCTCATAAAGGGAGTGAGGTCAGTGTCTCATTAAGGGAGTGAGGTCAGTGTCTCATAAAGGGAGTGAGGTCAGTGTCCCATAAAGGGAGTGAGGTCAGTGTCTCATAAAGGGAGTGAGGTCAGTGTCTCATAAAGGGAGTGAGGTCAGTGTCTCATAAGGGGAGTGAGGTCAGTGTCTCATAAAGGGAGTGAGGTCAGTGTCTCATAAGGGGAGTGAGGTCAGTGTCTCATAAAGGGAGTGAGGTCAGTGTCTCATAAAGGGAGTGAGGTCAGTGTCTCATAAAGGGAGTGAGATCAGTGTCTCATAAAGGGAGTGAGGTCAGTGTCTCATAAAGGGAGTGAGGTCAGTGTCTCATAAAGGGAGTGAGGTCAGTGTCTCATAAAGGGAGTGAGATCAGTGTCTCATAAAGGGAGTGAGATCAGTGTCTCATAAAGGGAGTGAGGTCAGTGTCTCATAAAGGGAGTGAGGTCAGTGTCTCATAAAGGGAGTGAGGTCAGTGTCTCATAAAGGGAGTGAGGTCAGTGTCTCATAAAGGGAGTGAGGTCAGTGTCTCATAAAGGGAGTGAGATCAGTGTCTCATAAAGGGAGTGAGATCAGTGTCTCATAAAGGGAGTGAGGTCAGTGTCTCATAAAGGGAGTGAGGTCTGTCTCATAAAGGGAGTGAGGTCAGTGTCTCATAAAGGGAGTGAGGTCAGTGTCTCATAAAGGGAGTGAGGTCAGTGTCTCATAAAGGGAGTGAGGTCAGTGTCTCATAAAGGGAGTGAGGTCAGTGTCTCATAAAGGGAGTGAGGTCAGTGTCTCATAAAGGGAGAGAGGTCAGTGTCTCATAAAGGGAGTGAGGTCAGTGTCTCATAAAGGGAGTGAGGTCAGTGTCTCATAAAGGGAGTGAGGTCAGTGTCTCATAAAGGGAGTGAGGTCAGTGTCCCATAAAGGGAGTGAGGTCAGTGTCCCATAAAGGGAGTGAGGTCAGTGTCTCATAAAGGGAGTGAGGTCAGTGTCTCATAAAGGGAGTGAGGTCAGTGTCTCATAAAGGGAGTGAGGTCAGTGTCTCATAAAGGGAGTGAGGTCAGTGTCTCATAAAGGGAGTGAGGTCAGTGTCTCATAAAGGGAGTGAGATCAGTGTCTCATAAAGGGAGTGAGGTCAGTGTCTCATAAAGGGAGTGAGGTCAGTGTCTCATAAAGGGAGTGAGGTCAGTGTCCCATAAAGGGAGTGAGGTCAGTGTCCCATAAAGGGAGTGAGGTCAGTGTCCCATAAAGGGAGTGAGGTCAGTGTCTCATCAAGGGAGTGAGGTCAGTGTCTCATAAAGGGAGTGAGGTCAGTGTCTCATAAAGGGAGTGAGGTCAGTGTCTCATAAAGGGAGTGAGATCAGTGTCTCATAAAGGGAGTGAGGTCAGTGTCTCATCAAGGGAGTGAGGTCAGTGTCTCATAAAGGGAGTGAGGTCAGTGTCTCATAAAGGGAGTGAGGTCAGTGTCTCATAAAGGGAGTGAGATCAGTGTCTCATAAAGGGAGTGAGGTCAGTGTCTCATCAAGGGAGTGAGGTCAGTGTCTCATAAAGGGAGTGAGGTCAGTGTCTCATAAAGGGAGTGAGGTCAGTGTCTCATAAAGGGAGTGAGGTCAATGTCTCATAAAGGGAGTGAGGTCAGTGTCTCATAAGGGGAGTGAGGTCAGTGTCTCATAAGGGGAGTGAGGTCAGTGTCTCATAAAGGGAGTGAGGTCAGTGCCTCATAAAGGGAGTGAGGTCAGTGTCTCATAAAGGGAGTGAGGTCAGTGTCTCATAAAGGGAGTGAGGTCAGTGTCTCATAAAGGGAGTGAGGTCAGTGTCTCATAAAGGGAGTGAGGTCAGTGTCTCATAAAGGGAGTGAGGTCAGTGTCTCATAAAGGGAGTGAGGTCAGTGTCTCATAAAGTGAGTGAGGTCAGTGTCTCATAAAGGGAGTGAGGTCAGTGTCTCATAAAGGGAGTGAGGTCAGTGTCTCATAAAGGGGTTGAGGTCAGTGTCTCATAAAGGGAGTGAGATCAGTGTCTCATAAAGGGAGTGAGATCAGTGTCTCATAAAGGGAGTGAGGTCTGTGTCTGATAAAGGGAGTGAGGTCAGTGTCCCATGAAGGGAGTGAGGTCAGTGTCCCATAAAGGGAGTGAGGTCAGTGTCCCATAAAGGGAGTGAGGTCAGTGTCTCATAAAGGGACTGAGGTCAGTGTCTCATAAAGGGAGTGAGGTCAGTGTCTCATAAAGGGAGTGAGGCCCGTGTCTCATAAAGGGAGTGAGGTCAGTGTCTCATAAAGGGAGTGAGGTCAGTGTCTCATAAAGGGAGTGAGGTCAGTGTCTCATAAAGGGAGTGAGGTCAGTGTCTCATAAAGGGAGTGAGGTCAGTGTCTCATAAAGGGAGTGAGGTCAGTGTCTCATAAAGGGAGTGAGGTCAGTGTCTCATAAAGGGAGTGAGGTCAGTGTCTCATAAAGGGAGTGAGGTCAGTGTCTCATAAAGGGAGTGAGGTCAGTGTCCCATAAAGGGAGTGAGGTCAGTGTCTCATAAAGGGAGTGAGGTCAGTGTCTCATAAAGGGAGTGAGGTCAGTGTCTCATAAGGGGAGTGAGGTCAGTGTCTCATAAAGGGAGTGAGGTCAGTGTCTCATAAGGGGAGTGAGGTCAGTGTCTCATAAAGGGAGTGAGGTCAGTGTCTCATAAAGGGAGTGAGGTCAGTGTCTCATAAAGGGAGTGAGATCAGTGTCTCATAAAGGGAGTGAGGTCAGTGTCTCATAAAGGGAGTGAGGTCAGTGTCTCATAAAGGGAGTGAGGTCAGTGTCTCATAAAGGGAGTGAGATCAGTGTCTCATAAAGGGAGTGAGATCAGTGTCTCATAAAGGGAGTGAGGTCAGTGTCTCATAAAGGGAGTGAGGTCAGTGTCTCATAAAGGGAGTGAGGTCAGTGTCTCATAAAGGGAGTGAGGTCAGTGTCTCATAAAGGGAGTGAAGTCAGTGTCTCATAAAGTGAGTGAGGTCAGTGTCTCATAAAGGGAGTGAGGTCAGTGTCTCATAAAGGGAGTGAGATCAGTGTCTCATAAAGGGAGTGGGGTCAGTGTCTCATAAAGGGGAGTGAGGTCAGTGTCTCATAAAGGGAGTGAGGTCAGTGTCTCATAAAGGGAGTGAGATCAGTGTCTCATAAAGGGAGTGGGGTCAGTGTCTCATAAAGGGGAGTGAGGTCAGTGTCTCATAAAGGGAGTGAGATCAGTGTCTCATAAAGGGAGTGAGTTCAGTGTCTCATAAAGGGGAGTGAGGTCAGTGTCTCATAAAGGGGAGTGAGGTCAGTGTCTCATAAAGGGAGTGAGGTCAGTGTCTCATAAAGGGAGTGAGGTCAGTGTCTCATAAAGGGAGTAAGATCAGTGTCTCATAAAGGGAGTGAGGTCAGTGTCTCATAAAGGGAGTGAGATCAGTGTCTCATAAAGGGAGTGAGATCAGTGTCTCATAAAGGGAGTGAGGTCAGTGTCTCATAAAGGAGTGAGGTCAGTGTCTCATAAAGGGAGTGAGGTCAGTGTCTCATAAAGGGAGTGAGGTCAGTGTCTCATAAAGGGAGTGAGGTCAGTGTCTCATAAAGGGAGTGAGATCAGTGTCTCATAAAGGGAGTGAGGTCAGTGTCTCATAAAGGGAGTGAGGTCAGTGTCTCATAAAGGGAGTGAGGTCAGTGTCTCATAAAGGGAGTGAGGTCAGTGACCCATAAAGGGATTGAGGTCAGTGTCTCATAAAGGGAGTGAGGTCAGTGTCTCATAAAGGGAGTGAGGTCAGTGTCTCATAAAGGGAGTGAGGTCAGTGTCTCATAAAGGGAGTGAGGTCAGTGTCTCATAAAGGGAGTGAGGTCAGTGTCTCATAAAGGGAGTGAGGTCAGTGTCTCATAAAGGGGGTGAGGTCAGTGTCTCATAAGGGGAGTGAGGTCAGTGTCTCATAAGGGGAGTGAGGTCAGTGTCTCATAAGGGGAGTGAGGTCAGTGTCTCATAAAGGGAGTGAGGTCAGTGTCTCATAAGGGGAGTGAGATCAGTGTCTCATAAAGGGATTGAGATCAGTGTCTCATAAAGGGAGTGAGATCAGTGTCTCATAAAGGGTGTGAGGTCAGTGTCTCATAAAGGGAGTGAGGTCAGTGTCTCATAAAGGGAGTGAGGTCAGTGTCTCATAAAGGGAGTGAGGTCAGTGTCTCATTAAGGGAGTGAAATCAGTGTCTCATAAGGGGAGTGAAATCAGTGTCTCATAAAGGGAGTGAGATCAGTGTCTCATAAAGGGAGTGAGATCAGTGTCTCATAAAGGGAGTGAGGTCAGTGTCTCATAAAGGGAGTGAGGTCAGTGTCTCATAAAGGGAGTGAGGTCAGTGTCTCATAAAGGGAGTGAGGTCAGTGTCTCATAAAGGGAGTGAGGTCAGTGTCTCATAAAGGGAGTGAGGTCAGTGTCTCATAAAGGGAGTGAGATCAGTGTCTCATAAAGGGAGTGAGGTCAGTGTCTCATAAAGGGAGTGAGGTCAGTGTCTCATAAAGGGAGTGAGGTCAGTGTCTCATAAAGGGAGTGAGGTCAGTGTCTCATAAAGGGAGTGAGGTCAGTGTCTCATAAAGGGAGTGAGGTCAGTGTCTCAAAAAGGGAGTGAGGTCAGTGTCCCATAAAGGGAGTGAGGTCAGTGTCCCATAAAGGGAGTGAGGTCAGTGTCTCATAAAGGGAGTGAGGTCAGTGTCTCATAAAGGGAGTGAGGTCAGTGTCTCATAAAGGGAGTGAGGTCAGTGTCTCACAAGGGGAGTGAGGTCAGTGTCTCATAAAGGGAGTGAGGTCAGTGTCTCATAAAGGGAGTGAGGTCAGTGTCTCACAAGGGGAGTGAGGTCAGTGTCTCATAAGGGGAGTGAGGTCAGTGTCTCATAAAGGGAGTGAGGTCAGTGTCTCATAAAGGGAGTGAGGTCAGTGTCTCATAAAGGGAGTGAGGTCAGTGTCTCATAAAGGGAGTGAGGTCAGTGTCTCATAAAAGGAGTGAGATCAGTGTCTCATAAAGGGAGTGAGGTCAGTGTCTCATAAAGGGAGTGAGGTCAGTGTCTCATAAAGGGAGTGAGGTCAGTGTCTCATAAAGGGAGTGAGGTCAGTGTCTCATAAAGGGAGTGAGGTCAGTTTCTCATAAAGGGAGTGAGGTCAGTGTCTCATAAAGGGAGTGAGGTCAGTGTCCCATAAAGGGAGTGAGGTCAGTGTCCCATAAAGGGAGTGAGGTCAGTGTCTCATAAAGGGAGTGAGGTCAGTGTCTCATAAAGGGAGTGAGTTCAGTGTCTCACAAGGGGAGTGAGGTCAGTGTCTCATAAGGGGAGTGAGGTCAGTGTCTCATAAAGGGAGTGAGGTCAGTGTCTCATAAAGGGAGTGAGGTCAGTGTCTCATAAAGGGAGTGAGATCAGTGTCTCATAAAGGGAGTGAGGTCAGTGTCTCATAAAGGGAGTGAGGTCAGTGTCTCATAAAGGGAGTGAGGTCAGTGTCTCATAAAAGGAGTGAGATCAGTGTCTCATAAAGGGAGTGAGGTCAGTGTCTCATAAAGGGAGTGAGGTCAGTGTCTCATAAAGGGAGTGAGGTCAGTGTCTCATAAAGGGAGTGAGGTCAGTGTCTCATAAAGGGAGTGAGGTCAGTTTCTCATAAAGGGAGTGAGGTCAGTGTCTCATAAAGGGAGTGAGGTCAGTGTCCCATAAAGGGAGTGAGGTCAGTGTCCCATAAAGGGAGTGAGGTCAGTGTCTCATAAAGGGAGTGAGGTCAGTGTCTCATAAAGGGAGTGAGGTCAGTGTCTCATAAAGGGAGTGAGGTCAGTGTCTCATAAAGGGAGTGAGGTCAGTGTCTCATAAAGGGAGTGAGGTCAGTGTCTCATAAAGGGGGTGAGGTCGGTGTCTCATAAAGGGAGTGAGGTCGGTGTCTCATAAAGGGGAGTGAGGTCAGTGTCTCATAAAGGGAGTGAGGTCAGTGTCTCATAAAGGGAGTGAGGTCAGTGTCTCATAAAGGGGAGTGAGGTCAGTGTCTCATAAAGGGAGTGAGGTCAGTGTCTCATAAAGGGAGTGAGGTCAGTGTCTCATAAAGGGAGTGAGGTCAGTGTCTCATAAAGGGAGTGCGGTCAGTGTCTCATAAAGGGAGTGAGGTCAGTGTCTCATAAAGGGAGTGAGGTCAGTGTCTCATAAAGGGAGTGAGGTCAGTGTCTCATAAAGGGAGTGAGGTCAGTGTCTCATAAAGGGAGTGAGGTCAGTGTCATAAAGGGAGTGAGGTCAGTGTCTCATAAAGGGAGTGAGTTCAGTGTCTCATAAAGGGAGTGTCTCATAAAGGGAGTGAGATCAGTGTCTCATAAAGGGAGTGAGGTCAGTGTCTCATAAAGGGAGTGAGGTCAGTGTCTCATAAAGGGAGTGAGGTCAGTGTCTCATAAAGGGAGTGAGGTCAGTGTCTCATAAAGGGAGTGAGGTCAGTGTCTCATAAAGGGAGTGAGGTCAGTGTCTCATAAAGTGAGTGAGGTCAGTGTCTCATGAAGGGAGTGAGATCAGTGTCTCATAAAGGGGAGTGAGGTCAGTGTCTCATAAAGGGGAGTGAGGTCAGTGTCTCATAAAGGGAGTGAGGTCAGTGACATAAAGGGAGTGAGGTCAGTGTCTCATAAAGGGAGTGAGATCAGTGTCTCATAAAGGGAGTGAGGTCAGTGTCTCATAAAGGGAGTGAGGTCAGTGTCTCATTAAGGGAGTGAGGTCAGTGTCTCATAAAGGGAGTGAGATCAGTGTCTCATAAAGGGAGTGAGGTCAGTGTCTCATAAAGGGAGTGAGGTCAGTGTCTCATAAAGGGAGTGAGGTCAGTGTCTCATTAAGGGAGTGAGGTCAGTGTCTCATAAAGGGAGTGAGGTCAGTGTCTCATTAAGGGAGTGAGGTCAGTGTCTCATAAAGGGAGTGAGATCAGTGTCTCATAAAGGGAGTGAGGTCAGTGTCTCATAAAGGGAGTGAGGTCAGTGTCTCATAAAGGGAGTGAGATCAGTGTCTCATAAAGGGAGTGAGGTCAGTGTCTCATAAAGGGAGTGAGGTCAGTGTCTCATAAAGGGAGTGAGGTCAGTGTCTCAAAGTGAGTGAGATCAATGTCTCATAAAGGGATTGAGGTCAGTGTCTCATAAAGGGAGTGAGGTCAGTGTCTCATAAAGGGAGTGAGGTCAGTGTCTCATAAAGGGAGAGAGGTCAGTGTCTCATAAACGGAGTGAGGTCAGTGTCTCATAAAGGGAGTGAGGTCAGTGTCTCATAAAGGGAGTGAGATCAGCGTCTCATAAAGGGAGTGAGATCAGTGTCTCATAAAGGGAGTGAGATCAGTGTCTCATAAAGGGAGTGAGGTCAGTGTCTCATAAAGGGAGTGAGATAAGTGTCTCATAAAGGGAGTGAGGTCAGTGTCTCATAAAGGGAGTGAGGTCAGTGTCTCAAAGTGAGTGAGATCAGTGTCTCATAAAGGGAGTGAGGTCAGAGTCTCATAAAGGGAGTGAGGTCAGTGTCTCATAAAGGGAGTGAGGTCAGTGTCTCAAAGTGAGTGAGATCAGTGTCTCAAAGGGAGTGAGGTCAGTGTCTCATAAAGGGAGTGAGGTCAGTGTCTCATAAAGGGAGTGAGGTCAGTGTCTCAAAGTGAGTGAGATCAGTGTCTCATAAAGGGAGTGAGGTCAGTGTCTCATAAAGGGAGTGAGATCAGTGTCTCATAAAGGGAGTGAGATCAGTGTCTCATAAAGGGAGTGAGGTCAGTGTCTCATAAAGGGAGTGAGGTCAGTGTCTCATAAAGGGAGTGAGGTCAGTGTCTCATAAAGGGAGTGCGGTCAGTGTCTCATAAAGGGAGTGAGGTCAGTGTCTCATAAAGGGAGTGAGGTCAGTGTCTCATAAAGGGAGTGAGGTCAGTGTCTCATAAAGGGAGTGAGGTCAGTGTCTCATAAAGGGAGTGAGGTCAGTGTCATAAAGGGAGTGAGGTCAGTGTCTCATAAAGGGAGTGAGTTCAGTGTCTCATAAAGGGAGTGTCTCATAAAGGGAGTGAGATCAGTGTCTCATAAAGGGAGTGAGGTCAGTGTCTCATAAAGGGAGTGAGGTCAGTGTCTCATAAAGGGAGTGAGGTCAGTGTCTCATAAAGGGAGTGAGGTCAGTGTCTCATAAAGGGAGTGAGGTCAGTGTCTCATAAAGGGAGTGAGGTCAGTGTCTCATAAAGTGAGTGAGGTCAGTGTCTCATGAAGGGAGTGAGATCAGTGTCTCATAAAGGGGAGTGAGGTCAGTGTCTCATAAAGGGGAGTGAGGTCAGTGTCTCATAAAGGGAGTGAGGTCAGTGACATAAAGGGAGTGAGGTCAGTGTCTCATAAAGGGAGTGAGATCAGTGTCTCATAAAGGGAGTGAGGTCAGTGTCTCATAAAGGGAGTGAGGTCAGTGTCTCATTAAGGTAGTGAGGTCAGTGTCTCATAAAGGGAGTGAGATCAGTGTCTCATAAAGGGAGTGAGGTCAGTGTCTCATAAAGGGAGTGAGGTCAGTGTCTCATAAAGGGAGTGAGGTCAGTGTCTCATTAAGGGAGTGAGGTCAGTGTCTCATAAAGGGAGTGAGGTCAGTGTCTCATTAAGGGAGTGAGGTCAGTGTCTCATAAAGGGAGTGAGATCAGTGTCTCATAAAGGGAGTGAGGTCAGTGTCTCATAAAGGGAGTGAGGTCAGTGTCTCATAAAGGGAGTGAGATCAGTGTCTCATAAAGGGAGTGAGGTCAGTGTCTCATAAAGGGAGTGAGGTCAGTGTCTCATAAAGGGAGTGAGGTCAGTGTCTCAAAGTGAGTGAGATCAATGTCTCATAAAGGGATTGAGGTCAGTGTCTCATAAAGGGAGTGAGGTCAGTGTCTCATAAAGGGAGTGAGGTCAGTGTCTCATAAAGGGAGTGAGGTCAGTGTCTCATAAACGGAGTGAGGTCAGTGTCTCATAAAGGGAGTGAGGTCAGTGTCTCATAAAGGGAGTGAGATCAGCGTCTCATAAAGGGAGTGAGATCAGTGTCTCATAAAGGGAGTGAGATCAGTGTCTCATAAAGGGAGTGAGGTCAGTGTCTCATAAAGGGAGTGAGATCAGTGTCTCATAAAGGGAGTGAGGTCAGTGTCTCATAAAGGGAGTGAGGTCAGTGTCTCAAAGTGAGTGAGATCAGTGTCTCATAAAGGGAGTGAGGTCAGTGTCTCATAAAGGGAGTGAGGTCAGTGTCTCATAAAGGGAGTGAGGTCAGTTTCTCAAAGTGAGTGAGATCAGTGTCTCATAAAGGGAGTGAGGTCAGTGTCTCATAAAGGGAGTGAGGTCAGTGTCTCATAAAGGGAGTGAGGTCAGTGTCTCAAAGTGAGTGAGATCAGTGTCTCATAAAGGGAGTGAGGTCAGTGTCTCATAAAGGGAGTGAGATCAGTGTCTCATAAAGGGAGTGAGATCAGTGTCTCATAAAGGGAGTGAGGTCAGTGTCTCATAAAGGGAGTGAGATCAGTGTCTCATAAAGGGAGTGAGGTCAGTGTCTCATAAAGGGAGTGAGGTCAGTGTCTCAAAGTGAGTGAGATCAGTGTCTCATAAAGGGAGTGAGATCAGCGTCTCATAAAGGGTGTGAGGTCAGTGTCTCATAAAGGGAGTGAGGTCAGTGTCTCATAAAGGGAGTGAGGTCAGTGTCTCATAAAGTGAGTGAGGTCAGTGTCTCATAAAGGGAGTGAGGTCAGTGTCTCATAAAGGGGAGTGAGGTCAGTGTCTCATAAAGGGAGTGAGGTCAGTGTCTCATAAAGGGAGTGAGGTCAGTGTCTCATAAAGGGAGTGAGATCAGTGTCTCATAAAGGGAGTGAGGTCAGTGTCTCATAAAGGGAGTGAGGTCAGTGTCTCATAAAGGGAGTGAGGTCACTGTCTCATAAAGGGAGTGAGGTCAGTGTCTCATAAAGGGAGTGAGGTCAGTGTCTCATAAAGGGAGTGAGGTCAGTGTCTCAGAAAGGGGAGTGAGGTCAGTGTCTCATAAAGGGAGTGAGATCAGTGTCTCAAAAAGGGAGTGAGATCAGTGACTCATAAAGGGAGTGAGGTCAGTGTCTCATAAAGGGAGTGAGGTCAGTGTCTCATAAAGGGAGTGAGGTCAGTGTCTCATAAAGGGAGTGAGGTCAGTGTCTCATAAAGGGAGTGAGGTCAGTGTCTCATAAAGGGAGTGAGGTCAGAGTCTCATAAAGGGAGTGAGGTCAGTGTCTCATAAAGGGAGTGAGGTCAGTGTCTCATAAAGGGAGTGAGGTCAGTGTCTCATAAGGGGAGTGAGATCAGTGTCTCATAAAGGGAGTGAGATCAGTGTCTCATAAAGGGAGTGAGGTCAGTGTCTCATAAAGGGAGTGAGGTCAGTGTCTCATAAAGGGAGTGAGGTCAGTGTCTCATAAAGGGAGTGAGGTCTGTGTCTCATAAAGGGAGTGAGGTCAGTGTCTCATAAAGGGAGTGAGGTCAGTGTCTCATAAAGGGAGTGAGGTCAGTGTCTCATAAAGGGAGTGAGGTCAGTGTCTCATAAAGGGAGTGAGGTCAGTGTCTCATAAAGGGAGTGAGATCAGTGTCTCATAAAGGGAGTGAGGTCAATGTCTCATAAAGGGAGTGAGGTCAGTGTCTCATAAAGGGAGTGAGATAAGTTTCTCATAAAGGGAGTGAGATCAGTGTCTCATAAAGGGAGTGAGGTCAGTGTCTCATAAAGGGAGTGAGGTCAGTGTCTCATTAAGGGAGTGAGGTCAGTGTCTCATAAAGGGAGTGAGGTCAGTGTCTCATTAAGGGAGTGAGGTCAGTGTCTCATAAAGGGAGTGAGATCAGTGTCTCATAAAGGGAGTGAGGTCAGTGTCTCATAAAGGGAGTGAGGTCAGTGTCTCATAAAGGGAGTGAGATCAGTGTCTCATAAAGGGAGTGAGGTCAGTGTCTCATAAAGGGAGTGAGGTCAGTGTCTCATAAAGGGAGTGAGGTCAGTGTCTCAAAGTGAGTGAGATCAATGTCTCATAAAGGGATTGAGGTCAGTGTCTCATAAAGGGAGTGAGGTCAGTGTCTCATAAAGGGAGTGAGGTCAGTGTCTCATAAAGGGAGTGAGGTCAGTGTCTCATAAACGGAGTGAGGTCAGTGTCTCATAAAGGGAGTGAGGTCAGTGTCTCATAAAGGGAGTGAGATCAGCGTCTCATAAAGGGAGTGAGATCAGTGTCTCATAAAGGGAGTGAGATCAGTGTCTCATAAAGGGAGTGAGGTCAGTGTCTCATAAAGGGAGTGAGATCAGTGTCTCATAAAGGGAGTGAGGTCAGTGTCTCATAAAGGGAGTGAGGTCAGTGTCTCAAAGTGAGTGAGATCAGTGTCTCATAAAGGGAGTGAGGTCAGTGTCTCATAAAGGGAGTGAGGTCAGTGTCTCATAAAGGGAGTGAGGTCAGTGTCTCAAAGTGAGTGAGATCAGTGTCTCATAAAGGGAGTGAGGTCAGTGTCTCATAAAGGGAGTGAGGTCAGTGTCTCATAAAGGGAGTGAGGTCAGTGTCTCAAAGTGAGTGAGATCAGTGTCTCATAAAGGGAGTGAGGTCAGTGTCTCATAAAGGGAGTGAGATCAGTGTCTCATAAAGGGAGTGAGATCAGTGTCTCATAAAGGGAGTGAGGTCAGTGTCTCATAAAGGGAGTGAGATCAGTGTCTCATAAAGGGAGTGAGGTCAGTGTCTCATAAAGGGAGTGAGGTCAGTGTCTCAAAGTGAGTGAGATCAGTGTCTCATAAAGGGAGTGAGATCAGCGTCTCATAAAGGGAGTGAGGTCAGTGTCTCATAAAGGGAGTGAGGTCAGTGTCTCATAAAGGGAGTGAGGTCAGTGTCTCATAAAGTGAGTGAGGTCAGTGTCTCATAAAGGGAGTGAGGTCAGTGTCTCATAAAGGGGAGTGAGGTCAGTGTCTCATAAAGGGAGTGAGGTCAGTGTCTCATAAAGGGAGTGAGGTCAGTGTCTCATAAAGGGAGTGAGATCAGTGTCTCATAAAGGGAGTGAGGTCAGTGTCTCATAAAGGGAGTGAGGTCAGTGTCTCATAAAGGGAGTGAGGTCACTGTCTCATAAAGGGAGTGAGGTCAGTGTCTCATAAAGGGAGTGAGGTCAGTGTCTCATAAAGGGAGTGAGGTCAGTGTCTCATAAAGGGGAGTGAGGTCAGTGTCTCATAAAGGGAGTGAGATCAGTGTCTCAAAAAGGGAGTGAGATCAGTGTCTCATAAAGGGAGTGAGGTCAGTGTCTCATAAAGGGAGTGAGGTCAGTGTCTCATAAAGGGAGTGAGGTCAGTGTCTCATAAAGGGAGTGAGGTCAGTGTCTCATAAAGGGAGTGAGGTCAGTGTCTCATAAAGGGAGTGAGGTCAGAGTCTCATAAAGGGAGTGAGGTCAGTGTCTCATAAAGGGAGTGAGGTCAGTGTCTCATAAAGGGAGTGAGGTCAGTGTCTCATAAGGGGAGTGAGATCAGTGTCTCATAAAGGGAGTGAGATCAGTGTCTCATAAAGGGAGTGAGGTCAGTGTCTCATAAAGGGAGTGAGGTCAGTGTCTCATAAAGGGAGTGAGGTCAGTGTCTCATAAAGGGAGTGAGGTCTGTGTCTCATAAAGGGAGTGAGGTCAGTGTCTCATAAAGGGAGTGAGGTCAGTGTCTCATAAAGGGAGTGAGGTCAGTGTCTCATAAAGGGAGTGAGGTCAGTGTCTCATAAAGGGAGTGAGGTCAGTGTCTCATAAAGGGAGTGAGATCAGTGTCTCATAAAGGGAGTGAGGTCAATGTCTCATAAAGGGAGTGAGGTCAGTGTCTCATAAAGGGAGTGAGATAAGTTTCTCATAAAGGGAGTGAGATCAGTGTCTCATAAAGGGAGTGAGGTCAGTGTCTCATAAAGGGAGTGAGTGTCTCATAAAGGGAGTGAGGCCAGTGTCCCATAAAGGGAGTGAGGTCAGTGTCCCATAAAGGGAGTGAGGTCAGTTTCTCATAAAGGGAGTGAGGTCAGTTTCTCATAAAGGGAGTGAGGTCAGTGTCTCATAAAGGGAGTGAGGTCAGTGTCTCATAAAGGGAGTGAGGTCAGTGTCTCATAAAGGGAGTGAGGTCAGTGTCTCATAAAGGGAGTGAGGTCAGTTTCTCATAAAGGGAGTGAGGTCAGTGTCTCATAAAGGGAGTGAGGTCAGTGTCCCATAAAGGGAGTGAGGTCAGTGTCCCATAAAGGGAGTGAGGTCAGTGTCTCATAAAGGGAGTGTGGTCAGTGTCTCATAAAGGGAGTGAGGTCAGTGTCCCATAAAGGGAGTGAGGTCAGTGTCTCATAAAGGGAGTGAGGTCAGTGTCTCATAAAGGGAGTGAGGTCAGTGTCTCATAAAGGGAGTGAGGTCAGTGTCTCATAAAGGGAGTGAGGTCAGTGTCTCATAAAGGGAGTGACGTCAGTGTCTCATAAAGGGAGTGAGGTCAGTGTCTCATAAAGGGAGTGAGATCAGTGTCTCATAAAGGGAGTGAGATCAGTGTCTCATAAAGGGAGTGAGATCAGTGTCTAATAAAGGGAGTGAGGTCAGTGTCTCATAAAGGGAGTGAGGTCAGTGTCTCATAAAGGGACTGAGGTCAGTGTCTCATAAAGGGAGTGAGGTCAGTGTCTCATAAAGGGAGTGAGATCAGTGTCTCATAAAGGGAGTGAGGTCAGTGTCTCATAAAGGGAGTGAGGTCAGTGTCTCATAAAGGGAGTGAGGTCAGTGACCCATAAAGGGAGTGAGGTCAGTGTCTCATAAAGGGAGTGAGGTCAGTGTCTCATAAAGGGAGTGAGATCAGTGTCTCATAAAGGGAGTGAGGTCAGTGTCTCATAAAGGGAGTGAGGTCAGTGTCTCATAAAGGGAGTGAGGTCAGTGTCTCATAAAGGGAGTGAGGTCAGTGTCTCATAAGGGGAGTGAGGTCAGTGTCTCATAAGGGGAGTGAGGTCAGTGTCTCATAAGGGGAGTGAGGTCAGTGTCTCATAACGGGAGTGAGGTCAGTGTCTCATAAAGGGAGTGAGGTCAGTGTCGCATAAAGGGAGTGAGATCAGTGTCTCATAAAGGGAGTGAGGTCAGTGTCTCATAAAGGGAGTGAGGTCAGTGTCTCATAAAGGGAGTGAGGTCAGTGTCTCATAAAGGGAGTGAGATCAGTTTCTCATAAAGGGAGTGAGGTCAGTGTCTCATAAAGGGAGTGAGGTCAGTGTCTCATAAACGGAGTGAGGTCAGTGTCTCATAAAGGGAGTGAGGTCAGTATCTCATAAAGGGAGTGAGGTCAGTGTCTCATAAAGGGAGTGAGGTCAGTGTCTCATAAAGGGAGTGAGATCAGTGTCTCATAACGGGAGTGAGGTCAGTGTCTCATAAAGGGAGTGAGGTCAGTGTCTCATAAAGGGAGTGAGGTCAGTGTCTCATAAAGGGAGTGAGGTCAGTGTCTCATAAAGGGAGTGAGGTCAGTGTCTCATAAAGGGAGTGAGATCAGTGTCTCATAAAGGGAGTGAGGTCAGTGTCTCATAAAGGGAGTGAGATCAGTGTCTCATAAAGGGAGTGAGGTCAGTGTCTCATAAAGGGAGTGAGGTCAGTGTCTCATAAGGGGAGTGAGATCAGTGTCTCATAAGGGGAGTGAGATCAGTGTCTCATAAAGGGAGTGAGATCAGTGTCTCATAAAGGGAGTGAGATCAGTGTCTCATAAAGGGAGTGAGGTCAGTGTCTCATAAAGGGAGTGAGATCAGTGTCTCATAAAGGGAGTGAGGTCAGTGTCTCATAAAGGGAGTGAGGTCAGTGTCTCATAAAGGGAGTGAGGTCAGTGTCGCATAAAGGGATTGAGATCAGTGTCTCATAAAGGGAGTGAGGTCAGTGTCTCATAAAGGGAGTGAGATCAGTGTCTCATAAAAGGAGTGAGGTCAGTGTCTCATAAAGGGAGTGAGGTCAGTGTCTCATAAAGGGAGTGAGGTCAGTGTCTCATAAAGGGAGTGAGGTCAGTGTCTCATAAAGGGAGTGAGGTCAGTGTCTCATAAAGGGAGTGAGGTCAGTGTCTCATAAAGGGAGTGAGGTCAGTGTCTCATAAAGGGAGTGAGATCAGTGTCTCATAAAGGGAGTGAGGTCAGTGTCTCATAAAGGGAGTGAGGTCAGTGTCTCATAAAGGGAGTGAGGTCAGTGTCTCATAAAGGGAGTGAGGTCAGTGTCTCATAAAGGGAGTGAGGTCAGTGTCTCATAAAGGGAGTGAGGTCAGTGTCTCATAAAGGGAGTGAGGTCAGTGTCCCATAAAGGGAGTGAGATCAGTGTCTCATAAAGGGAGTGAGGTCAGTGTCTCATAAAGGGAGTGAGGTCAGTGTCTCATAAAGGGAGTGAGGTCAGTGTCTCATAAAGGGAGTGAGGTCAGTGTCTCATAAAGGGAGTGACGTCAGTGTCTCATAAAGGGAGTGAGGTCAGTGTCTCATAAAGGGAGTGAGATCAGTGTCTCATAAAGGGAGTGAGGTCAGTGTCTCATAAAGGGAGTGAGGTCAGTGTCTCATAAAGGGAGATAGGTCAGTGACCCATAAAGGGAGTGAGGTCAGTGTCTCATAAAGGGAGTGAGGTCAGTGTCTCATAAAGGGAGTGAGATCAGTGTCTCATAAAGGGAGTGAGGTCAGTGTCTCATAAAGGGAGTGAGGTCAGTGTCTCATAAAGGGAGTGAGGTCAGTGTCTCATAAAGGGAGTGAGGTCAGTGTCTCATAAGGGGAGTGAGGTCAGTGTCTCATAAGGGGAGTGAGGTCAGTGTCTCATAAGGGGAGTGAGGTCAGTGTCTCATAACGGGAGTGAGGTCAGTGTCTCATAAAGGGAGTGAGGTCAGTGTCGCATAAAGGGAGTGAGATCAGTGTCTCATAAAGGGAGTGAGGTCAGTGTCTCATAAAGGGAGTGAGGTCAGTGTCTCATAAAGGGAGTGAGGTCAGTGTCTCATAAAGGGAGTGAGGTCAGTGTCTCATAAAGGGAGTGAGATCAGTTTCTCATAAAGGGAGTGAGGTCAGTGTCTCATAAAGGGAGTGAGGTCAGTGTCTCATAAACGGAGTGAGGTCAGTGTCTCATAAAGGGAGTGAGGTCAGTATCTCATAAAGGGAGTGAGGTCAGTGTCTCATAAAGGGAGTGAGGTCAGTGTCTCATAAAGGGAGTGAGATCAGTGTCTCATAACGGGAGTGAGGTCAGTGTCTCATAAAGGGAGTGAGGTCAGTGTCATAAAGGGAGTGAGGTCAGTGTCTCATAAAGGGAGTGAGGTCAGTGTCTCATAAAGGGAGTGAGGTCAGTGTCTCATAAAGGGAGTGAGATCAGTGTCTCATAAAGGGAGTGAGGTCAGTGTCTCATAAAGGGAGTGAGATCAGTGTCTCATAAAGGGAGTGAGGTCAGTGTCTCATAAAGGGAGTGAGGTCAGTGTCTCATAAGGGGAGTGAGATCAGTGTCTCATAAGGGGAGTGAGATCAGTGTCTCATAAAGGGAGTGAGATCAGTGTCTCATAAAGGGAGTGAGATCAGTGTCTCATAAAGGGAGTGAGGTCAGTGTCTCATAAAGGGAGTGAGATCAGTGTCTCATAAAGGGAGTGAGGTCAGTGTCTCATAAAGGGAGTGAGGTCAGTGTCTCATAAAGGGAGTGAGGTCAGTGTCGCATAAAGGGATTGAGATCAGTGTCTCATAAAGGGAGTGAGGTCAGTGTCTCATAAAGGGAGTGAGATCAGTGTCTCATAAAAGGAGTGAGGTCAGTGTCTCATAAAGGGAGTGAGGTCAGTGTCTCATAAAGGGAGTGAGGTCAGTGTCTCATAAAGGGAGTGAGGTCAGTGTCTCATAAAGGGAGTGAGGTCAGTGTCTCATAAAGGGAGTGAGGTCAGTGTCTCATAAAGGGAGTGAGGTCAGTGTCTCATAAAGGGAGTGAGGTCAGTGTCTCATAAAGGGAGTGAGATCAGTGTCTCATAAAGGGAGTGAGGTCAGTGTCTCATAAAGGGAGTGAGGTCAGTGTCTCATAAAGGGAGTGAGGTCAGTGTCTCATAAAGGGAGTGAGGTCAGTGTCTCATAAAGGGAGTGAGGTCAGTGTCTCATAAAGGGAGTGAGGTCAGTGTCTCATAAAGGGAGTGAGGTCAGTGTCTCATAAAGGGAGTGAGGTCAGTGTCCCATAAAGGGAGTGAGGTCAGTGTCTCATAAAGGGAGTGAGGTCAGTGTCTCATAAAGGGAGTGAGGTCAGTTTCTCATAAAGGGAGTGAGGTCAGTGTCTCATAAAGGGAGTGAGGTCAGTGTCTCATAAAGGGAGTGATGTCAGTGTCTCATAAAGGGAGTGAGGTCAGTTTCTCATAAAGGGAGTGAGGTCAGTGTCTCATAAAGGGAGTGAGGTCAGTGTCTCATAAAGGGAGTGAGGTCAGTGTCTCATAAAGGGAGTGAGGTCAGTGTCCCATAAAGTGAGTGAGGTCAGTGTCCCATAAAGGGAGTGAGGTCAGTGTCTCATAAAGGGAGTGTGGTCAGTGTCTCATCAAGGTAGTGAGGTCAGTGTCTCATAAAGGGAGTGAGGTCAGTGTCTCATAAAGGGAGTGAGATCAGTGTCTCATAAAGGGAGTGAGGTCAGTGTCTCATCAAGGGAGTGAGGTCAGTGTCTCATAAAGGGAGTGAGATCAGTTTCTCATAAAGGGAGTGAGGTCAGTGTCTCATAAAGGGAGTGAGGTCAGTGTCTCATAAAGGGAGTGAGGTCAGTATCTCATAAAGGGAGTGAGGTCAGTGTCTCATAAAGGGAGTGAGGTCAGTGTCTCATAAAGGGAGTGAGGTCAGTGTCTCATAAAGGGAGTGAGGTCAGTGTCTCATAAAGGGAGTGAGGTCAGTGTCTCATAAAGGGAGTGAGGTCAGTGTCTCTTAAAGGGAGTGAGGTCAGTGTCTCATCAAGGGAGTGAGGTCAATGTCTCTTCAAGGGAGTGAGGTCAGTGTCTCATAAAGGGAGTGAGGTCAGTGTCTCATAAAGGGAGTGAGGTCAGTGTCTCATAAAGGGAGTGAGGTCAGTGTCTCATAAAGGGAGTGAGGTCAGTGTCTCATAAAGGGAGTGAGATTAGTTTCTCATAAAGGGAGTGAGGTCAGTGTCTCATAAAGGGAGTGAGGTCAGTGTCTCATAAACGGAGTGAGGTCAGTGTCTCATAAAGGGAGTGAGGTCAGTGTCTCATAAAGGGAGTGAGGTCAGTATCTCATAAAGGGAGTGAGATCAGTGTCTCATAAAGGGAGTGAGGTCAGTGTCTCATAAAGGGAGTGAGGTCAGTGTCTCATAAAGGGGAGTGAGGTCAGTGTCTCATAAAGGGAGTGAGATCAGTGTCTCATAAAGGGAGTGAGGTCAGGATCTCATAAAGGGAGTGAGGTCAGTGTCTCATAAAGGGGAGTGAGGTCAGTGTCTCATAAAGGGAGTGAGGTCAGTGTCTCATAAAGGGAGTGAGGTCAGTGTCTCATAAAGGGAGTGAGGTCAGTGTCTCATAAAGGGAGTGAGGTCAGTGTCTCATAAAGGGAGTGAGGTCAGTGTCTCATAAAGGGAGTGAGGTCAGTGTCCCATAAAGGGAGTGAGGTCAGTGTCCCATAAAGGGAGTGAGGTCAGTGTCTCATAAAGGGAGTGTGGTCAGTGTCTCATCAAGGTAGTGAGGTCAGTGTCTCATAAAGGGAGTGAGGTCAGTGTCTCATAAAGGGAGTGAGATCAGTGTCTCATAAAGGGAGTGAGGTCAGTGTCTCATCAAGGGAGTGAGGTCAGTGTCTCATAAAGGGAGTGAGATCAGTTTCTCATAAAGGGAGTGAGGTCAGTGTCTCATAAAGGGAGTGAGGTCAGTGTCTCATAAAGGGAGTGAGGTCAGTATCTCATAAAGGGAGTGAGGTCAGTGTCTCATAAAGGGAGTGAGGTCAGTGTCTCATAAAGGGAGTGAGGTCAGTGTCTCATAAAGGGAGTGAGGTCAGTGTCTCATAAAGGGAGTGAGGTCAGTGTCTCATAAAGGGAGTGAGGTCAGTGTCTCATAAAGGGAGTGAGGTCAGTGTCTCATAAAGGGAGTGAGGTCAATGTCTCATCAAGGGAGTGAGGTCAGTGTCTCATAAAGGGAGTGAGGTCAGTGTCTCATAAAGGGAGTGAGGTCAGTGTCTCATAAAGGGAGTGAGGTCAGTGTCTCATAAAGGGAGTGAGGTCAGTGTCTCATAAAGGGAGTGAGATCAGTTTCTCATAAAGGGAGTGAGGTCAGTGTCTCATAAAGGGAGTGCGGTCAGTGTCTCATAAAGGGAGTGAGGTCAGTGTCTCATAAAGGGAGTGAGGTCAGTGTCTCATAAAGGGAGTGAGGTCAGTGTCTCATAAAGGGAGTGAGGTCAGTGTCTCATAAAGGGAGTGAGTTCAGTGTCTCATAAAGGGAGTGTCTCATAAAGACAGTGAGATCAGTGTCTCATAAAGGGAGTGAGGTCAGTGTCTCATAAAGGGAGTGAGGTCAGTGTCTCATAAAGGGAGTGAGGTCAGTGTCTCATAAAGGGAGTGAGGTCAGTGTCTCATAAAGGGAGTGAGGTCAGTGTCTCATAAAGGGAGTGAGGTCAGTGTCTCATAAAGTGAGTGAGGTCAGTGTCTCATGAAGGGAGTGAGATCAGTGTCTCATAAAGGGGAGTGAGGTCAGTGTCTCATAAAGGGGAGTGAGGTCAGTGTCTCATAAAGGGAGTGAGGTCAGTGACATAAAGGGAGTGAGGTCAGTGTCTCATAAAGTGAGTGAGATCAGTGTCTCATAAAGGGAGTGAGGTCAGTGTCTCATAAAGGGAGTGAGGTCAGTGTCTCATTAAGGGAGTGAGGTCAGTGTCTCATAAAGGGAGTGAGATCAGTGTCTCATAAAGGGAGTGAGGTCAGTGTCTCATAAAGGGAGTGACGTCAGTGTCTCATAAAGGGAGTGAGGTCAGTGTCTCATTAAGGGAGTGAGGTCAGTGTCTCATAAAGGGAGTGAGGTCAGTGTCTCATTAAGGGAGTGAGGTCAGTGTCTCATAAAGGGAGTGAGATCAGTGTCTCATAAAGGGTGTGAGGTCAGTGTCTCATAAAGGGAGTGAGGTCAGTGTCTCATAAAGGGAGTGAGATCAGTGTCTCATAAAGGGAGTGAGGTCAGTGTCTCATAAAGGGAGTGAGGTCAGTGTCTCATAAAGGGAGTGAGGTCAGTGTCTCAAAGTGAGTGAGATCAATGTCTCATAAAGGGATTGAGGTCAGTGTCTCATAAAGGGAGTGAGGTCAGTGTCTCATAAAGGGAGTGAGGTCAGTGTCTCATAAAGGGAGTGAGGTCAGTGTCTCATAAAGGGAGTGAGGTCAGTGTCTCATAAAGGGAGTGAGGTCAGTGTCTCATAAAGGGAGTGAGATCAGCGTCTCATAAAGACAGTGAGATCAGTGTCTCATAAAGGGAGTGAGATCAGTGTCTCATAAAGGGAGTGAGGTCAGTGTCTCATAAAGGGAGTGAGATCAGTGTCTCATAAAGGGAGTGAGGTCAGTGTCTCATAAAGGGAGTGAGGTCAGTGTCTCAAAGTGAGTGAGATCAGTGTCTCATAAAGGGAGTGAGGTCAGTGTCTCATAAAGGGAGTGAGGTCAGTGTCTCATAAAGGGAGTGAGGTCAGTGTCTCAAAGTGAGTGAGATCAGTGTCTCATAAAGGGAGTGAGGTCAGTGTCTCATAAAGGGAGTGAGGTCAGTGTCTCATAAAGGGAGTGAGGTCAGTGTCTCAAAGTGAGTGAGATCAGTGTCTCATAAAGGGAGTGAGGTCAGTGTCTCATAAAGGGAGTGAGATCAGTGTCTCATCAAGGGAGTGAGATCAGTGTCTCATAAAGGGAGTGAGGTCAGTGTCTCATAAAGGGAGTGAGATCAGTGTCTCATAAAGGGAGTGAGGTCAGTGTCTCATAAAGGGAGTGAGGTCAGTGTCTCAAAGTGAGTGAGATCAGTGTCTCATAAAGGGAGTGAGATCAGCGTCTCATAAAGGGAGTGAGGTCAGTGTCTCATAAAGGGAGTGAGGTCAGTGTCTCATAAAGGGAGTGAGGTCAGTGTCTCATAAAGTGAGTGAGGTCAGTGTCTCATAAAGGGAGTGAGGTCAGTGTCTCATAAAGGGGAGTGAGGTCAGTGTCTCATAAAGGGAGTGAGGTCAGTGTCTCATAAAGGGAGTGAGGTCAGTGTCTCATAAAGGGAGTGAGATCAGTGTCTCATAAAGGGAGTGAGGTCAGTGTCTCATAAAGGGAGTGAGGTCAGTGTCTCATAAAGGGAGTGAGGTCACTGTCTCATAAAGGGAGTGAGGTCAGTGTCTCATAAAGGGAGTGAGGTCAGTGTCTCATAAAGGGAGTGAGGTCAGTGTCTCATAAAGGGGAGTGAGGTCAGTGTCTCATAAAGGGAGTGAGATCAGTGTCTCAAAAAGGGAGTGAGATCAGTGTCTCATAAAGGGAGTGAGGTCAGTGTCTCATAAAGGGAGTGAGGTCAGTGTCTCATAAAGGGAGTGAGGTCAGTGTCTCATAAAGGGAGTGAGGTCAGTGTCTCATAAAGGGAGTGAGGTCAGTGTCTCATAAAGGGAGTGAGGTCAGAGTCTCATAAAGGGAGTGAGGTCAGTGTCTCATAAAGGGAGTGAGGTCAGTGTCTCATAAAGGGAGTGAGGTCAGTGTCTCATAAGGGGAGTGAGATCAGTGTCTCATAAAGGGAGTGAGATCAGTGTCTCATAAAGGGAGTGAGGTCAGTGTCTCATAAAGGGAGTGAGGTCAGTGTCTCATAAAGGGAGTGAGGTCAGTGTCTCAAAGTGAGTGAGATCAGTGTCTCATAAAGGGAGTGAGATCAGCGTCTCATAAAGGGAGTGAGGTCAGTGTCTCATAAAGGGAGTGAGGTCAGTGTCTCATAAAGGGAGTGAGGTCAGTGTCTCATAAAGTGAGTGAGGTCAGTGTCTCATAAAGGGAGTGAGGTCAGTGTCTCATAAAGGGGAGTGAGGTCAGTGTCTCATAAAGGGACTGAGGTCAGTGTCTCATAAAGGGAGTGAGGTCAGTGTCTCATAAAGGGAGTGAGATCAGTGTCTCATAAAGGGAGTGAGGTCAGTGTCTCATAAAGGGAGTGAGGTCAGTGTCTCATAAAGGGAGTGAGGTCACTGTCTCATAAAGGGAGTGAGGTCAGTGTCTCATAAAGGGAGTGAGGTCAGTGTCTCATAAAGGGAGTGAGGTCAGTGTCTCATAAAGGGGAGTGAGGTCAGTGTCTCATAAAGGGAGTGAGATCAGTGTCTCAAAAAGGGAGTGAGATCAGTGTCTCATAAAGGGAGTGAGGTCAGTGTCTCATAAAGGGAGTGAGGTCAGTGTCTCATAAAGGGAGTGAGGTCAGTGTCTCATAAAGGGAGTGAGGTCAGTGTCTCATAAAGGGAGTGAGGTCAGTGTCTCATAAAGGGAGTGAGGTCAGAGTCTCATAAAGGGAGTGAGGTCAGTGTCTCATAAAGGGAGTGAGGTCAGTGTCTCATAAAGGGAGTGAGGTCAGTGTCTCATAAGGGGAGTGAGATCAGTGTCTCATAAAGGGAGTGAGATCAGTGTCTCATAAAGGGAGTGAGGTCAGTGTCTCATAAAGGGAGTGAGGTCAGTGTCTCATAAAGGGAGTGAGGTCAGTGTCTCATAAAGGGAGTGAGGTCTGTGTCTCATAAAGGGAGTGAGGTCAGTGTCTCATAAAGGGAGTGAGGTCAGTGTCTCATAAAGGGAGTGAGGTCAGTGTCTCATAAAGGGAGTGAGGTCAGTGTCTCATAAAGGGAGTGAGGTCAGTGTCTCATAAAGGGAGTGAGATCAGTGTCTCATAAAGGGAGTGAGGTCAATGTCTCATAAAGGGAGTGAGGTCAGTGTCTCATAAAGGGAGTGAGATAAGTTTCTCATAAAGGGAGTGAGATCAGTGTCTCATAAAGGGAGTGAGGTCAGTGTCTCATAAAGGGAGTGAGGTCAGTGTCTCATTAAGGGAGTGAGGTCAGTGTCTCATAAAGGGAGTGAGGTCAGTGTCTCATTAAGGGAGTGAGGTCAGTGTCTCATAAAGGGAGTGAGATCAGTGTCTCATAAAGGGAGTGAGGTCAGTGTCTCATAAAGGGAGTGAGGTCAGTGTCTCATAAAGGGAGTGAGATCAGTGTCTCATAAAGGGAGTGAGGTCAGTGTCTCATAAAGGGAGTGAGGTCAGTGTCTCATAAAGGGAGTGAGGTCAGTGTCTCAAAGTGAGTGAGATCAATGTCTCATAAAGGGATTGAGGTCAGTGTCTCATAAAGGGAGTGAGGTCAGTGTCTCATAAAGGGAGTGAGGTCAGTGTCTCATAAAGGGAGTGAGGTCAGTGTCTCATAAACGGAGTGAGGTCAGTGTCTCATAAAGGGAGTGAGGTCAGTGTCTCATAAAGGGAGTGAGATCAGCGTCTCATAAAGGGAGTGAGATCAGTGTCTCATAAAGGGAGTGAGATCAGTGTCTCATAAAGGGAGTGAGGTCAGTGTCTCATAAAGGGAGTGAGATCAGTGTCTCATAAAGGGAGTGAGGTCAGTGTCTCATAAAGGGAGTGAGGTCAGTGTCTCAAAGTGAGTGAGATCAGTGTCTCATAAAGGGAGTGAGGTCAGTGTCTCATAAAGGGAGTGAGGTCAGTGTCTCATAAAGGGAGTGAGGTCAGTGTCTCAAAGTGAGTGAGATCAGTGTCTCATAAACGGAGTGAGGTCAGTGTCTCATAAAGGGAGTGAGGTCAGTGTCTCATAAAGGGAGTGAGGTCAGTGTCTCAAAGTGAGTGAGATCAGTGTCTCATAAAGGGAGTGAGGTCAGTGTCTCATAAAGGGAGTGAGATCAGTGTCTCATAAAGGGAGTGAGATCAGTGTCTCATAAAGGGAGTGAGGTCAGTGTCTCATAAAGGGAGTGAGATCAGTGTCTCATAAAGGGAGTGAGGTCAGTGTCTCATAAAGGGAGTGAGGTCAGTGTCTCAAAGTGAGTGAGATCAGTGTCTCATAAAGGGAGTGAGATCAGCGTCTCATAAAGGGAGTGAGGTCAGTGTCTCATAAAGGGAGTGAGGTCAGTGTCTCATAAAGGGAGTGAGGTCAGTGTCTCATAAAGTGAGTGAGGTCAGTGTCTCATAAAGGGAGTGAGGTCAGTGTCTCATAAAGGGGAGTGAGGTCAGTGTCTCATAAAGGGAGTGAGGTCAGTGTCTCATAAAGGGAGTGAGGTCAGTGTCTCATAAAGGGAGTGAGATCAGTGTCTCATAAAGGGAGTGAGGTCAGTGTCTCATAAAGGGAGTGAGGTCAGTGTCTCATAAAGGGAGTGAGGTCACTGTCTCATAAAGGGAGTGAGGTCAGTGTCTCATAAAGGGAGTGAGGTCAGTGTCTCATAAAGGGAGTGAGGTCAGTGTCTCATAAAGGGGAGTGAGGTCAGTGTCTCATAAAGGGAGTGAGATCAGTGTCTCAAAAAGGGAGTGAGATCAGTGTCTCATAAAGGGAGTGAGGTCAGTGTCTCATAAAGGGAGTGAGGTCAGTGTCTCATAAAGGGAGTGAGGTCAGTGTCTCATAAAGGGAGTTAGGTCAGTGTCTCATAAAGGGAGTGAGGTCAGTGTCTCATAAAGGGAGTGAGGTCAGAGTCTCATAAAGGGAGTGAGGTCAGTGTCTCATAAAGGGAGTGAGGTCAGTGTCTCATAAAGGGAGTGAGGTCAGTGTCTCATAAGGGGAGTGAGATCAGTGTCTCATAAAGGGAGTGAGATCAGTGTCTCATAAAGGGAGTGAGGTCAGTGTCTCATAAAGGGAGTGAGGTCAGTGTCTCATAAAGGGAGTGAGGTCAGTGTCTCATAAAGGGAGTGAGGTCTGTGTCTCATAAAGGGAGTGAGGTCAGTGTCTCATAAAGGGAGTGAGGTCAGTGTCTCATAAAGGGAGTGAGGTCAGTGTCTCATAAAGGGAGTGAGGTCAGTGTCTCATAAAGGGAGTGAGGTCAGTGTCTCATAAAGGGAGTGAGATCAGTGTCTCATAAAGGGAGTGAGGTCAATGTCTCATAAAGGGAGTGAGGTCAGTGTCTCATAAAGGGAGTGAGATAAGTTTCTCATAAAGGGAGTGAGATCAGTGTCTCATAAAGGGAGTGAGGTCAGTGTCTCATAAAGGGAGTGAGTGTCTCATAAAGGGAGTGAGGCCAGTGTCCCATAAAGGGAGTGAGGTCAGTGTCCCATAAAGGGAGTGAGGTCAGTTTCTCATAAAGGGAGTGAGGTCAGTTTCTCATAAAGGGAGTGAGGTCAGTGTCTCATAAAGGGAGTGAGGTCAGTGTCTCATAAAGGGAGTGAGGTCAGTGTCTCATAAAGGGAGTGAGGTCAGTGTCTCATAAAGGGAGTGAGGTCAGTTTCTCATAAAGGGAGTGAGGTCAGTGTCTCATAAAGGGAGTGAGGTCAGTGTCCCATAAAGGGAGTGAGGTCAGTGTCCCATAAAGGGAGTGAGGTCAGTGTCTCATAAAGGGAGTGTGGTCAGTGTCTCATAAAGGGAGTGAGGTCAGTGTCCCATAAAGGGAGTGAGGTCAGTGTCTCATAAAGGGAGTGAGGTCAGTGTCTCATAAAGGGAGTGAGGTCAGTGTCTCATAAAGGGAGTGAGGTCAGTGTCTCATAAAGGGAGTGAGGTCAGTGTCTCATAAAGGGAGTGACGTCAGTGTCTCATAAAGGGAGTGAGGTCAGTGTCTCATAAAGGGAGTGAGATCAGTGTCTCATAAAGGGAGTGAGATCAGTGTCTCATAAAGGGAGTGAGATCAGTGTCTAATAAAGGGAGTGAGGTCAGTGTCTCATAAAGGGAGTGAGGTCAGTGTCTCATAAAGGGACTGAGGTCAGTGTCTCATAAAGGGAGTGAGGTCAGTGTCTCATAAAGGGAGTGAGATCAGTGTCTCATAAAGGGAGTGAGGTCAGTGTCTCATAAAGGGAGTGAGGTCAGTGTCTCATAAAGGGAGTGAGGTCAGTGACCCATAAAGGGAGTGAGGTCAGTGTCTCATAAAGGGAGTGAGGTCAGTGTCTCATAAAGGGAGTGAGATCAGTGTCTCATAAAGGGAGTGAGGTCAGTGTCTCATAAAGGGAGTGAGGTCAGTGTCTCATAAAGGGAGTGAGGTCAGTGTCTCATAAAGGGAGTGAGGTCAGTGTCTCATAAGGGGAGTGAGGTCAGTGTCTCATAAGGGGAGTGAGGTCAGTGTCTCATAAGGGGAGTGAGGTCAGTGTCTCATAACGGGAGTGAGGTCAGTGTCTCATAAAGGGAGTGAGGTCAGTGTCGCATAAAGGGAGTGAGATCAGTGTCTCATAAAGGGAGTGAGGTCAGTGTCTCATAAAGGGAGTGAGGTCAGTGTCTCATAAAGGGAGTGAGGTCAGTGTCTCATAAAGGGAGTGAGGTCAGTGTCTCATAAAGGGAGTGAGATCAGTTTCTCATAAAGGGAGTGAGGTCAGTGTCTCATAAAGGGAGTGAGGTCAGTGTCTCATAAACGGAGTGAGGTCAGTGTCTCATAAAGGGAGTGAGGTCAGTATCTCATAAAGGGAGTGAGGTCAGTGTCTCATAAAGGGAGTGAGGTCAGTGTCTCATAAAGGGAGTGAGGTCAGTGTCTCATAAAGGGAGTGAGGTCAGTGTCTCATAAAGGGAGTGAGGTCAGTGTCTCATAAAGGGAGTGAGGTCAGTGTCTCATAAAGGGAGTGAGGTCAGTGTCTCATAAAGGGAGTGAGATCAGTGTCTCATAAAGGGAGTGAGGTCAGTGTCTCATAAAGGGAGTGAGATCAGTGTCTCATAAAGGGAGTGAGGTCAGTGTCTCATAAAGGGAGTGAGGTCAGTGTCTCATAAGGGGAGTGAGATCAGTGTCTCATAAGGGGAGTGAGATCAGTGTCTCATAAAGGGAGTGAGATCAGTGTCTCATAAAGGGAGTGAGATCAGTGTCTCATAAAGGGAGTGAGGTCAGTGTCTCATAAAGGGAGTGAGATCAGTGTCTCATAAAGGGAGTGAGGTCAGTGTCTCATAAAGGGAGTGAGATCAGTGTCTCATAAAGGGAGTGAGGTCAGTGTCTCATAAAGGGAGTGAGGTCAGTGTCGCATAAAGGGATTGAGATCAGTGTCTCATAAAGGGAGTGAGGTCAGTGTCTCATAAAGGGAGTGAGATCAGTGTCTCATAAAAGGAGTGAGGTCAGTGTCTCATAAAGGGAGTGAGGTCAGTGTCTCATAAAGGGAGTGAGGTCAGTGTCTCATAAAGGGAGTGAGGTCAGTGTCTCATAAAGGGAGTGAGGTCAGTGTCTCATAAAGGGAGTGAGGTCAGTGTCTCATAAAGGGAGTGAGGTCAGTGTCTCATAAAGGGAGTGAGGTCAGTGTCTCATAAAGGGAGTGAGATCAGTGTCTCATAAAGGGAGTGAGGTCAGTGTCTCATAAAGGGAGTGAGGTCAGTGTCTCATAAAGGGAGTGAGGTCAGTGTCTCATAAAGGGAGTGAGGTCAGTGTCTCATAAAGGGAGTGAGGTCAGTGTCTCATAAAGGGAGTGAGGTCAGTGTCTCATAAAGGGAGTGAGGTCAGTGTCTCATAAAGGGAGTGAGGTCAGTGTCCCATAAAGGGAGTGAGGTCAGTGTCTCATAAAGGGAGTGAGGTCAGTGTCTCATAAAGGGAGTGAGGTCAGTTTCTCATAAAGGGAGTGAGGTCAGTGTCTCATAAAGGGAGTGAGGTCAGTGTCTCATAAAGGGAGTGATGTCAGTGTCTCATAAAGGGAGTGAGGTCAGTTTCTCATAAAGGGAGTGAGGTCAGTGTCTCATAAAGGGAGTGAGGTCAGTGTCTCATAAAGGGAGTGAGGTCAGTGTCCCATAAAGGGAGTGAGGTCAGTGTCCCATAAAGGGAGTGAGGTCAGTGTCTCATAAAGGGAGTGTGGTCAGTGTCTCATCAAGGTAGTGAGGTCAGTGTCTCATAAAGGGAGTGAGGTCAGTGTCTCATAAAGGGAGTGAGATCAGTGTCTCATAAAGGGAGTGAGGTCAGTGTCTCATCAAGGGAGTGAGGTCAGTGTCTCATAAAGGGAGTGAGATCAGTTTCTCATAAAGGGAGTGAGGTCAGTGTCTCATAAAGGGAGTGAGGTCAGTGTCTCATAAAGGGAGTGAGGTCAGTATCTCATAAAGGGAGTGAGGTCAGTGTCTCATAAAGGGAGTGAGGTCAGTGTCTCATAAAGGGAGTGAGGTCAGTGTCTCATAAAGGGAGTGAGGTCAGTGTCTCATAAAGGGAGTGAGGTCAGTGTCTCATAAAGGGAGTGAGGTCAGTGTCTCATAAAGGGAGTGAGGTCAGTGTCTCATCAAGGGAGTGAGGTCAATGTCTCTTCAAGGGAGTGAGGTCAGTGTCTCATAAAGGGAGTGAGGTCAGTGTCTCATAAAGGGAGTGAGGTCAGTGTCTCATAAAGGGAGTGAGGTCAGTGTCTCATAAAGGGAGTGAGGTCAGTGTCTCATAAAGGGAGTGAGATTAGTTTCTCATAAAGGGAGTGAGGTCAGTGTCTCATAAAGGGAGTGAGGTCAGTGTCTCATAAACGGAGTGAGGTCAGTGTCTCATAAAGGGAGTGAGGTCAGTGTCTCATAAAGGGAGTGAGGTCAGTATCTCATAAAGGGAGTGAGATCAGTGTCTCATAAAGGGAGTGAGGTCAGTGTCTCATAAAGGGAGTGAGGTCAGTGTCTCATAAAGGGGAGTGAGGTCAGTGTCTCATAAAGGGAGTGAGATCAGTGTCTCATAAAGGGAGTGAGGTCAGGATCTCATAAAGGGAGTGAGGTCAGTGTCTCATAAAGGGGAGTGAGGTCAGTGTCTCATAAAGGGAGTGAGGTCAGTGTCTCATAAAGGGAGTGAGGTCAGTGTCTCATAAAGGGAGTGAGGTCAGTGTCTCATAAAGGGAGTGAGGTCAGTGTCTCATAAAGGGAGTGAGGTCAGTGTCTCATAAAGGGAGTGAGGTCAGTGTCTAATAAAGGGAGTGAGGTCAGTGTCTCATAAAGGGAGTGAGGTCAGTGTCTCATAAAGGGAGTGAGGTCAGTGTCTCATCAAGGGAGTGAGGTCAATGTCTCTTCAAGGGAGTGAGGTCAGTGTCTCATAAAGGGAGTGAGGTCAGTGTCTCATAAAGGGAGTGAGGTCAGTGTCTCATAAAGGGAGTGAGGTCAGTGTCTCATAAAGGGAGTGAGGTCAGTGTCTCATAAAGGGAGTGAGATTAGTTTCTCATAAAGGGAGTGAGGTCAGTGTCTCATAAAGGGAGTGAGGTCAGTGTCTCATAAACGGAGTGAGGTCAGTGTCTCATAAAGGGAGTGAGGTCAGTGTCTCATAAAGGGAGTGAGGTCAGTATCTCATAAAGGGAGTGAGATCAGTGTCTCATAAAGGGAGTGAGGTCAGTGTCTCATAAAGGGAGTGAGGTCAGTGTCTCATAAAGGGGAGTGAGGTCAGTGTCTCATAAAGGGAGTGAGATCAGTGTCTCATAAAGGGAGTGAGGTCAGGATCTCATAAAGGGAGTGAGGTCAGTGTCTCATAAAGGGGAGTGAGGTCAGTGTCTCATAAAGGGAGTGAGGTCAGTGTCTCATAAAGGGAGTGAGGTCAGTGTCTCATAAAGGGAGTGAGGTCAGTGTCTCATAAAGGGAGTGAGGTCAGTGTCTCATAAAGGGAGTGAGATCAGTTTCTCATAAAGGGAGTGAGGTCAGTGTCTCATAAAGGGAGTGAGGTCAGTGTCTCATAAACGGAGTGAGGTCAGTGTCTCATAAAGGGAGTGAGGTCAGTATCTCATAAAGGGAGTGAGGTCAGTGTCTCATAAAGGGAGTGAGGTCAGTGTCTCATAAAGGGAGTGAGGTCAGTGTCTCATAAAGGGAGTGAGGTCAGTGTCTCATAAAGGGAGTGAGGTCAGTGTCTCATAAAGGGAGTGAGGTCAGTGTCTCATAAAGGGAGTGAGGTCAGTGTCTCATAAAGGGAGTGAGATCAGTGTCTCATAAAGGGAGTGAGGTCAGTGTCTCATAAAGGGAGTGAGATCAGTGTCTCATAAAGGGAGTGAGGTCAGTGTCTCATAAAGGGAGTGAGGTCAGTGTCTCATAAGGGGAGTGAGATCAGTGTCTCATAAGGGGAGTGAGATCAGTGTCTCATAAAGGGAGTGAGATCAGTGTCTCATAAAGGGAGTGAGATCAGTGTCTCATAAAGGGAGTGAGGTCAGTGTCTCATAAAGGGAGTGAGATCAGTGTCTCATAAAGGGAGTGAGGTCAGTGTCTCATAAAGGGAGTGAGATCAGTGTCTCATAAAGGGAGTGAGGTCAGTGTCTCATAAAGGGAGTGAGGTCAGTGTCGCATAAAGGGATTGAGATCAGTGTCTCATAAAGGGAGTGAGGTCAGTGTCTCATAAAGGGAGTGAGATCAGTGTCTCATAAAAGGAGTGAGGTCAGTGTCTCATAAAGGGAGTGAGGTCAGTGTCTCATAAAGGGAGTGAGGTCAGTGTCTCATAAAGGGAGTGAGGTCAGTGTCTCATAAAGGGAGTGAGGTCAGTGTCTCATAAAGGGAGTGAGGTCAGTGTCTCATAAAGGGAGTGAGGTCAGTGTCTCATAAAGGGAGTGAGGTCAGTGTCTCATAAAGGGAGTGAGATCAGTGTCTCATAAAGGGAGTGAGGTCAGTGTCTCATAAAGGGAGTGAGGTCAGTGTCTCATAAAGGGAGTGAGGTCAGTGTCTCATAAAGGGAGTGAGGTCAGTGTCTCATAAAGGGAGTGAGGTCAGTGTCTCATAAAGGGAGTGAGGTCAGTGTCTCATAAAGGGAGTGAGGTCAGTGTCTCATAAAGGGAGTGAGGTCAGTGTCCCATAAAGAGAGTGAGGTCAGTGTCTCATAAAGGGAGTGAGGTCAGTGTCTCATAAAGGGAGTGAGGTCAGTTTATCATAAAGGGAGTGAGGTCAGTGTCTCATAAAGGGAGTGAGGTCAGTGTCTCATAAAGGGAGTGATGTCAGTGTCTCATAAAGGGAGTGAGGTCAGTTTCTCATAAAGGGAGTGAGGTCAGTGTCTCATAAAGGGAGTGAGGTCAGTGTCTCATAAAGGGAGTGAGGTCAGTGTCCCATAAAGGGAGTGAGGTCAGTGTCCCATAAAGGGAGTGAGGTCAGTGTCTCATAAAGGGAGTGTGGTCAGTGTCTCATCAAGGTAGTGAGGTCAGTGTCTCATAAAGGGAGTGAGGTCAGTGTCTCATAAAGGGAGTGAGATCAGTGTCTCATAAAGGGAGTGAGGTCAGTGTCTCATCAAGGGAGTGAGGTCAGTGTCTCATAAAGGGAGTGAGATCAGTTTCTCATAAAGGGAGTGAGGTCAGTGTCTCATAAAGGGAGTGAGGTCAGTGTCTCATAAAGGGAGTGAGGTCAGTATCTCATAAAGGGAGTGAGGTCAGTGTCTCATAAAGGGAGTGAGGTCAGTGTCTCATAAAGGGAGTGAGGTCAGTGTCTCATAAAGGGAGTGAGGTCAGTGTCTCATAAAGGGAGTGAGGTCAGTGTCTCATAAAGGGAGTGAGGTCAGTGTCTCATAAAGGGAGTGAGGTCAGTGTCTCATCAAGGGAGTGAGGTCAATGTCTCTTCAAGGGAGTGAGGTCAGTGTCTCATAAAGGGAGTGAGGTCAGTGTCTCATAAAGGGAGTGAGGTCAGTGTCTCATAAAGGGAGTGAGGTCAGTGTCTCATAAAGGGAGTGAGGTCAGTGTCTCATAAAGGGAGTGAGATTAGTTTCTCATAAAGGGAGTGAGGTCAGTGTCTCATAAAGGGAGTGAGGTCAGTGTCTCATAAACGGAGTGAGGTCAGTGTCTCATAAAGGGAGTGAGGTCAGTGTCTCATAAAGGGAGTGAGGTCAGTATCTCATAAAGGGAGTGAGATCAGTGTCTCATAAAGGGAGTGAGGTCAGTGTCTCATAAAGGGAGTGAGGTCAGTGTCTCATAAAGGGGAGTGAGGTCAGTGTCTCATAAAGGGAGTGAGATCAGTGTCTCATAAAGGGAGTGAGGTCAGGATCTCATAAAGGGAGTGAGGTCAGTGTCTCATAAAGGGGAGTGAGGTCAGTGTCTCATAAAGGGAGTGAGGTCAGTGTCTCATAAAGGGAGTGAGGTCAGTGTCTCATAAAGGGAGTGAGGTCAGTGTCTCATAAAGGGAGTGAGGTCAGTGTCTCATAAAGGGAGTGAGGTCAGTGTCTCATAAAGGGAGTGAGGTCAGTGTCCCATAAAGGGAGTGAGGTCAGTGTCCCATAAAGGGAGTGAGGTCAGTGTCTCATAAAGGGAGTGTGGTCAGTGTCTCATCAAGGTAGTGAGGTCAGTGTCTCATAAAGGGAGTGCGGTCAGTGTCTCATAAAGGGAGTGAGATCAGTGTCTCATAAAGGGAGTGAGGTCAGTGTCTCATCAAGGGAGTGAGGTCAGTGTCTCATAAAGGGAGTGAGATCAGTTTCTCATAAAGGGAGTGAGGTCAGTGTCTCATAAAGGGAGTGAGGTCAGTGTCTCATAAAGGGAGTGAGGTCAGTATCTCATAAAGGGAGTGAGGTCAGTGTCTCATAAAGGGAGTGAGGTCAGTGTCTCATAAAGGGAGTGAGGTCAGTGTCTCATAAAGGGAGTGAGGTCAGTGTCTCATAAAGGGAGTGAGGTCAGTGTCTCATAAAGGGAGTGAGGTCAGTGTCTCATAAAGGGAGTGAGGTCAGTGTCTCATAAAGGGAGTGAGGTCAATGTCTCATCAAGGGAGTGAGGTCAGTGTCTCATAAAGGGAGTGAGGTCAGTGTCTCATAAAGGGAGTGAGGTCAGTGTCTCATAAAGGGAGTGAGGTCAGTGTCTCATAAAGGGAGTGAGGTCAGTGTCTCATAAAGGGAGTGAGATCAGTTTCTCATAAAGGGAGTGAGGTCAGTGTCTCATAAAGGGAGTGCGGTCAGTGTCTCATAAAGGGAGTGAGGTCAGTGTCTCATAAAGGGAGTGAGGTCAGTGTCTCATAAAGGGGGTGAGGTCAGTGTCTCATAAAGGGAGTGAGGTCAGTGTCTCATAAAGGGAGTGAGGTCAGTGTCATAAAGGGAGTGAGGTCAGTGTCTCATAAAGGGAGTGAGTTCAGTGTCTCATAAAGGGAGTGTCTCATAAAGGGAGTGAGATCAGTGTCTCATAAAGGGAGTGAGGTCAGTGTCTCATAAAGGGAGTGAGGTCAGTGTCTCATAAAGGGAGTGAGGTCAGTGTCTCATAAAGGGAGTGAGGTCAGTGTCTCATAAAGGGAGTGAGGTCAGTGTCTCATAAAGTGAGTGAGGTCAGTGTCTCATGAAGGGAGTGAGATCAGTGTCTCATAAAGGGGAGTGAGGTCAGTGTCTCATAAAGGGGAGTGAGGTCAGTGTCTCATAAAGGGAGTGAGGTCAGTGACATAAAGGGAGTGAGGTCAGTGTCTCATAAAGGGAGTGAGATCAGTGTCTCATAAAGGGAGTGAGGTCAGTGTCTCATAAAGGGAGTGAGGTCAGTGTCTCATTAAGGGAGTGAGGTCAGTGTCTCATAAAGGGAGTGAGATCAGTGTCTCATAAAGGGAGTGAGGTCAGTGTCTCATAAAGGGAGTGAGGTCAGTGTCTCATAAAGGGAGTGAGGTCAGTGTCTCATTAAGGGAGTGAGGTCAGTGTCTCATAAAGGGAGTGAGGTCAGTGTCTCATAAAGGGAGTGAGATCAGTGTCTCATAAAGGGAGTGAGGTCAGTGTCTCATAAAGGGAGTGAGGTCAGTGTCTCATAAAGGGAGTGAGATCAGTGTCTCATAAAGGGAGTGAGGTCAGTGTCTCATAAAGGGAGTGAGGTCAGTGTCTCATAAAGGGAGTGAGGTCAGTGTCTCAAAGTGAGTGAGATCAATGTCTCATAAAGGGATTGAGGTCAGTGTCTCATAAAGGGAGTGAGGTCAGTGTCTCATAAAGGGAGTGAGGTCAGTGTCTCATAAAGGGAGTGAGGTCAGTGTCTCATAAACGGAGTGAGGTCAGTGTCTCATAAAGGGAGTGAGGTCAGTGTCTCATAAAGGGAGTGAGATCAGCGTCTCATAAAGGGAGTGAGATCAGTGTCTCATAAAGGGAGTGAGATCAGTGTCTCATAAAGGGAGTGAGGTCAGTGTCTCATAAAGGGAGTGAGATCAGTGTCTCATAAAGGGAGTGAGGTCAGTGTCTCATAAAGGGAGTGAGGTCAGTGTCTCAAAGTGAGTGAGATCAGTGTCTCATAAAGGGAGTGAGGTCAGTGTCTCATAAAGGGAGTGAGGTCAGTGTCTCATAAAGGGAGTGAGGTCAGTGTCTCAAAGTGAGTGAGATCAGTGTCTCATAAAGGGAGTGAGGTCAGTGTCTCATAAAGGGAGTGAGGTCAGTGTCTCATAAAGGGAGTGAGGTCAGTGTCTCAAAGTGAGTGAGATCAGTGTCTCATAAAGGGAGTGAGGTCAGTGTCTCATAAAGGGAGTGAGATCAGTGTCTCATAAAGGGAGTGAGATCAGTGTCTCATAAAGGGAGTGAGGTCAGTGTCTCATAAAGGGAGTGAGATCAGTGTCTCATAAAGGGAGTGATGTCAGTGTCTCATAAAGGGAGTGAGGTCAGTGTCTCAAAGTGAGTGAGATCAGTGTCTCATAAAGGGAGTGAGATCAGCGTCTCATAAAGGGAGTGAGGTCAGTGTCTCATAAAGGGAGTGAGGTCAGTGTCTCATAAAGGGAGTGAGGTCAGTGTCTCATAAAGTGAGTGAGGTCAGTGTCTCATAAAGGGAGTGAGGTCAGTGTCTCATAAAGGGGAGTGAGGTCAGTGTCTCATAAAGGGAGTGAGGTCAGTGTCTCATAAAGGGAGTGAGGTCAGTGTCTCATAAAGGGAGTGAGATCAGTGTCTCATAAAGGGAGTGAGGTCAGTGTCTCATAAAGGGAGTGAGGTCAGTGTCTCATAAAGGGAGTGAGGTCACTGTCTCATAAAGGGAGTGAGGTCAGTGTCTCATAAAGGGAGTGAGGTCAGTGTCTCATAAAGGGAGTGAGGTCAGTGTCTCATAAAGGGGAGTGAGGTCAGTGTCTCATAAAGGGAGTGAGATCAGTGTCTCAAAAAGGGAGTGAGATCAGTGTCTCATAAAGGGAGTGAGGTCAGTGTCTCATAAAGGGAGTGAGGTCAGTGTCTCATAAAGGGAGTGAGGTCAGTGTCTCATAAAGGGAGTGAGGTCAGTGTCTCATAAAGGGAGTGAGGTCAGTGTCTCATAAAGGGAGTGAGGTCAGAGTCTCATAAAGGGAGTGAGGTCAGTGTCTCATAAAGGGAGTGAGGTCAGTGTCTCATAAAGGGAGTGAGGTCAGTGTCTCATAAGGGGAGTGAGATCAGTGTCTCATAAAGGGAGTGAGATCAGTGTCTCATAAAGGGAGTGAGGTCAGTGTCTCATAAAGGGAGTGAGGTCAGTGTCTCATAAAGGGAGTGAGGTCAGTGTCTCATAAAGGGAGTGAGGTCTGTGTCTCATAAAGGGAGTGAGGTCAGTGTCTCATAAAGGGAGTGAGGTCAGTGTCTCATAAAGGGAGTGAGGTCAGTGTCTCATAAAGGGAGTGAGGTCAGTGTCTCATAAAGGGAGTGAGGTCAGTGTCTCATAAAGGGAGTGAGATCAGTGTCTCATAAAGGGAGTGAGGTCAATGTCTCATAAAGGGAGTGAGGTCAGTGTCTCATAAAGGGAGTGAGATAAGTTTCTCATAAAGGGAGTGAGATCAGTGTCTCATAAAGGGAGTGAGGTCAGTGTCTCATAAAGGGAGTGAGTGTCTCATAAAGGGAGTGAGGCCAGTGTCCCATAAAGGGAGTGAGGTCAGTGTCCCATAAAGGGAGTGAGGTCAGTTTCTCATAAAGGGAGTGAGGTCAGTTTCTCATAAAGGGAGTGAGGTCAGTGTCTCATAAAGGGAGTGAGGTCAGTGTCTCATAAAGGGAGTGAGGTCAGTGTCTCATAAAGGGAGTGAGGTCAGTGTCTCATAAAGGGAGTGAGGTCAGTTTCTCATAAAGGGAGTGAGGTCAGTGTCTCATAAAGGGAGTGAGGTCAGTGTCCCATAAAGGGAGTGAGGTCAGTGTCCCATAAAGGGAGTGAGGTCAGTGTCTCATAAAGGGAGTGTGGTCAGTGTCTCATAAAGGGAGTGAGGTCAGTGTCCCATAAAGGCAGTGAGGTCAGTGTCTCATAAAGGGAGTGAGGTCAGTGTCTCATAAAGGGAGTGAGGTCAGTGTCTCATAAAGGGAGTGAGGTCAGTGTCTCATAAAGGGAGTGAGGTCAGTGTCTCATAAAGGGAGTGACGTCAGTGTCTCATAAAGGGAGTGAGGTCAGTGTCTCATAAAGGGAGTGAGATCAGTGTCTCATAAAGGGAGTGAGATCAGTGTCTCATAAAGGGAGTGAGATCAGTGTCTAATAAAGGGAGTGAGGTCAGTGTCTCATAAAGGGAGTGAGGTCAGTGTCTCATAAAGGGACTGAGGTCAGTGTCTCATAAAGGGAGTGAGGTCAGTGTCTCATAAAGGGAGTGAGATCAGTGTCTCATAAAGGGAGTGAGGTCAGTGTCTCATAAAGGGAGTGAGGTCAGTGTCTCATAAAGGGAGTGAGGTCAGTGACCCATAAAGGGAGTGAGGTCAGTGTCTCATAAAGGGAGTGAGGTCAGTGTCTCATAAAGGGAGTGAGATCAGTGTCTCATAAAGGGAGTGAGGTCAGTGTCTCATAAAGGGAGTGAGGTCAGTGTCTCATAAAGGGAGTGAGGTCAGTGTCTCATAAAGGGAGTGAGGTCAGTGTCTCATAAGGGGAGTGAGGTCAGTGTCTCATAAGGGGAGTGAGGTCAGTGTCTCATAAGGGGAGTGAGGTCAGTGTCTCATAACGGGAGTGAGGTCAGTGTCTGATAAAGGGAGTGAGGTCAGTGTCGCATAAAGGGAGTGAGATCAGTGTCTCATAAAGGGAGTGAGGTCAGTGTCTCATAAAGGGAGTGAGGTCAGTGTCTCATAAAGGGAGTGAGGTCAGTGTCTCATAAAGGGAGTGAGGTCAGTGTCTCATAAAGGGAGTGAGATCAGTTTCTCATAAAGGGAGTGAGGTCAGTGTCTCATAAAGGGAGTGAGGTCAGTGTCTCATAAAGGGAGTGAGGTCAGTGTCTCATAAAGGGAGTGAGGTCAGTATCTCATAAAGGGAGTGAGGTCAGTGTCTCATAAAGGGAGTGAGGTCAGTGTCTCATAAAGGGAGTGAGGTCAGTGTCTCATAAAGGGAGTGAGGTCAGTGTCTCATAAAGGGAGTGAGGTCAGTGTCTCATAAAGGGAGTGAGGTCAGTGTCTCATAAAGGGAGTGAGGTCAGTGTCTCATAAAGGGAGTGAGATCAGTGTCTCATAAAGGGAGTGAGGTCAGTGTCTCATAAAGGGAGTGAGATCAGTGTCTCATAAAGGGAGTGAGGTCAGTGTCTCATAAAGGGAGTGAGGTCAGTGTCTCATAAGGGGAGTGAGATCAGTGTCTCATAAGGGGAGTGAGATCAGTGTCTCATAAAGGGAGTGAGATCAGTGTCTCATAAAGGGAGTGAGGTCAGTGTCTCATAAAGGGAGTGAGGTCAGTGTCTCATAAAGGGGAGTGAGGTCAGTGTCTCATAAAGGGAGTGAGGTCAGTGTCTCATAAAGGGAGTGAGGTCAGTGTCTCATAAAGGGAGTGAGGTCAGTGTCTCATAAAGGGAGTGAGATCATTGACTCATAAAGGGAGTGAGGTCAGTGTCTCATAAAGGGAGTGAGGTCAGTGTCTCATAAAGGGAGTGAGGTCAGTGTCTCATAAAGGGGAGTGAGGTCAGTGTCTCATAAAGGGAGTGAGGTCAGTGTCTCATAAAGGGAGTGAGGTCAGTGTCTCATAAAGGGAGTGAGGTCAGTGTCTCATAAAGGGAGTGAGATCATTGACTCATAAAGGGAGTGAGGTCAGTGTCTCATAAAGGGAGTGAGGTCAGTATCTCATAAAGTGGAGTGAGGTCAGTGTCTCATAAAGGGAGTGAGGTCAGTGTCTCATAAAGGGAGTGAGATCAGTGTCTCATAAAGGGAGTGAGGTCAGTGTCTCATAAAGGGAGTGAGGTCAGTGTCTCATAAAGGGGAGTGAGGTCAGTTTCTCATAAAGGGAGTGAGGTCAGTGTCTCATAAAGGGAGTGAGGTCAGTGTCTCATAAAGGGAGTGAGGTCAGTGTCTCATAAAGGGAGTGAGATCATTGACTCATAAAGGGAGTGAGGTCAGTATCTCATAAAGTGGAGTGAGGTCAGTGTCTCATAAAGGGAGTGAGGTCAGTGTCTCATAAAGGGAGTGAGGTCAGTGTCTCATAAAGGGAGTGAGGTCAGTGTCTCATAAAGGGAGTGAGGTCAGTGTCTCATAAAGGGAGTGAGGTCAGTGTCTCATAAAGGGAGTGAGGTCAGTATCTCATAAAGTGGAGTGAGGTCAGTGTCTCATAAAGGGAGTGAGGTCAGTGTCTGATAAAGGGAGTGAGGTCAGTGTCTCATAAAGGGAGTGAGATCAGTGTCTCATAAAGGGAGTGAGGTCAGTGTCTCATAAAGGGAGTGAGGTCAGTGTCTCATAAAGGGGAGTGAGATCAGTGTCTCATAAAGGGAGTGAGATCAGTGTCTCATAAAGGGAGTGAGATCAGTGTCTCATAAAGGGAGTGAGGTCAGTGTCTCATAAAGGGAGTGAGGTCAGTATCTCATAAAGGGAGTGAGGTCAGTGACTCATAAAGGGAGTGAGGTCAGTGTCTCATAAAGGGAGTGAGGTCAGTGTCTCATAAAGGGAGTGAGGTCAGTGTCTCATAAAGGGAGTGAGGTCAGTGTCTCATAAAGGGAGTGAGGTCAGTGTCTCATAAAGGGAGTGAGGTCAGTGTCTCATAAAGGGAGTGAGGTCAGTGTCTCATAAAGGGAGTGAGGTCAGTGTCTCATAAAGGGAGTGAGGTCAGTGTCTCATAAAGGGAGTGAGATCAGCGTCTCATAAAGGGAGTGAGATCAGTGTCTCTTAAAGGGAGTGAGGTCAGTGTCTCATAAAGGGAGTGAGGTCAGTGTCTCATAAAGGGGAGTGAGGTCAGTGTCTCATAAAGGGAGTGAGATCAGTTTCTCATAAAGGGAGTTACATCAGTGTCTCATAAAGGGAGTGAGGTCAGTGTCTCATAAAGGGAGTGAGATCAGTGTCTCATAAAGGGAGTGAGGTCAGTGTCTCATTAAGGGAGTGAGATCAGTGTCTCATAAAGGGAGTGAGATCAGTGTCTCATAAAGGGAGTGAGGTCAGTGTCTCATAAAGGGAGTGAGATCAGTGTCTCATAAAGGGAGTGAGATCAGTGTCTCTTAAAGGGAGTGAGGTCAGTGTCTCATAAAGGGAGTGAGATCAGTGTCTCATAAAGGGAGTGAGGTCAGTGTCTCATAAAGGGAGTGAGGTCAGTGTCTCATAAAGGGAGTGAGATCAGTGTCTCATAAAGGGAGTGAGGTCAGTGTCTCATAAAGGGAGTGAGATCAGTGTCTCATAAAGGGAGTGAGATCAGTGTCTCTTAAAGGGAGTGAGGTCAGTGTCTCATAAAGGGAGTGAGGTCAGTGTCTCATAAAGGGGAGTGAGGTCAGTGTCTCATAAAGGGAGTGAGATCAGTTTCTCATAAAGGGAGTGACATCAGTGTCTCATAAAGGGAGTGAGATCAGTGTCTCATAAAGGGAGTGAGGTCAGTGTCTCATCAAGGGAGTGAGATCAGTGTCTCATAAAGGGAGTGAGGTCAGTGTCTCATAAAGGGAGTGAGGTCAGTGTCTCATAAAGGGGAGTGAGATCAGTGTCTCATAAAGGGAGTGAGGTCAGTGTCTCATAAAGGGAGTGAGGTCAGTGTCTCATAAAGGGGAGTGAGGTCAGTGTCTCATAAAGGGAGTGAGGTCAGTGTCTCATAAAGGGAGTGAGGTCAGTGTCTCATAAAGGGAGTGAGGTCAGTGTCTCATAAGGGGAGTGAGGTCAGTGTCTCATAAGGGGAGTGAGGTCAGTGTCTCATAAGGGGAGTGAGGTCAGTGTCTCATAACGGGAGTGAGGTCAGTGTCTCATAAAGGGAGTGAGGTCAGTGTCGCATAAAGGGAGTGAGATCAGTGTCTCATAAAGGGAGTGAGGTCAGTGTCTCATAAAGGGAGTGAGGTCAGTGTCTCATAAAGGGAGTGAGGTCAGTGTCTCATAAAGGGAGTGAGGTCAGTGTCTCATAAAGGGAGTGAGATCAGTTTCTCATAAAGGGAGTGAGGTCAGTGTCTCATAAAGGGAGTGAGGTCAGTGTCTCATAAACGGAGTGAGGTCAGTGTCTCATAAAGGGAGTGAGGTCAGTATCTCATAAAGGGAGTGAGGTCAGTGTCTCATAAAGGGAGTGAGGTCAGTGTCTCATAAAGGGAGTGAGGTCAGTGTCTCATAAAGGGAGTGAGGTCAGTGTCTCATAAAGGGAGTGAGGTCAGTGTCTCATAAAGGGAGTGAGGTCAGTGTCTCATAAAGGGAGTGAGGTCAGTGTCTCATAAAGGGAGTGAGATCAGTGTCTCATAAAGGGAGTGAGGTCAGTGTCTCATAAAGGGAGTGAGATCAGTGTCTCATAAAGGGAGTGAGGTCAGTGTCTCATAAAGGGAGTGAGGTCAGTGTCTCATAAGGGGAGTGAGATCAGTGTCTCATAAGGGGAGTGAGATCAGTGTCTCATAAAGGGAGTGAGATCAGTGTCTCATAAAGGGAGTGAGATCAGTGTCTCATAAAGGGAGTGAGGTCAGTGTCTCATAAAGGGAGTGAGATCAGTGTCTCATAAAGGGAGTGAGGTCAGTGTCTCATAAAGGGAGTGAGATCAGTGTCTCATAAAGGGAGTGAGGTCAGTGTCTCATAAAGGGAGTGAGGTCAGTGTCGCATAAAGGGATTGAGATCAGTGTCTCATAAAGGGAGTGAGGTCAGTGTCTCATAAAGGGAGTGAGATCAGTGTCTCATAAAAGGAGTGAGGTCAGTGTCTCATAAAGGGAGTGAGGTCAGTGTCTCATAAAGGGAGTGAGGTCAGTGTCTCATAAAGGGAGTGAGGTCAGTGTCTCATAAAGGGAGTGAGGTCAGTGTCTCATAAAGGGAGTGAGGTCAGTGTCTCATAAAGGGAGTGAGGTCAGTGTCTCATAAAGGGAGTGAGGTCAGTGTCTCATAAAGGGAGTGAGATCAGTGTCTCATAAAGGGAGTGAGGTCAGTGTCTCATAAAGGGAGTGAGGTCAGTGTCTCATAAAGGGAGTGAGGTCAGTGTCTCATAAAGGGAGTGAGGTCAGTGTCTCATAAAGGGAGTGAGGTCAGTGTCTCATAAAGGGAGTGAGGTCAGTGTCTCATAAAGGGAGTGAGGTCAGTGTCTCATAAAGGGAGTGAGGTCAGTGTCCCATAAAGGGAGTGAGGTCAGTGTCTCATAAAGGGAGTGAGGTCAGTGTCTCATAAAGGGAGTGAGGTCAGTTTCTCATAAAGGGAGTGAGGTCAGTGTCTCATAAAGGGAGTGAGGTCAGTGTCTCATAAAGGGAGTGATGTCAGTGTCTCATAAAGGGAGTGAGGTCAGTTTCTCATAAAGGGAGTGAGGTCAGTGTCTCATAAAGGGAGTGAGGTCAGTGTCTCATAAAGGGAGTGAGGTCAGTGTCCCATAAAGGGAGTGAGGTCAGTGTCCCATAAAGGGAGTGAGGTCAGTGTCTCATAAAGGGAGTGTGGTCAGTGTCTCATCAAGGTAGTGAGGTCAGTGTCTCATAAAGGGAGTGAGGTCAGTGTCTCATAAAGGGAGTGAGATCAGTGTCTCATAAAGGGAGTGAGGTCAGTGTCTCATCAAGGGAGTGAGGTCAGTGTCTCATAAAGGGAGTGAGATCAGTTTCTCATAAAGGGAGTGAGGTCAGTGTCTCATAAAGGGAGTGAGGTCAGTGTCTCATAAAGGGAGTGAGGTCAGTATCTCATAAAGGGAGTGAGGTCAGTGTCTCATAAAGGGAGTGAGGTCAGTGTCTCATAAAGGGAGTGAGGTCAGTGTCTCATAAAGGGAGTGAGGTCAGTGTCTCATAAAGGGAGTGAGGTCAGTGTCTCATAAAGGGAGTGAGGTCAGTGTCTCATAAAGGGAGTGAGGTCAGTGTCTCATCAAGGGAGTGAGGTCAATGTCTCTTCAAGGGAGTGAGGTCAGTGTCTCATAAAGGGAGTGAGGTCAGTGTCTCATAAAGGGAGTGAGGTCAGTGTCTCATAAAGGGAGTGAGGTCAGTGTCTCATAAAGGGAGTGAGGTCAGTGTCTCATAAAGGGAGTGAGATTAGTTTCTCATAAAGGGAGTGAGGTCAGTGTCTCATAAAGGGAGTGAGGTCAGTGTCTCATAAACGGAGTGAGGTCAGTGTCTCATAAAGGGAGTGAGGTCAGTGTCTCATAAAGGGAGTGAGGTCAGTATCTCATAAAGGGAGTGAGATCAGTGTCTCATAAAGGGAGTGAGGTCAGTGTCTCATAAAGGGAGTGAGGTCAGTGTCTCATAAAGGGGAGTGAGGTCAGTGTCTCATAAAGGGAGTGAGATCAGTGTCTCATAAAGGGAGTGAGGTCAGGATCTCATAAAGGGAGTGAGGTCAGTGTCTCATAAAGGGGAGTGAGGTCAGTGTCTCATAAAGGGAGTGAGGTCAGTGTCTCATAAAGGGAGTGAGGTCAGTGTCTCATAAAGGGAGTGAGGTCAGTGTCTCATAAAGGGAGTGAGGTCAGTGTCTCATAAAGGGAGTGAGGTCAGTGTCTCATAAAGGGAGTGAGGTCAGTGTCTCATAAAGGGAGTGAGGTCAGTGTCTCATAAAGGGAGTGAGGTCAGTGTCTCATAAAGGGAGTGAGGTCAGTGTCTCATCAAGGGAGTGAGGTCAATGTCTCTTCAAGGGAGTGAGGTCAGTGTCTCATAAAGGGAGTGAGGTCAGTGTCTCATAAAGGGAGTGAGGTCAGTGTCTCATAAAGGGAGTGAGGTCAGTGTCTCATAAAGGGAGTGAGGTCAGTGTCTCATAAAGGGAGTGAGATTAGTTTCTCATAAAGGGAGTGAGGTCAGTGTCTCATAAAGGGAGTGAGGTCAGTGTCTCATAAACGGAGTGAGGTCAGTGTCTCATAAAGGGAGTGAGGTCAGTGTCTCATAAAGGGAGTGAGGTCAGTATCTCATAAAGGGAGTGAGATCAGTGTCTCATAAAGGGAGTGAGGTCAGTGTCTCATAAAGGGAGTGAGGTCAGTGTCTCATAAAGGGGAGTGAGGTCAGTGTCTCATAAAGGGAGTGAGATCAGTGTCTCATAAAGGGAGTGAGGTCAGGATCTCATAAAGGGAGTGAGGTCAGTGTCTCATAAAGGGGAGTGAGGTCAGTGTCTCATAAAGGGAGTGAGGTCAGTGTCTCATAAAGGGAGTGAGGTCAGTGTCTCATAAAGGGAGTGAGGTCAGTGTCTCATAAAGGGAGTGAGGTCAGTGTCTCATAAAGGGAGTGAGATCAGTTTCTCATAAAGGGAGTGAGGTCAGTGTCTCATAAAGGGAGTGAGGTCAGTGTCTCATAAACGGAGTGAGGTCAGTGTCTCATAAAGGGAGTGAGGTCAGTATCTCATAAAGGGAGTGAGGTCAGTGTCTCATAAAGGGAGTGAGGTCAGTGTCTCATAAAGGGAGTGAGGTCAGTGTCTCATAAAGGGAGTGAGGTCAGTGTCTCATAAAGGGAGTGAGGTCAGTGTCTCATAAAGGGAGTGAGGTCAGTGTCTCATAAAGGGAGTGAGGTCAGTGTCTCATAAAGGGAGTGAGATCAGTGTCTCATAAAGGGAGTGAGGTCAGTGTCTCATAAAGGGAGTGAGATCAGTGTCTCATAAAGGGAGTGAGGTCAGTGTCTCATAAAGGGAGTGAGGTCAGTGTCTCATAAGGGGAGTGAGATCAGTGTCTCATAAGGGGAGTGAGATCAGTGTCTCATAAAGGGAGTGAGATCAGTGTCTCATAAAGGGAGTGAGATCAGTGTCTCATAAAGGGAGTGAGGTCAGTGTCTCATAAAGGGAGTGAGATCAGTGTCTCATAAAGGGAGTGAGGTCAGTGTCTCATAAAGGGAGTGAGATCAGTGTCTCATAAAGGGAGTGAGGTCAGTGTCTCATAAAGGGAGTGAGGTCAGTGTCGCATAAAGGGATTGAGATCAGTGTCTCATAAAGGGAGTGAGGTCAGTGTCTCATAAAGGGAGTGAGATCAGTGTCTCATAAAAGGAGTGAGGTCAGTGTCTCATAAAGGGAGTGAGGTCAGTGTCTCATAAAGGGAGTGAGGTCAGTGTCTCATAAAGGGAGTGAGGTCAGTGTCTCATAAAGGGAGTGAGGTCAGTGTCTCATAAAGGGAGTGAGGTCAGTGTCTCATAAAGGGAGTGAGGTCAGTGTCTCATAAAGGGAGTGAGGTCAGTGTCTCATAAAGGGAGTGAGATCAGTGTCTCATAAAGGGAGTGAGGTCAGTGTCTCATAAAGGGAGTGAGGTCAGTGTCTCATAAAGGGAGTGAGGTCAGTGTCTCATAAAGGGAGTGAGGTCAGTGTCTCATAAAGGGAGTGAGGTCAGTGTCTCATAAAGGGAGTGAGGTCAGTGTCTCATAAAGGGAGTGAGGTCAGTGTCTCATAAAGGGAGTGAGGTCAGTGTCCCATAAAGAGAGTGAGGTCAGTGTCTCATAAAGGGAGTGAGGTCAGTGTCTCATAAAGGGAGTGAGGTCAGTTTATCATAAAGGGAGTGAGGTCAGTGTCTCATAAAGGGAGTGAGGTCAGTGTCTCATAAAGGGAGTGATGTCAGTGTCTCATAAAGGGAGTGAGGTCAGTTTCTCATAAAGGGAGTGAGGTCAGTGTCTCATAAAGGGAGTGAGGTCAGTGTCTCATAAAGGGAGTGAGGTCAGTGTCCCATAAAGGGAGTGAGGTCAGTGTCCCATAAAGGGAGTGAGGTCAGTGTCTCATAAAGGGAGTGTGGTCAGTGTCTCATCAAGGTAGTGAGGTCAGTGTCTCATAAAGGGAGTGAGGTCAGTGTCTCATAAAGGGAGTGAGATCAGTGTCTCATAAAGGGAGTGAGGTCAGTGTCTCATCAAGGGAGTGAGGTCAGTGTCTCATAAAGGGAGTGAGATCAGTTTCTCATAAAGGGAGTGAGGTCAGTGTCTCATAAAGGGAGTGAGGTCAGTGTCTCATAAAGGGAGTGAGGTCAGTATCTCATAAAGGGAGTGAGGTCAGTGTCTCATAAAGGGAGTGAGGTCAGTGTCTCATAAAGGGAGTGAGGTCAGTGTCTCATAAAGGGAGTGAGGTCAGTGTCTCATAAAGGGAGTGAGGTCAGTGTCTCATAAAGGGAGTGAGGTCAGTGTCTCATAAAGGGAGTGAGGTCAGTGTCTCATCAAGGGAGTGAGGTCAATGTCTCTTCAAGGGAGTGAGGTCAGTGTCTCATAAAGGGAGTGAGGTCAGTGTCTCATAAAGGGAGTGAGGTCAGTGTCTCATAAAGGGAGTGAGGTCAGTGTCTCATAAAGGGAGTGAGGTCAGTGTCTCATAAAGGGAGTGAGATTAGTTTCTCATAAAGGGAGTGAGGTCAGTGTCTCATAAAGGGAGTGAGGTCAGTGTCTCATAAACGGAGTGAGGTCAGTGTCTCATAAAGGGAGTGAGGTCAGTGTCTCATAAAGGGAGTGAGGTCAGTATCTCATAAAGGGAGTGAGATCAGTGTCTCATAAAGGGAGTGAGGTCAGTGTCTCATAAAGGGAGTGAGGTCAGTGTCTCATAAAGGGGAGTGAGGTCAGTGTCTCATAAAGGGAGTGAGATCAGTGTCTCATAAAGGGAGTGAGGTCAGGATCTCATAAAGGGAGTGAGGTCAGTGTCTCATAAAGGGGAGTGAGGTCAGTGTCTCATAAAGGGAGTGAGGTCAGTGTCTCATAAAGGGAGTGAGGTCAGTGTCTCATAAAGGGAGTGAGGTCAGTGTCTCATAAAGGGAGTGAGGTCAGTGTCTCATAAAGGGAGTGAGGTCAGTGTCTCATAAAGGGAGTGAGGTCAGTGTCCCATAAAGGGAGTGAGGTCAGTGTCCCATAAAGGGAGTGAGGTCAGTGTCTCATAAAGGGAGTGTGGTCAGTGTCTCATCAAGGTAGTGAGGTCAGTGTCTCATAAAGGGAGTGCGGTCAGTGTCTCATAAAGGGAGTGAGATCAGTGTCTCATAAAGGGAGTGAGGTCAGTGTCTCATCAAGGGAGTGAGGTCAGTGTCTCATAAAGGGAGTGAGATCAGTTTCTCATAAAGGGAGTGAGGTCAGTGTCTCATAAAGGGAGTGAGGTCAGTGTCTCATAAAGGGAGTGAGGTCAGTATCTCATAAAGGGAGTGAGGTCAGTGTCTCATAAAGGGAGTGAGGTCAGTGTCTCATAAAGGGAGTGAGGTCAGTGTCTCATAAAGGGAGTGAGGTCAGTGTCTCATAAAGGGAGTGAGGTCAGTGTCTCATAAAGGGAGTGAGGTCAGTGTCTCATAAAGGGAGTGAGGTCAGTGTCTCATAAAGGGAGTGAGGTCAATGTCTCATCAAGGGAGTGAGGTCAGTGTCTCATAAAGGGAGTGAGGTCAGTGTCTCATAAAGGGAGTGAGGTCAGTGTCTCATAAAGGGAGTGAGGTCAGTGTCTCATAAAGGAGTGAGGTCAGTGTCTCATAAAGGGAGTGAGATCAGTTTCTCATAAAGGGAGTGAGGTCAGTGTCTCATAAAGGGAGTGCGGTCAGTGTCTCATAAAGGGAGTGAGGTCAGTGTCTCATAAAGGGAGTGAGGTCAGTGTCTCATAAAGGGGGTGAGGTCAGTGTCTCATAAAGGGAGTGAGGTCAGTGTCTCATAAAGGGAGTGAGGTCAGTGTCATAAAGGAGTGAGGTCAGTGTCTCATAAAGGGAGTGAGTTCAGTGTCTCATAAAGGGAGTGTCTCATAAAGGGAGTGAGATCAGTGTCTCATAAAGGGAGTGAGGTCAGTGTCTCATAAAGGGAGTGAGGTCAGTGTCTCATAAAGGGAGTGAGGTCAGTGTCTCATAAAGGGAGTGAGGTCAGTGTCTCATAAAGGGAGTGAGGTCAGTGTCTCATAAAGTGAGTGAGGTCAGTGTCTCATGAAGGGAGTGAGATCAGTGTCTCATAAAGGGGAGTGAGGTCAGTGTCTCATAAAGGGGAGTGAGGTCAGTGTCTCATAAAGGGAGTGAGGTCAGTGACATAAAGGGAGTGAGGTCAGTGTCTCATAAAGGGAGTGAGATCAGTGTCTCATAAAGGGAGTGAGGTCAGTGTCTCATAAAGGGAGTGAGGTCAGTGTCTCATTAAGGGAGTGAGGTCAGTGTCTCATAAAGGGAGTGAGATCAGTGTCTCATAAAGGGAGTGAGGTCAGTGTCTCATAAAGGGAGTGAGGTCAGTGTCTCATAAAGGGAGTGAGGTCAGTGTCTCATTAAGGGAGTGAGGTCAGTGTCTCATAAAGGGAGTGAGGTCAGTGTCTCATAAAGGGAGTGAGATCAGTGTCTCATAAAGGGAGTGAGGTCAGTGTCTCATAAAGGGAGTGAGGTCAGTGTCTCATAAAGGGAGTGAGATCAGTGTCTCATAAAGGGAGTGAGGTCAGTGTCTCATAAAGGGAGTGAGGTCAGTGTCTCATAAAGGGAGTGAGGTCAGTGTCTCAAAGTGAGTGAGATCAATGTCTCATAAAGGGATTGAGGTCAGTGTCTCATAAAGGGAGTGAGGTCAGTGTCTCATAAAGGGAGTGAGGTCAGTGTCTCATAAAGGGAGTGAGGTCAGTGTCTCATAAACGGAGTGAGGTCAGTGTCTCATAAAGGGAGTGAGGTCAGTGTCTCATAAAGGGAGTGAGATCAGCGTCTCATAAAGGGAGTGAGATCAGTGTCTCATAAAGGGAGTGAGATCAGTGTCTCATAAAGGGAGTGAGGTCAGTGTCTCATAAAGGGAGTGAGATCAGTGTCTCATAAGGGAGTGAGGTCAGTGTCTCATAAAGGGAGTGAGGTCAGTGTCTCAAAGTGAGTGAGATCAGTGTCTCATAAAGGGAGTGAGGTCAGTGTCTCATAAAGGGAGTGAGGTCAGTGTCTCATAAAGGGAGTGAGGTCAGTGTCTCAAAGTGAGTGAGATCAGTGTCTCATAAAGGGAGTGAGGTCAGTGTCTCATAAAGGGAGTGAGGTCAGTGTCTCATAAAGGGAGTGAGGTCAGTGTCTCAAAGTGAGTGAGATCAGTGTCTCATAAAGGGAGTGAGGTCAGTGTCTCATAAAGGGAGTGAGATCAGTGTCTCATAAAGGGAGTGAGATCAGTGTCTCATAAAGGGAGTGAGGTCAGTGTCTCATAAAGGGAGTGAGATCAGTGTCTCATAAAGGGAGTGAGGTCAGTGTCTCATAAAGGGAGTGAGGTCAGTGTCTCAAAGTGAGTGAGATCAGTGTCTCATAAAGGGAGTGAGATCAGCGTCTCATAAAGGGAGTGAGGTCAGTGTCTCATAAAGGGAGTGAGGTCAGTGTCTCATAAAGGGAGTGAGGTCAGTGTCTCATAAAGTGAGTGAGGTCAGTGTCTCATAAAGGGAGTGAGGTCAGTGTCTCATAAAGGGGAGTGAGGTCAGTGTCTCATAAAGGGAGTGAGGTCAGTGTCTCATAAAGGGAGTGAGGTCAGTGTCTCATAAAGGGAGTGAGATCAGTGTCTCATAAAGGGAGTGAGGTCAGTGTCTCATAAAGGGAGTGAGGTCAGTGTCTCATAAAGGGAGTGAGGTCACTGTCTCATAAAGGGAGTGAGGTCAGTGTCTCATAAAGGGAGTGAGGTCAGTGTCTCATAAAGGGAGTGAGGTCAGTGTCTCATAAAGGGGAGTGAGGTCAGTGTCTCATAAAGGGAGTGAGATCAGTGTCTCAAAAAGGGAGTGAGATCAGTGTCTCATAAAGGGAGTGAGGTCAGTGTCTCATAAAGGGAGTGAGGTCAGTGTCTCATAAAGGGAGTGAGGTCAGTGTCTCATAAAGGGAGTGAGGGTCAGTGTCTCATAAAGGGGAGTGAGGTCAGTGTCTCATAAAGGGAGTGAGGTCAGAGTCTCATAAAGGGAGTGAGGTCAGTGTCTCATAAAGGGAGTGAGGTCAGTGTCTCATAAAGGGAGTGAGGTCAGTGTCTCATAAGGGGAGTGAGATCAGTGTCTCATAAAGGGAGTGAGATCAGTGTCTCATAAAGGGAGTGAGGTCAGTGTCTCATAAAGGGAGTGAGGTCAGTGTCTCATAAAGGGAGTGAGGTCAGTGTCTCATAAAGGAGTGAGGTCTGTGTCTCATAAAGGGAGTGAGGTCAGTGTCTCATAAAGGGAGTGAGGTCAGTGTCTCATAAAGGGAGTGAGGTCAGTGTCTCATAAAGGGAGTGAGGTCAGTGTCTCATAAAGGGAGTGAGGTCAGTGTCTCATAAAGGGAGTGAGATCAGTGTCTCATAAAGGGAGTGAGGTCAATGTCTCATAAAGGGAGTGAGGTCAGTGTCTCATAAAGGGAGTGAGATAAGTTTCTCATAAAGGGAGTGAGATCAGTGTCTCATAAAGGGAGTGAGGTCAGTGTCTCATAAAGGGAGTGAGTGTCTCATAAAGGGAGTGAGGCCAGTGTCCCATAAAGGGAGTGAGGTCAGTGTCCCATAAGGGAGTGAGGTCAGTTTCTCATAAAGGGAGTGAGGTCAGTTTCTCATAAAGGGAGTGAGGTCAGTGTCTCATAAAGGGAGTGAGGTCAGTGTCTCATAAAGGGAGTGAGGTCAGTGTCTCATAAAGGGAGTGAGGTCAGTGTCTCATAAAGGGAGTGAGGTCAGTTTCTCATAAAGGGAGTGAGGTCAGTGTCTCATAAAGGGAGTGAGGTCAGTGTCCCATAAAGGGAGTGAGGTCAGTGTCCCATAAAGGGAGTGAGGTCAGTGTCTCATAAAGGGAGTGTGGTCAGTGTCTCATAAAGGGAGTGAGGTCAGTGTCCCATAAAGGCAGTGAGGTCAGTGTCTCATAAAGGGAGTGAGGTCAGTGTCTCATAAAGGGAGTGAGGTCAGTGTCTCATAAAGGGAGTGAGGTCAGTGTCTCATAAAGGGAGTGAGGTCAGTGTCTCATAAAGGGAGTGACGTCAGTGTCTCATAAAGGGAGTGAGGTCAGTGTCTCATAAAGGGAGTGAGATCAGTGTCTCATAAAGGGAGTGAGATCAGTGTCTCATAAAGGGAGTGAGATCAGTGTCTAATAAAGGGAGTGAGGTCAGTGTCTCATAAAGGGAGTGAGGTCAGTGTCTCATAAAGGGACTGAGGTCAGTGTCTCATAAAGGGAGTGAGGTCAGTGTCTCATAAAGGGAGTGAGATCAGTGTCTCATAAAGGGAGTGAGGTCAGTGTCTCATAAAGGGAGTGAGGTCAGTGTCTCATAAAGGGAGTGAGGTCAGTGACCCATAAGGGAGTGAGGTCAGATGTCTCATAAAGGGAGTGAGGTCAGTGTCTCATAAAGGGAGTGAGATCAGTGTCTCATAAAGGGAGTGAGGTCAGTGTCTCATAAAGGGAGTGAGGTCAGTGTCTCATAAAGGGAGTGAGGTCAGTGTCTCATAAAGGGAGTGAGGTCAGTGTCTCATAAGGGGAGTGAGGTCAGTGTCTCATAAGGGGAGTGAGGTCAGTGTCTCATAAGGGGAGTGAGGTCAGTGTCTCATAACGGGAGTGAGGTCAGTGTCTGATAAAGGGAGTGAGGTCAGTGTCGCATAAAGGGAGTGAGATCAGTGTCTCATAAAGGGAGTGAGGTCAGTGTCTCATAAAGGGAGTGAGGTCAGTGTCTCATAAAGGGAGTGAGGTCAGTGTCTCATAAAGGGAGTGAGGTCAGTGTCTCATAAAGGGAGTGAGATCAGTTTCTCATAAAGGGAGTGAGGTCAGTGTCTCATAAAGGGAGTGAGGTCAGTGTCTCATAAAGGGAGTGAGGTCAGTGTCTCATAAAGGGAGTGAGGTCAGTATCTCATAAAGGGAGTGAGGTCAGTGTCTCATAAAGGGAGTGAGGTCAGTGTCTCATAAAGGGAGTGAGGTCAGTGTCTCATAAAGGGAGTGAGGTCAGTGTCTCATAAAGGGAGTGAGGTCAGTGTCTCATAAAGGGAGTGAGGTCAGTGTCTCATAAAGGGAGTGAGGTCAGTGTCTCATAAAGGGAGTGAGATCAGTGTCTCATAAAGGGAGTGAGGTCAGTGTCTCATAAAGGGAGTGAGATCAGTGTCTCATAAAGGGAGTGAGGTCAGTGTCTCATAAAGGGAGTGAGGTCAGTGTCTCATAAGGGGAGTGAGATCAGTGTCTCATAAGGGGAGTGAGATCAGTGTCTCATAAAGGGAGTGAGATCAGTGTCTCATAAAGGGAGTGAGGTCAGTGTCTCATAAAGGGAGTGAGGTCAGTGTCTCATAAAGGGGAGTGAGGTCAGTGTCTCATAAAGGGAGTGAGGTCAGTGTCTCATAAAGGGAGTGAGGTCAGTGTCTCATAAAGGGAGTGAGGTCAGTGTCTCATAAAGGGAGTGAGATCATTGACTCATAAAGGGAGTGAGGTCAGTGTCTCATAAAGGGAGTGAGGTCAGTGTCTCATAAAGGGAGTGAGGTCAGTGTCTCATAAAGGGGAGTGAGGTCAGTGTCTCATAAAGGGAGTGAGGTCAGTGTCTCATAAAGGGAGTGAGGTCAGTGTCTCATAAAGGGAGTGAGGTCAGTGTCTCATAAAGGGAGTGAGATCATTGACTCATAAAGGGAGTGAGGTCAGTGTCTCATAAAGGGAGTGAGGTCAGTATCTCATAAAGTGGAGTGAGGTCAGTGTCTCATAAAGGGAGTGAGGTCAGTGTCTCATAAAGGGAGTGAGATCAGTGTCTCATAAAGGGAGTGAGGTCAGTGTCTCATAAAGGGAGTGAGGTCAGTGTCTCATAAAGGGGAGTGAGGTCAGTTTCTCATAAAGGGAGTGAGGTCAGTGTCTCATAAAGGGAGTGAGGTCAGTGTCTCATAAAGGGAGTGAGGTCAGTGTCTCATAAAGGGAGTGAGATCATTGACTCATAAAGGGAGTGAGGTCAGTATCTCATAAAGTGGAGTGAGGTCAGTGTCTCATAAAGGGAGTGAGGTCAGTGTCTCATAAAGGGAGTGAGGTCAGTGTCTCATAAAGGGAGTGAGGTCAGTGTCTCATAAAGGGAGTGAGGTCAGTGTCTCATAAAGGGAGTGAGGTCAGTGTCTCATAAAGGGAGTGAGGTCAGTATCTCATAAAGTGGAGTGAGGTCAGTGTCTCATAAAGGGAGTGAGGTCAGTGTCTGATAAAGGGAGTGAGGTCAGTGTCTCATAAAGGGAGTGAGATCAGTGTCTCATAAAGGGAGTGAGGTCAGTGTCTCATAAAGGGAGTGAGGTCAGTGTCTCATAAAGGGGAGTGAGATCAGTGTCTCATAAAGGGAGTGAGATCAGTGTCTCATAAAGGGAGTGAGATCAGTGTCTCATAAAGGGAGTGAGGTCAGTGTCTCATAAAGGGAGTGAGGTCAGTATCTCATAAAGGGAGTGAGGTCAGTGACTCATAAAGGGAGTGAGGTCAGTGTCTCATAAAGGGAGTGAGGTCAGTGTCTCATAAAGGGAGTGAGGTCAGTGTCTCATAAAGGGAGTGAGGTCAGTGTCTCATAAAGGGAGTGAGGTCAGTGTCTCATAAAGGGAGTGAGGTCAGTGTCTCATAAAGGGAGTGAGGTCAGTGTCTCATAAAGGGAGTGAGGTCAGTGTCTCATAAAGGGAGTGAGGTCAGTGTCTCATAAAGGGAGTGAGATCAGCGTCTCATAAAGGGAGTGAGATCAGTGTCTCTTAAAGGGAGTGAGGTCAGTGTCTCATAAAGGGAGTGAGGTCAGTGTCTCATAAAGGGGAGTGAGGTCAGTGTCTCATAAAGGGAGTGAGATCAGTTTCTCATAAAGGGAGTTACATCAGTGTCTCATAAAGGGAGTGAGGTCAGTGTCTCATAAAGGGAGTGAGATCAGTGTCTCATAAAGGGAGTGAGGTCAGTGTCTCATTAAGGGAGTGAGATCAGTGTCTCATAAAGGGAGTGAGATCAGTGTCTCATAAAGGGAGTGAGGTCAGTGTCTCATAAAGGGAGTGAGATCAGTGTCTCATAAAGGGAGTGAGATCAGTGTCTCTTAAAGGGAGTGAGGTCAGTGTCTCATAAAGGGAGTGAGATCAGTGTCTCATAAAGGGAGTGAGGTCAGTGTCTCATAAAGGGAGTGAGGTCAGTGTCTCATAAAGGGAGTGAGATCAGTGTCTCATAAAGGGAGTGAGGTCAGTGTCTCATAAAGGGAGTGAGATCAGTGTCTCATAAAGGGAGTGAGATCAGTGTCTCTTAAAGGGAGTGAGGTCATTGACTCATAAAGGGAGTGAGGTCAGTGTCTCATAAAGGGAGTGAGGTCAGTATCTCATAAAGTGGAGTGAGGTCAGTGTCTCATAAAGGGAGTGAGGTCAGTGTCTCATAAAGGGAGTGAGATCAGTGTCTCATAAAGGGAGTGAGGTCAGTGTCTCATAAAGGGAGTGAGGTCAGTGTCTCATAAAGGGAGTGAGATCATTGACTCATAAAGGGAGTGAGGTCAGTGTCTCATAAAGGGAGTGAGGTCAGTATCTCATAAAGTGGAGTGAGGTCAGTGTCTCATAAAGGGAGTGAGGTCAGTGTCTCATAAAGGGAGTGAGATCAGTGTCTCATAAAGGGAGTGAGGTCAGTGTCTCATAAAGGGAGTGAGGTCAGTGTCTCATAAAGGGGAGTGAGGTCAGTTTCTCATAAAGGGAGTGAGGTCAGTGTCTCATAAAGGGAGTGAGGTCAGTGTCTCATAAAGGGAGTGAGGTCAGTGTCTCATAAAGGGAGTGAGATCATTGACTCATAAAGGGAGTGAGGTCAGTATCTCATAAAGTGGAGTGAGGTCAGTGTCTCATAAAGGGAGTGAGGTCAGTGTCTCATAAAGGGAGTGAGGTCAGTGTCTCATAAAGGGAGTGAGGTCAGTGTCTCATAAAGGGAGTGAGGTCAGTGTCTCATAAAGGGAGTGAGGTCAGTGTCTCATAAAGGGAGTGAGGTCAGTATCTCATAAAGTGGAGTGAGGTCAGTGTCTCATAAAGGGAGTGAGGTCAGTGTCTGATAAAGGGAGTGAGGTCAGTGTCTCATAAAGGGAGTGAGATCAGTGTCTCATAAAGGGAGTGAGATCAGTGTCTCTTAAAGGGAGTGAGGTCATTGACTCATAAAGGGAGTGAGGTCAGTGTCTCATAAAGGGAGTGAGGTCAGTATCTCATAAAGTGGAGTGAGGTCAGTGTCTCATAAAGGGAGTGAGGTCAGTGTCTCATAAAGGGAGTGAGATCAGTGTCTCATAAAGGGAGTGAGGTCAGTGTCTCATAAAGGGAGTGAGGTCAGTGTCTCATAAAGGGAGTGAGATCATTGACTCATAAAGGGAGTGAGGTCAGTGTCTCATAAAGGGAGTGAGGTCAGTATCTCATAAAGTGGAGTGAGGTCAGTGTCTCATAAAGGGAGTGAGGTCAGTGTCTCATAAAGGGAGTGAGATCAGTGTCTCATAAAGGGAGTGAGGTCAGTGTCTCATAAAGGGAGTGAGGTCAGTGTCTCATAAAGGGGAGTGAGGTCAGTTTCTCATAAAGGGAGTGAGGTCAGTGTCTCATAAAGGGAGTGAGGTCAGTGTCTCATAAAGGGAGTGAGGTCAGTGTCTCATAAAGGGAGTGAGATCATTGACTCATAAAGGGAGTGAGGTCAGTATCTCATAAAGTGGAGTGAGGTCAGTGTCTCATAAAGGGAGTGAGGTCAGTGTCTCATAAAGGGAGTGAGGTCAGTGTCTCATAAAGGGAGTGAGGTCAGTGTCTCATAAAGGGAGTGAGGTCAGTGTCTCATAAAGGGAGTGAGGTCAGTGTCTCATAAAGGGAGTGAGGTCAGTATCTCATAAAGTGGAGTGAGGTCAGTGTCTCATAAAGGGAGTGAGGTCAGTGTCTGATAAAGGGAGTGAGGTCAGTGTCTCATAAAGGGAGTGAGATCAGTGTCTCATAAAGGGAGTGAGGTCAGTGTCTCATAAAGGGAGTGAGGTCAGTGTCTCATAAAGGGGAGTGAGATCAGTGTCTCATAAAGGGAGTGAGATCAGTGTCTCATAAAGGGAGTGAGATCAGTGTCTCATAAAGGGAGTGAGGTCAGTGTCTCATAAAGGGAGTGAGGTCAGTATCTCATAAAGGGAGTGAGGTCAGTGACTCATAAAGGGAGTGAGGTCAGTGTCTCATAAAGGGAGTGAGGTCAGTGTCTCATAAAGGGAGTGAGGTCAGTGTCTCATAAAGGGAGTGAGGTCAGTGTCTCATAAAGGGAGTGAGGTCAGTGTCTCATAAAGGGAGTGAGGTCAGTGTCTCATAAAGGGAGTGAGGTCAGTGTCTCATAAAGGGAGTGAGGTCAGTGTCTCATAAAGGGAGTGAGGTCAGTGTCTCATAAAGGGAGTGAGATCAGCGTCTCATAAAGGGAGTGAGATCAGTGTCTCTTAAAGGGAGTGAGGTCAGTGTCTCATAAAGGGAGTGAGGTCAGTGTCTCATAAAGGGGAGTGAGGTCAGTGTCTCATAAAGGGAGTGAGATCAGTTTCTCATAAAGGGAGTTACATCAGTGTCTCATAAAGGGAGTGAGGTCAGTGTCTCATAAAGGGAGTGAGATCAGTGTCTCATAAAGGGAGTGAGGTCAGTGTCTCATTAAGGGAGTGAGATCAGTGTCTCATAAAGGGAGTGAGATCAGTGTCTCATAAAGGGAGTGAGGTCAGTGTCTCATAAAGGGAGTGAGATCAGTGTCTCATAAAGGGAGTGAGATCAGTGTCTCTTAAAGGGAGTGAGGTCAGTGTCTCATAAAGGGAGTGAGATCAGTGTCTCATAAAGGGAGTGAGGTCAGTGTCTCATAAAGGGAGTGAGGTCAGTGTCTCATAAAGGGAGTGAGATCAGTGTCTCATAAAGGGAGTGAGGTCAGTGTCTCATAAAGGGAGTGAGATCAGTGTCTCATAAAGGGAGTGAGATCAGTGTCTCTTAAAGGGAGTGAGGTCAGTGTCTCATAAAGGGAGTGAGGTCAGTGTCTCATAAAGGGGAGTGAGGTCAGTGTCTCATAAAGGGAGTGAGATCAGTTTCTCATAAAGGGAGTGACATCAGTGTTTCATAAAGGGAGTGAGATCAGTGTCTCATAAAGGGAGTGAGGTCAGTGTCTCATCAAGGGAGTGAGATCAGTGTCTCATAAAGGGAGTGAGGTCAGTGTCTCATAAAGGGAGTGAGGTCAGTGTCTCATAAAGGGGAGTGAGATCAGTGTCTCATAAAGGGAGTGAGGTCAGTGTCTCATAAAGGGAGTGAGGTCAGTGTCTCATAAAGGGGAGTGAGGTCAGTGTCTCATAAAGGGAGTGAGGTCAGTGTCTCATAAAGGGAGTGAGGTCAGTGTCTCATAAAGGGAGTGAGGTCAGTGTCTCATAAAGGGAGTGAGATCATTGACTCATAAAGGGAGTGAGGTCAGTGTCTCATAAAGGGAGTGAGGTCAGTATCTCATAAAGTGGAGTGAGGTCAGTGTCTCATAAAGGGAGTGAGGTCAGTGTCTCATAAAGGGAGTGAGATCAGTGTCTCATAAAGGGAGTGAGGTCAGTGTCTCATAAAGGGAGTGAGGTCAGTGTCTCATAAAGGGGAGTGAGGTCAGTGTCTCATAAAGGGAGTGAGGTCAGTGTCTCATAAAGGGAGTGAGGTCAGTGTCTCATAAAGGGAGTGAGGTCAGTGTCTCATAAAGGGAGTGAGATCATTGACTCATAAAGGGAGTGAGGTCAGTATCTCATAAAGTGGAGTGAGGTCAGTGTCTCATAAAGGGAGTGAGGTCAGTGTCTCATAAAGGGAGTGAGGTCAGTGTCTCATAAAGGGAGTGAGGTCAGTGTCTCATAAAGGGAGTGAGGTCAGTGTCTCATAAAGGGAGTGAGGTCAGTGTCTCATAAAGGGAGTGAGGTCAGTATCTCATAAAGTGGAGTGAGGTCAGTGTCTCATAAAGGGAGTGAGGTCAGTGTCTGATAAAGGGAGTGAGGTCAGTGTCTCATAAAGGGAGTGAGGTCAGTGTCTCATAAAGGGAGTGAGGTCAGTGTCTCATAAAGGGAGTGAGGTCAGTGTCTCATAAAGGGAGTGAGATCAGTGTCTCATAAAGGGAGTGAGGTCAATGTCTCATAAAGGGAGTGAGGTCAGTGTCTCATAAAGGGAGTGAGATAAGTTTCTCATAAAGGGAGTGAGATCAGTGTCTCATAAAGGGAGTGAGGTCAGTGTCTCATAAAGGGAGTGAGTGTCTCATAAAGGGAGTGAGGCCAGTGTCCCATAAAGGGAGTGAGGTCAGTGTCCCATAAAGGGAGTGAGGTCAGTTTCTCATAAAGGGAGTGAGGTCAGTTTCTCATAAAGGGAGTGAGGTCAGTGTCTCATAAAGGGAGTGAGGTCAGTGTCTCATAAAGGGAGTGAGGTCAGTGTCTCATAAAGGGAGTGAGGTCAGTGTCTCATAAAGGGAGTGAGGTCAGTTTCTCATAAAGGGAGTGAGGTCAGTGTCTCATAAAGGGAGTGAGGTCAGTGTCCCATAAAGGGAGTGAGGTCAGTGTCCCATAAAGGGAGTGAGGTCAGTGTCTCATAAAGGGAGTGTGGTCAGTGTCTCATAAAGGGAGTGAGGTCAGTGTCCCATAAAGGGAGTGAGGTCAGTGTCTCATAAAGGGAGTGAGGTCAGTGTCTCATAAAGGGAGTGAGGTCAGTGTCTCATAAAGGGAGTGAGGTCAGTGTCTCATAAAGGGAGTGAGGTCAGTGTCTCATAAAGGGAGTGACGTCAGTGTCTCATAAAGGGAGTGAGGTCAGTGTCTCATAAAGGGAGTGAGATCAGTGTCTCATAAAGGGAGTGAGATCAGTGTCTCATAAAGGGAGTGAGATCAGTGTCTAATAAAGGGAGTGAGGTCAGTGTCTCATAAAGGGAGTGAGGTCAGTGTCTCATAAAGGGACTGAGGTCAGTGTCTCATAAAGGGAGTGAGGTCAGTGTCTCATAAAGGGAGTGAGATCAGTGTCTCATAAAGGGAGTGAGGTCAGTGTCTCATAAAGGGAGTGAGGTCAGTGTCTCATAAAGGGAGTGAGGTCAGTGACCCATAAAGGGAGTGAGGTCAGTGTCTCATAAAGGGAGTGAGGTCAGTGTCTCATAAAGGGAGTGAGATCAGTGTCTCATAAAGGGAGTGAGGTCAGTGTCTCATAAAGGGAGTGAGGTCAGTGTCTCATAAAGGGAGTGAGGTCAGTGTCTCATAAAGGGAGTGAGGTCAGTGTCTCATAAGGGGAGTGAGGTCAGTGTCTCATAAGGGGAGTGAGGTCAGTGTCTCATAAGGGGAGTGAGGTCAGTGTCTCATAACGGGAGTGAGGTCAGTGTCTGATAAAGGGAGTGAGGTCAGTGTCGCATAAAGGGAGTGAGATCAGTGTCTCATAAAGGGAGTGAGGTCAGTGTCTCATAAAGGGAGTGAGGTCAGTGTCTCATAAAGGGAGTGAGGTCAGTGTCTCATAAAGGGAGTGAGGTCAGTGTCTCATAAAGGGAGTGAGATCAGTTTCTCATAAAGGGAGTGAGGTCAGTGTCTCATAAAGGGAGTGAGGTCAGTGTCTCATAAAGGGAGTGAGGTCAGTGTCTCATAAAGGGAGTGAGGTCAGTATCTCATAAAGGGAGTGAGGTCAGTGTCTCATAAAGGGAGTGAGGTCAGTGTCTCAGTGTCTCATAAAGGGAGTGAGGTCAGTGTCTCATAAAGGGAGTGAGGTCAGTGTCTCATAAAGGGAGTGAGGTCAGTGTCTCATAAAGGGAGTGAGGTCAGTGTCTCATAAAGGGAGTGAGGTCAGTGTCTCATAAAGGGAGTGAGATCAGTGTCTCATAAAGGGAGTGAGGTCAGTGTCTCATAAAGGGAGTGAGATCAGTGTCTCATAAAGGGAGTGAGGTCAGTGTCTCATAAAGGGAGTGAGGTCAGTGTCTCATAAGGGGAGTGAGATCAGTGTCTCATAAGGGGAGTGAGATCAGTGTCTCATAAAGGGAGTGAGATCAGTGTCTCATAAAGGGAGTGAGGTCAGTGTCTCATAAAGGGAGTGAGGTCAGTGTCTCATAAAGGGGAGTGAGGTCAGTGTCTCATAAAGGGAGTGAGGTCAGTGTCTCATAAAGGGAGTGAGGTCAGTGTCTCATAAAGGGAGTGAGGTCAGTGTCTCATAAAGGGAGTGAGATCATTGACTCATAAAGGGAGTGAGGTCAGTGTCTCATAAAGGGAGTGAGGTCAGTGTCTCATAAAGGGAGTGAGGTCAGTGTCTCATAAAGGGGAGTGAGGTCAGTGTCTCATAAAGGGAGTGAGGTCAGTGTCTCATAAAGGGAGTGAGGTCAGTGTCTCATAAAGGGAGTGAGGTCAGTGTCTCATAAAGGGAGTGAGATCATTGACTCATAAAGGGAGTGAGGTCAGTGTCTCATAAAGGGAGTGAGGTCAGTATCTCATAAAGTGGAGTGAGGTCAGTGTCTCATAAAGGGAGTGAGGTCAGTGTCTCATAAAGGGAGTGAGATCAGTGTCTCATAAAGGGAGTGAGGTCAGTGTCTCATAAAGGGAGTGAGGTCAGTGTCTCATAAAGGGGAGTGAGGTCAGTTTCTCATAAAGGGAGTGAGGTCAGTGTCTCATAAAGGGAGTGAGGTCAGTGTCTCATAAAGGGAGTGAGGTCAGTGTCTCATAAAGGGAGTGAGATCATTGACTCATAAAGGGAGTGAGGTCAGTATCTCATAAAGTGGAGTGAGGTCAGTGTCTCATAAAGGGAGTGAGGTCAGTGTCTCATAAAGGGAGTGAGGTCAGTGTCTCATAAAGGGAGTGAGGTCAGTGTCTCATAAAGGGAGTGAGGTCAGTGTCTCATAAAGGGAGTGAGGTCAGTGTCTCATAAAGGGAGTGAGGTCAGTATCTCATAAAGTGGAGTGAGGTCAGTGTCTCATAAAGGGAGTGAGGTCAGTGTCTGATAAAGGGAGTGAGGTCAGTGTCTCATAAAGGGAGTGAGATCAGTGTCTCATAAAGGGAGTGAGGTCAGTGTCTCATAAAGGGAGTGAGGTCAGTGTCTCATAAAGGGGAGTGAGATCAGTGTCTCATAAAGGGAGTGAGATCAGTGTCTCATAAAGGGAGTGAGATCAGTGTCTCATAAAGGGAGTGAGGTCAGTGTCTCATAAAGGGAGTGAGGTCAGTATCTCATAAAGGGAGTGAGGTCAGTGACTCATAAAGGGAGTGAGGTCAGTGTCTCATAAAGGAAGTGAGGTCAGTGTCTCATAAAGGGAGTGAGGTCAGTGTCTCATAAAGGGAGTGAGGTCAGTGTCTCATAAAGGGAGTGAGGTCAGTGTCTCATAAAGGGAGTGAGGTCAGTGTCTCATAAAGGGAGTGAGGTCAGTGTCTCATAAAGGGAGTGAGGTCAGTGTCTCATAAAGGGAGTGAGGTCAGTGTCTCATAAGGGGAGTGAGATCAGTGTCTCATAAAGGGAGTGAGATCAGTGTCTCATAAAGGGAGTGAGGTCAGTGTCTCATAAAGGGAGTGAGGTCAGTGTCTCATAAAGGGAGTGAGGTCAGTGTCTCATAAAGGGAGTGAGGTCTGTGTCTCATAAAGGGAGTGAGGTCAGTGTCTCATAAAGGGAGTGAGGTCAGTGTCTCATAAAGGGAGTGAGGTCAGTGTCTCATAAAGGGAGTGAGGTCAGTGTCTCATAAAGGGAGTGAGGTCAGTGTCTCATAAAGGGAGTGAGATCAGTGTCTCATAAAGGGAGTGAGGTCAATGTCTCATAAAGGGAGTGAGGTCAGTGTCTCATAAAGGGAGTGAGATAAGTTTCTCATAAAGGGAGTGAGATCAGTGTCTCATAAAGGGAGTGAGGTCAGTGTCTCATAAAGGGAGTGAGTGTCTCATAAAGGGAGTGAGGCCAGTGTCCCATAAAGGGAGTGAGGTCAGTGTCCCATAAAGGGAGTGAGGTCAGTTTCTCATAAAGGGAGTGAGGTCAGTTTCTCATAAAGGGAGTGAGGTCAGTGTCTCATAAAGGGAGTGAGGTCAGTGTCTCATAAAGGGAGTGAGGTCAGTGTCTCATAAAGGGAGTGAGGTCAGTGTCTCATAAAGGGAGTGAGGTCAGTTTCTCATAAAGGGAGTGAGGTCAGTGTCTCATAAAGGGAGTGAGGTCAGTGTCCCATAAAGGGAGTGAGGTCAGTGTCCCATAAAGGGAGTGAGGTCAGTGTCTCATAAAGGGAGTGTGGTCAGTGTCTCATAAAGGGAGTGAGGTCAGTGTCCCATAAAGGGAGTGAGGTCAGTGTCTCATAAAGGGAGTGAGGTCAGTGTCTCATAAAGGGAGTGAGGTCAGTGTCTCATAAAGGGAGTGAGGTCAGTGTCTCATAAAGGGAGTGAGGTCAGTGTCTCATAAAGGGAGTGACGTCAGTGTCTCATAAAGGGAGTGAGGTCAGTGTCTCATAAAGGGAGTGAGATCAGTGTCTCATAAAGGGAGTGAGATCAGTGTCTCATAAAGGGAGTGAGATCAGTGTCTAATAAAGGGAGTGAGGTCAGTGTCTCATAAAGGGAGTGAGGTCAGTGTCTCATAAAGGGACTGAGGTCAGTGTCTCATAAAGGGAGTGAGGTCAGTGTCTCATAAAGGGAGTGAGATCAGTGTCTCATAAAGGGAGTGAGGTCAGTGTCTCATAAAGGGAGTGAGGTCAGTGTCTCATAAAGGGAGTGAGGTCAGTGACCCATAAAGGGAGTGAGGTCAGTGTCTCATAAAGGGAGTGAGGTCAGTGTCTCATAAAGGGAGTGAGATCAGTGTCTCATAAAGGGAGTGAGGTCAGTGTCTCATAAAGGGAGTGAGGTCAGTGTCTCATAAAGGGAGTGAGGTCAGTGTCTCATAAAGGGAGTGAGGTCAGTGTCTCATAAGGGGAGTGAGGTCAGTGTCTCATAAGGGGAGTGAGGTCAGTGTCTCATAAGGGGAGTGAGGTCAGTGTCTCATAACGGGAGTGAGGTCAGTGTCTGATAAAGGGAGTGAGGTCAGTGTCGCATAAAGGGAGTGAGATCAGTGTCTCATAAAGGGAGTGAGGTCAGTGTCTCATAAAGGGAGTGAGGTCAGTGTCTCATAAAGGGAGTGAGGTCAGTGTCTCATAAAGGGAGTGAGGTCAGTGTCTCATAAAGGGAGTGAGATCAGTTTCTCATAAAGGGAGTGAGGTCAGTGTCTCATAAAGGGAGTGAGGTCAGTGTCTCATAAAGGGAGTGAGGTCAGTGTCTCATAAAGGGAGTGAGGTCAGTATCTCATAAAGGGAGTGAGGTCAGTGTCTCATAAAGGGAGTGAGGTCAGTGTCTCATAAAGGGAGTGAGGTCAGTGTCTCATAAAGGGAGTGAGGTCAGTGTCTCATAAAGGGAGTGAGGTCAGTGTCTCATAAAGGGAGTGAGGTCAGTGTCTCATAAAGGGAGTGAGGTCAGTGTCTCATAAAGGGAGTGAGATCAGTGTCTCATAAAGGGAGTGAGGTCAGTGTCTCATAAAGGGAGTGAGATCAGTGTCTCATAAAGGGAGTGAGGTCAGTGTCTCATAAAGGGAGTGAGGTCAGTGTCTCATAAGGGGAGTGAGATCAGTGTCTCATAAGGGGAGTGAGATCAGTGTCTCATAAAGGGAGTGAGATCAGTGTCTCATAAAGGGAGTGAGGTCAGTGTCTCATAAAGGGAGTGAGGTCAGTGTCTCATAAAGGGGAGTGAGGTCAGTGTCTCATAAAGGGAGTGAGGTCAGTGTCTCATAAAGGGAGTGAGGTCAGTGTCTCATAAAGGGAGTGAGGTCAGTGTCTCATAAAGGGAGTGAGATCATTGACTCATAAAGGGAGTGAGGTCAGTGTCTCATAAAGGGAGTGAGGTCAGTGTCTCATAAAGGGAGTGAGGTCAGTGTCTCATAAAGGGGAGTGAGGTCAGTGTCTCATAAAGGGAGTGAGGTCAGTGTCTCATAAAGGGAGTGAGGTCAGTGTCTCATAAAGGGAGTGAGGTCAGTGTCTCATAAAGGGAGTGAGATCATTGACTCATAAAGGGAGTGAGGTCAGTGTCTCATAAAGGGAGTGAGGTCAGTATCTCATAAAGTGGAGTGAGGTCAGTGTCTCATAAAGGGAGTGAGGTCAGTGTCTCATAAAGGGAGTGAGATCAGTGTCTCATAAAGGGAGTGAGGTCAGTGTCTCATAAAGGGAGTGAGGTCAGTGTCTCATAAAGGGGAGTGAGGTCAGTTTCTCATAAAGGGAGTGAGGTCAGTGTCTCATAAAGGGAGTGAGGTCAGTGTCTCATAAAGGGAGTGAGGTCAGTGTCTCATAAAGGGAGTGAGATCATTGACTCATAAAGGGAGTGAGGTCAGTATCTCATAAAGTGGAGTGAGGTCAGTGTCTCATAAAGGGAGTGAGGTCAGTGTCTCATAAAGGGAGTGAGGTCAGTGTCTCATAAAGGGAGTGAGGTCAGTGTCTCATAAAGGGAGTGAGGTCAGTGTCTCATAAAGGGAGTGAGGTCAGTGTCTCATAAAGGGAGTGAGGTCAGTATCTCATAAAGTGGAGTGAGGTCAGTGTCTCATAAAGGGAGTGAGGTCAGTGTCTGATAAAGGGAGTGAGGTCAGTGTCTCATAAAGGGAGTGAGATCAGTGTCTCATAAAGGGAGTGAGGTCAGTGTCTCATAAAGGGAGTGAGGTCAGTGTCTCATAAAGGGGAGTGAGATCAGTGTGTCATAAAGGGAGTGAGATCAGTGTCTCATAAAGGGAGTGAGATCAGTGTCTCATAAAGGGAGTGAGGTCAGTGTCTCATAAAGGGAGTGAGGTCAGTATCTCATAAAGGGAGTGAGGTCAGTGACTCATAAAGGGAGTGAGGTCAGTGTCTCATAAAGGGAGTGAGGTCAGTGTCTCATAAAGGGAGTGAGGTCAGTGTCTCATAAAGGGAGTGAGGTCAGTGTCTCATAAAGGGAGTGAGGTCAGTGTCTCATAAAGGGAGTGAGGTCAGTGTCTCATAAAGGGAGTGAGGTCAGTGTCTCATAAAGGGAGTGAGGTCAGTGTCTCATAAAGGGAGTGAGGTCAGTGTCTCATAAAGGGAGTGAGATCAGCGTCTCATAAAGGGAGTGAGATCAGTGTCTCTTAAAGGGAGTGAGGTCAGTGTCTCATAAAGGGAGTGAGGTCAGTGTCTCATAAAGGGGAGTGAGGTCAGTGTCTCATAAAGGGAGTGAGATCAGTTTCTCATAAAGGGAGTGACATCAGTGTCTCATAAAGGGAGTGAGGTCAGTGTCTCATAAAGGGAGTGAGATCAGTGTCTCATAAAGGGAGTGAGGTCAGTGTCTCATTAAGGGAGTGAGATCAGTGTCTCATAAAGGGAGTGAGATCAGTGTCTCATAAAGGGAGTGAGGTCAGTGTCTCATAAAGGGAGTGAGATCAGTGTCTCATAAAGGGAGTGAGATCAGTGTCTCTTAAAGGGAGTGAGGTCAGTGTCTCATAAAGGGAGTGAGATCAGTGTCTCATAAAGGGAGTGAGGTCAGTGTCTCATAAAGGGAGTGAGGTCAGTGTCTCATAAAGGGAGTGAGATCAGTGTCTCATAAAGGGAGTGAGGTCAGTGTCTCATAAAGGGAGTGAGATCAGTGTCTCATAAAGGGAGTGAGATCAGTGTCTCTTAAAGGGAGTGAGGTCAGTGTCTCATAAAGGGAGTGAGGTCAGTGTCTCATAAAGGGGAGTGAGGTCAGTGTCTCATAAAGGGAGTGAGATCAGTTTCTCATAAAGGGAGTGACATCAGTGTCTCATAAAGGGAGTGAAGTCAGTGTCTCATAAAGGGAGTGAGGTCAGTGTCTCATAAAGGGGAGTGAGGTCAGTGTCTCATAAAGGGAGTGAGATCAGTGTCTCATAAAGGGAGTGAGGTCAGTGTCTCATAAAGGGGAGTGAGGTCAGTGTCTCATAAAGGGAGTGAGATCAGTGTCTCATAAAGGGAGTGAGATCAGTGTCTCATAAAGGGAGTGAGGTCAGTGTCTCATAAAGGGAGTGAGATCAGTGTCTCATAAAGGGAGTGAGGTCAGTGTCTCATAAAGGGAGTGAGGTCAGTGTCTCATAAAGGGAGTGAGGTCAGTGTCTCATAAAGGGAGTGAGATCAGTGTCTCATAAAGGGAGTGAGGTCAGTGTCTCATAAAGGGAGTGAGATCAGTGTCTCATAAAGGGAGTGAGGTCAGTGTCTCATAAAGGGAGTGAGTTCATTGTCTCATAAAGGGAGTGAGGTCAGTGTCTCATAAAGGGAGTGAGATCAGTGTCTCATAAAGGGAGTGAGGTCAGTGTCTCATAAAGGGAGTGAGATCAGTGTCTCATAAAGGGAGCGAGGTCAGTGTCGCATAAAGGGAGTGAGGTCAGTGTCGCATAAAGGGATTGAGATCAGTGTCTCATAAAGGGAGTGAGGTCAGTGTCTCATAAAGGGAGTGAGATCAGTGTCTCATAAAAGGAGTGAGGTCAGTGTCTCATAAAGGGAGTGAGGTCAGTGTCTCATAAAGGGAGTGAGGTCAGTGTCTCATAAAGGGAGTGAGGTCAGTGTCTCATAAAGGGAGTGAGGTCAGTGTCTCATAAAGGGAGTGAGGTCAGTGTCTCATAAAGGGAGTGAGGTCAGTGTCTCATAAAGGGAGTGAGGTCAGTGTCTCATAAAGGGAGTGAGGTCAGTGTCTCATAAAGGGAGTGAGATCAGTGTCTCATAAAGGGAGTGAGGTCAGTGTCTCATAAAGGGAGTGAGGTCAGTGTCTCATAAAGGGAGTGAGGTCAGTGTCTCATAAAGGGAGTGAGGTCAGTGTCTCATAAAGGGAGTGAGGTCAGTGTCTCATAAAGGGAGTGAGGTCAGTGTCTCATAAAGGGAGTGAGGTCAGTGTCTCATAAAGGGAGTGAGGTCAGTGTCCCATAAAGGGAGTGAGGTCAGTGTCTCATAAAGGGAGTGAGGTCAGTGTCTCATAAAGGGAGTGAGGTCAGTTTCTCATAAAGGGAGTGAGGTCAGTGTCTCATAAAGGGAGTGAGGTCAGTGTCTCATAAAGGGAGTGATGTCAGTGTCTCATAAAGGGAGTGAGGTCAGTTTCTCATAAAGGGAGTGAGGTCAGTGTCTCATAAAGGGAGTGAGGTCAGTGTCTCATAAAGGGAGTGAGGTCAGTGTCTCATAAAGGGAGTGAGGTCAGTGTCCCATAAAGGGAGGGAGGTCAGTGTCCCATAAAGGGAGTGAGGTCAGTGTCCCATAAAGGGAGTGAGGTCAGTGTCTCATAAAGGGAGTGTGGTCAGTGTCTCATCAAGGGAGTGAGGTCAGTGTCTCATAAAGGGAGTGAGGTCAGTGTCTCATAAAGGGAGTGAGATCAGTGTCTCATAAAGGGAGTGAGGTCAGTGTCTCATCAAGGGAGTGAGGTCAGTGTCTCATAAAGGGAGTGAGGTCAGTGTCTCATAAAGGGAGTGAGGTCAGTGTCTCATAAAGTGAGTGAGGTCAATGTCTCATAAAGGGAGTGAGGTCAGTGTCTCATAAGGGGAGTGAGGTCAGTGTCTCATAAGGGGAGTGAGGTCAGTGTCTCATAAAGGGAGTGAGGTCAGTGTCTCATAAAGGGAGTGAGGTCAGTGTCTCATAAAGGGAGTGAGATCAGTGTCTCATAAAGGGAGTGAGGTCAGTGTCTCATAAAGGGAGTGAGGTCATTGTCTCATAAAGGGAGTGAGGTCAGTGTCTCATAAAGGGAGTGAGGTCAGTGTCTCATAAAGGGAGTGAGGTCAGTGTCTCATAAAGGGAGTGAGGTCAGTGTCTCATAAAGGGGTTGAGGTCAGTGTCTCATAAAGGGAGTGAGATCAGTGTCTCATAAAGGGAGTGAGGTCAGTGTCTCATAAAGGGAGTGAGGTCAGTGTCCCATAAAGGGAGTGAGGTCAGTGTCCCATAAAGGGAGTGAGGTCAGTGTCCCATAAAGGGAGTGAGGTCAGTGTCTCATAAAGGGAGTGAGGTCAGTGTCTCATAAAGGGAGTGAGGTCAGTGTCTCATAAAGGGAGTGAGGTCAGTGTCTCATAAAGGGAAGGAGATCAGTGTCTCATAAAGGGAGTGAGGTCAGTGTCTCATAAAGGGAGTGAGGTCAGTGTCTCATAAAGGGAGTGAGGTCAGTGTCTCATAAAGGGAGTGAGGTCAGTGTCTCATAAAAGGAGTGAGATCAGTGTCTCATAAAGGGAGTGAGGTCAGTGTCTCATAAAGGGAGTGAGGTCAGTGTCTCATAAAGGGAGTGAGGTCAGTGTCTCATAAAGGGAGTGAGGTCAGTGACCCATAAAGGGAGTGAGGTCAGTGTCCCATAAAGGGAGTGAGGTCAGTGTCTCATAAAGGGAGTGAGGTCAGTGTCTCATAAAGGGAGTGAGGTCAGTGTCCCATAAAGGGAGTGAGGTCAGTTTCTCATAAAGGGAGTGAGGTCAGTGTCTCATAAAGGGAGTGAGGTCAGTGTCTCATAAGGGGAGTGAGGTCAGTGTCTCATAAAGGGAGTGAGCTCAGTGTCTCATAAGGGGAGTGAGGTCAGTGTCTCATAAAGGGAGTGAGGTCAGTGTCTCATAAAGGGAGTGAGGTCAGTGTCTCACAAAGGGAGTGAGATCAGTGTCTCATAAATGGAATGAGGTCAGTGTCTCATAAAGGGAGAGAGGTCAGTGTCTCATAAAGGGAGTGAGGTCAGTGTCTCATAAAGGGAGTGAGATCAGTGTCTCATAAAGGGAGTGAGATCAGTGTCTCATAAAGGGAGTGAGGTCAGTGTCTCATAAAGGGAGTGAGATCAGTGTCTCATAAAGGGAGTGAGGTCAGTGTCTCATAAAGGGAGTGAGATCAGTGTCTCATAAAGGGAGTGAGGTCAGTGTCTCATAAAGGGAGTGAGGTCAGTGTCTCATAAAGGGAGTGAGGTCAGTGTCTCATAAAGGGAGTGAAGTCAGTGTCTCATAAAGGGAGTGAGGTCAGTGTCTCATAAAGGGAGTGAGGTCAGTGTCATAAAGGGAGTGAGGTCAGTGTCTCATAAAGGGAGTGAGATCAGTGTCTCATAAAGGGAGTGGGTCAGTGTCTCATAAAGGGGAGTGAGGTCAGTGTCTCATAAAGGGAGTGAGATCAGTGTCTCATAAAGGGAGTGAGTTCAGTGTCTCATAAAGGGGAGTGAGGTCAGTGTCTCATAAAGGGAGTGAGGTCAGTGTCTCATAAAGGGAGTGAGGTCAGTGTCTCATAAAGGGAGTGAGGTCAGTGTCTCATAAAGGGAGTGAGATCAGTGTCTCATAAAGGGAGTGAGATCAGTGTCTCATAAAGGGAGTGAGGTCAGTGTCTCATAAAGGGAGTAAGGTCAGTGTCTCATAAAGGGAGTGAGGTCAGTGTCTCATAAAGGGAGTGAGGTCAGTGTCTCATAAAGGGAGTGAGATCAGTGTCTCATAAAGGGAGTGAGGTCAGTGTCTCATAAAGGGAGTGAGGTCAGTGTCTCATAAAGGGAGTGAGTTCAGTGTCTCATAAAGGGAGTGAGGTCAGTGACCCATAAAGGGAGTGAGGTCAGTGACCCATAAAGGGAGTGAGGTCAGTGTCTCATAAAGGGAGTGAGGTCAGTGTCTCATAAAGGGAGTGAGATCAGTGTCTCATAAAGGGAGTGAGGTCAGTGTCTCATAAAGGGAGTGAGGTCAGTGTCTCATAAAGGGAGTGAGGTCAGTGTCTCATAAGGGGAGTGAGGTCAGTGTCTCATAAGGGGAGTGAGGTCAGTGTCTCATAAGGGGAGTGAGGTCAGTGTCTCATAAAGGGAGTGAGGTCAGTGTCTCATAAAGGGAGTGAGGTCAGTGTCTCATAAGGGGAGTGAGGTCAGTGTCTCATAAAGGGAGTGAGGTCAGTGTCTCATAAAGGGAGTGAGGTCAGTGTCTCATAAAGGGAGTGAGGTCAGTGTCTCATAAAGGGAGTGAGGTCAGTGTCTCATAAAGGGAGTGAGGTCAGTGTCTCATAAGGGGAGTGAGGTCAGTGTCTCATAAGGGGAGTGAGGTCAGTGTCTCATAAGGGGAGTGAGGTCAGTGTCTCATAAAGGGAGTGAGGTCAGTGTCTCATAAGGGGAGTGAGATCAGTGTCTCATAAAGGGAGTGAGGTCAGTGTCTCATAAAGGGAGTGAGGTCAGTGTCTCATAAAGGGGAGTGAGGTCAGTGTCTCATAAAGGGAGTGAGATCAGTGTCTCATAAAGGGAGTGAGGTCAGTGTCTCATAAAGGGGAGTGAGGTCAGTGTCTCATAAAGGGAGTGAGATCAGTGTCTCATAAAGGGAGTGAGATCAGTGTCTCATAAAGGGAGTGAGATCAGTGTCTCATAAAGGGAGTGAGGTCAGTGTCTCATAAAGGGAGTGAGATCAGTGTCTCATAAAGGGAGTGAGGTCAGTGTCTCATAAAGGGAGTGAGTTCATTGTCTCATAAAGGGAGTGAGGTCAGTGTCTCATAAAGGGAGTGAGATCAGTGTCTCATAAAGGGAGTGAGGTCAGTGTCTCATAAAGGGAGTGAGATCAGTGTCTCATAAAGGGAGTGAGGTCAGTGTCGCATAAAGGGAGTGAGGTCAGTGTCGCATAAAGGGATTGAGATCAGTGTCTCATAAAGGGAGTGAGGTCAGTGTCTCATAAAGGGAGTGAGATCAGTGTCTCATAAAAGGAGTGAGGTCAGTGTCTCATAAAGGGAGTGAGGTCAGTGTCTCATAAAGGGAGTGAGGTCAGTGTCTCATAAAGGGAGTGAGGTCAGTGTCTCATAAAGGGAGTGAGGTCAGTGTCTCATAAAGGGAGTGAGGTCAGTGTCTCATAAAGGGAGTGAGGTCAGTGTCCCATAAAGGGAGGGAGGTCAGTGTCCCATAAAGGGAGTGAGGTCAGTGTCCCATAAAGGGAGTGAGGTCAGTGTCTCATAAAGGGAGTGTGGTCAGTGTCTCATCAAGGGAGTGAGGTCAGTGTCTCATAAAGGGAGTGAGGTCAGTGTCTCATAAAGGGTGTGAGATCAGTGTCTCATAAAGGGAGTGAGGTCAGTGTCTCATCAAGGGAGTGAGGTCAGTGTCTCATAAAGGGAGTGAGGTCAGTGTCTCATAAAGGGAGTGAGGTCAGTGTCTCATAAAGTGAGTGAGGTCAATGTCTCATAAAGGGAGTGAGGTCAGTGTCTCATAAGGGGAGTGAGGTCAGTGTCTCATAAGGGGAGTGAGGTCAGTGTCTCATAAAGGGAGTGAGGTCAGTGTCTCATAAAGGGAGTGAGGTCAGTGTCTCATAAAGGGAGTGAGATCAGTGTCTCATAAAGGGAGTGAGGTCAGTGTCTCATAAAGGGAGTGAGGTCAGTGTCTCATAAAGGGAGTGAGGTCAGTGTCTCATAAAGGGAGTGAGGTCAGTGTCTCATAAAGGGAGTGAGGTCAGTGTCTCATAAAGGGAGTGAGGTCAGTGTCTCATAAAGGGGTTGAGGTCAGTGTCTCATAAAGGGAGTGAGATCAGTGTCTCATAAAGGGAGTGAGGTCAGTGTCTCATAAAGGGAGTGAGGTCAGTGTCCCATAAAGGGAGTGAGGTCAGTGTCCCATAAAGGGAGTGAGGTCAGTGTCCCATAAAGGGAGTGAGGTCAGTGTCTCATAAAGGGAGTGAGGTCAGTGTCTCATAAAGGGAGTGAGGTCAGTGTCTCATAAAGGGAGTGAGGTCAATGTCTCATAAAGGGAAGGAGATCAGTGTCTCATAAAGGGAGTGAGGTCAGTGTCTCATAAAGGGAGTGAGGTCAGTGTCTCATAAAGGGAGTGAGGTCAGTGTCTCATAAAGGGAGTGAGGTCAGTGTCTCATAAAAGGAGTGAGATCAGTGTCTCATAAAGGGAGTGAGGTCAGTGTCTCATAAAGGGAGTGAGGTCAGTGTCTCATAAAGGGAGTGAGGTCAGTGTCTCATAAAGGGAGTGAGGTCAGTGACCCATAAAGGGAGTGAGGTCAGTGTCCCATAAAGGGAGTGAGGTCAGTGTCTCATAAAGGGAGTGAGGTCAGTGTCTCATAAAGGGAGTGAGGTCAGTGTCTCATAAAGGGAGTGAGGTCAGTGTCTCATAAAGGGAGTGAGATCAGTGTCTCATAAAGGGGAGTGAGGTCAGTGTCTCATAAAGGGAGTGAGGTCAGTGTCTCATAAAGGGAGTGAGATCAGTGTCTCATAAAGGGAGTGAGGTCAGTGTCTCATAAAGGGAGTGAGGTCAGTGTGTCATGAAGGAGTGAGGTCAGTGTCTCATATAGGTAGTGAGGTCAGTGTCTCATAAAGGGAGTGAGGTCAGTGTCTCATAAAGGGGAGTGAGGTCAGTGTCTCATAAAGGGAGTGAGATCAGTGTCTCATAAAGGGAGTGAGGTCAGTGTCTCATAAAGGGGAGTGAGGTCAGTGTCTCATAAAGGGAGTGAGATCAGTGTCTCATAAAGGGAGTGAGATCAGTGTCTCATAAAGGGAGTGAGGTCAGTGTCTCATAAAGGGAGTGAGATCAGTGTCTCATAAAGGGAGTGAGGTCAGTGTCTCATAAAGGGAGTGAGGTCAGTGTCTCATAAAGGGAGTGAGGTCAGTGTCTCATAAAGGGAGTGAGATCAGTGTCTCATAAAGGGAGTGAGGTCAGTGTCTCATAAAGGGAGTGAGATCAGTGTCTCATAAAGGGAGTGAGGTCAGTGTCTCATAAAGGGAGTGAGTTCATTGTCTCATAAAGGGAGTGAGGTCAGTGTCTCATAAAGGGAGTGAGATCAGTGTCTCATAAAGGGAGTGAGGTCAGTGTCTCATAAAGGGAGTGAGATCAGTGTCTCATAAAGGGAGCGAGGTCAGTGTCGCATAAAGGGAGTGAGGTCAGTGTCGCATAAAGGGATTGAGATCAGTGTCTCATAAAGGGAGTGAGGTCAGTGTCTCATAAAGGGAGTGAGATCAGTGTCTCATAAAAGGAGTGAGGTCAGTGTCTCATAAAGGGAGTGAGGTCAGTGTCTCATAAAGGGAGTGAGGTCAGTGTCTCATAAAGGGAGTGAGGTCAGTGTCTCATAAAGGGAGTGAGGTCAGTGTCTCATAAAGGGAGTGAGGTCAGTGTCTCATAAAGGGAGTGAGGTCAGTGTCTCATAAAGGGAGTGAGGTCAGTGTCTCATAAAGGGAGTGAGGTCAGTGTCTCATAAAGGGAGTGAGATCAGTGTCTCATAAAGGGAGTGAGGTCAGTGTCTCATAAAGGGAGTGAGGTCAGTGTCTCATAAAGGGAGTGAGGTCAGTGTCTCATAAAGGGAGTGAGGTCAGTGTCTCATAAAGGGAGTGAGGTCAGTGTCTCATAAAGGGAGTGAGGTCAGTGTCTCATAAAGGGAGTGAGGTCAGTGTCTCATAAAGGGAGTGAGGTCAGTGTCCCATAAAGGGAGTGAGGTCAGTGTCTCATAAAGGGAGTGAGGTCAGTGTCTCATAAAGGGAGTGAGGTCAGTTTCTCATAAAGGGAGTGAGGTCAGTGTCTCATAAAGGGAGTGAGGTCAGTGTCTCATAAAGGGAGTGATGTCAGTGTCTCATAAAGGGAGTGAGGTCAGTTTCTCATAAAGGGAGTGAGGTCAGTGTCTCATAAAGGGAGTGAGGTCAGTGTCTCATAAAGGGAGTGAGGTCAGTGTCTCATAAAGGGAGTGAGGTCAGTGTCCCATAAAGGGAGGGAGGTCAGTGTCCCATAAAGGGAGTGAGGTCAGTGTCCCATAAAGGGAGTGAGGTCAGTGTCTCATAAAGGGAGTGTGGTCAGTGTCTCATCAAGGGAGTGAGGTCAGTGTCTCATAAAGGGAGTGAGGTCAGTGTCTCATAAAGGGAGTGAGATCAGTGTCTCATAAAGGGAGTGAGGTCAGTGTCTCATCAAGGGAGTGAGGTCAGTGTCTCATAAAGGGAGTGAGGTCAGTGTCTCATAAAGGGAGTGAGGTCAGTGTCTCATAAAGTGAGTGAGGTCAATGTCTCATAAAGGGAGTGAGGTCAGTGTCTCATAAGGGGAGTGAGGTCAGTGTCTCATAAGGGGAGTGAGGTCAGTGTCTCATAAAGGGAGTGAGGTCAGTGTCTCATAAAGGGAGTGAGGTCAGTGTCTCATAAAGGGAGTGAGATCAGTGTCTCATAAAGGGAGTGAGGTCAGTGTCTCATAAAGGGAGTGAGGTCATTGTCTCATAAAGGGAGTGAGGTCAGTGTCTCATAAAGGGAGTGAGGTCAGTGTCTCATAAAGGGAGTGAGGTCAGTGTCTCATAAAGGGAGTGAGGTCAGTGTCTCATAAAGGGGTTGAGGTCAGTGTCTCATAAAGGGAGTGAGATCAGTGTCTCATAAAGGGAGTGAGGTCAGTGTCTCATAAAGGGAGTGAGGTCAGTGTCCCATAAAGGGAGTGAGGTCAGTGTCCCATAAAGGGAGTGAGGTCAGTGTCCCATAAAGGGAGTGAGGTCAGTGTCTCATAAAGGGAGTGAGGTCAGTGTCTCATAAAGGGAGTGAGGTCAGTGTCTCATAAAGGGAGTGAGGTCAGTGTCTCATAAAGGGAAGGAGATCAGTGTCTCATAAAGGGAGTGAGGTCAGTGTCTCATAAAGGGAGTGAGGTCAGTGTCTCATAAAGGGAGTGAGGTCAGTGTCTCATAAAGGGAGTGAGGTCAGTGTCTCATAAAAGGAGTGAGATCAGTGTCTCATAAAGGGAGTGAGGTCAGTGTCTCATAAAGGGAGTGAGGTCAGTGTCTCATAAAGGGAGTGAGGTCAGTGTCTCATAAAGGGAGTGAGGTCAGTGACCCATAAAGGGAGTGAGGTCAGTGTCCCATAAAGGGAGTGAGGTCAGTGTCTCATAAAGGGAGTGAGGTCAGTGTCTCATAAAGGGAGTGAGGTCAGTGTCCCATAAAGGGAGTGAGGTCAGTTTCTCATAAAGGGAGTGAGGTCAGTGTCTCATAAAGGGAGTGAGGTCAGTGTCTCATAAGGGGAGTGAGGTCAGTGTCTCATAAAGGGAGTGAGCTCAGTGTCTCATAAGGGGAGTGAGGTCAGTGTCTCATAAAGGGAGTGAGGTCAGTGTCTCATAAAGGGAGTGAGGTCAGTGTCTCACAAAGGGAGTGAGATCAGTGTCTCATAAATGGAATGAGGTCAGTGTCTCATAAAGGGAGAGAGGTCAGTGTCTCATAAAGGGAGTGAGGTCAGTGTCTCATAAAGGGAGTGAGATCAGTGTCTCATAAAGGGAGTGAGATCAGTGTCTCATAAAGGGAGTGAGGTCAGTGTCTCATAAAGGGAGTGAGATCAGTGTCTCATAAAGGGAGTGAGGTCAGTGTCTCATAAAGGGAGTGAGATCAGTGTCTCATAAAGGGAGTGAGGTCAGTGTCTCATAAAGGGAGTGAGGTCAGTGTCTCATAAAGGGAGTGAGGTCAGTGTCTCATAAAGGGAGTGAAGTCAGTGTCTCATAAAGGGAGTGAGGTCAGTGTCTCATAAAGGGAGTGAGGTCAGTGTCATAAAGGGAGTGAGGTCAGTGTCTCATAAAGGGAGTGAGATCAGTGTCTCATAAAGGGAGTGGGTCAGTGTCTCATAAAGGGGAGTGAGGTCAGTGTCTCATAAAGGGAGTGAGATCAGTGTCTCATAAAGGGAGTGAGTTCAGTGTCTCATAAAGGGGAGTGAGGTCAGTGTCTCATAAAGGGAGTGAGGTCAGTGTCTCATAAAGGGAGTGAGGTCAGTGTCTCATAAAGGGAGTGAGGTCAGTGTCTCATAAAGGGAGTGAGATCAGTGTCTCATAAAGGGAGTGAGATCAGTGTCTCATAAAGGGAGTGAGGTCAGTGTCTCATAAAGGGAGTAAGGTCAGTGTCTCATAAAGGGAGTGAGGTCAGTGTCTCATAAAGGGAGTGAGGTCAGTGTCTCATAAAGGGAGTGAGATCAGTGTCTCATAAAGGGAGTGAGGTCAGTGTCTCATAAAGGGAGTGAGGTCAGTGTCTCATAAAGGGAGTGAGTTCAGTGTCTCATAAAGGGAGTGAGGTCAGTGACCCATAAAGGGAGTGAGGTCAGTGACCCATAAAGGGAGTGAGGTCAGTGTCTCATAAAGGGAGTGAGGTCAGTGTCTCATAAAGGGAGTGAGATCAGTGTCTCATAAAGGGAGTGAGGTCAGTGTCTCATAAAGGGAGTGAGGTCAGTGTCTCATAAAGGGAGTGAGGTCAGTGTCTCATAAGGGGAGTGAGGTCAGTGTCTCATAAGGGGAGTGAGGTCAGTGTCTCATAAGGGGAGTGAGGTCAGTGTCTCATAAAGGGAGTGAGGTCAGTGTCTCATAAAGGGAGTGAGGTCAGTGTCTCATAAGGGGAGTGAGGTCAGTGTCTCATAAAGGGAGTGAGGTCAGTGTCTCATAAAGGGAGTGAGGTCAGTGTCTCATAAAGGGAGTGAGGTCAGTGTCTCATAAAGGGAGTGAGGTCAGTGTCTCATAAAGGGAGTGAGGTCAGTGTCTCATAAGGGGAGTGAGGTCAGTGTCTCATAAGGGGAGTGAGGTCAGTGTCTCATAAGGGGAGTGAGGTCAGTGTCTCATAAAGGGAGTGAGGTCAGTGTCTCATAAGGGGAGTGAGATCAGTGTCTCATAAAGGGAGTGAGGTCAGTGTCTCATAAAGGGAGTGAGGTCAGTGTCTCATAAAGGGGAGTGAGGTCAGTGTCTCATAAAGGGAGTGAGATCAGTGTCTCATAAAGGGAGTGAGGTCAGTGTCTCATAAAGGGGAGTGAGGTCAGTGTCTCATAAAGGGAGTGAGATCAGTGTCTCATAAAGGGAGTGAGATCAGTGTCTCATAAAGGGAGTGAGATCAGTGTCTCATAAAGGGAGTGAGGTCAGTGTCTCATAAAGGGAGTGAGATCAGTGTCTCATAAAGGGAGTGAGGTCAGTGTCTCATAAAGGGAGTGAGTTCATTGTCTCATAAAGGGAGTGAGGTCAGTGTCTCATAAAGGGAGTGAGATCAGTGTCTCATAAAGGGAGTGAGGTCAGTGTCTCATAAAGGGAGTGAGATCAGTGTCTCATAAAGGGAGTGAGGTCAGTGTCGCATAAAGGGAGTGAGGTCAGTGTCGCATAAAGGGATTGAGATCAGTGTCTCATAAAGGGAGTGAGGTCAGTGTCTCATAAAGGGAGTGAGATCAGTGTCTCATAAAAGGAGTGAGGTCAGTGTCTCATAAAGGGAGTGAGGTCAGTGTCTCATAAAGGGAGTGAGGTCAGTGTCTCATAAAGGGAGTGAGGTCAGTGTCTCATAAAGGGAGTGAGGTCAGTGTCTCATAAAGGGAGTGAGGTCAGTGTCTCATAAAGGGAGTGAGGTCAGTGTCCCATAAAGGGAGGGAGGTCAGTGTCCCATAAAGGGAGTGAGGTCAGTGTCCCATAAAGGGAGTGAGGTCAGTGTCTCATAAAGGGAGTGTGGTCAGTGTCTCATCAAGGGAGTGAGGTCAGTGTCTCATAAAGGGAGTGAGGTCAGTGTCTCATAAAGGGTGTGAGATCAGTGTCTCATAAAGGGAGTGAGGTCAGTGTCTCATCAAGGGAGTGAGGTCAGTGTCTCATAAAGGGAGTGAGGTCAGTGTCTCATAAAGGGAGTGAGGTCAGTGTCTCATAAAGTGAGTGAGGTCAATGTCTCATAAAGGGAGTGAGGTCAGTGTCTCATAAGGGGAGTGAGGTCAGTGTCTCATAAGGGGAGTGAGGTCAGTGTCTCATAAAGGGAGTGAGGTCAGTGTCTCATAAAGGGAGTGAGGTCAGTGTCTCATAAAGGGAGTGAGATCAGTGTCTCATAAAGGGAGTGAGGTCAGTGTCTCATAAAGGGAGTGAGGTCAGTGTCTCATAAAGGGAGTGAGGTCAGTGTCTCATAAAGGGAGTGAGGTCAGTGTCTCATAAAGGGAGTGAGGTCAGTGTCTCATAAAGGGAGTGAGGTCAGTGTCTCATAAAGGGGTTGAGGTCAGTGTCTCATAAAGGGAGTGAGATCAGTGTCTCATAAAGGGAGTGAGGTCAGTGTCTCATAAAGGGAGTGAGGTCAGTGTCCCATAAAGGGAGTGAGGTCAGTGTCCCATAAAGGGAGTGAGGTCAGTGTCCCATAAAGGGAGTGAGGTCAGTGTCTCATAAAGGGAGTGAGGTCAGTGTCTCATAAAGGGAGTGAGGTCAGTGTCTCATAAAGGGAGTGAGGTCAATGTCTCATAAAGGGAAGGAGATCAGTGTCTCATAAAGGGAGTGAGGTCAGTGTCTCATAAAGGGAGTGAGGTCAGTGTCTCATAAAGGGAGTGAGGTCAGTGTCTCATAAAGGGAGTGAGGTCAGTGTCTCATAAAAGGAGTGAGATCAGTGTCTCATAAAGGGAGTGAGGTCAGTGTCTCATAAAGGGAGTGAGGTCAGTGTCTCATAAAGGGAGTGAGGTCAGTGTCTCATAAAGGGAGTGAGGTCAGTGACCCATAAAGGGAGTGAGGTCAGTGTCCCATAAAGGGAGTGAGGTCAGTGTCTCATAAAGGGAGTGAGGTCAGTGTCTCATAAAGGGAGTGAGGTCAGTGTCTCATAAAGGGAGTGAGGTCAGTGTCTCATAAAGGGAGTGAGATCAGTGTCTCATAAAGGGGAGTGAGGTCAGTGTCTCATAAAGGGAGTGAGGTCAGTGTCTCATAAAGGGAGTGAGATCAGTGTCTCATAAAGGGAGTGAGGTCAGTGTCTCATAAAGGGAGTGAGGTCAGTGTGTCATGAAGGAGTGAGGTCAGTGTCTCATATAGGTAGTGAGGTCAGTGTCTCATAAAGGGAGTGAGGTCAGTGTCTCATAAAGGGAGTGAGGTCAGTGTCTCATAAAGGGAGTGAGGTCAGTGTCTCATAAAGGGAGTGAGGTCAGTGTCCCATAAAGGGAGTGAGGTCAGTGTCTCATAAAGGGAGTGAGGTCAGTGTCTCATAAAGGGAGTGAGGTCAGTTTCTCATAAAGGGAGTGAGGTCAGTGTCTCATAAAGGGAGTGAGGTCAGTGTCTCATAAAGGGAGTGATGTCAGTGTCTCATAAAGGGAGTGAGGTCAGTTTCTCATAAAGGGAGTGAGGTCAGTGTCTCATAAAGGGAGTGAGGTCAGTGTCTCATAAAGGGAGTGAGGTCAGTGTCTCATAAAGGGAGTGAGGTCAGTGTCCCATAAAGGGAGTGAGGCCAGTGTCCCATAAAGGGAGTGAGGTCAGTGTCCCATAAAGGGAGTGAGGTCAGTGTCTCATAAAGGGAGTGTGGTCAGTGTCTCATCAAGGGAGTGAGGTCAGTGTCTCATAAAGGGAGTGAGGTCAGTGTCTCATAAAGGGAGTGAGATCAGTGTCTCATAAAGGGAGTGAGGTCAGTGTCTCATCAAGGGAGTGAGGTAAGTGTCTCATAAAGGGAGTGAGGTCAGTGTCTCATAAAGGGAGTGAGGTCAATGTCTCATAAAGGGAGTGAGGTCAGTGTCTCATAAGGGGAGTGAGGTCAGTGTCTCATAAGGGGAGTGAGGTCAGTGTCTCATAAAGGGAGTGAGGTCAGTGTCTCATAAAGGGAGTGAGGTCAGTGTCTCATAAAGGGAGTGAGATCAGTGTCTCACAAAGGGAGTGAGGTCAGTGTCTCATAAAGGGAGTGAGGTCAGTGTCTCATAAAGGGAGTGAGGTCAGTGTCTCATAAAGGGAGTGAGGTCAGTGTCTCATAAAGAAAGTGAGGTCAGTGTCTCATAAAGGGAGTGAGGTCAGTGTCTCATAAAGGGAGTGAGGTCAGTGTCTCATAAAGGGGTTGAGGTCAGTGTCTCATAAAGGGAGTGAGATCAGTGTCTCATAAAGGGAGTGAGGTCAGTGTCTCATAAAGGGAGTGAGGTCAGTTTCCCATAAAGGGAGTGAGGTCAGTGTCCCATAAAGGGAGTGAGGTCAGTGTCCCATAAAGGGAGTGAGGTCAGTGTCCCATAAAGGGAGTGAGGTCAGTGTCCCATAAAGGGAGTGAGGTCAGTGTCTCATAAAGGGAGTGAGGTCAGTGTCTCATAAAGGGAGTGAGGTCAGTGTCTCATAAAGGGAGTGAGGTCAGTGTCTCATAAAGGGAGTGAGGTCAGTGTCTCATAAAGGGAGTGAGGTCAGTGTCTCATAAAGGGAGTGAGGTCAGTGTCTCATAAAAGGAGTGAGATCAGTGTCTCATAAAGGGAGTGAGGTCAGTGTCTCATAAAGGGAGTGAGGTCAGTGTCTCATAAAGGGAGTGAGGTCAGTGTCTCATAAAGGGAGTGAGGTCAGTGACCCATAAAGGGAGTGAGGTCAGTGTCCCATAAAGGGAGTGAGGTCAGTGTCTCATAAAGGGAGTGAGGTCAGTGTCTCATAAAGGGAGTGAGGTCAGTGTCCCATAAAGGGAGTGAGGTCAGTGTCTCATAAAGGGAGTGAGGTCAGTGTCTCATAAAGGGAGTGAGGTCAGTGTCTCATAAGGGGAGTGAGGTCAGTGTCTCATAAAGGGAGTGAGGTCAGTGTCTCATAAGGGGAGTGAGGTCAGTGTCTCATAAAGGGAGTGAGGTCAGTGTCTCATAAAGGGAGTGAGGTCAGTGTCTCACAAAGGGAGTGAGATCAGTGTCTCATAAATGGAATGAGGTCAGTGTCTCATAAAGGGAGTGAGGTCAGTGTCTCATAAAGGGAGTGAGGTCAGTGTCTCATAAAGGGAGTGAGATCAGTGTCTCATAAAGGGAGTGAGATCAGTGTCTCATAAAGGGAGTGAGGTCAGTGTCTCATAAAGGGAGTGAGATCAGTGTCTCATAAAGGGAGTGAGGTCAGTGTCTCATAAAGGGAGTGAGATCAGTGTCTCATAAAGGGAGTGAGGTCAGTGTCTCATAAAGGGAGTGAGGTCAGTGTCTCATAAAGGGAGTGAGGTCAGTGTCTCATAAAGGGAGTGAAGTCAGTGTCTCATAAAGGGAGTGAGGTCAGTGTCTCATAAAGGGAGTGAGGTCAGTGTCATAAAGGGAGTGAGGTCAGTGTCTCATAAAGGGAGTGAGATCAGTGTCTCATAAAGGGAGTGGGGTCAGTGTCTCATAAAGGGGAGTGAGGTCAGTGTCTCATAAAGGGAGTGAGATCAGTGTCTCATAAAGGGAGTGAGTTCAGTGTCTCATAAAGGGGAGTGAGGTCAGTGTCTCATAAAGGGAGTGAGGTCAGTGTCTCATAAAGGGAGTGAGGTCAGTGTCTCATAAAGGGAGTAAGATCAGTGTCTCATAAAGGGAGTGAGGTCAGTGTCTCATAAAGGGAGTGAGATCAGTGTCTCATAAAGGGAGTGAGATCAGTGTCTCATAAAGGGAGTGAGGTCAGTGTCTCATAAAGGGAGTGAGGTCAGTGTCTCATAAAGGGAGTGAGGTCAGTGTCTCATAAAGGGAGTGAGGTCAGTGTCTCATAAAGGGAGTGAGGTCAGTGTCTCATAAAGGGAGTGAGATCAGTGTCTCATAAAGGGAGTGAGGTCAGTGTCTCATAAAGGGAGTGAGGTCAGTGTCTCATAAAGGGAGTGAGGTCAGTGTCTCATAAAGGGAGTGAGGTCAGTGACCCATAAAGGGAGTGAGGTCAGTGACCCATAAAGGGAGTGAGGTCAGTGTCTCATAAAGGGAGTGAGGTCAGTGTCTCATAAAGGGAGTGAGGTCAGTGTCTCATAAAGGGAGTGAGGTCAGTGTCTCATAAAGGGAGTGAGGTCAGTGTCTCATAAAGGGAGTGAGGTCAGTGTCTCATAAGGGGAGTGAGGTCAGTGTCTCATAAGGGGAGTGAGGTCAGTGTCTCATAAGGGGAGTGAGGTCAGTGTCTCATAAAGGGAGTGAGGTCAGTGTCTCATAAGGGGAGTGAGGTCAGTGTCTCATAAGGGGAGTGAGATCAGTGTCTCATAAAGGGATTGAGATCAGTGTCTCATAAAGGGAGTGAGATCAGTGTCTCATAAAGGGAGTGAGGTCAGTGTCTCATAAAGGGAGTGAGGTCAGTGTCTCATAAAGGGAGTGAGGTCAGTGTCTCATAAAGGGAATGAGATCAGTGTCTCATAAAGGGAGTGAGATCAGTGTCTCATAAAGGGAGTGAGGTCAGTGTCTCATAAAGGGAGTGAGATCAGTGTCTCATAAAGGGAGTGAGGTCAGTGTCTCATAAAGGGGAGTGAGGTCAGTGTCTCATAAAGGGAGTGAGGTCAGTGTCTCATAAAGGGAGTGAGGTCAGTGTCTCATAAAGGGAGTGCGGTCAGTATCTCATAAAGTGGAGTGAGGTCAGTGTGTCATAAAGGGAGTGAGGTCAGTGTCTCATAAAGGGAGTGAGATCAGTGTCTCATAAAGGGAGTGAGATCAGTGTCTCTTAAAGGGAGTGAGGTCAGTGTCTCATAAAGGGAGTGAGTTCATTGTCTCATAAAGGGGAGTGAGGTCAGTGTCTCATAAAGGGAGTGAGATCAGTGTCTCATAAAGGGAGTGAGGTCAGTGTCTCATAAAGGGAGTGAGGTCAGTGTCTCATAAAGGGAGTGAGGTCAGTGTCTCATAAAGGGGAGTGAGGTCAGTGTCTCATAAAGGGAGTGAGGTCAGTGTCTCATAAAGGGAGTGCGGTCAGTATCTCATAAAGTGGAGTGAGGTCAGTGTCTCATAAAGGGAGTGAGGTCAGTGTCTCATAAAGGGAGTGAGGTCAGTGTCTCATAAAGGGAGTGAGATCAGTGTCTCATAAAGGGAGTGAGGTCAGTGTCTCATAAAGGGAGTGATGTCAGTGTCTCATAAAGGGAGTGAGATCAGTGTCTCATAAAGGGAGTGAGGTCAGTGTCTCATAAAGGGGAGTGAGGTCAGTGTCTCATAAAGGGAGTGAGATCAGTGTCTCATAAAGGGGAGTGAGGTCAGTGTCTCATAAAGGGAGTGAGATCAGTGTCTCATAAAGGGAGTGAGATCAGTGTCTCATAAAGGGAGTGAGGTCAGTGTCTCATAAAGGGAGTGAGGTCAGTGTCTCATAAAGGGGAGTGAGGTCAGTGTCTCATAAAGGGAGTGAGATCAGTTTCTCATAAAGGGAGTGACATCAGTGTCTCATAAAGGGAGTGAAGTCAGTGTCTCATAAAGGGAGTGAGGTCAGTGTCTCATAAAGGGGAGTGAGGTCAGTGTCTCATAAAGGGAGTGAGATCAGTGTCTCATAAAGGGAGTGAGGTCAGTGTCTCATAAAGGGAGTGAGATCAGTGTCTCATAAAGGGAGTGAGATCAGTGTCTCATAAAGGGAGTGAGGTCAGTGTCTCATAAAGGGAGTGAGATCAGTGTCTCATAAAGGGAGTGAGGTCAGTGTCTCATAAAGGGAGTGAGGTCAGTGTCTCATAAAGGGAGTGAGTTCAGTGTCTCATAAAGGAAGTGAGGTCAGTGTCTCATAAAGGGAGTGAGGTCAGTGTCTCATAAAGGGAGTGAGGTCAGTGTCTCATAAAGGGAGTAAGATCAGTGTCTCATAAAGGGAGTGAGGTCAGTGTCTCATAAAGGGAGTGAGATCAGTGTCTCATAAAGGGAGTGAGATCAGTGTCTCATAAAGGGAGTGAGGTCAGTGTCTAATAAAGGGAGTGAGGTCAGTGTCTCATAAAGGGAGTGAGGTCAGTGTCTCATAAAGGGAGTGAGGTCAGTGTCTCATAAAGGGAGTGAGGTCAGTGTCTCATAAAGGGAGTGAGGTCAGTGTCTCATAAAGGGAGTGAGGTCAGTGTCTCATAAAGGGAGTGAGGTCAGTGTCTCATAAAGGGAGTGAGGTCAGTGTCTCATAAAGGGAGTGAGGTCAGTGACCCATAAAGGGAGTGAGGTCAGTGTCTCATAAAGGGAGTGAGGTCAGTGTCTCATAAAGGGAGTGAGGTCAGTGTCTCATAAAGGGAGTGAGGTCAGTGTCTCATAAAGGGAGTGAGGTCAGTGTCTCATAAAGGGAGTGAGGTCAGTGTCTCATAAAGGGAGTGAGGTCAGTGTCTCATAAAGGGAGTGAGGTCAGTGTCTCATAAAGGGAGTGAGGTCAGTGTCTCATAAAGGGAGTGAGGTCAGTGTCTCATAAAGGGAGTGAGGTCAGTGTCTCATAAGGGGAGTGAGGTCAGTGTCTCATAAGGGGAGTGAGGTCAGTGTCTCATAAGGGGAGTGAGGTCAGTGTCTCATAAAGGGAGTGAGGTCAGTGTCTCATAAGGGGAGTGAGGTCAGTGTCTCATAAGGGGAGTGAGATCAGTGTCTCATAAAGGGATTGAGATCAGTGTCTCATAAAGGGAGTGAGATCAGTGTCTCATAAAGGGAGTGAGGTCAGTGTCTCATAAAGGGAGTGAGATCAGTGTCTCATAAAGGGAGTGAGATCAGTGTCTCATAAAGGGAGTGAGGTCAGTGTCTCATAAAGGGAGTGAGATCAGTCTCATAAAGGGAGTGAGGTCAGTGTCTCATAAAGGGAGTGAGATCAGTGTCTCATAAAGGGAGTGAGATCAGTGTCTCTTAAAGGGAGTGAGGTCAGTGTCTCATAAAGGGAGTGAGTTCATTGTCTCATAAAGGGGAGTGAGGTCAGTGTCTCATAAAGGGAGTGAGATCAGTGTCTCATAAAGGGAGTGAGGTCAGTGTCTCATAAAGGGAGTGAGATCAGTGTCTCATAAAGGGAGTGAGATCAGTGTCTCATAAAGGGAGTGAGGTCAGTGTCTCATAAAGGGGAGTGAGGTCAGTGTCTCATAAAGGGAGTGAGGTCAGTGTCTCATAAAGGGAGTGCGGTCAGTATCTCATAAAGTGGAGTGAGGTCAGTGTCTCATAAAGGGAGTGAGGTCAGTGTCTCATAAAGGGAGTGAGGTCAGTGTCTCATAAAGGGAGTGAGATCAGTGTCTCATAAAGGGAGTGAGGTCAGTGTCTCATAAAGGGAGTGAGGTCAGTGTCTCATAAAGGGGAGTGAGGTCAGTGTCTCATAAAGGGAGTGAGGTCAGTGTCTCATAAAGTGAGTGCGGTCAGTATCTCATAAAGTGGAGTGAGGTCAGTGTCTCATAAAGGGAGTGAGGTCAGTGTCTCATAAAGGGAGTGAGGTCAGTGTCTCATAAAGGGAGTGAGATCAGTGTCTCATAAAGGGAGTGAGGTCAGTGTCTCATAAAGGGAGTGATGTCAGTGTCTCATAAAGGGAGTGAGATCAGTGTCTCATAAAGGGAGTGAGGTCAGTGTCTCATAAAGGGGAGTGAGGTCAGTGTCTCATAAAGGGAGTGAGATCAGTGTCTCATAAAGGGAGTGAGATCAGTGTCTCATAAAGGGAGTGAGGTCAGTGTCTCATAAAGGGGAGTGAAGTCAGTGTCTCATAAAGGGAGTGAGATCAGTTTCTCATAAAGGGAGTGACATCAGTGTCTCATAAAGGGAGTGAAGTCAGTGTCTCATAAAGGGAGTGAGGTCAGTGTCTCATAAAGGGGAGTGAGGTCAGTGTCTCATAAAGGGAGTGAGATCAGTGTCTCATAAAGGGAGTGAGGTCAGTGTCTCATAAAGGGGAGTGAGGTCAGTGTCTCATAAAGGGAGTGAGATCAGTGTCTCATAAAGGGAGTGAGATCAGTGTCTCATAAAGGGAGTGAGGTCAGTGTCTCATAAAGGGAGTGAGATCAGTGTCTCATAAAGGGAGTGAGGTCAGTGTCTCATAAAGGGAGTGAGGTCAGTGTCTCATAAAGGGAGTGAGGTCAGTGTCTCATAAAGGGAGTGAGATCAGTGTCTCATAAAGGGAGTGAGGTCAGTGTCTCATAAAGGGAGTGAGATCAGTGTCTCATAAAGGGAGTGAGGTCAGTGTCTCATAAAGGGAGTGAGTTCATTGTCTCATAAAGGGAGTGAGGTCAGTGTCTCATAAAGGGAGTGAGATCAGTGTCTCATAAAGGGAGTGAGGTCAGTGTCTCATAAAGGGAGTGAGATCAGTGTCTCATAAAGGGAGCGAGGTCAGTGTCGCATAAAGGGAGTGAGGTCAGTGTCGCATAAAGGGATTGAGATCAGTGTCTCATAAAGGGAGTGAGGTCAGTGTCTCATAAAGGGAGTGAGATCAGTGTCTCATAAAAGGAGTGAGGTCAGTGTCTCATAAAGGGAGTGAGGTCAGTGTCTCATAAAGGGAGTGAGGTCAGTGTCTCATAAAGGGAGTGAGGTCAGTGTCTCATAAAGGGAGTGAGGTCAGTGTCTCATAAAGGGAGTGAGGTCAGTGTCTCATAAAGGGAGTGAGGTCAGTGTCTCATAAAGGGAGTGAGGTCAGTGTCTCATAAAGGGAGTGAGGTCAGTGTCTCATAAAGGGAGTGAGATCAGTGTCTCATAAAGGGAGTGAGGTCAGTGTCTCATAAAGGGAGTGAGGTCAGTGTCTCATAAAGGGAGTGAGGTCAGTGTCTCATAAAGGGAGTGAGGTCAGTGTCTCATAAAGGGAGTGAGGTCAGTGTCTCATAAAGGGAGTGAGGTCAGTGTCTCATAAAGGGAGTGAGGTCAGTGTCTCATAAAGGGAGTGAGGTCAGTGTCCCATAAAGGGAGTGAGGTCAGTGTCTCATAAAGGGAGTGAGGTCAGTGTCTCATAAAGGGAGTGAGGTCAGTTTCTCATAAAGGGAGTGAGGTCAGTGTCTCATAAAGGGAGTGAGGTCAGTGTCTCATAAAGGGAGTGATGTCAGTGTCTCATAAAGGGAGTGAGGTCAGTTTCTCATAAAGGGAGTGAGGTCAGTGTCTCATAAAGGGAGTGAGGTCAGTGTCTCATAAAGGGAGTGAGGTCAGTGTCTCATAAAGGGAGTGAGGTCAGTGTCCCATAAAGGGAGGGAGGTCAGTGTCCCATAAAGGGAGTGAGGTCAGTGTCCCATAAAGGGAGTGAGGTCAGTGTCTCATAAAGGGAGTGTGGTCAGTGTCTCATCAAGGGAGTGAGGTCAGTGTCTCATAAAGGGAGTGAGGTCAGTGTCTCATAAAGGGAGTGAGATCAGTGTCTCATAAAGGGAGTGAGGTCAGTGTCTCATCAAGGGAGTGAGGTCAGTGTCTCATAAAGGGAGTGAGGTCAGTGTCTCATAAAGGGAGTGAGGTCAGTGTCTCATAAAGTGAGTGAGGTCAATGTCTCATAAAGGGAGTGAGGTCAGTGTCTCATAAGGGGAGTGAGGTCAGTGTCTCATAAGGGGAGTGAGGTCAGTGTCTCATAAAGGGAGTGAGGTCAGTGTCTCATAAAGGGAGTGAGGTCAGTGTCTCATAAAGGGAGTGAGATCAGTGTCTCATAAAGGGAGTGAGGTCAGTGTCTCATAAAGGGAGTGAGGTCATTGTCTCATAAAGGGAGTGAGGTCAGTGTCTCATAAAGGGAGTGAGGTCAGTGTCTCATAAAGGGAGTGAGGTCAGTGTCTCATAAAGGGAGTGAGGTCAGTGTCTCATAAAGGGGTTGAGGTCAGTGTCTCATAAAGGGAGTGAGATCAGTGTCTCATAAAGGGAGTGAGGTCAGTGTCTCATAAAGGGAGTGAGGTCAGTGTCCCATAAAGGGAGTGAGGTCAGTGTCCCATAAAGGGAGTGAGGTCAGTGTCCCATAAAGGGAGTGAGGTCAGTGTCTCATAAAGGGAGTGAGGTCAGTGTCTCATAAAGGGAGTGAGGTCAGTGTCTCATAAAGGGAGTGAGGTCAGTGTCTCATAAAGGGAAGGAGATCAGTGTCTCATAAAGGGAGTGAGGTCAGTGTCTCATAAAGGGAGTGAGGTCAGTGTCTCATAAAGGGAGTGAGGTCAGTGTCTCATAAAGGGAGTGAGGTCAGTGTCTCATAAAAGGAGTGAGATCAGTGTCTCATAAAGGGAGTGAGGTCAGTGTCTCATAAAGGGAGTGAGGTCAGTGTCTCATAAAGGGAGTGAGGTCAGTGTCTCATAAAGGGAGTGAGGTCAGTGACCCATAAAGGGAGTGAGGTCAGTGTCCCATAAAGGGAGTGAGGTCAGTGTCTCATAAAGGGAGTGAGGTCAGTGTCTCATAAAGGGAGTGAGGTCAGTGTCCCATAAAGGGAGTGAGGTCAGTTTCTCATAAAGGGAGTGAGGTCAGTGTCTCATAAAGGGAGTGAGGTCAGTGTCTCATAAGGGGAGTGAGGTCAGTGTCTCATAAAGGGAGTGAGCTCAGTGTCTCATAAGGGGAGTGAGGTCAGTGTCTCATAAAGGGAGTGAGGTCAGTGTCTCATAAAGGGAGTGAGGTCAGTGTCTCACAAAGGGAGTGAGATCAGTGTCTCATAAATGGAATGAGGTCAGTGTCTCATAAAGGGAGAGAGGTCAGTGTCTCATAAAGGGAGTGAGGTCAGTGTCTCATAAAGGGAGTGAGATCAGTGTCTCATAAAGGGAGTGAGATCAGTGTCTCATAAAGGGAGTGAGGTCAGTGTCTCATAAAGGGAGTGAGATCAGTGTCTCATAAAGGGAGTGAGGTCAGTGTCTCATAAAGGGAGTGAGATCAGTGTCTCATAAAGGGAGTGAGGTCAGTGTCTCATAAAGGGAGTGAGGTCAGTGTCTCATAAAGGGAGTGAGGTCAGTGTCTCATAAAGGGAGTGAAGTCAGTGTCTCATAAAGGGAGTGAGGTCAGTGTCTCATAAAGGGAGTGAGGTCAGTGTCATAAAGGGAGTGAGGTCAGTGTCTCATAAAGGGAGTGAGATCAGTGTCTCATAAAGGGAGTGGGTCAGTGTCTCATAAAGGGGAGTGAGGTCAGTGTCTCATAAAGGGAGTGAGATCAGTGTCTCATAAAGGGAGTGAGTTCAGTGTCTCATAAAGGGGAGTGAGGTCAGTGTCTCATAAAGGGAGTGAGGTCAGTGTCTCATAAAGGGAGTGAGGTCAGTGTCTCATAAAGGGAGTGAGGTCAGTGTCTCATAAAGGGAGTGAGATCAGTGTCTCATAAAGGGAGTGAGATCAGTGTCTCATAAAGGGAGTGAGGTCAGTGTCTCATAAAGGGAGTAAGGTCAGTGTCTCATAAAGGGAGTGAGGTCAGTGTCTCATAAAGGGAGTGAGGTCAGTGTCTCATAAAGGGAGTGAGATCAGTGTCTCATAAAGGGAGTGAGGTCAGTGTCTCATAAAGGGAGTGAGGTCAGTGTCTCATAAAGGGAGTGAGTTCAGTGTCTCATAAAGGGAGTGAGGTCAGTGACCCATAAAGGGAGTGAGGTCAGTGACCCATAAAGGGAGTGAGGTCAGTGTCTCATAAAGGGAGTGAGGTCAGTGTCTCATAAAGGGAGTGAGATCAGTGTCTCATAAAGGGAGTGAGGTCAGTGTCTCATAAAGGGAGTGAGGTCAGTGTCTCATAAAGGGAGTGAGGTCAGTGTCTCATAAGGGGAGTGAGGTCAGTGTCTCATAAGGGGAGTGAGGTCAGTGTCTCATAAGGGGAGTGAGGTCAGTGTCTCATAAAGGGAGTGAGGTCAGTGTCTCATAAAGGGAGTGAGGTCAGTGTCTCATAAGGGGAGTGAGGTCAGTGTCTCATAAAGGGAGTGAGGTCAGTGTCTCATAAAGGGAGTGAGGTCAGTGTCTCATAAAGGGAGTGAGGTCAGTGTCTCATAAAGGGAGTGAGGTCAGTGTCTCATAAAGGGAGTGAGGTCAGTGTCTCATAAGGGGAGTGAGGTCAGTGTCTCATAAGGGGAGTGAGGTCAGTGTCTCATAAGGGGAGTGAGGTCAGTGTCTCATAAAGGGAGTGAGGTCAGTGTCTCATAAGGGGAGTGAGATCAGTGTCTCATAAAGGGAGTGAGGTCAGTGTCTCATAAAGGGAGTGAGGTCAGTGTCTCATAAAGGGGAGTGAGGTCAGTGTCTCATAAAGGGAGTGAGATCAGTGTCTCATAAAGGGAGTGAGGTCAGTGTCTCATAAAGGGGAGTGAGGTCAGTGTCTCATAAAGGGAGTGAGATCAGTGTCTCATAAAGGGAGTGAGATCAGTGTCTCATAAAGGGAGTGAGATCAGTGTCTCATAAAGGGAGTGAGGTCAGTGTCTCATAAAGGGAGTGAGATCAGTGTCTCATAAAGGGAGTGAGGTCAGTGTCTCATAAAGGGAGTGAGTTCATTGTCTCATAAAGGGAGTGAGGTCAGTGTCTCATAAAGGGAGTGAGATCAGTGTCTCATAAAGGGAGTGAGGTCAGTGTCTCATAAAGGGAGTGAGATCAGTGTCTCATAAAGGGAGTGAGGTCAGTGTCGCATAAAGGGAGTGAGGTCAGTGTCGCATAAAGGGATTGAGATCAGTGTCTCATAAAGGGAGTGAGGTCAGTGTCTCATAAAGGGAGTGAGATCAGTGTCTCATAAAAGGAGTGAGGTCAGTGTCTCATAAAGGGAGTGAGGTCAGTGTCTCATAAAGGGAGTGAGGTCAGTGTCTCATAAAGGGAGTGAGGTCAGTGTCTCATAAAGGGAGTGAGGTCAGTGTCTCATAAAGGGAGTGAGGTCAGTGTCTCATAAAGGGAGTGAGGTCAGTGTCCCATAAAGGGAGGGAGGTCAGTGTCCCATAAAGGGAGTGAGGTCAGTGTCCCATAAAGGGAGTGAGGTCAGTGTCTCATAAAGGGAGTGTGGTCAGTGTCTCATCAAGGGAGTGAGGTCAGTGTCTCATAAAGGGAGTGAGGTCAGTGTCTCATAAAGGGTGTGAGATCAGTGTCTCATAAAGGGTGTGAGATCAGTGTCTCATAAAGGGAGTGAGGTCAGTGTCTCATCAAGGGAGTGAGGTCAGTGTCTCATAAAGGGAGTGAGGTCAGTGTCTCATAAAGGGAGTGAGGTCAGTGTCTCATAAAGTGAGTGAGGTCAATGTCTCATAAAGGGAGTGAGGTCAGTGTCTCATAAGGGGAGTGAGGTCAGTGTCTCATAAGGGGAGTGAGGTCAGTGTCTCATAAAGGGAGTGAGGTCAGTGTCTCATAAAGGGAGTGAGGTCAGTGTCTCATAAAGGGAGTGAGATCAGTGTCTCATAAAGGGAGTGAGGTCAGTGTCTCATAAAGGGAGTGAGGTCAGTGTCTCATAAAGGGAGTGAGGTCAGTGTCTCATAAAGGGAGTGAGGTCAGTGTCTCATAAAGGGAGTGAGGTCAGTGTCTCATAAAGGGAGTGAGGTCAGTGTCTCATAAAGGGGTTGAGGTCAGTGTCTCATAAAGGGAGTGAGATCAGTGTCTCATAAAGGGAGTGAGGTCAGTGTCTCATAAAGGGAGTGAGGTCAGTGTCCCATAAAGGGAGTGAGGTCAGTGTCCCATAAAGGGAGTGAGGTCAGTGTCCCATAAAGGGAGTGAGGTCAGTGTCTCATAAAGGGAGTGAGGTCAGTGTCTCATAAAGGGAGTGAGGTCAGTGTCTCATAAAGGGAGTGAGGTCAATGTCTCATAAAGGGAAGGAGATCAGTGTCTCATAAAGGGAGTGAGGTCAGTGTCTCATAAAGGGAGTGAGGTCAGTGTCTCATAAAGGGAGTGAGGTCAGTGTCTCATAAAGGGAGTGAGGTCAGTGTCTCATAAAAGGAGTGAGATCAGTGTCTCATAAAGGGAGTGAGGTCAGTGTCTCATAAAGGGAGTGAGGTCAGTGTCTCATAAAGGGAGTGAGGTCAGTGTCTCATAAAGGGAGTGAGGTCAGTGACCCATAAAGGGAGTGAGGTCAGTGTCCCATAAAGGGAGTGAGGTCAGTGTCTCATAAAGGGAGTGAGGTCAGTGTCTCATAAAGGGAGTGAGGTCAGTGTCCCATAAAGGGAGTGAGGTCAGTTTCTCATAAAGGGAGTGAGGTCAGTGTCTCATAAAGGGAGTGAGGTCAGTGTCTCATAAGGGGAGTGAGGTCAGTGTCTCATAAAGGGAGTGAGGTCAGTGTCTCATAAGGGGAGTGAGGTCAGTGTCTCATAAAGGGAGTGAGGTCAGTGTCTCATAAAGGGAGTGAGGTCAGTGTCTCACAAAGGGAGTGAGATCAGTGTCTCATAAATGGAATGAGGTCAGTGTCTCATAAAGGGAGAGAGGTCAGTGTCTCATAAAGGGAGTGAGGTCAGTGTCTCATAAAGGGAGTGAGATCAGTGTCTCATAAAGGGAGTGAGATCAGTGTCTCATAAAGGGAGTGAGGTCAGTGTCTCATAAAGGGAGTGAGATCAGTGTCTCATAAAGGGAGTGAGGTCAGTGTCTCATAAAGGGAGTGAGATCAGTGTCTCATAAAGGGAGTGAGGTCAGTGTCTCATAAAGGGAGTGAGGTCAGTGTCTCATAAAGGGAGTGAGGTCAGTGTCTCATAAAGGGAGTGAAGTCAGTGTCTCATAAAGGGAGTGAGGTCAGTGTCTCATAAAGGGAGTGAGGTCAGTGTCATAAAGGGAGTGAGGTCAGTGTCTCATAAAGGGAGTGAGATCAGTGTCTCATAAAGGGAGTGGGTCAGTGTCTCATAAAGGGGAGTGAGGTCAGTGTCTCATAAAGGGAGTGAGATCAGTGTCTCATAAAGGGAGTGAGTTCAGTGTCTCATAAAGGGGAGTGAGGTCAGTGTCTCATAAAGGGAGTGAGGTCAGTGTCTCATAAAGGGAGTGAGGTCAGTGTCTCATAAAGGGAGTGAGGTCAGTGTCTCATAAAGGGAGTGAGATCAGTGTCTCATAAAGGGAGTGAGATCAGTGTCTCATAAAGGGAGTGAGGTCAGTGTCTCATAAAGGGAGTGAGGTCAGTGTCTCATAAAGGGAGTGAGGTCAGTGTCTCATAAAGGGAGTGAGGTCAGTGTCTCATAAAGGGAGTTAGATCAGTGTCTCATAAAGGGAGTGAGGTCAGTGTCTCATAAAGGGAGTGAGGTCAGTGTCTCATAAAGGGAGTGAGTTCAGTGTCTCATAAAGGGAGTGAGGTCAGTGACCCATAAAGGGAGTGAGGTCAGTGACCCATAAAGGGAGTGAGGTCAGTGTCTCATAAAGGGAGTGAGGTCAGTGTCTCATAAAGGGAGTGAGATCAGTGTCTCATAAAGGGAGTGAGGTCAGTGTCTCATAAAGGGAGTGAGGTCAGTGTCTCATAAAGGGAGTGAGGTCAGTGTCTCATAAGGGGAGTGAGGTCAGTGTCTCATAAGGGGAGTGAGGTCAGTGTCTCATAAGGGGAGTGAGGTCAGTGTCTCATAAAGGGAGTGAGGTCAGTGTCTCATAAAGGGAGTGAGGTCAGTGTCTCATAAGGGGAGTGAGGTCAGTGTCTCATAAAGGGAGTGAGGTCAGTGTCTCATAAAGGGAGTGAGGTCAGTGTCTCATAAAGGGAGTGAGGTCAGTGTCTCATAAAGGGAGTGAGGTCAGTGTCTCATAAAGGGAGTGAGGTCAGTGTCTCATAAGGGGAGTGAGGTCAGTGTCTCATAAGGGGAGTGAGGTCAGTGTCTCATAAGGGGAGTGAGGTCAGTGTCTCATAAAGGGAGTGAGGTCAGTGTCTCATAAGGGGAGTGAGATCAGTGTCTCATAAAGGGAGTGAGGTCAGTGTCTCATAAAGGGAGTGAGGTCAGTGTCTCATAAAGGGGAGTGAGGTCAGTGTCTCATAAAGGGAGTGAGATCAGTGTCTCATAAAGGGAGTGAGGTCAGTGTCTCATAAAGGGGAGTGAGGTCAGTGTCTCATAAAGGGAGTGAGATCAGTGTCTCATAAAGGGAGTGAGATCAGTGTCTCATAAAGGGAGTGAGGTCAGTGTCTCATAAAGGGAGTGAGATCAGTGTCTCATAAAGGGAGTGAGATCAGTGTCTCATAAAGGGAGTGAGGTCAGTGTCTCATAAAGGGAGTGAGATCAGTGTCTCATAAAGGGAGTGAGATCAGTGTCTCATAAAGGGAGTGAGGTCAGTGTCTCATAAAGGGAGTGAGATCAGTGTCTCATAAAGGGAGTGAGGTCAGTGTCTCATAAAGGGAGTGAGTTCATTGTCTCATAAAGGGAGTGAGGTCAGTGTCTCATAAAGGGAGTGAGATCAGTGTCTCATAAAGGGAGTGAGGTCAGTGTCTCATAAAGGGAGTGAGATCAGTGTCTCATAAAGGGAGTGAGGTCAGTGTCGCATAAAGGGAGTGAGGTCAGTGTCGCATAAAGGGATTGAGATCAGTGTCTCATAAAGGGAGTGAGGTCAGTGTCTCATAAAGGGAGTGAGATCAGTGTCTCATAAAAGGAGTGAGGTCAGTGTCTCATAAAGGGAGTGAGGTCAGTGTCTCATAAAGGGAGTGAGGTCAGTGTCTCATAAAGGGAGTGAGGTCAGTGTCTCATAAAGGGAGTGAGGTCAGTGTCTCATAAAGGGAGTGAGGTCAGTGTCTCATAAAGGGAGTGAGGTCAGTGTCTCATAAAGGGAGTGAGATCAGTGTCTCATAAAGGGAGTGAGGTCAGTGTCTCATAAAGGGAGTGAGGTCAGTGTGTCATAAAGGGAGTGAGGTCAGTGTCTCATAAAGGTAGTGAGGTCAGTGTCTCATAAAGGGAGTGAGGTCAGTGTCTCATAAAGGGAGTGAGGTCAGTGTCTCATAAAGGGAGTCAGGTCAGTGTCTCATAAAGGGAGTGAGGTCAGTGTCCCATAAAGGGAGTGAGGTCAGTGTCTCATAAAGGGAGTGAGGTCAGTGTCTCATAAAGGGAGTGAGGTCAGTTTCTCATAAAGGGAGTGAGGTCAGTGTCTCATAAAGGGAGTGAGGTCAGTGTCTCATAAAGGGAGTGATGTCAGTGTCTCATAAAGGGAGTGAGGTCAGTTTCTCATAAAGGGAGTGAGGTCAGTGTCTCATAAAGGGAGTGAGGTCAGTGTCTCATAAAGGGAGTGAGGTCAGTGTCTCATAAAGGGAGTGAGGTCAGTGTCCCATAAAGGGAGTGAGGTCAGTGTCTCATAAAGGGAGTGAGGTCAGTGTCTCATAAAGGGAGTGAGGTCAGTTTCTCATAAAGGGAGTGAGGTCAGTGTCTCATAAAGGGAGTGAGGTCAGTGTCTCATAAAGGGAGTGATGTCAGTGTCTCATAAAGGGAGTGATGTCAGTTTCTCATAAAGGGAGTGAGGTCAGTGTCTCATAAAGGGAGTGAGGTCAGTGTCTCATAAAGGGAGTGAGGTCAGTGTCTCATAAAGGGAGTGAGGTCAGTGTCCCATAAAGGGAGTGAGGTCAGTGTCCCATAAAGGGAGTGAGGTCAGTGTCCCATAAAGGGAGTGAGGTCAGTGTCTCATAAAGGGAGTGTGGTCAGTGTCTCATCAAGGGAGTGAGGTCAGTGTCTCATAAAGGGAGTGAGGTCAGTGTCTCATAAAGGGAGTGTGGTCAGTGTCTCATCAAGGGAGTGAGGTCAGTGTCTCATAAAGGGAGTGAGATCAGTGTCTCATAAAGGGAGTGAGGTCAGTGTCTCATAAAGGGAGTGAGGTCAGTGTCTCATAAAGGGAGTGAGGTCAGTGTCTCATAAAGGGAGTGAGGTCAGTGACCCATAAAGGGAGTGAGGTCAGTGACCCATAAAGGGAGTGAGGTCAGTGTCTCATAAAGGGAGTGAGGTCAGTGTCTCATAAAGGGAGTGAGGTCAGTGTCTCATAAAGGGAGTGAGGTCAGTGTCTCATAAAGGGAGTGAGGTCAGTGTCTCATAAAGGGAGTGAGGTCAGTGTCTCATAAGGGGAGTGAGGTCAGTGTCTCATAAGGGGAGTGAGGTCAGTGTCTCATAAGGGGAGTGAGGTCAGTGTCTCATAAAGGGAGTGAGGTCAGTGTCTCATAAGGGGAGTGAGGTCAGTGTCTCATAAGGGGAGTGAGATCAGTGTCTCATAAAGGGATTGAGATCAGTGTCTCATAAAGGGAGTGAGATCAGTGTCTCATAAAGGGAGTGAGGTCAGTGTCTCATAAAGGGAGTGAGGTCAGTGTCTCATAAAGGGAGTGAGGTCAGTGTCTCATAAAGGGAGTGAGATCAGTGTCTCATAAAGGGAGTGAGATCAGTGTCTAATAAAGGGGAGTGAGGTCAGTGTCTCATAAAGGGAGTGAGATCAGTGTCTCATAAAGGGAGTGAGGTCAGTGTCTCATAAAGGGAGTGAGATCAGTGTCTCATAAAGGGAGTGAGGTCAGTGTCTCATAAAGGGAGTGAGATCAGTGTCTCATAAAGGGAGTGAGGTCAGTGTCTCATAAAGGGGAGTGAGGTCAGTGTCTCATAAAGGGAGTGAGGTCAGTGTCTCATAAAGGGAGTGAGGTCAGTGTCTCATAAAGGGAGTGCGGTCAGTATCTCATAAAGTGGAGTGAGGTCAGTGTGTCATAAAGGGAGTGAGGTCAGTGTCTCATAAAGGGAGTGAGATCAGTGTCTCATAAAGGGAGTGAGATCAGTGTCTCTTAAAGGGAGTGAGGTCAGTGTCTCATAAAGGGAGTGAGTTCATTGTCTCATAAAGGGGAGTGAGGTCAGTGTCTCATAAAGGGAGTGAGATCAGTGTCTCATAAAGGGAGTGAGGTCAGTGTCTCCTAAAGGGAGTGAGGTCAGTGTCTCATAAAGGGAGTGAGGTCAGTGTCTCATAAAGGGGAGTGAGGTCAGTGTCTCATAAAGGGAGTGAGGTCAGTGTCTCATAAAGGGAGTGCGGTCAGTATCTCATAAAGTGGAGTGAGGTCAGTGTCTCATAAAGGGAGTGAGGTCAGTGTCTCATAAAGGGAGTGAGGTCAGTGTCTCATAAAGGGAGTGAGATCAGTGTCTCATAAAGGGAGTGAGGTCAGTGTCTCATAAAGGGAGTGATGTCAGTGTCTCATAAAGGGAGTGAGATCAGTGTCTCATAAAGGGAGTGAGGTCAGTGTCTCATAAAGGGGAGTGAGGTCAGTGTCTCATAAAGGAAGTGAGATCAGTGTCTCATAAAGGGGAGTGAGGTCAGTGTCTCATAAAGGGAGTGAGATCAGTGTCTCATAAAGGGAGTGAGATCAGTGTCTCATAAAGGGAGTGAGGTCAGTGTCTCATAAAGGGAGTGAGGTCAGTGTCTCATAAAGGGGAGTGAGGTCAGTGTCTCATAAAGGGAGTGAGATCAGTTTCTCATAAAGGGAGTGACATCAGTGTCTCATAAAGGGAGTGAGATCAGTGTCTCATAAAGGGAGTGAGGTCAGTGTCTCATAAAGGGAGTGAGATCAGTGTCTCATAAAGGGAGTGAGATCAGTGTCTCATAAAGGGAGTGAGGTCAGTGTCTCATAAAGGGAGTGAGATCAGTGTCTCATAAAGGGAGTGAGGTCAGTGTCTCATAAAGGGAGTGAGGTCAGTGTCTCATAAAGGGAGTGAGTTCAGTGTCTCATAAAGGGAGTGAGGTCAGTGTCTCATAAAGGGAGTGAGGTCAGTGTCTCATAAAGGGAGTGAGGTCAGTGTCTCATAAAGGGAGTAAGATCAGTGTCTCATAAAGGGAGTGAGGTCAGTGTCTCATAAAGGGAGTGAGATCAGTGTCTCATAAAGGGAGTGAGATCAGTGTCTCATAAAGGGAGTGAGGTCAGTGTCTAATAAAGGGAGTGAGGTCAGTGTCTCATAAAGGGAGTGAGGTCAGTGTCTCATAAAGGGAGTGAGGTCAGTGTCTCATAAAGGGAGTGAGGTCAGTGTCTCATAAAGGGAGTGAGATCAGTGTCTCATAAAGGGAGTGAGGTCAGTGTCTCATAAAGGGAGTGAGGTCAGTGTCTCATAAAGGGAGTGAGGTCAGTGTCTCATAAAGGGAGTGAGGTCAGTGACCCATAAAGGGAGTGAGGTCAGTGTCTCATAAAGGGAGTGAGGTCAGTGTCTCATAAAGGGAGTGAGGTCAGTGTCTCATAAAGGGAGTGAGGTCAGTGTCTCATAAAGGGAGTGAGGTCAGTGTCTCATAAAGGGAGTGAGGTCAGTGTCTCATAAAGGGAGTGAGGTCAGTGTCTCATAAAGGGAGTGAGGTCAGTGTCTCATAAAGGGAGTGAGGTCAGTGTCTCATAAAGGGAGTGAGGTCAGTGTCTCATAAAGGGAGTGAGGTCAGTGTCTCATAAGGGGAGTGAGGTCAGTGTCTCATAAGGGGAGTGAGGTCAGTGTCTCATAAGGGGAGTGAGGTCAGTGTCTCATAAAGGGAGTGAGGTCAGTGTCTCATAAGGGGAGTGAGGTCAGTGTCTCATAAGGGGAGTGAGATCAGTGTCTCATAAAGGGATTGAGATCAGTGTCTCATAAAGGGAGTTAGATCAGTGTCTCATAAAGGGAGTGAGGTCAGTGTCTCATAAAGGGAGTGAGATCAGTGTCTCATAAAGGGAGTGAGATCAGTGTCTCATAAAGGGAGTGAGGTCAGTGTCTCATAAAGGGAGTGAGATCAGTCTCATAAAGGGAGTGAGGTCAGTGTCTCATAAAGGGAGTGAGATCAGTGTCTCATAAAGGGAGTGAGATCAGTGTCTCTTAAAGGGAGTGAGGTCAGTGTCTCATAAAGGGAGTGAGTTCATTGTCTCATAAAGGGGAGTGAGGTCAGTGTCTCATAAAGGGAGTGAGATCAGTGTCTCATAAATGGAGTGAGGTCAGTTTCTCATAAAGGGAGTGAGATCAGTGTCTCATAAAGGGAGTGAGATCAGTGTCTCATAAAGGGAGTGAGGTCAGTGTCTCATAAAGGGGAGTGAGGTCAGTGTCTCATAAAGGGAGTGAGGTCAGTGTCTCATAAAGGGAGTGCGGTCAGTATCTCATAAAGTGGAGTGAGGTCAGTGTCTCATAAAGGGAGTGAGGTCAGTGTCTCATAAAGGGAGTGAGGTCAGTGTCTCATAAAGGGAGTGAGATCAGTGTCTCATAAAGGGAGTGAGGTCAGTGTCTCATAAAGGGAGTGAGGTCAGTGTCTCATAAAGGGGAGTGAGGTCAGTGTCTCATAAAGGGAGTGAGGTCAGTGTCTCATAAAGGGAGTGCGGTCAGTATCTCATAAAGTGGAGTGAGGTCAGTGTCTCATAAAGGGAGTGAGGTCAGTGTCTCATAAAGGGAGTGAGGTCAGTGTCTCATAAAGGGAGTGAGATCAGTGTCTCATAAAGGGAGTGAGGTCAGTGTCTCATAAAGGGAGTGATGTCAGTGTCTCATAAAGGGAGTGAGATCAGTGTCTCATAAAGGGAGTGAGGTCAGTGTCTCATAAAGGGGAGTGAGGTCAGTGTCTCATAAAGGGAGTGAGATCAGTGTCTCATAAAGGGAGTGAGATCAGTGTCTCATAAAGGGAGTGAGGTCAGTGTCTCATAAAGGGGAGTGAAGTCAGTGTCTCATAAAGGGAGTGAGATCAGTTTCTCATAAAGGGAGTGACATCAGTGTCTCATAAAGGGAGTGAAGTCAGTGTCTCATAAAGGGAGTGAGGTCAGTGTCTCATAAAGGGGAGTGAGGTCAGTGTCTCATAAAGGGAGTGAGATCAGTGTCTCATAAAGGGAGTGAGGTCAGTGTCTCATAAAGGGGAGTGAGGTCAGTGTCTCATAAAGGGAGTGAGATCAGTGTCTCATAAAGGGAGTGAGGTCAGTGTCTCATAAAGGGAGTGAGATCAGTGTCTCATAAAGGGAGTGAGGTCAGTGTCTCATAAAGGGAGTGAGGTCAGTGTCTCATAAAGGGAGTGAGGTCAGTGTCTCATAAAGGGAGTGAGATCAGTGTCTCATAAAGGGAGTGAGGTCAGTGTCTCATAAAGGGAGTGAGATCAGTGTCTCATAAAGGGAGTGAGGTCAGTGTCTCATAAAGGGAGTGAGTTCATTGTCTCATAAAGGGAGTGAGGTCAGTGTCTCATAAAGGGAGTGAGATCAGTGTCTCATAAAGGGAGTGAGGTCAGTGTCTCATAAAGGGAGTGAGATCAGTGTCTCATAAAGGGAGCGAGGTCAGTGTCGCATAAAGGGAGTGGGGTCAGTGTCGCATAAAGGGATTGAGATCAGTGTCTCATAAAGGGAGTGAGGTCAGTGTCTCATAAAGGGAGTGAGATCAGTGTCTCATAAAAGGAGTGAGGTCAGTGTCTCATAAAGGGAGTGAGGTCAGTGTCTCATAAAGGGAGTGAGGTCAGTGTCTCATAAAGGGAGTGAGGTCAGTGTCTCATAAAGGGAGTGAGGTCAGTGTCTCATAAAGGGAGTGAGGTCAGTGTCTCATAAAGGGAGTGAGGTCAGTGTCTCATAAAGGGAGTGAGGTCAGTGTCTCATAAAGGGAGTGAGGTCAGTGTCTCATAAAGGGAGTGAGATCAGTGTCTCATAAAGGGAGTGAGGTCAGTGTCTCATAAAGGGAGTGAGGTCAGTGTCTCATAAAGGGAGTGAGGTCAGTGTCTCATAAAGGGAGTGAGGTCAGTGTCTCATAAAGGGAGTGAGGTCAGTGTCTCATAAAGGGAGTGAGGTCAGTGTCTCATAAAGGGAGTGAGGTCAGTGTCTCATAAAGGGAGTGAGGTCAGTGTCCCATAAAGGGAGTGAGGTCAGTGTCTCATAAAGGGAGTGAGGTCAGTGTCTCATAAAGGGAGTAAGGTCAGTTTCTCATAAAGGGAGTGAGGTCAGTGTCTCATAAAGGGAGTGAGGTCAGTGTCTCATAAAGGGAGTGATGTCAGTGTCTCATAAAGGGAGTGAGGTCAGTTTCTCATAAAGGGAGTGAGGTCAGTGTCTCATAAAGGGAGTGAGGTCAGTGTCTCATAAAGGGAGTGAGGTCAGTGTCTCATAAAGGGAGTGAGGTCAGTGTCCCATAAAGGGAGGGAGGTCAGTGTCCCATAAAGGGAGTGAGGTCAGTGTCCCATAAAGGGAGTGAGGTCAGTGTCTCATAAAGGGAGTGTGGTCAGTGTCTCATCAAGGGAGTGAGGTCAGTGTCTCATAAAGGGAGTGAGGTCAGTGTCTCATAAAGGGAGTGAGATCAGTGTCTCATAAAGGGAGTGAGGTCAGTGTCTCATCAAGGGAGTGAGGTCAGTGTCTCATAAAGGGAGTGAGGTCAGTGTCTCATAAAGGGAGTGAGGTCAGTGTCTCATAAAGTGAGTGAGGTCAATGTCTCATAAAGGGAGTGAGGTCAGTGTCTCATAAGGGGAGTGAGGTCAGTGTCTCATAAGGGGAGTGAGGTCAGTGTCTCATAAAGGGAGTGAGGTCAGTGTCTCATAAAGGGAGTGAGGTCAGTGTCTCATAAAGGGAGTGAGATCAGTGTCTCATAAAGGGAGTGAGGTCAGTGTCTCATAAAGGGAGTGAGGTCAGTGTCTCATAAAGGGAGTGAGGTCAGTGTCTCATAAAGGGAGTGAGGTCAGTGTCTCATAAAGGGAGTGAGGTCAGTGTCTCATAAAGGGAGTGAGGTCAGTGTCTCATAAAGGGGTTGAGGTCAGTGTCCCATAAAGGGAGTGAGATCAGTGTCTCATAAAGGGAGTGAGGTCAGTGTCTCATAAAGGGAGTGAGGTCAGTGTCCCATAAAGGGAGTGAGGTCAGTGTCCCATAAAGGGAGTGAGGTCAGTGTCCCATAAAGGGAGTGAGGTCAGTGTCTCATAAAGGGAGTGAGGTCAGTGTCTCATAAAGGGAGTGAGGTCAGTGTCTCATAAAGGGAGTGAGGTCAGTGTCTCATAAAGGGAAGGAGATCAGTGTCTCATAAAGGGAGTGAGGTCAGTGTCTCATAAAGGGAGTGAGGTCAGTGTCTCATAAAGGGAGTGAGGTCAGTGTCTCATAAAGGGAGTGAGGTCAGTGTCTCATAAAAGGAGTGAGATCAGTGTCTCATAAAGGGAGTGAGGTCAGTGTCTCATAAAGGGAGTGAGGTCAGTGTCTCATAAAGGGAGTGAGGTCAGTGTCTCATAAAGGGAGTGAGGTCAGTGACCCATAAAGGGAGTGAGGTCAGTGTCCCATAAAGGGAGTGAGGTCAGTGTCTCATAAAGGGAGTGAGGTCAGTGTCTCATAAAGGGAGTGAGGTCAGTGTCCCATAAAGGGAGTGAGGTCAGTTTCTCATAAAGGGAGTGAGGTCAGTGTCTAATAAAGGGAGTGAGGTCAGTGTCTCATAAGGGGAGTGAGGTCAGTGTCTCATAAAGGGAGTGAGGTCAGTGTCTCATAAGGGGAGTGAGGTCAGTGTCTCATAAAGGGAGTGAGGTCAGTGTCTCATAAAGGGAGTGAGGTCAGTGTCTCACAAAGGGAGTGAGATCAGTGTCTCATAAATGGAATGAGGTCAGTGTCTCATAAAGGGAGAGAGGTCAGTGTCTCATAAAGGGAGTGAGGTCAGTGTCTCATAAAGGGAGTGAGATCAGTGTCTCATAAAGGGAGTGAGATCAGTGTCTCATAAAGGGAGTGAGGTCAGTGTCTCATAAAGGGAGTGAGATCAGTGTCTCATAAAGGGAGTGAGGTCAGTGTCTCATAAAGGGAGTGAGATCAGTGTCTCATAAAGGGAGTGAGGTCAGTGTCTCATAAAGGGAGTGAGGTCAGTGTCTCATAAAGGGAGTGAGGTCAGTGTCTCATAAAGGGAGTGAAGTCAGTGTCTCATAAAGGGAGTGAGGTCAGTGTCTCATAAAGGGAGTGAGGTCAGTGTCATAAAGGGAGTGAGGTCAGTGTCTCATAAAGGGAGTGAGATCAGTGTCTCATAAAGGGAGTGGGTCAGTGTCTCATAAAGGGGAGTGAGGTCAGTGTCTCATAAAGGGAGTGAGATCAGTGTCTCATAAAGGGAGTGAGTTCAGTGTCTCATAAAGGGGAGTGAGGTCAGTGTCTCATAAAGGGAGTGAGGTCAGTGTCTCATAAAGGGAGTGAGGTCAGTGTCTCATAAAGGGAGTGAGGTCAGTGTCTCATAAAGGGAGTGAGATCAGTGTCTCATAAAGGGAGTGAGATCAGTGTCTCATAAAGGGAGTGAGGTCAGTGTCTCATAAAGGGAGTGAGGTCAGTGTCTCATAAAGGGAGTGAGGTCAGTGTCTCATAAAGGGAGTGAGGTCAGTGTCTCATAAAGGGAGTGAGATCAGTGTCTCATAAAGGGAGTGAGGTCAGTGTCTCATAAAGGGAGTGAGGTCAGTGTCTCATAAAGGGAGTGAGTTCAGTGTCTCATAAAGGGAGTGAGGTCAGTGACCCATAAAGGGAGTGAGGTCAGTGACCCATAAAGGGAGTGAGGTCAGTGTCTCATAAAGGGAGTGAGGTCAGTGTCTCATAAAGGGAGTGAGATCAGTGTCTCATAAAGGGAGTGAGGTCAGTGTCTCATAAAGGGAGTGAGGTCAGTGTCTCATAAAGGGAGTGAGGTCAGTGTCTCATAAGGGGAGTGAGGTCAGTGTCTCATAAGGGGAGTGAGGTCAGTGTCTCATAAGGGGAGTGAGGTCAGTGTCTCATAAAGGGAGTGAGGTCAGTGTCTCATAAAGGGAGTGAGGTCAGTGTCTCATAAGGGGAGTGAGGTCAGTGTCTCATAAAGGGAGTGAGGTCAGTGTCTCATAAAGGGAGTGAGGTCAGTGTCTCATAAAGGGAGTGAGGTCAGTGTCTCATAAAGGGAGTGAGGTCAGTGTCTCATAAAGGGAGTGAGGTCAGTGTCTCATAAGGGGAGTGAGGTCAGTGTCTCATAAGGGGAGTGAGGTCAGTGTCTCATAAGGGGAGTGAGGTCAGTGTCTCATAAAGGGAGTGAGGTCAGTGTCTCATAAGGGGAGTGAGATCAGTGTCTCATAAAGGGAGTGAGGTCAGTGTCTCATAAAGGGAGTGAGGTCAGTGTCTCATAAAGGGGAGTGAGGTCAGTGTCTCATAAAGGGAGTGAGATCAGTGTCTCATAAAGGGAGTGAGGTCAGTGTCTCATAAAGGGGAGTGAGGTCAGTGTCTCATAAAGGGAGTGAGATCAGTGTCTCATAAAGGGAGTGAGATCAGTGTCTCATAAAGGGAGTGAGGTCAGTGTCTCATAAAGGGAGTGAGATCAGTGTCTCATAAAGGGAGTGAGATCAGTGTCTCATAAAGGGAGTGAGGTCAGTGTCTCATAAAGGGAGTGAGATCAGTGTCTCATAAAGGGAGTGAGATCAGTGTCTCATAAAGGGAGTGAGGTCAGTGTCTCATAAAGGGAGTGAGATCAGTGTCTCATAAAGGGAGTGAGGTCAGTGTCTCATAAAGGGAGTGAGTTCATTGTCTCATAAAGGGAGTGAGGTCAGTGTCTCATAAAGGGAGTGAGATCAGTGTCTCATAAAGGGAGTGAGGTCAGTGTCTCATAAAGGGAGTGAGATCAGTGTCTCATAAAGGGAGTGAGGTCAGTGTCGCATAAAGGGAGTGAGGTCAGTGTCGCATAAAGGGATTGAGATCAGTGTCTCATAAAGGGAGTGAGGTCAGTGTCATAAAGGGAGTGAGATCAGTGTCTCATAAAAGGAGTGAGGTCAGTGTCTCATAAAGGGAGTGAGGTCAGTGTCTCATAAAGGGAGTGAGGTCAGTGTCTCATAAAGGGAGTGAGGTCAGTGTCTCATAAAGGGAGTGAGGTCAGTGTCTCATAAAGGGAGTGAGGTCAGTGTCTCATAAAGGGAGTGAGGTCAGTGTCTCATAAAGGGAGTGAGATCAGTGTCTCATAAAGGGAGTGAGGTCAGTGTCTCATAAAGGGAGTGAGGTCAGTGTGTCATAAAGGGAGTGAGGTCAGTGTCTCATAAAGGTAGTGAGGTCAGTGTCTCATAAAGGGAGTGAGGTCAGTGTCTCATAAAGGGAGTGAGGTCAGTGTCTCATAAAGGGAGTGAGGTCAGTGTCTCATAAAGGGAGTGAGGTCAGTGTCCCATAAAGGGAGTGAGGTCAGTGTCTCATAAAGGGAGTGAGGTCAGTGTCTCATAAAGGGAGTGAGGTCAGTTTCTCATAAAGGGAGTGAGGTCAGTGTCTCATAAAGGGAGTGAGGTCAGTGTCTCATAAAGGGAGTGATGTCAGTGTCTCATAAAGGGAGTGAGGTCAGTTTCTCATAAAGGGAGTGAGGTCAGTGTCTCATAAAGGGAGTGAGGTCAGTGTCTCATAAAGGGAGTGAGGTCAGTGTCTCATAAAGGGAGTGAGGTCAGTGTCCCATAAAGGGAGTGAGGTCAGTGTCTCATAAAGGGAGTGAGGTCAGTGTCTCATAAAGGGAGTGAGGTCAGTTTCTCATAAAGGGAGTGAGGTCAGTGTCTCATAAAGGGAGTGAGGTCAGTGTCTCATAAAGGGAGTGATGTCAGTGTCTCATAAAGGGAGTGATGTCAGTTTCTCATAAAGGGAGTGAGGTCAGTGTCTCATAAAGGGAGTGAGGTCAGTGTCTCATAAAGGGAGTGAGGTCAGTGTCTCATAAAGGGAGTGAGGTCAGTGTCCCATAAAGGGAGTGAGGTCAGTGTCCCATAAAGGGAGTGAGGTCAGTGTCCCATAAAGGGAGTGAGGTCAGTGTCTCATAAAGGGAGTGTGGTCAGTGTCTCATCAAGGGAGTGAGGTCAGTGTCTCATAAAGGGAGTGAGGTCAGTGTCTCATAAAGGGAGTGAAGTCAGTGTCTCATAAGGGGAGTGAGGTCAGTGTCTCATAAGGGGAGTGAGGTCAGTGTCTCATAAGGGGAGTGAGGTCAGTGTCTCATAAAGGGAGTGAGGTCAGTGTCTCATAAAGGGAGTGAGGTCAGTGTCTCATAAAGGGAGTGAGATCAGTGTCTCATAAATGGAATGAGGTCAGTGTCTCATAAAGGGAGTGAGATCAGTGTCTCATAAAGGGAGTGAGATCAGTGTCTCATAAAGGGAGTGAGATCAGTGTCTCATAAAGGGAGTGAGGTCAGTGTCTCATAAAGGGAGTGAGGTCAGTGTCTCATAAAGGGAGTGAGGTCAGTGTCTCATAAAGGGAGTGAGATCAGTGTCTCATAAAGGGAGTGAGATCAGTGTCTCATAAAGGGAGTGAGGTCAGTGTCTCATAAAGGGAGTGAGATCAGTCTCATAAAGGGAGTGAGGTCAGTGTCTCATAAAGGGAGTGAGATCAGTGTCTCATAAAGGGAGTGAGATCAGTGTCTCTTAAAGGGAGTGAGGTCAGTGTCTCATAAAGGGAGTGAGTTCATTGTCTCATAAAGGGGAGTGAGGTCAGTGTCTCATAAAGGGAGTGAGATCAGTGTCTCATAAATGGAGTGAGGTCAGTTTCTCATAAAGGGAGTGAGATCAGTGTCTCATAAAGGGAGTGAGATCAGTGTCTCATAAAGGGAGTGAGGTCAGTGTCTCATAAAGGGGAGTGAGGTCAGTGTCTCATAAAGGGAGTGAGGTCAGTGTCTCATAAAGGGAGTGCGGTCAGTATCTCATAAAGTGGAGTGAGGTCAGTGTCTCATAAAGGGAGTGAGGTCAGTGTCTCATAAAGGGAGTGAGGTCAGTGTCTCATAAAGGGAGTGAGATCAGTGTCTCATAAAGGGAGTGAGGTCAGTGTCTCATAAAGGGAGTGAGGTCAGTGTCTCATAAAGGGGAGTGAGGTCAGTGTCTCATAAAGGGAGTGAGGTCAGTGTCTCATAAAGGGAGTGCGGTCAGTATCTCATAAAGTGGAGTGAGGTCAGTGTCTCATAAAGGGAGTGAGGTCAGTGTCTCATAAAGGGAGTGAGGTCAGTGTCTCATAAAGGGAGTGAGATCAGTGTCTCATAAAGGGAGTGAGGTCAGTGTCTCATAAAGGGAGTGATGTCAGTGTCTCATAAAGGGAGTGAGATCAGTGTCTCATAAAGGGAGTGAGGTCAGTGTCTCATAAAGGGGAGTGAGGTCAGTGTCTCATAAAGGGAGTGAGATCAGTGTCTCATAAAGGGAGTGAGATCAGTGTCTCATAAAGGGAGTGAGGTCAGTGTCTCATAAAGGGGAGTGAAGTCAGTGTCTCATAAAGGGAGTGAGATCAGTTTCTCATAAAGGGAGTGACATCAGTGTCTCATAAAGGGAGTGAAGTCAGTGTCTCATAAAGGGAGTGAGGTCAGTGTCTCATAAAGGGGAGTGAGGTCAGTGTCTCATAAAGGGAGTGAGATCAGTGTCTCATAAAGGGAGTGAGGTCAGTGTCTCATAAAGGGGAGTGAGGTCAGTGTCTCATAAAGGGAGTGAGATCAGTGTCTCATAAAGGGAGTGAGGTCAGTGTCTCATAAAGGGAGTGAGATCAGTGTCTCATAAAGGGAGTGAGGTCAGTGTCTCATAAAGGGAGTGAGGTCAGTGTCTCATAAAGGGAGTGAGGTCAGTGTCTCATAAAGGGAGTGAGATCAGTGTCTCATAAAGGGAGTGAGGTCAGTGTCTCATAAAGGGAGTGAGATCAGTGTCTCATAAAGGGAGTGAGGTCAGTGTCTCATAAAGGGAGTGAGTTCATTGTCTCATAAAGGGAGTGAGGTCAGTGTCTCATAAAGGGAGTGAGGTCAGTGTCTCATAAAGGGAGTGAGATCAGTGTCTCATAAAGGGAGCGAGGTCAGTGTCTCATAAAGGGAGTGAGGTCAGTGTCTCATAAAGGGAGTGAGGTCAGTGTCTCATAAAGGGAGTGAGATCAGTGTCTCATAAAGGGAGCGAGGTCAGTGTCTCATAAAGGGAGTGAGGTCAATGTCTCATAAAGGGAGTGAGGTCAGTGTCTCATAAAGGGAGTGAGATCAGTGTCTCATAAAGGGAGTGAGGTCAGTGTCTCATAAAGGGAGTGAGATCAGTGTCTCATAAAGGGAGCGAGGTCAGTGTCGCATAAAGGGAGTGAGGTCAGTGTCGCATAAAGGGATTGAGATCAGTGTCTCATAAAGGGAGTGAGGTCAGTGTCTCATAAAGGGAGTGAGATCAGTGTCTCATAAAAGGAGTGAGGTCAGTGTCTCATAAAGGGAGTGAGGTCAGTGTCTCATAAAGGGAGTGAGGTCAGTGTCTCATAAAGGGAGTGAGGTCAGTGTCTCATAAAGGGAGTGAGGTCAGTGTCTCATAAAGGGAGTGAGGTCAGTGTCTCATAAAGGGAGTGAGGTCAGTGTCTCATAAAGGGAGTGAGGTCAGTGTCTCATAAAGGGAGTGAGGTCAGTGTCTCATAAAGGGAGTGAGATCAGTGTCTCATAAAGGGAGTGAGGTCAGTGTCTCATAAAGGGAGTGAGGTCAGTGTCTCATAAAGGGAGTGAGGTCAGTGTCTCATAAAGGGAGTGAGGTCAGTGTCTCATAAAGGGAGTGAGGTCAGTGTCTCATAAAGGGAGTGAGGTCAGTGTCTCATAAAGGGAGTGAGGTCAGTGTCTCATAAAGGGAGTGAGGTCAGTGTCCCATAAAGGGAGTGAGGTCAGTGTCTCATAAAGGGAGTGAGGTCAGTGTCTCATAAAGGGAGTGAGGTCAGTTTCTCATAAAGGGAGTGAGGTCAGTGTCTCATAAAGGGAGTGAGGTCAGTGTCTCATAAAGGGAGTGATGTCAGTGTCTCATAAAGGGAGTGAGGTCAGTTTCTCATAAAGGGAGTGAGGTCAGTGTCTCATAAAGGGAGTGAGGTCAGTGTCTCATAAAGGGAGTGAGGTCAGTGTCTCATAAAGGGAGTGAGGTCAGTGTCCCATAAAGGGAGGGAGGTCAGTGTCCCATAAAGGGAGTGAGGTCAGTGTCCCATAAAGGGAGTGAGGTCAGTGTCTCATAAAGGGAGTGTGGTCAGTGTCTCATCAAGGGAGTGAGGTCAGTGTCTCATAAAGGGAGTGAGGTCAGTGTCTCATAAAGGGAGTGAGATCAGTGTCTCATAAAGGGAGTGAGGTCAGTGTCTCATCAAGGGAGTGAGGTCAGTGTCTCATAAAGGGAGTGAGGTCAGTGTCTCATAAAGGGAGTGAGGTCAGTGTCTCATAAAGTGAGTGAGGTCAATGTCTCATAAAGGGAGTGAGGTCAGTGTCTCATAAGGGGAGTGAGGTCAGTGTCTCATAAGGGGAGTGAGGTCAGTGTCTCATAAAGGGAGTGAGGTCAGTGTCTCATAAAGGGAGTGAGGTCAGTGTCTCATAAAGGGAGTGAGATCAGTGTCTCATAAAGGGAGTGAGGTCAGTGTCTCATAAAGGGAGTGAGGTCAGTGTCTCATAAAGGGAGTGAGGTCAGTGTCTCATAAAGGGAGTGAGGTCAGAGTCTCATAAAGGGAGTGAGGTCAGTGTCTCATAAAGGGAGTGAGGTCAGTGTCTCATAAAGGGGTTGAGGTCAGTGTCCCATAAAGGGAGTGAGATCAGTGTCTCATAAAGGGAGTGAGGTCAGTGTCTCATAAAGGGAGTGAGGTCAGTGTCCCATAAAGGGAGTGAGGTCAGTGTCCCATAAAGGGAGTGAGGTCAGTGTCCCATAAAGGGAGTGAGGTCAGTGTCTCATAAAGGGAGTGAGGTCAGTGTCTCATAAAGGGAGTGAGGTCAGTGTCTCATAAAGGGAGTGAGGTCAGTGTCTCATAAAGGGAAGGAGATCAGTGTCTCATAAAGGGAGTGAGGTCAGTGTCTCATAAAGGGAGTGAGGTCAGTGTCTCATAAAGGGAGTGAGGTCAGTGTCTCATAAAGGGAGTGAGGTCAGTGTCTCATAAAAGGAGTGAGATCAGTGTCTCATAAAGGGAGTGAGGTCAGTGTCTCATAAAGGGAGTGAGGTCAGTGTCTCATAAAGGGAGTGAGGTCAGTGTCTCATAAAGGGAGTGAGGTCAGTGACCCATAAAGGGAGTGAGGTCAGTGTCCCATAAAGGGAGTGAGGTCAGTGTCTCATAAAGGGAGTGAGGTCAGTGTCTCATAAAGGGAGTGAGGTCAGTGTCCCATAAAGGGAGTGAGGTCAGTTTCTCATAAAGGGAGTGAGGTCAGTGTCTAATAAAGGGAGTGAGGTCAGTGTCTCATAAGGGGAGTGAGGTCAGTGTCTCATAAAGGGAGTGAGGTCAGTGTCTCATAAGGGGAGTGAGGTCAGTGTCTCATAAAGGGAGTGAGGTCAGTGTCTCATAAAGGGAGTGAGGTCAGTGTCTCACAAAGGGAGTGAGATCAGTGTCTCATAAATGGAATGAGGTCAGTGTCTCATAAAGGGAGAGAGGTCAGTGTCTCATAAAGGGAGTGAGGTCAGTGTCTCATAAAGGGAGTGAGATCAGTGTCTCATAAAGGGAGTGAGATCAGTGTCTCATAAAGGGAGTGAGGTCAGTGTCTCATAAAGGGAGTGAGATCAGTGTCTCATAAAGGGAGTGAGGTCAGTGTCTCATAAAGGGAGTGAGATCAGTGTCTCATAAAGGGAGTGAGGTCAGTGTCTCATAAAGGGAGTGAGGTCAGTGTCTCATAAAGGGAGTGAGGTCAGTGTCTCATAAAGGGAGTGAAGTCAGTGTCTCATAAAGGGAGTGAGGTCAGTGTCTCATAAAGGGAGTGAGGTCAGTGTCATAAAGGGAGTGAGGTCAGTGTCTCATAAAGGGAGTGAGATCAGTGTCTCATAAAGGGAGTGTGTCAGTGTCTCATAAAGGGGAGTGAGGTCAGTGTCTCATAAAGGGAGTGAGATCAGTGTCTCATAAAGGGAGTGAGTTCAGTGTCTCTTAAAGGGGAGTGAGGTCAGTGTCTCATAAAGGGAGTGAGGTCAGTGTCTCATAAAGGGAGTGAGGTCAGTGTCTCATAAAGGGAGTGAGGTCAGTGTCTCATAAAGGGAGTGAGATCAGTGTCTCATAAAGGGAGTGAGATCAGTGTCTCATAAAGGGAGTGAGGTCAGTGTCTCATAAAGGGAGTGAGGTCAGTGTCTCATAAAGGGAGTGAGGTCAGTGTCTCATAAAGGGAGTGAGGTCAGTGTCTCATAAAGGGAGTGAGATCAGTGTCTCATAAAGGGAGTGAGGTCAGTGTCTCATAAAGGGAGTGAGGTCAGTGTCTCATAAAGGGAGTGAGTTCAGTGTCTCATAAAGGGAGTGAGGTCAGTGACCCATAAAGGGAGTGAGGTCAGTGACCCATAAAGGGAGTGAGGTCAGTGTCTCATAAAGGGAGTGAGGTCAGTGTCTCATAAAGGGAGTGAGATCAGTGTCTCATAAAGGGAGTGAGGTCAGTGTCTCATAAAGGGAGTGAGGTCAGTGTCTCATAAAGGGAGTGAGGTCAGTGTCTCATAAGGGGAGTGAGGTCAGTGTCTCATAAGGGGAGTGAGGTCAGTGTCTCATAAGGGGAGTGAGGTCAGTGTCTCATAAAGGGAGTGAGGTCAGTGTCTCATAAAGGGAGTGAGGTCAGTGTCTCATAAGGGGAGTGAGGTCAGTGTCTCATAAAGGGAGTGAGGTCAGTGTCTCATAAAGGGAGTGAGGTCAGTGTCTCATAAAGGGAGTGAGGTCAGTGTCTCATAAAGGGAGTGAGGTCAGTGTCTCATAAAGGGAGTGAGGTCAGTGTCTCATAAGGGGAGTGAGGTCAGTGTCTCATAAGGGGAGTGAGGTCAGTGTCTCATAAGGGGAGTGAGGTCAGTGTCTCATAAAGGGAGTGAGGTCAGTGTCTCATAAGGGGAGTGAGATCAGTGTCTCATAAAGGGAGTGAGGTCAGTGTCTCATAAAGGGAGTGAGGTCAGTGTCTCATAAAGGGGAGTGAGGTCAGTGTCTCATAAAGGGAGTGAGATCAGTGTCTCATAAAGGGAGTGAGGTCAGTGTCTCATAAAGGGGAGTGAGGTCAGTGTCTCATAAAGGGAGTGAGATCAGTGTCTCATAAAGGGAGTGAGATCAGTGTCTCATAAAGGGAGTGAGGTCAGTGTCTCATAAAGGGAGTGAGATCAGTGTCTCATAAAGGGAGTGAGATCAGTGTCTCATAAAGGGAGTGAGGTCAGTGTCTCATAAAGGGAGTGAGATCAGTGTCTCATAAAGGGAGTGAGATCAGTGTCTCATAAAGGGAGTGAGGTCAGTGTCTCATAAAGGGAGTGAGATCAGTGTCTCATAAAGGGAGTGAGGTCAGTGTCTCATAAAGGGAGTGAGTTCATTGTCTCATAAAGGGAGTGAGGTCAGTGTCTCATAAAGGGAGTGAGATCAGTGTCTCATAAAGGGAGTGAGGTCAGTGTCTCATAAAGGGAGTGAGATCAGTGTCTCATAAAGGGAGTGAGGTCAGTGTCGCATAAAGGGAGTGAGGTCAGTGTCGCATAAAGGGATTGAGATCAGTGTCTCATAAAGGGAGTGAGGTCAGTGTCTCATAAAGGGAGTGAGATCAGTGTCTCATAAAAGGAGTGAGGTCAGTGTCTCATAAAGGGAGTGAGGTCAGTGTCTCATAAAGGGAGTGAGGTCAGTGTCTCATAAAGGGAGTGAGGTCAGTGTCTCATAAAGGGAGTGAGGTCAGTGTCTCATAAAGGGAGTGAGGTCAGTGTCTCATAAAGGGAGTGAGGTCAGTGTCTCATAAAGGGAGTGAGATCAGTGTCTCATAAAGGGAGTGAGGTCAGTGTCTCATAAAGGGAGTGAGGTCAGTGTGTCATAAAGGGAGTGAGGTCAGTGTCTCATAAAGGTAGTGAGGTCAGTGTCTCATAAAGGGAGTGAGGTCAGTGTCTCATAAAGGGAGTGAGGTCAGTGTCTCATAAAGGGAGTGAGGTCAGTGTCTCATAAAGGGAGTGAGGTCAGTGTCCCATAAAGGGAGTGAGGTCAGTGTCTCATAAAGGGAGTGAGGTCAGTGTCTCATAAAGGGAGTGAGGTCAGTTTCTCATAAAGGGAGTGAGGTCAGTGTCTCATAAAGGGAGTGAGGTCAGTGTCTCATAAAGGGAGTGATGTCAGTGTCTCATAAAGGGAGTGAGGTCAGTTTCTCATAAAGGGAGTGAGGTCAGTGTCTCATAAAGGGAGTGAGGTCAGTGTCTCATAAAGGGAGTGAGGTCAGTGTCTCATAAAGGGAGTGAGGTCAGTGTCCCATAAAGGGAGTGAGGTCAGTGTCTCATAAAGGGAGTGAGGTCAGTGTCTCATAAAGGGAGTGAGGTCAGTTTCTCATAAAGGGAGTGAGGTCAGTGTCTCATAAAGGGAGTGAGGTCAGTGTCTCATAAAGGGAGTGATGTCAGTGTCTCATAAAGGGAGTGATGTCAGTTTCTCATAAAGGGAGTGAGGTCAGTGTCTCATAAAGGGAGTGAGGTCAGTGTCTCATAAAGGGAGTGAGGTCAGTGTCTCATAAAGGGAGTGAGGTCAGTGTCCCATAAAGGGAGTGAGGTCAGTGTCCCATAAAGGGAGTGAGGTCAGTGTCCCATAAAGGGAGTGAGGTCAGTGTCTCATAAAGGGAGTGTGGTCAGTGTCTCATCAAGGGAGTGAGGTCAGTGTCTCATAAAGGGAGTGAGGTCAGTGTCTCATAAAGGGAGTGAGGTCAGTGTCTCATAAATGGAGTGAGGTCAGTGTCTCATCAAGGGAGTGAGGTCAGTGTCTCATAAAGGGAGTGAGGTCAGTGTCTCATAAAGGGAGTGAGGTCAGTGTCTCATAAAGGGAGTGAGGTCAATGTCTCATAAAGGGAGTGAGGTCAGTGTCTCATAAGGGGAGTGAGGTCAGTGTCTCATAAGGGGAGTGAGGTCAGTGTCTCATAAAGGGAGTGAGGTCAGTGTCTCATAAAGGGAGTGAGGTCAGTGTCTCATAAAGGGAGTGAGGTCAGTGTCTCATAAAGGGAGTGAGGTCAGTGTCTCATAAAGGGAGTGAGGTCAGTGTCTCATAAAGGGAGTGAGGTCAGTGTCTCATAAAGGGAGTGAGGTCAGTGTCTCATAAAGGGAGTGAGGTCAGTGTCTCATAAAGGGAGTGAGGTCAGTGTCTCATAAAGGGAGTGAGGTCAGTGTCTCATAAAGTGGTTGAGGTCAGTGTCTCATAAAGGGAGTGAAATCAGTGTCTCATAAAGGGAGTGAGGTCAGTGTCTCATAAAGGGAGTGAGGTCAGTGTCCCATAAAGGGAGTGAGGTCAGTGTCCCATAAAGGGAGTGAGGTCAGTGTCCCATAAAGGGAGTGAGGTCAGTGTCTCATAAAGGGAGTGAGGTCAGTGTCTCATAAAGGGAGTGAGGTCAGTGTCTCATAAAGGGAGTGAGGTCAGTGTCTCATAAAGGGAGTGAGATCAGTGTCTCATAAAGGGAGTGAGGTCAGTGTCTCATAAAGGGAGTGAGGTCAGTGTCTCATAAAGGGAGTGAGGTCAGTGTCTCATAAAGGGAGTGAGGTCAGTGACCCATAAAGGGAGTGAGGTCAGTGTCCCATAAAGGGAGTGAGGTCAGTGTCTCATAAAGGGAGTGAGGTCAGTGTCTCATAAAGGGAGTGAGGTCAGTGTCTCATAAAGGGAGTGAGGTCAGTGTCTCATAAAGGGAGTGAGGTCAGTGTCTCATAAAGGGAGTGAGGTCAGTGTCTCATAAGGGGAGTGAGGTCAGTGTCTCATAAAGGGAGTGAGGTCAGTGTCTCATAAAGGGAGTGAGATCAGTGTCTCATAAAGGGAGTGAGGTCAGTGTCTCATAAAGGGAGTGAGGTCAGTGTCTCATAAGGGGAGTGAGGTCAGTGTCTCATAAAGGGAGTGAGGTCAGTGTCTCATAAAGAGAGTGAGGTCAGTGTCTCATAAGGGGAGTGAGGTCAGTGTCTCATAATGGGAGTGAGATCAGTGTCTCATAAAGGGAGTGAGGTCAGTGTCTCATAAAGGGAGTGAGGTCAGTGTCTCATAAAGGGAGTGAGGTCAGTGTCTCATAAAGGGAGTGAAGTCAGTGTCTCATAAGGGGAGTGAGGTCAGTGTCTCATAAGGGGAGTGAGGTCAGTGTCTCATAAGGGGAGTGAGGTCAGTGTCTCATAAAGGGAGTGAGGTCAGTGTCTCATAAAGGGAGTGAGGTCAGTGTCTCATAAAGGGAGTGAGATCAGTGTCTCATAAATGGAATGAGGTCAGTGTCTCATAAAGGGAGTGAGATCAGTGTCTCATAAAGGGAGTGAGATCAGTGTCTCATAAAGGGAGTGAGATCAGTGTCTCATAAAGGGAGTGAGGTCAGTGTCTCATAAAGGGAGTGAGGTCAGTGTCTCATAAAGGGAGTGAGGTCAGTGTCTCATAAAGGGAGTGAGATCAGTGTCTCATAAAGGGAGTGAGATCAGTGTCTCATAAGGGGAGTGAGATCAGTGTCTCATAAAGGGAGTGAGGTCAGTGTCGCATAAGGGGAGTGAGGTCAGTGTCTCATAAAGGGAGTGAGATCAGTGTCTCATAAAGGGAGTGAGATCAGTGTCTCATAAAGGGAGTGAGGTCAGTGTCTCATAAGGGGAGTGAGGTCAGTGTCTCATAAGGGGAGTGAGATCAGTGTCTCATAAAGGGAGTGAGGTCAGTGTCTCATAAAGGGAGTGAGGTCAGTTTATCATAAAGGGAGTGAGGTCAGTGTCTCATAAAGGGAGTGAAGTCAGTGTCTCATAAAGGGAGTGAGGTCAGTGTCATAAAGGGAGTGAGGTCAGTGTCTCATAAAGGGAGTGAGATCAGTGTCTCATAAAGGGAGTGGGGTCAGTGTCTCATAAAGGGGAGTGAGGTCAGTGTCTCATAAAGGGAGTGAAGTCAGTGTCTCATAAAGGGAGTGAGGTCAGTGTCATAAAGGGAGTGAGGTCAGTGTCTCATAAAGGGAGTGAGATCAGTGTCTCATAAAGGGAGTGGGGTCAGTGTCTCATAAAGGGGAGTGAGGTCAGTGTCTCATAAAGGGAGTGAGATCAGTGTCTCATAAAGGGAGTGAGTTCAGTGTCTCATAAAGGGGAGTGAGGTCAGTGTCTCATAAAGGGAGTGAGGTCAGTGTCTCATAAAGGGAGTGAGGTCAGTGTCTCATAAAGGGAGTGAGGTCAGTGTCTCACAAGGGGAGTGAGGTCAGTGTCTCACAAGGGGAGTGAGGTCAGTGTCTCATAAGGGGAGTGAGGTCAGTGTCTCATAAAGGGAGTGAGGTCAGTGTGTCATAAAGGGAGTGAGGTCAGTGTCTCATAAAGGGAGTGAGGTCAGTGTCTCATAAAGGGAGTGAGGTCAGTGTCTCATAAAGGGAGTGAGGTCAGTGTCTCATAAAGGGAGTGAGGTCAGTGTCTCATAAAGGGAGTGAGGTCAGTGTCTCATAAAGGGAGTGAGGTCAGTGTCTCATAAAGGGAGTGAGGTCAGTGTCTCATAAAGGGAGTGAGGTCAGTGTCTCATAAAGGGAGTGAGGTCAGTGTCTCACAAGGGGAGTGAGGTCAGTGTCTCACAAGGGGAGTGAGGTCAGTGTCTCATAAGGGGAGTGAGGTCAGTGTCTCATAAAGGGAGTGAGGTCAGTGTCTCATAAAGGGAGTGAGGTCAGTGTCTCATAAAGGGAGTGAGATCAGTGTCTCATAAAGGGAGTGAGGTCAGTGTCTCATAAAGGGAGTGAGGTCAGTGTCTCATAAAGGGAGTGAGGTCAGTGTCTCATAAAGGGAGTGAGGTCAGTGTCTCATAAAGGGAGTGAGATCAGTGTCTCATAAAGGGAGTGAGGTCAGTGTCTCATAAAGGGAGTGAGGTCAGTGTCTCATAAAGGGAGTGAGATCAGTGTCTCATAAAGGGAGTGAGGTCAGTGTCTCATAAAGGGAGTGAGGTCAGTGTCTCATAAAGGGAGTGAGGTCAGTGTCTCATAAAGGGAGTGAGGTCAGTGTCTCATAAGGGGAGTGAGGTCAGTGTCTCATAAAGGGAGTGAGGTCAGTGTCTCATAAAGGGAGTGAGGTCAGTGTCTCACAAAGGGAGTGAGATCAGTGTCTCATAAATGGAATGAGGTCAGTGTCTCATAAAGGGAGTGAGGTCAGTGTCTCATAAAGGGAGTGAGGTCAGTGTCTCATAAAGGGAGTGAGATCAGTGTCTCATAAAGGGAGTGAGATCAGTGTCTCATAAAGGGAGTGAGGTCAGTGTCTCATAAAGGGAGTGAGATCAGTGTCTCATAAAGGGAGTGAGATCAGTGTCTCATAAAGGGAGTGAGGTCAGTGTCTCATAAAGGGAGTGAGGTCAGTGTCTCATAAAGGGAGTGAGGTCAGTGTCTCATAAAGGGAGTGAGGTCAGTGTCTCATAAAGGGAGTGAGGTCAGTGTCTCATAAAGGGAGTGAGGTCAGTGTCATAAAGGGAGTGAGGTCAGTGTCTCATAAAGGGAGTGAGATCAGTGTCTCATAAAGGGAGTGGGGTCAGTGTCTCATAAAGGGGAGTGAGGTCAGTGTCTCATAAAGGGAGTGAGATCAGTGTCTCATAAAGGGAGTGAGTTCAGTGTCTCATAAAGGGGAGTGAGGTCAGTGTCTCATAAAGGGAGTGAGGTCAGTGTCTCATAAAGGGAGTGAGGTCAGTGTCTCATAAAGGGAGTAAGATCAGTGTCTCATAAAGGGAGTGAGGTCAGTGTCTCATAAAGGGAGTGAGATCAGTGTCTCATAAAGGGAGTGAGATCAGTGTCTCATAAAGGGAGTGAGGTCAGTGTCTCATAAAGGGAGTGAGGTCAGTGTCTCATAAAGGGAGTGAGGTCAGTGTCTCATAAAGGGAGAGAGGTCAGTGTCTCATAAAGGGAGTGAGGTCAGTGTCTCATAAAGGGAGTGAGATCAGTGTCTCATAAAGGGAGTGAGGTCAGTGTCTCATAAAGGGAGTGAGGTCAGTGTCTCATAAAGGGAGTGAGGTCAGTGTCTCATAAAGGGAGTGAGGTCAGTGACCCATAAAGGGAGTGAGGTCAGTGACCCATAAAGGGAGTGAGGTCAGTGTCTCATAAAGGGAGTGAGGTCAGTGTCTCATAAAGGGAGTGAGGTCAGTGTCTCATAAAGGGAGTGAGGTCAGTGTCTCATAAAGGGAGTGAGGTCAGTGTCTCATAAAGGGAGTGAGGTCAGTGTCTCATAAGGGGAGTGAGGTCAGTGTCTCATAAGGGGAGTGAGGTCAGTGTCTCATAAGGGGAGTGAGGTCAGTGTCTCATAAAGGGAGTGAGGTCAGTGTCTCATAAGGGGAGTGAGGTCAGTGTCTCATAAGGGGAGTGAGATCAGTGTCTCATAAAGGGATTGAGATCAGTGTCTCATAAAGGGAGTGAGATCAGTGTCTCATAAAGGGAGTGAGGTCAGTGTCTCATAAAGGGAGTGAGGTCAGTGTCTCATAAAGGGAGTGAGGTCAGTGTCTCATAAAGGGAGTGAGATCAGTGTCTCATAAAGGGAGTGAGATCAGTGTCTCATAAAGGGAGTGAGGTCAGTGTCTCATAAAGGGAGTGAGATCAGTGTCTCTTAAAGGGAGTGAGGTCAGTGTCTCATAAAGGGAGTGAGTTCATTGTCTCATAAAGGGGAGTGAGGTCAGTGTCTCATAAAGGGAGTGAGATCAGTGTCTCATAAAGGGAGTGAGGTCAGTGTCTCATAAAGGGAGTGAGATCAGTGTCTCATAAAGGGAGTGAGGTCAGTGTCTCATAAAGGGAGTGAGATCAGTGTCTCATAAAGGGAGTGAGGTCAGTGTCTCATAAAGGGGAGTGAGGTCAGTGTCTCATAAAGGGAGTGAGGTCAGTGTCTCATAAAGGGAGTGAGGTCAGTGTCTCATAAAGGGAGTGCGGTCAGTATCTCATAAAGTGGAGTGAGGTCAGTGTCTCATAAAGGGAGTGAGGTCAGTGTCTCATAAAGGGAGTGAGATCAGTGTCTCATAAAGGGAGCGAGATCAGTGTCTCTTAAAGGGAGTGAGGTCAGTGTCTCATAAAGGGAGTGAGTTCATTGTCTCATAAAGGGGAGTGAGGTCAGTGTCTCATAAAGGGAGTGAGATCAGTGTCTCATAAAGGGAGTGAGGTCAGTGTCTCATAAAGGGAGTGAGGTCAGTGTCTCATAAAGGGAGTGAGGTCAGTGTCTCATAAAGGGGAGTGAGGTCAGTGTCTCATAAAGGGAGTGAGGTCAGTGTCTCATAAAGGGAGTGCGGTCAGTATCTCATAAAGTGGAGTGAGGTCAGTGTCTCATAAAGGGAGTGAGGTCAGTGTCTCATAAAGGGAGTGAGGTCAGTGTCTCATAAAGGGAGTGAGGTCAGTGTCTCATAAGGGGAGTGAGGTCAGTGTCTCATAAGGGGAGTGAGGTCAGTGTCTCATAAGGGGAGTGAGGTCAGTGTCTCATAAAGGGAGTGAGGTCAGTGTCTCATAAGGGGAGTGAGGTCAGTGTCTCATAAGGGGAGTGAGATCAGTGTCATAAAGGGATTGAGATCAGTGTCTCATAAAGGGAGTGAGATCAGTGTCTCATAAAGGGAGTGAGGTCAGTGTCTCATAAAGGGAGTGAGGTCAGTGTCTCATAAAGGGAGTGAGGTCAGTGTCTCATAAAGGGAGTGAGATCAGTGTCTCATAAAGGGAGTGAGATCAGTGTCTCATAAAGGGAGTGAGATCAGTGTCTCATAAAGGGAGTGAGATCAGTGTCTCTTAAAGGGAGTGAGGTCAGTGTCTCATAAAGGGAGTGAGTTCATTGTCTCATAAAGGGGAGTGAGGTCAGTGTCTCATAAAGGGAGTGAGATCAGTGTCTCATAAAGGGAGTGAGGTCAGTGTCTCATAAAGGGAGTGAGATCAGTGTCTCATAAAGGGAGTGAGGTCAGTGTCTCATAAAGGGAGTGAGATCAGTGTCTCATAAAGGGAGTGAGGTCAGTGTCTCATAAAGGGGAGTGAGGTCAGTGTCTCATAAAGGGAGTGAGGTCAGTGTCTCATAAAGGGAGTGAGGTCAGTGTCTCATAAAGGGAGTGCGGTCAGTATCTCATAAAGTGGAGTGAGGTCAGTGTCTCATAAAGGGAGTGAGGTCAGTGTCTCATAAAGGGAGTGAGATCAGTGTCTCATAAAGGGAGCGAGATCAGTGTCTCTTAAAGGGAGTGAGGTCAGTGTCTCATAAAGGGAGTGAGTTCATTGTCTCATAAAGGGGAGTGAGGTCAGTGTCTCATAAAGGGAGTGAGATCAGTGTCTCATAAAGGGAGTGAGGTCAGTGTCTCATAAAGGGAGTGAGGTCAGTGTCTCATAAAGGGAGTGAGGTCAGTGTCTCATAAAGGGGAGTGAGGTCAGTGTCTCATAAAGGGAGTGAGGTCAGTGTCTCATAAAGGGAGTGCGGTCAGTATCTCATAAAGTGGAGTGAGGTCAGTGTCTCATAAAGGGAGTGAGGTCAGTGTCTCATAAAGGGAGTGAGGTCAGTGTCTCATAAAGGGAGTGAGATCAGTGTCTCATAAAGGGAGTGAGGTCAGTGTCTCATAAAGGGAGTGATGTCAGTGTCTCATAAAGGGAGTGAGATCAGTGTCTCATAAAGGGAGTGAGGTCAGTGTCTCATAAAGGGGAGTGAGGTCAGTGTCTCATAAAGGGAGTGAGATCAGTGTCTCATAAAGGGGAGTGAGGTCAGTGTCTCATAAAGGGAGTGAGATCAGTGTCTCATAAAGGGAGTGAGATCAGTGTCTCATAAAGGGAGTGAGGTCAGTGTCTCATAAAGGGAGTGAGGTCAGTGTCTCATAAAGGGGAGTGAGGTCAGTGTCTCATAAAGGGAGTGAGATCAGTTTCTCATAAAGGGAGTGACATCAGTGTCTCATAAAGGGAGTGAAGTCAGTGTCTCATAAAGGGAGTGAGGTCAGTGTCTCATAAAGGGGAGTGAGGTCAGTGTCTCATAAAGGGAGTGAGATCAGTGTCTCATAAAGGGAGTGAGGTCAGTGTCTCATAAAGGGAGTGAGATCAGTGTCTCATAAAGGGAGTGAGATCAGTGTCTCATAAAGGGAGTGAGGTCAGTGTCTCATAAAGGGAGTGAGATCAGTGTCTCATAAAGGGAGTGAGGTCAGTGTCTCATAAAGGGAGTGAGGTCAGTGTCTCATAAAGGGAGTGAGTTCAGTGTCTCATAAAGGGAGTGAGGTCAGTGTCTCATAAAGGGAGTGAGGTCAGTGTCTCATAAAGGGAGTGAGGTCAGTGTCTCATAAAGGGAGTAAGATCAGTGTCTCATAAAGGGAGTGAGGTCAGTGTCTCATAAAGGGAGTGAGATCAGTGTCTCATAAAGGGAGTGAGATCAGTGTCTCATAAAGGGAGTGAGGTCAGTGTCTAATAAAGGGAGTGAGGTCTGTCTCATAAAGGGAGTGAGGTCAGTGTCTCATAAAGGGAGTGAGGTCAGTGTCTCATAAAGGGAGTGAGGTCAGTGTCTCATAAAGGGAGTGAGATCAGTGTCCCATAAAGGGAGTGAGGTCAGTGTCCCATAAAGGGAGTGAGGTCAGTGTCTCATAAAGGGAGTGAGGTCAGTGTCTCATAAAGGGAGTGAGATCAGTGTCTCATAAAGGGAGTGAGATCAGTGTCTCATAAAGGGAGTGAGGTCAGTGTCTCATAAAGGGAGTGAGATCAGTGTCTCATAAAGGGAGTGAGATCAGTGTCTCATAAAGGGAGTGAGGTCAGTGTCTCATAAGGGGAGTGAGGTCAGTGTCTCATAAATGGAGTGAGGTCAGTGTCTCATCAAGGGAGAGAGGTCAGTGTCTCATAAAGGGAGTGAGGTCAGTGTCTCATAAAGGGAGTGAGATCAGTGTCTCATAAAGGGAGTGAGATCAGTGTCTCATAAAGGGAGTGAGGTCAGTGTCTCATAAAGGGAGTGAGATCAGTGTCTCATAAAGGGAGTGAGGTCAGTGTCTCATAAAGGGAGTGAGATCAGTGTCTCATAAAGCGAGTGAGGTCAGTGTCTCATAAAGGGAGTGAGGTCAGTGTCTCATAAAGGGAGTGAGGTCAGTGTCTCATAAAGGGAGTGAAGTCAGTGTCTCATAAAGGGAGTGAGGTCAGTGTCTCATAAAGGGAGTGAGGTCAGTGTCATAAAGGGAGTGAGGTCAGTGTCTCATAAAGGGAGTGAGATCAGTGTCTCATAAAGGGAGTGGGTCAGTGTCTCATAAAGGGGAGTGAGGTCAGTGTCTCATAAAGGGAGTGAGATCAGTGTCTCATAAAGGGAGTGAGTTCAGTGTCTCATAAAGGGGAGTGAGGTCAGTGTCTCATAAAGGGAGTGAGGTCAGTGTCTCATAAAGGGAGTGAGGTCAGTGTCTCATAAAGGGAGTGAGGTCAGTGTCTCATAAAGGGAGTGAGATCAGTGTCTCATAAAGGGAGTGAGATCAGTGTCTCATAAAGGGAGTGAGGTCAGTGTCTCATAAAGGGAGTGAGGTCAGTGTCTCATAAAGGGAGTGAGGTCAGTGTCTCATAAAGGGAGTGAGGTCAGTGTCTCATAAAGGGAGTGAGATCAGTGTCTCATAAAGGGAGTGAGGTCAGTGTCTCATAAAGGGAGTGAGGTCAGTGTCTCATAAAGGGAGTGAGTTCAGTGTCTCATAAAGGGAGTGAGGTCAGTGACCCATAAAGGGAGTGAGGTCAGTGACCCATAAAGGGAGTGAGGTCAGTGTCTCATAAAGGGAGTGAGGTCAGTGTCTCATAAAGGGAGTGAGATCAGTGTCTCATAAAGGGAGTGAGGTCAGTGTCTCATAAAGGGAGTGAGGTCAGTGTCTCATAAAGGGAGTGAGGTCAGTGTCTCATAAGGGGAGTGAGGTCAGTGTCTCATAAGGGGAGTGAGGTCAGTGTCTCATAAGGGGAGTGAGGTCAGTGTCTCATAAAGGGAGTGAGGTCAGTGTCTCATAAAGGGAGTGAGGTCAGTGTCTCATAAGGGGAGTGAGGTCAGTGTCTCATAAAGGGAGTGAGGTCAGTGTCTCATAAAGGGAGTGAGGTCAGTGCCTCATAAAGGGAGTGAGGTCAGTGTCTCATAAAGGGAGTGAGGTCAGTGTCTCATAAAGGGAGTGAGGTCAGTGTCTCATAAGGGGAGTGAGGTCAGTGTCTCATAAGGGGAGTGAGGTCAGTGTCTCATAAGGGGAGTGAGGTCAGTGTCTCATAAAGGGAGTGAGGTCAGTGTCTCATAAGGGGAATGAGATCAGTGTCTCATAAAGGGAGTGAGGTCAGTGTCTCATAAAGGGAGTGAGGTCAGTGTCTCATAAAGGGGAGTGAGGTCAGTGTCTCATAAAGGGAGTGAGATCAGTGTCTCATAAAGGGAGTGAGGTCAGTGTCTCATAAAGGGGAGTGAGGTCAGTGTCTCATAAAGGGAGTGAGATCAGTGTCTCATAAAGGGAGTGAGATCAGTGTCTCATAAAGGGAGTGAGGTCAGTGTCTCATAAAGGGAGTGAGATCAGTGTCTCATAAAGGGAGTGAGATCAGTGTCTCATAAAGGGAGTGAGGTCAGTGTCTCATAAAGGGAGTGAGATCAGTGTCTCATAAAGGGAGTGAGATCAGTGTCTCATAAAGGGAGTGAGGTCAGTGTCTCATAAAGGGAGTGAGATCAGTGTCTCATAAAGGGAGTGAGGTCAGTGTCTCATAAAGGGAGTGAGTTCATTGTCTCATAAAGGGAGTGAGGTCAGTGTCTCATAAAGGGAGTGAGATCAGTGTCTCATAAAGGGAGTGAGGTCAGTGTCTCATAAAGGGAGTGAGATCAGTGTCTCATGAAGGGAGTGAGGTCAGTGTCGCATAAAGGGAGTGAGGTCAGTGTCGCATAAAGGGATTGAGATCAGTGTCTCATAAAGGGAGTGAGGTCAGTGTCTCATAAAGGGAGTGAGATCAGTGTCTCATAAAAGGAGTGAGGTCAGTGTCTCATAAAGGGAGTGAGGTCAGTGTCTCATAAAGGGAGTGAGGTCAGTGTCTCATAAAGGGAGTGAGGTCAGTGTCTCATAAAGGGAGTGAGGTCAGTGTCTCATAAAGGGAGTGAGGTCAGTGTCTCATAAAGGGAGTGAGGTCAGTGTCTCATAAAGGGAGTGAGATCAGTGTCTCATAAAGGGAGTGAGGTCAGTGTCTCATAAAGGGAGTGAGGTCAGTGTGTCATAAAAGGAGTGAGGTCAGTGTCTCATAAAGGTAGTGAGGTCAGTGTCTCATAAAGGGAGTGAGGTCAGTGTCTCATAAAGGGAGTGAGGTCAGTGTCTCATAAAGGGAGTGAGGTCAGTGTCTCATAAAGGGAGTGAGGTCAGTGTCCCATAAAGGGAGTGAGGTCAGTGTCTCATAAAGGGAGTGAGGTCAGTGTCTCATAAAGGGAGTGAGGTCAGTTTCTCATAAAGGGAGTGAGGTCAGTGTCTCATAAAGGGAGTGAGGTCAGTGTCTCATAAAGGGAGTGATGTCAGTGTCTCATAAAGGGAGTGAGGTCAGTTTCTCATAAAGGGAGTGAGGTCAGTGTCTCATAAAGGGAGTGAGGTCAGTGTCTCATAAAGGGAGTGAGGTCAGTGTCTCATAAAGGGAGTGAGGTCAGTGTCCCATAAAGGGAGTGAGGTCAGTGTCTCATAAAGGGAGTGAGGTCAGTGTCTCATAAAGGGAGTGAGGTCAGTTTCTCATAAAGGGAGTGAGGTCAGTGTCTCATAAAGGGAGTGAGGTCAGTGTCTCATAAAGGGAGTGATGTCAGTGTCTCATAAAGGGAGTGATGTCAGTTTCTCATAAAGGGAGTGAGTTCAGTGTCTCATAAAGGGAGTGAGGTCAGTGTCTCATAAAGGGAGTGAGGTCAGTGTCTCATAAAGGGAGTGAGGTCAGTGTCCCATAAAGGGAGTTAGGTCAGTGTCCCATAAAGGGAGTGAGGTCAGTGTCCCATAAAGGGAGTGAGGTCAGTGTCTCATAAAGGGAGTGTGGTCAGTGTCTCATCAAGGGAGTGAGGTCAGTGTCTCATAAAGGGAGTGAGGTCAGTGTCTCATAAAGGGAGTGAGGTCAGTGTCTCATAAATGGAGTGAGGTCAGTGTCTCATCAAGGGAGTGAGGTCAGTGTCTCATAAAGGGAGTGAGGTCAGTGTCTCATAAAGGGAGTGAGGTCAGTGTCTCATAAAGGGAGTGAGGTCAATGTCTCATAAAGGGAGTGAGGTCAGTGTCTCATAAGGGGAGTGAGGTCAGTGTCTCATAAGGGGAGTGAGGTCAGTGTCTCATAAAGGGAGTGAGGTCAGTGTCTCATAAAGGGAGTGAGGTCAGTGTCTCATAAAGGGAGTGAGGTCAGTGTCTCATAAAGGGAGTGAGGTCAGTGTCTCATAAAGGGAGTGAGGTCAGTGTCTCATAACGGGAGTGAGGTCAGTGTCTCATAAAGGGAGTGAGGTCAGTGTCTCATAAAGGGAGTGAGGTCAGTGTCTCATAAAGGGAGTGAGGTCAGTGTCTCATAAAGGGAGTGAGGTCAGTGTCTCATAAAGGGGTTGAGGTCAGTGTCTCATAAAGGGAGTGAAATCAGTGTCTCATAAAGGGAGTGAGGTCAGTGTCTCATAAAGGGAGTGAGGTCAGTGTCCCATAAAGGGAGTGAGGTCAGTGTCCCATAAAGGGAGTGAGGTCAGTGTCCCATAAAGGGAGTGAGGTCAGTGTCTCATAAAGGGAGTGAGGTCAGTGTCTCATAAAGGGAGTGAGGTCAGTGTCTCATAAAGGGAGTGAGGTCAGTGTCTCATAAAGGGAGTGAGATCAGTGTCTCATAAAGGGAGTGAGGTCAGTGTCTCATAAAGGGAGTGAGGTCAGTGTCTCATAAAGGGAGTGAGGTCAGTGTCTCATAAAGGGAGTGAGGTCAGTGACCCATAAAGGGAGTGAGGTCAGTGTCCCATAAAGGGAGTGAGGTCAGTGTCTCATAAAGGGAGTGAGGTCAGTGTCTCATAAAGGGAGTGAGGTCAGTGTCTCATAAAGGGAGTGAGGTCAGTGTCTCATAAAGGGAGTGAGGTCAGTGTCTCATAAAGGGAGTGAGGTCAGTGTCTCATAAGGGGAGTGAGGTCAGTGTCTCATAAAGGGAGTGAGGTCAGTGTCTCATAAAGGGAGTGAGATCAGTGTCTCATAAAGGGAGTGAGGTCAGTGTCTCATAAAGGGAGTGAGGTCAGTGTCTCATAAGGGGAGTGAGGTCAGTGTCTCATAAAGGGAGTGAGGTCAGTGTCTCATAAAGGGAGTGAGGTCAGTGTCTCATAAGGGGAGTGAGGTCAGTGTCTCATAATGGGAGTGAGATCAGTGTCTCATAAAGGGAGTGAGGTCAGTGTCTCATAAAGGGAGTGAGGTCAGTGTCTCATAAAGGGAGTGAGGTCAGTGTCTCATAAAGGGAGTGAAGTCAGTGTCTCATAAGGGGAGTGAGGTCAGTGTCTCATAAGGGGAGTGAGGTCAGTGTCTCATAAGGGGAGTGAGGTCAGTGTCTCATAAAGGGAGTGAGGTCAGTGTCTCATAAAGGGAGTGAGGTCAGTGTCTCATAAAGGGAGTGAGGTCAGTGTCTCATAAATGGAATGAGGTCAGTGTCTCATAAAGGGAGTGAGATCAGTGTCTCATAAAGGGAGTGAGATCAGTGTCTCATAAAGGGAGTGAGATCAGTGTCTCATAAAGGGAGTGAGGTCAGTGTCTCATAAAGGGAGTGAGGTCAGTGTCTCATAAAGGGAGTGAGGTCAGTGTCTCATAAAGGGAGTGAGATCAGTGTCTCATAAAGGGAGTGAGATCAGTGTCTCATAAAGGGAGTGAGATCAGTGTCTCATAAAGGGAGTGAGGTCAGTGTCGCATAAGGGGAGTGAGGTCAGTGTCTCATAAAGGGAGTGAGATCAGTGTCTCATAAAGGGAGTGAGATCAGTGTCTCATAAAGGGAGTGAGGTCAGTGTCTCATAAGGGGAGTGAGGTCAGTGTCTCATAAGGGGAGTGAGGTCAGTGTCTCATAAAGGGAGTGAGGTCAGTGTCTCATAAAGGGAGTGAGGTCAGTGTCTCATAAAGGGAGTGAGGTCAGTGTCTCATAAAGGGAGTGAAGTCAGTGTCTCATAAAGGGAGTGAGGTCAGTGTCATAAAGGGAGTGAGGTCAGTGTCTCATAAAGGGAGTGAGATCAGTGTCTCATAAAGGGAGTGGGGTCAGTGTCTCATAAAGGGGAGTGAGGTCAGTGTCTCATAAAGGGAGTGAAGTCAGTGTCTCATAAAGGGAGTGAGGTCAGTGTCATAAAGGGAGTGAGGTCAGTGTCTCATAAAGGGAGTGAGATCAGTGTCTCATAAAGGGAGTGGGGTCAGTGTCTCATAAAGGGGAGTGAGGTCAGTGTCTCATAAAGGGAGTGAGATCAGTGTCTCATAAAGGGAGTGAGTTCAGTGTCTCATAAAGGGGAGTGAGGTCAGTGTCTCATAAAGGGAGTGAGGTCAGTGTCTCATAAAGGGAGTGAGGTCAGTGTCTCATAAAGGGAGTGAGGTCAGTGTCTCACAAGGGGAGTGAGGTCAGTGTCTCACAAGGGGAGTGAGGTCAGTGTCTCATAAGGGGAGTGAGGTCAGTGTCTCATAAAGGGAGTGAGGTCAGTGTCTCATAAAGGGAGTGAGGTCAGTGTCTCATAAAGGGAGTGAGGTCAGTGTCTCATAAAGGGAGTGAGATCAGTGTCTCATAAAGGGAGTGAGGTCAGTGTCTCATAAAGGGAGTGAGGTCAGTGTGTCATAAAGGGAGTGAGGTCAGTGTCTCATAAAGGTAGTGAGGTCAGTGTCTCATAAAGGGAGTGAGGTCAGTGTCTCATAAAGGGAGTGAGGTCAGTGTCTCATAAAGGGAGTGAGGTCAGTGTCTCATAAAGGGAGTGAGGTCAGTGTCCCATAAAGGGAGTGAGGTCAGTGTCTCATAAAGGGAGTGAGGTCAGTGTCTCATAAAGGGAGTGAGGTCAGTTTCTCATAAAGGGAGTGAGGTCAGTGTCTCATAAAGGGAGTGAGGTCAGTGTCTCATAAAGGGAGTGATGTCAGTGTCTCATAAAGGGAGTGAGGTCAGTTTCTCATAAAGGGAGTGAGGTCAGTGTCTCATAAAGGGAGTGAGGTCAGTGTCTCATAAAGGGAGTGAGGTCAGTGTCTCATAAAGGGAGTGAGGTCAGTGTCCCATAAAGGGAGTGAGGTCAGTGTCTCATAAAGGGAGTGAGGTCAGTGTCTCATAAAGGGAGTGAGGTCAGTTTCTCATAAAGGGAGTGAGGTCAGTGTCTCATAAAGGGAGTGAGGTCAGTGTCTCATAAAGGGAGTGATGTCAGTGTCTCATAAAGGGAGTGATGTCAGTTTCTCATAAAGGGAGTGAGGTCAGTGTCTCATAAAGGGAGTGAGGTCAGTGTCTCATAAAGGGAGTGAGGTCAGTGTCTCATAAAGGGAGTGAGGTCAGTGTCCCATAAAGGGAGTGAGGTCAGTGTCCCATAAAGGGAGTGAGGTCAGTGTCCCATAAAGGGAGTGAGGTCAGTGTCTCATAAAGGGAGTGTGGTCAGTGTCTCATCAAGGGAGTGAGGTCAGTGTCTCATAAAGGGAGTGAGGTCAGTGTCTCATAAAGGGAGTGAGGTCAGTGTCTCATAAATGGAGTGAGGTCAGTGTCTCATCAAGGGAGTGAGGTCAGTGTCTCATAAAGGGAGTGAGGTCAGTGTCTCATAAAGGGAGTGAGGTCAGTGTCTCATAAAGGGAGTGAGGTCAATGTCTCATAAAGGGAGTGAGGTCAGTGTCTCATAAGGGGAGTGAGGTCAGTGTCTCATAAGGGGAGTGAGGTCAGTGTCTCATAAAGGGAGTGAGGTCAGTGTCTCATAAAGGGAGTGAGGTCAGTGTCTCATAAAGGGAGTGAGGTCAGTGTCTCATAAAGGGAGTGAGGTCAGTGTCTCATAAAGGGAGTGAGGTCAGTGTCTCATAAAGGGAGTGAGGTCAGTGTCTCATAAAGGGAGTGAGGTCAGTGTCTCATAAAGGGAGTGAGGTCAGTGTCTCATAAAGGGAGTGAGGTCAGTGTCTCATAAAGGGAGTGAGGTCAGTGTCTCATAAAGGGGTTGAGGTCAGTGTCTCATAAAGGGAGTGAAATCAGTGTCTCATAAAGGGAGTGAGGTCAGTGTCTCATAAAGGGAGTGAGGTCAGTGTCCCATAAAGGGAGTGAGGTCAGTGTCCCATAAAGGGAGTGAGGTCAGTGTCCCATAAAGGGAGTGAGGTCAGTGTCTCATAAAGGGAGTGAGGTCAGTGTCTCATAAAGGGAGTGAGGTCAGTGTCTCATAAAGGGAGTGAGGTCAGTGTCTCATAAAGGGAGTGAGATCAGTGTCTCATAAAGGGAGTGAGGTCAGTGTCTCATAAAGGGAGTGAGGTCAGTGTCTCATAAAGGGAGTGAGGTCAGTGTCTCATAAAGGGAGTGAGGTCAGTGACCCATAAAGGGAGTGAGGTCAGTGTCCCATAAAGGGAGTGAGGTCAGTGTCTCATAAAGGGAGTGAGGTCAGTGTCTCATAAAGGGAGTGAGGTCAGTGTCTCATAAAGGGAGTGAGGTCAGTGTCTCATAAAGGGAGTGAGGTCAGTGTCTCATAAAGGGAGTGAGGTCAGTGTCTCATAAGGGGAGTGAGGTCAGTGTCTCATAAAGGGAGTGAGGTCAGTGTCTCATAAAGGGAGTGAGATCAGTGTCTCATAAAGGGAGTGAGGTCAGTGTCTCATAAAGGGAGTGAGGTCAGTGTCTCATAAGGGGAGTGAGGTCAGTGTCTCATAAAGGGAGTGAGGTCAGTGTCTCATAAAGGGAGTGAGGTCAGTGTCTCATAAGGGGAGTGAGGTCAGTGTCTCATAATGGGAGTGAGATCAGTGTCTCATAAAGGGAGTGAGGTCAGTGTCTCATAAAGGGAGTGAGGTCAGTGTCTCATAAAGGGAGTGAGGTCAGTGTCTCATAAAGGGAGTGAAGTCAGTGTCTCATAAGGGGAGTGAGGTCAGTGTCTCATAAGGGGAGTGAGGTCAGTGTCTCATAAGGGGAGTGAGGTCAGTGTCTCATAAAGGGAGTGAGGTCAGTGTCTCATAAAGGGAGTGAGGTCAGTGTCTCATAAAGGGAGTGAGATCAGTGTCTCATAAATGGAATGAGGTCAGTGTCTCATAAAGGGAGTGAGATCAGTGTCTCATAAAGGGAGTGAGATCAGTGTCTCATAAAGGGAGTGAGATCAGTGTCTCATAAAGGGAGTGAGGTCAGTGTCTCATAAAGGGAGTGAGGTCAGTGTCTCATAAAGGGAGTGAGGTCAGTGTCTCATAAAGGGAGTGAGATCAGTGTCTCATAAAGGGAGTGAGATCAGTGTCTCATAAAGGGAGTGAGATCAGTGTCTCATAAAGGGAGTGAGGTCAGTGTCGCATAAGGGGAGTGAGGTCAGTGTCTCATAAAGGGAGTGAGATCAGTGTCTCATAAAGGGAGTGAGATCAGTGTCTCATAAAGGGAGTGAGGTCAGTGTCTCATAAGGGGAGTGAGGTCAGTGTCTCATAAGGGGAGTGAGATCAGTGTCTCATAAAGGGAGTGAGGTCAGTGTCTCATAAAGGGAGTGAGGTCAGTGTCTCATAAAGGGAGTGAGGTCAGTGTCTCATAAAGGGAGTGAAGTCAGTGTCTCATAAAGGGAGTGAGGTCAGTGTCATAAAGGGAGTGAGGTCAGTGTCTCATAAAGGGAGTGAGATCAGTGTCTCATAAAGGGAGTGGGGTCAGTGTCTCATAAAGGGGAGTGAGGTCAGTGTCTCATAAAGGGAGTGAAGTCAGTGTCTCATAAAGGGAGTGAGGTCAGTGTCATAAAGGGAGTGAGGTCAGTGTCTCATAAAGGGAGTGAGATCAGTGTCTCATAAAGGGAGTGGGGTCAGTGTCTCATAAAGGGGAGTGAGGTCAGTGTCTCATAAAGGGAGTGAGATCAGTGTCTCATAAAGGGAGTGAGTTCAGTGTCTCATAAAGGGGAGTGAGGTCAGTGTCTCATAAAGGGAGTGAGGTCAGTGTCTCATAAAGGGAGTGAGGTCAGTGTCTCATAAAGGGAGTGAGGTCAGTGTCTCACAAGGGGAGTGAGGTCAGTGTCTCACAAGGGGAGTGAGGTCAGTGTCTCATAAGGGGAGTGAGGTCAGTGTCTCATAAAGGGAGTGAGGTCAGTGTGTCATAAAGGGAGTGAGGTCAGTGTCTCATAAAGGGAGTGAGGTCAGTGTCTCATAAAGGGAGTGAGGTCAGTGTCTCACAAAGGGAGTGAGGTCAGTGTCTCATAAAGGGAGTGAGGTCAGTGTCTCATAAAGGGAGTGAGGTCAGTGTCTCATAAAGGGAGTGAGGTCAGTGTCTCATAAAGGGAGTGAGGTCAGTGTCTCATAAAGGGAGTGAGGTCAGTGTCTCATAAAGGGAGTGAGGTCAGTGTCTCACAAGGGGAGTGAGGTCAGTGTCTCACAAGGGGAGTGAGGTCAGTGTCTCATAAGGGGAGTGAGGTCAGTGTCTCATAAAGGGAGTGAGGTCAGTGTCTCATAAAGGGAGTGAGGTCAGTGTCTCATAAAGGGAGTGAGATCAGTGTCTCATAAAGGGAGTGAGGTCAGTGTCTCATAAAGGGAGTGAGGTCAGTGTCTCATAAAGGGAGTGAGGTCAGTGTCTCATAAAGGGAGTGAGGTCAGTGTCTCATAAAGGGAGTGAGATCAGTGTCTCATAAAGGGAGTGAGGTCAGTGTCTCATAAAGGGAGTGAGATCAGTGTCTCATAAAGGGAGTGAGGTCAGTGTCTCATAAAGGGAGTGAGATCAGTGTCTCATAAAGGGAGTGAGGTCAGTGTCTCATAAAGGGAGTGAGGTCAGTGTCTCATAAAGGGAGTGAGGTCAGTGTCTCATAAAGGGAGTGAAGTCAGTGTCTCATAAAGGGAGTGAGGTCAGTGTCTCATAAAGGGAGTGAGGTCAGTGTCATAAAGGGAGTGAGGTCAGTGTCTCATAAAGGGAGTGAGATCAGTGTCTCATAAAGGGAGTGGGGTCAGTGTCTCATAAAGGGGAGTGAGGTCAGTGTCTCATAAAGGGAGTGAGATCAGTGTCTCATAAAGGGAGTGAGTTCAGTGTCTCATAAAGGGGAGTGAGGTCAGTGTCTCATAAAGGGAGTGAGGTCAGTGTCTCATAAAGGGAGTGAGGTCAGTGTCTCATAAAGGGAGTAAGATCAGTGTCTCATAAAGGGAGTGAGGTCAGTGTCTCATAAAGGGAGTGAGATCAGTGTCTCATAAAGGGAGTGAGATCAGTGTCTCATAAAGGGAGTGAGGTCAGTGTCTCATAAAGGGAGTGAGGTCAGTGTCTCATAAAGGGAGTGAGGTCAGTGTCTCATAAAGGGAGAGAGGTCAGTGTCTCATAAAGGGAGTGAGGTCAGTGTCTCATAAAGGGAGTGAGATCAGTGTCTCATAAAGGGAGTGAGGTCAGTGTCTCATAAAGGGAGTGAGGTCAGTGTCTCATAAAGGGAGTGAGGTCAGTGTCTCATAAAGGGAGTGAGGTCAGTGACCCATAAAGGGAGTGAGGTCAGTGACCCATAAAGGGAGTGAGGTCAGTGTCTCATAAAGGGAGTGAGGTCAGTGTCTCATAAAGGGAGTGAGGTCAGTGTCTCATAAAGGGAGTGAGGTCAGTGTCTCATAAAGGGAGTGAGGTCAGTGTCTCATAAAGGGAGTGAGGTCAGTGTCTCATAAGGGGAGTGAGGTCAGTGTCTCATAAGGGGAGTGAGGTCAGTGTCTCATAAGGGGAGTGAGGTCAGTGTCTCATAAAGGGAGTGAGGTCAGTGTCTCATAAGGGGAGTGAGGTCAGTGTCTCATAAGGGGAGTGAGATCAGTGTCTCATAAAGGGATTGAGATCAGTGTCTCATAAAGGGAGTGAGATCAGTGTCTCATAAAGGGAGTGAGGTCAGTGTCTCATAAAGGGAGTGAGGTCAGTGTCTCATAAATGGAGTGAGGTCAGTGTCTCATCAAGGGAGTGAGGTCAGTGTCTCATAAAGGGAGTGAGGTCAGTGTCTCATAAAGGGAGTGAGGTCAGTGTCTCATAAAGGGAGTGAGGTCAATGTCTCATAAAGGGAGTGAGGTCAGTGTCTCATAAGGGGAGTGAGGTCAGTGTCTCATAAGGGGAGTGAGGTCAGTGTCTCATAAGGGGAGTGAGGTCAGTGTCTCATAAAGGGAGTGAGGTCAGTGTCTCATAAGGGGAGTGAGGTCAGTGTCTCATAAGGGGAGTGAGATCAGTGTCTCATAAAGGGATTGAGATCAGTGTCTCATAAAGGGAGTGAGATCAGTGTCTCATAAAGGGAGTGAGGTCAGTGTCTCATAAAGGGAGTGAGGTCAGTGTCTCATAAAGGGAGTGAGGTCAGTGTCTCATAAAGGGAGTGAGATCAGTGTCTCATAAAGGGAGTGAGATCAGTGTCTCATAAAGGGAGTGAGGTCAGTGTCTCATAAAGGGAGTGAGATCAGTGTCTCTTAAAGGGAGTGAGGTCAGTGTCTCATAAAGGGAGTGAGTTCATTGTCTCATAAAGGGGAGTGAGGTCAGTGTCTCATAAAGGGAGTGAGATCAGTGTCTCATAAAGGGAGTGAGGTCAGTGTCTCATAAAGGGAGTGAGATCAGTGTCTCATAAAGGGAGTGAGGTCAGTGTCTCATAAAGGGAGTGAGATCAGTGTCTCATAAAGGGAGTGAGGTCAGTGTCTCATAAAGGGGAGTGAGGTCAGTGTCTCATAAAGGGAGTGAGATCAGTGTCTCATAAAGGGAGTGAGGTCAGTGTCTCATAAAGGGAGTGCGGTCAGTATCTCATAAAGTGGAGTGAGGTCAGTGTCTCATAAAGGGAGTGAGGTCAGTGTCTCATAAAGGGAGTGAGATCAGTGTCTCATAAAGGGAGCGAGATCAGTGTCTCTTAAAGGGAGTGAGGTCAGTGTCTCATAAAGGGAGTGAGTTCATTGTCTCATAAAGGGGAGTGAGGTCAGTGTCTCATAAAGGGAGTGAGATCAGTGTCTCATAAAGGGAGTGAGGTCAGTGTCTCATAAAGGGAGTGAGGTCAGTGTCTCATAAAGGGAGTGAGGTCAGTGTCTCATAAAGGGGAGTGAGGTCAGTGTCTCATAAAGGGAGTGAGGTCAGTGTCTCATAAAGGGAGTGCGGTCAGTATCTCATAAAGTGGAGTGAGGTCAGTGTCTCATAAAGGGAGTGAGGTCAGTGTCTCATAAAGGGAGTGAGGTCAGTGTCTCATAAAGGGAGTGAGATCAGTGTCTCATAAAGGGAGTGAGGTCAGTGTCTCATAAAGGGAGTGATGTCAGTGTCTCATAAAGGGAGTGAGATCAGTGTCTCATAAAGGGAGTGAGGTCAGTGTCTCATAAAGGGGAGTGAGGTCAGTGTCTCATAAAGGGAGTGAGATCAGTGTCTCATAAAGGGGAGTGAGGTCAGTGTCTCATAAAGGGAGTGAGATCAGTGTCTCATAAAGGGAGTGAGATCAGTGTCTCATAAAGGGAGTGAGGTCAGTGTCTCATAAAGGGAGTGAGGTCAGTGTCTCATAAAGGGGAGTGAGGTCAGTGTCTCATAAAGGGAGTGAGATCAGTTTCTCATAAAGGGAGTGACATCAGTGTCTCATAAAGGGAGTGAAGTCAGTGTCTCATAAAGGGAGTGAGGTCAGTGTCTCATAAAGGGGAGTGAGGTCAGTGTCTCATAAAGGGAGTGAGATCAGTGTCTCATAAAGGGAGTGAGGTCAGTGTCTCATAAAGGGAGTGAGATCAGTGTCTCATAAAGGGAGTGAGATCAGTGTCTCATAAAGGGAGTGAGGTCAGTGTCTCATAAAGGGAGTGAGATCAGTGTCTCATAAAGGGAGTGAGTCAGTGTCTCATAAAGGGAGTGAGGTCAGTGTCTCATAAAGGGAGTGAGTTCAGTGTCTCATAAAGGGAGTGAGGTCAGTGTCTCATAAAGGGAGTGAGGTCAGTGTCTCATAAAGGGAGTGAGGTCAGTGTCTCATAAAGGGAGTAAGATCAGTGTCTCATAAAGGGAGTGAGGTCAGTGTCTCATAAAGGGAGTGAGATCAGTGTCTCATAAAGGGAGTGAGATCAGTGTCTCATAAAGGGAGTGAGGTCAGTGTCTCATAAAGGGAGTGAGGTCAGTGTCTCATAAAGGGAGTGAGGTCAGTGTCTCATAAAGGGAGTGAGGTCAGTGTCTCATAAAGGGAGTGAGGTCAGTGTCTCATAAAGGGAGTGAGGTCAGTGTCTCATAAAGGGAGTGAGATCAGTGTCTCATAAAGGGAGTGAGGTCAGTGTCTCATAAAGGGAGTGAGGTCAGTGTCTCATAAAGGGAGTGAGGTCAGTGTCTCATAAAGGGAGTGAGGTCAGTGACCCATAAAGGGAGTGAGGTCAGTGTCTCATAAAGGGAGTGAGGTCAGTGTCTCATAAAGGGAGTGAGGTCAGTGTCTCATAAAGGGAGTGAGGTCAGTGTCTCATAAAGGGAGTGAGGTCAGTGTCTCATAAAGGGAGTGAGGTCAGTGTCTCATAAAGGGAGTGAGGTCAGTGTCTCATAAAGGGAGTGAGGTCAGTGTCTCATAAAGGGAGTGAGGTCAGTGTCTCATAAAGGGAGTGAGGTCAGTGTCTCATAAAGGGAGTGAGGTCAGTGTCTCATAAGGGGAGTGAGGTCAGTGTCTCATAAGGGGAGTGAGGTCAGTGTCTCATAAGGGGAGTGAGGTCAGTGTCTCATAAAGGGAGTGAGGTCAGTGTCTCATAAAGGGAGTGAGGTCAGTGTCTCATAAAGGGGAGTGAGGTCAGTGTCTCATAAAGGGAGTGAGATCAGTGTCTCATAAAGGGAGTGAGGTCAGTGTCTCATAAAGGGGAGTGAGGTCAGTGTCTCATAAAGGGAGTGAGGTCAGTGTCTCATAAAGGGAGTGAGGTCAGTGTCTCATAAAAGGAGTGCGGTCAGTATCTCATAAAGTGGAGTGAGGTCAGTGTGTCATAAAGGGAGTGAGGTCAGTGTCTCATAAAGGGAGTGAGATCAGTGTCTCATAAAGGGAGTGAGATCAGTGTCTCTTAAAGGGAGTGAGGTCAGTGTCTCATAAAGGGAGTGAGTTCATTGTCTCATAAAGGGGAGTGAGGTCAGTGTCTCATAAAGGGAGTGAGATCAGTGTCTCATAAAGGGAGTGAGGTCAGTGTCTCCTAAAGGGAGTGAGGTCAGTGTCTCATAAAGGGAGTGAGGTCAGTGTCTCATAAAGGGGAGTGAGGTCAGTGTCTCATAAAGGGAGTGAGGTCAGTGTCTCATAAAGGGAGTGCGGTCAGTATCTCATAAAGTGGAGTGAGGTCAGTGTCTCATAAAGGGAGTGAGGTCAGTGTCTCATAAAGGGAGTGAGGTCAGTGTCTCATAAAGGGAGTGAGATCAGTGTCTCATAAAGGGAGTGAGGTCAGTGTCTCATAAAGGGAGTGATGTCAGTGTCTCATAAAGGGAGTGAGATCAGTGTCTCATAAAGGGAGTGAGGTCAGTGTCTCATAAAGGGGAGTGAGGTCAGTGTCTCATAAAGGAAGTGAGATCAGTGTCTCATAAAGGGGAGTGAGGTCAGTGTCTCATAAAGGGAGTGAGATCAGTGTCTCATAAAGGGAGTGAGATCAGTGTCTCATAAAGGGAGTGAGGTCAGTGTCTCATAAAGGGAGTGAGGTCAGTGTCTCATAAAGGGGAGTGAGGTCAGTGTCTCATAAAGGGAGTGAGATCAGTTTCTCATAAAGGGAGTGACATCAGTGTCTCATAAAGGGAGTGAAGTCAGTGTCTCATAAAGGGAGTGAGGTCAGTGTCTCATAAAGGGGAGTGAGGTCAGTGTCTCATAAAGGGAGTGAGATCAGTGTCTCATAAAGGGAGTGAGGTCAGTGTCTCATAAAGGGAGTGAGATCAGTGTCTCATAAAGGGAGTGAGATCAGTGTCTCATAAAGGGAGTGAGGTCAGTGTCTCATAAAGGGAGTGAGATCAGTGTCTCATAAAGGGAGTGAGGTCAGTGTCTCATAAAGGGAGTGAGGTCAGTGTCTCATAAAGGGAGTGAGGTCAGTGTCTCATAAAGGGAGTGAGGTCAGTGTCTCATAAAGGGAGTGAGGTCAGTGTCTCATAAAGGGAGTGAGGTCAGTGTCTCATAAGGGGAGTGAGGTCAGTGTCTCATAAGGGGAGTGAGGTCAGTGTCTCATAAGGGGAGTGAGGTCAGTGTCTCATAAAGGGAGTGAGGTCAGTGTCTCATAAGGGGAGTGAGGTCAGTGTCTCATAAGGGGAGTGAGATCAGTGTCTCATAAAGGGATTGAGATCAGTGTCTCATAAAGGGAGTGAGATCAGTGTCTCATAAAGGGAGTGAGGTCAGTGTCTCATAAAGGGAGTGAGATCAGTGTCTCATAAAGGGAGTGAGATCAGTGTCTCATAAAGGGAGTGAGGTCAGTGTCTCATAAAGGGAGTGAGATCAGTCTCATAAAGGGAGTGAGGTCAGTGTCTCATAAAGGGAGTGAGATCAGTGTCTCATAAAGGGAGTGAGATCAGTGTCTCTTAAAGGGAGTGAGGTCAGTGTCTCATAAAGGGAGTGAGTTCATTGTCTCATAAAGGGGAGTGAGGTCAGTGTCTCATAAAGGGAGTGAGATCAGTGTCTCATAAAGGGAGTGAGGTCAGTGTCTCATAAAGGGAGTGAGATCAGTGTCTCATAAAGGGAGTGAGATCAGTGTCTCATAAAGGGAGTGAGGTCAGTGTCTCATAAAGGGGAGTGAGGTCAGTGTCTCATAAAGGGAGTGAGGTCAGTGTCTCATAAAGGGAGTGCGGTCAGTATCTCATAAAGTGGAGTGAGGTCAGTGTCTCATAAAGGGAGTGAGGTCAGTGTCTCATAAAGGGAGTGAGGTCAGTGTCTCATAAAGGGAGTGAGATCAGTGTCTCATAAAGGGAGTGAGGTCAGTGTCTCATAAAGGGAGTGAGGTCAGTGTCTCATAAAGGGGAGTGAGGTCAGTGTCTCATAAAGGGAGTGAGGTCAGTGTCTCATAAAGGGAGTGCGGTCAGTATCTCATAAAGTGGAGTGAGGTCAGTGTCTCATAAAGGGAGTGAGGTCAGTGTCTCATAAAGGGAGTGAGGTCAGTGTCTCATAAAGGGAGTGAGATCAGTGTCTCATAAAGGGAGTGAGGTCAGTGTCTCATAAAGGGAGTGATGTCAGTGTCTCATAAAGGGAGTGAGATCAGTGTCTCATAAAGGGAGTGAGGTCAGTGTCTCATAAAGGGGAGTGAGGTCAGTGTCTCATAAAGGGAGTGAGATCAGTGTCTCATAAAGGGAGTGAGATCAGTGTCTCATAAAGGGAGTGAGGTCAGTGTCTCATAAAGGGGAGTGAAGTCAGTGTCTCATAAAGGGAGTGAGATCAGTTTCTCATAAAGGGAGTGACATCAGTGTCTCATAAAGGGAGTGAAGTCAGTGTCTCATAAAGGGAGTGAGGTCAGTGTCTCATAAAGGGGAGTGAGGTCAGTGTCTCATAAAGGGAGTGAGATCAGTGTCTCATAAAGGGAGTGAGGTCAGTGTCTCATAAAGGGGAGTGAGGTCAGTGTCTCATAAAGGGAGTGAGATCAGTGTCTCATAAAGGGAGTGAGGTCAGTGTCTCATAAAGGGAGTGAGATCAGTGTCTCATAAAGGGAGTGAGGTCAGTGTCTCATAAAGGGAGTGAGGTCAGTGTCTCATAAAGGGAGTGAGGTCAGTGTCTCATAAAGGGAGTGAGATCAGTGTCTCATAAAGGGAGTGAGGTCAGTGTCTCATAAAGGGAGTGAGATCAGTGTCTCATAAAGGGAGTGAGGTCAGTGTCTCATAAAGGGAGTGAGTTCATTGTCTCATAAAGGGAGTGAGGTCAGTGTCTCATAAAGGGAGTGAGATCAGTGTCTCATAAAGGGAGTGAGGTCAGTGTCTCATAAAGGGAGTGAGATCAGTGTCTCATAAAGGGAGCGAGGTCAGTGTCGCATAAAGGGAGTGAGGTCAGTGTCGCATAAAGGGATTGAGATCAGTGTCTCATAAAGGGAGTGAGGTCAGTGTCTCATAAAGGGAGTGAGATCAGTGTCTCATAAAAGGAGTGAGGTCAGTGTCTCATAAAGGGAGTGAGGTCAGTGTCTCATAAAGGGAGTGAGGTCAGTGTCTCATAAAGGGAGTGAGGTCAGTGTCTCATAAAGGGAGTGAGGTCAGTGTCTCATAAAGGGAGTGAGGTCAGTGTCTCATAAAGGGAGTGAGGTCAGTGTCTCATAAAGGGAGTGAGGTCAGTGTCTCATAAAGGGAGTGAGGTCAGTGTCTCATAAAGGGAGTGAGATCAGTGTCTCATAAAGGGAGTGAGGTCAGTGTCTCATAAAGGGAGTGAGGTCAGTGTCTCATAAAGGGAGTGAGGTCAGTGTCTCATAAAGGGAGTGAGGTCAGTGTCTCATAAAGGGAGTGAGGTCAGTGTCTCATAAAGGGAGTGAGGTCAGTGTCTCATAAAGGGAGTGAGGTCAGTGTCCCATAAAGGGAGTGAGGTCAGTGTCCCATAAAGGGAGTGAGGTCAGTGTCTCATAAAGGGAGTGAGGTCAGTGTCTCATAAAGGGAGTGAGGTCAGTTTCTCATAAAGGGAGTGAGGTCAGTGTCTCATAAAGGGAGTGAGGTCAGTGTCTCATAAAGGGAGTGATGTCAGTGTCTCATAAAGGGAGTGAGGTCAGTTTCTCATAAAGGGAGTGAGGTCAGTGTCTCATAAAGGGAGTGAGGTCAGTGTCTCATAAAGGGAGTGAGGTCAGTGTCTCATAAAGGGAGTGAGGTCAGTGTCCCATAAAGGGAGGGAGGTCAGTGTCCCATAAAGGGAGTGAGGTCAGTGTCCCATAAAGGGAGTGAGGTCAGTGTCTCATAAAGGGAGTGTGGTCAGTGTCTCATCAAGGGAGTGAGGTCAGTGTCTCATAAAGGGAGTGAGGTCAGTGTCTCATAAAGGGAGTGAGATCAGTGTCTCATAAAGGGAGTGAGGTCAGTGTCTCATCAAGGGAGTGAGGTCAGTGTCTCATAAAGGGAGTGAGGTCAGTGTCTCATAAAGGGAGTGAGGTCAGTGTCTCATAAAGTGAGTGAGGTCAATGTCTCATAAAGGGAGTGAGGTCAGTGTCTCATAAGGGGAGTGAGGTCAGTGTCTCATAAGGGGAGTGAGGTCAGTGTCTCATAAAGGGAGTGAGGTCAGTGTCTCATAAAGGGAGTGAGGTCAGTGTCTCATAAAGGGAGTGAGATCAGTGTCTCATAAAGGGAGTGAGGTCAGTGTCTCATAAAGGGAGTGAGGTCAGTGTCTCATAAAGGGAGTGAGGTCAGTGTCTCATAAAGGGAGTGAGGTCAGTGTCTCATAAAGGGAGTGAGGTCAGTGTCTCATAAAGGGAGTGAGGTCAGTGTCTCATAAAGGGGTTGAGGTCAGTGTCTCATAAAGGGAGTGAGATCAGTGTCTCATAAAGGGAGTGAGGTCAGTGTCTCATAAAGGGAGTGAGGTCAGTGTCCCATAAAGGGAGTGAGGTCAGTGTCCCATAAAGGGAGTGAGGTCAGTGTCCCATAAAGGGAGTGAGGTCAGTGTCTCATAAAGGGAGTGAGGTCAGTGTCTCATAAAGGGAGTGAGGTCAGTGTCTCATAAAGGGAGTGAGGTCAGTGTCTCATAAAGGGAAGGAGATCAGTGTCTCATAAAGGGAGTGAGGTCAGTGTCTCATAAAGGGAGTGAGGTCAGTGTCTCATAAAGGGAGTGAGGTCAGTGTCTCATAAAGGGAGTGAGGTCAGTGTCTCATAAAAGGAGTGAGATCAGTGTCTCATAAAGGGAGTGAGGTCAGTGTCTCATAAAGGGAGTGAGGTCAGTGTCTCATAAAGGGAGTGAGGTCAGTGTCTCATAAAGGGAGTGAGGTCAGTGACCCATAAAGGGAGTGAGGTCAGTGTCCCATAAAGGGAGTGAGGTCAGTGTCCCATAAAGGGAGTGAGGTCAGTGTCTCATAAAGGGAGTGAGGTCAGTGTCTCATAAAGGGAGTGAGGTCAGTGTCTCATAAAGGGAGTGAGGTCAGTGTCTCATAAAGGGAGTGAGATCAGTGTCTCATAAAGGGAGTGAGGTCAGTGTCTCATAAAGGGAGTGAGGTCAGTGTCTCATAAAGGGAGTGAGGTCAGTGTCTCATAAAGGGAGTGAGGTCAGTGACCCATAAAGGGAGTGAGGTCAGTGTCCCATAAAGGGAGTGAGGTCAGTGTCTCATAAAGGGAGTGAGGTCAGTGTCTCATAAAGGGAGTGAGGTCAGTGTCTCATAAAGGGAGTGAGGTCAGTGTCTCATAAAGGGAGTGAGGTCAGTGTCTCATAAAGGGAGTGAGGTCAGTGTCTCATAAGGGGAGTGAGGTCAGTGTCTCATAAAGGGAGTGAGGTCAGTGTCTCATAAAGGGAGTGAGATCAGTGTCTCATAAAGGGAGTGAGGTCAGTGTCTCATAAAGGGAGTGAGGTCAGTGTCTCATAAGGGGAGTGAGGTCAGTGTCTCATAAAGGGAGTGAGGTCAGTGTCTCATAAAGGGAGTGAGGTCAGTGTCTCATAAGGGGAGTGAGGTCAGTGTCTCATAATGGGAGTGAGATCAGTGTCTCATAAAGGGAGTGAGGTCAGTGTCTCATAAAGGGAGTGAGGTCAGTGTCTCATAAAGGGAGTGAGGTCAGTGTCTCATAAAGGGAGTGAAGTCAGTGTCTCATAAGGGGAGTGAGGTCAGTGTCTCATAAGGGGAGTGAGGTCAGTGTCTCATAAGGGGAGTGAGGTCAGTGTCTCATAAAGGGAGTGAGGTCAGTGTCTCATAAAGGGAGTGAGGTCAGTGTCTCATAAAGGGAGTGAGATCAGTGTCTCATAAATGGAATGAGGTCAGTGTCTCATAAAGGGGAGTGAGGTCAGTGTCTCATAAAGGGAGTGAGATCAGTGTCTCATAAAGGGAGTGAGATCAGTGTCTCATAAAGGGAGTGAGGTCAGTGTCTCATAAAGGGAGTGAGGTCAGTGTCTCATAAAGGGGAGTGAGGTCAGTGTCTCATAAAGGGAGTGAGATCAGTTTCTCATAAAGGGAGTGACATCAGTGTCTCATAAAGGGAGTGAAGTCAGTGTCTCATAAAGGGAGTGAGGTCAGTGTCTCATAAAGGGGAGTGAGGTCAGTGTCTCATAAAGGGAGTGAGATCAGTGTCTCATAAAGGGAGTGAGGTCAGTGTCTCATAAAGGGAGTGAGATCAGTGTCTCATAAAGGGAGTGAGATCAGTGTCTCATAAAGGGAGTGAGGTCAGTGTCTCATAAAGGGAGTGAGATCAGTGTCTCATAAAGGGAGTGAGGTCAGTGTCTCATAAAGGGAGTGAGGTCAGTGTCTCATAAAGGGAGTGAGGTCAGTGTCTCATAAAGGGAGTGAGGTCAGTGTCTCATAAAGGGAGTGAGGTCAGTGTCTCATAAAGGGAGTGAGGTCAGTGTCTCATAAGGGGAGTGAGGTCAGTGTCTCATAAGGGGAGTGAGGTCAGTGTCTCATAAGGGGAGTGAGGTCAGTGTCTCATAAAGGGAGTGAGGTCAGTGTCTCATAAGGGGAGTGAGGTCAGTGTCTCATAAGGGGAGTGAGATCAGTGTCTCATAAAGGGATTGAGATCAGTGTCTCATAAAGGGAGTGAGATCAGTGTCTCATAAAGGGAGTGAGGTCAGTGTCTCATAAAGGGAGTGAGATCAGTGTCTCATAAAGGGAGTGAGATCAGTGTCTCATAAAGGGAGTGAGGTCAGTGTCTCATAAAGGGAGTGAGATCAGTCTCATAAAGGGAGTGAGGTCAGTGTCTCATAAAGGGAGTGAGATCAGTGTCTCATAAAGGGAGTGAGATCAGTGTCTCTTAAAGGGAGTGAGGTCAGTGTCTCATAAAGGGAGTGAGTTCATTGTCTCATAAAGGGGAGTGAGGTCAGTGTCTCATAAAGGGAGTGAGATCAGTGTCTCATAAAGGGAGTGAGGTCAGTGTCTCATAAAGGGAGTGAGATCAGTGTCTCATAAAGGGAGTGAGATCAGTGTCTCATAAAGGGAGTGAGGTCAGTGTCTCATAAAGGGGAGTGAGGTCAGTGTCTCATAAAGGGAGTGAGGTCAGTGTCTCATAAAGGGAGTGCGGTCAGTATCTCATAAAGTGGAGTGAGGTCAGTGTCTCATAAAGGGAGTGAGGTCAGTGTCTCATAAAGGGAGTGAGGTCAGTGTCTCATAAAGGGAGTGAGATCAGTGTCTCATAAAGGGAGTGAGGTCAGTGTCTCATAAAGGGAGTGAGGTCAGTGTCTCATAAAGGGGAGTGAGGTCAGTGTCTCATAAAGGGAGTGAGGTCAGTGTCTCATAAAGGGAGTGCGGTCAGTATCTCATAAAGTGGAGTGAGGTCAGTGTCTCATAAAGGGAGTGAGGTCAGTGTCTCATAAAGGGAGTGAGGTCAGTGTCTCATAAAGGGAGTGAGATCAGTGTCTCATAAAGGGAGTGAGGTCAGTGTCTCATAAAGGGAGTGATGTCAGTGTCTCATAAAGGGAGTGAGATCAGTGTCTCATAAAGGGAGTGAGGTCAGTGTCTCATAAAGGGGAGTGAGGTCAGTGTCTCATAAAGGGAGTGAGATCAGTGTCTCATAAAGGGAGTGAGATCAGTGTCTCATAAAGGGAGTGAGGTCAGTGTCTCATAAAGGGGAGTGAAGTCAGTGTCTCATAAAGGGAGTGAGATCAGTTTCTCATAAAGGGAGTGACATCAGTGTCTCATAAAGGGAGTGAAGTCAGTGTCTCATAAAGGGAGTGAGGTCAGTGTCTCATAAAGGGGAGTGAGGTCAGTGTCTCATAAAGGGAGTGAGATCAGTGTCTCATAAAGGGAGTGAGGTCAGTGTCTCATAAAGGGGAGTGAGGTCAGTGTCTCATAAAGGGAGTGAGATCAGTGTCTCATAAAGGGAGTGAGGTCAGTGTCTCATAAAGGGAGTGAGATCAGTGTCTCATAAAGGGAGTGAGGTCAGTGTCTCATAAAGGGAGTGAGGTCAGTGTCTCATAAAGGGAGTGAGGTCAGTGTCTCATAAAGGGAGTGAGATCAGTGTCTCATAAAGGGAGTGAGGTCAGTGTCTCATAAAGGGAGTGAGATCAGTGTCTCATAAAGGGAGTGAGGTCAGTGTCTCATAAAGGGAGTGAGTTCATTGTCTCATAAAGGGAGTGAGGTCAGTGTCTCATAAAGGGAGTGAGATCAGTGTCTCATAAAGGGAGTGAGGTCAGTGTCTCATAAAGGGAGTGAGATCAGTGTCTCATAAAGGGAGCGAGGTCAGTGTCGCATAAAGGGAGTGAGGTCAGTGTCGCATAAAGGGATTGAGATCAGTGTCTCATAAAGGGAGTGAGGTCAGTGTCTCATAAAGGGAGTGAGATCAGTGTCTCATAAAAGGAGTGAGGTCAGTGTCTCATAAAGGGAGTGAGGTCAGTGTCTCATAAAGGGAGTGAGGTCAGTGTCTCATAAAGGGAGTGAGGTCAGTGTCTCATAAAGGGAGTGAGGTCAGTGTCTCATAAAGGGAGTGAGGTCAGTGTCTCATAAAGGGAGTGAGGTCAGTGTCTCATAAAGGGAGTGAGGTCAGTGTCTCATAAAGGGAGTGAGGTCAGTGTCTCATAAAGGGAGTGAGATCAGTGTCTCATAAAGGGAGTGAGGTCAGTGTCTCATAAAGGGAGTGAGGTCAGTGTCTCATAAAGGGAGTGAGGTCAGTGTCTCATAAAGGGAGTGAGGTCAGTGTCTCATAAAGGGAGTGAGGTCAGTGTCTCATAAAGGGAGTGAGGTCAGTGTCTCATAAAGGGAGTGAGGTCAGTGTCCCATAAAGGGAGTGAGGTCAGTGTCCCATAAAGGGAGTGAGGTCAGTGTCTCATAAAGGGAGTGAGGTCAGTGTCTCATAAAGGGAGTGAGGTCAGTTTCTCATAAAGGGAGTGAGGTCAGTGTCTCATAAAGGGAGTGAGGTCAGTGTCTCATAAAGGGAGTGATGTCAGTGTCTCATAAAGGGAGTGAGGTCAGTTTCTCATAAAGGGAGTGAGGTCAGTGTCTCATAAAGGGAGTGAGGTCAGTGTCTCATAAAGGGAGTGAGGTCAGTGTCTCATAAAGGGAGTGAGGTCAGTGTCCCATAAAGGGAGGGAGGTCAGTGTCCCATAAAGGGAGTGAGGTCAGTGTCCCATAAAGGGAGTGAGGTCAGTGTCTCATAAAGGGAGTGTGGTCAGTGTCTCATCAAGGGAGTGAGGTCAGTGTCTCATAAAGGGAGTGAGGTCAGTGTCTCATAAAGGGAGTGAGATCAGTGTCTCATAAAGGGAGTGAGGTCAGTGTCTCATCAAGGGAGTGAGGTCAGTGTCTCATAAAGGGAGTGAGGTCAGTGTCTCATAAAGGGAGTGAGGTCAGTGTCTCATAAAGTGAGTGAGGTCAATGTCTCATAAAGGGAGTGAGGTCAGTGTCTCATAAGGGGAGTGAGGTCAGTGTCTCATAAGGGGAGTGAGGTCAGTGTCTCATAAAGGGAGTGAGGTCAGTGTCTCATAAAGGGAGTGAGGTCAGTGTCTCATAAAGGGAGTGAGATCAGTGTCTCATAAAGGGAGTGAGGTCAGTGTCTCATAAAGGGAGTGAGGTCAGTGTCTCATAAAGGGAGTGAGGTCAGTGTCTCATAAAGGGAGTGAGGTCAGTGTCTCATAAAGGGAGTGAGGTCAGTGTCTCATAAAGGGAGTGAGGTCAGTGTCTCATAAAGGGGTTGAGGTCAGTGTCTCATAAAGGGAGTGAGATCAGTGTCTCATAAAGGGAGTGAGGTCAGTGTCTCATAAAGGGAGTGAGGTCAGTGTCCCATAAAGGGAGTGAGGTCAGTGTCCCATAAAGGGAGTGAGGTCAGTGTCCCATAAAGGGAGTGAGGTCAGTGTCTCATAAAGGGAGTGAGGTCAGTGTCTCATAAAGGGAGTGAGGTCAGTGTCTCATAAAGGGAGTGAGGTCAGTGTCTCATAAAGGGAAGGAGATCAGTGTCTCATAAAGGGAGTGAGGTCAGTGTCTCATAAAGGGAGTGAGGTCAGTGTCTCATAAAGGGAGTGAGGTCAGTGTCTCATAAAGGGAGTGAGGTCAGTGTCTCATAAAAGGAGTGAGATCAGTGTCTCATAAAGGGAGTGAGGTCAGTGTCTCATAAAGGGAGTGAGGTCAGTGTCTCATAAAGGGAGTGAGGTCAGTGTCTCATAAAGGGAGTGAGGTCAGTGACCCATAAAGGGAGTGAGGTCAGTGTCCCATAAAGGGAGTGAGGTCAGTGTCCCATAAAGGGAGTGAGGTCAGTGTCTCATAAAGGGAGTGAGGTCAGTGTCTCATAAAGGGAGTGAGGTCAGTGTCTCATAAAGGGAGTGAGGTCAGTGTCTCATAAAGGGAGTGAGATCAGTGTCTCATAAAGGGAGTGAGGTCAGTGTCTCATAAAGGGAGTGAGGTCAGTGTCTCATAAAGGGAGTGAGGTCAGTGTCTCATAAAGGGAGTGAGGTCAGTGACCCATAAAGGGAGTGAGGTCAGTGTCCCATAAAGGGAGTGAGGTCAGTGTCTCATAAAGGGAGTGAGGTCAGTGTCTCATAAAGGGAGTGAGGTCAGTGTCTCATAAAGGGAGTGAGGTCAGTGTCTCATAAAGGGAGTGAGGTCAGTGTCTCATAAAGGGAGTGAGGTCAGTGTCTCATAAGGGGAGTGAGGTCAGTGTCTCATAAAGGGAGTGAGGTCAGTGTCTCATAAAGGGAGTGAGGTCAGTGTCTCATAAAGGGAGTGAGGTCAGTGTCTCATAAAGGGAGTGAGGTCAGTGTCTCATAAGGGGAGTGAGGTCAGTGTCTCATAAAGGGAGTGAGGTCAGTGTCTCATAAAGGGAGTGAGGTCAGTGTCTCATAAGGGGAGTGAGGTCAGTGTCTCATAATGGGAGTGAGATCAGTGTCTCATAAAGGGAGTGAGGTCAGTGTCTCTTAAAGGGAGTGAGGTCAGTGTCTCATAAAGGGAGTGAGGTCAGTGTCTCATAAAGGGAGTGAAGTCAGTGTCTCATAAGGGGAGTGAGGTCAGTGTCTCATAAGGGGAGTGAGGTCAGTGTCTCATAAGGGGAGTGAGGTCAGTGTCTCATAAAGGGAGTGAGGTCAGTGTCTCATAAAGGGAGTGAGGTCAGTGTCTCATAAAGGGAGTGAGATCAGTGTCTCATAAATGGAATGAGGTCAGTGTCTCATAAAGGGAGTGAGATCAGTGTCTCATAAAGGGAGTGAGATCAGTGTCTCATAAAGGGAGTGAGATCAGTGTCTCATAAAGGGAGTGAGGTCAGTGTCTCATAAAGGGAGTGAGGTCAGTGTCTCATAAAGGGAGTGAGGTCAGTGTCTCATAAAGGGAGTGAGATCAGTGTCTCATAAAGGGAGTGAGATCAGTGTCTCATAAAGGGAGTGAGATCAGTGTCTCATAAAGGGAGTGAGGTCAGTGTCGCATAAGGGGAGTGAGGTCAGTGTCTCATAAAGGGAGTGAGATCAGTGTCTCATAAAGGGAGTGAGATCAGTGTCTCATAAAGGGAGTGAGGTCAGTGTCTCATAAGGGGAGTGAGGTCAGTGTCTCATAAGGGGAGTGAGATCAGTGTCTCATAAAGGGAGTGAGGTCAGTGTCTCATAAAGGGAGTGAGGTCAGTGTCTCATAAAGGGAGTGAGGTCAGTGTCTCATAAAGGGAGTGAAGTCAGTGTCTCATAAAGGGAGTGAGGTCAGTGTCATAAAGGGAGTGAGGTCAGTGTCTCATAAAGGGAGTGAGATCAGTGTCTCATAAAGGGAGTGGGGTCAGTGTCTCATAAAGGGGAGTGAGGTCAGTGTCTCATAAAGGGAGTGAAGTCAGTGTCTCATAAAGGGAGTGAGGTCAGTGTCATAAAGGGAGTGAGGTCAGTGTCTCATAAAGGGAGTGAGATCAGTGTCTCATAAAGGGAGTGGGGTCAGTGTCTCATAAAGGGGAGTGAGGTCAGTGTCTCATAAAGGGAGTGAGATCAGTGTCTCATAAAGGGAGTGAGTTCAGTGTCTCATAAAGGGGAGTGAGGTCAGTGTCTCATAAAGGGAGTGAGGTCAGTGTCTCATAAAGGGAGTGAGGTCAGTGTCTCATAAAGGGAGTGAGGTCAGTGTCTCACAAGGGGAGTGAGGTCAGTGTCTCACAAGGGGAGTGAGGTCAGTGTCTCATAAGGGGAGTGAGGTCAGTGTCTCATAAAGGGAGTGAGGTCAGTGTGTCATAAAGGGAGTGAGGTCAGTGTCTCATAAAGGGAGTGAGGTCAGTGTCTCATAAAGGGAGTGAGGTCAGTGTCTCACAAAGGGAGTGAGGTCAGTGTCTCATAAAGGGAGTGAGGTCAGTGTCTCATAAAGGGAGTGAGGTCAGTGTCTCATAAAGGGAGTGAGGTCAGTGTCTCATAAAGGGAGTGAGGTCAGTGTCTCATAAAGGGAGTGAGGTCAGTGTCTCATAAAGGGAGTGAGGTCAGTGTCTCACAAGGGGAGTGAGGTCAGTGTCTCACAAGGGGAGTGAGGTCAGTGTCTCATAAGGGGAGTGAGGTCAGTGTCTCATAAAGGGAGTGAGGTCAGTGTCTCATAAAGGGAGTGAGGTCAGTGTCTCATAAAGGGAGTGAGATCAGTGTCTCATAAAGGGAGTGAGGTCAGTGTCTCATAAAGGGAGTGAGGTCAGTGTCTCATAAAGGGAGTGAGGTCAGTGTCTCATAAAGGGAGTGAGGTCAGTGTCTCATAAAGGGAGTGAGATCAGTGTCTCATAAAGGGAGTGAGGTCAGTGTCTCATAAAGGGAGTGAGGTCAGTGTCTCATAAAGGGAGTGAGATCAGTGTCTCATAAAGGGAGTGAGGTCAGTGTCTCATAAAGGGAGTGAGGTCAGTGTCTCATAAAGGGAGTGAGGTCAGTGTCTCATAAAGGGAGTGAGGTCAGTGTCTCATAAGGGGAGTGAGGTCAGTGTCTCATAAAGGGAGTGAGGTCAGTGTCTCATAAAGGGAGTGAGGTCAGTGTCTCACAAAGGGAGTGAGATCAGTGTCTCATAAATGGAATGAGGTCAGTGTCTCATAAAGGGAGTGAGGTCAGTGTCTCATAAAGGGAGTGAGGTCAGTGTCTCATAAAGGGAGTGAGATCAGTGTCTCATAAAGGGAGTGAGATCAGTGTCTCATAAAGGGAGTGAGGTCAGTGTCTCATAAAGGGAGTGAGATCAGTGTCTCATAAAGGGAGTGAGGTCAGTGTCTCATAAAGGGAGTGAGATCAGTGTCTCATAAAGGGAGTGAGGTCAGTGTCTCATAAAGGGAGTGAGGTCAGTGTCTCATAAAGGGAGTGAGGTCAGTGTCTCATAAAGGGAGTGAAGTCAGTGTCTCATAAAGGGAGTGAGGTCAGTGTCTCATAAAGGGAGTGAGGTCAGTGTCATAAAGGGAGTGAGGTCAGTGTCTCATAAAGGGAGTGAGATCAGTGTCTCATAAAGGGAGTGGGGTCAGTGTCTCATAAAGGGGAGTGAGGTCAGTGTCTCATAAAGGGAGTGAGATCAGTGTCTCATAAAGGGAGTGAGTTCAGTGTCTCATAAAGGGGAGTGAGGTCAGTGTCTCATAAAGGGAGTGAGGTCAGTGTCTCATAAAGGGAGTGAGGTCAGTGTCTCATAAAGGGAGTAAGATCAGTGTCTCATAAAGGGAGTGAGGTCAGTGTCTCATAAAGGGAGTGAGATCAGTGTCTCATAAAGGGAGTGAGATCAGTGTCTCATAAAGGGAGTGAGGTCAGTGTCTCATAAAGGGAGTGAGGTCAGTGTCTCATAAAGGGAGTGAGGTCAGTGTCTCATAAAGGGAGAGAGGTCAGTGTCTCATAAAGGGAGTGAGGTCAGTGTCTCATAAAGGGAGTGAGATCAGTGTCTCATAAAGGGAGTGAGGTCAGTGTCTCATAAAGGGAGTGAGGTCAGTGTCTCATAAAGGGAGTGAGGTCAGTGTCTCATAAAGGGAGTGAGGTCAGTGACCCATAAAGGGAGTGAGGTCAGTGACCCATAAAGGGAGTGAGGTCAGTGTCTCATAAAGGGAGTGAGGTCAGTGTCTCATAAAGGGAGTGAGGTCAGTGTCTCATAAAGGGAGTGAGGTCAGTGTCTCATAAAGGGAGTGAGGTCAGTGTCTCATAAAGGGAGTGAGGTCAGTGTCTCATAAGGGGAGTGAGGTCAGTGTCTCATAAGGGGAGTGAGGTCAGTGTCTCATAAGGGGAGTGAGGTCAGTGTCTCATAAAGGGAGTGAGGTCAGTGTCTCATAAGGGGAGTGAGGTCAGTGTCTCATAAGGGGAGTGAGATCAGTGTCTCATAAAGGGATTGAGATCAGTGTCTCATAAAGGGAGTGAGATCAGTGTCTCATAAAGGGAGTGAGGTCAGTGTCTCATAAAGGGAGTGAGGTCAGTGTCTCATAAAGGGAGTGAGGTCAGTGTCTCATAAAGGGAGTGAGATCAGTGTCTCATAAAGGGAGTGAGATCAGTGTCTCATAAAGGGAGTGAGGTCAGTGTCTCATAAAGGGAGTGAGATCAGTGTCTCTTAAAGGGAGTGAGGTCAGTGTCTCATAAAGGGAGTGAGTTCATTGTCTCATAAAGGGGAGTGAGGTCAGTGTCTCATAAAGGGAGTGAGATCAGTGTCTCATAAAGGGAGTGAGGTCAGTGTCTCATAAAGGGAGTGAGATCAGTGTCTCATAAAGGGAGTGAGGTCAGTGTCTCATAAAGGGAGTGAGATCAGTGTCTCATAAAGGGAGTGAGGTCAGTGTCTCATAAAGGGGAGTGAGGTCAGTGTCTCATAAAGGGAGTGAGGTCAGTGTCTCATAAAGGGAGTGAGGTCAGTGTCTCATAAAGGGAGTGCGGTCAGTATCTCATAAAGTGGAGTGAGGTCAGTGTCTCATAAAGGGAGTGAGGTCAGTGTCTCATAAAGGGAGTGAGATCAGTGTCTCATAAAGGGAGCGAGATCAGTGTCTCTTAAAGGGAGTGAGGTCAGTGTCTCATAAAGGGAGTGAGTTCATTGTCTCATAAAGGGGAGTGAGGTCAGTGTCTCATAAAGGGAGTGAGATCAGTGTCTCATAAAGGGAGTGAGGTCAGTGTCTCATAAAGGGAGTGAGGTCAGTGTCTCATAAAGGGAGTGAGGTCAGTGTCTCATAAAGGGGAGTGAGGTCAGTGTCTCATAAAGGGAGTGAGGTCAGTGTCTCATAAAGGGAGTGCGGTCAGTATCTCATAAAGTGGAGTGAGGTCAGTGTCTCATAAAGGGAGTGAGGTCAGTGTCTCATAAAGGGAGTGAGGTCAGTGTCTCATAAAGGGAGTGAGATCAGTGTCTCATAAAGGGAGTGAGGTCAGTGTCTCATAAAGGGAGTGATGTCAGTGTCTCATAAAGGGAGTGAGATCAGTGTCTCATAAAGGGAGTGAGGTCAGTGTCTCATAAAGGGGAGTGAGGTCAGTGTCTCATAAAGGGAGTGAGATCAGTGTCTCATAAAGGGGAGTGAGGTCAGTGTCTCATAAAGGGAGTGAGATCAGTGTCTCATAAAGGGAGTGAGATCAGTGTCTCATAAAGGGAGTGAGGTCAGTGTCTCATAAAGGGAGTGTGGTCAGTGTCTCATAAAGGGGAGTGAGGTCAGTGTCTCATAAAGGGAGTGAGATCAGTTTCTCATAAAGGGAGTGACATCAGTGTCTCATAAAGGGAGTGAAGTCAGTGTCTCATAAAGGGAGTGAGGTCAGTGTCTCATAAAGGGGAGTGAGGTCAGTGTCTCATAAAGGGAGTGAGATCAGTGTCTCATAAAGGGAGTGAGGTCAGTGTCTCATAAAGGGAGTGAGATCAGTGTCTCATAAAGGGAGTGAGATCAGTGTCTCATAAAGGGAGTGAGGTCAGTGTCTCATAAAGGGAGTGAGATCAGTGTCTCATAAAGGGAGTGAGTCAGTGTCTCATAAAGGGAGTGAGGTCAGTGTCTCATAAAGGGAGTGAGTTCAGTGTCTCATAAAGGGAGTGAGGTCAGTGTCTCATAAAGGGAGTGAGGTCAGTGTCTCATAAAGGGAGTGAGGTCAGTGTCTCATAAAGGGAGTAAGATCAGTGTCTCATAAAGGGAGTGAGGTCAGTGTCTCATAAAGGGAGTGAGATCAGTGTCTCATAAAGGGAGTGAGATCAGTGTCTCATAAAGGGAGTGAGGTCAGTGTCTCATAAAGGGAGTGAGGTCAGTGTCTCATAAAGGGAGTGAGGTCAGTGTCTCATAAAGGGAGTGAGGTCAGTGTCTCATAAAGGGAGTGAGGTCAGTGTCTCATAAAGGGAGTGAGGTCAGTGTCTCATAAAGGGAGTGAGGTCAGTGTCTCATAAAGGGAGTGAGATCAGTGTCTCATAAAGGGAGTGAGGTCAGTGTCTCATAAAGGGAGTGAGGTCAGTGTCTCATAAAGTGAGTGAGGTCAATGTCTCATAAAGGGAGTGAGGTCAGTGTCTCATAAGGGGAGTGAGGTCAGTGTCTCATAAGGGGAGTGAGGTCAGTGTCTCATAAAGGGAGTGAGGTCAGTGTCTCATAAAGGGAGTGAGGTCAGTGTCTCATAAAGGGAGTGAGATCAGTGTCTCATAAAGGGAGTGAGGTCAGTGTCTCATAAAGGGAGTGAGGTCAGTGTCTCATAAAGGGAGTGAGGTCAGTGTCTCATAAAGGGAGTGAGGTCAGTGTCTCATAAAGGGAGTGAGGTCAGTGTCTCATAAAGGGAGTGAGGTCAGTGTCTCATAAAGGGGTTGAGGTCAGTGTCTCATAAAGGGAGTGAGATCAGTGTCTCATAAAGGGAGTGAGGTCAGTGTCTCATAAAGGGAGTGAGGTCAGTGTCCCATAAAGGGAGTGAGGTCAGTGTCCCATAAAGGGAGTGAGGTCAGTGTCCCATAAAGGGAGTGAGGTCAGTGTCTCATAAAGGGAGTGAGGTCAGTGTCTCATAAAGGGAGTGAGGTCAGTGTCTCATAAAGGGAGTGAGGTCAGTGTCTCATAAAGGGAAGGAGATCAGTGTCTCATAAAGGGAGTGAGGTCAGTGTCTCATAAAGGGAGTGAGGTCAGTGTCTCATAAAGGGAGTGAGGTCAGTGTCTCATAAAGGGAGTGAGGTCAGTGTCTCATAAAAGGAGTGAGATCAGTGTCTCATAAAGGGAGTGAGGTCAGTGTCTCATAAAGGGAGTGAGGTCAGTGTCTCATAAAGGGAGTGAGGTCAGTGTCTCATAAAGGGAGTGAGGTCAGTGACCCATAAAGGGAGTGAGGTCAGTGTCCCATAAAGGGAGTGAGGTCAGTGTCCCATAAAGGGAGTGAGGTCAGTGTCTCATAAAGGGAGTGAGGTCAGTGTCTCATAAAGGGAGTGAGGTCAGTGTCTCATAAAGGGAGTGAGGTCAGTGTCTCATAAAGGGAGTGAGATCAGTGTCTCATAAAGGGAGTGAGGTCAGTGTCTCATAAAGGGAGTGAGGTCAGTGTCTCATAAAGGGAGTGAGGTCAGTGTCTCATAAAGGGAGTGAGGTCAGTGACCCATAAAGGGAGTGAGGTCAGTGTCCCATAAAGGGAGTGAGGTCAGTGTCTCATAAAGGGAGTGAGGTCAGTGTCTCATAAAGGGAGTGAGGTCAGTGTCTCATAAAGGGAGTGAGGTCAGTGTCTCATAAAGGGAGTGAGGTCAGTGTCTCATAAAGGGAGTGAGGTCAGTGTCTCATAAGGGGAGTGAGGTCAGTGTCTCATAAAGGGAGTGAGGTCAGTGTCTCATAAAGGGAGTGAGATCAGTGTCTCATAAAGGGAGTGAGGTCAGTGTCTCATAAAGGGAGTGAGGTCAGTGTCTCATAAGGGGAGTGAGGTCAGTGTCTCATAAAGGGAGTGAGGTCAGTGTCTCATAAAGGGAGTGAGGTCAGTGTCTCATAAGGGGAGTGAGGTCAGTGTCTCATAATGGGAGTGAGATCAGTGTCTCATAAAGGGAGTGAGGTCAGTGTCTCATAAAGGGAGTGAGGTCAGTGTCTCATAAAGGGAGTGAGGTCAGTGTCTCATAAAGGGAGTGAAGTCAGTGTCTCATAAGGGGAGTGAGGTCAGTGTCTCATAAGGGGAGTGAGGTCAGTGTCTCATAAAGGGAGTGAGGTCAGTGTCTCATAAAGGGAGTGAGGTCAGTGTCTCATAAAGGGAGTGAGATCAGTGTCTCATAAATGGAATGAGGTCAGTGTCTCATAAAGGGAGTGAGATCAGTGTCTCATAAAGGGAGTGAGATCAGTGTCTCATAAAGGGAGTGAGATCAGTGTCTCATAAAGGGAGTGAGGTCAGTGTCTCATAAAGGGAGTGAGGTCAGTGTCTCATAAAGGGAGTGAGGTCAGTGTCTCATAAAGGGAGTGAGATCAGTGTCTCATAAAGGGAGTGAGATCAGTGTCTCATAAAGGGAGTGAGATCAGTGTCTCATAAAGGGAGTGAGGTCAGTGTCGCATAAGGGGAGTGAGGTCAGTGTCTCATAAAGGGAGTGAGATCAGTGTCTCATAAAGGGAGTGAGATCAGTGTCTCATAAAGGGAGTGAGGTCAGTGTCTCATAAGGGGAGTGAGGTCAGTGTCTCATAAGGGGAGTGAGATCAGTGTCTCATAAAGGGAGTGAGGTCAGTGTCTCATAAAGGGAGTGAGGTCAGTGTCTCATAAAGGGAGTGAGGTCAGTGTCTCATAAAGGGAGTGAAGTCAGTGTCTCATAAAGGGAGTGAGGTCAGTGTCATAAAGGGAGTGAGGTCAGTGTCTCATAAAGGGAGTGAGATCAGTGTCTCATAAAGGGAGTGGGGTCAGTGTCTCATAAAGGGGAGTGAGGTCAGTGTCTCATAAAGGGAGTGAAGTCAGTGTCTCATAAAGGGAGTGAGGTCAGTGTCATAAAGGGAGTGAGGTCAGTGTCTCATAAAGGGAGTGAGATCAGTGTCTCATAAAGGGAGTGGGGTCAGTGTCTCATAAAGGGGAGTGAGGTCAGTGTCTCATAAAGGGAGTGAGATCAGTGTCTCATAAAGGGAGTGAGTTCAGTGTCTCATAAAGGGGAGTGAGGTCAGTGTCTCATAAAGGGAGTGAGGTCAGTGTCTCATAAAGGGAGTGAGGTCAGTGTCTCATAAAGGGAGTGAGGTCAGTGTCTCACAAGGGGAGTGAGGTCAGTGTCTCACAAGGGGAGTGAGGTCAGTGTCTCATAAGGGGAGTGAGGTCAGTGTCTCATAAAGGGAGTGAGGTCAGTGTGTCATAAAGGGAGTGAGGTCAGTGTCTCATAAAGGGAGTGAGGTCAGTGTCTCATAAAGGGAGTGAGGTCAGTGTCTCACAAAGGGAGTGAGGTCAGTGTCTCATAAAGGGAGTGAGGTCAGTGTCTCATAAAGGGAGTGAGGTCAGTGTCTCATAAAGGGAGTGAGGTCAGTGTCTCATAAAGGGAGTGAGGTCAGTGTCTCATAAAGGGAGTGAGGTCAGTGTCTCATAAAGGGAGTGAGGTCAGTGTCTCACAAGGGGAGTGAGGTCAGTGTCTCACAAAGGGAGTGAGATCAGTGTCTCATAAATGGAATGAGGTCAGTGTCTCATAAAGGGAGTGAGGTCAGTGTCTCATAAAGGGAGTGAGGTCAGTGTCTCATAAAGGGAGTGAGATCAGTGTCTCATAAAGGGAGTGAGGTCAGTGTCTCATAAAGGGAGTGAGGTCAGTGTCTCATAAAGGGAGTGAGGTCAGTGTCTCATAAAGGGAGTGAGGTCAGTGTCTCATAAAGGGAGTGAGATCAGTGTCTCATAAAGGGAGTGAGGTCAGTGTCTCATAAAGGGAGTGAGGTCAGTGTCTCATAAAGGGAGTGAGGTCAGTGTCTCATAAAGGGAGTGAAGTCAGTGTCTCATAAAGGGAGTGAGGTCAGTGTCTCATAAAGGGAGTGAGGTCAGTGTCATAAAGGGAGTGAGGTCAGTGTCTCATAAAGGGAGTGAGATCAGTGTCTCATAAAGGGAGTGGGGTCAGTGTCTCATAAAGGGGAGTGAGGTCAGTGTCTCATAAAGGGAGTGAGATCAGTGTCTCATAAAGGGAGTGAGTTCAGTGTCTCATAAAGGGGAGTGAGGTCAGTGTCTCATAAAGGGAGTGAGGTCAGTGTCTCATAAAGGGAGTGAGGTCAGTGTCTCATAAAGGGAGTAAGATCAGTGTCTCATAAAGGGAGTGAGGTCAGTGTCTCATAAAGGGAGTGAGATCAGTGTCTCATAAAGGGAGTGAGATCAGTGTCTCATAAAGGGAGTGAGGTCAGTGTCTCATAAAGGGAGTGAGGTCAGTGTCTCATAAAGGGAGTGAGGTCAGTGTCTCATAAAGGGAGAGAGGTCAGTGTCTCATAAAGGGAGTGAGGTCAGTGTCTCATAAAGGGAGTGAGATCAGTGTCTCATAAAGGGAGTGAGGTCAGTGTCTCATAGAGGGAGTTAGGTCAGTGTCTCATAAAGGGAGTGAGGTCAGTGTCTCATAAAGGGAGTGAGGTCAGTGACCCATAAAGGGAGTGAGGTCAGTGACCCATAAAGGGAGTGAGGTCAGTGTCTCATAAAGGGAGTGAGGTCAGTGTCTCATAAAGGGAGTGAGGTCAGTGTCTCATAAAGGGAGTGAGGTCAGTGTCTCATAAAGGGAGTGAGGTCAGTGTCTCATAAAGGGAGTGAGGTCAGTGTCTCATAAGGGGAGTGAGGTCAGTGTCTCATAAGGGGAGTGAGGTCAGTGTCTCATAAGGGGAGTGAGGTCAGTGTCTCATAAAGGGAGTGAGGTCAGTGTCTCATAAGGGGAGTGAGGTCAGTGTCTCATAAGGGGAGTGAGATCAGTGTCTCATAAAGGGATTGAGATCAGTGTCTCATAAAGGGAGTGAGATCAGTGTCTCATAAAGGGAGTGAGGTCAGTGTCTCATAAAGGGAGTGAGGTCAGTGTCTCATAAAGGGAGTGAGGTCAGTGTCTCATAAAGGGAGTGAGATCAGTGTCTCATAAAGGGAGTGAGATCAGTGTCTCATAAAGGGAGTGAGGTCAGTGTCTCATAAAGGGAGTGAGATCAGTGTCTCTTAAAGGGAGTGAGGTCAGTGTCTCATAAAGGGAGTGAGTTCATTGTCTCATAAAGGGGAGTGAGGTCAGTGTCTCATAAAGGGAGTGAGATCAGTGTCTCATAAAGGGAGTGAGGTCAGTGTCTCATAAAGGGAGTGAGATCAGTGTCTCATAAAGGGAGTGAGGTCAGTGTCTCATAAAGGGAGTGAGATCAGTGTCTCATAAAGGGAGTGAGGTCAGTGTCTCATAAAGGGGAGTGAGGTCAGTGTCTCATAAAGGGAGTGAGGTCAGTGTCTCATAAAGGGAGTGAGGTCAGTGTCTCATAAAGGGAGTGCGGTCAGTATCTCATAAAGTGGAGTGAGGTCAGTGTCTCATAAAGGGAGTGAGGTCAGTGTCTCATAAAGGGAGTGAGATCAGTGTCTCATAAAGGGAGCGAGATCAGTGTCTCTTAAAGGGAGTGAGGTCAGTGTCTCATAAAGGGAGTGAGTTCATTGTCTCATAAAGGGGAGTGAGGTCAGTGTCTCATAAAGGGAGTGAGATCAGTGTCTCATAAAGGGAGTGAGGTCAGTGTCTCATAAAGGGAGTGAGGTCAGTGTCTCATAAAGGGAGTGAGGTCAGTGTCTCATAAAGGGGAGTGAGGTCAGTGTCTCATAAAGGGAGTGAGGTCAGTGTCTCATAAAGGGAGTGCGGTCAGTATCTCATAAAGTGGAGTGAGGTCAGTGTCTCATAAAGGGAGTGAGGTCAGTGTCTCATAAAGGGAGTGAGGTCAGTGTCTCATAAAGGGAGTGAGATCAGTGTCTCATAAAGGGAGTGAGGTCAGTGTCTCATAAAGGGAGTGATGTCAGTGTCTCATAAAGGGAGTGAGATCAGTGTCTCATAAAGGGAGTGAGGTCAGTGTCTCATAAAGGGGAGTGAGGTCAGTGTCTCATAAAGGGAGTGAGATCAGTGTCTCATAAAGGGGAGTGAGGTCAGTGTCTCATAAAGGGAGTGAGATCAGTGTCTCATAAAGGGAGTGAGATCAGTGTCTCATAAAGGGAGTGAGGTCAGTGTCTCATAAAGGGAGTGAGATCAGTGTCTCATAAAGGGAGTGAGATCAGTGTCTCATAAAGGGAGTGAGGTCAGTGTCTCATAAAGGGAGTGAGATCAGTGTCTCATAAAGGGAGTGAGTCAGTGTCTCATAAAGGGAGTGAGGTCAGTGTCTCATAAAGGGAGTGAGTTCAGTGTCTCATAAAGGGAGTGAGGTCAGTGTCTCATAAAGGGAGTGAGGTCAGTGTCTCATAAAGGGAGTGAGGTCAGTGTCTCATAAAGGGAGTAAGATCAGTGTCTCATAAAGGGAGTGAGGTCAGTGTCTCATAAAGGGAGTGAGATCAGTGTCTCATAAAGGGAGTGAGGTCAGTGTCTCATAAAGGGAGTGAGGTCAGTGTCTCATAAAGGGAGTGAGGTCAGTGTCTCATAAAGGGAGTGAGGTCAGTGTCTCATAAAGGGAGTGATGTCAGTGTCTCATAAAGGGAGTGAGATCAGTGTCTCATAAAGGGAGTGAGGTCAGTGTCTCATAAAGGGGAGTGAGGTCAGTGTCTCATAAAGGAAGTGAGATCAGTGTCTCATAAAGGGGAGTGAGGTCAGTGTCTCATAAAGGGAGTGAGATCAGTGTCTCATAAAGGGAGTGAGATCAGTGTCTCATAAAGGGAGTGAGGTCAGTGTCTCATAAAGGGAGTGAGGTCAGTGTCTCATAAAGGGGAGTGAGGTCAGTGTCTCATAAAGGGAGTGAGATCAGTTTCTCATAAAGGGAGTGACATCAGTGTCTCATAAAGGGAGTGAAGTCAGTGTCTCATAAAGGGAGTGAGGTCAGTGTCTCATAAAGGGGAGTGAGGTCAGTGTCTCATAAAGGGAGTGAGATCAGTGTCTCATAAAGGGAGTGAGGTCAGTGTCTCATAAAGGGAGTGAGATCAGTGTCTCATAAAGGGAGTGAGATCAGTGTCTCATAAAGGGAGTGAGGTCAGTGTCTCATAAAGGGAGTGAGATCAGTGTCTCATAAAGGGAGTGAGGTCAGTGTCTCATAAAGGGAGTGAGGTCAGTGTCTCATAAAGGGAGTGAGTTCAGTGTCTCATAAAGGGAGTGAGGTCAGTGTCTCATAAAGGGAGTGAGGTCAGTGTCTCATAAAGGGAGTGAGGTCAGTGTCTCATAAAGGGAGTAAGATCAGTGTCTCATAAAGGGAGTGAGGTCAGTGTCTCATAAAGGGAGTGAGATCAGTGTCTCATAAAGGGAGTGAGATCAGTGTCTCATAAAGGGAGTGAGGTCAGTGTCTAATAAAGGGAGTGAGGTCAGTGTCTCATAAAGGGAGTGAGGTCAGTGTCTCATAAAGGGAGTGAGGTCAGTGTCTCATAAAGGGAGTGAGGTCAGTGTCTCATAAAGGGAGTGAGATCAGTGTCTCATAAAGGGAGTGAGGTCAGTGTCTCATAAAGGGAGTGAGGTCAGTGTCTCATAAAGGGAGTGAGGTCAGTGTCTCATAAAGGGAGTGAGGTCAGTGACCCATAAAGGGAGTGAGGTCAGTGTCTCATAAAGGGAGTGAGGTCAGTGTCTCATAAAGGGAGTGAGGTCAGTGTCTCATAAAGTGAGTGAGGTCAGTGTCTCATAAAGGGAGTGAGGTCAGTGTCTCATAAAGGGAGTGAGGTCAGTGTCTCATAAAGGGAGTGAGGTCAGTGTCTCATAAAGGGAGTGAGGTCAGTGTCTCATAAAGGGAGTGAGGTCAGTGTCTCATAAAGGGAGTGAGGTCAGTGTCTCATAAGGGGAGTGAGGTCAGTGTCTCATAAGGGGAGTGAGGTCAGTGTCTCATAAGGGGAGTGAGGTCAGTGTCTCATAAAGGGAGTGAGGTCAGTGTCTCATAAGGGGAGTGAGGTCAGTGTCTCATAAGGGGAGTGAGATCAGTGTCTCATAAAGGGATTGAGATCAGTGTCTCATAAAGGGAGTGAGATCAGTGTCTCATAAAGGGAGTGAGGTCAGTGTCTCATAAAGGGAGTGAGATCAGTGTCTCATAAAGGGAGTGAGATCAGTGTCTCATAAAGGGAGTGAGGTCAGTGTCTCATAAAGGGAGTGAGATCAGTCTCATAAAGGGAGTGAGGTCAGTGTCTCATAAAGGGAGTGAGATCAGTGTCTCATAAAGGGAGTGAGATCAGTGTCTCTTAAAGGGAGTGAGGTCAGTGTCTCATAAAGGGAGTGAGTTCATTGTCTCATAAAGGGGAGTGAGGTCAGTGTCTCATAAAGGGAGTGAGATCAGTGTCTCATAAAGGGAGTGAGGTCAGTGTCTCATAAAGGGAGTGAGATCAGTGTCTCATAAAGGGAGTGAGATCAGTGTCTCATAAAGGGAGTGAGGTCAGTGTCTCATAAAGGGGAGTGAGGTCAGTGTCTCATAAAGGGAGTGAGGTCAGTGTCTCATAAAGGGAGTGCGGTCAGTATCTCATAAAGTGGAGTGAGGTCAGTGTCTCATAAAGGGAGTGAGGTCAGTGTCTCATAAAGGGAGTGAGGTCAGTGTCTCATAAAGGGAGTGAGATCAGTGTCTCATAAAGGGAGTGAGGTCAGTGTCTCATAAAGGGAGTGAGGTCAGTGTCTCATAAAGGGGAGTGAGGTCAGTGTCTCATAAAGGGAGTGAGGTCAGTGTCTCATAAAGGGAGTGCGGTCAGTATCTCATAAAGTGGAGTGAGGTCAGTGTCTCATAAAGGGAGTGAGGTCAGTGTCTCATAAAGGGAGTGAGGTCAGTGTCTCATAAAGGGAGTGAGATCAGTGTCTCATAAAGGGAGTGAGGTCAGTGTCTCATAAAGGGAGTGATGTCAGTGTCTCATAAAGGGAGTGAGATCAGTGTCTCATAAAGGGAGTGAGGTCAGTGTCTCATAAAGGGGAGTGAGGTCAGTGTCTCATAAAGGGAGTGAGATCAGTGTCTCATAAAGGGAGTGAGATCAGTGTCTCATAAAGGGAGTGAGGTCAGTGTCTCATAAAGGGGAGTGAAGTCAGTGTCTCATAAAGGGAGTGAGATCAGTTTCTCATAAAGGGAGTGACATCAGTGTCTCATAAAGGGAGTGAAGTCAGTGTCTCATAAAGGGAGTGAGGTCAGTGTCTCATAAAGGGGAGTGAGGTCAGTGTCTCATAAAGGGAGTGAGATCAGTGTCTCATAAAGGGAGTGAGGTCAGTGTCTCATAAAGGGGAGTGAGGTCAGTGTCTCATAAAGGGAGTGAGATCAGTGTCTCATAAAGGGAGTGAGGTCAGTGTCTCATAAAGGGAGTGAGATCAGTGTCTCATAAAGGGAGTGAGGTCAGTGTCTCATAAAGGGAGTGAGGTCAGTGTCTCATAAAGGGAGTGAGGTCAGTGTCTCATAAAGGGAGTGAGATCAGTGTCTCATAAAGGGAGTGAGGTCAGTGTCTCATAAAGGGAGTGAGATCAGTGTCTCATAAAGGGAGTGAGGTCAGTGTCTCATAAAGGGAGTGAGTTCATTGTCTCATAAAGGGAGTGAGGTCAGTGTCTCATAAAGGGAGTGAGATCAGTGTCTCATAAAGGGAGTGAGGTCAGTGTCTCATAAAGGGAGTGAGATCAGTGTCTCATAAAGGGAGCGAGGTCAGTGTCGCATAAAGGGAGTGAGGTCAGTGTCGCATAAAGGGATTGAGATCAGTGTCTCATAAAGGGAGTGAGGTCAGTGTCTCATAAAGGGAGTGAGATCAGTGTCTCATAAAAGGAGTGAGGTCAGTGTCTCATAAAGGGAGTGAGGTCAGTGTCTCATAAAGGGAGTGAGGTCAGTGTCTCATAAAGGGAGTGAGGTCAGTGTCTCATAAAGGGAGTGAGGTCAGTGTCTCATAAAGGGAGTGAGGTCAGTGTCTCATAAAGGGAGTGAGGTCAGTGTCTCATAAAGGGAGTGAGGTCAGTGTCTCATAAAGGGAGTGAGGTCAGTGTCTCATAAAGGGAGTGAGATCAGTGTCTCATAAAGGGAGTGAGGTCAGTGTCTCATAAAGGGAGTGAGGTCAGTGTCTCATAAAGGGAGTGAGGTCAGTGTCTCATAAAGGGAGTGAGGTCAGTGTCTCATAAAGGGAGTGAGGTCAGTGTCTCATAAAGGGAGTGAGGTCAGTGTCTCATAAAGGGAGTGAGGTCAGTGTCCCATAAAGGGAGTGAGGTCAGTGTCCCATAAAGGGAGTGAGGTCAGTGTCTCATAAAGGGAGTGAGGTCAGTGTCTCATAAAGGGAGTGAGGTCAGTTTCTCATAAAGGGAGTGAGGTCAGTGTCTCATAAAGGGAGTGAGGTCAGTGTCTCATAAAGGGAGTGATGTCAGTGTCTCATAAAGGGAGTGAGGTCAGTTTCTCATAAAGGGAGTGAGGTCAGTGTCTCATAAAGGGATTGAGGTCAGTGTCTCATAAAGGGAGTGAGGTCAGTGTCTCATAAAGGGAGTGAGGTCAGTGTCCCATAAAGGGAGGGAGGTCAGTGTCCCATAAAGGGAGTGAGGTCAGTGTCCCATAAAGGGAGTGAGGTCAGTGTCTCATAAAGGGAGTGTGGTCAGTGTCTCATCAAGGGAGTGAGGTCAGTGTCTCATAAAGGGAGTGAGGTCAGTGTCTCATAAAGGGAGTGAGATCAGTGTCTCATAAAGGGAGTGAGGTCAGTGTCTCATCAAGGGAGTGAGGTCAGTGTCTCATAAAGGGAGTGAGGTCAGTGTCTCATAAAGGGAGTGAGGTCAGTGTCTCATAAAGTGAGTGAGGTCAATGTCTCATAAAGGGAGTGAGGTCAGTGTCTCATAAGGGGAGTGAGGTCAGTGTCTCATAAGGGGAGTGAGGTCAGTGTCTCATAAAGGGAGTGAGGTCAGTGTCTCATAAAGGGAGCGAGGTCAGTGTCTCATAAAGGGAGTGAGATCAGTGTCTCATAAAGGGAGTGAGGTCAGTGTCTCATAAAGGGAGTGAGGTCAGTGTCTCATAAAGGGAGTGAGGTCAGTGTCTCATAAAGGGAGTGAGGTCAGTGTCTCATAAAGGGAGTGAGGTCAGTGTCTCATAAAGGGAGTGAGGTCAGTGTCTCATAAAGGGGTTGAGGTCAGTGTCTCATAAAGGGAGTGAGATCAGTGTCTCATAAAGGGAGTGAGGTCAGTGTCTCATAAAGGGAGTGAGGTCAGTGTCCCATAAAGGGAGTGAGGTCAGTGTCCCATAAAGGGAGTGAGGTCAGTGTCCCATAAAGGGAGTGAGGTCAGTGTCTCATAAAGGGAGTGAGGTCAGTGTCTCATAAAGGGAGTGAGGTCAGTGTCTCATAAAGGGAGTGAGGTCAGTGTCTCATAAAGGGAAGGAGATCAGTGTCTCATAAAGGGAGTGAGGTCAGTGTCTCATAAAGGGAGTGAGGTCAGTGTCTCATAAAGGGAGTGAGGTCAGTGTCTCATAAAGGGAGTGAGGTCAGTGTCTCATAAAAGGAGTGAGATCAGTGTCTCATAAAGGGAGTGAGGTCAGTGTCTCATAAAGGGAGTGAGGTCAGTGTCTCATAAAGGGAGTGAGGTCAGTGTCTCATAAAGGGAGTGAGGTCAGTGACCCATAAAGGGAGTGAGGTCAGTGTCCCATAAAGGGAGTGAGGTCAGTGTCTCATAAAGGGAGTGAGGTCAGTGTCTCATAAAGGGAGTGAGGTCAGTGTCCCATAAAGGGAGTGAGGTCAGTTTCTCATAAAGGGAGTGAGGTCAGTGTCTAATAAAGGGAGTGAGGTCAGTGTCTCATAAGGGGAGTGAGGTCAGTGTCTCATAAAGGGAGTGAGGTCAGTGTCTCATAAGGGGAGTGAGGTCAGTGTCTCATAAAGGGAGTGAGGTCAGTGTCTCATAAAGGGAGTGAGGTCAGTGTCTCACAAAGGGAGTGAGATCAGTGTCTCATAAATGGAATGAGGTCAGTGTCTCATAAAGGGAGAGAGGTCAGTGTCTCATAAAGGGAGTGAGGTCAGTGTCTCATAAAGGGAGTGAGATCAGTGTCTCATAAAGGGAGTGAGATCAGTGTCTCATAAAGGGAGTGAGGTCAGTGTCTCATAAAGGGAGTGAGATCAGTGTCTCATAAAGGGAGTGAGGTCAGTGTCTCATAAAGGGAGTGAGATCAGTGTCTCATAAAGGGAGTGAGGTCAGTGTCTCATAAAGGGAGTGAGGTCAGTGTCTCATAAAGGGAGTGAGGTCAGTGTCTCATAAAGGGAGTGAAGTCAGTGTCTCATAAAGGGAGTGAGGTCAGTGTCTCATAAAGGGAGTGAGGTCAGTGTCATAAAGGGAGTGAGGTCAGTGTCTCATAAAGGGAGTGAGATCAGTGTCTCATAAAGGGAGTGGGTCAGTGTCTCATAAAGGGGAGTGAGGTCAGTGTCTCATAAAGGGAGTGAGATCAGTGTCTCATAAAGGGAGTGAGTTCAGTGTCTCATAAAGGGGAGTGAGGTCAGTGTCTCATAAAGGGAGTGAGGTCAGTGTCTCATAAAGGGAGTGAGGTCAGTGTCTCATAAAGGGAGTGAGGTCAGTGTCTCATAAAGGGAGTGAGATCAGTGTCTCATAAAGGGAGTGAGATCAGTGTCTCATAAAGGGAGTGAGGTCAGTGTCTCATAAAGGGAGTGAGGTCAGTGTCTCATAAAGGGAGTGAGGTCAGTGTCTCATAAAGGGAGTGAGGTCAGTGTCTCATAAAGGGAGTGAGATCAGTGTCTCATAAAGGGAGTGAGGTCAGTGTCTCATAAAGGGAGTGAGGTCAGTGTCTCATAAAGGGAGTGAGTTCAGTGTCTCATAAAGGGAGTGAGGTCAGTGACCCATAAAGGGAGTGAGGTCAGTGACCCATAAAGGGAGTGAGGTCAGTGTCTCATAAAGGGAGTGAGGTCAGTGTCTCATAAAGGGAGTGAGATCAGTGTCTCATAAAGGGAGTGAGGTCAGTGTCTCATAAAGGGAGTGAGGTCAGTGTCTCATAAAGGGAGTGAGGTCAGTGTCTCATAAGGGGAGTGAGGTCAGTGTCTCATAAGGGGAGTGAGGTCAGTGTCTCATAAGGGGAGTGAGGTCAGTGTCTCATAAAGGGAGTGAGGTCAGTGTCTCATAAAGGGAGTGAGGTCAGTGTCTCATAAGGGGAGTGAGGTCAGTGTCTCATAAAGGGAGTGAGGTCAGTGTCTCATAAAGGGAGTGAGGTCAGTGTCTCATAAAGGGAGTGAGGTCAGTGTCTCATAAAGGGAGTGAGGTCAGTGTCTCATAAAGGGAGTGAGGTCAGTGTCTCATAAGGGGAGTGAGGTCAGTGTCTCATAAGGGGAGTGAGGTCAGTGTCTCATAAGGGGAGTGAGGTCAGTGTCTCATAAAGGGAGTGAGGTCAGTGTCTCATAAGGGGAGTGAGATCAGTGTCTCATAAAGGGAGTGAGGTCAGTGTCTCATAAAGGGAGTGAGGTCAGTGTCTCATAAAGGGGAGTGAGGTCAGTGTCTCATAAAGGGAGTGAGATCAGTGTCTCATAAAGGGAGTGAGGTCAGTGTCTCATAAAGGGGAGTGAGGTCAGTGTCTCATAAAGGGAGTGAGATCAGTGTCTCATAAAGGGAGTGAGATCAGTGTCTCATAAAGGGAGTGAGGTCAGTGTCTCATAAAGGGAGTGAGATCAGTGTCTCATAAAGGGAGTGAGATCAGTGTCTCATAAAGGGAGTGAGGTCAGTGTCTCATAAAGGGAGTGAGATCAGTGTCTCATAAAGGGAGTGAGATCAGTGTCTCATAAAGGGAGTGAGGTCAGTGTCTCATAAAGGGAGTGAGATCAGTGTCTCATAAAGGGAGTGAGGTCAGTGTCTCATAAAGGGAGTGAGTTCATTGTCTCATAAAGGGAGTGAGGTCAGTGTCTCATAAAGGGAGTGAGATCAGTGTCTCATAAAGGGAGTGAGGTCAGTGTCTCATAAAGGGAGTGAGATCAGTGTCTCATAAAGGGAGTGAGGTCAGTGTCGCATAAAGGGAGTGAGGTCAGTGTCGCATAAAGGGATTGAGATCAGTGTCTCATAAAGGGAGTGAGGTCAGTGTCTCATAAAGGGAGTGAGATCAGTGTCTCATAAAAGGAGTGAGGTCAGTGTCTCATAAAGGGAGTGAGGTCAGTGTCTCATAAAGGGAGTGAGGTCAGTGTCTCATAAAGGGAGTGAGGTCAGTGTCTCATAAAGGGAGTGAGGTCAGTGTCTCATAAAGGGAGTGAGGTCAGTGTCTCATAAAGGGAGTGAGGTCAGTGTCTCATAAAGGGAGTGAGATCAGTGTCTCATAAAGGGAGTGAGGTCAGTGTCTCATAAAGGGAGTGAGGTCAGTGTGTCATAAAGGGAGTGAGGTCAGTGTCTCATAAAGGTAGTGAGGTCAGTGTCTCATAAAGGGAGTGAGGTCAGTGTCTCATAAAGGGAGTGAGGTCAGTGTCTCATAAAGGGAGTGAGGTCAGTGTCTCATAAAGGGAGTGAGGTCAGTGTCCCATAAAGGGAGTGAGGTCAGTGTCTCATAAAGGGAGTGAGGTCTGTGTCTCATAAAGGGAGTGAGGTCAGTTTCTCATAAAGGGAGTGAGGTCAGTGTCTCATAAAGGGAGTGAGGTCAGTGTCTCATAAAGGGAGTGATGTCAGTGTCTCATAAAGGGAGTGAGGTCAGTTTCTCATAAAGGGAGTGAGGTCAGTGTCTCATAAAGGGAGTGAGGTCAGTGTCTCATAAAGGGAGTGAGGTCAGTGTCTCATAAAGGGGAGTGAGGTCAGTGTCCCATAAAGGGAGTGAGGTCAGTGTCTCATAAAGGGAGTGAGGTCAGTGTCTCATAAAGGGAGTGAGGTCAGTTTCTCATAAAGGGAGTGAGGTCAGTGTCTCATAAAGGGAGTGAGGTCAGTGTCTCATAAAGGGAGTGATGTCAGTGTCTCATAAAGGGAGTGATGTCAGTTTCTCATAAAGGGAGTGAGGTCAGTGTCTCATAAAGGGAGTGAGGTCAGTGTCTCATAAAGGGAGTGAGGTCAGTGTCTCATAAAGGGAGTGAGGTCAGTGTCCCATAAAGGGAGTGAGGTCAGTGTCCCATAAAGGGAGTGAGGTCAGTGTCCCATAAAGGGAGTGAGGTCAGTGTCTCATAAAGGGAGTGTGGTCAGTGTCTCATCAAGGAGTGAGGTCAGTGTCTCATAAAGGGAGTGAGGTCAGTGTCTCATAAAGGGAGTGAGGTCAGTGTCTCATAAATGGAGTGAGGTCAGTGTCTCATCAAGGGAGTGAGGTCAGTGTCTCATAAAGGGAGTGAGGTCAGTGTCTCATAAAGGGAGTGAGGTCAGTGTCTCATAAAGGGAGTGAGGTCAATGTCTCATAAAGGGAGTGAGGTCAGTGTCTCATAAGGGGAGTGAGGTCAGTGTCTCATAAGGGGAGTGAGGTCAGTGTCTCATAAAGGGAGTGAGGTCAGTGTCTCATAAAGGGAGTGAGGTCAGTGTCTCATAAAGGGAGTGAGGTCAGTGTCTCATAAAGGGAGTGAGGTCAGTGTCTCATAAAGGGAGTGAGGTCAGTGTCTCATAAAGGGAGTGAGGTCAGTGTCTCATAAAGGGAGTGAGGTCAGTGTCTCATAAAGGGAGTGAGGTCAGTGTCTCATAAAGGGAGTGAGGTCAGTGTCTCATAAAGGGAGTGAGGTCAGTGTCTCATAAAGGGGTTGAGGTCAGTGTCTCATAAAGGGAGTGAAATCAGTGTCTCATAAAGGGAGTGAGGTCAGTGTCTCATAAAGGGAGTGAGGTCAGTGTCCCATAAAGGGAGTGAGGGTCAGTGTCCCATAAAGGGAGTGAGGTCAGTGTCCCATAAAGGGAGTGAGGTCAGTGTCTCATAAAGGGAGTGAGGTCAGTGTCTCATAAAGGGAGTGAGGTCAGTGTCTCATAAAGGGAGTGAGGTCAGTGTCTCATAAAGGGAGTGAGATCAGTGTCTCATAAAGGGAGTGAGGTCAGTGTCTCATAAAGGGAGTGAGGTCAGTGTCTCATAAAGGGAGTGAGAGGTCAGTGACCCATAAAGGGAGTGAGGTCAGTGTCCATAAAGGGAGTGAGGTCAGTGTCTCATAAAGGGAGTGAGGTCAGTGTCTCATAAAGGGAGTGAGGTCAGTGTCTCATAAAGGGAGTGAGGTCAGTGTCTCATAAGGGAGTGAGGTCAGTGTCTCATAAAGGGAGTGAGGTCAGTGTCTCATAAGGGGAGTGAGGTCAGTGTCTCATAAGGGAGTGAGGTCAGTGTCTCATAAAGGGAGTGAGATCAGTGTCTCATAAAGGGAGTGAGGTCAGTGTCTCATAAAGGGAGTGAGGTCAGTGTCTCATAAGGGGAGTGAGGTCAGTGTCTCATAAAGGGAGTGAGGTCAGTGTCTCATAAAGGGAGTGAGGTCAGTGTCTCATAAGGGGAGTGAGGTCAGTGTCTCATAATGGGAGTGAGATCAGTGTCTCATAAAGGGAGTGAGGTCAGTGTCTCATAAAGGGAGTGAGGTCAGTGTCTCATAAAGGGAGTGAGGTCAGTGTCTCATAAAGGGAGTGAAGTCAGTGTCTCATAAGGGGAGTGAGGTCAGTGTCTCATAAGGGGAGTGAGGTCAGTGTCTCATAAGGGAGTGAGGTCAGTGTCTCATAAAGGGAGTGAGGTCAGTGTCTCATAAAGGGAGTGAGGTCAGTGTCTCATAAAGGGAGTGAGATCAGTGTCTCATAAATGGAATGAGGTCAGTGTCTCATAAAGGGAGTGAGATCAGTGTCTCATAAAGGGAGTGAGATCAGTGTCTCATAAAGGGAGTGAGATCAGTGTCTCATAAAGGGAGTGAGGTCAGTGTCTCATAAAGGGAGTGAGGTCAGTGTCTCATAAAGGGAGTGAGGTCAGTGTCTCATAAAGGGAGTGAGATCAGTGTCTCATAAAGGGAGTGAGATCAGTGTCTCATAAGGGGAGTGAGATCAGTGTCTCATAAAGGGAGTGAGGTCAGTGTCGCATAAGGGGAGTGAGGTCCAGTGTCTCATAAAGGGAGTGAGATCGTAGTGTCTCATAAAGGGAGTGAGATCAGTGTCTCATAAAGGGAGTGAGGTCAGTGTCTCATAAGGGAGTGAGGTCAGTGTCTCATAAAGGGGAGTGAGATCAGTGTCTCATAAAGGGAGTGAGGTCAGTGTCTCATAAAGGGAGTGAGGTCAGTGTCTCATAAAGGGAGTGAGGTCAGTGTCTCATAAAGGGAGTGAAGTCAGTGTCTCATAAAGGGAGTGAGGTCAGTGTCATAAAGGGAGTGAGGTCAGTGTCTCATAAAGGGAGTGAGATCAGTGTCTCATAAAGGGAGTGGGGTCAGTGTCTCCATAGAAGGGGAGTGAGGTCAGTGTCTCATAAAGGGAGTGAAGTCAGTGTCTCATAAAGGGAGTGAGGTCAGTGTCATAAAGGGAGTGAGGTCAGTGTCTCATAAAGGGAGTGAGATCAGTGTCTCATAAAGGGAGTGGGGTCAGTGTCTCATAAAGGGGAGTGAGGTCAGTGTCTCATAAAGGGAGTGAGATCAGTGTCTCATAAAGGGAGTGAGTTCAGTGTCTCATAAAGGGGAGTGAGGTCAGTGTCTCATAAAGGGAGTGAGGTCAGTGTCTCATAAAGGGAGTGAGGTCAGTGTCTCATAAAGGGAGTGAGGTCAGTGTCTCACAAGGGGAGTGAGGTCAGTGTCTCACAAGGGGAGTGAGGTCAGTGTCTCATAAGGGGAGTGAGGTCAGTGTCTCATAAAGGGAGTGAGGTCAGTGTGTCATAAAGGGAGTGAGGTCAGTGTCTCATAAAGGGAGTGAGGTCAGTGTCTCATAAAGGGAGTGAGGTCAGTGTCTCATACAAGGGAGTGAGGTCAGTGTCTCATAAAGGGAGTGAGGTCAGTGTCTCATAAAGGGAGTGAGGGTCAGTTGTCTCATAAAGGGAGTGAGGTCAGTGTCTCATAAAGGGAGTGAGGTCAGTGTCTCATAAAGGGAGTGAGGTCAGTGTCTCATAAAGGGAGTGAGGTCAGTGTCTCACAAGGGGAGTGAGGTCAGTGTCTCACAAGGGGAGTGAGGTCAGTGTCTCATAAGGGGAGTGAGGTCAGTGTCTCATAAAGGGAGTGAGGTCAGTGTCTCATAAAGGGAGTGAGGTCAGTGTCTCATAAAGGGAGTGAGATCAGTGTCTCATAAAGGGAGTGAGGTCAGTGTCTCATAAAGGGAGTGAGGTCAGTGTCTCATAAAGGGAGTGAGGTCAGTGTCTCATAAAGGGAGTGAGGTCAGTGTCTCATAAAGGGAGTGAGATCAGTGTCTCATAAAGGGAGTGAGGTCAGTGTCTCATAAAGGGAGTGAGGTCAGTGTCTCATAAAGGGAGTGAGATCAGTGTCTCATAAAGGGAGTGAGGTCAGTGTCTCATAAAGGAGTGAGGTCAGTTGTCTCATAAAGGGAGTGAGGTCAGTGTCTCATAAAGGGAGTGAGGTCAGTGTCTCATAAGGGGAGTGAGGTCAGTGTCTCATAAAGGGAGTGAGGTCAGTGTCTCATAAAGGGAGTGAGGTCAGTGTCTCACAAAGGGAGTGAGATCAGTGTCTCATAAATGGAATGAGGTCAGTGTCTCATAAAGGGAGTGAGGTCAGTGTCTCATAAAGGGAGTGAGGTCAGTGTCTCATAAAGGGAGTGAGATCAGTGTCTCATAAAGGGAGTGAGATCAGTGTCTCATAAAGGGAGTGAGGTCAGTGTCTCATAAAGGGAGTGAGATCAGTGTCTCATAAAGGGAGTGAGATCAGTGTCTCATAAAGGGAGTGAGGTCAGTGTCTCATAAAGGGAGTGAGGTCAGTGTCTCATAAAGGGAGTGAGGTCAGTGTCTCATAAAGGGAGTGAGGCAGTGTCTCATAAAGGAGTGAGGTCAGTGTCTCATAAAGGGAGTAGCAGTGTCAAGGTGGTCTCATAAAGGGAGTGAGATCAGTGTCTCATAAAAGGGAGTGGGAGGTCAGTGTCTCATAAAGGGGAGTGAGGTCAGTGTCTCATAAAGGGAGTGAGATCAGTGTCTCATAAAGGGAGTGAGGTTCAGTGTCTCATAAAGGGAGTGAGGTCAGTGTCTCATAAAGGGAGTGTGGGTCAGTGTCTCATAAAGGGAGTGGTCAGTGTCATAAAGGGGTAGTCAGTGTCTCATAAAGGGAGTGAGGTCAGGTGTCTCATAAAGGGAGTGAGAGATCAGTGTCTCATAAAGGGAGTGAGATCAGTGTCTCATAAAGGGAGTGAGGTCAGTGTCTCATAAAGGGAGTGAGGTCAGTGTCTCATAAAGGGAGTGAGGTCAGTGTCTCATAAAGGGAGAGAGGTCAGTGTCTCATAAAGGGAGTGAGGTCAGTGTCTCATAAAGGGAGTGAGATCAGTGTCTCATAAAGGGAGTGAGGTTCAGTGTCTCATAAAGGGAGTGAGGTCAGTGTCTCATAAAGGGAGTGAGGTCAGTGTCTCATAAGGGAGTGAGGTCAGTGTCCCATAAGGGAGTGAGGTCAGTGACCCATAAAGGGAGTGAGGTCAGTGTCTCATAAAGGGAGTGAGGTCAGTGTCTCATAAAGGGAGTGAGGTCAGTGTCTCATAAAGGGAGTGAGGTCAGTGTCTCATAAAGGGAGTGAGGTCAGTGTCTCATAAAGGGAGTGAGGTCAGTGTCTCATAAGGGGAGTGAGGTCAGTGTCTCATAAGGGGAGTGAGGTCAGTGTCTCATAAGGGGAGTGAGGGTCAGTGTCTCATAAAGGGAGTGAGGTCAGTGTCTCATAAGGGGAGTGAGGTCAGTGTCTCATAAGGGGAGTGAGATCAGTGTCTCATAAAGGATTGAGATCAGTGTCTCATAAAGGGAGTGAGATCAGTGTCTCATAAAGGGAGTGAGGTCAGTGTCTCATAAAGGTGAGTGAGGTCAGTGTCTCATAAAGGAGTGAGGTCAGTGTCTCATAAAGGGAGTGAGATCAGTGTCTCATAAAGGGAGTGAGATCAGGTTCTCATAAAGGGAGGTTAGGTCATTGTCTCATAAAGGGAGTGAGATCAGTGTCTCTTAAAGGGAGTGAGGTCAGTGTCTCATAAAGGGAGTGAGTTCATTGTCTCATAAAGGGGAGTGAGGTCAGTGTCATAAAGGAGTGAGATCAGTGTCTCATAAAAGGGAGTGAAGGAGGTCAGTGTCTCATAAAGGGAGTGAGATCAGTGTCTCATAAAGGGAGTGAGGTCAGTGTCTCATAAAGGGAGTGAGATCAGTGTCTCATAAAGGGAGTGAGGTCAGTGTCTCATAAAGGGGAGTGAGCGTCAGTGTCTCATAAAGGGAGTGAGGTCAGTGTCTCATAAAGGGAGTGAGGTCAGTGTCTCATAAAGGGGAGTGCGGTCAGTATCTCATAAAGTGGGAGTGAGGTCAGTGTCTCATAAAGGGAGTGAGGGTCAGTGTCTCATAAAGGGGAGTGAGATCAGTGTCTCATAAAGGGAGGCGCAGATCAGTGTTCTCTTAAAGGGAGTGAGGTCAGTGTCTCATAAAGGGAGTGAGTTCATTGTCTCATAAAGGGGAGTGAGGTCAGTGTCCTCATAAAGGGAGTGAGATCAGTGTCTCATAAAGGGAGTGAGGTCAGTGTCTCATAAAGGGAGTGAGGTTCAGTGTCTCATAAAAGGGAGTGAGGTCAGTGTCTCATAAAGGGGAGTGGGTCAGTGTCTCATAAAGGGAGTGAGGTCAGTGTCTCATAAAGGGAGTGCGGTCAGTATCTCATAAAGTGGAGTGAGGTCAGTGTCTCATAAAGGGAGTGAGGTCAGTGTCTCATAAAGGGAGTGAGGTCAGTGTCCTCATAAAGGGAGTGAGATCAGTGTCTCATAAAGGGAGTGAGGTCAGTGTCTCATAAAGGGAGTGATGTCAGTGTCTCATAAAGGGAGTGAGATCAGTGTCTCATAAAGGGAGTGAGGTCAGTGTCTCATAAAGGGAGTGAGGTCAGTGTCTCATAAGGGAGTGAGATCAGTGTCTCATAAAGGGGAGTGAGGTCAGTGTCTCATAAAGGGAGTGAGATCAGTTGTCTCATAAAGGGAGTTGAGATCAGTGTCTCATAAAGGGAGTGAGGTCAGTGTCTCATAAAGGGAGTGAGGTCAGTGTCTCATAAAGGGGAGTGAGGTCAGTGTCCTCGATAAAGGGAGTGAGATCAGTTTCTCAATAAGGGAGTGACATCAGTGTCTCATAAAGGGAGTGAAGTCAGTGTCTCATAAAGGGAGTGAGGTCAGTGTCTCATAAAGGGATGAGTGAGGTCCAGTGTCTCATAAAGGGAGTGAGATCAGTGTCTCATAAAGGGAGTTGAGGTCAGTGTCTCATAAAGGGAGTGAGATCAGTGTCTCATAAAGGGAGTGAGATCAGTGTCTCATAAAGGGAGTGAGGTCAAGTGTCTCATAAAGGGAGTGAGATCAGTGTCTCATAAAGGGAGTGAGGTCAGTGTCTCATAAAGGGAGTGAGGTCAGTGTCTCATAAAGGGAGTGAGTTCAGTGTCTCATAAAGGGAGTGAGGTCAGTGTCTCATAAAGGGAGTGAGGTCAGTGTCTCATAAAGGGAGTGAGGTCAGTGTCTCATAAAGGGAGTAAGATCAGTGTCTCATAAAGGGAGTGAGGGTCAGTGTCTCATAAAGGGAGTGAGATCAGTGTCTCATAAAGGGAGTGAGATCAGTGTCTCATAAAGGGAGTGAGGTCAGTGTCTAATAAAGGGAGTGAGGTCAGTGTCTCATAAAGGGAGTGAGGTCAGTGTCTCATAAAGGGAGTGAGGTCAGTGTCTCATAAAGGGAGTGAGGTCAGTGTCTCATAAAGGGAGTGAGATCAGGTGTCCCATAAAGGGAGTGAGGTCAGTGTTCCCATAAAGGGAGTGAGGTCAGTGTCTCATAAAGGGAGTGAGGTCAGTGTCTCATAAAGGGAGTGAGATCCAGTGTCTCATAAAGGGAGTGAGGATCAGTGTCTCATAAAGGGAGTGAGGTCAGTGTCTCATAAAGGGAGTGAGATCAGTGTCTCATAAAGGGAGTGAGATCAGTGTCTCATTAGAAGGGAGTGAGGTCCAGTGTCTCATAAGGGAGTGAGGTCAGGTCTCATAATGGAGTGAGGTCAGTTTGTCTCATCAAGGGAGTGAGGTCAGTGTCTCATAAAGGGAGTGAGGATCAGTGTCTCATAAAGGGAGTGAGATCAGTGGTCTCATAAAGGGAGTGAGGTCAGTGTCTCATAAAGGGAGTGGAGGTCAGGTGTCTCATAAAGGGAGTGAGGTCAGTGTCTCATAAAGGGAGTGAGATCAGTGTCTCATAAGGAGGGAGTGAGGTCAGTGTCTCATAAAGGGAGTGAGGGTCAGTGTCTCATAAAGGGAGTGAGGTCAGTGTCTCATAAAGGGAGTGAAAGTCAGTGTCTCATAAAGGGAGTGAGGTCAGTGTCTCATAAAGGGAGTGAGGTCAGTGTCATAAAGGGAGTGAGGTCAGTGTCTCATAAAGGGAGTGAGATCAGTGTCTCATAAAGGGAGTGGGTCAGTGTCTCATAAAGGGGGAGTGAGGTCAGTGTCTCATAAAGGGAGTGAGATCAGTGTCTCATAAAGGGAGTGAGTTCAGTGTCTCATAAAGGGGAGTGAGGTCAGTGTCTCATAAAGGGAGGAGTGAGGTCAGTGTCTCATAAAGGGAGTGAGGTCAGTGTCTCATAAAGGGAGTGAGGTCAGTGTCTATAAAGGGAGTGAGATCAGTGTCTCATAAAGGGAGTGAGATCAGTGTCTCATAAAGGGAGTGAGGTCAGTGTCTCATAAAGGAGTGAGGTCAGTGTCTCATAAAGGGAGTGAGAGTCAGTGTCTCATAAAGGGAGTGAGGTCAGTGTCTCATAAAGGGAGTGAGATCAGTGTCTCATAAAGGGAGTGAGGTCAGTGTCTCATAAAGGGATGTGAGGTCAGTGTCTCATAAAGGGAGTGAGTTTCAGTGTCTCATAAAGGGAGTAGAGGTCAGTGACCCATAAAGGGAGTGAGGTCAGTGTCTCATAAAGGGAGTGAGGTCAGTGTCTCATAAAGGGAGTGAGATCAGTGTCTCATAAAGGGAGTGAGGTCAGTGTCTCATAAAGGGAGTGAGGTCAGTGTCTCATAAGGGAGTGAGGTCAGTGTCTCATAAGGGGAGTGGAGGTCAGTGTCTCATAAGGGGAAGTGAGGTCAGTGTCTCATAAGGGGAGAGAGGTCTGTGTCTCATAAAGGGAGTGAGGTCAGTGTCTCATAAAGGGAGTGAGGTCAGTGTCTCATAAGGGGAGTGAGGTCAGTGTCTCATAAGGGAGTGAGGTCAGTGTCTCATAAAGGGAGTGAGGTCAGTGTCTCATAAAGGGAGTGAGGTCAGTGTCTCATAAAAGGGAGTGAGGTCAGTGTCTACATAAAGGGAGTGGAGGGTCAGTGTCTCATAAGGGGAGTGAGGTCAGTGTCTCATAAGGAGGAGTGAGGTCAGTGTCTCATAAGGGGAGTGAGGTCAGTGTCTCATAAAGGGAGTGAGGTCAGTGTCTCATAAGGGGAGTGAGATCAGTGTCTCATAAAGGGGAGTGAGGGGTCAGTGTCTCATAAAGGGAGTGAGGTCAGTGTCTCATAAAGGGGAGTGAGGTCAGTGTCTCATAAGGGAGTGAGATCAGTGTCTATAAAGGGAGTGAGGTCAGTGTCTCATAAAGGGGAGTGAGGTCAGTGTCTCATAAAGGGAGTGAGATCAGTGTCTCATAAAGGGAGTGAGATCAGTGTCTCATAAAGGGAGTGAGGTCAGTGTCTCATAAAGGAGTGAGATCAGTGTCTCATAAAGGGAGTGAGATCAGTGTCTCATAAAGGGAGTGAGGTCAGTGTCTCATAAAGGGAGTGAGATCAGTGTCTCATAAGGGAGTGAGATCAGTGTCTCATAAAGGGAGTGTGCAGGTCAGTGTCTCTCATAAAGGGAGTGAGATCAGTGTCTCATAAAGGGAGTGAGGTCAGTGTCTCATAAAGGGAGTGAGTTCATGTCTCATAAAGGGAGTGAGGTCAGTGTCCTCATAAAGGGAGTGAGATCAGTGTCTCATAAAGGGAGTGAGGTCAGTGTCTCATAAAGGGAGTGAGATAGTGTCTCAAAGGGAGTGGGTCAGTGTCGCATAAAGGGAGTGAGGTCAGTGTCGCAAAAGGGATTGAGATCAGTGTCTCATAAAGGGAGTGAGGTCCAGTGTCTCATAAAGGGAGTGAGATCAGTGTCTCATAAAAGGAGTGAGGTCAGTGTCTCATAAAGGGAGTGAGGTCAGTGTCTCATAAAGGGAGTGAGGTCAGTGTCTCATAAAGGGAGTGAGGTCAGTGTCTCATAAAGGGAGTGAGGTCAGTGTCTCATAAAGGGAGTGAGGTCAGTGTCTCATAAAGGGAGTGAGGTCAGTGTCTCATAAAGGGAGTGAGATCAGTGTCTCATTAAAGGGAGTGAGGTCAGTGTCTCATAAAGGGAGTGGAGGTCAGTGTGTCATAAAGGGAGTGAGGTCAGTGTCTCATAAAGGGAGTGAGGTCAGTGTCCCATAAAGGGAGTGAGGTCAGTGTCTCATAAAGGGAGTGAGGTCAGTGTCTCATAAAGGGAGTGAGGTCAGTTTCTCATAAAGGGAGTGAGGTCAGTGTCTCATAAAGGGAGTGAGAGTCAGTGTCTCATAAAGGGAGTGATGTCAGTGTCTCATAAAGGGAGTGATGTCAGTTTCTCATAAAGGGAGTGAGGTCAGTGTCTCATAAAGGGAGTGAGGTCAGTGTCTCATAAAGGGAGTGAGGTCAGTGTCTCATAAAGGGAGTGAGGTCAGTGTCTCCATTGAAGGGAGAGTGAGGTCAGTGTCCCATAAAGGGAGTGAGGTCAGTGTCCCATAAAGGGAGTGAGGTCAGTTGTCTCATAAAGGGAGTGTGGTCAGTGTCTCATCAAGGGAGTGAGGTCAGTGTCTCATAAAGGAGTGAGGTCAGTGTTCATAAAGGGAGTGAGGTCAGTGTCTTCATAAATGGAGTGAGGTCCTCAGTGTCCTCATCAGGGAGTGAGGCTTCAGTTGTCTCATAAAGGGAGTGAGGTCAGTGTCTCATAAAGGGAGTGAGGTCAGTGTCTCATAAAGGGAGTGAGGTCAATGTCTCATAAAGGGAGTGAGGTCAGTGTCTCATAAGGGGGAGTGAGGTCAGTGTCTCATAAGGGGAGTGAGGTCAGTGTCTCATAAAGGGAGTGAGGTCAGTGTCTCATAAAGGGAGTGAGGTCAGTGTCTCATAAAGGGAGTGAGGTCAGTGTCTCATAAAGGGAGTGAGGTCAGTGTCCTCATAAAGGGAGTGAGGTCAGTGTCTCATAAAGGGAGTGAGGTCAGTGTCTCTATAAAGGGAGTGAGGTCAGTGTCTCATAAAGGGAGTGAGGTCAGTGTCTCATAAAGGGAGTGAGGTCAGTGTCCTCATAAAGGGGGGTTTGAGGGTCAGTGTCTCATAAAGGGAGTGAAATCAGTGTCTCATAAAGGGGAGTGAGGTCAGTGTCTCATAAAGGGAGTGATGGTCAGTGTCCCATAAAGGGAGTGAGGTCAGTGTCTCCATAAAGGGGAGTGAGGTCAGTGTCCCATAAAGGGAGTGAGGTCAGTGTCTCATAAGAGGAGTGAGGTCAGTGTCTCATAAGGGAGTGAGGTCAGTGTCTCATAAAGGGAGTGAGGTCAGTGTCTCATAAAGGGAGTGAGATCAGTGTCTCATAAAGGGAGTGAGGTCAGTGTCTCATAAAGGGAGTGAGGTCAGTGTCTCAATAAAGGGAGTGAGGTCAGTGTCCTCATAAAGGGAGTGAGGTCAGTGACCCATAAAGGGAGTGAGGTCAGTGTCCATAAAGGGAGTGAGGTCAGTGTCTCATAAAGGGAGTGAGGTCAGTGTCTCATAAAGGGAGTGAGGTCAGTGTCTCATAAAGGGAGTGAGGTCAGTGTCTCATAAAGGGAGTGAGGTCAGTGTCTATAAGGGAGTGAGGTCAGTGTCTCATAAGGGGAGTGAGGTTCAGTGTCTCATAAAGGGAGTGAGGTCAGTGTCTCATAAGGGAGTGAGATCAGTGTCTCATAAAGGGAGTGAGGTCAGTGTCTCATAAAGGGAGTGAGGTCAGTGTCTCATAAGGGGAGTGAGGTCAGTGTCTCATAAAGGGAGTGAGGTCAGTGTCTCAAAAGGGAGTGAGGTCAGTGTCTCATAAGGGAGTGAGGTCAGTGTCTCATAATGGGAGTGAGATCAGTGTCTCATAAAGGGGAGTGAGGTCAGTGTCTCATAAAGGGAGGAGTCAGGTCATAAAGGAGTGAGGTCGTGTCTCTAAAGGAGTGAAGTCAGTGTCTCATAAGGGGAGTGAGGTCAGTGTCTCATAAGGGAGTGAGGTCAGTGTCTCATAAGGGGAGTGTGGTCAGTGTCTCATAAAGGGAGTTGAGGTCCAGTGTCTCATAAAGGAGTGATGTCAGTGTCCTCATAAAGGGAGTGAGATCAGTGTCTCATAATGGAATGAGGTCAGTGTCTCATAAAGGGAGTGAGATCAGTGTCTCATAAAGGGAGTGAGATCAGTGTCTCATAAAGGGAGTGAGATCAGTGTCTCATAAAGGGAGTGAGGTCAGTGTCTCATAAAGGGAGTGAGGTCAGTGTCTCATAAAGGGAGTGAGGTCAGTTTGTCTCATAAAGGGAGTGAGAA